>NC_080542.1:55149264-56362597 GCF_028640845.1 Ahaetulla prasina | reverse complement strand
CATCCACTTTTTTTATAGACCAAAAAATACGGTAACTGCATTCTGCACACCATCAAAGAATGTAGTATATAAATTTCACCCACAATTTGGAAATATGATCTTATTGATATTCTTTAGTAGATATAAAAATATAGCTTGGATAGAGCTCATACAAGGATTGCAATAATTTTGAAGACTGGACCATGAACACAAGGGTAAAATCTGTCAACATAGATAACATACATTTGCTCACAATATTTTAAACATTGTACAGACCTGTTCCTTACATTTAGAACATCATCTTCACGAGCAAAGAAGTTTGTTCCTAAATCCCATGTCTTGCATTGTTTGGTATCATGGATAGTGAGAGCCTTGAAATAATATTAGAAGAAAGGAATAAATTAAATTTGAAGTAGCAGTGAGGCAACATCATAAATATACACACTATCACACATCTATCACATCTATGAACTACAAGTAGTCTTTGACTTACAACCGGTGATTTAATGATCATTCAAAGTTACGAGGCAATCAAAAAAAGTTACTTACAATCCATTCTCAAAGTTACCACTGCTACAATACCTCTGAAGTCACATGATCACATTTCAGGCATTTGGCAACCAGATTTCATTTATGACTGATTGCAGTGTCCAACAGCCACATGGTCATGTTTTGCAACTCAGGGGTATTAGCGATATCATTTTTACTATCAATGTCCCTGATTATCTCTTTTATTGTTGATTCAGCCTTCTCCAGACTTAACTGGCCTAAATATTCTGGAGAGAAGCCAAGATACAAGCTTCTGCTATTTAGATACAGTACCAGTGAGATTGGAGCTGTCTTGACAATAGTAAGGCATCAAGTCTGTAGGGTCAAACATCATTATAAATCCTGAGATTAGAAACCTTAACTCTTGGCACATTCACTTCAAGCCACCACTTCCTTTGGTATACCAATCACCGAAGAAAATTTAAATGAATGGCTTCATAAATCCTCAGATTTGTATATGGGCCAAATTGTATCTCAGGTTAGTAGTTGGGCAATTATTTTAGCCATAAACAATTTCATTGCTACTGGAAAGTAATTTTCCCCATTGTGTATGAAATTGAATTATTGCTTGCACCCTCCTTTGGACAGTGGCAGTAGCAGTAGCATAATTTACATGGATTGTTCATTTCCTTGAAGTCTGAAATACAGTGCCCAAGTTTTTAAAACATTTAATCTGTTTTAATTCATGGGAATAAATTCAGGGGTGAAATGCTCTGAAGTCTGCTATCGTTTCACTTTGCTACCAGTTGGCTGTGTGCCTGCCTGCACAATGCACACCAAATGCGCACTTTGCATGTCTGCACACTGCAGGCACTACCATGCAGCACTGAAGAAGGATGATTCAGAAGCCTTTTCTAAGGTAAGTAGAACAGCGAGGGGGGAACAGCTGTGCCATGTGATTTAGATTCGCTAGAAAGCAGGATTTCCTGCAAATATAAATCGTGCGGCACAGCTGACCATCGGAAATACTGGTTCATTCGAACCTGTAGCAGTTTTTTTACTATCTGTCTTCCCGAACCAGTAGCTTTTATTACTACTAGTTCAGGTGAACTGGTCCAAACCAGTAGCATTTCACCCCTGAATTAATTGTCCAATTATGCTTTTGTTTTTTGTCAGAGAAAACTAGAACATTAGATTTATCATAATTGATTATTAATTCTTCCTCATTACAGTAGGATGCCATGGTTCTCAGTGCCCACTTCATGCCAACAGAAAATAAGGAGAGAAGAGCTGCATTGCCAGCATAGAATAAAATGTTGGGATATTTGTTGCCTAATTTAGGTACATTTATATCAACTCTCTGGAGAGTTTTAATTAGAGACCTACACTTAATCATCAATCCCTTCACAGTGTAGATATGTGGCAAAGCTATATGCAATTGCAAGCAATTCTAAACCAGTCATAATGTGACTTTTATATTTTCTAGTCATATATATATATCAGCATCTGAGAATCAAGATACTATTTTTTAATATTTTGCTAGTGTTTGTGTGAAATTCATGACAGTCTCATCAGTTTTTTAGGAAGCAAAATACCTTAAAATAAACATATACAAAATATTTATTCTTAAAAATTAGAATGTCTTTCTTCTTACCTTTATTCCTGCAAGAACTATGTTCTTAGCTGAAAAGAAAACTGAAGAGTTATAAATTTCTAGTACATATTAACCATTTATAACTATATACTGTACTTATTCCTCCACTAAAGATAACCCTGAATTTAAGACTGTAAAATTAAGATAATTTTCTATTATCAAAAGAAAATATAAAGTATAGTGTACAATATAGATAGACATCCTGTACAATGCAATGTTCCTCATATTGTCTAAGATTGCCAGCTCCAGCTGAAACTTGTATTGAAGATGTGCTTCTCCCACTCAGTATGTGTATGTGTTATACTTCTATGCAGATAGATCTGCTAAAAGCTAATTTTCAAAAAAGAGTAGTACAAAAGGAAAAAAAACCATTAATAACTACAGCTTAAATTGAGAGCATAAAGTAAGATGGCCAATTTATAAACTTAATTGATGCCCATCCATTTATACCAGCAATTATATCTACACAATTGAAGCCATGGTGACACCTCAGTTGCTGTAGAATTTTTGCCTTACTTCAAGTTCTTATTCCTTTTAACATTTTTCTTCCTCATAGGAATAGAGTGATTATTAAATAAATAATTTGTTAATTCTAATTCTAGTTTAATTAAATATTGTAAGGATTTGTATTCCATTAGTATACTTAAAAAGGCACAATGGCTCAGTATTTAAAGATGTTGAGCTTGTCAGCTAGAAAACTGACAGATTAGGTTCAAGACCCAAACACCACATGATAGGGTAAGCTCCCATTACTTGCCCCAGTTCCTGCCGACCTAGCAGTTCAAAAGCTTGCAAATCCTAATAGATAAATAGGTACCACTTTGGTGGGAAGTAATAGTGTTCTATGTGCCTCAGCATAGTCATGCCGGTTACATGACCATGGAAGTGTCTTCAGACAATGCTGGTGGCTCTCTTGGCTAGGAAACAGAGATGAGCACTGTCCCCTCTAATTGGACAAGACTGGGCAGGAGAAACCTTTCCCTTTAGTATGTTTAACGTATTAGAATGCTTTATAAATGTAAGTAATGACTTTATTTATTACTACAAAGGTAGTAATGTTTATAATGCTAATGTTTATGGAATACACACCCAATTCTTTGTAGGTTTAAAAGAAAACTTATCTTAAGATAGATTATTATTTTATAAAAGATTTAAAAGAAGTATGAGACATAGATTTAGGAAAACAAAAAGATGATATGAAGAGGCAAATATTATGGAAATTAGATGGCTTTCTATCTGCTTCAATACAAGAGATACAGGAAAAGATCCCTGGCATTTAACTCCCATTACAAATGTCTCATAATTAGTTATCAAAATGTTTGAAAGGCTGCAATCAGAAAAGACCATTTTGTCATATGTGGTAGATTTACAAAAAGCGACATCTTTCTGAAACAAAATATTCAAAAAAGCCAAAGTACTAAGTAAACCAAAAGTAGATTCTAATAATGATCTATATAAATCAATCCATCAGAAAAACTAAATGTCAGCAAGAGGCAGTATCTATTAGAAGAGACTACAACAGCAGTCTATCATTTCAGTCCAATCAATGCACTATCTGGTTATTCTTATTCTATTATCATCTATATTTATAAGTCAGGCTCTGATGCTTCTACTGTAGCGGAGATTAAAATTTTAAGAAGTTGTAATTATATCTCTACAATATATGAGGCTAAAGTATTACTATATAAAAATCCTTCCAAGAAATTCATGAAGTTTCTTCTCCAAACAATGAGAATATATTTATTTATTTATTTATTTATTTATTTATTTTGTTACAATATATGTAGGTATCATACAAAAAGATTATATAGTATATAAACACATATATGAGTAAATATAAGGAGGTATAAGCATATTTATATATAGGAAGAAGAAAAGAAAAACAATAGGACAGGAATGGTAGGCACGTTTGTGCGCTTATGCACGCCCCTTATGGTCCTCTTAGGAATGGGGCGAGGTCAATAGTAGAAAGTTTTTGGTTAAAGCTTTTAGGATTATGGGAAGAGACCACAGAGTCAGGTAAAGTATTCCAAGCACTGATGATTCTGTTACAGAAGTCATATTTTCTGCAACCTAGATTAAAGTGGTTGACATTAAGTTTAAATCTATTGGTTGCTCTAATATTATTGCAATTAAAGCTGAAGTAGTCTTTGACAGGAAGGACATTACAATAGATGATTCTGTGAGTTAAACTTAGGTCTTGTCAAAGGCGACGGAGTTCCAAGTTTTCTAAGCCTAGGATTTCAAGCCTGGTGGGATAAGGTATTTTGTTGTTTTCAGAGGAATGGAGAACTCTTCTTGTAAAATATTTCTGGACACGTTCAATTGTATTGATGTCAGAGATGTGGTGAGGGTTCCAAACAGATGAGCTGTATTCTAGAATTGGTCTAGCAAATGTTTTATATATTCTGGTTAGTAGTGTGGTGTTTTTGGAAAAGAAGCTACGTAAGATTAGGTTTACAACTCTTAGAGCTTTTTTTGCTATGTAGTTGCAGTGGGCTTTGGCACCTGGATCATTTGACATGAAAACTCCAAGGTCTTTAACGGGATGGGGGTCGTCTGTAATTATCTTTGTAATTGTAATTTGTAATTGTAATTCGTCTGTAATTATCTTTGTAATTCATTTTACTTGAGTGATTTTTATGATGCAGGTAATAGTTCTATATTTAATATATTCCAATTAGTAGAAAATATAAGTTTATCCTTGTTCTTGTTGTAAGTCGTGAAGTAATGTCTGACCCATGCGACCCCATGGACAACATTCCTCCAGGCCTTCCTGTCCTCTACCATCCTCTAGAGTACATTTAATCTCACACCAACTGCTTCAGTGACTCCATCCAGCCACTTCATTCTATGTCATCCCACTCTTCTCTTGCCCTCAATCGTTCCCAGCATTAGGCTCTTCTCCAGTGAGTCCTTCCTTCTCATTAGGTGACCAAAGTATTTGAGTTTCATCTTCAGCATCTGGCCTTACAAAGAGCAGTCAGAGTTGATCTCCTCTAGGACTGACTGATTTGATCGCCTTGCAGTCCAAGGGACTCGCAGGAGTCTTCTCCAGCATCATAGTTCAAAGGCCTCAATTTTTTGGCGCTCAGGCTTCCTTATGGTCCAACTTTCACAGTCATACATTGTAACTGAGAAAACAATAGCCTATATGCTATGGTTAACCATAAACTATATGCACTTTTGGGGGCAGAATGATGTCTCTGCTTTTTAGTATGCCGTCTAGATTTGCCATAGCTTTCCTCTCCAGGAGCGTCTTTTAATTTCTTATCTGTAGTTGCCATTTGCGGTGATCTTGGAGCCCAGGAAAATATAATCTGTAACTACCTCCATTTCTTCCCCCTCTATTTGCCAGGAATTGAGAGGACCGAATGCCATGATCTTGGTTTTCTTAACGTTGAGTTTCAAGCCAACTGAAGCAGTAGGCATGAGTTTAAATGGACTCCAGAGGATGGTAGAGGACAGGAAGGCCTGGGGAACGTTGTCCATGGGGTCGCGATGGGTCGGACACGACTTCGCAACTAACAACTTTTACCCGCATCAAGAGGCTCTTTGGTTCCTCTTCACTTTCTGCCATTAGAGTGGTATCATTTGCATATCTGAGGTTGTTGATATTTCTTCTGGAAATCTTAATTCCAACTTGTGATTTTTCTAGCCCCACTTTTCTCATGATGTGCTCTGCATATAGGTTAAATAGGCAGGGTGACAGTATGCAGATTGGCCGAACTCCTTTCCCAATTTTGAACCAATCAATGATTCCATGTCCAGTTCTCACTGTTGCTTCTTGACCCACATATAGATATCTCAAGAGACAAATAAGATGGTCTGGTACTCCCATCTCTTTAAGAACTTGCCGCAATTTGTTGTGATCCACACAATCAAAGGCATAGTCAATGAAGCAGAAATAGATATTTTTCTGGAACTCCCTAGCTTTCTCCATGATCCAGTGTATGTTGGCAATTTTATCTCTAGTTCCTCGGCCTCTTCAAAATCCTGTCTGTACTTCTGGTAGTTCTCAGTCCACATACTGCTGGAGCCTAGCTTGTAGGATTTTGATCATAATTTTGCTAGCATGTGAAATGAGTGCAATGGTGCAGTAGCTTGAACATTCTTTGGCATTGCCCTTCTTTGGAATTGGAATGCAAACTGACCTTTTCCAATCCTGTGACCATTGTTCAATTTTTCAAATTTGCTGGCAAATTGAATGTAGCAATTTCACTGCATCCTCTTTCAAGATTTTGAATAGCTCAGCTGGAATACTGTCACCTTTACTAGCTTTGTTATTGCTCAGACTTCCTAAGGCCCATTTGACCGCATTCCAGGATGTCTGGCTCGAGGTCAATGACTACCCCATCGTGGTTATCAGGGACATTAAATTCGTTCTTGTATAGTTCTTCTGTGTAATTTTGCCACCTCTTCTTAATCTCTTCTGCCTCTGTTAGGTCCCTCCCATTTTGGTCTTTTATCATGCCCATCTTTGCATGAAAGTTCCCTTCATATCTCCAATTTTCCTGAAGAGATCTCTGATCCTTCCTATTTTATTTTTTTCTTCTATTTCTTTGCACTGTTCATTTAAGAAGGCATTCTTATCTCTTCTAGCTATTCTATAGAATTCTGCATTCAATTGGGTGTATCTTTCTCTTCCTCCCTTGTCTTTCGCTTCCCTTTCCTCAGCTATTTGTTTTTCTTTTTCTTTGGGATGGTTTTAGTTGCTACCTCTTGTACAATGTTGTAGACCTCCATCCATAGTTCTTCAGGCACTCTATCAAACCTAATTCCTTAAATCTATTTGCCAACTTTACTGTATATTCATTAGGGATATGATTTAGTTCATACCTGAGTAGCCTAGTGCTTTTCCCTACTTTCTTCAATTTAAGCCTAAATTTTGCAATGAGAAGTTCGTGATCTGAGCCACAGTCAGCTCCTGGTCTTGTTTTTACTGACTGTATAGAGCTTCTCCATCTTTGGCTACAGAGCACAGTCAATCTGATTTCTGTGTTGACTGTCTGGTGATGTCCATGTGTAGACTCATCTCTCGGGTTATTGGAAGAGTGTTCACTATGACCACCGTATTCTCTTAACAAAATTCTACCAGCCTGTGCCCTGCTTCATTTTGTACCCCAAGGCCAAACTTGCCCATTATTCCGATTATCTTTTGACTTCCTACTTTAGCATTCCCATCCCCCATGATGATAAGGACATCATTTTTTGGTGTTAATTCTATAAGGTGTTCTAGAGCTTCCTAGAACTGGTCAACTTCATCCTCTTCAGCACCAGTGGTTGGGGCACAGACTTGGACTACTGTGATGTTGAGTGGTTTGCCTTAGATTCGAACTGAGATCATTCTGTCATTTTGGGGATTGTATCCCAGTACTGTTTTTCCTACTCTTTTATTGACTATGAAGGCTACTCCATTTCTTTTGAGGGATTCTTGCCCGCAGTAGTATACCTGATGGTCATCTGAATTAAATTCACCCATTCCTGTCCATTTTAGTTCACTGATTCATAAAATGTTGATGTTCAGTCTTGTCATCTCTTGTTTGACCTCATCCAGCTTGCCTTGATTCATGGTTCTTACATTCCAGGTTCCTATACACAATAAATTTATCCTACTGCACAATAAATGTAATAATTTTTTCCAATTAAAAAAAATAGCAAAAAAGTTTATGTTGTTTATAGTTTACTTGATTCTAAAGGCTCTGGACAGCTTAAAAAATTCTATTCACTTACCAATTTCCACTCCAAGCCCGCCCATTCCACTTAGGAATACATGAGACTGAGCCATCTTGTGCATTGCTGTATCTCCAAGAACATATCTCTGCCGACTACATGCAAGTATTAAAAGAAAATCATAAATAATTATAATTAACAGCATAAAGTAGTGCAATTTGCAAAAACTCTCACTTCTGATAAACTTCACAGAAGAGAAAAATTAATTTGATCTCAAAAAATACCTTTTTGCAAATTTTGGATATTAAGCAATTACTTAGGGAAATTAATATATTATCCTATAATAACTTCAAAAGAACACAATCATGATCCAGCAAAGTGCTTCAGCTGCCAAAAAAGTCAATCCAATCCTGGGATGCAGCAACAGAGGGAAAATATCAAGATAGAAGAAATGATAATACTAGCCTTGGAATACTGTGTTATGATACAAAAAAAAATGCTTGAGACCCTAGAAAATGTGCGGAGAACAAAGATAATGAAGAGCCTAGAGGGTAAATCATATGAATGGTTGAGGGAGCTAGGTTTGTCTAGCCTATTGAAGAGAAGGATTGGGCGAGGGAGGTGTGGCCAACGTCGTGACGAAACAGACATGAACCCCGGGAGCTCTGGGGTGAGTTCCGACAATCTCCTCGAAATGGGGGTCCATTTTGGACCATAGCCGACTTGTAGGATCGGCGAAGAATGAGGGAGCCGCCGGAGCAGATGGGGAAGCTGCAAATTCCCTGCAGCTCTAGCTTTTTTCCCTCGACCCAGCGAGGAGGACCGCAGCCATCAACAGCTGCTTGAAGTTGGGGCAGCCACAAGAACGGGCAGGAGGAGTAAGCATAATTATTGAATAGATATTGAAGCCGGGTGAGTTACTACCAGCTCACAAAGAGGTATTTAAGGCAAGTTTGCCAATAAGCATTTTAAGAATAACTGTGAACAATGGCTAAATTGAAACAGGAAATGAAAATGGAAGGAAATAATTAAAGATACCCAAAACCTGGAAACAGAGGGTTTGAAACCTACTTTAAGAATTCTAATTAGAAGAAAATATACACTTCAATTATAATTGATTTTGGAGAACCCTAAAAGTTTTTTTATTGACTATTTTAATAACTACAATCAAGAAGGGGTGGGGAGAAAAAGAAGGAAAAAATGAGACTGATTAGGATTATAAAAATGGATTTTAAGTGACTTTATTTCAATTCCTCCACTCTTTATAATTTTGGCTATAAAAGATTATAATGTAACTATTTGCGGGACTGAAAGGAGGCAATAAATTGAAACAAATTGAAACAAAGGAAAACTTAGCTCCAAAATGGATACTTTGTTAATTGTGGATTGTAACTGCAGTACAAAGACTGACACCTAAAGAAGAAGAAATGCAACTGGGAAATATTCTTGTGATTTCAGAATAATTTCAAAGGACAATTTTTGTATCCAGATAGTTGACCTTTAACACTGATAATATTAAAGAAGAAAATAGAAAATAACATTAAACAAAACTAAAGACTGACATCTAATCTATCTTTAGATTAGAAGAAATACAGGAGGGGAGTGTTCTTGTGATTTCAGGGCATTCCAAAGAAATATTCTTGCAGCCAGATGGTTGACCTTTAAGAATTGTAACATTAAAGAATAAACAAGGGAAATAGATAATGTGCCATTTAGGCAAGAATGTTGTAACCAGTAAAATGTATATTAAAGATTAGAGAATTATAAAAATGTTGAGGAGAGAAGGTTGGGGGCAAAAAAGGAATTTAATGAGTTAAGAAAATATAGTTTTTGAACACATCTAGTGAAATTGAAGTACTTGGAGATAAAGCTTTTAACACATTTAAATATGAATATTGTATGAGAAATGGGATGATGTTTGTTCCTTTTTTCTTTTTTCTTTTGATTGTATTATTTTAATGTTTTTTAAGATAGTTTTTATCTGGAATGGGACTTTGAAATAAGTGATGTGAGACCTTTCAATTAAGGTGAGATTTAAGATAGAAGAGATTTTTACTTGGTTTTTATATTTGTTCCTTTTTATTTTGTTTTTCATTTTGAGATAGAAGTTCCAACAGAACTACTAGAATATGAGTAGAAATGAGAGGATGTTCCCTTTTATTTTGCTCTTTTGATTTATTTTACTATTTTAAAGTTTTTATTTGGAAAGGGTTTGTGAAATAAATAAGTAATGGGAGACCTTTTAATTAAGGTGAGATTTAACATGATGGGCCTCTGTGGCTCAGACTGCTAATGCAGTCTGTTATTAACAGCAGCTGCCTGCAAATACTGCAGGTTCTAGTCCCACCAGGCCCAAGGTTGACTCAGCCTTCCATCCTTTATAAGGTAGGTAAAATGAGGACCCAGATTGTTGGGGGCAATAAGTTGACTTTGTATATAAATATACAAATAGAATGAAGACTATTGCTAACATAGTGTAAGCCACCCTGAGTCTTTGGAGAAGGGCGGGATATAAATGAAAAAAAAAAATAGGAAAGATTTTGCCTTGCTTTTATTTTATTTCTTGGTTATTGATCTTTGATAAATATTTGAGATAATCAATACTATTTTAAAAGTTTTTTACTTGGAATGGGTTTTTGAAATAGATAAGTGATGGGAGACCTTTTAATTAAGGTGAGAGTTAAGATAGGAGAGATTTTTATTATTTTGTCTTTTATTTGGAATGGGATTTTGCAACAAATAAGTGATGGATGACTTTTTAATTAAGGTGAGATTTAAGATAGGAGAGATTTTGATCTTGCTTTTATTTTATTTATTGGTTATTGATCTTTGATAAATATTTGAGATAATTGAGTTGTACTTCTGTTCTTTTTAAGAAGTTTGGGGCAAGAAAGGGGATAAAAAATGTGGGAACTAGATTTGATTAAATACTTTTCAGGATAAAGGGATGGAATAAAACTTTTGAAAGAAATGGGCTATTAAAAAATTCAAAGAGGGGAAAACATTAATAAATGATACAATGAGGGGGTGAAATTTGAAATATGTTTAATTATGTATCCAACTGATACCTTGTTCAATAAAGATTTGTATGTGGTTTGTTCTTTTTAAAAAAAAACTTGTTTAAAAAAAAAGAAGGATTGGGGAGGGACATGATCATTGTCTTCTAGTGTCTTGAGGGGCTGTCACAGAGAAGAAGAGAATGACTTATTCTCCAAAGCCCAAGGACAGAATAAGAAGTAAAGGGTGGAAGATCATTAAAGAGAGATCCAACCTAGAAGTAAGGAGAAATTTTCTGACAGTGAGAACAGTTAATCAATGGAATAACTTGCCTCCCAAAGTTCTGGGAGCTCCATCACTGGAAATTTGACTAGGATGGTATAAGACTCTTGCTTTAAGCAGAGGGTTAGTCAGCTCCCTTCCAGCCTTAGAATTTTATGTCCTATAACCTGCAGTCTTGCACATCAACAAGATGTTCCAAGTTTTGCTAACAATCCAAGAAGTTTCTTCATTTCAATCAAAATAGCTATGGCCTACAAATAGTGGGATTCCTTGGTTTTACATCTCTGATTCTGACCCTATAATGCTCAAGTATGAAAGTCCAAATTTAGTTTGGAATAAGACAGCACATACATGCTCATAATCTCCTAAATACAGTCAACGTATCCTAGGAAAAAAGCTTTCATCAGAAATTAGAATTTCTATGCAGAAAATGGATTATTAAAATACAGAAAAGAGAAGAGTAAAACAATTTCTTGGCACAGTTTTCAGAAGAAACATTTCAAGGAAATAACATTCTTTAAACTGAGTGTAAAGTATGTGTTAATAAAATAAAGTTTATGATAGAAACAGTCTTACCTCTATATTTAAATTCATTGTTTAATCGAAAAAGTTTATTTGACATTAAAACTTAAATATTATCTATGGTTTATTAAAACAAATTAAACTTTTCTTAAAATGCTTACCTATACAAAGCATCATCTATCTCCATTGAATCTGCTGCCATTACTAAACACTTGCTTGGACTGGAAACAAAAAGACAAATAAATATTTTGCCAACAGATGATCTCCTACAATTTATGCTATTTCTTCAAGTAAGCAAATATATGAAAATGTGTGAATTAAATAATTCACTGCTGAAACAAAAAGGTAACAGCAAAAGCTAGGAATGCCTTTGAGAGACTTGTTTTGCACATCTCTCAATATGGGAATAGAGACTAAAGTTTCCTTTTAAACATGCATGTTAGCAGATTATGAAACAGTCATAAAAGCTTTGAGGAAAACATAGCTGCTTTATAGATTTAAAGAGCGATGCTCTTGGAATTCTGTTTTCCCTTTTGAAACACATTTTGCACCTTCCTAAGTAATGATTACTGTAGATTCACTACATAATGAATCTAGAAAATGTATGTACCTCTCGTTTCTTTTTACATAGGTCTAAGAGTTTTTAATTATATTTGTAATTACTGAATATGGAAATAAAAATAAGTCAGCTTGTAGGTGCAAGCATTCCTTACCTGTCAAAGTTCTAAGTTTATTCCACAGAAATAAACAAAAGTGTTATACACACAGCTATGTGTTTTGCTTAATTAGATGGATACTTTTGTAAAATCAACGGTAGTACATGTAGCAACCATATATACTACATTAATATTTTCCCATAAAATGCTCCTACTCAGGATTCCTAGACATTTGACAAATAACAGTTGGTAAGTGCCTATAACATAAATATAATTCTAAAAGCTATATTGCCTGTATATTACGTTATTCTTGAAATTTTCAATACGTTTCAGTTTTCAAATTGCTCTATAGTTATACTTTTCATTTTATGTATTATGCACTATGCTAATATGAAATGTTTATCTGGAGAGAATATTTCACTCATAATTATTTCATATACTGTGCATACAACTGTAATGTTACGCTAGATTCTCCCCTGGCACAAATTACATAACTAAATATATATGTACCTTAAGTTGTTAAACTTATTTTTCTGATCTGTTTTCAGATATATGCTCTTCCACAATCAATTCATTCAATAATTCAATTCACAAAAGTTATTAATGTTTTATATTTTATAAAATGTAAGCTCAGCATTAAACACACATTTATTCCTGATCAGTCTTACAATCTCATGAACAAATTCCTTTTGTTCAGATGGTCTGATTTCAAGAAAACTGTGTCAAAGAATGCAGCTTTGGTTTGTGAGAATAAGTCAAATAATTATTCTACACTATATATCAATGTTATGCTAAACATTATACTAAAGCAAAGCACTGGTTTAATTCACATTCAATACAATAGATGAAGTTCTAAATGACTCAAAAAGAAAATAATGTATCTTATGCCTAAGCTTTAAACAATCTCAATACCTGTTTAAAAAGGATAAATAATTGTGATCTCATGGGAGTCCTTGCTCAATTTCTGACATATTTCATATTTGATCTGGCAGTAAATCTCCTTCCCCTAAACCAGGGGTGTCAAACTAGCGGCCCACGGCTGGATGCATCACATGTTGGCCCCGCCCCCACCCAGTTTAGCGAAGGGGGGGAAAGTCCCGATACATCACGTGACGATGCTGTGATGATACGAGTTTGACACCCCTGCTCTAAACCATGCATTCAATAGCTATCCACATAGTTAGAATGTGGCATAGTTAGAATAATTTTACTATTCAAATATGATTGCTGTTAATCACGAAGTCATGTCCGATCCATTGCAACCCCATGGATGTTCCTCCAGGTCTTCCTGTCCTCTACCATCTCCCATAATGCATTTAAGCCTTCACCGACTGCTTCGGTGACTCCATCCAGCCACCTCATTCTCTGTCATCCCCTTCCTCTTTTGCCCTCAATCATTCCTAGCATTGGGCTCTTCTCCAGCGAGTCCCTGAATATCACATTCAAAATATGATATATATGCATAATTCATCAGCTTACTGAAGAGCACAAGGTATAAAGTTTTACCTACAGAACAAAGGTTTGAATTTTAGGCTTTTCTCTTCTATGTTTTCAAATAAACAGATTCCAAATAATTCATTTCTTTTCATGGTTTGATCCCTTTCTGTAATAGTTCTGTCTAGCCTTTGTTCTTAGTCAGCTTCAATCCTTATACCAACCTTTTACCATCTTCTTCCTTCCTGGACTTGGACATGTAAAACATATTTTCCTGTCTTACAACTGAAGAGAATAAAGGGGCGCACTATACCCTCTTCACCTAGAACTCTCAGAATGAAGTTTCTATTAATTCTTCATCAAAAGAACTTTCTTCTTTTCTGACCTGTTCGCTATTCTCTTCATGGCAAAAATGTGGAACTTCCATCTTTTCTACTTATTTTTTTATTACTTATTATTTATCAGCAATTCCTCCCAGTCCAAAACTTTCCCATTAGGTAAAGCTATCTGATTAGTCTTACAATATCCCCTCTTCGCATCCCAATCAGGTGCTTTCTTTCTCAAAATAAACACTGCTGGCAATTAGGAATGTGTAGCCAAACACATGGTATGGGCTTAAAAAGATATGCAAATGGAATTACTGAAGAAAGTGCAGAGCACATTTCTTTCTTTCTATAATCTGAATCTGAGTCGCCCTTCCAATTAATCATTCTCCTATATCAAAATACTTCTACCTTCTGCAGTCCCTTCTCAACTTTCCTACCCGCTGCGGCTGCATGTTTGGGACTAGGTTTGGCAGAGCGGCAATTTTCAGCACTTGAAGCATGCTGTGGATCACTGCTTGGGCGCTGGCCCTCCCTTGGCTACTCTCAGAGGTTCTTTGTGAGCAGGAGGTGAGAACTTGCTCCAGGTGTCATTTCCTGGCCAAATCTATTTCCACCTCATCAGCCAGTATGTACCAGTGCTGGAGGTCTCGGGGAGGCCCCCGCAAGATGTAGGTGTGGTAGACTTCATTGTTTAGCTCATCTTTGACAGATTCAAATGAGATCTCCTCAGGCCATGTGGCTAGTTTACAGGCTAGCTCACAGAATTCTGGGGTGTATTCTGCCACTGATTGCCTCCCTTGGGTAATGATTTTCATCCGGGCTCTGGATTATGCTCTGCTAGAAGGTCTTTAAACTGCTGACAGAGTATTGCCATAAACTGGTCATAGTTCCTTAGTTGGTGGGGGCATTGTCATTGTGAAGTGAAATCATCTTCTGCTTCCAGGGCCACGGTGACATATCTCACTTGGCATTTTCCAATCCTAATTCACCCCATACTCCTGCATATAATTCCAGACTTGAGCTAGGAAGAATCCAGAGACTTGGGATCCCCCCAAACTTCACCCCCAGCAGCGGCACTTTAAGAGCCCATCTCCTTTGGGAGGTAGCTCCCTAGCCACAGCTGATAATGGCAATGTGATTGAAGCCAGCACATCCTCTGTGAGGCAATGGAGGCAAGGCAAGATCTGAGTAAAATTTGCACAAAGGTTACACATTGAAAGTCACCCCAAAGCCCTCCCCCCAGGGTCCAGCTTTAAGGACCAATCAGTGTCCAATATGATGTTATGGGAAACCTCTTCAGCACATGGATGCCTCCAGAGGGCCAGGTCGGTTAGCCTTGGAAAAGTCCAAACAACTCCACTCCATTCATGGGTAGCAAACCTCCCTGCCAATTCTCACAGGAACACTTCACAACAGCTCACTTCCCCTTCCCAAATGCCAAAACTTCCCTCTCCATTTCTATGGCAGCCATAGTCAAGCAAGCTGCAAAATGCATGCTGGAGATCTGGCTGACACTAGAATTGCAATAGTGGTCAATCTGGAGAGACATCTCTACTGTGGGGACCGTGCACATGATGTTGGCTCACGAGGACAACCAGGAGAGGGTTGAGGGTTGGGGGGGGGCATTGATGGGATCCCAGGGCCGAGTGGACCTCCCCAAAAGTCTGGGAGAGGTGGAAGCCTGCAACCACCAGGCGAGACCCCAGTGGTCACTTGGGGTCAGGAAGAAAGAGGTGAGTGGAAAGTGACTTTCACTTGCCCCCAGGTTGCTTCGAATTCTGAGTTCTCCCCTTCAGTCTGTACGGTGCTCCCGCTGTATTTATGCAGCTGATAAATGAAATACCTCATGATGCCTATATAAAGGGGTCTTAGTCTAGCTGAAAGATTTTGATTTATACTGAAACCATGGCAGAACACATGAAACTGGTCAGAGCTGTGCTCAAGAAACTCTGGGCCACCTAACTATATACTGAACTGTCCAAGTGTGAGTTCTACCAAAGCCAAATACACTATATGGGGTATCACATTTCCCATGAGGCAATAGAAATGGATTCTGAAAAGGTGCAGGGAGTTTTAGAGTGGGCACCTCCAAGCACCCAGACTTCAAAGCTTACTGAGATACACATTTCTTTTTCACCAGTTCATCCTATCATTCACCCAGATAGCCCTGGCCATCACCAGCTTGGTGAAGATGAAAGGAAAAGGTAAGCCTAAGTCTAGCCAACCTCTGAAATGGATGATGGAATGTCAAGAGGCATTCGAGAAACTCAAGTGTTTGTTCGCGGCAGAGCCAGTGCTAAAACACTCTGACTGAACCTCCTTTTGTTATCCAGGCAGATGCCAGTGACATGGCGATGGGGGCTATGTTGCTGCAGAAAAATGACCAGGGAGCCTGCAGCCATGCTCTTACACCTCCAAAAAGCTCAGACTGAATACAGGTGGCCAGTTTGGGAAAAGGAAATGTACTTAATGTTGTACATTGGGCTTCCTGACTTGGGAGGCATTTCTTAGAAGGGAGCAAAGCCCCTTTTGAATTATGGACAGACCACAAAAACCTGGCCCTGAAAAACTCACGAATGCTATCGTCCAAACAAGCCCATTGGGCTTAGTACTTCAAATGGTTCAATCTCACCTTGCAGTACCTCCCAGGGAAAGAATTTCCTAGCAGATGGTCTGTCCAGATTACCGCAATATAATAGTTCCAAGCCAGAAATTATGAGACCAGTTAGCCTATCCTGATAACTGGTAGCTCTGGTTACCCCCACAGCACAAGGCGAACTCAAAACCCAAACAGCAGAGGACTTAACCATGTTAAAAGCAGCACTAGAAAAAGACAAATGGTTTCAAGCCCATAAAAATGAATGTACAATACAAAATGAATTAGGCAGGGTAGAAGCCAAACTATATATCCCAGAAAGCCAACAAATAATCGTCTTACAAAAAAAGTCATGTTTTGAAATTAGTGGGGTACTTCAGCTTTGTAAAGACCCTACACCTGGTTAAATGTCAATTTTGATAGCCATCATTATAGAAAGACATTGAAAGCTATGTGGTTAGTTGTCTCACCTGTGCCTCTACAGAAAGACATCAGGAGAAAACACCAGGGCTCTTTCAGCTGGTGGCAGAGCCCAAAGCACCATGGAAAGACAGTTCAATGGACTTTATAGTAAACTACATAAAAGTTCTGGAAACACTGTAATCTGGGTGATACCTGATCTATTCTCTAAAACAGGTGCATTTTCTACCATGCCAAAAAATCCTCTCCCCTTGGATCTTAGCTAAACTGTTCATGCAGCATTTATAGACCACATGGAACTCCGGAGAGAATTACCGGTATATCAGATCACAGATTCCAATTCACTTTGTAAATTCTTGCAACTTTTGGCAAGAATTCCTAAAACTTTCAGGGACCACCCAGGGACTTAGAATGACCTCCCATCATTCTGAAATGAATAGGGTCTGTGTACATATGAATGGGGTCTTAGAACAATACCCCAGATGTTACATTAACTATCAGCAGGACTGGGCGAACCTCCTCCCTTTAGCTGAAGTGATTTACAATAACTTAGTACATAGTAGCACTGGATTCATTCCTTTCAAAGTAGCCACCAGGCAGGACTTTGTATTTATTCCCAAGTAGTCCCAGGCTACCCCTCAAATTGCATCCTAAAAAGACTGAATTTTACAACTACAAAACACCTGGCCTGTAATTAGAAAGGCTTTGGAGGAGGTGAGGAAATGATATAAAAACAGACTGATAAGAAATGCTCTAAACCAAAAGACTTTAAAATTGGGGACAGAGTTTATCTTTCCATCAGATACTTACAATTTAGACAACTCTTGAAAAATTGGATCCAAAATATGTTGGCCCTTTTCCCATAAAAAGAATTATTACCCTGGTAACTGTTGAACTCGAACTCCCAAAAACACTCAGACTTGTTCACCCAGTGTTTCACTGCAGTCTCCTCAAACCAGCAGCCACTTCTGCTCTACATCCAGCAAAATCACCTCTTCATCCCACGTTTTAAGGGGAGCAGCAATTTGAAGTCAAAGACGTTTTGGATTCATGCACCTACTTAGGGAAAACCCAATACACATCAAGGCTTCTAGGTTACTTAAGGGGTTCCATTAACAATATCCAGACAAATCTCATTGAACATTAACTAACTATGCATTCGTATTTGTCTCTCCCCCTTCCCTCTTGTCTCTCCTCTGTAGGACTAATGCCTCTGAAAAGTGGAGCAGTATGTCAGTTCTGCCATCTTCAGCTTGGTGCCTAGCTTACAGCCTGCCATCAACTGTTAGAGAGAAGGGAAAGGAAAGCAAATGGCTGCAGGGAGGCCTATTAGGACCAAAATGGGGCGAGGGGCAGCTGCGCATCCACACACACCCCGGCTCATTTTTGCTTCCAGGGAGTGCAGGAGAGTGCTGCCTGCCACACCCCCTGGCCATGCCAACCCAGCCAGTCATTAGGGCAGAGAACCGATTGTTAAATTATTTGAATCCCACCACTGCTAAGGACCTAGCTGAGCCAGGTCTGACAGATATGTTATTCAGCAGTAAAAGTTTCCTTTTCATTTGTTCATTTGATTGCAGACAGAGTATAGCTGGAGCTTTACATATAATATTTGAAATATGCCTTCCAAAAACATCCAATGAATTAAGTCCCTCTTTCAGAAATGAGGTGACTGGGCATGCCATGATTTGAGAAAACTTGTTAAATAAACAGATTATAAATTTGAGGAGCAAATGGGAGGCCATGACAATAAAGGAAACAAATCATCTTAGAAAAAAATAGAGGTAGTTCGTTAATTATATCCATTAAAAAATGTGGATATTCTTATGTGGTTATTTATATGGTCTTAATTCCCATTTCACCAACTTCAGTTTTATATTTTCTAAATCAGGGAAGAGTAGTATCTTACCATAGTACTATGACTGCAGCCAGCGACAGCACATCAGAGATTTATTTTCTCCGTTCAAAGTCTCAACCTGGTAAGGGACATACTGATACCTCATATTTGATTCAAATTACATCTGATTGATTTTCTAGCAATCTAAAATTTATATGGTGGATATTGAGTTTCTTTTTCATTAATGTTCTAACAATAAATAATATAATATTTGTACAGGAATATAAACCATATTGTATAAAGATAGCAAATGGACAAAGGATAAAATTCATAAATAGATATTCCTCCATTATTTGCTGATAACTCTTAAGACTGAAATATTATTCAACCTTTTATAGAGGGATTGAAAAATGGGTTTTATATCCTTAATTACCAACGATCCCTAAAAACAACATCCCTAATTAATACTATTCATATGGATTTAAAGAGACCATTCTGTATCTATTAACATTAACCTGCTTTTATTGCATGACATATTTTTGTTAACTCCCCATTCAATGCTATACTGCTTCAAACATCACATCCAGAAGCCAAAAGCAAATAGTCTACTAATGTGCTATAAATGTTATCATCTTAATACTTTTTAGATAAGTCCATTCGCTCATCCTATGTTGCTAAAATCCTCTATTGAGGAACTTGGTTTAATTTAAAGACTTTTAAAGGTGAGGATGACTGAAGTCTCCTTTTAACCTAGGTTGTTTTCTTTTGTTCCCCCTCCCCTTTGTTATCTCGCCATCGCTATCCTTCCTTATGTTTCCTTCTTCATTTTACTGTCTTGTCTTTCACGTTTCAAATAATTTGTTGGGACTTGGTGGTACCTAAATCCAATATTGCAATAATAAATCATTACCGGTAGGTTAGATACTAGAAAGTCCATAGTACTGAGTATGACAGCGGTAATCTTCGGGAATACAGAAAAACAAATAAAAGAGACTTCACAGAATTGGATCTGAACATGCCTAACCGAGCGGCATCTTTCCATTGGAAGAATGGCATCACTCTGTAATATGGATTTTCCTTTCATAACCACGTGCATTGTTTCAGTCCGAACAAGCGAAAATCCGGAGTGCACGTGGGGTCAAAGCTGGAAGGGAATGACAGTTAAGGTCAGCGCTGCGGCGCACGCGTTAATCCATACACGCTATGCCGATTACTGTCCAATATTCCCTGTCCCGCTGGAGTATATGGGCGATACAGAGCACTAGGGCGTTTCTTTTCCTTTTCCTTCCCTTCGGGGGAGGGGGAAAGGCCACCCAAGGCCTCATGTCCTACGCCCCCCCTCGGTATCTCTAGCGGGATTCCCCATCAGGTCCCATGCACGCACGCTCGCACGAACGCAACCTGCACCCTTCATCCCGCGGGAGACACGGGGAAGGCGAGATGCGAGTTTCTGAAGCCAGCAGTGTTTGAAGCCAGCAGCCGTCAACTAAGGCCCCGAAAGCCGTCTGGCGGCAGGGCCTCCCTGGACTGCCTCACCCGAGATCGCGACGCAAAAGCGGCGACAGCTTCTTCCGCCTCTCATTTCCTCACCCGTTGTGGCCGCCCGCCTCGGCTTCCAACTGCCTCTTCCTCTTCACCGTGGTTGCTTCGAAAGAATGGCGAGCACGCAGGCAAACTTGCAGACACCTCAAAGAGTGGCGGGGGGTGAAAAAAACAGGAATTAGCCTCACGGACCCGGCATAGGCGGAGGCGGGGAAACAGAGCGGCCCTCCTCTGCCCCGGATGGAGGAGGTCCGAGCCCGTCACGTCGCGCCGCCCAATCCTGCTCCAGAGCGGGAACCCCCTTCCCTCCTCTAGCGAGCACCCCCGGGAGCCTGGGTGCGTCAATTTCGCACACCCTCGCCACCGCCAATCAGGTGAAAGGGTCGCTTTCCAATCATTTATATTCGGTCTCTACGGAAAAGTGGCGGTGTTATAGCAATATTCCTTATAGTAATGTTCATAATACTAAAGCGTTTCAGTTGCGCTCGCTGAGCAATTCTTCCCACAGTAGTTCGAGTTTTTTCCTCTGTGTGAAATTTGGAAAAATGCTCTGAATGTAGATTCAAAATGTATAGCCTTTATCTAAATTCTATTTGAATATGATTCTATCGTTCTTTATTAAGCTGCCCCTAAGACCTTCTCTGAGAGGTATTGGTTTTTGTTGGCAATGCTTAATAATCGGTAAACCCGATTAGCAGTAAATAAAGAGCTAGTCCTACAAAAGCCCTTCTCCCCCAAATCTTAACCATTTTCCCTGGTCTGGTAGGTTTTATGCTTTTATGCTGTAGCAGTGAATAGCACTGCTATTCACTGTTCCTCATATAAAGCATGGCATGGGCGAGCATAATTTGTCCTGCAGAATGGGGTTCTGAGCCCTTAGGTCTTTGCATAGGTCTTTGGAGATTCAAGATGTAGGATGTAGTGCAGAGCCATATTAACAGCATCATCTGTTGATCTATTTGCTCAGTATGCAAATTGCAAGGGGTTTAACAGCGGATCCGTGATGGTTTTCAAGTGGGACATCTCTAGCCTTTCAAAGGGTTTCATCACTACAGATGAATATAATAAAATAGAATTTTTTATTGGCCAAGTATGACTGGACACACAAGGAATTTGTCTTTGTGCATATTGTGAGAGATGGAAGTATGGAAGGGTTTTTCCTAAAGTCTACCACCATTTCTACGGTTTTGAGTGTGTTCAATTCCAGATTGTTCCGGCCACACCACGAGGTTAGTTGTTCAACCTCCCATCTATATGCGGATTCATCATTGCCTCAAATGAGACCGATCACTGTTGTGTCATCTGCAAACTTCAGTAGTTTAACAGATGGATCATTAGAGATGCAGTCATTGGTATACAGAGGGAAGACAAGTAGGGAGAGCACACAGCCTTGGGGGGGCCCTGTGCTAATTGTACAGGTATCTTATGTGATTCTGCTTAGCTTCACCTGCTGCTTCCTGTTTGTTAGGAAGCTTGTGATCCACTTACAAGTCTGTTCAGGTACCTGTAGCTGGTTTAGCTTAGTTAGAAGAGTGTCTGGAATGAGGGTGTTGAATGCTGACCTAAAGTCTACAAAGAGGACCCTTGCGTAGGTCTTTGGAGACTCAAGATGTTGTAGGATGTAGTGCAGAGCCATATTAACAGCATCATCTGTTGATCTATTTGTTTGATATGCAAATTGCAAGGGGTCTAACAGCGGACCCGTTTTCAAGTGGGACAGCACTAGCCTTTCAAAGGGTTTCATGACTACATATGTTAGAGCAACTGGTCTGTAGTCATTCAGTTCCTTAATGGTGGGCTTCTTCGGCACTGGGATGATAGTAGGGTGTTTGAAGCAAGAAGGAACATAGCACATCTCTAGTGATTTATTGAAGATATGGGCCAATTGGTGAGCACAGACTTTTAAGCAAGGAGTTATCTTGTCTGGGCCTGGAGCTTTTCTTGGCTTTTGTCTGTGAAATAGGTCTTTGCACTTCCTTTTCTGTGATCACTAGGGATTATGAACCCAATGGGATGGAGTCAGTTGTAGGAGGCTTGGCTGTTGTTGGTGTGTCTGAGATGGAGGTTGTGGAGATAGGTGGCTGTAGTTTCCTTTCAAATCTGCAGTAAAACACGTTCAGGTCATCTGCCAGTTGTTGATTTCCTTCAGCCTGGGAAGGAGGTTTGCCGTAGCCAGTGATATTTTTAAGAGTTTTCCACATGTTTGCTGGTTCATTTGTTGAGAACTGATTCTTTAGCTTTTCAGAATAGCTTCTTTTTGCTACTCTGATATCCCTTGTTAATACATTTCTGGACTGATTGTACAGCATTTTATCACCTTTTTTGTAAGCTTCCTCTTTGGAATGACGTAGCTGTTTAAGTTTAGCTGTGAATCAAGGTTTGTTGTTACTGTATATTCACAATTTCTTGGTCAGTACATATAGGTCTTCATAGAAACTGACATATGATGTCTTAGACTTCATCTAAGTCTGCAGAAATAATTTTCGAAAACATTCCAATCAGTGCAGTCAAGGCAGGCCTGTAGCTTTAACTTTGCCTCCTTGGCCCAGGTCCTCACTGATTTAATTGTTGGTTTTGTGGTTTTAAGTCTTTGCCTGTAAGCAGGTACAAGGTGAATCATGCAATGATTAGTGTCCCACAGCTGCTCATGGTAAAGACTGATAAGCACCTTTTAATGTTGTGTAGCAATGGTCTACAGTATTCTTGCCTCTAGTGGGACAATTGAGATGCTGAAAGTATTTTGGTAGCTCTTTCCTTAAGCTTGCTTTGTTTAGATCTCCCAAAATAATGGCCAGTGAATCAAGATATTTGACTTTAGCCTCCATAATCTGGTCAGCTAGAGTTCATAATGCCTTGTTTACACAGGCTTGTGGAGGAAGGTAAACAGCAATTAGTAGAAATTAGGAGAATTTGTGTGGACAGTAAAATGGTTTACAGTTGGTAAGCAAAGACTCTTAAGTTTTCATCCCAGAATTTATATATTACAGTTATAGCCTGAGACCAACTGTTGTGTATATATATCCCTTCTTTTTACCTGATGATTCTGCAATTCTGTCTGCTCTATGTATCTCCAAACCTTGGAATTTGCATGCTGTTGTCATCAATATCATCATGTAACCAGGTTTCAATAAAGCATAGGGCAGCTGCGCTGTAAAAATCAGAGTTGCATCTGTTTAAAAGGAGTATTTTATCCATCTTGTTAGCAAGTGAACGTAAATTTGTCAGGAAGATTGAAGGCAGAGTAGTTCTATTTCCCCTATTCCTTAGCCTGTTTAAACTACCCACTCTTTTACCTCTCTGTCTCTGTTTCCTCCATTTGGGTTTTTTGGTAATCCATAGCTCCGGGGAAATTGCTTCTTCCTGTGTTAGAATCTCCTCTGCATTTATAAAGATGGGGAGGGGTCAGATCACAGAAAGCTGCTCCTTAAAAAACATTGCTTAATTCTTAGCAGATGATCTCATGAGTATGAAATCCATAGTGCGTCACAGAGAATAATAAAAAATAAAGAAACCATTAGGGAACATTAGAGCCTTTGCCAGTGCCATCTTGTAAGCTGTATCAATAAAGCAGTAAAGCAAATTATAATGAGCATACTCCGTTTTATTTATATATCATTTAAAATGTATTAAAATAGGTTTTAAACATAGCTTAATTGTATTAGAAACATATTACTTTTGTATCAGATACAGTTTAATGATGTAGGAAAGCCCCCCTCCCCATAAAATATTTTTTATTCTTAGTATTAAAAAAAGACAGAATAGAATATTTCCCCTGAAAGAGAAGAAGAGACACATCTTTTTTTTTAAATCACATTTTTTTTATTTTTGTATAGTTTATACATACCACTATGTGAATAGTGTGATATCTGAGTATCAAACAGTTCAATACAAATAAAGAAATAAACATATTCATAATTACTACATTCTATTTTCCAATTCCATATTAATACATTGCTTTACCACCCTTCCATTCTAAACTTTCTTTAACATTTCCCCTTCACATTATTATAGTCAAAGACATGATAATCTGTTTTATTATTCATATTCCCAGTGTTTAATTGTTCCTCTATATATATATTAAAGTTCCTTTCTTTCTTCCATTATTTAATATTTCAATAGTGACTTCTAATATCAATCACAATCATTTAAAGCATTCAATATATTCCTATTCTATCTTTTTTCTAATTTTCTCATTCAAACTCTAGTTTTCTTGTTCTATATAATTTTACTATTATTATGCATAGCTATATCTACTTATCACATTACCTACACAATAATCATATTTTACACACTATTGATAATACCATCATTGAAACTCTCATTTCCAATTAAATTCTCATAATTTTTCCAGTTACATATCCATTTATGGTAAAATGTTTATCCTATGTTTATTATATTACATACCAACCAAATATCCAGCCTATATCATTCTAATATTAATACAATTATTAAAATATGATCATAACATATTTTTAACTCTTTCTCCCCTTAACCATTATCTCTTGTCCACATCCAACCCTTTATTCCTACCTTTTTTTTATTGTCTCCCATATTTTAAGTCTTTTATTCCATCTACTTCGAGGTTTATAGTCTGAATCCTTAATTTAATTTGTTCTCTTTGCCCTGCCCTTTTGCACTGTTTAATTTGAAAACATTCTGTTCTAAATCCTATATTTTCCCCCCAAGCCTCTTCCTGTTCCTCCCATTTCTTTTTTAGATCTTTTAAAGTGAATGTATTTCTCCTATTTTAGTTCCTTAATCCTTATTAATTTTAAAAGTGTCTCCTTGTTATCTTCTTTTTGCTGGTTTCTCAATTGTAATTCTTCTATTCCAACTGTTAATTCCATTCTTTCCTTCTTGTCCTGGTCTTTGCTCAAATTGTATACAATTTTCCCGCCTTCTAGCTATACGATGAAATATTTCCACCATATCCTTGTATTGTTCCAGTATATCCTTAATGTTTTGAATCATTGACTCCATTCCATTTAAATCTCCACAATCATCAGTTCAGAAACCAAGCCTCCAAGTCAAGTTTTAATGTCTCATCAATGTTCAATCAAATTAGTTAATTACTTCAGGGATCTTCCACTCCTCAAGTCGTTTTTGTATATCAAATAATATTCAGGGGTCTCCAAACACAGAATCTTATTTAATATTCCATTATTCAATAGTTATTTTCATTTATTTCAGTTTACTTCCAAGTTGCAAAAATTCACTGTCATAGAATAGAAAAGAATAGAATAGAATAGAATAGAATAGAATAGAATAGAATAGAATAGAATAGAATAGAATAGAATAGAATTTTTTATTGGCCAAGTGTGATTGGACACACAAGGAATTTGTCTTGGTGCATATGCTCTCAGTGTACATAAAAGAAAAGATACGTTCATCAAGGTACAACATTTACAACACAAATGATGGTCAATATATCAATATAAATCATAAGGACTGACAGCAACAAAGTTACAGTCATACAGTCAGTCATAAGTGGAAAGAGATTGGTGATGGGAACGATGAGAAGATTAATAGTAGTGCAGATTTAGTAAATAGTTTGACAGTGTTGAGGGAATTATTTGTTTAGTAGAGTGATGGCCTTCGGGGAAAAACTGTTCTTATGTCTAGTTGTTCTGGTGTGCAGTGCTCTATAGCGTCATTTTGAGGGTAGGAGTTGAAATAGTTTATGTCCTGGATGTGAGGGATCTGTAAATATTTTCACAGCCCTCTTCTTGATTCGTGCAGTATACAGGTCCTCAATGGAAGGCAGGTTCATCAGCAGATGGCGCTCTTTATTTCACTCTGCTGCCTCTGCTTTTATTTGACAAGTCCGATTTATTTATCTTGTTTGTTTTAACTTATAAATCCAATACTTAAAGCAAATTATTTGAAGAAAAGGTGGAGTTATGGTTCCAGCATCTTAATATGCCTTCTTAATATTACATCTTTTGTTTTGAGGATTCAATTTCCAGATTAATTTTCTTTTTAAACAAATATTTTCTTTTAAAATTTCCAATATGTTTTTTTCACAATAATTGCCTGCCACTGTAACAAATTGTTCTAAAATGTATTCTCTTTGAATTTTTTTTTTTGGGGGGGGGGGGAGAGGTCAAGCTTCAGCAATAAATCTTTTCTCACCCATATGACACATCATTCACTGTTTCTCTCCTCCTGCACAAACTTATGATTTCTGGCTGTTCCCTGGCTTCATGGCAGTCATTTTGCCTGCTGCTCCTCCTAATCTTCGGATGAGGGGGGTTTCCGAGTCAGGGAGGGGAGATGCGGCCCGCCTCAACCTGCAAATCGGCTCCCCTTTGCTTCACCACCCATCCAGGGTGGCTATGGCTTCGAATGAAGCCCCCAACAGGAAGAGCTCGGAACGGGGCTGCGGAGTTCGCTTCCGAAGGCACCAGAAGTTCAACTGGCACAGGAGAGACATCTTTTTAAAGACAGAAAGCAGCCCCAGTATTTCTGGTACAGGAAAACAGCTTCAAGCAGAAACCTGAAGAGACTAGTCTTTAGGAATGGATTTTTTATCCATTTAGAAAATGAGCCACTCTATTCATAAGCAAAGAGCAGCCAGAAACTCCAAATAAACAACAGAATAGGTAAGGAGCTGAAGCTGACAAAATTAGCTCAGACAAATAAAACACCTGGAGTTTGCATTGCCCCTTTGCCTGTAGAGCCACTTATGACCCCTACATGACCCCATAGGAATCTGTCAACAGCCATTTAAACACTAAAGGATATTCTTCCATAGGAACAGGCATCTCAATCACAAAGCCCAAAGAATGTATAAAAGTCTACTTATTTTCAACTCCATTTTGTCAGCCATCCCAGAAACATGCTGTCACTGGAGTTTCTGACTACCAAATAAACAGATATCTTTCCTGCCTCCATATTATTTCAGCATTTTTCTCCTGACTTGGAACTGGACCTGATTTTTCTTCCAACAATAATAATAGTACATATCACATATTAAGTAATACTGACATCAGTGAGAAACAAATACTGACACTAAGAGATTCTACAGTAACACATTTTCACTACAGTATATGAAGAACACTACTTAGATTGATAGCTTAGATTGATAGATCGGAGGGAAACTCAAAGTGTTGGGGGCTTCAGAAAGGCAGAATGTGTTTCAAAATGTGCAGCTCCTGGCTCTAACAGTGAGTGACATCAAGTTGGCCATGCCCATCTGGTCACATGGCCACCAAGCCACACGCATCAAGCCACATCACAGAACCTGGAGCAAATATTTTTACATTTCACCTCTGGGCTACCATGTTAAAAGATGCCTACCGCTCTCTCCTGAGAGCAGCTATAGTCTTTCTGATCCTGGTATGATCCATCTCATCCCCACCTGCAGGCAGAAACTTAAAACCACAAAGCCCAAAGTCACATTAGTGAAGTCTTGGACTGAGGAGGCAAACTTAGAGCTTGCTGCAATTACATTGACTGGAATGTTTTTGAAGCTGCTTCAAAAGTTTTGGATGAATTTACTGATACTAGAATACAATAGAATAGAATTTTTATTGGCCAAGTGTGATTGGACACACAAGGAATTTGTCTTGGTGCATATGCTCTCAGTGTACATAAAAGAAAAGATACTATGGAATCATATAGCAATAGCTATAGCACCTTAGACTTATATATCACTTCACCGTGCTTTACAGTCCTTTTTAAAAGTTTACAGAGTAAATATATTGCTCCCAACAATCTGGGTCCTTATTTTACTGACCTTGGAAGGATGGAAGGCTGAGTCAACCTTGAGCAAGTGAGAATTGAACTACCAAACTGCTGGCAATATTGCATTCTAACCACTGTGCCATCCTATATGTTAGTTTTTGTGAGGACATGTGTATGTGCCTATCAAGAGTTGGTATGTGTGTCCATGTGTTGTATATATATACACACAATCAGGCCAGGAATGTATTAACAAAGGTGATCAGAAGTCTGAACAACTCTGAACTACTCTGAACAATAGTGGAGAAGCCTGAAGAACATTATTGGCTAAGCAGATTTCCTTCCTTTACTGAAGAGAATCATCAACCTCTAGATGACCTGAATATATTCTCCTGTAGGTCTGAGAGGAGATCACTGTCATCTACTATGACCTCCTCACTTCGGATACACCAAGTAGCCAAATCTTCTACACCCATCTCCATCCCTCTGAGAATCTCAGAGCTATTGAAACTTATGTCTAGTACACTCTAAACCTTTTCCAGTGTTTGAAGCTGTAAGTGACATGTTGACATAAGAGGTGGGCTTGCCCTGAATGTAGCTGCTGCTTCAGCTCACTTCTGTGTTTCCCCATGGAGTTTTATTGGGATCTGCTAAGATTCCTCTCCCCCCACCCCGTCAAGTACCACCCCCTAGTGGGGGAATCAATCAATAGTGAGATTCTAGGGGAAAGAAGGTAAAGTGGAGTTGAAGGAACGCAACTGGGGAAAGATTTGGAGAGCAAAACTGTTCAGAAGGTATGGGAAAGAAGGCTTAGAAGGCAGGTTGTAGTAGAGAAATATTGTTAGGGACAAGATTGTTTTCCCCTTTGTTCCAAAATATAGCAATTATCGTTCAATGGGGAAAAAGATCAAAGTTTGGATAGTGCTCTGTTGGTTAATTAGCACGGTGCCATTCAGTTGGCTTTTATTTTTGGTGTCTTAATTTGCTCCAATGACAACTGTCAGCTTTTTCAGAGACATTCCAAGAGTCTGATCCTTGATAGATATTATCTTCCCTCCTGCCGCTCTAGATAGTGGTCTATCATCTAAGTACTAACCAGGCCCAACCCTGCTTAATTTTGGAAGTCAGCCAACACGGTGACTCCTGCTTGACATTTATTTTTGAAGATTTGAGGGTGGAGGAAAGAGAAAATGTAGATGACAGAATTTTCAATAAATGTTTATACTCAAAATATAGTATATTCATCAGGGTGGAGCTTTGAAAAGGGCAGCTCTACAAATTTACTAAATAGGCATAGCGCTTATTGGCTGCTATGCATGTTTGCATGAAGAAATTTATCTATTTTCTCTTCCCAGAATGTTTTGCAGGAGAATGTCAGAAAACAATACAGGAGTTTTGGATACTACCCTAGCACCACTACTACCATCACCATCAAAATTAACATTTGCTATTCCCATAAATGGAAATGCTAATAAACACATTATGTTTCTGATACAATAGAATAATGAGGGGGCTCAGGAAGAAAAACTATAGCAATGTTTACATATTTCTGAATGGAGCACAATTCTACTTTATATTTAAATCATGACTTCTTAGGCAGTGGTGGGATTCAAATAATTTAACAACCAGTTCTCTGCTCTAATGACTGACTGGGTGGGTGTGGCTGAGTGGTCATGTGACTGGGTGGACGTGGCCAATTCAACATCACTTCTTTGCCCTAATAACTGTTTTAAGTATAAAAAAAGATATACCAAAAGGTAGTTTATTATTTCATGCATTTAATACTTAAATAAGAACAATAAAAGAGGTACACAAAACTAGATTTTGTTACAAGAAAGAGTTTTACAATATTAATGAAAAACTATTAAATACCTGACAAAAAACCATAAAACTGTTATTTAAGATATTTCCGAATTGCTGTTTGATTGGCGTTCTCACTTGCACATTTCTTCAGTTTTACTTGAGCTTCATCGGCTGTGTGATTTACTCTTAATCATTTTTTGACTGTAGGAATAGGGTCCCATTCCTTTAGAGCTAGGCCAATAGTCATTAGACTAAAAGTCATTAGGTTTGTTATATTGGAAACAGGCGACTTCTCTGAACAGATGATGTTCATTTTTGAAAAACCCCTTTCTGCTTCTGTTGAACTTACAGCAATGGTTCTGACAATATTTTTAGCTCTTTGAACACTTTCAAGAATTGCATATTTTGGGGAATTTTTAAAATGTTTTCCACAAAATCTCAATAATTGTTAATATTAATTTGGTAATTAAAAATGTCACAAAATAGGAGCAATTGTTCTTCAGCTGCTTTCCTTGGAATTATTACTTCTTCAATATTCCAGTAATCTGGCTCCAAAAAATTGAGAAAAATTGAGAAATTGTAATTTATTCCTGTCTTGAAATTGGCTACAACCTGTTTTTAAATGTTCACAATCCATTAGTCTTTTATTCAAATTTGTTACGATGTTTTCTAAAAGTCTTTCCCGAGGAAGCATGCCAACAAATTGATGATTTTCTACAAATTTTATATTTTTGAAGGTTTCTGAAGTAATTAATTCATCAACTTTTTTTCGTGTATACCCTTTTTCTTTCTAAGCATTTCAAATGCTTTAATAAATCTTATCACAAGTTTTTCAGCCTTTATTATGTCTAAATTTCTTGTTTGCAATGCATTTGAAAGAAGAGAAATTTTATTTAGAATGTTAATCATCAATGCCAAATCAATTTTTCAATACATATTTTCAAGACGGGCAGACATACCTAAGTACTTTTCATTTAAATGAAAATAATGATGTAGCGCTGGATAAGCATGCCACACAGCTAGGATTGACCTTAAACTACAGGCAGCCCATCTTGGTCCTAAAACTCTACCAATCTTTATAATTTCAATTCCAAGTTGTTTGGATATTTTGGTATGTTCAATTTGGTTCTTATTGGATTAATGAAAAATAGTATATATTTTATTAATAAATATTTTTAAATGATTTACTTGCTTTATTTCCTTTATTGAATCATCTAAAACAAATTGGAGGTAATGGTTTAAGCAGTGCCATATTATTATGTTTGGAAACTCTTTTGCTATGCTAGTGCTCACTCCAGATTTTATCCCAAGCATAACGCTGGCACCATCAGAGCAAAATCCTATTAAATTTTTTTCTAGGTAGTTCTTATTAAGCTCAACATTATTAAAATTTTCCATAACTAAAGAACATATTGCCTCTGCATCTTCAACTAGCTTAACAAAAATTGTTGGTGAGCTAACCGAATCCTCAACTTTTAAGATAAGTATAACAACTGGTTTGCAAGATATCATTGAGACTTTGTCAATAATCAAACATATTTTCAGATTATGCTTTGCAACTAGAAGGATCTCACTAGTGTGGTAAATTTTTAAGACTGAGGGGGATTGGAGTCCAACAAAATGGGGACAAACAAAAATGATATAGTCCAAAATAATCTAAGAAGTCATTGAATGAAATTCATAGGTACATTCACAGAGCAATACTGAATTCTTTTTCTGAAATATATTCCTCAATTTAAAAAACAGAATATATGAATTAGGTTCAGTATTGGGCTCAGCTTGTACTCAAGCCAAGTAGCACATATTCTGAAAAACAAGTAAAGATTCCATAGGATGGCTTTATTGAAAGGTAGCCCTCGATGGGGAGAGGACACAGCTGAGATTGGGGAAGGCACAGGCAATAGAAAGAAAAAGAAAGGTAGCCCTTGAGGGGGGGGAGACAGCTGAGATTGATGAAGGCACAGGCAATAGAAAGGGACCAGAAAGGGAGCCCTTGATGGGGGGTGGGAGGCAGCTGAAATTGGGGAAGGCACAGGCAGACAGTTCAGGCAGCAGAAAGGTAGGGTGCTCTGGGAGGAAACCTGCGGAGATCTGGGAAGGCACAGTCACCTGAAATGGAGCAGAAAGGAAAGGCACGCTGGGGGGGGGAGAGCCTGCAGAGATCAGGGAAGGCACAGGCAGGCAGTTCAGGCAGCAGAAAGTAGGATGTGCTGGGGGGGGGGGAGCCTGCAGAGATTGGGGAAGGCACAGGTGCAGAAATGGAGCAGAAACGCAGGGCATGCTGAGTGGGGGAGAATCTGCAGAAATTGGGGAAGGCACAGGCAGGCAGTTCAGGCAGCAGAAGGTAGGCTGGGGCAGGGGGAAGCAGCTGGGCAAGAAGCGGATATCGGGGAAGATAGATACCTGACGCAGGAAGGTAGACCATGTGCGGGGATCACGTGGTCGAGGCAAGTGAGTGAGGGAACCAGAAAGTAGCAGCAGTGCCAGAGGTGACATAATGAGTGACTGGGAGAGGCAGGGGCAGCCAGTGGTGTGATTTGTTGGTTCTCCAAACTGCACAAAAAATTAACAACTGGTTCGTCTGAACTGGTGTGAATCAGCTCAATACCACCTCTGTTCTTAGGTATGCCTAGCAATGAGACATTTCTGTTTCTCACTTTCTGTGAGATAGGCCCAGAAATCTTAATATGCATCTCTCTAAAAATGAATGCTTTGTGCAGCCCACGTCAAATTTACCAAGGACTGTTGTTGACATGTAGCTGGTTAATAGTTAAGGATAATTCCAAGTGTTTTTAAGACTTAGACTCTCTTTCACTAATGTCTCTTTGAAGGCATGGGAAAACAGAACAGTTGGAAAGTGAACAAAATTATTCAGTCTATGTGAAAGCAAATTTACAATCTTTTCATTGAGAATACACATTTTACAATAGTGCTTTGGTTTAACAGTCAGAATACATTATTTCTTTTTAAAACATGCTAGTTTTATTAATAACTTATGGGATAACACAAATACTATTATATAAAATCATAGTCCTTTGTACTACCTAGATGTCATCTATGCAGCTTCAAACACGTGCAGCTTTTTATATTTAATATATCAAAGCCCAGTATATTTAGTAATCCAGTCTCGATAGTAAGTAACTTTTGTGTAGACACCAGGCTTATTTGGTTTTCCACATTCATCCCCCCAGCTCACTATGCCAACAAGGTACCACATTTGTCTTGAATCAAATGTCATCAGTGGACCCCCGGAGTCACCCTAGCAGGAGAAAAATCATTGTTAGTTTAAAGCAAAAAGAATAACTATTTAAATAGCCAGCATTTATGTTCATTAAATGTCATCGTGACATTAAAACTAATTTTGTGCTTTTCAACTTGTTTTTTGTATGCATTTTACAAAAGCAAAAAAGTTATGCCCATAATTATCTGATGATTTTTCAACCAACCTGAGAAAGAACCATGAATTTTGTTTGAGACAAAAGAGGTAGTGCATACTCAAAAACTATTATTTTGTATTGTGAACTGTATACAGAAGAGGACAAGTAGCACATGTAGTTTCCAAAGCCAGATATCCCTAAATAAACTTTGATACTATCATTAACAACAATCAAATCCAGAAATCCAATATGACAAGGTGCCATGATTACCTAAAATAATCAATTAAATTTATATAATGCTGATATAATCCTTGAATGCTGATTATAACAGCTGCAATAACAATAACTACATTTGAATATGGATCTCAATAGTCTCTGGAGGAATTATACTTCCTCAAACTATGTTTTTCTAAATGGCAATTCCATTGGAATCCTTGGGCCTGTACGCAAAGATGGAACCCTGTTAAAATTTGTGGTGATGTTGTCCATTGTGTTCAAAGAGGACCTTGACATCTAAAAGGTTGTGGGCTGTCCACAATGTGTCCGCAGGTGGCTGGTAAGGCCTATACGGGCACGAAATGCTCTGGCACATGTTGGGCAGATATGTGTGAGCACCATTGTTCAAAATTTGTGGTAGGATTTGCTTAGAGCAGTAGTTCTTAAACAATGGGCAGTTAACTTCAAGGGCATAATTTGACCAAATCCTGGTAATGGACAAGCTTGTAAATGCTTGTTTGTAAGTCAATGGCAGTAACTGGGACTATTGGGACTGCCATCACTAAACTATTGGAGAATAGTTTGACTCCCTCTTCTTTGTGGCAGCCCCTGAGATATTGGAACACTGCTATCATGTCTCCCCTAGTCCTTCTTTTCATTAAACTAGACATACCAGTTCTTGCAACCCTTCTTCATATGTTTTAGCCTCCAGTCCCCTAATCATCTTTGCTGCTCTTCTCTGTACTCTTTCTAGAGTCTCAGCATCTTTTTTACATTGTGGCAACCAAAATTGAATGCAGTATTCCAAGTGTGGCCTTAGAAAGGCATTATAAAGTGGTATTAACACTTCACGTGATCTTGATTCTATCCTCTGTTTATGCAGCCTAGAACTGTGTTGGCTTTTTTGGCAGCTGCTGCACAGATATGCTGGCTCATATCTAAATGGTTGTCCACTAGGACTCCAAGTTCCCTCTCACAGTTACTATTATTGAGCAAGGTACCACATATATTGTACCTGTGCTTTTTGTTTTTTTACCTTAATTTACCTTACTTGTCTTAGTCCTATCATAGTTGGACTATTGCAATATGTTTTATATCCAGTTGTCCCTTAATACTGTTTGGAAGCTACAGCTAGTCCAAAATGCAGTACTGTAGGCAATGTTGGGCATACCTGAGTAGGGTCTAGGACAACACAATGCAGCCAACTTGGTGCAGCTGACTGGCCATGGTCAATTCGCCATGGAACAAGAATCGCCATGGAACAAGAATTACACTAATATTGAAGAATAGACACTTTAAAGAACAAATGCAAAAGAAGGGACAAAATGAAATGTGAATGACAAAAATTAAAATAATCTTTTAATTATTTTAAATACTTAAATTGAATTGTTGAACTCTCCCATAGTGAGTTGTCCTGTGGTGAGTTGGCCATGTCAAGTTGGCCGTGACAATTTGGTTGCCCTGAGTTGGCCACGACAAATTGGCCATGGCAAGTTGGCTGCAGTGAGTTGGCTGTGCGAAGTTGTGCATTTTGGCCTGAATATTGCCATATGACACAACTGATCCACAAGTACAGGATCAATGTGCTTCAGGTTCCCTTAATCAAATAATGTCATATATTCGGGCCAAAGTATTATTTCTTTATCATGGCACCTGTTGTCTGGAATGTATCTCCCCAGATATTCATATGGCTTCCATCTTGATGATTTTCCAGATCTCATTACAAATTTCCAGGCCTTGAAATAGGATGTTTATCTCTAACACAGGATTTTCTTTTTATTATTTTCTGTTTTTTAAGTGTAAGTTGCCCAGACCCATTTTTGAGTTGGACAGTCTCTAAATCTCATATCTAATTAAATATTGCTCAATATATCAAAATGTGTGTGTGTATGTGTGTGTGAGAGAGAAAATATGTGCATTGTGATTCATCCTTTTGAGATTTTTTTTGTAAAGACTAGAAGATAAGACTAATTTTGACAGATTCAAGGTAATTAGTATTCTACAAAATTGAAATAATGGATTAATAATGCTAGATCATTTTTAACCCACTGGTTGATATAAAATATAAACATACCTGGCAGGAATCAATTCCTCCTTCAAGATATCCAGCACATATCATTCCAGGTTTTATTGCCCCATTGTACACTTCCCTTCTATTGCAGACTTTGGTGTCTATGAGTTTTACTGTTGCTTCCTGAAGGACATTAGGGGTTTCACCTGAACAGAAATATCCAGTTATTTTCCCAGATTATTTGCACTATCACAAGAAAGGCATAAAATAACCTATTAAGCACATTCAATATTTGCTTGTTTGTTAAATTTATATCGTTCCTGTATTACCAGTGACTCTGGGTGATTTACAGTGGTATAAAAGCATAACTATAAAAGCATTAAAATTAATAAAAAACACAACATTAAATAAAGGTTAAAAACCAAGATTATGGATGGTATAGGGGTGGGCTTTTGTCTCTCACTCAACTAACCAACTCCAGCATTACATGCCCATCGGAGGTCCAAGCCCACCAGCATATTAATACATATTTTCACACTATCTCCTTACTATTACCACACCCAACTTTTTAATCTCAATCTGATTTTTCTATGGTTAAGTATGTTACCCAAACAAAGAATATCTAACAGGAACACTGTTCCTGCTAACAGTGGCAATATTAAATAAATTAGTGAGTATTATTCTAAGAACTAAATAGGCATTTTTATAAGAAAAACATAGGTACTAAAACCTGAATAAAGATTAGGAGAACAGAGCAGAATTTTGTCTTTAGAAGATATTAGAAAGGAAAGGATGAGTAGTAATTAACCACGATCACATGATCATGACTCACTGCAATGTCATAATCACAAGCTGGACTCTCAGTCAGGGGTGAAATGCTCCTGGTTTGGACTGGATCGCCCGGTCCAGTAGCGATAGCGGCGGGTGGTTTGGAGAACCAGTAGCAAAAATCCCTGCCCCACCCCCCATGCCCAGCTGAGCCGCGCGATCATCAGAGGTATTTTTTTTACTTTTAAAAGCATTTTTTTCTTTGGGTGAAAAAATGCTTTTAAAAGTTAAAAAAAAAGCCTCTGATGATCCCCCGGCTCAGCTAAGATCGTCAGAACCCTTTAAAAGCATTTTTTCTACAATCTCTTCAACTGAAGAGGTTGTAAAAATGCTTTTAAAAGGCTCCTCTGGAGAGACTTCCGCTGGCAACGCAGGCTTCGCGGACGTTCCCTTGGGATCGTCTGCCCTGGGTTTCGTCAAACCGTCCCTGACAGCGTACATGGGCTGTCAAACGGTTTGTGATTCCCTCCCCCGGATGAAGGGAGAGGGAAGAGTGGTCAGGATTTGGGTAGAGCTCCCCGGGATCCCCTGGAATTTAACCAGGGATCAAGGTGAGAGCTCCCCTATAGCCTGACGAAGCTCCGTGCCCAGGGTGCTTCTGTTTACACAGAACGAGAAGCCGCGACCATCTCTGTGTCAAGATTTATTCCTAAAAGAGAATTCAACACAGACAGAACAGAGCAGGAGGACTAGCAAGAATTTGCAAGTAATAAATCTTAACTTCAGCTCATAAATAGCTTTCCTTTGAACTAACTTTCAACTTGAGTGGATTTAAAATGGCGTTTGCAATAAACAAAGGAAAACGAAACTATAAAGAAGAAGAATATAACAAGCTACTTTTACAAGAACTGTTAATAATTTTTTTCTCCTTTTACCTTTTTCTTTATCACAATGTTTAAGAAGAAAGTTTATTGAAATTTTTCTTTTTCTCTTTTGGTAGATTTTACAGTTTATGAATGGCTCTTAAGCAAACAGAACTAACTATTAAAATCTTGCAAACTTTTTCATTTTAAATACGGAAACTTTTATTTTTTAATTATTATTTTTTTTAATAGAGAATTTGCAAGTAATAAATTTTAACTTCAGCTCTTAAATAGCTTTCCTTTGAACTAACTTTCAACTTGAGTGGATTTAAAATGGCGTTTGCAATATACAAAGGAAAGCGAAGCTATAAAGAAGAGCATAACAAGCTACTTTTTAAAATGAAATGAAATGAACAAGAACTGTTAATGATTTTCACAACTAACTTTCAACTTGAGTGGATTTAAAATGGCGTTTGCAATAAACAAAGGAAAACGAAACTATAAAGAAGAAGAATATAACAAGCTACTTTTACAAGAACTGTTAATAATTTTTTTCTCCTTTTACCTTTTTCTTTATAGTTTTTAAACAAGAGATTTTTACACCAATATATTAAGGATTGGAAAGTCTTTATTGTTAGATGTTAAGCTGATTGGGTGAGCAGATGGAGGAGAATGTGTAAGGAAATGTGTAAGGAAATGTGTAAGATAGAAGACAAGGGGAAGGAGAATGCTTAAGGTGATTTTGATGGTATTTTCTTTTTTTTAATATATATACATAGGGTTTAATTTTTACAACTGACTTATTTTGGGTATATCACTATTTGATATATGTGAGGTATAAAGGAATGGGAAGATGGAATATTGTTTAACTTTTGGAGGACAGATAGAAAAATTTATGGATGTAATGTTGGTATTTGGTTAAATAGAATTTAATTGTTATAATTGATATATTTTGGATATAAGTTATAATTTTAATAATGTTATTTGTTAGATGTAAGGTAAATTGAAGAAATATTAATATTTGTAATGTTATTTGATTTATGTAAGTGATATTTTTGGAGATTGAAAATGTGTAAGGAAATGTGTAAGATAGAAGACAAGGGGAAGGAGAATGTTTAAGATGTGATTTTGATGGTATCTTTTTTTTACATATATATATATATAGGGTTTAATTGTAAGGTAAATTGAAGAAATATTAATATTAGCAATGTTATTTGATTTAGGTAAGTGATATTAAAGATATGAGAAGATAGAATATTGTTTACTTTTGGAGATTGGATAAAAATTTAAGAATTTAAGCTGGAAATATGAATTATGTTTGGGACACTGTTAAGGAAGAAAGGTATATTATAGAAGAATTTTTGATGAATACTGGAAGATGGAATATCGTTTTGGTCTTGATCGATGAAGATTGGATATATATTTGGTCTTAATTGATGAAGATATTTTATTGATGAACTGAAAATACTAACTTAATTGGAAGATTTTGAAGATTTTAGGAGTGGAATGGACTGATATATAATGGACTGGAAGAAGAATGTTTTTTGTTTTGTTTTTGGAAGGGGAGTTAAGGTCTTGACTTATGTTGTATTTTAATTTATGATTGTTAATTTTATACCCTGTACTTTGTTCTGGGAAGTCTCGGGGTGGGAGGGTGGGGGAGGGGAGATGAAGGATCAATGTAAAGGAATGATTGAAGATATGTAATTAAGAAATAGAAATAATTTGAAATGAAAGCGGGGCTGCTCAGCTGCCATTTCAGAAGGGAATGGAGAGGGAGAGGAGGGAGTGAAGGAAGAAAGCAGGTAGGAAAGAGAGAGGTAGAAAGGGGAATGAGAGAGGGTTAGAAAGGGTGGAAGAGAAGAGTAGGGAAAGAGGAGAGGACGTAGAAAAGCGAAGGAGAGGAAGGATGAAGAAAGTAGAAGAAAGTAGAGAAGGGAGGAGGAAGGTTTGTTAAGGAAGGAAGTGGTAGCTGGGCAGGTCCGAATAAGTAACAAATGAAAGTTAATGATTAATGTTGAATAAGAGACTGTATATTGAATAGGTTGTTGGAAAATGAAAATAAAACTTTTTACATAAAAAAAAAAAAAGGCTCCTCTGGCAATCCCAGCTGAGTTGCCTGATCATCAGAGGCTTTTAAAAGCATTTTTTTACAACCTCTTCATCCGAAGAGGCTATAGAAAAAATGCTTTTAAAAGTAAAAAAAAAAGGTGGCCACGCCCACTCAGTCACATTACCCCCCACCAAGCCACGCCCACAGAACTGGTAGTAACAAATTTTACATTTCACTCCTGCTCTGAGTGTCTGGAATGTGATCAGGTGTCATGGGAACACTGCAAGAGCTAAAACTATGCACTGGTCATAAATCCCCTTTATTCAGCACCATCATAACTTTAAATTGTTGCTGAATGAGTGATTGAAACATAAGGATTATATATACAGGTAGTCCTCGAGATGCGACATAATGGAGCCTGACCATTACAGATGCATGTTGCAATAGTCGTTAAGCATCTCATCGAATGACCCCTCTCATCCCTGCTCTCTCCAATGAATTTTTAAATGTTAAACATTAAGCAAAGCATGGGATGCCTTGGGTAGGGAAGTATGGTAGGGGAGGCTCTTGGTCTTTCCAAGGCCTTCCCATCACCTGAGATGCCCAGTGCTCTATCTCTGTCCTCATAAGCTTTTTCCCATTCCCTACTGAGTCCTTCCCAGCCTTACGCCTGATTCTCAGCCCACCAGGCCAAATACTTTCTCCTCACTTATCTTTTGAAGAGTTCTGAGGCCTTCCAGGGTACTGTAATGGATAACTTCAGTGCACAGCTGCATGAGCGATTCCAGAAGCAACTGCCATTTTGTCCAGCCCTCAAAATGGCAATTGTTTTTGGGTCCTTGCCACATGGCCTGAGGACAAAGTACTGAAGGTCTTCCCACAGCTGCAGAAGCTTCTGAAAGCTGCAAAGAACTTCTGCAATGCTATACAAACCATGTTAAGTCAGCAAAATTGATTGATTTATCACATGATCACATTGTGCAATTCCAGAAGTGTCAGCGATTCTGGGATGTGGCTACAGTTTATGGATGCATGTCCAGAAATCTTCAAAAGGTAAGTATGATGGATGATGAGTGTGTAGGGAGCAGGCCAAAGAGCTGCAGGGTCCCAACAAGGTAGGATGGAAGAGAGAAGCAGGGAGCACTGCAGGGTCCCTATGATTGGTCATAAAGGCAAATGATTGCAGGATCACTGCAGCCATTGTAACTTTGAAATGGTGTCAGATGTAGTTTTTGCAGGATGTGTATGTGTTTCTGTTTTAACTTCTAATGTTTATCAAATGCCCAGACATACCTCAAGGACTATCTGTATCTTCAAATATATAGAGCCATTCTGACTGCAGATATACAGATGGCTTTGGGTAGGTTTGTGAAAGTTTGAGTTTACTTGCTTTCGTATTTTCATATTTAAACAGCCTCTCCAAATTTCCAAATATAAAAACAAGGTTCAGTAACCCGTGGCCCCATAATCACAAAATTTTGCTGTACTTTAAGCCAGGGGTCACCAACCTTTCGGACCTCAGGGACCACTAAATTCATAATTTTAAATCCCTCAGACCACTAATATGATCTGCCCAATGGCCGGCTGGGTGGGCGTGGCTATGTGGTCATATGACTGGGTGGGAATGGTCAACTCAATGTCACTCAGTCAAGGGGCGACTGCTGCAGAAGTGGCCACAATCCATGGCAAAAACGGCCACCCTTGCTGGAGGCGCTGGCCAGAGCGGCACCCATAAGGCAGCTGTTCCATGGACAGAATTGCCTGCTGTGACTGTCACCATTAGGTAAGGAGGGTGCGAGGTGTGCAAGGCGTCCGGCTTCTTGTGCAGCTGCAATTAGCTGCAAAAGCAGCCGCACTTGCTGGAGGCAGCGGCCTGAGCGGCACCCGCGAATCAGCTGTGAATGGTGGCCTGAGCGGCTCAACTGATCCGATTAAGGGGCCGAGTAGCCCTGAGGTGACCGGAGAAAGGAAGGCTGCCTCCTGTGCTGGCCATGCCTATCCAATCACTAGGGCTTATTTTCAGGGGAGGGCGTATATTTACACCCATCCCAAAAATCAGGTTTGGCCTTATTTTCCGAACATGTCCTATTTTCGGGGAAACAAAGTATATGGAATACTCCAGAGATAAAGCTGGCAAATGATAAACAAATATATGCTCTGATCCAAAAAAGAATAATATTTTCTTTCTCTCGATCTAAAATGTATAATTCGTGATTAGTGTAAAATACAATAGCCTTCTATATTGGCATGCTTACCCTCGTTACTAAGTGCTCCCCATCCTGTAACCACAGCATCAATATTATATGGAATCCTTTCATTTGAATCTGGGAGACAAATTCGATGAATAGCACTTGTAAACCCTACACTTTTAGTCAACTGCAGAACAGCAATATCATGTTCATGGCCTGTATTCCGATATTTTTCATGAATTATAATTGTTTTGACTAGCCGTATCATTAGAGCAGGTCTTAAATAGGTTCCAAAGCTAACTGTCCATTTATGTGGATTTTTTGCTCTGAAAACAAACAAAAAAGAGAGATGTTACTGTGAATTATCTACTGAAAAAAAATAATTACTGAAAAGATATCAATATTACTGAGATATTACTGAAAAATATATCAATAAAATAATTTTGCATAATAAAGCCACAGGAATGGATGCATGTTATATTTGTTCTCATGTAACAGATTCAAATTGGCATTCTAATATTCATGGTTGCCTAGAAGTACTTAAAAATAGATGTGCTGTATGTCATAAAGATTCAGAGTCCAGAACTGGTTGGTATCCACTGTTGCTTATCCCTTTCCCATGATCCAAATGTCTGTCATGATAAGCATTTAATCTCAAATCATATATTCCTAAACCAACATTTTCTGGAACATAAGAAGGCTACTTATAAGAGATCCAGTGTGCAAAAACAATGGCTTATTATGGTTTATTTAGTCTTCCTATATCCCTCATATAGGAGCCTTGTAGAAGACAACCTGTTAAGAAGAAAAGATGTTGCCTAGGGAAAGATAGTTCAGAAAGAGAAAAGGTGAAGCATAAGACATTTCCCTGGAGATGGTTATTCCCTCAAGAAGACAAATGGAATTCTAGGAATTCTGCATTTGCCCAGAATATGTGTTTCTACTGAAGACCATCTTTATTTATTTATTTTTATTTATTTTATTTTGTCACAACATCATACAAAAAGATTATATAGTATATACACATATAAGCATATATAGGAAGAAGAAAAGAAAACAATAGGACAGGAACGGTAGGCACGTTTGTGCGCTTATGCACGCCCCTTATGGTCCTCTTAGGAATGGGGTGAGGTCAACAGTAGAAAGTTTTTGGTTAAAGTTTTTAGGATTATGGGAAGAGACCACAGAGTCAGGTAAAGTATTCCAAGCACTGATGATTCTGTTGCAGAAGTCATATTTTCTGCAATCTAGATTAAAGCGGTTTACATTAAGTTTAAATCTATTGGTTGCCCTTGTATTATTGCAATTAAAGCTGAAGTAGTCTTTGACAGGAAGGACATTACAATAGATGATTCTGTGAGTTAAACTTAGGTCTTGTCGAAGGCGACGGAGTTCCAAGTTTTCTAAGCCTAGGATTTCAAGTCTGGTGGGATAAGGTATTTTGTTGTTTTCAGAGGAATGGAGAACTCTTCTTGTAAAATATTTCTGGACACGTTCAATTGTATTGATGTCAGAGATGTGGTGAGGGTTCCAAACAGGTGAGCTGTATTCTAGAATTGGTCTAGCAAATGTTTTATATGCTCTGGTTAGTAGTGTGGTGTTTTGGAAAAGAAGCTACAAAATTAGGTTTACAACTCTTAGAGCTTTTTTGCTATGTAGTTGCAGTGGGCTTTGGCACTTAGATCATTTGACATGAAAACTCCAAGGTCTTTAACGGGATGGGGTCGTCTGTAAGGTAATGTCCATCTAGTATGTACTTAGTTTTAGAGTTCTTTTTCCTATATGTAAGACTGAGCATTTGCTGGTTGAAATTTGGAGCTGCCAATTTTAGACCAAGCGGTTAGATGGTCAAGGTCGTTTTGAATGATAGAAGTGTTGTCTGTGGTGTTAAATAGTTTGACATCGTCAGCAAAGAGAACACAATTACTTGAGATATGGTCACAAAGATCATTAATGTATAGAATAAAGAGTGTTGGTCCAAGGACGCTGCCTTGAGGAACGCCACTCTTGACAGGAACAGGATTTGATAAAGCATTGCCAATTTTGACCACTTGTTGTCTGTTAGACAGAAAAGCAGATATCCATTTGTGGAGGGGTCCTGAGATGCCATAGGATGTTAGTTTAAGGAGAAGTTTATCGTGTACTACTGAGTCAAAAGCTTTGCAGAAGTCTATGTAGATTGCATCTATTGATTTGCCTTGATCTAGATTTGAAGTCCATATGTTTTTGCAGTGGAGAAGTTGTAAGTTACATGATAACTTTTTCCTGAAACCAAATTGTTTGTTGGAGAGTAGGTTGTTAGTTTCTAAGTGTGAGGTATTGGATTGATTGATGATAGATCCCATGACTTTGCAGGTGAGCCAGCAAAGGGAGATCGGTCTGTAGTTTTCGACTAAGCTGGGGTCTCCTTTTTTGAAGATGGGGATGACTGTGGCTAGTGACCAAAGTTTGGGAAGAGAACTGGTAGTGAAAGCTTTATCAAAGATAATACTTAGGGGTTCAGCTATATTAATGGAAAGTTTTTTTAAGAAATATGCACATAGTCCATCGGGTCCAATAGAAAGCGATGGTTTTAAGTTGTGAAGAGCTTTACCAACGTTGTCTTCTGTGAAATCTATATGAGTTAAATCATCATAGTCATTGCTGGTTCGTTTGTGGAATGTTGGATATGTGTTATCAGAGTTAACAAAAACTGAGCCAAAGAAAATGTTGAAGAGGTTTGCTTTGACTGTTTCGTCATTGCATTCTTTGTTGTTAGAATCTTTTAGTGGGCCTTCTACATTGTCATATATTTTGAATTGTTTAATTTTAGACATCAACCAAAGCTGTTTAGTATACTAATTAAAATATATCGTAATTATTCTCATTTCAAAACTTACTCTCTGAAGCAATGTGCTGCAGATAGAAGCCATGTGTTGCTGATCAATGTTGCACCACAGCGATGGATGTTGTTTCGCTGGAGACTGGCTTGCCATGGCCATTCTCCAGATGTTACTCCTCCAGTAATTCTTGATGATCCTAATGATCTGTTATTTCGAAGCCCACAGACTATTAAAACCAAGGAGAAAAAATATTTTTCCGTTATGATATACATTGATCATTAAACTAATCAGAATTGTAACAACAAAGACAAATCAAAGTTTACTCACATCTATCTATCATTGTCAGCTTTACTGCAAAGCTCTGTAGTATCAAAATTCTACAAATCAGTACCATCAAGGGCTAATCAAATTCAAGCACAGTAAGGTGTGTGTGTGTGTGTACTGCTAAGCTCTGTAAAATTAGTAACAATTCCTCTCAGTCAAAATTCAGCCAAAGTACTTTAAAAGCATATCAAACTATAAAATCAATAAATGGATGAAACCCAAATTTGTAGAACTCTCTCAACTAATCAGAAGCCATACCATAAGGAATCATGTTGAATGATTTCTTGTACTGTTTTCAAAGCAATTACATGGCAGTTATTGCTGTAACCGTTAGGCAATATTACATATACGGATAGAACAGAATAATATAAAATTCATCAAATCTGCCTGGGAAATCCAGCAGTATAGCATGAATGTATTTTAAGTGCAAGTCTTATAGAACGACAGAGTAATAAAATACAACTTACCATTTCAGTTTCCCCAGATGTACAGTTTGACTTTTAAATTTTTAAATATGTATCTTTTTAAAAGCACAAATGGGAGAATATAATATCTAGCCACAAAGATAAGTATCATTCAAAGTTGCTGGTTCCCATTTGGAATTTTTAACTCAACCTTTCTTCTGTGATTCCTATTCAGATGGTTGTAGAGTTTCTGTAAGTTTAACTATTTGCAGAAGAATTTATTTATTTATTTAAATCATTTGCCTAGCTGTCCATTTTCTAATCAACTCTTGGCAGCTCCCAATCAATAGTGAATCCCAAGTCAATATGGAACTTTGCCAAAAGTCTATGTGATTGCAACTTCATGTCAATTTTGGTTTTATAAAGTCAAAATAAATGGGACTCACTAAACCAAAATGAAAAAAAAACCTAGATATTAAAACAATGACTGTTTTCTAGCTCTCATTTCTAAATTGGCCACCTCTAGGGTGAGTGGTGGTTTGGGTAGCAAAAAAATTTGTCCTCAGGAACATAGTCTGAACTGTCACTATTTCCTTTCTTTTTATGTAGATTCCCACTTGTACTCTATAACAGGGGTCTCCAACCTTGGTCCCTTTAAGACTTGTGAACTTCAACTCCCAGAGTTCCTCAGCCAGCTTTGCTGGCTGAGGGACTCTGGGAGTTGAAGTCCACAAGTCTTAAAGGGACCAAGGTTGGAGACCCCTGCTCTATAAGGAGTTTTGCCTCAAATAATTAGATTACATTGCCCATATTCCCAAAGTCTGAATTATAGTAATAATTGTTTACATTTATGTAAAAGGTAACCAAAATGATCCAGCTGCATTAGTTTATCACCATTATCAGCTTATTGAGCATAGCCCACAATCATACATTAAAGACATAAATCAAACGCTAAAGATTGCCTGGAGTTTGAAGGTATATTTGAAGATGAAGAGATGAAGAATCTTCAGATCTGGGTATTCAATATCTAACCAAATTTTAGTCTCATGCCATGTAATAGGAAAATACATTCACAAATCCCAGTCTTCCTTGTGTGAGGCATTCTTAGGCTTTAAATATTTACGTTATCTTTTTGACTCCATTTTGAGAATAATTATATGTAATAAACTTAAGTTTTCATCCATTATTTAGTGGGTTGTTGTTGTTGTTGTTGTTGTTGTTGTTGTTGTTGTTGTTGTTGTTGTTGTTATTATTATTAATTATTATTATTATTATTATTATTATTATTATTATTATTATTATTATTATTATTATTATTATTATTATTATTATTATTTAGTGGGTAATTTTTCTTATTAAAAACCTTATGGCAATTTCTCCCTAAGAATAAGATGTAACCCAGAAAGGGTTACCCAAACCCATTTTGCTTTCAAAATTCCAGAAAGGAGTTAAGCAGCGATGCATTCTAGTACTCAGTCAATTCCTGAATTCATTCTATGACCAAAGCCTATGAGTAGCCAAATCTCCATCCTTTTTGCTTGCCTGCCTTAATATTACTATCTTATTATGTGTTGATATGCAGCAATCAATCTTCACAATCCAGCTGGCTTTAAGAGAGCCATAATAGCTATACTCTAATACTGTAGGGCAGGGGCCCACTGGCCGGATGCGTCATGTGCTGGCCCAGCCCCTGCCCAGTTTACTGAAGGGGGGAAGTCCCGATACATCACGTGACATCGCTGTGATGATGCAAGTTTGACATCCCTACTGTAGAGAGAACATGTTGGTTATTAGTGGGATGGGATGGGAGGGAAGGGAAGAGAAGGAAAGGGAAGGAAAGGGAAGGGAAGGGAAGGGAAGGGAAGGGAAGGAAAGGGGGAAGGAAAATGATATTTGCCCAAAACACAAAATTATAGAGGTGGACAATGCAGGGAAATACCTGAACAGGCCTATAACTTCAAATATCTGGGAATAGACCATATGATGATAGACCATATGATAGACCATATGATGATCTGAAGGGCTCATATCAAGCAAAGAACAGAAAAATACTCTTTGGCTATTAAAAGATTCTTTTCTAAAGAAAAGAACTGATTACAGCTGCTTTCACTAGTTGAAACACTCATATTTGTAGCATTCATTTCAATACTACTCATCAATATATCATTAGCATTCTCATTAGTATGCCTAAAACATTCCTTTCAAAATTTAAATTCTGCTAAAATGATCTCTGTGTGTTTGTATACATTTGACCATAAGTGTATTCGTTAATTCTCAGACTGAGAAAGAAGACAGTTATATAGGCACAAGCTCCTTTCTATTATAAGTGGAGACCAGCTAGTTTAGCAGTAAGACAATTGATCTTCCAGCATGGAAAGCTATGGTCTGTGCATTTCCTTTTCAGGAATTATGAATGATGCCTGGAGGCTGTGGAGTCTTGGATAGAGAATAACTTGACTGAATCCTGGCAAGACTGAGTGGCTTTGGGTGCATGAAGCCTTAGGATCCGAGATTTTGTCATCTCTAATTCTGGATGGGGTTGTATTTCCCAGTTCATAGCTTGTGGGTTCTCCTAGACTCACATCTCCTGCTCAAAGAGAAAGTAGTGAGCATGGATTAGGAGAGCAGAATGAACCAGCCTCCAAGGACACCTGGCTTGGGAACCAAATGCGAAACAGCGATGAGAGGCGCCAAACATCTGAGTCATTCCCAAAACATCCAAAAGGTATCCTATTGGTCAGTGATGGACTGGTCAAGGAGGGCCATGGAAAGGGGGGAAAGTGTAATCTTTGTGCAAATATTTTACTTTCACTGCAACCACTTATCTTTAGTAAAAGAACGATAACTTCAATCAAATGGAGTCAAGGGTCTTTCTTTCCTAGAACCCAAAGTTGGGCAGGTCTGACATTAAGCTAGATCTGTAATAGGAATCAACCCAGAGATACAACTATATTATGGGGACTGTGCACGAGATGTCTGTCCAAGAAAAGGACCAAAAGCTGTGGCAAAATCCTAAACTGGGGAAGATTTCCCTAGGGGAGGCGGAGGCCTGTGACAACCAACTGAAACACCATTGGTCGTAAAGAAGGACGACTGAGAGGAGAGACCCTCTGGCACAACATTCATGTGGAGAAACTGAGGAAGCTGCCAAAAAGAGCACCAAAGAGGAAGGTGGCACAACGCCAGCCACCACAATGATGTTCTCATCGAACAGACCATTGAATTGCTGAAGGGAGCCTTTGACAACCATCAAGCTTGTGAAGCTCTTTCCTCCTGTCAAGGGCCAAGGGTGTGATGGCATGGCTGCACCTGCTGCCGCTATGGCACCTACTTCCTGGCACCATAATCAGCATCAGCTCTGATGACTCAGCTACTGCTGCCAGCTACTCAGTGGGCTGCTCCACTGAGAAGAAGAGACTGCAGACCATCAGCTCTGGGGGTGAAGCTTAGCGGAGACCCAAAGCAGCTGGCAATTTCCTAACCCAAGTGTGGACCTATATGCAGGAATATGGAGCCGAGCTGCCAATCAAAGGGGTCAAGGTATGAACCTTGGCACTAGAGAAGAACATTGAGAAGTGGATGGTTGCCCTACACAACAATGATGCCCCAGAGCTGTGCAACTTCAGTAAGTTCAGGATAGCTCTCTGGAAGAGATTCAAAGACCTCCTTGTGAGCGGAAAGTCATAACCTGAATCAAAACCATAAGTCAGAGTCTGTGACCTGTGGTTGCCTACACCCAAGAACTTTTCACAACTTGCCCGACTGACTGCAAGACATGCTGATAGAATGTTTCCAGGACATGCTGAATGATGATGTCTATAACACCTATATCTCCAGGACACCCCACACACCCTCCATTTGCCTCGCCAAATATCTGAGCCATTCCAAAACATCCAAAAGTCATCCTATTGGATACAGATGGACTGGTCAAGGGGGAGGCCCAGGGAAAGGAGAAAACTGTAACCTTTGTGTGGGAATATTCAGATCTACTGTAGCTTTACTTTCGCTGCAACCACCTACCTTTAGTAAAAGAATCTATTACTTCAATCAAATGGAGTCAAGGGTCTTTCTTTTCCAGAGACCTAAATTGGGGCAGGTCTGATACCAAGTTTATATTTATCTAGAATGTCCAGTAACACTAGATTAATATCACTAGTTTGCAACCTATTTTAAAAGGATACTTCTATCTGGCATAAGCAAAATGATGTATTTACCATATACTTACTGTCACTGAAGATTCTTTGAGCCATTTCTCCCTTCATATCTGGGGGGGAAGTAAACAAGATTAGATTACCAAGATTAGAAGACTGAGATTAGAATAATAAAGAGAATAATAAAGAGAATTATGTCAAGAATTCTTGAAATTCTTGAAATTGAAATAAAGCTGCTGAAAAAATATTAACTGTTCAAAAGAAGCAGACCTAACAAAAGAGGAGATGGAGTTGCATTATGTGTAAGAAATCAATGCAACTCAACAGAAATGCATAAAACCAAGGATAAAAGCCTCCTTGAATTCATATAGTGTAATATAAAAGGAAAAAAAGAATGACATTGCAGTAAGTGTATAGGCCATCCAATCAAACAGAAGAAATAGATGAACTTTTTGCTAATCAATTAATGTGTAAAGGACTAACACATAATAGTAATAGGGGATTTTACCCTGATATCAACTGGGAAACAAACTTCATGAAGTGGAAGATCAAACAGGTCCCTGGGTCCTTTTTTTTTTCTTTTTTGAAGATGGGAACCACTTCAGCCCTTTTCCAATCATCTGGTAGTTCCCTGGTGCTCCAGAATTTTTGAAAGATATGCTTCAGTGGTTCTGAGATCACGTCTGTCAGTTCATTCAGAACCTTGGGCTGTAATCCAATCCATCTGGTCCTGGTAATTTGAATTCGTCTAGAGTGTATAGATGTTGTTTTACCATTTTCCTTTATCTTTACCTTTTGTTAAAGACAGATGTAAAAAATGTGTTAAGAAGTTGTACTTTCTCCCTTTTGCTCGTCACCTTCTTGTTGTTTTCTCCCTTAAAAGGACCAATCGTTTCCTTAACCTTTTTCTTCTTTTTTACTTATTGAAAGAAGTTATTTTTTGTTTTGACATTTTTTGCAAGCCTTAGTTCATTTTGAGCCTTACCTTTCCTGACTTCATCTGCAGGCTATTTGCTGATAGCCTTCTTAGTTATGTGGCCCTCTGTTCACTTTTTATATGCCCTTTTTGTCCTTTACTTCATCAGAGAATTCTATGTGCAGTCTTCTTTTGAGATCTCTTATTTTTCATCTTCATTGGTATTGTGCTAGACTGGGCTTTTATAATCTCACTTTTCAAAGTTTTCCAAACTTCTTCAGTTGTTTCCTCCTTGAAGATTTTCATCAATATTTCTTATGCACTCTCTGTTTATTAAAATCAGTTCTCTTAAAATCCAAGACCCTATTTTATTTTTTTACTCCTTGTGCTTGCATAATGTTGAACTCCAATATTGCATGGTCACACATACCCGAAGTCCCTATGATTTCAACCCCTTCTTTCATTTTATCTTTGTTAATAAGAATTAAGTCTAATATGTCTGACTCTTTCCTTCTCTACCTTTTGGGAGACAAAGTCAGCTAGGTTTCTCAGGAATCTGTTTGATCTACCACCAGGGTAGGTAAAGTCCCCCATTACTATTGTGATGTGCTTCCTACATACCTTAGTTAACTGATTAGCAAAACATTCACCTATTTCTTCTGTTGGTTGGGTATCCTGTAGTATACACCTATGGCAATCTCATTCTTTTTTTTTGTATTGACCCAAATGCGTTCAAGACCATTTTCATCATTGTTCTGCTGTGTTTCTATAGAGATGTAGTTATTTCTTATATAGAGCACAACTCCACCTCTTTTATTAGGTCTGTTTTTTAAAAATCCCTCCAGTTGTATATTCATGCATGGATTTTATCCCATGCATGAATATACAATAATGGCAACACTAACACCTCCCCTCATGTATTTAGATTCTACTTCACCCTGTTTGTTCCCCATACTTTGTGCATTAGTATATAGGCATTTAAATCTCTTTTAACCATATGTTTGTTTTCTACATAACTTGTTTTATGTCTGAGTTGCCCTTCTTACGACCTGTTTGATTAGTGCACATGGTATGGCACACACACTATCAAAAGCTTTATCTATCTTAACCTTAATATTCTTAACCACACAAACATTTATATTAGAAACACTGTCAACTCTATTAGCTTTAAATTGCTTTAAATTAAAATGTTCTCTGTGCCCATTATTCAATCTAAATCTTCTCCAGAGAACCTTTGAATTTAATACTAAATAGCTCAGTCCCTTTCTATGATGGATGCAAATCATCTTTTTTATATATATCAAACATCAAACATCATGACTTATATAACCAAAACCTTTCAGTTTGCGCCACTCCTTTATCCACCCATTAAACTCCAATACACACTGGTTTTTCCATTTTACTGAGCTGAGCATCGGGCATCCCACTTCTCTTGCGCTGGCTGCTGCCATACACACAGCTGATTGGTGCTCCAACAGGGATTCTCTGGAGCGTGGCTGCAGTCGCTAGCACCACGGATGTTCCCCCCAGTAAGGCAAACCCTTTCTACCCACCCCCAGTAAGGCAAACCCTGAGGTTTGACAATAAGGCTGGCATCAGGAGGAGAAGGAGAAGCCACTGCTTTGACAGCGCGAATGGCCTCCACCGTGGATCCTGGGCAGCACAGCTTCGGGGCCTTTCCTGATGGCGGTGGTGAGGCAGGCAGGCAAGTGGGCGCAAGGAAGCAACTGGCCGGAACTAACCAGCCACTGTGTTTTGGGTTCCAGGTTGGTGCAGGAGACTTTCCATGCCCAAATCGGGGTGCGGGGTGCATGCACAGGGGGCTGGGGTGCATGCGCAGGGACACATAAAAAATGAGGTGGAGCCCAAGTTGGCTGGCTGGGCTCTGTGTTTTCCTCCCGGGAATCCCATGGGAAAGCCTTCAAAAACCTCAGCTTTGTGTACATGCTTAGAGCCGCTCTTTGCTGTCCTCCATTGCTCGGGTTTCAAGTCACGGCATTCTTTGTGCTCTTCCTCTGGATTGTTTGGAGGGGAAAGGGAAAAGAAGGGGGAGGGGAAATCACAGCTTGCAGGAAGTGTTTGAAAAACTCACCCATTTCCGGCCTCCAGAGGGCCTCCGGAGCCTGAAGAGAATGTTTTCGCCGTCCCAGAGGCTCAAAGAAAGCCTCCGGAGTCCAGAGAGGGCAAAAACACTCCCCCACACACTGTGGTGTAGGAGGCCGACTAGACCACACCCACCATGGCTATGCCCGCCCAGCAACCGGGCAGAGAACCCCTTGCTAAAAATTTTGAAGCCCACCCCTGCATTGGACCATAAAGATCTGAATGATTTAAGTTTAGGCTTTTTTTAGCTCTGCTGTTACTCTGCTTTGAAAAGCCTTTTCTTATTATTTTTCCTTTTATACAGCTGGTGCATTTCATTATTCGATCATATGGACTCATTTTTATTCCACTTGTATAGTCATTCTAAGTTAATTTATTTATCATGTCAGGACTTCAGTGCCCAAGTTTATTTATTTATTTATTTATTTTATTCAATTTTTATACCGCCCTTCTCCCGAAGGACTCAGGGCGGTGTACAGCCAAGTAAAAAATCACAATATCAATATTAAAAGAAATTAAAACAAGCATATTATAAAATGGCCAGATTTAAAACGAATTAAAATATTAAAATATAAATAACCCAATAAAATTTTAACCCAATAAAATTTTAGGCCAGTCCCGCTTGAATAAATAAGTGCGTTTTCAGCTCACGGCGAAAGGTCCGAAGATCAGGTATTTGACGTAAACCAGGGGGAAGCTCATTCCAGAGCGTGGGAGCTCCCAAGAGAAGGCCCTGCCCCTGGGGGCCGCCAGCCGACATTGTTTGGCGGACGGCACCCTGAGAAGGCCCTCTCTGTGAGAGCGTACGGGTCGGTGGGAGGCGAACGGTAACAGCAGACGGTCCCGTAAGTAAGTACCCGGGTCCTAAGCCATGGAGCGCTTTAAAGGTGGTGACCAAAATCTTAAAGTTGCCTGTGCCATGTGTGAATGCAGTTTGAATGTTTTCCTCCTTAGCAGTATTAACCACCGCATTGCAGTTCAGCTGATAAAGTTCATCTATAATTGTAGCTTTTGCAAGATATCCCTCTTTTTTTTGATGGCACAATTGTCTCCTTGGAAGGTCACTACATTACCTTGTTTCGTGAACTTCTTCACTGACAAAAGATTATTTTCAAGAGCAAGGACATACAGGACATTTTTCACAAGTATCTTTCTGGTTATACTCTAGAAAATAGGACAGTAAAAAAAGTCATCTCCTAATCCTTCCGATTTCATTATTTTCCCTTTAGTTGTGGTGATTTTTTTCTGTTTTACTCTGGTCAATGTGAATAAAGAAATTTCTGTCATTTGTCATGTGACTGGTAGCTCTTAAATCCACACATCATGCTTGCAAATATGAGGTGTAATTTTTGAATTGAAAAGTGAAAAACATTTATTATCTGAAGCAAAATTACTTTCCTCCTTCACATTTTAGGCTTTTTATAGTTTAGTTTGTTTTTGCATTCTAGCTTGTCCAGATTCTGGATTCTGCTTTTAAATAGCCTTGTTTCTTGCACACAAAGGATTCGTGTGTTTTTTACTGTGTGTAACTGTTTTTATTTCTATTTTTTGTCTTTAAAGCAGACTCTGCGACAGAAGTACTGTCACTATTAATGCTTTCTGTTTTATACTTATCTTTATCCATATTAGAGGTGGATTTCAACAGGTTCTGACCAGTTCTGGAGAACCAATAATGGAAATTTTGAGTAGTTTGGAGAACCAGTAGTAAAAATTCTGACTGGCCCTGCCCCCATCTATTTTCTGCCTCCCAAGTCCCAGCTAATTGGGAGGAAATGGGGATTTTGCAGTAACCTTCCCTTGGAGTGGGGTGGGAATGGAGATTTTCCCCCGCCACACCCACCAAGCCACGCCCACCAAGCCACACCACACCCACCAAGCCACACCCACAGAACCGGTAGCAAAAAAGTTTGAAACCCACCACTGATTATTTGCCCTTAACATATTCCAATATCAGTTCATCATCTGGATGTGCATCAAGTGCTGTGCCAAGCATTTCATAACTTTCTGGTAAACCACTAAGTAATAGCGCTGGCGGTAGGAAACCTTTTATTTCTTCTTCTGTAACTCTCAGGCATTCAACCATTTCCAAGGTCTGCCTTATGTAATCCTGCATATCCTGCACTTTCATCAACTAGGTTTGGTATAGCTTTCTAATCAAATACAGTTTATTGCTGAGATTAGTTCTTTCGTGGACCTTTTGTAATCCTTCCCACATTTCTTTAGCAGTTTCAAACTTACTTATATGTATGATTGGATAATCTTATATGCTAAGAGAGATTGTGCTCTGAGCTTTCTGAGCTTTCTCTATCCACTCATCTGAAAGGTGTTCTAGTCTTTCTTCATTTATACATTTCCACATATCTTCTTTTATTAGCAGCATCTTCATCTTAAATTTTCAAGTTCTAGTTTGACAGATTTGCAAATGAAAGCTTTGTTGAAGCTGTATTACTGGCCATTTATTTTCTTTTATTCTGCTGCAGTCTTCTTTCTGTTGCTGTATATTATTTGCTATAGCTGGCTATGAATGGGCACATAACCTGTTAAAAATTCTGTATATAGCCCTACATAATAAACAATGCACAGTCCACATGTGCTTTCTGCTTAACTGCAAATGTTAAGTTCAGGCAGAAATGCTTGTAGCTCTGTTTTATTTCTGGGGGTGGCCGCTTCCTTAATAGCCTTAACCTTACTATTTGTGGCATGTATCCCTGAGCCGTCAATCATGTAACCCAGAAACTCAACCCTAGGCACTGCGATCTGGCACTTCTCCTTTTTTACTTTGAGTCCAACGTCTCTAAACTGTGTAAAGACAATTCTTAATTGGTCAAGGAGCTCAGATTTGTTTACTGCGGACACCAGAACATCATTGAAGTAGGGCACTATCCCAGGAATTCCCTGTAATAATCGTTCCATGATGCTCTGGAACAGTCCTGGTGCTATACTTACACCAAATTGTAAACAGTACATTTAAAGGCACCTCTATGGGTCATGATTGATTGTGCCTCATCTGTTATGTCATTGACTGGCAGCTGTTGGTAAGCCTGTGCCAGGTTGAGTATTGCTAACGTATTTCCTTTCCCCAGGGAGTGCAGCCAGTGCTGAAAGATTGGTACGGGATAGGTGCTCTGCTGGAAGGCCTTGTTTATTGTACATTTGTAGTCTGTGCAGATGCGGACTGAGCTATAAGATTTGATTGGTGTGACAATCAGGGTTTCCCACCTGACATGATCAAGCGGCTCAAGGACCCCTTGGCCAATTAATTTATCTAATTCAATATCAATTTTGGGTTTTAGGACAAGGGGAAACCTTTGAGGTTTCAATCAGATAGAAGCAATATTCAGGTCTAGACTAAACGATATAGCCATGCCCCTATACTTGCCCAGGCTGCCATTGAACATGACCTTGAATTCTCTGATCAGTTTGTCCGCACTGTCATTGTGGACGTTTCCAGTGTTGATTCCAGTTACTCCCATGCCCAGGGCCTCAAACCAATCCAAGCCGAGCAGGCTTGGTAATGTGCCTCTGACCACAGTTATTTTCAGGGGCCCAGAAAATCCCTTGAATGTGAGTTTGAAGGTTCTGCACCCTATAACAGGGATGCAATTCCCTTGATAGTCTCTCAGAAGGATTCTTTGTGGTTTAATGTCCTTTTTTGATATACTGGCACTGCCTTCTGGATAGTCACCGAGGATACAATGGTGAGGGATGACCCAGTATCTATCTTCATTTTACAAGGCAAACTCTCAATCTGTACTGTGAAGCTTCTTAGCTTTGGATTTATGTGCTTGTCTGATCTTAGTTTGGTAGGCATTTTTTGCTTCTGCCAGTCTGTCATCTCTCCACTGGGGCTTCCATGAGAGTGATCTTTGGGCTCCCATTGGAGTAGCATGTTGCCGTGTGCAAAATATGGTGGGTCAGACCCTTGCTAGATGTCCTTTTCAGTCACATCTCTGGCAGATGGTATCTCAATGTCTGAATGCTGTCTTGGGGTGCTTGCCCCCACACCCAGTGCATAGCTGCTGCCTGTCATCAGGTTTGGGGCCAGGTTTCTTCTTTTCTGCCCAGAGGCAGAAAAAGTCATCTTCATCATCAGTGGACTCTTGGTGCTCAGCGCTCTCATGGTATACTGTGACAGCTTGGCGCAAAACTGGCGAGCTGCCAGGTTTTTGAAAGGCTGCTGTTAATTTACTCGATGACTCAGTTGCTCTGGCTTCATATAGCATGGTCTGCAGAGGTTAGGCTTCGCTAACCACCGCTTTTGTAAGTTGATATCCCTCGCTTCACTAATGAGTTGCTCTAGCAGCATGTCGTCCAGCCCTCTATATTCACAATAGGCCGCAACCTTTCTGAGTGCCACCACATACTAATTTACGGTCTCACCTTCTTCTTGAATTCTCCAGTGGAATTTGCACCTCCTCATGAATTTAGATTGTACCAGTGTGTTCTGTTTCCCTCCCCCTAATACTCCCAGCAAAGAGTCAGTCAGAGGCCTCCTTTTCTCCTTTTATTACATAAATACATGTCCTGGCCACGTCTACCCACGGGCCTGCCAAGTTTCTGGAGATAACGAGGAAATTATAGATAAGGCCAGAATTACTCACGAATAGATTCTTCCCTCCATTGAGACCGTTAGCTCGCGCCAATTCATTGCTTTATCCAAGACAAAAAACCAGGAAGTCCCGCCTCCTATTTATAGTCTCTGCAGATGTCACTGCATGACAATTATGACATGGCTTTGTCCCAACTCTTCCGCTGCTGCGCACGCCGATCACGCCTACGTAATCTTGCATCACTCCAAAACTGTTCTTGGGGCGTTGCCAAATCAGAAGGAGGCTCCCGAGAATCAGGCTTTGCCGGCCCCTCCTCCTCCCTTTGAGTGGGTGCCAGGGAGGGAAAGGGCTCAAGAGAAGCAGGGCTGGCCAGGTCTTCTCCCTCACTTTCTGAATCATCCGAGTCCAGGAGTCCAGGTCCAGGAACCTGGGTCACAACACTATCCCTCACCGCAGGGCCCTTCCCCCGGGGCTGACGATCGGGATGCGGTCGGGCTGGGTTCTGCTCATGGAAGGCCTGCACCAGGTCAGGGGCATGAACGTCGGAGGCATCTACCCAGGAGAAATCAGTCCCATATCCCTTCCACGCGATCAAATATTGGAAACGACCCTTCAGCCAGCGGGAGTCTCGTACGCTGTGGACTTCGTATTCCTCCGATCCGTCCTCGGCGACAGTGACAGGTGCTGTTGGGCACCGAAGGGGACTCGGTGTGGCCTCAGGAACCAGAAGGGACCGGTGAAAAACGGGGTGGATCCGCATGGATTGTGGCAGGGTCAATCGGTAGGCTACTGGGTTGATGACTGCCTCGGCAGGGAACGGGCCGATGAATCGGTGGTCCAACTTCTTTACCGGGCGGTCGGACGGGAGGTGTTTGGTGGAGAGCCACATCCGGTCTCCAACTGCCAGCGGGGGCGTTGCCCGTCGGGAGCGGTCGGCGGACCGTTTGTAATCCTCCTTTGCCCGATTCAGCTGCTGACGTACCAACTGTTGGACCGCATGCAATTCCGTCAGGAAGGTCTGCGTTTCGGGAACAGGAGAGTCCGGTGGTGCCAGAGGGAAGAGCCACGGATGGTACCCCACATTGGCAAAGAACGGGGTCATCTGAGTAGAGGTGTGCTGAGAGTTGTTAAAAGCAAACTCCGCCAGGGACAGGTAGTCGGCCCAGTTGTCCTGTTGCTGGTTGATGAAGCAACGGAGATACTGTTCCAGTATACCGATGACCTTCTCTGTACCCCGTCGGTCTCCGGATGGTGCGATGACGACAGACACACCTGCACCTCCAACGCGGCCATCAGGCTCTTCCAGAAGCGGGCTGTGAACTGAACTCCGCGGTCCGAAACCACCCTGTCCGGTAGACCATGGAGGCGGAAGATGTGCTGCAGAAAGAGATGGGCCGTTTTTGCGGCTGTGGCATGGGATGAAGTGTGCCATCTTGGTGAGCATGTCCACCACCACCAGCACCACCAGCACCGTGGTGAACCCAGAGGACGGCGGCAGGTCTGTCAGAAAGTCCATAGAGATTGCCCCCCAGGGTCTGTCAGGTGTCGGCAAGGGCTGGAGGAGCCCGGGAGGGGCCCCCGTGGCGGCCTTGGCTTGCCGACACGGTACGCAGGATGTCACATAGGCATGTATATCATGCCGCACTCGGGGCCACCAAAAGGTCCGTGTCACCAGGTGGAGGGTCTTGAAGAACCCAAAATGTCCTGCTGCAGGGTTGTCGTGGCACTGGGTCATGACGAGGGCTCGGAGTGGTCCTGTGGGCACATATAATCGCCCCCGAAACTTGAGTAAGTCCTCCTCCAAGGTCCAAGGAGACGCGGGGCCCACCTCCGCTCTCCTTTGCTGCGACCAGGCGTCCTGGCGCTGCGCCTCTCGCACCTGGGCCCGCAAGTCCACTGGCTCCCGTGCTGCAGCCAAGGCTTCTGCCGGCAGCACTGTCCGTGGAGGGGGGGGCCCTGGCGCAGAGGTACTCTGGCTTGCGGGACAGGGCATCCGCCCTCCGGTTGTGACCGCTGGGAATGTACGTCACGCAGAAGTTGAACCGGGCAAAAAACAACGACCACCGGATCTGCCGCTGGTTCAACTTCCGAGCTGTGGTGAGGTGCTCGAGATTTCGATGGTCCGTTCGGACCTCCACCTGATGTCGGGCCCCCTCCAGATGATGTCGCCAAGCCTCGAATGCAGCCTTGATAGCCAGCAACTCTTTTTCCCAGATAGTGTAGTTGCGCTCGGAAGGATTGAGTTTCCGGGAGTAGTAAGCGCAGGGAAAAAGTGTGCCACCATTCGTCGGAGCCTGTAGCAGCACCGCTCCCAGAGCCACATTGGACGCGTCTGTTTCCACCACAAAAGGCCGGAGCGGGTCGGGATGCCTCAGGACGGATTCCGTGACGAAGGCTTTCTTGAGGGCTGTGAATGCTTCTTGCTGCGGGGGACCCCACCGGAACACAACCTTCTTTCTGAGGAGCTGGGTAAGTGGAGCCGTCAGTATGGCGAAGCCCGGGATGAAGGTCCGGTAGTAGTTGGCGAAGCCCAGCAAGCGCTGAACATCCTTCGCCCGACGAGGGGCTTCCCAGCTACACAAAGCTTCTACTTTACATGGGTCCATGGCTATGCCCTCGGGCGAGATGATATGCCCGAGGAATTCTATGGAAGTCCGGAAGAAGACGCATTTCTCCAGCTTCGCATTGAGTTGTTGCTCCCGCAAGCGTTGCAGAACCAGACCGACGTGTCGAAGGTGGCTTTCCCTGGACCGGGAGTAAATCAGGGTGTCGTCCAGGTAGATAACCACGAACCGATCCAACATGTCTCGGAACACGTCGTTCATGAAGTGCTGGAAAACGGCGGGAGCGTTGGTCAACCCAAATGGCATGACAGTGTATTCGTAGTGTCCGTATCGGGTGCCGAATGCCGTCTTCCATTCGTCTCCTTCTCGCATCCGCACCAGGTTGTAGGCCCCCCGAAGATCGAGCTTGGTGAAGATCGTGGCCTCCCGCAACCTCTCCAGTAGCTCCGGGATGAGCTGCAGGGGGTAGCGATTCCGCACCGTAATGGCGTTTAGCCAGCGGTAATCACAGCATAGGCGCAAGTCCCCTGTCTTCTTCTTCACGAAGAGGACCGGGGCCGAGAGAGGGGACTTTGAAGGCCGGATGAACCCTCGGGCCAGGTTTTTGTCCAGGAAGTCCCTGAGGGCGGCCAACTCGGGCTCCGACATGGAATACAGGCGTCCCACAGGCAGTGGTGCGTTGGGCAGAAGGTCCACGGGGCAATCGTAGGGCCGATGCGGGGGTAGTCAGTCCGCCTCCTTCTCGCTGAACACGTCGGCGAAGTCCGTCAGCTCAGGAGGCAAGGTGATGGCAGCGGTGGGGACGTTCTGGCCGGCACAGGTGTGGCGGATGTGATCGACGCACTGCAGACTCGGGAAAGAGATGGCGTTCCGCGACCAGGCCACCTGAGGATCGTGGGTCCGAAGCGAGGCCATCCCAAGGACCACGGGAAAATGAAGGTCCGCCGTGACATAAAACTGGATCGCCTTCTCATGGTCCCCAATAGCCAGGCGCAAAGGCTGGGTGGCAAATTTAATGGGGCCGGACACCAGTTCTCGCCCATCAATTGTCTCTACCCGCATCGGAGGGTCCACCGGAACCACGGGGACCGCAAACTGGGTCACAAAGGCCTGATCCATAAAGTTTGTTGTGGCCCCTGAGTCCACCAGCGCATGCGCCTGGAGCCCGTCCGACTGGTTCCCCAACCATATCCGTGTGTCCAGAATCAGATGCCGAGGGGGCCCAGAGTCTACTTCCGCAACGTCCAGTGGGGGCTTAGTACGTGCCTGACCTAGGGGTTCCCCGAGGTCGGGCCTGCTCCATTTCCCGATTGGTCACGCTGTGATTCGGGAACCGGCGTGCGTGCCCCACTTCGCTTTCTGGGGCAAGAAGCAGCGAAGTGGCCGGGCTCCCCACAGTACAGCCACAATCCCCCTTGGCGCCTCCGGTTCCGCTCCTGGGCTGTCAGGCGAGGTCTGGCCGCTCCCAACTCCATGGGCTCTTCCGCAGCGGTTACAAAACGTGGGGCGACCCTGGGTGCTGGTGGTGCAGGAAGTGGGGGCGCAGATGTCGACGGCGGGTCCCGGGGGGTGCGACGGGACGGTCGCCGTTGCAGACGGGCATCGAGGCGGAGACAAAGGGGCACCAAGTTTCAAGGGTCCGCGGCGCCTCCACGCGGGCCAGCTCGTCTTGCAATTCCTCTGAGAGTCCCTCCTGGAACACGTCCACCAGCGCTGCATCATTCCAGTCAGAGTCCTGGCACAAAAGACGAAATTCGGCGATGTACTCCTGCAGGGGGCGTTTCCCTTGACTGAGTTCCTTAAGGCGCCTGGTTGCCGTCAGCATTCGAACGGGGTCCTCATATATGGTGCGCAGGTGCTGCCAAAAACGCTGTTGGTCCGCCAGCAGGGGGCTATCCTGGAGCAAGAGGGGCGTGGCCCATCGAGCAGCCGAGCTGGAAAGAAGGTTAATCACGAAGGCCACCTTAGCCCGGTCGTCTGGGAAATCCTCTGGCCTCATAGCCATGTAGAGCTGGCACTGTCCCAAGAAGGTCGGGAACATCTCAGGCTGCCCAGAAAACTTATCCGGCACAGTTATCGGGCACTTGCGACAAGGAGGAGGAGTGGGAGGATGGGGGGGGGCTGCAGGCACATTCCTGGCAGCAAGTTGGCCTGCCAAGTGAGCCACTTGCTGCTGGAGCTGTTGATTAGCTGCTTGTAGCTGCTCTAACTGCTGCTGTACCTGCTGCTGGTCCATCTTTGGTGGAAGATGTTTTAGTCAGGTCTTGGACAAAATGTTCTGTTTCCCTCCCCCTAATACTCCCAGCAAAGAGTCAGTCAGAGGCCTCCTTTTCTCCTTTTATTACATAGATACATGTCCTGGCCACGTCTACCCACGGGCCTGCCAAGTTTCTGGAGATAACGAGGAAATTATAGATAAGGCCAGAATTACTCACGAATAGATTCTTCCCTCCATTGAGACCGTTAGCTCGCGCCAATTCATTGCTTTGTCCAAGACAAAAAACCAGGAAGTCCCGCCTCCTATTTATAGTCTCTGCAGATGTCACTGCATGACAATTATGACTTGGCTTTGTCCCAACTCTTCCGCTGCTGCGCACGCCGATCACGTCTACGTAATCTTGCATCACTCCAAAACTGTTCTTGGGGCGTTGCCAAATCAGAAGGAGGCTCCCGAGAATCAGGCTTTGCCGGCCCCTCCTCCTCCCTTTGAGTGGGTGCCAGGGAGGGAAAGGGCTCAAGAGAAGCAGGGCTGGCCAGGTCTTCTCCCTCACTTTCTGAATCATCCGAGTCCAGGAGTCCGGGTCCAGGAACCTGGGTCACAACACAGTGCATAGTGCTTGGAGTGCATTTTGAAGTGTTGCCCAGGGCACCACTTGGATAGCCATAGGCGGGATGAGTGCCTTGGCCATGTCAAAGATATCTGAGCCATAATAGCTGAAGAAGAGGGCTCTCTTCCTATTATCAGATAGGCTGAGGAGGTCGTTCGCTTCCATGAAGCAGTTGAACCTCTGCATATAGGAATCCCACTGGTCTGTGGCTGGGTTGAATGGAGCTGGTGGAGCATGGGCAGTCATTTTGGTGGCCAATGCAGGTTCAACTCTGCCGTGATAGGCCGCGATTGACAGTTGCCTGACTGCCGTTTGCTGCGGTGTCGATCATCTCTTTTTTGCTATTCAGTTCTCTTCCGACCTTTCCCGCCAGTGTTAAGTTCGGGCAATGGAAGAGGCAGGATGCAGCTTGTGTAACAGAAACAGCTCTTTATTCAAATAGATCAGTACAACCCAGTGGCTGGCTCATTGAACATCTTACCCTTTTATAGGGAGCTGTCAGAAGGCTCAGCCAATCAGATTCACTTATTTTCCCGCCATTCTGGTGGACCCAAGTGAGGCCTATGCTTACTCTTAATTAAGTATTCAACAGCAACAAGGAAGCAAGAAACTTTATTTAGATAAAAGATATAGAGTTGTACCATAGATGCAATTACAAACTTATAAAACTGCCATCTACTGGCTGAATATTATACAGAATACACGAACACTGTATTCCAACAATTTCCCTTTGACTTAACAGCAATGTGTGCCTTAGAGATCAATGAGAAGCAATCACTTTTCTTTGCCTTACAGTCACTGTTCTGTGCAATTTCCAGTGGCTTTTGCAAGTACAATGAGAGAATTGTTTATAATTATCACCTTTGTAGTCACATGATAGCAATTCAGGCATTTGACAACTGGCTTGCATTTACAATAGTTGCAGAGTCTTGTGGTCATGTGATCAACTGACCTTCTGAATTGACTTCCAACAAGTAAATTCAGTTAGAGAAACTGGATGCCTTTAAGAATTATGCGATTCACTTAACAACCATGATTCATTTAGTGATCATGGTAAAAATGATCATAAAATTGGATTGTCATGTGACTATGCTATTCCTCTGACTTACAATCGAAATGCTGATCCCGATTGTGGTGGTAAGTTGAGGAGTACCTGTAATTCTGTTTCCTGACAATTAAACTGTATAGTTGTTATCATCATCTTTATAAATACTCAGCACCAAGAATTTTTAATCTATTAAAAAAATTTTAATTTTTAATCTAATCAGGAAGTAACTTGTGGCTTGTTAAAATATTCAAAAAAATCTATTTTAAGGTTCTTTGGTTTATAATAATAGATGTGTATTCTCTAGGATTCAAATCAGTGGTGGATAGTGGCATTAGTAGCGGCAGCGGGAGGCTCCACCCATCCACCCGGACATCATCATAGATGCTCTGCGCATGCGCAAAAGGTTCTGTGCATGTGCAAAGGTGCCGCGCATGAGCGAAGCAAATGTGCGCGCACACACGCTCCTGATTCCGAATCAGTAGCAAAAGTAAGTAGAACCCACTACTGGTACCAATCAATATTTATGCTTATAACTAGGCCATATTCTTAAATGTTCTAGCAAAAAGCAATATTAACTTTCTTCTGCCCATGTTCCAACCTGTGAAATCTGCTATTTCTCGAGGAAATGCAAGGCCTTCCAACTTGCTTCAGAGATAACTGCTCCACTCAAAAAATACGTCTCCAATATTTTGGTGATTCAGGAAGTAACTTGTGGCTTGTTAAAATATTCAAAAAAACCAGGTTTCCATTCTTGTGTTACCAAGCAGGTGAAGAAGAAAAAACCTCAGTAGTGCTGGTAATCTGTTTGTTTGGGGTTTTTTTAAGTGATTGAGACATACATTTAGAGATGAAGCCTTACAAATCTAGAAATCTATGCAAGGATTTTTGAATTAAGATCTTTTATATACTAAGTTATTCAAGTACCTAGAATTTCTTTTCTTTTCTTTTTTTTTGCTTTTCAACAGAATGGTTATTGGAGAACTAGGTCATAAGACTATTATCAAAGTAAACACCTCAGTGAAATCAGTGCTTGGATTTTCCACTGAATGATCTTCTAATTATAACAACTAATTGTTTGGACTATGATGGTTCCTTCGAGAAAACCACCTAATAAACATAAACACAGAGACACACACTTGTTCATCAACAGAGGCAAAATAGGACTGAGGAAAATGAAACTACTGTTTTCCAAAAAAACCCACATATAAAGTACCGTATATACTCGAGTATAAGCCGAGTTTTTCAGCACGTTTTTTGTGCTGAAAAACGTCCCCTCGGCTTATACTCGGGTCTATACGGCTTATACTCGAGTTTTGTTTTTTTTTTAGCCCTAAACATACTCAGTATATCGGCTTATACTCGAGTTTTTCTTTTCTTTTTCACATTTTACGGACGGCGCGGGAAGCCCTGCGGTGCAGTGAGAGGGCGGGCGGGGAGCCGCCAGCCTTCTCAGCTGAGGAGGAGGTTTCCCCAACCGGTAGGTGCCTCATTTCCCACCCTCGGCTTATACTCGAGTCCCCAGTTTACCCCAGTTTTTGGGGTAAAATTGGGGACCTCGGCTTATACTCGGATCGGCTTATATTCGAGTATATACGGTAAGTATAATATTTTTTTACAATTATTTACAGTTGTGTTAGTATTATACAATTTCAAAGTGTGCTCTAACAGTATACAGTAAGTGAAATTCAGGAAGTATAAATGGCTAAAGAAGGAAAATTAATTAGTGTAGTGTAATTAAATAGTGTAGTTTTTGTATTTAAAGAAAACACTGGAAGAAGTTATAAAAGGTAAGGTAGAGAAAGAATGTGATAATAATAGGAAACTGATTTTAAAAACCTAAGTTTATGAAGATCAATTATGAATAGAAATGAAAATAATGTAACATTAAAACAGTTTCTTATTCACAAGACAATAAGTATTTTATTTGCTTTTACCAAACAACTACATGAAGAAAAGTCTTAGGCAACTATGAGACCGACAACACAGCTCTCCTACCCATCATGAGGTCTTTCCTCAGATTTCAGCTGCTATAAGGGCTAGCAAATCAAAATTTCCTGCCAGTTTTCCACCTTTTCTGCATCACCTTCAGAATCACATTTTTTGCTGGCACAGCATTGCAGGAGACTGTCGCAGCTGAAAATGGAGCTCGGGAGAGGCACAGGTGGTCCTTGTGAGCTCCACTTTCGCTGGAAGAGGGTTGCAGGAGACTGTCATAGCCAAAAATGGAGCTCGGGAGCCCGTTTTCACTGGCAGAGCACTCAGGCCACCACAGATGCCCCGACAGGAGTGATGTTGAGTTGGCCATGCAACCCTGGCCATGCCCATCCCAGCCCCCTTCCACCCCCTAAGGTCAAGCACAGCCCTGCATCCCTAATGAAATCAAGTTTGACACCCCTGCTATACATGGGGAGAGCTTTCCTAACTGAACAGCATCAGCTTTTCTATTTTATTCAGTTTTACCAACTTTTAATGCTGGCCGGTTAGAATAAAATGCATATACAATATGTAGTGCAGAACATACAGCATAAAATTTCAGTAAGGTGCACTTAAGTCAATGTTAAAAGTTTCAAAACACTTGCCTGTAACAGAGGAAGATGAGAGATCAATATGTGAAGATCCAGGATATATCTGCAACCTATGCCGCAAAATTCTATTGACCGCCATGTGGAGTGATACTTCACTTTCAGTATTGGAGAAAAAGATCAGCACCACTTGAGCCAACACTCCACTTGTGTTAGGACTGAAAGACAACCATATAATTAATCCCAGGTGATCAGTGTGCTTATGTGATTACCATTAGATTTTATAATAATGCAACTAGAAGAAGGAAAAAAGGTAAAATGTAATACATTAAATGAGTGTTAATAGCAATATTAACAAATAGTAAATTTACAATTAGCAATATTTGTTATATTTGTTAACTTCTTAACTTTAGTCAACATGCTGATATATTCACAAGGTCCACATTTAAATATTTAATTTCTGAATAAATGCCCTCATGGCAAAATGTCCTGAGTTTAATTCCATCTTATTATATGGAGACAACCATGCAGTTTCTTGATAACAGTATGGAAATAGTTTCTATCAACACCTTCTGAGACGTTTTCTGGATTCTTAGTTTAATGTACAGTTCTTAACTCACATTATATAATGATATAAAATAATTTTAAAGAAGCTGTAAAGTAAATGAGCATTTGCTGTTTTGGGCTAAAAATATATATCTCTGGTACGTTCCATGAAAGGACACGTGTATGAAGAACTACCTATTTCCAGTTTTAAGACCGTTTGCAGTACAGACACTTTCTCTATATTATAGAGGAAATCTTATTATCAGTTACAGTAGTACATAAAAATGTACTTTAAAAAAATGCCATTCTTCAAAAATGTACACCTGCACTGGTCAATTCATGATATTAAAATACCAGGGTATCTTTTTTCAAGCTTTGAATATTTTGGAACAAATAATTTAAAAGCCATCTCCACTGGTTTATTTCCAACTGCATCTATTGAGTATTATCCAAACTATGAAGGTAATAAACACTTACTGAAAATCTAGTTAGCCAAAGTCATGAGTCTAACAGCTTATAACTGATTGTTATATTATTCTTTAATAACTATATATTGATTCCCAAGAAAATCACCTAATCTAAATTACTAAATTCTCAGCTGCACAAAGAACTCTGTGATAGATTGAAAGACAAAAGGGATAATAGGTATTCTTGGCAGAATAGCCCAAACCTGCAAAGATGAAGTCTGGAAAGGTAAGGCTCAGAATGAAGTAAGATTTGCAAGAAATGTCAAAAATAATTTTAAAAAATCTTTCTTTCAACATATAGAAAAAAGTCAAAGAAACCATCAGTCCACTAATGGGAGAAGATGGCAAGGAAGAAATGGACAATAGACAAAACAGAGCTGCTTAATTCATTATTTGCATGTCTTCACGCAAAAAGATAATACAACCCAGCCTACCAAAAGAAAAAAAAGAATGGTAAAACACAGACTAGGAATACAGATTAACATAAGCAAGACAATAGTAAGTGAACACCTGTCTACTCTAGATGAGTTCAGATCACCTGACAGATTACATCCCAGAGTTCTGAAGGAACTGGAAGACATGATCTCCAAATCATTGAGCCACATCCTTCAAAGTTCTTAGGGCAGTGGGAAACTATCAGAGAACTGGAAGGAACTGCTATGGGTCCTATCTTTAAAAAAAAAATGTGGGGGGGGGGGGTTCAGGAAACTACAGACCAATTAGCGGGCTATCATTACCTGAAAAGATCCTGGAAAAGATAATCAAGCAACAGATCTGTAGACTCCTAGAAGCAAGCAAAGTTATAAGAAGCCAGCAGATTTGTCAAAAACAAATCTTATTGCAGTCCTTGACAAAGTGTTTAGGAAATGCTGGTGGATCAGAAAATGCTATGATTATACTTCGATTTCAATAAATTATTTGAAAAAGTAAACCACAACCTACTTCTTGGTAAGCTAGAAAAATGTGAAGATAGACAGCATCACCACCAGATGAATTTGTAACTGGCTGACAAACCACACTCAATATATAGTCTTTAATGGAACTACATCTATTTGGCAGGAAGTAAGCAGTGGAGTATCCCAACTCATCAACTTTGCAGACAATACTAAGCTGATAGAAACAACTAATGCCCCAGAAGATAGGCTCAAGATCCAGATGGATCTCGATAGACTTCTCTTCTACATTTGTCATTTCTATTTTGTTACCATTGTCAAATGCAAAGGGAATTAAAACAAAAGCTGCTTTCATGTGCTGTTGAGATCCTTCGCTGATAGTTAACTTGTATACGTTCCTGCATAAGCAAAATCCACAAAAGTTCTGTGCTTTTTCCTTGTTCAAAAACATTTGCAACTTTAAACCTAATCCTACAGCTTTCTTTGCAAGATTTTTCAGAAATTGCTGTATAAAAAAAAGAAATCAAGGCATTTGCCAGAGACAGGCAAATTATGGCAGTTTATGCAAAGAACACCACAGCTTATAAACAGATTAGTTTTAAATGTAGAGTGGTACATTTTAATATAACATAGTTTTATAACTCAATTAAGTCTTTGATGACTTAAGGACACATCATCAAATAATAATAGTTGGTTTGGATATGATATATTAACAAAATTATGATTATGGAAACCTTGGTGCTCTCAGATCTTATTTGTTTTCTTGCAGAAGTTTCATTACCCAATTGATTATATCATCAGTTTTGATCATGTTTACCCAGCTATACTAGGCTACATCAACACTAATCATGTTACCTAGTTGGATAATAAAACGTCTACAAGCAAACAACCAAACTCAGAAAGCATAAAGACTCCATAGTTCAACCCTGAGCTACAAAAATTTTCTTTTATTGAAAATTACAATTAACGCAAGGTCTTTTTAAACAAATCTTTTGACAATTTTAACTACTTAGAGAGCAAGAATAAATACTATAAACATATATAGACATGCATTTGTTAACATATTTTGTATTTTTCAATGCTTGAATAAAGAGTTGTCATTTTACAGCACATTTGGCTACTTTAGGAATTCCTAGATAGATACTGGCAGGAAAGTAACATCTTTAAATTTCTATATAAATATGTTTGTGTATGTATAGATGTATGTATCTATATGTATATACAGTATGTATAGGTATGTAGGTAAATGTGTGTGTGTGTGTGTGTATGTATGTGTGTATATATATATATATATATTTGTATATTTGGTATGTATATTTGGTATGTTCGGGTCTTTTCCCATGTAAGATTGGAAGTATTTAGGCAACGTTTCGATGAGATGTCACTCATCATCTTCAGGCTTTGGCTTTGTTCTTATTGAAATGTTGCCTAAATACTTCCAATCTTACACGGGAAAAGACCGGAACATACCAAAACCTGCATACGTATATCTTCAGGCTGGTGTATTTGGGGATGGATGACAAACAAAATAAATACATAAAGATGGAATGATTCCAACAGATCATATTAAGTTACCAAAGGGAAATGAAAAATTATATCACACATCAAGAAGAAAATTATGGTAAGGCATGTAGAAAATATGTACCTTGAACAAGCTGCATACATACACATAAGTACACAAATTGTTTTAGAAAAGTGAACTTGAAGTTTCTGGCATGTCTCTGAGTAATGGTTTTACATACCTCACTTTGATAAGCCGTGAGCCTCTATATTTATGTCTTAAAACAGAATTGTGAAATGTCTCATACATCTGTTGGGGGAAAAAAGTGGTTTGAACAAAGAAAGCTTGGATTCAGCCAAGGAATGTAAATAAGTAAAAACTTACCAGTTGCATATAGAATTGCTAAATATGGCAAACCAACAGCAAATATTAAAAGTAAAATAATAATAACAAAATTAGAATAAGGATCTGAATGCATGCCATGCAATACCTGTATCATTACTTTTGCTTCAAATAATTTCAATGGCATGGGGATATATTGCTCCCCCTTGGAATAAAAATAAGTAGGTATAGTATTGGTGTTTCTTTTTGCTATATGTGCCTCATAGTCTAAATGGACATTTCTCCACCTGGATGAATGGAACATAATTCCTAAATAATTGAAATGCTCTATTTTGTTATCATTAATTTATCTTATTATCATTAATGGTCCCATCATGCTCTTTCATTCCACTGGCAAAGGACAACATCTATGTTTTGAAGCAGACAGATCAGAAGTGTATGTGGCTTTAAGCCAGTGGTGGGATTCAGCCAATTCTCACCACTTCGGGAGAACCGGTTGTTAACTTTCTGAGCAGTTTGGCAAATTGATTTTTGGAAGAAATCATTAGGGCAGAGAACCGGTTGTTAAATTACTTGAATCCCACCACTGCTTTAAGCAATTATATGACTGCCAGCTTCCAAGACATCTACTAAAGAAAGAAATCAAATAATTTTATTTTTTAGATAGAAAATTCCTTTATATTATATGTGTACAACATTCCATTTCCTTTTATGACTCCAACAAATCAATAATATTCTAACTCCAACAGAGAAAGAAAAAGAAATAGCAAAACCATTTTCCATTAAATGATAGAACTTTTTGTCTTTTTCAGCAAATTAATTGCTCAACAACCCAGAACAGTATGAACAAGTTAAAAGAAGTTATTTCATAGTTGAACCAGCTTAAATTCCCAAGGGCAGCAGACGCCTTGCCTTCTTCAAAATTCATGCCTTTTACTCCCCATCTGACTGTAAGACAAAGATCAAGCAGTATATAGTACAGTATTGCTGCATAGCTGACAGACTTTAAAAAACCTATTTTAAAGAAGTCTCATTCTCACTATTCTTTACAATTGTATTATAGTACAACTTTAATAATAATATTAAAGTTATTATCTTTATTTTAAAAAATAATGATGATGATCAGGATGAATTAAACCCCACATATGATTGTTATCAGTCTTTGAACTTTAAGATATTTGGAAATTTGAAGATTTTGCAAAATGGTTTCATGTCACTGGTTTTAAAATAAATTGTATCACAGCTGAAAGCTGAGAAAGGTATTTCTTTTTTCATGAAAAATATGTCAATAGAGGATTGTAAAAAAGGTCCCTGATTAGATTATGTAAGTTTAATTCTATTTATTCTAGATAAAAAATTAAATTCAATTAAACATTAAATTCCCCATATGGATAAAGTTAATTAAAGGAGGCGTCCCTGAGGATTTTACTCAGCTAGTTGTAGCCCACTACAGGGAGTAGTGCTCATCTTTGTTTCAAGAGCTATTGAACCAGCACTGTCTGAAGATGTTTCCAAGGTCATGTGGCCAGCATGACATTATTATTTTTTTTTTATTTATTTATTTATTTATTTATTTATTTATTTATTTATTTATTTATTTAGATTTTTATACCGCCCTTCTCCCGAAGGACTCAGGGCGGTGTACAGCCAGATTATAAAACAATACAATATACAAATTAAAACAGAGACTTAAAATAACATATTCCATAAATGGCCGAAAATTTAAAACCATCAAATTTAAAACCCATATAATTCATAAATAATACCCCAATTAAAATTATTTAGAATTTAAAAAATTTAGGCCAGTCCCGCTTGAATAAATAAATGCGTTTTCAATTCACGGCGAAAGGTCCGAAGGTCAGGTAATTGACGCAAACCAGGGGGAAGTTCGTTCCAGAGGGTAGGTGCTCCAACAGAGAAGGTCCTTCCCCTGGGGGCCGCCAGCCGACATTGCTTGGCGGACGGCACCCTGAGAAGACCCTCTCTGTGTGAGCGTACGGGTCGGTGGGAGGCATAAGGTAACAGCAGGCAGTCCCGTAAGTACCTGGGCCCTAAGCCATGGAGCGCTTTAAAGGTGGTAACCAAAACCTTAAAGCGCACCCGAAAGACCACAGGTAGCCAGTGCAGACTGCGCAGGAGCGGTGTTACACGGGAGCAGCGTGTGGCTCCCTCGATCACCCGCACAGCTGCATTCTGAACTAACTGAAGCCTCCGAGTGCACTTCAAGGGTAGCCTCATGTAGAGAGCATTGCAATAATCCAAACGAGAAGTGACAAGAGCTTGAGTGACCGTGCATAAGGCATCCTGGTCAAGGAAGGGGCACAACTGGTGGACCAAGTGCACCTGGTAAAAAGCTCTTCTGGAGATGGCCGCCAAATGGTCTTCAAACGACAGCCGTCCATCCAGGAGAACACCCAAGTTGCGCACCCTTTCCGTTGGGGCCAATGGCTCGCCCCCAACAGTCAGCTGCGGTTGCAGCTGACTGTACTGGGGTGCCGGCATCCACAGCCACTCCGTCTTGGAGGGATTGAGCTTGAGTCTTTTTCTCCCCATCCAGACCTGTACGGCTTCCAGGCACCAGGACAGTACTTCGACAGCTTTGTTGGGGTGGCCCGGGGTGGAAAAGTACAGCTGCGTATCGTCAGCGTACAGCTGGTAACTCACCCCAAAGCCACTGATGACCTCGCCCAACGTCTTCATATAGATGTTGAACAGGAGAGGCAAGGGGATCGACCCCTGAGGCACCCCACAAGTAAGGCGCCGCGCGGTCAATCTCTGCCCTCCTGTCAACACTTTTGGTATCAAAAGCCGCTGAGAGATCTAATAGGACCAGGGCAGAGGAACAACCCGTATCCCTGGCCCTCCAGAGGTCATCCACCAACGCGACCAAAGCTGTCTCCGTACTACATCCGGACCGGAAGCCGGACTGGAACGGGTCTAGATAGACAGCTTCATCTAGGTACCGGGGAAGCTGCCATGCCACCACACTCTCCACAACCTTCGCCACAAAGCGAAGGTTGGAGACTGGATGATAATTTCCCAAAATAGCTGGGTCCAGGGAAGGTCTCTTTCAAGGCAGCGGGGAAAACCCCTTCCAACAATAAGCATTTATAATTCCCCAGAGCCAGCCTCGTGTCACCTCCTGAGTGGCCAGCACCAGCCAGGAGGGACACGGGTCCAGTAAACATGTAGTGGCATGTAACCTCCCCAGTAGCCTGTCCACGTCCTCGAGAGCCACAGAATCAAACTCATCATAACCACTAAACTCCTCGGCACGTCCCTGCAAGGGGTCATCCTGCCCCTTCTGATGAAGGAGAGGGCGGGTCACCCGAAACAGGGCGGCCGGGCGGTTATCTGCCAACGCAGTGAGGGTGGAAACGTAAGAACATTTTGCCTCCCTCAGTGCCACTAGGTAGGTCTTTGAAAAAGACCTAAGTAGTGTCCGATCAGCCTCGGAACAGCTGGACCTCCAGGTACTCTCTAGGCGTCTTCTCCGGCGTTTCATCTCTCTCAGCTCCTCAGAGAACCAAGGGGCCAATTGAGATCTACACCGGGTCAGAGGCCGCAAAGGCATGACACGGTCCAAAGCCCCAGCCCCTTGCTTCCGCCATATCTGCCCCTCCCACTTACTGTACAGATGGAACGACCCTCAACACCTGGAACACACCCCTCCCCTCCCGCCCTCGGACCAGATGGAAGAACACCGCGAACAAGCCCAGGGACTGGACATTCCCTTCCCGACGGGTTTCTCCCCCCACCCGTCTCTTCCCTCCTCCCCTTAAAAGACCCTTTTTAAAAAACCTATTTAAAAACCCCCAGAGGTTCTTCTTCATCGCATGCCACCTCTCCGGGTCCCAAGACCCCTCGTTAAGGCAGGCCCTCAATAACACGGAGGGCCATTCCTGCGAGGCGGGGGAACAGTCACAGTCGAAGAAGTTCAGTAGGTGAATATTTCATGAAGAGTTATAAATAATAGCAGGAAAAAAGGACATCCCTGGTCGGTACAATTGCAATTGGTCATACACCATCCCCACCGTCTGCTATATCCCTCATATAACAGAGGGATCCCGCAGGTCCATATTAATTAGGCCAAGCCTCGCAGAAACACCATTGAGGATCAGGCTACCAGTGGGCCGCTGGTAGTAATTGCGGTCCGGTACGCCATGGATGATATCCCGGCCTATGGTCAGAGCCGGGACAGTCAAGAACCAGGCCAGTAAAACAGCCGGTAATCGGACTAATAAAGATGGAAATTCGGCTGATGGATTCCGCCCGCTAATGCCGCCGATGACAAATGCGGCAAAAAAAATTTGCCCGCCAATGCGGTCCATGACTAATTCTGAAGCCGCCCATAATTGATGCCGCCAATGCCGAAGGCAGGAAAGAAGGATTTCTAGCTACCGATGTCATACGCGGCCAGAAGTCAGCTGGAACCAAATTCCGCCTGCCAGAGCCTCTAGTGTCCAACGCTGTTGGTATCAATGCTGCTGATGACAGATGCGGCAAACAGTCCAGCCGCCGATATCGTGCGCGGCTAATAAGCAGCAATCCGGCCCAGCCATTTTCAGCAGACGCCGTTCTGCGCCCCCCAAAATGGCTGCCACCATCCGCCATCCGCTACCCATGTCGTGGGCGGTCAGTAGGCCGCTGGTATCAATGCCGCTGATGACAGATGCGGCAAACAATCCAGCCGCCGATGTCGTGCGCGGCTAGTAGGCCTAGTAGGCCGCTGGTATCAAAGCCGCTGATGACAAATGCAGCAAACGATCCAGCCGCCGATGTTGTACGCGGCTAATAGGCAGCAGTCGATGTCGATGGTATCACTGGTATAAATGCCGCTGATGACAGACGCGGCAAACAATCCAGCCGCCGATGTCGTGCGCGGCTAATAAGCAGCAATCTGGCCCAGCCATTTTCAGCAGACGCCGTTCTGCGCCCCCCAAAATGGCTGCCGCCATCCGCCATCCGCTACCCATCCGTGACTCCAGCCCCGTTCCCGGCAACCGAGGATCCAACGAGGCCCAAAGGCCTCCCTTCGGTTGCCGGAATGATGGAATCCAGGGCGGAGGACTCAGGAAGCTCGGCGGTCGACGTCTATGGCATCTCGGCCCAGGAAAACCCTGCCCGCCGTCAGCATGAAAGTCAGAACGTGCATGCGTAGAAGAAGCATGTTTTGGAGCATTGTTTCCTCCCTACCAAAGTGGTACCTATTTATCTATTTGCATTTGCATGCTTTAGAACTGCTAAGTGGACCTCACCCTGATGTGCAGTGCTTGGGTCTCAAACCTGGACTGTTGGCTTTCCAGCCGACAAGCCCAGCATCTAAACTGCTGAGCCATCACAAGGCCTTACAGCTGAAAACAAGTCTTTAGCTAATTTTCTTTCAGTATTTTTTATAAATGAGTAAACAGATACTATTTTGAAAGAATGAAACTTCATGCTAAACCAAGTGCAAGGGGACAAAACTCTAAGGAATAAAAAGCTAAAAAAAAAAAGAATCTAAACAAGCATACATAAGACTATGTTTAGGATCCTTAATATTAATAGAAATTAATTAAGGAATAATTATATTCTATTTTTTTCAATGGATAAAGTGTGGTCTCAACCATTTCTATTCTTGAGAATATACTATGTATAATTCTCCTTATCAGCAGACATGATCGGGGTGTTATTCAGCAGGTTCTGACAGGTTCTGGAGAACCGGTAGTGGAAATTTTGAGTAGTTTGGATAACCGGCAAATACCACTTCTGGCTGGTCCCATAGTGAGGTGGGAATGGAGATTTTAAAACATCCTTCCCCCAGGAGTAGTGAGGGAATGGAGATTTTGCAGTATCTTTCCCCTGCCACGCCCACCAAGCCACGCCCACAGAACTGGTAGTTAAAAAATTTGAATTCCACCACTGGACATGATACAGTACCTTTTTACCTGTTTTTGACAATGCATTAATTTTTCATTTAAGATGTAATCACATGTGTAGCAATTCCGTTGTTTGAATGCTATCTCTGTTCTCCCAAACTATGCCTCTGTTGTTTAGAGTTATTTTTAAAAACTGATCATAAATGCTTTATATAATTTTGTTCTTTAATAGTAGTAAAATATTTAGAAATAATATATAAAAACATAATCTTGATCACGAACACAAGAAAAAAATGTTCCCTCAAGGACATGTTAGAAAAATGTATGTATTTGTTCAAATTTTGTATGTAGGTTGCAGCCTACTTTAAGCTGAAATGAAAATCGCTTCATACTTTCCTGTTCCACCATAAAATCCTAAAATTTACTTTAGGACAGAAGAAGTCGATAGTGATAATGGGTGCTTCCCAAAATAATGCCATTAAAAGGGATCTTCATTAACAGAGATAGAAACATTTTAAGAACTTCTGCATCTGCTCTTAATTTCACATGTTAGAGAAATAATGGATAGGATCATCCAAGGCAGTTTAGAACCCCCCTATGAAAAAAGAGTGTTGAAGGTGACTTTAGGAAAAACTGAGGAACATGAAATATTATTGTTCATGCATCCTGGCTAATTAGAAAAAACAAAATTCTACAAAGGTTACTACACACGTGCCTAATTGATAATTTAAAATCCCTAAATTGTATTAATCACATCAAGTTGTGTAATATGTCTGGAAAAATGGGAATTCCAGAACATTTCTTTATCCTCATGAAAAAAAACACATGACAATACAGGAACGCACAGTACAGACAGAATATGTAAAACAGACTGATTTCAAGTTGACAAAGGAGTGCAAAAATGCTATATATTTATTTCTTCAACCTATATGCTGAATATATATTAAAGGAAGGTGGAATAGAACAAGATAAACATGGTTTTAAATTGGGGAAAGGAACAGCAATAATCTATGCTACACTGATGATACTACCCTGAGAACAGACAGTGCAAAGGATTCACAAGCTCTAGTAATAAAAATTAAGAATCAAGATGAAAAAATGTAAGCCGCCCTGAGTCTTCGGAGAAGGGCGGGATATAAATGCAAAAAAAAAAAAAAAAAAATTTGTATGTAGGTTGCAGCCTACTTTAAGCTGAAATGAAAATCGCTTCATACTTTCCTGTTCCACCATAAAATCCTAAAATTTACTTTAGGACAGAAGAAGTCGATAGTGATAATGGGTGCTTCCCAAAATAATGCCATTAAAAGGGATCTTCATTAACACAGATAGAAACATTTTAAGAACTTCTGCATCTGCTCTTAATTTCACATGTTAGAGAAATAATGGATAGGATCATCCAAGGCAGTTTAGAACCCCCCTATGAAAAAAGAGTGTTGAAGGTGACTTTAGGAAAAACTGAGGAACATGAAATATTATTGTTCATGCATCCTGGCTAATTAGAAAAAACAAAATTCTACAAAGGTTACTACACACGTGCCTAATTGATAATTTAAAATCCCTTAATTAATCACATCAAGTTGTGTAATATGTCTGGAAAAATGGGAATTCCAGAACATTTCTTTATCCTCATGAAAAAAAACACATGACAATACAGGAACGCACAGTACAGACAGAATATGTAAAACAGACTGATTTCAAGTTGACAAAGGAGTGCAAAAATGCTATATATTTATTTATTCAACCTATATGCTGAATATATATTAAAGGAAGGTGGAATAGAACAAGATAAACATGGTTTTAAATTGGGGAAAGGAACAGCAATAATCTATGCTACACTGATGATACTACCCTGAGAACAGACAGTGCAAAGGATTCACAAGCTCTAGTAATAAAAATTAAGAATCAAGATGAAAAAATGTAAGCCGCCCTGAGTCTTCGGAGAAGGGCGGGATATAAATGAAAAAAAAAAAATTTAAATATAAAGAAGACCAAGCTAATTACAAGAGGTAGAACAACCAGCCTTAGAATCAGCAATGAAAATACTGAAGTAATGAATAACCTCTGTCTTTCAGGATCAACAGTTAAAGAACAAGGAGTGAAGAAATATATTCCAGACTAATACTTGATACAGCAGGCATTAGAAGACTTGAAAGACTAATATCAGATGGATCTTAATGGACTCTATGAAGAGTCAAAATGGAGATTAAATCTTCTATGGTAAAATGGAAGAGGATAATAATAATAATAATAATATCAGAGTTGGAAGGATTCATTACTGGGATTAAACTCATTATGAAATTAGAATCCACTTCTTCTTTTCAGTTGAAATACTCGTCACCATTATCATCATCTTCAACCAAATCTAGAAAGTATATAATAAATAGCTTAACAGTATCTAAAGAGGAAGAAAGGCAAAAAGTACAAAAGGAGATGATGGCAGAAGTGCCCCCATCCTTTATATAATTGTCAAAGAAAAAAAGAGAATTCATTCAACACTTTTCTCATGGTCTATCTTTGTGTCTTGAAAATAAATAAATGAAGAAACAGCTATCAAGCAAAAAACATAACTGCATGGTCCTTTTGCAGTGCAGGACTCTGCAGAAGGTTATAGACCTCATAGTCCTCTTAGAGCTATACAGCTAAATAGCATTATCTAATGTATTAAAACCTGACACAAATAAATCAGTGTGTTATATACACAAAAGAAACAGTGCATTGCTGTGATGAACAGTAACACTCAAATACAATTGGGCTTTCTCACATGAACTAAGGAAAGGGTTTGCAGGCCATTAAACATACACTTAGTACCAAAGCCAAGCTAATTGTAGCCCAAGATAGAAGTCTAATTTCGTAACAGCATGTAACAGCAGAGAGAAGAGATCTACGGTAATTGCCATCACATTTGTAGATACATGTGTACATTTCTAGCCTCATTCTCTCCCTTCTCCCAATGGTTGATGCTACCTTAACATTGGGAGGAGGAATCTTATGCTAATCTCCTATAACACTGGATGTTTACATCAAGTATAGCTTGGAAATGTGCCCCATAATAGACCACTTTCTGTATGCCAGAAATTCTACTCAAAAAACAATAACAATAGTTATAATGATTTCTACATTAATTTATAACAAGGGGTACACTATGGCCAAGTAGGTACTAGTCTATGAGCACCAAAATGTAGGGGCATCAAAAGACCTCTAAAAATGCAATACAAAAGCAAAAAGCAGTAAGTATGCTCTGCGAGCCAGCTCATCCACTCAAGGATTAAATAAAGTTTCTCAGAATTGTTGCTCTATGACAAAAGTGGGGGCTAATCCCATTAGAATTACATATTCATATATTTTAATTACTTTCTAAAGGTTTCAAATCGTTTTAAGAAGTTTTCAGAGTGAAATATTTTGATAAGACCCTTGTGAATATTAATTTTCCCTCACAGTTTCCATACGGATGTCAAAGTTCAGGATCACATATTTTTGTCCAGAAATTTAGCACATTTGCCTTACAGCCAAGTATCAGATTTCTTATTTACCCAGATACACTGGTGATCATCAGGGAAACATGCAGGTAGGCTATCTACCTACTCTACCCACTCACAAATGCAACAAAACCCAAAGGAAATACCACACACACACACACACACACACACAAAGAGAGAGAGAGAGAGAGAAATCCAGGTGAAAACTATGCATATACACACACAGAGGAACATTGAATATATTTTACTTGCCTAAAAAATAATACAACACACTATTTAAAAAAAAAAGCTTTCCACCACTCCCTAGTCTACTAACAGTACTCCTCCCCACACACATGGCTTATAATTTTGTTATTATTGTTTAGGTATCTGGTATTTTTGTAAAGAAATCTCAGAACTACAGCTCTATTGTATAGCTGAGAATAATGTGAGGTTCCATATGAGGTCTACAGACACTCTCAGAATGGCATTGAGGGAGATTTTTTGATATTGTTTTTAGTACAGATGATGTGTTTAAAACCATCTAAAATGAGCAGTTGAAGAAGAGGGTTTGGTGGGTGCCAGAGAAGATGTCATGGGTACAAAAGGGTCCACATGTTGCAGGAGCTCTATTAAGAAAGATTATAGGAAACTGATTTACCCTTGTTGGGTAACATTGAAGATTTTTGATATATCTTAGCATCAATAATCTCAAGAACAAGGTTTTATATTTCAAATGTTCTAAATTTGTACTATTAAGCAGGGGTGAAATGCTCCTGATTCGCACCAGTTCAGGCGAATCGGTAGCAGCGGAGGCGCATAGTTCGGTGAACCGGTAGCAGTGGCAGTGTAAAACTCCACCAACCCGCCCGAATGTCATTACTTCCTGTTTTTAACCAGGAAGTAACCTGTATTTGACCCTCTGTGTATGCACAGAAAGCTTTGTGCATGCACAGACAGTCCAAAATCACATGTAACTTGCACTCGTGGGCTCACTTTGCTCATGCGCAGAGTGCACACTTCCAAACTGGTAGGGAAGGTAAATAGATTTCACCCCTGCTATTAAGTGTCTCAGCTTAAATACTGCAGCTGTGTCTATTTTCCTGACAATCAAGATGTCTTTAGAAAAAAATGAGTCAACATCACAAAAATGGTAAAATGTATAGAAAGATGACGTGGTTGTGTTTTTCTGCCTTTACCAAATTCACACTTGCCATTTATGTAAAGTCTTCAATCATGAAAACCCAAGCAATCATTTGCGTATGGTGGCTAGGATTATTTCCAACTCTGGAGTATTCTTACTTTGGACACCAGCAAGTTAAGGAAAGCATTCCAAGTAGAGTTTAACAAAGCCACATTTCCTTTCTATTACTGAAAACACAAGTTCCTAACAGATGCTACTTTCAGAAAGCCATTCAGAATAAAACTGGCTCCAGCTGTTTAGACATTTCATAATTACCTACATGAAACATTGCTAATATCATAACTAATGTTGTAAAATTTGAACTTGTTAACTACGTTTTTTTTTTAAAAAAAAAGCTTAGTCAGATAATGTTGCATTGTACAATGAGCAGAGTTGTCGCACTTGATTGTGGTGAGTCAAATCTAAAATCTATTGCTTTGACATAAGCAAATTTGAACTAGCAGACTGATAAACCCATCACAATGACATTCTTCAGATTTTTATCTGGTGGAAATTGCTAATATTGTTTGCCTCACAAGGCAAACTAATTAGCCATGTAGGAAAATCTTTCTTTAGAAAGGAGCATATTCAATGTCCCCTCACCATTCTTTAAAAACATAATTACATTTGTCTGAAAAGTGTAACAGAAACTGGAATATGGAAAGCTGGTACTGAATGTCAATGAAGGACAGAGAGGATTAAGCTATCAAAAGCTACTATTTTAGGTGACTAGATATTGTTGGAAAATTACTATGGATGATTCCTAATTTAGTTTCCACCCAACATATAATTCTATAGCCAGATCACAGCAAATCTATACAAGTCAACCAACAACAACAATAAAATAGCTTGATGTTTATTCATTAAATATTAGCAAACATTAAAGTCATTTAAAAGTGGAGAAAGATAGGCATTAACAACAGGAAATAGTTTACCATAGCTATATATCAAAAGACACTCTGAGCCCTTGGAAACAATATGGTTGGTAATTACTACGGACAATCCCTGAGGTTATTTCATTATTGATAATTTCAGACTTAATCTTTTTATCTATAGAATAGAGATGGAAAGTAGGACTCTAGGTGATCCTTCCTCTCTTCTGCACCATGAAAAAATAATAATTTGGTGGGTGAGATTGTATTTTCTCACTGGCCCACTGCCAATATGGGCCACTCAACAATTCTTGAGTGCAAAATTGGTGAGGGAACAACCCTGCAAATGAAAGTCAGATTCTGGTAGGCCAATCCACCAGAGAGTCAGCCAGTGAATTTATTATCCCTTCAGGAATGGAAAGGACAAGAAACAGGGAAATAACCAATTGGGTCTTGAGTCAGACCAGATTGACACAGTCCACCACCTTTGCCAGCCCACAGCCAAATAGACTGGAATTTCTGAAGTTGACATTTGAAAAAAGTAGTAGCAACATAGGAGGCAAGCAGCTTAAATTGTGTTGTGGAATTCCCTGGGGCCTCACTTATGGATACGTAATTATTCCAGCAATTATACTGTTTCTTAAACATGTACTTCTGCATAGCCAAGCTGACGAAAGCATTTCATGCCCTGACAGCTTTAATTATCTTTGTTTATTCCTTTTGAAATCCCAACACATCCTCTCAAAAACCATATGACAAGAATTACAACTTTATTCAAAGGAGTGGCTGAAATAATTTACATGTAAAAATGCCAGCCTTTTAGTATGCTAATAATAGTTGACACATCATAGTGCCAGTATTTTTAATGGTATATAACTATTTCTTAATAAAATGCAGTTCAGAGCATAATATATTACGTTTCAGAAGCCAGAGACAATGCTAGAATTTCAGTGGAATTACAACTCAAAAGTTGAGAGAGAACAATAGGAAGCAACAACTAACTTAGAATACGGCATTTTTAATACTGTATATACAGTGGGTGAAAGAGTGAGTTTGTGTTTGTTTGTCTCTCTGTGTGTGTATGTGGCCAGTGTACATTCATTTGGACCTAAATTTGATCTTCTGTTACATATTTTGAAGGTTCTTCTGCAATTATTTTTATATTTCTTTATTTCATATTTTATCATGCTATAAATGATTTCGTGTGACCAGCACATTCTTTACAAACTGAATCCTCCATACAAAGGCCATATAACTCAGTTTCTTTCTTTCTGAATATTCAGAATTAAATGCATAAGTGTGTTGCATTTTTCTCATCCCTCTCCAGAGGTGGGCTGCAAATTTTTTAACAACTGGTTCTCTGCCCTAATAATTGCTGGGTGTGGTGGATGGGTGTGGCTCGGTGGTCATGTGACTGAGTGGTCATGGACAATTTGATGTCACTCATGTCAAGGGGCGCTTTGCACAGCCTCTCCTTGTCAGCCCAATCTCAACCAGCCTCAATGTATCTAGTTATGTAAAAACATTGTTCACCTTTTTTTGACTTTATTATCTACATCTTCATACTATAGATGTACTTTAATGGTACAGTGAAAAGAGGAAATGGTTCACATGCTTTGCCCAAGAATGTGATAGGCAGGTCAGAAAACATGGTTTTGAGGGGCTTCCACAAAGAAGGGGGGGCAATGTATTTTCCAAAGCAGCAGAAGTCAAAACAAGAAGCAGTGGATGGAAACTGAACAAAGAGAGAAGCAACCTAAAACTAAGGAAAACAATTAACAGTGAGAACAATTAACCAGTGGAACTGCTTGTCTCCAGAAGTGCTTTCTCCTCAGCCTCTCAGCACTGAGAGATGTGGCTCTACTGCTCTCATTTTGTACAAACTATCTGCTGCTGGTGGATACCCACTTATGGGTGGCGTGGGCGGGTCCATCCAGGGCCCAGATGTTCTGCCGCTAGCCTGGCAGCTTGGCTTGAGCCACAGGGCTTTTCTTTAAAAAAAAAATTCCCTATGGAGGGCTACTGAAATGGGAAGCATGCCTCTGCCTGCATAACTAGGGGGAGACTCTCCACCCTGCAAAAACCAATGGTTTGAAAGTGGGTCCTCTGCCACCACCCCCAATTCCCCCGCTGCCTTCCTCAAACATGCCTTGCTGTGTCCCCCCTGCCTGCCACCTTTGGGTGAGTGTGGCAGGCCCCCTCCCCTGGCCTTACCTTCTCAGGCCAGGGGAAGAGTGGCCACATGGGAGGCAGCTGGGAGAGGAGCGGAGATCAGCAAAGGAGGCTCACCAGGCAGAGATCAGCCAGGCCACGTGGGAACCAGACAGTAGCAGCAGCTATGCCATGGGTGTGACTCTAGTCATCAGCCAAGGTGGGCAAAACGTGATAAGGAGTGGGAGGGGAGGGGAGGGGCAGGCATGGCGGGGCAGGGCCAGCCAGTGGCGCGATTTGCCAGTTCACCGAACTGCACAGAATCTTAACAACCGGTTCACCCGAACCGGTCCGAACCACCAGCAGTCCACCTCTGTCCCTCTCACCCACCATTTGCTTAGTCTTGCTTGGTTCCACATGTCCCTGTGATGCCCTCCAATCCCCTACACACACACACACACAGAGAGAGAGAGAGAGAGAGAGAGAGAAAGAGAGAGAGAGAGAGACCATTCAGACTGTATTTTTAAAAAAGCACATCAGAATGACAGTCACAGTTCTTGCTCTATCAAACAATAAGACCAACCAAAAGAACGCTTCGTGTAAAGAGCTTGGATCAGGAGCTGACCATTCAGAAGCTATCTGTCAGCTCTACATATTATTACAGGAGTTTTACATTGCAAAGCAACATGTTCTTTCTCTTCTAAGAGTTATTTACTTTGTCCAGTCCTAACTGATTGCAATTTTAAAAAATATCTGGCTTTCAATTGGTATTACTTTCTTTGGTTCTTACATAAGCAGTATCTAACAGAAAATGCTACTTTTATTAATTTTGGCAATATGAATATTTTTCAGCTTCACCTTGGAAGCATATTTTCCAGATTTTCCAGTAAATTACCGGGAGCAGATTGGCATACCTGGCTAATCATCCTCCTAGCAAGAAACCCAACATTCCTGCACCTCTTTGGCATGATAAGGAGCCAAATAATTATTTTTGCTCTGTTCCAATGTTTACTGGTGAAAATTTCGCTTCTGCTTCTCCTTCCAAGCAGTAATCTCTGGGTCAAAGCCCATATTGCCATTTTGGTCCAACTAAAGTTGTGACCAACACATTTTTCCACAAAGAATAGAGCAAGATTGATATCCCAGATAGCATTCCATTCATGACAAGCAATTATTATAACCCCACACAGCAGCAGTTTATAGGAAAATAAACTGGGCAAAGATTATGCTTAACAGAGAATTCATTAATGAAATGTCCATTTGTTTCCTAACAGCTAGAGACAGATTTGCAGTGCAAGAAGCATGGGAAGTGGCTTCTTCAAGATCAGCTTAAGACACCCCCACATCAGAATTCTCATCAGTTTGAAAGTAGCTCCAGACCTTTGTGATCTTACAACATGGGCAGAATTTGAGAGTTGAGTTACTTTGTTGCTGGCTCAGTTATTGTGAGTTATTGTTGTTTCTTTAAATGCTTGGAAAAGTTGCACTTTTGAGCTGTTCAGTTTTCCTGTTGTCAGGAATTCTTGTTTCATCCTTTCCCTCATTGAACCTTGGTTGAGAATATTTCTCCAGGGAACTCCTCTTTCAAGGCAGCTGATTTTTTTATAAAAATGTAGCTAACTGATCAGAACTAAAAAGAAGGAGGAAAATGACAGACTCTTTGAACAATAGCTATTATGAGAAATCCCTGTTGCAAAAATGCCAATATATTGTCCTTTAGGCTTTTTACTGGGTTTTTAATACAGGTAGTCCTTGACTTACAACCGATTGCTCAGTGACCATCGAAGTTACAATGGATCTACATAGGACCTAGATTCGAAGTTTCCATGGACACCCTCTCCCATAGTCCTGTCATTGCATTTTGGGCACTTGGCAACCAGCCTACATTTAAAGTCCAGCTTTCGACCCGGGTATAGCACGGAGACGGCTTTGGTCGCGTTGGTTGATGATCTCTGGAGGGCCAGGGATAGGGGTTATTCCTCTGCCCTGGTCCTATTAGACCTCTCAGCGGCTTTTGATACCATCGACCATGGTATCCTGCTGCACCGATTGGAGGGATTGGGAGTGGGAGGCACCATTTATTGGTGGTTCTCCTCCTATCTCTCCGATCGGTCGCAGACGGTGTTGGCAGGGGGGCAGAGGTCGGCCCCGAGGCACCTCACTTGTGGGATGCCACAGGGGTCGATTTTCTCGCCCCTCCTGTTCAACATCTATATGAAGCCGCTGGGTGAGATCATCAGTGGCTTTGGGGTGAGGTACCATCTGTATGCGGATGACACCCAGTTGTACTTTTCCACCCCAGGCCACCCCAATGAAGCTGTCGAAGTGCTGTCCCGGTGTCTGGAAGCCGTACGGGTCTTGATGGGGAGAAACATGCTCAAGCTCAATCCCTCCAAGACGGAGTGGCTGTGGATGCCGGCACCCCGGTACAGTCAGCTGCACCCACAGCAGACTGTTGGGGGTGAGTTATTGGCCCCGATGGAAAGAGTGCGCAACTTGGGCGTTCTCTTGGATGGACGGCTGTCTTTTGAAGATCATTTGACAGCCGTCTCCAGGAGAGCTTTTTACCAGGTTCGCCTGGTCCGCCAGTTGCGTCCCTTCCTAGACCGGGATGCCTTATGCACGGTCACTCGTGCGCTCGTGACATCTCGCTTGGATTACTGCAACGCTCTCTACATGGGGCTCCCCTTGAAGGGCATCCAGAGGCTGTAGTTGGTTCAGAATGCAGCTGCGCGGGTGATTGAGGGAGCCCCTCATGGCTCCCATGTTACACCAATCCTGCGCAGACTGCACTGGCTACCTGTGGTTTTTTGGGTGCGCTTCAAGGTTTTGGTTACCATCTTTAAAGCGCTCCATGGCATAGGGCCGGGTTATTTACGGGACCGCCTACTGCCACCGATTGCCTCCCACCGACCCGTACGCTCTCACAGAGAGGGACTCCTTAGGGTGCCGTCCGCCAGGCAGTGCCGACTGGCGACACCCAGAGGAAGGGCTTTCTCTGTGGGGGCTCCCACCCTCTGGAACGAGCTTCCCCCAGGGCTGCGCCAACTTCCCGACCTCCGAACCTTCCGCCGCGAGCTTAAGACACACAGGGCTAGCCTAGGGTTTTTAGTTTTAAATTTAGTTTTAATGGGGTTTTATATTATTTTAGTGATATTTTAATTTTGGCCTAATTAATAAGTTTTTTAATTGTTGTTTTTACTTGTATTATTCTTATGTTTTATTTGGCTGTACACCGCCCTGAGTCCTTTGGGAGATAGGGCGGTATAAAAATTCGAATAAATATATAAATAAATAAATAAATATAGCCATTTGCATTATCTCACAATCACATATCCACAATTTATGACTTTTTAAACTTCCAGTTTTCAGCAAAAAAAACCATCCTGGACAATGAATTTTTTTTATGACCACAGTTCAACCACTGCAAAAAAGTTCATAAAATTTGGCATGACCATCACAGCTTATGATACTAATTCCAAGGTTAGTTACAATTATATATCAAGCACTACCTGTAGTAACAGAAAAAGTGGCACCCTTGAAGTAGGCAGACTTCCCTATCACCTCAAATGAATATAATGAAATGACCACAAAAATAAACACATTTTGAACTAAAAAATTTAGAACAGGAGCCAGTACCAATTTATTTTTGTTTCCCTTTGATATCATGAAGGTGATAGGACACCCCAGGAACTATGGGCCACTGATTGAATGCTACATTTGCCTTTATTGTCTGATGTCACTCTCTGCTTCTTCCCAGTATTCTGAGAAGTAAAGAAGTAAAAGTAATTACAATATCAGTTTGCAATAAACTGACATTATGGAATTGGACTAGGAACAAAGAGGTGGGGCATGGAAGTTAATCATTAATTAAATTAACCAATAAAATATTTTTATATTTTTAATAGGCTAGATGAATTCAGAAATGCACATTCCTGTGTATAGTTAGAAGCTTTAATCCATCATGGTTTAAATTATCCATCGTTTTCAATTAATATTCTCAGAAAAATCCAAAAATTTCTGGGTTCCAAAACTGTTTTTAAGTGTGAATACAGAGGATTGCTTTGTTGAAAAACCCACAATTATTCATATTTCCATATCACACACAAAGCAATAAATTCACATCTACATCTACAAAGTACCTCAAGCCTACATATTTGAATCCAGAATGAGGACTAGTAAAAATTCAGATACTTACCAGTTTTTCAATCCAATTTCCTAAATCTCTATACTGGTCTGAAGTCTGCCGAGACAAAGCACCATTGTATTGCAAACCAGTGATTTTAAAGTTGCCCTTGTAATATGATAGCTTTTGATCTCTAATACCTAAAAAGTAAGATTTGTGTTAATTAGCAATTCCAACATACTACTCCCAAATATTCCATGTTACTTATTTTTCTTCAATATTCCTATCCTTGGATTCAGAAGACCACATTAGATAGGGCAGAGGAGGCCAGTCCTTTTGCCTAGAAGGCAGGGGAAATATTAAAGCAAATCTCATATTAAAAGGAACATGCTGAAGGAAAGGAAGATGAAGGACTTAACAGAATCCAAGCATGATGAAAGAAAGTACTGAAGAGGATAATTCTTACTTCTCTTTTATGCAAAAACTAAAACTGCATATATATTCTTGCTGATGAACATTATCAGGCTTTTGACATTTTATAAATACTGTTTCAAAAATCTAAATGCTTTTAATTTATTTAATTTATTTTTATTTTATTTATTTTGTCAAGCATGTATTTTATGACATACAAGTGTAAACATAATTATAAATACATGTAAAGGATGCCAATAAAAGAAAACATTAGGACAGGGATGGTAGGCATGCTGGTGCGCTTATGCTTTAATGTTTTAATTCTGTAATTGTTTTATCATGCTATTTATTGATATTGTAAGCTGTAAAGAGATGGAAGGCATACAAATTTAATGAATAAATTATATTTCCCTTCATTAGTAGCAATTTAAAAAATATCTAAACTTATGAAATTCCAACATTCTTTCTTTCAAGTAATTGGTAAAGGTAATAAAATTAATGTTTTAACTGATAATTTAGGTAGGCATGATCAGATTTTTGAAAAAATGTTCAGTCAAAATTCAACTAAGATTGGAAAATAATTTAGGTTAAACAATCTTAGGCCAGGTTTCATGATTTAATCTTTCAGGGTGTTTTCAGAAGTTCTTGTCAAAGATAAATGGTGGGTTCAAATAACTGTGAGGTTATTTTCTGTACGTCCCAGGATGTAGGACTATACATTTGCAGAATGTGATCCATTATCTTACACTTTACACACAGGACTGCAGCAAGGAAAAATGTAAGCAAGGATGTCTCTGCAGGCCCATAATAGAAATAGCTGAATCAAATGTTCACTTTCTCCCATGGTTAAGCAAAGATCTATTTTTATTCAGTGTGTGAGGAAAAAATCTTTTGTTCTATTTGGGTAGCAAGAGCATTTGATTGGCTTGGAAAATAAGCCAAGTTATTTCCATATTATAAAATCAGGGAAAGCAGAATTTTAAAATAAAACCAATTACAAATGTGTTGAAAAAGCAGCTCTATAAATTGACCATAAAATGCTTTTTACCATATTGTGAAAAATAAGTCAGGAATCCGATGATGATTGCTGCTGCAATTGTGCTGCCCAAAAGGATAACAAGAATTTTCCATGGTTCAAAATATCTGAATTTTGTGCTTGTTGGCTGTACTCTGGAAAAGTTAAAATAGTATACTTTTAAAAGTTCCCCATGTTTTTCTTCTCATTTCAATATACATCTTACTGAAACATATACAGTATATCAAACAATCTGAAAGTCATAAAAATAAGTTCCTGTGGACTGTTCACATTTTCTTTTATCTTACAGTTTCGTAGTTTTATAGTGATGTTTTTTGGAACCAAGAAACAGCATATGATTATTTGAAACAATCAAAAAAATCAATAAATAAGATGACCTCTATCCCATTATTGTCCCCCAACTAAAAATTTTATCCTGTTGTGAAGATAAAACACTGATAAAAAGACATATAAGCATGGATAGGCAATCTAGCATTATTATTATATAAGATCTTAAATTCCCTGAAGGAGAAACACGTTAATAATTTTATTTATAAACCACCCACCCTTAGACAGGGAAGGCACAAAGAGGTTGGAGAAAAACCAAGATTTGAAGAATGGCAAAAGCTTCAGGGTAGGAAAGGAAAAGAACCAGAATGCCAAAAGCAGCCTAAAGAAATATGCTTGACTGGCTCCAAATAGACCTCCAAATAGTGCTATGAGGATGGATAGGATGGAGAGAAGAAATGGAACGGAAAGGAACCATACATGGCAGGCTAACTAGCATCATGAAAATGAACATTCCTCTTTAGTATTTTACTCTAGAACTCAGTAACAGAAATATTAGTGAACAATCTCTAAATTTTGAATGATGATTCTGGTAACATTTGTTTTGCTATTGCGTTGTTTTTTAATTCACCCTAAATGGAGGATTTTATTTCCTGAGCAATTCAAAATTCATAAGGTCCTAACTCATTAAACACTAAGATTGGATTCATTCAAGCCTCCAAAAGAATAATGCATTTTTGTCCAAAAATGTTGTTTCTATTAAATTCTCTTGAGATTTTCCTGCACTAGATTTGTATCCACCCCCCAAAAAAACCCTTCTCCACTCCATTGTCCCAATGCCATTCTCCTAATTTAAAGAGAAAGATGTGCATACTATCTTTAGGTCTATTAATTTGCTCTTTCCTGGTTGTGATGTAAATGTTAAGCAATTTAGTCCTCTTTTTAAGGGAAAATTTCTTATTTTCAGACATTTTTCTCCTACTATTGTAATTGCTTTGCTCTACATTAGATTTGCTCTGTATGTTAAATTTCTAATTAATGTTTTAGTTAAATTTTATTTGTGATTCAAGAGCAAAATATCACATATATTACTATTTAATTTGTTTAAAAGATTATCTCAGCATATGACTGCAAGACTGACAATTTAAAATACCAACAGTAAAAAAGTAAAAAATTATAACCGTATCAACAAAGCACAAAGGTATTTTGAGTTAAGACTAACTCAAAAACCTCCCAATGTAGAAATCATACAAAAAAAGCTGTTGTATGATCCTAACTCAAGGTTTAGGAGAACAGCCATATCTTTAAAAGACTTTACCTTGATTCATAGTATAAGAAAGGAAAGAGAAACTCTGTTAGAGAGCTCTGCAACAATAAAATTCCAGTAATCTTTGTTGCGCCTGATTCCTGACCTAGTCTACCTCAAAAGACTGATGTGACAATTTCAAAATCAAATTCTCTTACAATGCTGATGTACTCTCAGTATCTGCTGCTTGTTAAAGGAACAGATTTTATGCATTTTTTTTCTTCAGTTAAATAATTGTTAATATTGTTTGTAAAAGCTAAATTTATATTTTTGGTTCATTGGTAGCTTCCCTGAGTGCTAAAACTAAATAGAAGGATAAGATATAAATAAAATAAATAAATCAGCTGACTAGATTATGTGGACAAATCAATTATGAAGTCCTTAATAAGTCCTTAATAAGACTTCATGATTAGGAACATATTTAACATAATGGTCTTTCCTGGTTGTGATGCATCTGTTGCTTGTTCAAAGGAACAGATTTTATGTGTTTTTTCCTCAGTTAAATTGTTTTTTACTGTGTGTAAAAGCTAAATATATATTTTTGGTTCAGTGGTAGCTTCCCTGAGTGCTAAAACTGAATAGAAGGACAGGATAGAAATAAAATAAATAAATCAGCTGACTAGATTATGTGGGCAAATCAATCATGAAGTCCTTAATAACATTAGGAACACATTTAACCTAATGGTCTTTCCTGGTTGTGATGCATCTGTTGCTTGTTCAAAGGAACAGATTTTATGTGTTTTTTCCTCTGTTAAATATTGTTTGTATTGTTTGTAAAAGCTAAATATATATTGTTTAGAATAGAAATCAGTTTTTTTACATAATTCTAAATATATTTATAAATGGGGTAATTGCTATTGCCATACTTTTATGGATTGGAAATTTGAACTTTGATATGTGGCAAGAAGGTGACAAGCAACAAGGAGAAAGCAGATCTACTTAACTCATTTTTTGCATCTGTCTTTACACAAAAGGAAAAAACAATCCAACCTATCAAAAACAACACCACAAAAAAACAGATTAGGAACACAAGTTAAAATAGGGGAAAAAATGGTAAGTGAACACCTGTCTATCCTAGACGAGTTCAAATCACCAGGACCAGATGGATTACACCCCAAGGTTCTGAAGGAACTGGCAGACAAGATCTCAGAACCACTGAACTATATCTTTCAAAGATCCTGGAGCACAGGGGAACTGCCAGAGGACTGGAAAGGAGCTGATGTAGTTCCCATCTTCAAAAAAGGAAAAAAAAACAGATCCAGGAAACTACAGACCTATCAGCCTGACCTCAATACCAGGAAAGATTCTGGAAAAGATTATCAAGCAACGAATCACCGAACACTTAGAAGCAAACAAAGTAATAACCAAAAGCCAACATGGGTTTGTCAAAAACAGATCATGCCAGACTAATCTTTTGCATTCTTTGACAAAGTGACAAAACTAGTAGATCAGAGGAATGTTGTCAATACAATTTACTTGGACTTCAGTAAAGCATTTGATAAAGTAGACCATAACCTACTACTAGATAAAGTAGAAAAATGTGGGTTAGACAGCACCACCACCAGATGGATTCGTAACTGGCTGACCAACTGCACCATCCACATGGAGGGAAGTATGTAGTGGAGTACCTCAAGGATCTGTTTTAGGCCCAGTACTCTTCAACATCTTCATCAATGACTTGGACAAGGGGATAGATGGGGAACTCATCAAATTTGCAGATGACACCAAGCTGGCAGGAATAGCCAACACTCCAGAAGATAGGCTCAAGTTACAGAAAGATCTTGACAGACTTGAACATTGGGCGCTATCTAACAAAATGAAATTCAACAGTGAAAAAAGTAAGGTTCTACATTTAGGCAAAAAAACCCAAAATGCACAGGTACCGTATATGTGGTACCTTGCTCAATAGTAGTAACTATGATAGGGATCTTGGAGTCCTAGTGGACAACCATTTAGATATGAGCCAGCAGTGTGCAGCAGTTGCCAAAAAGCCAACACAGTTCTGGGCTGCATAAACAGAGGGATAGAATCAAGATCATGTGAAGTGTTAATACCACTTTATAATGCTTTGGTAAGGCCACACTTGGAATATTGCATTCAGTTTTGGTCGCCACGATGTAAAAAAGATATGGAGACGCTAGAAAGAGTGCAGAAAAGAGCAACAAAGATGATTAGGGGACTGGAGGCTAAAACATATGAAGAATGGTTGCAGGAACTCGGTATATCTAGTTTAATGAAAAGAAGGACTAGGGGAGACATGATAGCAGTGTTCCAATATCTCAGAGGTTGCCACAGAGAAGAGGGAGTCAAACTATTCTCCAAAGCACCTGAGGGTAGAACAAGAAGCAATGGATGGAAACTGATCAAGGAGAGAAACAACTTTGAACTAAGGAGAAATTTCCTGACAGAACAATTAATAAGTGGAACAACTTGCCTGCAGAAGTTATGAATGCTCCAACACTGGAAGTTTTTAAGAAAATGTTGGATAACCATTTGTCTGAAATGGTGTAGGGTTTCCTGCTTGGGCAGGGGGTTGGACTAGAAGACCTCCAAGGTCCCTTCCAACTCTGTTATTATGAAATTAAGTGTAGTGAGAGAAATAATTTAGTTGAGAATGAAATTTTCCTACTTTATGTCTTTAAAATGTCAAAAATTCCTTTTTTTTTTGGAATACTTACATTAATTGTTAAAGATCTAACCTAATTCCTCTGTAAATCTATTCTTTCTCTTATCATTAGAATGAGAAATTAGTTTCTGGTATAGAAAATAAGGTATAATCTTCCAAACCTGATTCCTTCCAATATGAGTTTCAAATTTATTTATAAGGATGTTCAAATTAACAAATTGTTGTTTGAAAATGTTGCATTCCTATTACACCTGAACAATATATGGTAGGAGAGTGTTTTAATTTGAACAAATGAAAGAGAATGCTCTCACTTTCCTAAATTCCTGGGGATAGTACTATCTCAAAAAAAAAAAATCGTGTTTCCCAAAATATCCTGTGAGAACATATTTGAATGTCTGAGTTTGTATAATAAATGTCCTCAACTGAAAATACATTTAGAGCAATGTTTCTAAATCTTAGCAATTTTTAAGGTGTAAGGATCTCAACTCTCAAAATTCCTCGGCCCCATATATTGGTTGGAAATTTTGTGAACTGAACTCTGCACATCTTAAAACATTGCTAATGTTGGGAAACACTAGTCTAGAGGTTTGTTTAAGAAAAAAAACCACATCAATGCACATCTTCATATTGCATCATATTGTCTGGTTTTAAACAATTGCATGAGATGAGCAAGGGAAGGGTGTGGGGGCCTGCTGTATTTGACAGGTTTCTGTTAGCTACTTTTCCTGCTATGCAACACTTAGTTGCTGCTGTAATTTAGTCATTTTTTCACCCACCCACTAAGGGCCAAATTGGTTCACGTTACACAGCTTTATCAGCTACACCCATGTGCAGGGTAAAAATGCTGCATTTTTCATAATTGGGAAGCTATGATCTTTCTGTCCCAACACAGTCTATTCTTTAAAGTCCTTCCTTCTGCCTAGATTTCCAGTCTCTGTACTAGTATATTTGTAGTTTATTTGAAAGGAGAACAAAAGGACATTTATTTACAGCACAGTACAGATTTTAAAATACCAGGAAGCTCTTTAAAAATGTGGCGAAAAACAGATTTGCGCCTTGTTTTTTTGGTACCTGAATGACAACCAAGCAGGATAACAAGCCAAACAAAAATCTCTGCAGGCTGTTCTTTGCGTTTCTTGGTATCTTCACTGGTTAAAAGCAATAATTATTTAAAAAAATTCAGTCACCTAGCCAATCTTCAAGAGCAAAACTTTATGAACAGATGATATACAGGAAAACAGCTAAACCAACTTCCCTCCCTCAAAATGGTTTGCTTTTGAAAAATTGGGACAGACCCAGCTTCCAGTTTACAGCTTTTCCTCTGCACCATCTCTGTGTGCCAAGGTAAATATCTCCATGTACATTTTCCCCTTTATAAAACTGTCAAACCCCCACATTTCTGTCTAAAAAAAGTGGCAGATCTCCAGAAGCTTCTATGACTTTTCCTCACAGAAATGGTCACACAATTACAATTACTAGTTACTGGCTTAACTTTTAAAAACTGTTAAATGGTTTTATTGGGGTTTTTAAATTTTAGTGATTTTATAGGGTGTAATTGTATTTTAGCCTTGCCAATTGAATAAGTTTTTTAGGGGTAGTTTTTAATTATTGTATGGGTTTGCTTTGTATTTTAACTGGCTGTTCACCGCCCTGAGACCTTAGGGAGAAGGGCAGTCTATAAATTAAAATATTATTATTATTATTATTATTATTATTATTATTATTATTATTATTATTATTATTATTACTACTACTACTACTACTACTACTACTACTAAGCAAAGATATTTGAGTGTACAATTAAAAGGACAATAAGTGTTTGCCTGGCATTTCTATTTGCAAAAAGTAGCTACCAAGTTTCTTTTAGTATGCCTCTATAGGAGGAGGACTGGTAGATTCTGCTTGTCTGTTCCAAGGATGTAACTGTTGAATCTCTCTTTGGGATATTATTATTTAACCTTACAATTACATTCTCTTTAATAGTGCTTAGTATAAGCACTGATTCTTCTCAGAGATGGCAATTGTCTCTCTTATATAAATAAACCCATGGCATGCTGTAACCCAAAGACTCTTTATCTTTGGAGCATATAATTAGAGACAGATTTTTAATTACAGAGGAAGTTAATCTGAACAGTGTGCTGTAAGTTACCTGTTGGTTTAGCTATTGGATGGTGAACCTTTCTAGCTCAGCAAGTCAAAAAATAGGAAAATACCTAACTTGGTTGTGTTGGTTTGTCACACACACTCCCCCAACAAAACAGAAACAATTCTCTATCTCTACCCCACATACACATACATCTAGGCCATCCTGAACAGTGGCACTCAGCAGCGGTGTTGAAGCTGGGCCTGAATTTGAGGCCTGATCTCAACTTCAGCCTTAGCACTACTGCTGTCATTCAAAAAGGCCTCTTTGTGTTGTCACTTAAAGCACAATTGCTTCCACCGCCCAGTGCTCCCCAAAATCTGCCGCATACCGTATCTTTCAGGCAGTAACCTTCAAGCACCATACTTTTAGACAGAATAAGGCCTTCCTTCTTCCACGGTCTCTGTTGCCTCTGAAATCCACACAAAAGCATGCCCTGTTTCATATGACTTTTGGAGAGTTTGGAGAGTACACCCCATTCTCCTGCAGCCTCTAAAAACAATTTAGAACGGGGTGTGCTTTTGAAAATAGTACTGGTGTCACTCAAAATGTTGTGGGTTATCAGCTTTGACACACATAGGTTCACCATATTAGTCTAGGTTATTATCCTGATAGACTGTGACACAGCAGCCTTATTTCTTCATTCTCTACTTACCTAACAGTCATACAGCTTGATTATTCAATGTCATGTTGAGAACTTTATTTGTGTTTGCTAATCAGAAGCTGCTAAACATCAATGATCTCAGAGGAACTAAGGCTGAGTTTTCTATTTATTTTTTTCACAAGCAGGAGCTTCATCCATGCAGATCTTTAACCTTTTCTCTGATATCTTATCTAGCCTGTTAGATCTAGTTCATGCAAATTGTTTGCCACTTGGAGTGGGAGGATTATTTCTGAGTTTCTTCCTGAGGAGTTTTGTGGCAAATTGAAATATGAGCCTTGCCTCCAACTCAGTCCTGCTCTTAATTTATAGATACTATAAATATCTAAATGCTATATCCATTAGAACAGGGGCGTCAAACTGGTGGCCCATGGACCGGATGCATCACATGCAGGCCATGCCCACCCCAGCTCCGCAAAGGGTAAAAATATTGCGAAATATCACGTGACGGGAACGTGACGCAGCAAGTTTGACACCTGTGCACTAGAGTATTCAAAACTTTTCTTCCAACATTTAATTGCAAAGAATACTAATTGTTAAAGAACTTAGGGAATAAGAATATAAATTTCCTGGATCTATGACAACCTGCCACCACCTGGCTACAGGGGACAATTTGCTGCAAGCCTGGGCCTTCCACTGTTTTCTAAAGCCAGCCCGGCTTAAAGGAGTGAAGGTTGCTCCTGACCTGCATTCTTTCTCAAAAGGCTTCCTCACCTTGCTTTCCAGTGTCCCCCAGTTTGAGGACTTTTATTCATACTCAAGCTGGGAAATTGCCAATCACGCTTGGGCTTGGGGAGAAGAACCTTTTCTTTGGTGGGCTGCATGTGTGTTTGGAGACTTTTATCCACATCAAAGCTGCCAAGCTGCCAATAGCACGTGGGCTTAGGGAGAAGGATCTTTCCCTGGCATGTTGCAAAGGACCCTGAGAGCTCCTGGACAGGGAGAGGGTCAAGCAGGGACGATGACAGGGAGACTTGCTCCTAACAGCCATCACCATGAAGGTTCTTCCCACTAAAGGCAATGACTCCCACATAGGCCTCCTGCTCTCTTTCTCTAAAGATGTCCTCACCTCACTTTCCAGCACATATACCCTACTGTGAAGAGCAGACTAAGTTGGAGTCATTGATCCAGACTGAATCACCCAGTCACTGTCCTTGTTTGCCCCTCACTCTACCTGGGATCCATCAGGGTCCAGCACAGCATGTCGAAGGAGAAATCCTTCTTCCCAAATCCAGGCATGATTTGCAGCTTCCCAACTCTGATGTAGATAAAAGTTTGCACGCTTAAAATGGTATATATGTGTGTGTGCGGAACAATGACTCCTTCTTAGCCCACCTTTCAGATGTGGGGGGAATGGAAAGAGAGGTGAGGAAGTCTTTGGAGAAAAAGTACAGGCTGGCTTTCCCTTAAGCCAGGCCAGTTTTGGAAACCAGAGCGGAAGGCCCAGGCTCGCAGCAAGTTGACCCCGTAGTGAGTTGGCCAGCGTAAGGTGTCCTATAGAAAGGGGATGGTGACTAATTGTCCACAGCCAAGTGATCATGGTGATTTATCCCATTCCATGATTTCTTGCTTTCAATCTCATTGTTTCTGTATTTGATTGTGTAGCATTGAACACTTCTTGTTTTATAGACATTATTTGAACTTAACATTATTTTGTCTATTAAAAGTCCAATCTTAAGAATATTATAGGAAATGAATATGTATATGTAAGTATAAGTGTATATACATATTTGTGTATATCTATATGTGTATATATCTGTGTGTGTGTGTGTGTGTGTGTAGCCAAACATCCGTCTTATATTCTCTTCCCTTCTTTTTCTTTTGCTGATAGCCACTAAAGACTATTGATGCTGTAGCAAACTCTATATTATTTTTAAGCTGTAACACTTTTGCACAAATGGAGATATTATTTTAAAAACCTAGGATCTCACAAATAATCTCCTTCTGTTATAATACTGATCAAAATATAATATACTCAGTAAATGTAATGTCGGTAATATTCATCAGAATAAATCCAACAACAGATATTTGCAACAAATAAAAATATAAGTAAATCCTGCAGCACAGTTTCCAACAAAACACCTGTGCTTTAAAAAATAATTCAACAGGGAAACACTTAGAATTATATTCTTGCAAAACAGGAAAAAAAATGATTTATGCACTTTTCTCCTTACATACTGATGAAGACAGAAATTTTTAATGCAAGAAACATACAAAGAAATAAAAAGGATGAGTGAACATATCTCTCAGCATTATCCAACCTTGCCCATCTTATTGTTACCAGTATTTTTCAGAAGACCTTCACCCAATTCAATCAAATTCGTATTACTTACCTCTGAAGGCCCCAAGGCCCATGATCGTAGTTGGGATAGCCTATAGGAGTTCCTAAACCAGTCTGGACAAAATCAGGACCACAACGAGAATGCTGCTGAAATACACAGTTCTTACTGTGTCTGGTTTGACAGACAGGGTAGACTGCTAATGGAAAAGCCTTCATTGCAATAGTGAAACAACACCCAGCAACGTGTGGAAATGCAAAATGTGGGTGAAACGGAGCAAATTAAAATAAAAGAAACATGTCAGCATGGAGAAAATTATAAGTCTTTAGGCTTCTGATAAGCACAATAGAAATTCCCACATAGCCATGGATGAAATCAATCAAACCAGCCAGAAATCTGTAGTCTTCCCTTTTCTAGAAAGATTTCCAGTTTTCTAAATATGGCCAGCACACTTAGTTCTAATGGCTAGCACCTTCTAATAATATTCTCTTTCATGATTGCTTATTGCCATTTTTTGTTTAAAGTCAGCCCACAGCAGCCAGATGGAATAATTGATTCATAAAATACTGGTAGTTAATATAATGACTGTCTAGATACTTCCAGCTGCTCACTGTTCCAGAGACATCCCTCTCTTTTGTGTCATTGGATGCATCTAATCTCCTAATTATGTGTTATACTCCAGAAATAAGGAACTTCCTATGGGAGGTGCTTCCCATTTAAAAACTCAAACTTTTATTATTTAATCTTCCTTTTCTCAATAAAAACATTATTTTCAGTAAACCATTTATCAGAAACGATCTTTGCAATAGCTTTAAAAAGTAAAGATTGGGAATTGGAGATCCCAAAATTCTCTAAGTGCCTGCTGTCCTTTCCAACAGAAAGTCACATTCAAGCAAAATGTAGAACAATTCACTTTGGTGAGGAAGATGGTGATGGAAGCTTTGGTTCTCCTTTCTGATGCAATATTCATATTCTTGGCCATTACTTGCTGAATGCTGGTTGCTGCTATCACCAATTGTCTGTATTCTTGGATTTACCCTAATTGAACTGCTGGCTGTGACCCAGGATATTCAGATCAGAGAAGCCATAACATCACTGATATTTTTCCCTCTCAAAACAGCTTATCTTTTCTTGAACAACCTCCCAAATAATCAACTAGCAATTAAGAACCTAACTGATAATGTTAATGTTGAAGAAAGAATTTCTTGTTAGGTTGCAATCCTTAATTTAATTACCTAACATAGAAAAAATTTAGTAGGGCTTACAGGAAGTCCTTGACTTACAATCTCAATTGAGCCAAAAATTCCATTGCTAAGCAGTTGTTAAGTGAGTTTTGCACCAAAAAGAGGCATGGTGGAGCAGTGGTGCAGAATTTCCGGCTATTTCTGCTGACTGCCAGTAGTTCGATCTGACCTGCTCAAGGTTGATTCAGCCTTCCGTCGTCAGAGGTGGGTAAAATGAGGAGCCAGACTGTTGGGTGCAATATGCTGATTCTGTAAACTGCTTCAAGAGGGCTGTAAAGCACTGTAAAGTGTTATATAAGTTTAAGTGTTATTGCTATTTTACAACCTTTCTTGCCACAATTATTAAGTGAATCACTACAATCGTTAAATTAGTAACACAATTGTTAAGTGAATCTGATCTCCCCATTGACTTTGATTGTCAGAAGGTCACAAAAGGAGATCACATGACCCCGGGAAATTGCCACTGTTATAAATACATGCCAGTTGGCAATATCTGAAATCAGGTGCTCATGGGGATGCTGCAAAAGTCAAAAGTGTGAAAAAAGATCATATGTCATATGTTTTTTTCCGTGCTGTTGTAATCTCAAACAGTCATTAAATAAATGGTTGTAGGTTGAAGTCTAATTATACTGGAAATTTGTTAAGATTCTGAGGAGTCAAAAGTTAAGACTTCAGATGTGCTCATTTTCTAAAAGTAAGAACAGGAGTACAAAAGCGAAAGAACAGACACTTCAAAACAGGAAGATAGTAATGAATTTTTCAAGACAGAGAACAAAAGGCCAAGAACTCTTGTAAACTATTCTAAACATACACTTTACAACAGGGGAAATATTTATTTTTTAGAAATTTTTAATTTTTCAACGAACAAACAAAGAAGTCATGGAAATAGAGACTGACCTCATAGTGACTTGCAAAGCAAGCCATATGTTTTAGCTTATGCCCACAGAAGATCCAAGCTATGTATGCATCAAATGTAAACTACCTGAATTAGAAGAAAAAGTAACAGGTCTAGAAGCAATTCTAACTACTCTGAAACTTAATGAAAAAAGTGAGAAATCCCAAACTAAACAAGAAAACTACACCAAAACAAAACACACTAGGGAGCAAACAGCTTCTTAAAAAAATGACCCCATATATAAACATAAAGAAAAAAATTGATACACCCAAACTAAATACAATACGGAACAAACAGCTTCCATAAAAAATGATCCTACATATGTACCTAAAAAACAAGACGGATGGAAACGTCACTTTTAGAAGAAAGCAGCAACCACAAGCAAAGCCCCTACTATCTACTTTAGTCCATTCCAATGAAGCCCCTCTGGAACTGAACAATCACTTTCATAACCTCCCACTGGAAGAAAATATGCAGATACCCACAAAAGAACATTCAGCAAGTTTCTTTAAAAAAAGAGGCACAACCTAGCATTCCTGCAACAGGAACAAAAGTATCCCAGACTTCCCTAAGAAAATAAAGCAAATATTGGTGATAGAATATTCAATTCTTAGGGGAACAGAACTATAGTCTGCAGGCCTGGCAGTCAATCTAGGTAGGTATATTGTCTCCCTGGAGCAAAAATCAAAGATGCAACTGAGTATCTTATTAAAATAATCAATCCCATGGATTACTACTCCTTTTTTCTCCTACATGAGGAACCAATGACAAACAATGAATCTGAAAACAAAAATAAGAGATTACAAACAGCTGGGGAGAAAGTTAAAGAATTAGGAGTACAAATGATATTTTCATGTATACTTCTAACAAATGTCCAACAGTATACCAGTATTTGAGGGGCTGCCATGTAGAAGAGCGAGTCAACTTATTTTCCAAAGCACCAGAGGGCAAGACAAGAAACATTGGATGGAAATTAATTAAGGAGAGAAGCAATTTGGAATTAAGGAGAAACTTCCAAACAGTGAGGACAGTTAACCAGTGGAACAGCTTGCCTTCAGAAGTTATGGGTGCTTCATCACTGGATGTTTTTAAGAAAAGACTGGACAGCCTCCTATCTGAAATGATATAAAGTGTCCTGCTTGAGCAGGGGGTTGGACTAGAAGACCTCCAAGGTCCCTGATTGATTGACAAATAGATAAACCAAAATGGCAAATCAAGCCACAACCAACAAGGCTGGTTGGTATATACTTTCTTATATATCTGTAAATCAACAATCTTTCTCTTAAAACCAGAGTTATGGAACTTTTCTCAACAATTAGTGCACCCATTATCTTTATACCGAAAAATATAAATACTTTGGAAGATTTGTCCCTTAATGCAACAATGCTGTTTTTATAGTGTTATTTCTATTCCAGGGTGGGAGGGAAGAGAAGGAAATAATATGTTTACAGGTTTTTGAAGAGGAGGGGGAGTTGCTTTCTCAAAGATCTGAGGGAAGCACCTTTTCTGACACTCCACAAAATAGCATCATACTTCTCACAAGTAAAATTTGGCTTTATCAAATCAGAGTCTACTATGCATGTGCAGTATATGTGCAGAATTGTTGAATATTTATTTATTCATTCATTCATTCATTCATTCATTCAATCAATTAATTAATTAATTAATTAATTAATTAATTTTGCTGCCTATTCACCCATGGGACTCAAGATGGTTTACAGAATATAAAACTACATTTAAAACAATAAAAACTAACAAAAAGAATCAAGTAAATTAATATAGCACAATATAACAAAATCACCCCCCATCCCACCCATCCCTCCCTGGTGACAGCAGATCACATAAGCCATTTAATGGCTTTCATCCCATTTTGGTTCCTCAGGCCCGCTGGCAGAACCAGATCTTCAGCACCTTCTATAAGATTATTAGAGTGGAGGGCATTCTAATCTCTGGGAGAATGATGTTCCAGAGAGAGGGAGCCACCATGGAGAAGGCCCTTCCCTCCAGGTGTATCTTCCTCAGTGATGAAACCTGCAACATTCCCAGCCTCTCTGCTCTGATGGGTCGGGTAGATGTGACCAGCAAGAGACAGTCCTTCAGATAACCTGGTCCCAAGCCATGATATGCAATTAAGATGAGATGGATTGGCTGATCGAGGCAGAAAGAAGCTTTTCTATTAGGTGAAGCACTTTGTCAAGATGATTTAGCATTCAAAGTCACTTAACAGGGAAAGAGTTTCCTACTTCTTGGGAACTTCTACATGAGGCATTTGTTTTGCAATTGGTTTGCTATATTCATAGAATCTTTAGAAAATCCAAATGATAATGTCTTCTTTTCCTCTCTTCTTTGTTCACTTACATCTTTTAAAACTTCAAAAATATTAAAGATAGAAAAATAGAATACCTATGTGGTGAATTTTCATTTGGGAACCTGAAATGCTAAGATTCCTCTGTCTTTTGATTATTTGCCTCTCTAACTTTTAAGAAAGGATTCTTGCACCATCTTTCAGCCATATACTTACAAAAGAAAAAACACATAGGTATTAGCAATTATCCAAGGGATACGTTTTTACGATATTTTTAATTAACTAAATTAAACTTTGCATAGCTTTAGCTGGCATGTCAGTTATAATCCTGAAGGGGGGGCCTAGACTGCAGTTAGGAAAAATTGCTGTATTAGCAAGATGTTTCCTGAAGATGCTGACCAAGAGAGCCATATCCTGTTTTCTTATCTGCACGTAACTGTCACAACTGTCTTGTACTTTTCCAGTTACTAAAATAGGGATGTATAGGCTATAACCATATATGGAACTATGTTCGCTCAGGATATGTATACGTATAGTAAGGGTATAAATATGTCTTATGATACACCCTTCGGGGTTCAGACCCTTTGCATTGTTTTGCTCTCTTTCCCTGAAAAGCTGGCTCAAGTCTCATCTTTCTACCACAACCCTATTTAAGTTGATAAGACATGGCATTGGCAATTCGTGTCTTTATTACCACACATTTGCATTACTGCAAAGCACTGGAGATAGGACTAATTTGAAGATGACACAGAAGTTATATATGCAGCACAGAAAGTAACAACCGGATTCGTATTAACAGAAGTCAGCTACTGTGGAATATAACATCTATTTTGCAGTTAATTGGTTACCCTAATTCAATATGCAATTTATCACTTTCACAGCACAGTTTTGGAGAACAACAGGTACAACACTTACCAAGCATTATTATACCATCTAATATAGACATCTGGGAAAGACTGGCTGGAGGTCAGTACTACTCTCACTATTGCCGATATTACTTATATGCCTTATTAAGAATGCTCCAGAAATATATCACAGTTCTTACGAATCTATATTCTACAACTTACAAAATATGTTATCTGTGCTGGCGATTTTAATCAGATAGAAACACTTTTTTAGAAAAACAACTTTCTCTCAAAAAAAGGAAGAAGGATACATATGTATGTATATGTGTGTGTGTGTATGTATGTATGTATGTATGTATGTATGTATGTCTGTAGATCTTGGCATATTTGGGTCTTTTCCCATGTAAGGTTGAGAGTATCTTGGCGACATTTCGATGAGGTCTCACTCATTATCTTCAGGCTGGTGCTTTCGGCTTCGTGCTTGTGCGAGCAAAGCGTGGTTCGAGCTGCCATCTCTCTATAAATACTGGTGGGGAGGTGGGAAGTGTTACTGTGAGTGGTTGGTTGGCTGTGTGATTGCATCTTGATACGTAGATGGAGTGGGTGTCTGCAGATTGGTCGGCTGTTTCGTAGCATCCTATGTGGGTGTGTTGTATATATATATTTTGTGTTGTATATATTATATTATATACTGTATATATAAAATATTCTGCCTTTTTAATATTTCCTAGAATATTTCATTCTTCTAGGAGAGGGCTGAGTGCTAACTTTCTATGGGTCCAAACTGAATTTTTATTCTGTTTTAAAAATAAAATGGGGGTTTTGTTATCTCTCGTTCACTAGATTATAAGGTAATATTTTCATCCTATAATTATCATCACTACAAATGGACATGTTTCTCAGCCTATTAAATTAACAATAGTGCTTGGCAAGGATGTCCCTTGTTTCTTTAAACTTTCAGTTTGATTTTTAACTATTGGCTTATTCTGTTAAATGCTATAGTGTCAAGATGTTGACACTGCACAATAAATATAAATTGAAGTGATTAGGCTAATTATAGTTTTGATAATCATGCAATGTCATTACCAAAGTTTTTAAAGTTATATTTTAAGAGTTTATATTCCAATTGCATTTTAATTAAAATATTCTAATTTGTTATATTTGGGATCCACACTATTTATAGATTATATTTGGACATTAGGATTTACAATTTTTTAAATTCTGTAAAGTACATTAGTTTACATTTTTCTCAAAGTACATCACAGCATGTTAAATTAAATGTATAGATGCAATTTCAGCAAATATAACAGTGGTTAAAATTCCCATTAAGTCTTTTAGATAAAATTACTGTTATTAAAATGGAGATTATATGGAGATTAATGCCCTATTTAAAAAAGATTATGTGTTTATTCTTAATACCTATCTCACATAAATAAATAGGTTAATGACAATTTTTAGGGCAGGCTGAAGCCCCTAAAATGTTTCTGGCTAAATTGCAGTTACTTTATAAAAGCAATAGCTTATCAGATTTCCTATTCCTGCAATTAGATTTGTAGTTACCACATCTTCCTCGCCATTTTAAATTATTAACCTTTTTTTATAAAATATTTTTCTTCTCTTATGAAAATTTTAATGTGATTATGTATAACCACAGATGACTTAAGACAAAATAAAGCATTATATCATATAATTTAAAAAGTTGCCTTCAGGGGAAAAAACCTAAACTAAAAGGATAAGAGTCCTTCCAGACATTATTAGTCTGAAAACTGTTGGCGGGCTAAAGTGAGTTCAGAGAAGGTCTTGGTATAAGGTGCGGGAGACTCTATTATCGGAGTCTTGCTGTGAAACGAAATGGATAAACTATGCATGCAACTATTATGTAGGGACTGGACAAATTCAGGGATGAGGCAGTTAGTCAGATATGACTAAATAAAAGTACTTTAAAAAATAGTAATACTGCTCTTTTTCCTCTTCTATCAAATCAAATAAATCAAATCATGTAAGTAACCACCTTTAAGTACCTAGAGGTTGTCATCCATGCCACTGGATCAAGAAAAGCACATGGTGAATACACAGCTGTCTCTGGCCAAAGATCAACAGACATCATTCTCAAATCTTTCTGCACAAAGGGAAGATACTATATCCCTGCCGCAGTTAAGCTCTTTCTGGCCAAGTCACTAGCACAGCTTCTTTACGGGACCATGCTTGGATCCCCAGCTTTGTGTTTCAAACTATTGGAAAGAGTTCAATCCACATATATTAGAGCAATTTTCCAGATGCTGCGCTATATCTCAAATATGCTTCTGCGCCTGAAGACAGGATTGATAAAACTCAAAGCAAGAATCTGTATAGCTTCTTTAAATCTCTGGCTAAAGCTTAATTTCTTTCCGCAAGGCTGTGCTCCATTAATCCTCCCAAGACAAATTCTCCTCTTCATGGATCAATGCTGTTGAGTCCAACCTTGCCAAACTGGGCTTCTCTCCAGTCTCAATACCAGTGGTGGAATTCAAATTTTTTTACTACCGGGTCTGTGGGTGTGGCTTGGCGGGCATGGCATGGCTTGGCGGGCATTGCGTGGCTTGGTGGGCGTGGCAGGGGAAGGATACTGTAAAATCTCCATTCCCACCCCATTCCAGGTGAAAGATACTGCAAAATCCCCATTTGCTCCTGATCATCTGGGACTCAGGAGGCAGAGAATAGATGGGGATGGGGCCAGTCAGAGGTGGTATTTACCAGTTCCCTGAACTACTCAAAATTTCTGCTACCGGTTCCCCAGAGCTGGTCAGAACCTGCTGAATACCACCTCTGCTCAATGATTTATATTGATATATTGATCATCAATTGTGTTGTAAATGTTGTACCTTGATGAACGTATCTTTTCTTTTATGTACACTGAGAGCATATGCACCAAGACAAATTCCTTGTGTGTCCAATCACACTTGGCCAATAAAATTCTATTCTATTCTATTCTATTCTATTCAAGTTGGAATACGACGAAGCAAAACAAACCTTGCAACAAGGGATAGGGGACATCGAGAGGCAAGCGGATTTAGGAAAAACTAAATGGTTTTTGGCTCTGGGCTCTATTAGACATGTTGCTACTCCTGCCAGTTATCTTAGCCAGCTGGAGTCGGCAAACCACCAGAAAGCATTTTTGCTTGCACGGTACCATGCATTAACATTGCCCATCCTGTACAGCAAGTATAAAGAGATATCATTGATTGAAAGACTCTGCTCCTGGGGCTCAGGAGCAGTAGAGACCATTGGACACGTTCTCCTTCAATGCTCTTTCTATAGAGATAGTCGAAAAAACATATCCTCCCTATAATCAATAGACATCCTGGCTCTTCCGACACTGCTTATCTCCAGTGTCTGCTTAAGCACAAGCAGACTGTGATTAGAGTTCAGGTGACTAGATTCTGCGTAGCAGTACAGGGGATTCATTGGAAACATGTCAATAATCCACAATAGCTATTTTACACAATGTAGCAATCATTGAACAATTGATATGTTTATTGATAGTTTTGCCTTTAAAAGTAAGGAAGTAAAAAAATGGGATAAAAATATTCTAACTAAGATCTAACATAAAAATGAACATATATGTGTGTATGTATGTATGTTTTCGTAGGTTTTCATGGGTATAGGAATGTAGGTGTCTTGGCATTTTCGAGTCTTTTCCCATGTAAGGTTGAGAGTATCTTGGCGACGTTTCAACAAGGTCTCACTCATCAACCAACCCGCTCACAGCAACACTCCCCACCTTGACCAATCTGCAAACACCCACTCCATCTACCAATCAAGATGCAAATGTGTTGTAAATGTTGTACCTTGATGAACGTATCTTTTCTTTTATGTACACTGAGAGCATATGCACCAAGACAAATTCCTTGTGTGTCCAATCACACTTGGCCAATAAAATTCAATTCAATTCAATTCAATTCTATTCTATTCTATTCTATTCTATTCTATTCTATTCTATTCAAGATGCAACCAGACAGCCAACCAACCCGCTCACAGCAAAACTCCCCACCTCCCCACCAGTATTTATAGAGAGACGGCAGCTCCGACCACTCTTTGCTCGAGAAGCATGAAGCCGAAGACACCAGCCTGAAGATGATGAGTGAGACCTCGTCGAAACTTCACCAAGATACTCTCAACCTTACACGGGAAAAGACCCAAAAATGCCAAGACCTACATACCTATACCCGTGAAAACCTACAAAAACAAATATATATAAAATAGAATAGAACAGAATATAAGACAGAGAACAAGAAAACAACAAAGCCCTCCTCCCATATATAAAAGGCACCACAGACAGAATCAACAAGATCCTCCACAAACACAATATCAAGACAGCATTCTGCACAAACCGAAAAATATCCACCATCATAAGAAACCCCAAAGACAAAATTGAGTTAGAAAATCAAGGAGTATATGAAATCCCATGCACCGCCTGCCCCACCACATACATTGGACAAACCAACAGAAGAATAAGTGCACGCATTGAAGAACACAAGAACTCAGTCAAAAAAGAGGAACCAACTTCTTCCCTGGTCCAACACCTTAAAGCCACAGGACATAAAATTGACTTTAAAAAGACCAGAACTATCGCCAAAACTGAACACTTTAACAACAGAATAATCAGAGAAGCCATCGAGATAGAAAAACGCCCACACAGCATGAACAAACGAGATGATACCTCCCGCCTACCAGCCATTTGGAAACCCGCCCTTATTGACAAACGAGTCCCTAACATGAGGAATGACACCAGACCCACACTCACGAGGTCCACACAGGATGTCACCACCACACATCCACCCAGAAAGCAGACCCAAACCCACACTGATCATGAAGCACGACCAAGGACCAGAAGCCAGACCGCAGCTGCAACATTAGCCATTTCAAACCCCTCCAATACATACATGCAGCAGACTGACACCCACCATGAAGATGTAGCACGACCACGAACACGAAGCCAAACAGCAGCAATGCAGCTCACCAACTCAAATCCCCCTGCAACTCAGACTAACCTGAGCACAACCAAGCCCCCACCCACCCAAACAGAACACACCCCCATCCAATCAGAGCACAGCCAACCCCACCATCCAAATCAGAGCACAGCCAAATCCCCAACCAATCAGAACACACCTCCACCCAATCAGAACACGGCCAAGTTCCCAACCAATCAGTTCAAACCCCCACTAACAGTTAAAAGAAAGAAACAGCTGCAATCACACATTGCTCCTAGAAGCATGAAGCAGTAAACACCAGCCTGAAGATGACAAGTGAGACTTCGTCAAAACGTCGCCAAGACACTTCCAATTTTACGCAGGAGAAAACCCGAATAACCAACACCCGCAAAAACCTCAGAAAACATATATATATATATATTCCTTCACTGACAACAGTTCATTTAGCTACCTTTCAAAGTTACAACAGCACTGAAAAAGATGGTTTATGACCATTTTTCACTATTACAACCTTTGTAGCAACCCAGTGATCATTTGATCAAAATGCAGATGTTTGGCAACTGGTTCATACTTATGAGCAAGGTCATATGATTACTTTTTGCAACCTTTTGACAAGCGAAGTCAGTGGGGAAGCCAGATTCACTTAACAACCATGTTACTAATTTATCAACTACAGTGATACACCTAACAACTGTGGCAAGAACGGTAGTAAATGGAGCAAAACTCACTTTGAAATGTATATATGTATACAGTAGTGGCCAAAATTGTGGAAACCTTTTGAGGAAAGTGTATTTTTGAGGTTTGATGGCTAATAACACTATCTTTTTTTGGAGTAGTACCATAAAATTATATATCAGTGGAAAGATAATTTAATCAAGAATGTAATGCAACAAAGTTTGGTCAATTGTCTGTATTCTATGAAAAGTTATAACCAAATAACCAGAAAAAGGATGCACAACTTGCTTAGGTTGATTTCAGGTAGCTTTTCTTCATCTGATTGTAGCCAATGAGCATGAGTGTTTAGAGAACCAATCAGGTGTCATCTTGTTTTGGCAATGAGCCAGTCAGATCGTAATAGGATTGATGTCCTGTATTGAAGCTGAGAGGAAGAAATTTATCAGTGTGTTATGTGATCCCTATCAAGTTGGTTGGGTGTTTTTGTGTTCTTTCATTTAGTGAGCTTGTAAAACGTAATAAAATTAAAGTAATGGTGCAAAGAGTTGGCTGGTCACCCAGAAAGCAATGTAAAATGGTATTATTAAATGAATAATACTACAGTTATAAAGAAATTAGAAGAAAAATTGGTGGAAACTAAAGTAAAAGTAGCATTTCTAAGTTTTTGAAGTGGTATAAGGAAATTCAGTCACTACAAAACCACACTGATAAAGGCAGGAAAAGGTGCACAACAGCAAGTGAAGATAGAAGAATTAAGAGACTGTGCCTACGAGACAGAAGAAAATCACTTGTGTGTATAAAAGGTGAAATGGTGCAATGCAATTTGAAGTTGAGTGCAATGTCTGTTCGGCGCAGACTGCAGGAATTTGGCCTAAAATCTAGAATTCTATGAAAAAGGCCACTTTTATCTCTCAAACAAAGGTTGAAAAGACTAAATTGGGCTAAAAGCCATGTTACCTCGACAGAGGAATAATGGGACGGTGTTATTTGGAATGATGAGACCAAGATCTCCCTGTTTGGTAGTGATGGCATAAAAATACACTTTCCCCAAAAGATTTCCACAATTTTGGCCACTACTGTATACATACATACATACAAGTCTTGGCATATTCGGGTCTTTTCCTGTGTAAGGTTGAGAGTATCTTGGTGACGTTTCAACGAGGTCCCCAAGAAAAACGTTGCCAGGATACTCTCAACCTTACACGGGAAAAGACCCGAATACGCCAAGACTTGCATACCTATACCCATGAAAATCTATGAAAACAAATATATACATACTTATATACATACATACATACATACACACACACACACATGTACACACACACAAACATATAAGTACATATAAATACATGTAGGTACACAGTGCATTTACAAAGTATTCAAACTCCCTTGGTTGTGCTGGTTAAAAGGAAGACCAATGTGGCCATTTGTGTAAGTAAAATAAATAAACACATAAGTAAAACATACTAATGTATTTGCCTTTAGAAGTTCTTTCTTAGTTCAGTTAAAAACTATATAATATATAGTGCATTCTGAAGGTATTCAGACCCCCTTCCCTTTTGTCAATTTTATTATGCTACAGTCTGATTCTACAGTTATTGTTGAAATTTATTTTTTTCTCATTAATCTACACTAGTAACAACAAAGTGAAAACAAAATTGTAGAAATGTCTGTAAATTTAATAAAAAGAAAAAAACTGAAATATTACATGGACATCAGTATTCAGACCCTTCACTCAGTACTTTGTTGGAATGACCTGACAAGATATATATATGATATATGATAGAGATAGATAGATAGACAGATAGACAGAGATAGAGATAGATGTATAGATATAGATTTATCAATAAAGATATATAGATAGAAAACATATTCTTAAGGACTACAACTATATCTATATGTCTATATCTCTATCTATCTATCTATCTATCTATCTATCTATCTATCTATCTATCTATCTATCTCTTTATCTCTATAAATAGAAATGGATAGAAATAGAGATAAAGAGATAGATTTATAGATATATAGATACAGATATAGATGTAGTCCTTGACTTATGATCACAACTGATGCCAAAATGTTGTTGTTAAATGAGAAATTTGTCCTGAATTTTGCACTATTTTATGACCTTTTTTGCCACAATTGTTAAGTGAATCACTGCAGTTGTTAAGTTAGTAACACGGTTAAGTGAATCTGGCTTTCTCATTGACTTTGCCTGTCAGAAAGTCGTAAAAATGGTCACAGGACTCTGGGACACTGCAGCCATCATAAATATGAACCAGTTGCCAAATGTCTGAATTTTGATCATGTGACCATGGAGAATGTTGCAACAGTCATGTGAAAAACGGTTATAAGTTAACTTCGAATGGTCACTAAATGAATTGTTGTAAGTTGAGGACTATCTATATATATCTCCAGGAAACTGTTATATATATCCCAGGAGACATATCTACATATTTTTTTAAATTATTTATTTATATTTATATCCCGCCCTTCTCCGAAGACTCAGGGCGGCTTACACTGTGTAAGGCAATAGTCTCATTCTATTTGTATATTTACAAAGTCAACTTATTGCCCCCCCAACAATCTGGGTCCTCATTTTACCTACCTTATAAAGGATGGAAGGCTGAGTCAACCTTGGGCCTGGTGGGACTAGAACCTGCAGTAATTGCAGGCAGTTTAAACTCATTTAGAAGGAAAGTTTTACTTTTGGATTTTCTGTAAATATTGTAAACGGGTTTGTCTGTCTTTCTAAACAACGAAGTATGCCCATCCTTCCCCTAAGATCCCCCCAATAAAATCCTTCAAGTTTACTTGTGCATGTGCTTGAACTTGTGCGTGTGCGTGTGCGTATGCATTTTTAGTTACTTTATAAACCATTTTCCCTGAAAGGTGTTGATCCTAATGAATTCGATCTCAAAGGGTCCTCTTTTGTGTCCTAAGTTCAAGACCCAGGACTGTACAATAACAGTAACAGAGTTGGAAGGGACCTTGGAAGTCATCTAGTCCAACACCTGCTCACGCAGGAGACCTGTACTAGGGATTCGAACCACCGAACTGCCGGCCTTTATGATTAACAAGCTTGATGTCTTAGCCATTGAGCTACCTAGGCAGGTTGAGAGTAGAGGGCCAAGGCGTTCCTTTCAATGTGCATTTCTTTGTGTTTGCTCAATTTCCCTTGCAGATTATCCCAGAACTGAACTGAGGATTCAAAATGGTTGCGAAAGTGAGGAAAAAGCTACAGATATGTCTTCCCCCCCTTTCCCAACCTCCTTGTACATTGAGTTTGGAATGTGGGGTTGATTGCGGGTCATATCCTCTTGATATCTGAGTGTTTGTAGGCAATTTCTTAATAAATCTTTCCTAAGCTTTGTTGTGGTCTGGGTGCCATTGATATTTTTCTTTAGTATGTGTCTTTCAAATTCTAAAGATAAATGGATTTCCATACTTCTTCCTTTTCCTCCAAGAAATAGGACAAGAGTTCTGGTTTTAAAAATCTTGTGAATATCTTGGTCAAAGTATGTTTTCCTGTTGGTAATTTACTTATCAATGTTGCAAAGAAAGGGGCAGAAATTCTATGATATGCAAACTTGTTCCTTTTGACTTAGTATGATGCATAATATGAGCATAATAAAAACACTTTTTATGTTTAAAGATGTTAGTATTAAAAAGGGCAGACTTGGAGCCCTCCTTTGAAATGTAGGATTTAGAAGTGCCATGTATCAGATGATAAATTCCAAGAGTTGTATAATAATTTATATTATCTTTGTAATTCTTTTCTATTACCTTCAGAGATTATGTAAATTGTAACTCTGTGAATTTCAAGCTGTTTTGCATTCTTCTGGTGAGGGGCCCAGTGATCAATGCAGTTGCAGTAGTGGGTTTCAAGTCCTGTTGCTACCAGTTGGGTTGTGGGCACGCACGCTCTCTCTCTTGCACATGACACTTCTGCACATGCGCAGAGATGTCCGACAGGTGGGCGGAGCCTCCCACCATCGCCGCTACCGGTTTGCCCAATCCAGGGCGAACTGATAGCAATTCACCACTGTGAAGTTGTACATGCTAATAAAAAATGTTATATCTCTGTCCAATTGCTTTAATTTTTTGTCTAGATGGGCATTTTCCCACAATATATTAAAAGTAAGGGAGATCATTTTCATTTGGTTAATCAGTTAATATATAGGAAGTGGACCCTGCCCTAGCATGGGAGTAACGCTAGGGAGAAGAATAATTTAATGTAGAAACAGTGTTCATTTAGTCACAATTGACACCAGCAACTTGGTGGTTAAACAGTAACAGAGTTGGAAGGGACATTGGAGGTCATCTAGTCCATTAAAGTAGTTGCTAAGTGAAATTGCAACAGTGCTTAAGATCTTAGTTCAGCTTTCCCTTGCCTCTGATGATTAGTCATAAAGTCATTTTTTTATCATCATTGTAACTGAACAGTCAGTAAATGAAGCAGATGTTAAACAAGGACCAACTGTATATTATTGCTACAATCGTGGGATGGATAGATGGCATATAGATGAATGAATAGAGGATTGCTGTGTGAAAAAGAAGAAAGATGAAGACAAAGGACATACTTTTGAAGCACATAGAAATAAGTTACAGGAGGCTTTATATTAGGTAATCTTCCAGTTCCAAATTATTTTTTCTTTTTATTGATTGTTTTTCTCCTCTAATTTGATAGATCTCATTAGGAAATCAGCATATGATCCAAATGCCATTCTCAGAAATATCAACAAATAAAGTTCTAGTAACTGACGTTTTCTTTTTACTTAAACTGTTTTTTTCTGTAGTATGTATGCACTGTAATACTTAAAACTTCTTAAAATTTTATTTTAAATGGAACACTAAACAATTCGATGCCACTTGATGGCAGTAAAGTCCTGTAACATTTTTGTAAAAACTAAGCATCATGTGGTAGCCTCCTGATAGATCTGCTTTATAAAAAAGAATATTCATAATGGAAGCTTAATAACAAGTAAATCAATATTGCATTGTATTTAAATGTTTACATATTAACACAGTCACTTTAACCAAAAAAGCAAAATTTTTGGCAAGACCTGTTTTTAAAAAATACATGCTGGCCTTACTAATCACTTTGTTCCTTTCTAGGTCCACACAAATCCAATGCTTGATTATCTTTTTCAGGATTTTCACAGTTATTGGTGTCGATTGGTCTGTAGTGCCTTGGATCCTCTTTTTTCTCCCTTTTTGAAGGTTGGAACCATGTCAGGTTTTTTCCAGTTCTCCAGCAGTGTAAACCATAACCCCAAAATCCAAAGTCTCAATGGAACCATCCTTTGAGCAAGCAGTTTGCCTGTAAAATCATCCATTTCCTCATTGGGTGTTGACCTTCCATTGGAACTATGGATGAAAATACTACCTATGCTCCTAAACTCGTTTGTCTTCCTGCCTTATCGCTCATAATCCTTTGATATTTTTTCAGGTCTTTTTTGTTGTCTTGTTTGTCCCAACATGAAAGAGGAGAAAGGGATAGTAATCAGTTGGCTTGATTGATTGGGTAAGCTATCTCTGATCTTTTGCACCTGAGAGACAACATACCTCGCTAGGTTGCTCAGTCTACAAATTGCTGATAGTGTTCGTTTGAGAAGAGAGTCGCCAGTCACCACCATGCCTTTTTCTCTTTGGGGAACCTGGAGGACTCCTCTTCTCTGTGACAGTTGATGAAGAAGGGGTCTGCATGTTTTATTCCAGGGGGAAGATATGAAATCAATTTTCAGCTCCAGTGACAGTTCTTCATAGTTTTCGTTGTCCTGTTCTATCATCTCTCTCTCCCTTCCTCCTTCCCTCCCTCTAACTATCCTCTATTATCTATATCTATATCTATTTATCTACCTATCTACCTACCTACCTACCTACCTACCTATCTATCTATCTATCTATCTATCTATCTACCTACCTACCTACCTATCTATCTATCTATCTATCTATCTATCTATCTATCCATACATATATCTATATATCTATATCAATATGTATATTGTCTATTATCTATCTATATCTGTCATCTATCTATCTATCTATCTATCTATCTATCTATCTATCTATCTATCTATCTATCTATCTCTCTATCTATCCCTATCTATCTATCTATCTATCTATCTATCTATCTATCTATCTATCTATCTATCTCTATCTATATATACGTATACATATATATGTATACATATATGTCTGTCTGTCTGTCTATCTATTAACTATCATTATCTATCTATTAACTATCATTATCTATCTATCTCATCTTTTTTTGACTGCTATTTTAATATTTTTCCCATTTCTGCAGAATTTTCTACCTTTCTGCATTTAGGAGGCTCACATGTACTGGAGGCAATAGGGCTCTACTACTGTTGCACCATACTTAGTACTATTTGAAGTACTGATAATCTAGTACAAAGCTGAATTATCTCCAAGTTGATTAAATTTATACACTTTGTTCTCTAAAACCCCAAGTTTAGCCAACAAGAGTCAACTAGTACAAGAGCAAATAAATACACCCAGAATTACAAAGCAGGATATCTTTCAATTCAGGAATTATTTTTCAATGTTTCATCATCTTTTTACACAAAAATCAATTTCCAGCAACCTCAGAGTTTCAGTTGTTAATAGTTTTCACTTTTTAAAAATTAAATTATATTTTTCGTTCTATATTTTAACTATTGTTAACTGCTTTTAATATCAACCAATACAAAAGTGGAGTATCAATCAAATAAATATTTTTTTTTATAAAACATCCTACTTTAGCTGGAAAAAAGAAAAGATATGTTGTTATTCTGTTCAGACAAATGTCCGTCACAAGCAAAGATTTTGCTTGTGATGGACAACAGCAAGATACCCCTGTAGTATACAATTTGCTTCCCTTGTTTTGACTGCCAGAGGCACCCCGGGCCAGTCCTTTGCTATTTTGAGGACAGCCCCATAGGCCAGATTTAAGCACCCTGTAGGCCAGATGCGGGCTGAGTTTGACACCTTTGACGGTTGTTGATGGTTGTTTAACTTTTATTCCCTTGCATACAAACAGATCTCTTACATCTAAATCAAGGTTTCTCAACCAGGGTTCTATGGAAACCTAGGATTCCATACGAGGTCGCCAGGGGTTCCCCAGGAGTTCCTTATTTAAGCAAATGAAAGCCTTCAAACCTCCAACCTTAAGTTGGCTCACCGTAGTGGGAAGCGGGCCGGGATTGTGTATATGCATGCCAGTGAGGAGGTGAGCAAAATCCACACTGAGTAGTGAGTAAGGAGTGAGGAGGAGAGAAGAGAAGAACAGCAGGTGGTGGGAGAGTGTGCTCAAGAGGAGAGCGACCATTGGGCCTCTGTGCTGGGGCACGCCAACATGCCAGCTTGTCAGTCTGCTTTTCTGCTGGTGCAGCACCTTGGTGAGCGAGCAAGTGTGGGAGATCTAGGGCTGGGTTGGCCCAGATACTAGTGGCTGCAGGATCCACCCATGGGGAGCAGAGAAGAAGGCAGGGGAAAGAAAAAGTTTACTTCTTTATTTTTAGTTTAAGACACTATTAATGCATATATACATGACTACGCATAAAATGAATATAATAATTTTGTAACTTCTGGCCTATATTTGAACCTAAATATTCAGGAGTTTTCTGAAGCCAGAATAATATTTTAGGAGTTCCACCAGATTCAGAAGGCTGATTTAGAGTCTTATACAGTTTGAAATGTCAGACTTGGCCAGCCTTTGATTAGTTACACATATGTTGATACCAGAATGATAAAGTTTTCACTGGTCACATGGTGTTTATTTATGGGATTTGTGATCATTAATGCATAACAGATGGATTGCAATACAAAATAATATTTTTGTTAAGTTCACCAACGCAAGAACAGGTTGAACTCCTTGATATGAAACATATCTTAATAATGTTAATCCCAATGAATTTAAAAATGTTACTGCCTTTTAAACATTATTACTTAGAAATAATAACCCTTAAGCATGCTTGGATAGTTTCAAAATACTGCCTTATGAGTGGTATAATTAAAACATATCATTTTTGCTATATTGATTCTCTTTTGTCTCACACTTTTCTCTAAATTTTTCCATATAAGAGTAAGGAATGGAAAGAAATGTATTTTAAAAAAGGTTTCCAACTCTTTAAATAATCTTGGGTTGTACTCTGAGCAACAGGAAATATACAGAAAAAGGAAAGGACAATGTTGGCGGAACCTATTATAAAGATGGAAAACTATATTAGTATTTCTTCTAACTGAAATGAATTATAAATAAAACACTGGAATTTTTATTTATAATAAAAATCAACTTAGCAAGATAACTCACTAACATTTTCTTCACTAAATTTCCTCTTCCCTGTCCAAGTAAATGTTATTTAGGTTGAACTGACTGATTGAATTGACTAATTGAATTGAATGCTTCTGGTTCTGTTTTCTCAAAATGGTCCATGTTGTGAGTTGCAATTCAAAGTGTTCTGGAGGGTATCAGATTAGGAAAAGGTCACTGAAATGTCATGAGAAATCATATACCATATTTCCCTGAAAATAAGACCCTGTCTTATTTTTTTTTAACCTTATTGCCATGCGCTCAAAAGTCCAATTGGTCTTATTATCAAGGGATGTCTTATTTTGGAGGAAACAGGGTAATTATTCTACAAAGATGAGTAATTGCACTTTTATATTATATTTTATAGAATAGCAAGATTGTTCTAGAATAACTGACTATAGAATAACAGATCTTTACTTTAATACTTTCTCAATCTGCAAGGCATGTCTCTTTCCAGGCTTCATGAATTAAGGAAGACCATGGAAGATCCTTCACCCAAGAATCTTCTTCATTTTTGCAATACAGTTGTAAAAGAGTTATGTATCTGAGTACTCCAATCCCTGGAAGGGATAATTCAGCAATAATTTCCTTGAATATTGATTATTTCCTTGAATAATACCACACATTCAAAACAAAACAAAAGTTTGGCCAAATTATCAAAGCCGTTGGGAGGGTTGAACATTTAGTGCAATCAAGCAGGTGCCACAATGCAGCATTTTAAGGATGGGAATCATAAAGAACTACAAACAAAATTATTTTGTGAGTTGCAGATGAATACTTCAGTCTATTCATCTTCTTGTATAACACATGAACAGTGTTTATAATATAATGAGACATGAACCTGAAATAATATGGGAAGGAATGGTATTGATGCCTCCAGCAGAAAAACAAATCCCTATTCAATAGAATTTACCAGAGCAGTATGACTGTTTGTAAGAAAAATATCTTGGATCTCATAAATTAGTATAAAGTTACTCGTCATTATTTCAGATTCCTGTATGGTAAGCAATCCAGTCTCGATAGTAAGTAACTCGTGTATAGACTCCAGGTTTATTTGGCTTAGCACATTCATCTCCCCAGCTTACTATGCCAACAAGGTACCATATTCCTCTTGAATCAGATGTAACCAATGGTCCACCAGAATCACCCTAAAAGGGATGGAAGATCACTTTAGAAAAGAGCAGGAAAAAAATCTATAGTGCATATAATCATATGATAGATAAATTTGTTTTATCAAACATGACACCATCTAAAATGATTTCCCTTGACTAAAATCTTCTTAGGGAAAGATACAATGGGGTCATCTGAAGACCCCATTTCTCTCCTGCTTTCCAAGTCTTCATGGCTGGACTTACTTGCCAACTTTAAGGTCTTTAAAATATCAAAATGGAATAGAATAGAATAGAATAGAATAGAATAGAATAGAATAGAATAGAATAGAATAGAATAGAATAGAATAAATGAAGCAGTGGTGAAATGCAGCCGGTTCTATCCGGCTCAGGCGAACCAGTAGCACCGGCAGTGAGAGGCTGCGCCCACCCGCCCAGATGTCATCACGGCCATTTTTTACCCTCTGCACATGTGCAGAAGGCTCTGTGCATGCGTGAAGGAGGCGCGCACGCTCACATTTGCGAACTAGTAGTGAAAGTAAGTGTATTTCATCCCTGAAACAAAGCAATGAAAATAAAGATGACATATTTCCCATCCTTAGCCATATCTCCCCCTTCCTTTTCCTAGATGCACCACCATAAGCCTGGAACTGCAAAAAAAAAAAAAAAAAAAGCCATCCACATTTTGTATCTCCTAGATCACCTCTTTTTAAAAAGATTTTTAAAATTCTGCCTTTATTTTTTTTGAATAACTCAAAAGTAGCTAACATACATAATAGTTCTTCATTCTATTTTCTCCAGTGAAGTAGATCGGGCTAAAAAAAGATGACTGGCCCAGTCTAGACCAGGACTAGAACCTATAGACTCCTATTTTCTTAGTAAGCATCTTAAATACTACACCAAATTCTTTTTTCCCCATCTAAATGTCTGTTATTTAGTTATAGAAAAAGATGGTGGTTTATAAATAAGTGGATTTTGCTCCAGTACAAAAATACTATTAAATCATAATATATGCAGGAGCCTTTTGCTGACTTCTAAGTTACAATTACACCTACCTGACAAGCATCGCTTCCTCCTTCCAGGTATCCAGCACAGAGCATTCCAGATGAAATGGCTCCATTATATACTTCTCTTCTGTTACAAACTTCATTACTTATAATTTTTACTTCTGTTTGACGAAGTTCACCAACACTGGGACCTGATTTTCAAATAATAATGGAATATTTTATCCATGAAAATTCATTATCAGGCTATAGAGTAGCACAAACGCAAAACACATATGCTTAGTCTGTGATTTTGTCCATATCCGTATCAGAAATCCTTTAAATTCCATCCCTTTAAAATATATCTTCCTGTGATAATTTAGCCTTCTACAATACATTATTGTAAAAAAGTTCCAACTCCGTTATTCTGTGTTCTAACTAACACTGTCAGGTGGCGCCATCAGGTTCAGAACCTCAGAATGAAACATTAATTTTCACAATTGAGCATTTATGTATTTATTTATCCTGCCTATTTTTTACAAACAAGTCAAGGTGGCAAACATGCTGTGGGAAGTATACCCCAAAGGGACAGTGCCAGAAACCTCACAGCACCAGAAACCTCTTGCCCCCTGACAACATTAACCCCCAGGATAGGAAATATAAAGCCCCAGAAACAGGATTAACCTATTGAGGCAGGAAGACAGGATCCAGGGCAATCAATTTAACTAGAGGCACACAAATAAACCCATCAAGATGCAGGAGCTTCAAAGGGGAATTAACCATAAAAAGCTCAGATTCATAGCCCCAAGCTACTTGCAAGCCAGGAATGCACCTATCTCCTCCCACTTATGACCTTGTTGATGGTTTCCTTACGATTTATACTGACTGTTTCCTAATATGATTCGATTGCTTATTTGTACCCTATGACTATCATTAAGTGCTGTACCTTATGATTCTTGACGAATGTATATTTTCTTTTATGTACACTGAGAGCATATACACCAAGACAAATTCCTTGTGTGTCCAATCACACTTGGCCAATAAAGAATTCTATTCTATTCTATTCTATTCTATTCTATTCTATTCTATTCTATTCTGTTCTATTCTATTCTATTCTATTCTATTCCATTCTAATTAAAGGATCCCTTTTCTGGCAGCTGCTTCCATGTCTATTTCTTCTCAGCATTGGTGACTGCTTCTTAGTTGGGAACAAACCAGGGAAATTTCTTCCAACAATACAACACACTTTCCTCACCCTATTTTCTCTACAGCAATACCTATGTGAGATAAGAGTTGCAACTGGCCCTTCTGAGAGAGAGAGAGAGAGAGAGAGGGCCAGTTGCACAAAATCACCCAACTGGCTTCCACTGAAGGACTTGAACTCAAGGTGTCCTGCTTTCTGATGCCTTAATCACTAGGCCAAATTGCCATGATGTTGAGTGTTTCTCTTCCTGAAATCTTTATGGATGCATCTGGTTAGGAAGGGAAGTAAGGCCACCTAATAGTGTAATTTGATGTCTCTATAATCTGGAACCAACTCTACTGTGGTTAACAAATGATCAAAAAATGATTATTCACACAAGCCTACTAGCCCTAAATAGGGAGCTACTAACCATCATCTTTAAGAGCACCAAATCCTGTAACAGCACAAGTTGTATTCTCTGGAAAAATATATGAAGCTTCTGGAAGACAAACACGATGTACAGCAGTTGTAAATTCCACTGGGGATGAAATCTGTACAACAGCAATATCAAATTCATGGTTCATGACATTATTAGCATAATGCTCATGAATGATGATCTTGCGAAGATTCCTTCTCATTCTTGGAGGTCTTAGACGAGCCCCAAAACTACTTGTCCAACTTCTGACATTTCGGACACTGAAAGACATTAGAAAGTACAGTTTATACAATAAGCACACTGTTTATATTTTCATTTATTGTAAACAAAACTTCACAATGGTTTCTTGCTAACTGTTTTCCAGTTTTTCCTGCACTCTCACCACCATCAAACTTCAAGTTTAGAAATAATTCAGGTTATAAAATGGAGTGTAGGGAAACAGCAGATGTGAACAGACATAAGGAGCTAAACACCACTTTCTCTTGTACAATTTTATTAGTTTTGAACATATGAGACAAATAGTATTAGTGGTAACATCTGTGCATAAATGAACTGGAAAATTTTATTGATTAAAGATGTTGGTTCAGATATAGTTTTAGAGGTATGGGGAAAGATTTACTCACCCTCTAAAACAATGAGCAGCAGTCACAAGCCAGTTATTGCTGATCAATGTTGCTCCACAACGATGAATGCCATTTAGCTGGAGACTAGCTTGCCAGGGCCATTCCCCTTCCCCTGCAATGGTTCCTCCATAGATTCGCTCCACAGATCTGTCCAGTCGTGTCCCACAGCCTGCTCCAACCCCCAAAAAGAAAATTCATTTCTTTCCAGAGAACAGAACACTTTATTAAAGGGGATAAGAGGTTTTTGCCAGAAGTATAAAAATCATAGTTTATTAAAACATAATTTTTAATGTTAAAAAATAAACAAAAGCACTCTTCTTTAGAAATATGAAAAATGGCCTAATTTTATTCATGTTTACCTGAAAGGCATTCTCACTAAAGATGATGGAATGTATTAAACAGCCATGCATTATTAATTCACTGAATGTTAAGAGAACAGGTAAGGGAGTAGGGGTTACGATTACTCCCTGACCTCCGGTCCTTCCGTCGCGAGCTCAAGACTTTTTTATTTCACCGTGCAGGGTTGGCCTAAGTTGCTATTGTTTTAAATGGGGTTTTATTATTGTTTTTAGCATAATTTTTAATTGGTATTAGCCAAATACAATCAGATTTTTATACTGTATTTTAAGTTTGTTTATAAATCCTGTTTTATTGGCTGTAAACCGCCCTGGGTCCTTCGGGAGAAGGGTGATATAGAAATTTAATAAATGAAATGCGTGAAGTATCAAAACATAATTGTTTCTGTTCATGTGCTGCCTTGATATTGCTTTTTTTTGTCCTAAATTATTCATTCACTGCAAAACAAGAAAAGAATTGCATAATCTGTTTTGAATACAGATAGTCCTCAATTTCTGTACAATTGGGACAGAATGTCTGTAGCTAGGCCAGCTGGTTATTAAGTGAGTTGCACCCAAATTTATCATCTTTTAGCCATGTTCTTAAATGAATGACTCCAATTGTTAAGTGACTCACCCAGCTATTAAATGAATCTGGCTTACCACATAGATTTTGCCCGTTGGAAGCTAACTGGATAGGTCTCAAATGGTAATCATGTCACCACAGGGTGTTGCAACTTTAAAATGCTAGAAATTGTCTTTCTGGAAACCCTTACTCTCCACCTAACAAATATGGAATTGCATTTCTGAGTTCAGGAAAGAAAATAGATATGTTTTGCAGGTCGTGAGGTTAGCTCAGAAATATTGTTCTTTTTTCTCTTAGGGTAAAATATTATGTAACAGTACTGTAGAAATATCTCATCCTTAAGACAAAAAATGATTGATAATTTAAGTTACAATATTACAAATGTGAATTTAAAATTTATTTTCATGACTCATTACTATATTAAAAAAGAGGCTCTTCTTTATCTTCACAATATTATTTTGTGGAAGTGACTTCAAATGTAATAATCAAGCTGAAATAACAAATTTGTGATGATTGGGCTTACTAGGAGATTAAAAAAGAGTTTGAGAACGATGGTGCTAAGGCAGCCTTTCTCAATAGGGCAGCCTTATCTTATACAGTAGATGTGTCCAGTATCCCTAGTTATAAAATTAAAAACATCTGGTTAACAGCATCAGGAGGAAAATAAAGCTAAACACACCAATTTTTAACAAATCCGTTTTCAAACAGAAAGTTGTTCTGATACTTACAACTATTGAGAAGATTTGTACCATTTTCTTCATTTATTTCTGGAAAAAGATAGAGAAGACAAATGTTAATTTGGCAATAGCAATATTTTCCCCATCCTTCATTCATTCATTCATTCATTCATTCATTCAATCAATCAATCAATCAATTAATCAATCAATCAATCAGAATAGAGTTGGAAGGGACCATGGAGGTCTTCTAGTCCAACCCCCTGCTCAAGCAGAAGAATCTATATACCATTTCAGACTGTCCAGCCTTTTCTTAAAAAAACCCAGTGATGAAGCACCCAAAATTTCTGACAGCAAGCTGTTCCACTGGTTAATTGTCCTCATTGTCAGAAAGTTTCTCCTTAATTCCAGATTGCTTATCTCCTTGATTAGTTTCCATTCATTGTTTCTTGTCCTGCCTACAGATGCTTTGGTAAATAAATTGATCCCCTCCTCTTTGTGGCAACCTCTGGAATACTTGTCACCACTAGTCCTTCTTTTCTTTAGACTAGCTAAACCCAAATCCTGCAATTGTTCTTCATATATTTTAATCTCTGGCCTTTAATCATCTTAATTGCTCTTTTTTGCACTTTTTTCAAAGTCTCAATATCTTTTTTGTAATGTGATGACTAAAACTGGATGCAATATTTCAGGTGTGGCCCTACTACACCTGGGGCTTATAAAGCGGTACTAATACTTCATGTGATTTTGTTTCTATGCCTCTGTTTATACCACAAGGGATTGTATTAGCTTTTTTGGCTGCTGCCACACAGTGCTGGCTTTTATTTAAGTGATCGTCCACTAGGACTCCAAGGTACCTCTCTCACAGTTACTGTTTTTGAGCCAGGTTTCCCTAATCTGTACTTGTACTTTTGGTTTTTCTTGCCTAAGTGTTAAACCTTGCTTGTCTTAAATTTCATGTTGTTGGATAGGGCCTATTGTTCAAGTCTGTCAAGATCTTTTTGGATCCTAGGCTTGTCTTCTTGGGTGTTGACTATTCCTGTTAGCTTAGTGTTATCTGCAAATTTGATTAATTCCCCTTCTATTCCTTCATCTAGGTCACTTATGAAGATATTGAAGAATACTGAGCCTAAGGCAGAATCCTGTGGTACCCTACTGCTTACTTCCCTACACATAGATGCAGTGCCATTAAAGATGACTTGTTGGGTATGGTTTATCAGCCAGTAACAAATCCATCTGATGCTGAAGCTGATGCTGATGCTGTCTATCCCACATTTTTCTAGCTTACCAAGAAGTAGGTTGTGGTCTACTTTGTTGAATGCCTTGCTAAATGCCTTGCTAAGTAAACAATTTTCCACAGCATTTCATTGGTCTATTAATTGATTTCATATTTGCAGGTTCTGAGCTTTAGCTTTCTTGATTTCATATTTGCAGGTTCAGGCTATTCTGCCTTAGTTTTATGTCCCTCTTTCCATTTTTTGTACTTGTCCTTTTTGTCTTTCAATTTATCAGAGGTATCTTTCTGCAACCATGTGATTTCTTCTTGAATTTCTTATTTTTCTTTTTCAGTGGTATTGTGCTGGACTGGTCTTTTATAATAAGATCTTTCAGAGTTTCCCATGCTTCTTGAGTTGTTTTCCCCTTTAGGATTTTCACCCATGGAATTTTTCCTAGGGTCTCTCTGAGTTGTTAAAATCAACTATTTAATTTTTAATGATTATGCTGGATTATGTTCTGTTGCTTGTGTTCGCATTATATTGAATTCCAGTATGATGTGGTCACTCTCACCCAAAGTTCAGGCAATTTCAACTCCCTCTATCATTTCTTCTCTGTTAGAAAGAACTAGGTCCAGTATAGCTTTTCCTGTAGTTCTCTCCTCTATATTTGGATGACAAAGTTGTCAGCTAGGTTGGTTAGGAATCTGTTTGATCTCCCAGTTGCTGCAGAGTTTGCCTCCCAGTTCATATCAGAGTAGTTAAAGTCTCCTATTAGTACTGTGGTATATTTCCTACATACATTTGTTAGTTGTTTAGCAAAAAGTTCATCTTTTTCTTCTGCTTTGGGTGACCTGTAGTATATGACTGTAGCAATGTCATTCTTTTTTCCTTTTATATTGACCCATATGGATTCTAAGAGTTTTTCATCCTTGGTTTTGTGGATTTCTGTAGAGATGTAGTGATCTTTTATATATAATGCAACTCTGCCTCCTCTTTTGTTAGGTTTGTTTCTTTTGAATAGTTTGTATCCTTCCATCAGTACATCCCATCAAATTTCAATAATGGCAACTACATCATATTTACCTTCTTGTAAATATGGTAGTATTTACATGTACTAGTATTTATTAGTATTTATGATTTTCAATAATCACGACTAATTTGGGAATATTGGCAGAGGATGTTTTCATACCACTATCTCCCTTCCAGTAGGGTTTAATGTACAGCATTTTAAATAAGAGATATGAAAAATTTGCTTTTTTTTTTTTTTTTTTTGCTCAGAGCAAAACAGAATATCTTAGTACTGTGTTTGCAAACACAATATAAATGATCTTACAACCACATTAGCCTTAGAAAACCTGAAAATTGCAATGCCACATCTCTAAATTCTTCCTCTTGGTTAAAAGTTTTTAATTGTATTTTTCCTGGACTATTTTTTAGGTAATTTAAAGCATTTAAATATGCATCTTTCTACTATTACAATCACCAGAAAGAAAATAAATATCTATTAGGAGTTTGGTCTCTATATAGACTCTTACAAAAACTATATCAGAAAGTTCTTTATAATTCATTTAGTTTGTTAGCATCATGAATTAACAAACCAACTGATATTCCCATTTGTTGACTTTACTGCATAAGGGTGGCTAGTTCATTAAAAATAATCAAATAACATAAAGATTATTGGCTTTGGCTCAATGAAATTTTCTCAATATTCTTTGGCAAAATGCTCTGTTAATTCCTAATGATAATTCCTTAAATATTAAAAATAAGTAAATGAAAATCAGGGAACAATTATTAATAGATTGGATGGAAATCTGAAATCTGTAAGTATTTTATTTCCCCACAGGGGGGGGGAGGACTCTAAATACTACAGAAATATCTTAAGCAATAATAGAAAATGGGTAATGCAATTTTGATTAAATCAATATATATATTTCAGGTTACAGTGCAAGCAAATAAAGCAGTTTTAAAAATTTGATCATCATTAAAAGGACATCTGTAACACTTGCCTGAAAGCTTATAAGAAGAAATATCAATACTTAAGGGCCATGTTGATGACTTCAGTTTTTTCAGCAAACTATGATAAATATTTGTCCAGAGTCTCTCTTTATTATCTGTGGCAATGAACTTAAATATCAGCACCGCATTTGCCAGGACACCATCATTCCCTGGGCTGCAAAAGAATAATACAGACAGCTGACCAAACAAGCCAGAATATTTTCTATACTTTGCAGGGGTATGTTTTTTCATATATATTCACTCAAGGCTTTGGGGCAAATAAGACAGAAAAATTAAAATACTGTATCCATCCATAAAGGAACACCAAGCTGAAGCACCAGATGGTTTGTTGCTCAACTCATTGCCTTTTAGAAATGGAAGAGAAGAGACTGGGCAGATACTAGGAAATGTTTTGACATAAATTTGGGTGACACCATCAAAAATAGCTATGATTTGGGATGGGGAAAATATAGGATCTTTGAGAGGCACAGAGTTTTCCCATTTTAACTCTTTCCCCTTCTCTTTTCACGTGCCCATCTTGCAATTAAGCTTTATTCATTGGCTGTTGTTTACCTATGAATATTTGCCCCACAATTCCCAGAAATAGTATTATGCAGAAAAATGTGGGGGTGGGGAACAGAAGCAGGATAATGCCTTTCATTTGCCTAAATAAATAAGTAATTAAATAAGACAACATTGCAGACTTTCCAGACTTTGCAGAATGCTGATCTGCCAAAATAATCTTCTAATAAATGGGGTATTTTTGGATAAAAGAATGCCAACTTATTATATGCTCAGTTTAAAGCCAAAATCTTATGGAGTAAGAGAAACAAAAGAAAAGATTAGCATATTCTAACATGCCTCCAGTTCTTAGGTGTTAGACTACAACAGTGGTGAAATTCAATTTTTTTTACTACAGGTTCTGTGGATGTGGCTTGGTGGGTGTGGCTTGGTGGACGCAGCAGGGGAAGGATACTGCAAAATCTTCATTCCCTCCCCACTCCTGGGGGAAGGATATTGCAAAATCTCCATTCCCACCCCACTCTGGGGCCAACCAGAGATGGTATTTGCAGATTCTCTGAACTATTCAAAATTTCTGCTACTGGTTCTCCAGAACCTGTCAGAACCTGCTGAATTTCACCCCTGGACTGCAATGAATGTGTGGCTGATTTACGGGGGTGAGAACTGAGAAACACCATTTGGGAGAAATAACCCAGATCTATTTCTTAATGCTATCTGGGCCATTTGATTTATAAATTCATTCTCATGTCAATGTTAACAATTAATTCAACAGCTATTCCCGAGTGGAATTTTCATCTACATACCTTAGCCTGACAACACGTGCATTAATGAGCCTTTTTTCTAAGGGAGTAGCTTGAAATGCTTGTTTAATCTATTGAAAGGAATGAAAAGTTGTGTTTGATATAGAAAATGTTAAACAGAATAGAAATGCAGCAGTTCCCTTAGGTCTATGTCTCCAAGTCTGTAAAATGATGGACACAATGTCCCTATCTTAGCCATACTAGTTTTGTACATGCTGAGAATCGCATGCATTGGGAAAGGGGTGTGGCTTGTATAGTAACATAGTCCATCATCTTTGCAAATTCTGACCACTCTTTTTCATGGACATCCATGTAGCAGTGAAAAAAACCAATACATGAATCAATTAAAACAATCTGGCCAGGCTTAAAAGAACAAACTTGACTTTTCTTTCTTTATCGTCTGAGTTAACATTTGTTAACTTGGACGAAATAACTTGGATGAAAGGTTTAAAATTTTATAATTAAAAATGCCACTGATATAAAGTTGGAGGAAAAACACTTTAGAAGACAGTATCAGGATTCAGGAACAAGCTGGAACAATGGATAAAACCCAGCAAATGTATCTCAACAGGAATTTATTGCTTATTTTCTTCAACTTTCATGCTGCCTAGAGTCACTTGGAGGTGACTTTAAGCAACTTATGTCTTAGATTTGTATAAAAAAAACAAAAACAAAGGCCCAAGTACAAGGTGGGATAGCATGCTGGGAGCAACATAGCTGGGGAAAAAAATCTGAGTGCCTTGGTAGCTCACAAACTGAATATGAGCAAGTGCTGTAAAGCAGATGAGGGGAAAAACAAATGAACTATTGGGGTGCCTCAACAGAAATATAGTGTCAAGAGAAGTCTTATTTTTCTCTATTCTGACCACAGTTAGAACACTATACCAAGGTCTGGGAAACATATTTTAAAAAGAAGATTGAGAACCTGGAGATATTTGGAGAAAGTGTGATTTAGCAATGGAATAAACTGCCTTAGAAAGTGCTTGACTTTTTCGTTGGATGGCTATATTATAGTGGAGAATTCCTACATTAAGAAGGGATTACTTGATCTCCAAGGTCTCTTCCATTCCTTCTATTCTACTATTATTCTAATTATGGTCGGTTGTATAATAGGATAGGAAACCCCACAATTTTACTATTCCCCTAAGATAATTTCTTTCTAAAAAGAAAGTATCTGGATCTTCAATAAAGAAATAAAAATTAAAATAAACAAAACATGCATACAAAAGATAAGCCTGCTGGGGAAATCCTTTAAAATCCTTCTACAAATGGAAACTATTAAATTGCAGTATTAGATGGCCTAACTAGAATGAAATTGAACTGTAAAAAGAGTTGCACATCTATTTAACAAACTAGGGTTTATTTGAATGTGGATTTCCTCTAAGCTTATATTTGAAATAGAGGTGACAAAACTGTGCAACTTTACAATGAACCCTGGTGCAATATCTGCTCAGCTGTCTTATCAAAGGATTAGCATGTTGAGCTAATTTAAGTATCTCAACCAATATTGTTCTAAGTGTTAACTTTTAATTGAATGTCTTCTTATTAGAGCTGTCTTAACTTTGGGCCAGGCTAGTAACTATTTTGTTACTATTTCTTTCTGATATTATATTTCTTGAATTTTAAAATAGTGTTTGCTTTTTTCAGTTTCATACTTGAGAACCTGGCTTTTCTGAAATCAGGTTTAATCATTGATTGCACAGGTAATCTTTCAACCAATTGAGCCCCAAGTTTGTGTTGCTATGTGAGATAGTTGTAAACTGAATTTTGTTCCATTTTACATCTTTTCCTGCCAGAATTGTTAAATGAATCACTGCCATTGTTAAGTTAATGACACGGTTGTTAAGTGAATCTAGCTGCTCCATTGACTTTGCTAGTCTGAAGGTCACAAAAAGTGATCACATGACCCCAGGACACTGCAACCATCATAAATATGAATCAGTTGTCAAGTGTCTGAATTTTGATCATGTGACCATTGGGATGCTGCAATGGTCATAAGTGTGAAAAATGGTTATAAGTCACTTTTTAAGTGCTGTTATAACTTTGAACAGTCACTAAATGAACCATTATAAGATGAGGATTATCTGTATTCTTTTATGGTACACACAAGCATATATCAAAGTTCTTGGAATGCCGTCTATCAGTTGTTGCATGCTGTTATGAAACACTTAAACTCAACCCAAAGGGCATACATTTAAAGTGTATCAACTGCATAATGTTCTAAGCATATGTAGGCGTGTGCTTCCTTCATCCTGTGGCATGTGCAAACCCAGCTAATGCACCCAGTTGGAAAAATATCTTCACACTTGCTAATTCTGCTAATAGTTCCATGTGTTGGGATATGAGAATACTGTCTTTGAATTGAGTATTTACAATCAAGTTGGTTCAATGGTCCATGACCACACATAGATAATTTTTCTCCAGAATTCGATGACCCCAATCTGATCACCCAGATCTTTCAAATAGGGCACACACTTTGCTGCTGAACATCCTATTTTTCTCTTTCCATCTTCTTCAGCATTATACCGTGTTTTCCCAAAAATAAGGCACTGTCTTATATTTTTTTGAACCCCGAAATAAACATTTTGCCTTATTTTCAAGGAGGCCTTATTATTTTGGAGCATGTGAAGCAAAATGGGCCTCCCTTGACATCTTACCTGATTTCCAGCTCTGTCTCCCTAACCGTAACCAGAGTAAATGGGGACCGGCTGCACATGCGTTTTAATTTTTCAGGGGTGGGGTATTTTCGGGGAGGGCTTATTTTCAGGGGGAGCTTATTTTTAGCACATGCACTCAAAAGCCCAACTGGGCTTATTATCCGGGGAGGTCATATTTTCGGGAAAACAGGGTAGACTTCTTTAGAGAGCTGGATATTTGTGTAATATGTCCTTAACATGATAATTTGAGCCTGTACGCCTTGAGTTGATTTGTCCTATGAACCATTTGTTTATTTTCTTTGTTTTCCATAGTATTCTCAGCAGTCTTCTCCATCATCAAAATTTAAAAGCATTAATACTTATTCTATTCTGTTTCTTGGAAGCCCAATTTTCATACTTCATAAAGTATCACATGGAAAAACATTACCTGCACCATTTCAATCTTTGTAGATATTGGCATATTCCAGCATCTGCATATTTTTTTCAAGGTCTTCACTGGTGCTCTACAAACTGCTAAAATACAGAACATTTCTCGACTGCTGGATCTTTTACTGTTGATTGCAATGAGCCCCATTAGGTAGACCAGACTGGGAATAAGCTTCACAGGTAGGCTAAAACTACTTTTATTGACATTTGCTATACTTACAGAATCTTATAAGCCTGATTGTGCTATACCTCCCTCTCCTTTTTATAGTTCTATGAAAATATGGAATCATCTGCCTGAGTCACTTGCAAATATTATCTATTATAGATTTAAGAAATGCTTCAGCTCTTTTGCCAGCTCCATTAAGGTAATATTTCTTATTCCCTTAAATAGCTGATCCTAAAAGGCAGAAATTATCCAGCAATTTTAATTCATTGTCAATTCTAGAGCTGGTTGGGGCATCTGTTGCTGTTAGTTTGGCTATATCATTTGACTCTCAGAATAGTATCATTGATGTAGCTCAGATTATTGATGCCTTCTTCTCTAATTTTAAAATCATATTCTTCTAATTCATGTTTCTTCAATATATATTCAGCATATATATTTATTTGAATGAATAAATGATTATTAACAGAACCTATTGTTTGTTATGGGAAATTTTTTTATCTGGCTTGCAGGGAGTGCAGACAAGATAGTGTTTCATAAAAGCTGCTAAGAAGTTTGTGCAGTTTACTAAAGGAGAAGGAAGGATTTACAATTTTCAGAATTCCACATCAACTTCCAAATAAAACAAACAGAAAGATGGGGAAGGATTGCCCTCTCCCAAAGTTTATGTATCTGTCTGTGTTCTTTTCCTTCTCCAGAATATAATTTAGAACATTAAATGCATTTTAAAAATCATTCTCACTTACCAAAATCTCAATATTTCTGCTCAGTTCTCTAAATTCTGCTGAAGTCTGTTTGTCAAAGCTAGGCTGATATTTCACATTATTGATTCTAAAGGAAGCATTGTAAAAGAATAGCTTCTGATCTGCATATGAAGAGGGAAGGATGAAAGTTTTTATATTATAGTATCAATTAATTTACAAGAATAAGACACAATTAAGTAATCATCAACAAAGGAGTTTTTAATAATTTAGAGGTTTCATAGGATTAACTATCATGATGTGAAAGACATATTTTAACTCTGAAGCAAAGGATTTTAATATATTTCCCGTATTTTGTATGGGAAGAATGCAGGTCAAGTAGAATAAATTGACCTGGATTATGAATGGTATCTCAAAAATTGGTCCTAGATAAGTAAAGTTATTGAGTTTTGGAGCTATCAGATAGAGTGTATGGAAAGTGAAAGAAGCCATGCTAGTTCAAACAATTCCCCATCCACAAAGAAATAATCAACTGTGTTTTCTTATGTTTGATGGTTGGCTAGTCTCAAGATTGGTTTTGTTATTCATCCTCCTTTCAGAATCTCCAATTAAGAATTAAAATTCCTTGATGAAAGGCCAGAATCAGAAGTTGGCTACTTTATAAAGTGACCAGATTTCAGTGACGGCAAAGCGGGACACCATTGACAGGTGGGGGGGCTGCGCATGTGTGCTGAGTCTTGCCATCTGCCTGAAGGAGGAGGAGCAGCTGCTGCTTCTCCGCTCTTCCAGCAGGCTCGGCTCTCCTCTCGGCTCTTCTCTTCCTCTCGGGTAAAGTCAAATGGTGTCTCTCCTCCCTCTCACGTCCCCTTCTCTGCCACTCCCCCTTCTACGCCTCCTCCTCTTGCATTGCTGCCTCCCATTTTCAGAATGGGAGTGAAACAAAAAAAAATCGGGACTTTTTGGAATTGCTGCGGGATGCAGGACAAATTATTAAAAAGCAGGACTGTCCCACCAAAAGCGGGACATCTCGTTACTATATGCTAAGATGCAAATGTTGCGGTGTACATGTAGGCTTGTACAGTTTATACAGAGAATATTTTCAATCAGGTTCCAATCCTGTCAAACAAAACATGAGCAGGTTCTTCCTTTAGCTTATCAGAGACCATTCACTGTCTCATCAATGTACATTGGGCTTATTGTGCCAGGGGTGGTCTTCAAGCAGCTTACTAATTCCATTACCTTATATCCAAATATTAAGACTTATGGCAGCTCTAACAATGTTGCAGCCCTCCAGAATAGACCAAACTTGGAAATAGTTAATACAGGGAATCTTCGGCTTACAACCATTCATTTAGTGACCGTTCAAAGTTACAGCAGCACTGAAAAAAGTGATTTATGACAATTTCCCGCATTTACAGCCATTATAGCATCCCCATGTCACATGATCAAAATTCAGACACTTGGCAACTGGCATGAATTTATGGTGGTTGCAATGACCTAAGGTCATGTGAGCACCTTTTGTGACTTTCTGACAAACAAAGTCAATGGAAAAGCCAGCTTCACTTAACAACAACCAATGTTACTAATTTAACAATTGCAGTGATTTACACAACAACTGTGGCAAGAAAGGTCATAAAATGGGGCAAAACTGAATAACTGTCTTGCTTAGCAAGGGAAATTTTGGGCTCAGTTATGGTCATAAGTCAAGGACTACCCATATTACTTTTATTGCAGATGGTCCTTGACTTAATGACCACAATTGGGACCAAAAAATTGTCATCAAGTGATACAATCATTAAGAAAGTTACCACATGACCACATCCAATTTTGCAACCTTTTTTTAAAACCACAGTTGTTAAGCAAGTTCACTGTAACATTAACTGACACATCACCGGGCCACAGTTGTGATCTTCCATGCCAGCTTCCCTATTGATTTTGCTTGTTGGAAGCTGGTTGGGAAGGTCACAAATAGTGATTATATGACTGCATAGTACCGCAAGTGTTGTAAGTGCGAACAGGTTTCTGAGCAACCCAAATCACAATCATGTGACTGTATGGATGTTGTGATGGTCATAAATGCATTGATTGGTCATTAGTCACTTCTTTGAGCAATGTCATAACTTCAGTCTCTAAATAAATGGCTGTAAGTCCAAGAGTACTTGGTTATAGTCACCGAATTTTGCAAGTCTGAAAGCACTCCTTCCTCTCTTTTTTCTTCATGAGAAATAAGGAGAGTCATGTTTGATATGCTTTCTCAAATTACATTTCTGCCCTGGACTCAGATGCCTTTAATCTGACCATTGTCTTGGTTGTAGCTCTTCATCCTATTCCTTAGGGTTATTCCTTCTGCCCATTACACAATGCTGGCAGGATATAACAGGATCATACATTGCCTTGGGTGATACACCAACACAGAAATCAGGCAGGAAAACATTGCCAATCCATAATAAATATGTTATGTTGTCTGGCAGATGGCTTGTCTTGAAATGATCCAGTTGGAATAAAGGTAGCTATAAATTCTTCAGAAAAGAAATGCACTACATAATTTTTTTCTTTCTGATTATTGAAAGATTTTCAAGCACAAAGCCATTCAAATCATATGGACAGAAAAAGAAATATACTTACCATATATCAAAAAGTACACAAGCAAACCAATGGCAGTGGCTAAGATCAGCAATATTGCTAACACAATCAAAGCAATCATCCATGGCTCCCAAGGTCTGTTTTTTGACCTAGACATTCTGAGAAGATGGGCAAACATAAGATTTTGTAGGAGACACAATGAACCTTAAATAGTGCAGTTAATTTCTGCTATAATCTGCTTTCAGGTTGTTGTTGTTGTGGTTGAATGTTTATGCATATTAAATGTTTCACAAATGAATGAATTAAAAATACTGCTGAACTAAAAATAAATTAACTGCATTAATCTTCATTCATTCTTCGCACAAGTGAAGAAATCCAATCAAGCTTTTTTAAAAGCTTTGCCATATTCAGTGGCCCTTGGTTTTCTAGTAAAGGTAAAGGTAAAGGTTCCCCTCGCACATACGTGCTAGTCGTTGCCAACTCTAGGGGGCAGTGCTCATCTCCGTTTCAAAGCCGAAGAGCCAGCGCTGTCCGAAGACGTCTCCGTGGTCATGTGGCCGGCATGACTCAACGCCAAAGGCGCACGGAACACTGTTACCTTCCCACCAAAGGGGGTTTCTATTTTTTCTACTTGCATTTTTACGTGCTTTCGAAACTGCTAGGTTGGCAGAAGCTGGGACAAGTAACGGGAGCTCACCCCATTACACAGCAGCACTAGGGATTCAAACCAACGAGCTGCCGACCTTTCGATCGACAAGCTCAACGTCCTAACCCCTGAGCCACCGTGTCCCTATATTGGTTTTCTAGTGTCTTTAATATTCATTTTGAACTATAAGATCAACATTATAAGATCAATATTCATGCTTAAAATAAAGTAGGAAACCTGCAGCCCTCAGCTACATCCTGGATTTGCAGTTTTACAACTTTGGCTGTGCTTCCTTTTCCAAATTAAATGTACAATGCTGCAAATTCCCTTCAGATTTGACTCTGTCTCTAGTTCTGTTCTCCTTAAAGCATGCCTCAAACTGATTTTTCCTCAGGAAGAATTCCCTGATCTAGGTTTTCATATAGATGATTGCTGTAATCTTTGCAAGAACCTCAACCCTAATATTATTATCTCCCTGTGTATATGAATGGGATCTGAAAGAATTTCTTGACTAACTAAGCTCAACAAATAAAATCATGGTAGACAGTATAGGCTTTTCTTTGCAGTTCCATTAAAATGCCTTCCTCTAGTCCTTGAGTCTGAGAGATTCCTCCCAAATCACCCTGATCCACCCTCTACCCAGCCTGTCATCCCAACTTCCAAATATCCCAAACAAATACGTGCTCTAGGGGAGTATCAGTGCTTTTAATAATGGCCATAGGTAGCAGCATCCATATATATTTTACGGAGTCCACAAATGCCATTAGTGTACAGCTAAAATGTCAAAGCTTTCCTTCCAAGGAATAAACAGAATTAGAACCAATGCATGCCAACTACCTTGTTAGCAAAAGGAGGCAAGGAGTTTGCCTGAAGCATCAAGCAACCTTAGCCAGCCAATATAGTATTTGAACTGGTAAAGCCTGTATGCAAACAGCTCCTCACATGTTCATGCATTTGACATGTGAGAACAGTGCACGGAAGACAGGGCTGCGCTGTTCTTTAATATTAATGATGACACTTCTCCTATGATTAATGCCTAAAGGGGCATTAATTTGCTGCATGAGCACTACACCCTATTATTTCTATACTACTTGCTCCCAGGGATGCAGCAAATTCTAGTACTATTACTGGTCCCATTGGGAAATCCAACCTATGGGTAATTGCCTGGGGGAAAAGGGACTCGGTGGGGTTTTGGAACTATCCAAATCTTAGTCCAGAATTGCCTCTCATTCTTGAACTTTGAAGAGAAAATTTGTGTTTAAATTAATAAATGCTTAATTAATATACAATTAATGTCAGTGCCTAATTTAATGCTTAAGAACAAAACCTCTATCTCAAGCATTTGAACGAACTGGACATGCACTCATGTCATCAACTGAGGCAACCTCACAAGTGATGACCATAGCATATGTGAACCAGACTACTGAAAAGTCAGTATCCTACTCAACTATAAAGATCAGAGCTAACTATACCTTATGCAGAATGAAGCAACAGGCACTGAAGAGAATGATGAAATAGGATGGACAACCTTAGTCCGCGTTTTTCTGGATTTGTCCTATGTGCTCTCATCTAGAATATTGTATCCAGGCAGGAGTCTTCAATATCTTGGGGCCTATCTAACAAAATGAAAGTCAATGTAGAGAAAAGTAAGGTTTACACTTAGGCAAGAACAACTAAATGCACAGGTTCAGTATAGGTGGTTCCTTGCTCAACAGCAGTAATTGTGAGAGGGATATTGGAGTCCTAATGAACAATCACTTAGATATGAGTTAGCAGTGTGCTTTAATTGCTAAAACAGCCAATGCAATCCTAGGTTGCATTAATAGAGAGATGGAATCATGTGAAGTGTTAATACTGCTTTATAAGGCCTTGGCAAGACCACGCTTGACACACTGCACCCAGTTTTGACCACCATAATATAAAAAAGATGTTAATACTCTGGAAAGAGTATAGAGAAAAGCAACAAAGATAATTTAATTTAAATTAGCTGGACTAAAACACATGAAGAATTGTTGCAGGAATTGGATATAACTAGCAAAAAGAAGGACTGGGGCAACACGATAGCAGTATTCCAATATTTGAGAGGCTGCCACAAAGAAGAGGAGGTCAACCTATTTTTCAAATCGACATAAGGGAAAACAAGAAACAATAGATGAAAACTAATCAAGGAGAGATGTGAGGAGCACATGACATGGATTTTGTAACTTATTAACTAATGTAGTTATTTTGTATTTTAATTTAACTTATTTCTCTCTTTTATGTGGCTTTATCAAGCCAGTATAGACTGGAATGTAGGAAAACTTTTTCTCCTATCGCTGTATGGTTTGCTTGATAGCTTCTAAACTGAAAAGATAAACTAGAGACTAATGGATGGATACTATTTCCTGATTTTAAAAAATTGTTAATGCAAAATGACGTCTGGTATGTTTCTTCGTGAGCTTCAAACAAGCTTTGTAGTTGATTTACTGTGCAAAGGAGAGGTTACTTTTATCCTGCCCAATCAACTTTCTTCTTCCATTTTCTTTGTTATAGTATTAACTATAAAAGGGAATGTAAGATGGGTCTTGAGGTTCTCCCTTTTCATAGGTAGATCTCACTTTATCAGGGTACCCTAATAAATTGCTTTTAAATGATCTTCCAACTTGGATACTTATTGGAAAGGTAAACCAATGCAGGGCCAGATTTGGCTACCAGAAGCAATCTAGAACTAAGGAGAAATCTCCTGACATGAGAACAATTAAGCAGTAGAATGGATTGCCTTCAGAAGTTATGGGTGCTCCATCACTGGAGGCTTTTAAAAAAAGACTGGACAACCATTTGCCTGAAATGGTGTAAAGTCTTCTCCTTGAGCAGGGGTTGGATTAGAAGACCTCTAAGGTCCCTTCCAACTCTATTCTTTTATTTAACTTAAACAATCTGAGCTATTTTCCCATTCAGCATATGTCACAGTGTTAAGTAAGTTATCTGTTTGATTTTAGTCAGCAAATTAAGTTTAGAAATTATATTTGTGGTGCCAGAATTCTTGAAATATTGGATATGGTTCAGTTGCTAATTTATAAATTGAGACTTGCTTTATTGTAGCTTAGATAATTGAATGCACACACACAAAAAGGATAGGATCAAAAATATCATTTTGATTTTTTTTGAAAGCTCATCCAGATACTACTGCTCAAAACAGAATGCTATTGTTTGTGCTGCACTGAATATTTTAAGCATAAATATGTAGTAAATTAAAATCAATACTGCTATTTTTTGTTAAAGCTCTATAGCACAGATAATTGTCTCTTCAATGTAATGTCACTGTGTGTGGTATACCACCATGATAACACAACCCCTGAAATGCATGAGAAATATGAAATGCACCAGGGGTGAAATGCTCCCAGTTCGGACCGGCTCGCACGATCGGGTAGTAATGGCAGCTGCTGGTTTGGAGGACCGGTAGCAAAAATCCTTGGCCCCGCCCCCTGCCTCTGCTGAGCCCCACCATCAGCAGACGGGTTTTTTTTTACTTTTAAAAGAAGGTTTTGCTTCAGCCGAAACATGCCTTTAAAAGTTAAAAAAAGCCTTTGAGGATTCCGCCCCTCAGCTGAGATCGGCAGAGCCTTTAAACTTAAAAAAAATTAAAGGCTACTCGGGAGATCTCACTTGAGTACCTCATCAGCAGAACCTTAAAAAACATGTTTTCTGTAGAAAACATGTAGAAAACCTCCTTTTAAGAGATTCTAAGGCACTTACCTGATTACCTGATTACCTGATTACTGATGACCTCATGGCTTTTTTCCCAGCCAGAAAGCCCCAGTTTCGCTTTCAGCACCAGACAGAACTAATCTAAACTTAGCTAATCTATTTCACCACTGAGTGATTAATGCTGTCTGGCTTTTCTGGCTGAGGAACTCTGGGAATTGAAGTCCACAATAAAATAAAATAAAATAAAATAATAAAATAAAATAAAATATTTGTGCAGCTTTCTGAGATTTGGTGTGTTTCTGTAGTGTTTCACTCTAACTATACAATCACACAAAATCTCAGAAAGCTGTATGTGGTATTTGTGTGTGTGTGTGTGTGTGTGTGTGTGTCAGTTGTGTTGTGCTGTGTGTAAAGTGTGAAAGTTGGTTTTTGAGCTTTTTGTGGCTGTGAGAAGTGTGAAGTGCAGCTGCTTTTACATTGTGTGTGAGTCAGTTGTGTTGTGTTGTGTTGTGTTGTGTGTGTGTAAACTGTGAAAGTTGGTTTTTGGTACCTCTTATTGTTTTTTATACTTTGTTTATTATTTTTATTATTTATTGTTATTGGCCACGCCCACCCAGCCATCTGACCACCAAGCCACGCCTACCAATTAAGCCATGCCCACAGAACTGGTAGGGAAAATTTTTAGATATCACCCCTGAAATGCACACTTTTTCAAGGAGACATGTATAACTGAACACCTTGCTTAATGGTGTCCATATTTGCCAAGGGTATATTCATCCCCAATATCCCAAAATATCCGGAAGACTTTGAAAGCATTTTATTCTGAAACAAAATTGGTGAAATATTTTCTCCCTCTAATTTAGTTAGAATGTTCAATTGCTTCTTTTTCTCTTCCAGCAAAGTTTTAAAATTTATTTTCAAAAATAAAGAGGAAGATGTTCAGAGGCATTGAAAGAATCCAATGCTTTCAACAAAATGGTAAAAGTAGCATTGCACCTTCACAACAAAGCCCTGTGTGCCTTCACATCACAGATTTGTACAGGCATGCCACAGCATGGCACATGTACAAAAGGAAATGAGTGCAACACTGATTTTCTTATTTGCATCCTTTTGACCTCCACTGCAGAGATCTCTGCAGATTACATACATAGGTAAAAGATCATCATCACAAATTATGAAAATACTATTTATGCCACAATTATATAAATAATTTATCCTGCCAATATTTTTTCTTATCTTCCAACTTCAGTTACATATCACTCTTGCTTATGGCAGAAATAAACAGTAGAATGGAGAATCTTGATTTAGACTAATTTCACAATGATGTTAATTAGAAGACAAAACAAGAAGCAATGGATGGAAACTGACCAAGGAAAGAAGCAACCTAAACTAAGGAAAAATCTCCTTACAGTGAGAACAATCAACCAGTGGAACAACTTGCTTTCAGAAGTTGTGGGTGCTCCATCACTGGAGGCTTTTAAGAAGAGACTGGACAACCATTTGTCTGAAATGATGTAAGGTCTCTTGCTTATGTAGGAGGTTGGACTAGAAGAACTCCAAGGTCCCTTCCAACTCTGATGTTCTATGTCCTATTACTTGTAAGTGGTCAACTCCCATCACTTTAAAAGCAGAATTTCAGCAGCAAATTCAGTTTGCCTTTCTATGTCTTACCTATTACTATCTCCTGTCGAGGGTTGGGTTCTAAATTTTTTTACTACCAGTTCTGTGGGTGTGGCTTATTTTGGGGGTGTGGCTTGATGGTCATGTGACAGTGGGTGTGGCTTGATGGTCATGTGACTGGGTAGGCATGGCCAACTCAATGTCTCTCATGTCAAGGGTACCTCGCCTGGCCCTTCCCCTCCCAGTCATTCTTTGTCACACCCAGCCTCAACGTATCTATAGTTCTGCAAAAATGTTGTTTACCTTTTTGCAACTTTATTATCTACATACTATAGATCAGGGATCTCCAAACTTGGCCACTTTAAGACTTATGGACTTCAACTCCCAGAATTCCTCAGCTAGCTTTGCTGTCTTAAAGTCTTAAAGTGGCCAAGGTTAGGATAGAATAGAATAGAATAGAATAGAATAGAATAGAATAGAATTTTTATTGGCCAAGTGTGATTGGACACACAAGGAATTTGTCTTGGTGCATATGCTCTCAGTGTACATAAAAGAAAAGATACGTTCATCAAGGTACAACATTTACAACACAAATGATGGTCAATATATCAATATAAATCATAAGGATTGCCAGCAACAAAATTACAGTCATACAGTCATAAGTGGAAAGAGATTGGTGATGGGAATGATGAGAAGATTAATAGTAGTGCAGATTTAGTAAATAGTTTGATAGTGTTGAGGGAATTATTTGTTTAACAGAGTGATGGCCTTCGGGAAAAAACTGTTCTTGTATCTAGTTGTTCTGGTGTGCAGTGCTCTATAGCACTGCACACCAGAACAACTAGATACAAGACCTCTGCTATAGATGCACTTTCATGGACCACTGAAAGAAGGAAATGGCTCACATGCTTTGCCCAAGAGTGTGATAGGCAACAGTCTTTTAAGGGGCTGCTAGAAAGAAGGGGGGGAAAGTATTTTCCAAAGTACCAGAAGGCAAAACAAGAAGCAATGGATGGAAACTCAACAAAGAGAGAAGCAACCTAAAACTAAGGACAAACTTCCTGACAGTGTGAACCTCTATAGGTTTCAGTCATAATTTCACATATAAAATAGCCATTCATGTAATACAACCTGCATATTGTTCAAAACAATCATTAATATTATGGCTGATGTTTGACAGCAAGCCTAAAATCCCCATTCCCTCCCCATTCCCTCCCCATTCCAGGGGAAGGTTACTTCAAAATCCCCATTTCCTCCCCACCCCACTAATCCGTTCTGGGAAGGAATCAAACTCCCCCTTCTTCATTTCCCAAATAAAATATCCCAGATAATTAAGGAATAATCAAGCTGCTAGCAAGGAACCTGCCTGAAATTCCACATTCCTGCCAGCTGCATAAAGGAAACTTTGTAAGCAGAAAACAGCTACCGGTGCTTACAGATAATATAAAGTGGAAGCCGGAAGTTCGGCTCCATTTACAAGCTGGCAGAAAACTCATTCAAGACAGGATACTTCACAATGGAAATCGCCCAAACCTTTTTAGAAATACAAAGCCCATGTTGCACAAACCCCAAAACTTCAAAAACATTGAACCATATAAGAATTCCTCCTCTTATCCAATTTGTTGTTCAACTGACCCAGAGAGGAGCTTCTAGCCGCTCTGTCAATTTAAAACGACAGCGTTTCTCCCCCCACCCCACCTTCTTCTTTGCCAAGCAATCTCCTGGCTGAGAAGTGAGCCGATCAGTTGGGAGACTTCTTGGCTCCTCAACATAAAGGGAGAAGTCTTGTGTTTTTTTTCTCTTCTTTGACAAGTGAGTCTTGATTTTTTCCTTCTAGCCGATCAGCTGGGAGTCGGGAGGCAGCAATAGATTGGGGGAGGGGCCAAGCACATTTTTTACTACCGGTTCTCCGAACTACTCAAAATGTTTACTACCGGTTCTTGCGAACTGGGGAGAATCAGTAGTAACCCACTACTGCTCCTGTCATACTTCATTCTACCTTCCCCTCTTGAAAACTTCCTATAGATATGTTCCAAAGGAAATTCTAGCTATGTCCAATTTTGCCATTTAACCACTCACCAAGTCCAAACAATTACCCTGTGTAGAACCAACTATTGGATAGCATTGACAACTGGTGCAATTCATGTCTTCAGTAAGAAATTACTTTTAGAGTTGACATCACTTCAGGGTCTTGATGATACCTGATACAAAGGATGTGATGCAATATGCTGAGTTGTCAGTCTGTCTTACTTCTCCCTGAAGCCAAATCAAAAGAGCTTGCAGCTCAAGATCTACATCTCATGCCTAGTTCAGGGACTTTTGCCAGATCTGGAGAAACAGAAGAAGCATTTCAGGAATGAATATCAAAATAAGGTAAATTTTACAATATAAAATCATTCCCCACTCGTTAGCAAGGATCATGTCTTAAAATTACCTGCTGGACTGCGGTAAGAATAACATGGTCAAAGTGTAATTTAGTCAAATAAGCCCACATGTTATCTCAATATATTTTAAAGATTGAGTGGCTCAATATTTAGGGGCAAACTGAAGATGACAGAACTGACAACCATTCACAAATTCAGAGGCAGGACAGTGAAGTAATGACAGCTGAATAATTCTCATGATTGCATCATCCATATAAGTGATGACCGGGTTCAGGTTGCAATCGCTAAATCCATTCCTGATTAGTTCTTTCTCCCTGAAATGACTTGTATTGTGCTTTTCATAATTAATCATACAAAACAATGTTCACTATAAACACCCATTTTCAATTCATATTTAAATCTAATGAAATGTTGAAAGGAACGTCTCCAATTTCCTTTCTCTTTTCTCAATCTTCCTACATTCTTTCCATTTCCTGACTTTTCACCTTTCTTCCTCTCTGCCTATTTCCTTTTGTTTCCTTTGCTTAATTAAAAGATTGTATTTTATTGGAAACAAAGAAACAATGCTCTGAATATCCATATGTTTAAAAATTAATTCAAAATATGTGGCCTCAGTTAAGTTACATAATCTCTCTATTAAGTCCCTCCAATTTATTGCTATGTAGGGCCTGCACACATCACTTTAAATCAGATTCTGAAAATGATAATGGCATATGTTTAGCATTTGACCCCCAGAGCAAATGTGCCTACTAGCTAAAAACGATGAAGCTAGTGCAACATATAATACTTCTCAGATTTTAAAGCTAAAGTGTAATATTTTTCTGAAGATTCAGCTCTTATTCAATGTTATAAATGTAATATTAATTAAGAAACAAACCCATAAATTATTTATTGTTGTTCTAAGTGCAATATCAAGTGCACTATCCTTTCTTCACTCTCCTTTTGTTTAACTCTTGATAGAAGAAAATCCACCACAGAACTAAAATTATAAATATTCAGAATACAGAGACCATTGTGGGAATTCCTGGCTTTAACTTTCATTAAGGTTCACTTGCTGATCTACAATAAACAGCTCAGTGAAGTTATTTGTCAACATGGCATGAAATATCAGCAGTTTGCTGATGGTACACAATTATATATTTCCATCTTGGACCAACCAAGTGATGATCACAAGATTCTTTTCCAGTGTCTGGAGTCTTTATGGGTCTGAATAGGAAATAACAGACTCCATCTTAATCCTAGCAAGATTGAAAGGATATGGGTCTTAGAGCTTCCTTGGTATGGAGGGGTTCTATATTTAATTCTGAAAGGGAACATTCTCTCTTAAAACGATTTGGTGTGCAATTTGGCAGTCCTCTTAGAAACACAGGACTTACTCAAGGAACAGGTGGAACCTATTCTGAGATAAAGAGGCCATATTCACAGTCACTCATGCCTTACACACTTCTTACTTGGACCACTGCAATTAACTTGACACAAGGGTGCCCTTGGACATAATTTAGAAATTGTAATTGGTTCAGAATATGACAGTACAAGCAAGTGTGTCCACATAATACTATTGCCTCCTAACTTGCACTACTTCCAGATACAATTCAAGGTGCTGGTTACTCTCTATAAAATCCTAAATGGCAAAACAGGACTTGGCTATTTGTAGGATTGCTTCCCTCTGCTCATCTTACTAGATCCAGCAAATGCACATGCTTGAAATCCTTCTGTGAAACAGAGTCAACTAGCAAGACTTAGATGATATGCCTTTTTGATTAGTGACACTTGCCCTCTGGAACCATATTCCTCTCTAGTTTGCTGAGCCACAATCCTGTTAGCTTTTTAAAAGTTTTGAATACTTGGTTGTTCTCTTGATTAATTTCACAAACTGCACCCGGATTTTTATATATAGTAAATAGTAAATATATTGACTTCCTCCAGGCTCTATGAACTACCAAATCTGTCCTGCAAAAATCCAGTTTACCCCTAGATGGCAGCAAAGAGTAATATCTAGCTCTGCTCTCATCTGGTGATTGGGATTGTTCCAATTCAGATCTAGTTGCTCCCTAGTAGAAAGCTCTATGGATGTCTAAGGATAACAGGGAACCATCTCACCAAGATATTTTCTGATAAATCAACACTTTGTGAGAGGGTTGCTTGCTCTGTAGAACTTAACTTCCAGTGCATTTTGTAACCAGCCATTTTGTAACCAGCCAAGTTCTATAGAGCAAACACATTTTAAACAAAATGCCTCATTGCAGCCTGGTAGATAGGCTGCAGCACACTTTAGAAATTAATCCTTCCCTCCACAGCAGCAATCCTTCCCAAAATTTTATAATTTCTACTTTTTCAATCACTGATGAATAAATGTTTTATTTATCCACTGAAATATACTTTGAGCAAATTGGATGGGGCTGATACTGGCCATCCAATTTGGTTGGGAGGGTGGTTTGCAAGAGAGATGAGGAATTCACCCCAGGGCAGTTATTGCTAGAGAGAAAGAATTCCACTTTGCTGGGCTGCAAGAGAATTTTCAGGAGAGGTTTTGCTTGATGGAAGAAGAAACGGGGTGGGATTCAAAAGTATATTTGAAATGTATCAATAGGTGGCATACCTCTTTCTTTGTCCCCATCTCACCCCCACCTGCCCCAGGGCTATGTCAAATGAAGAACAGTCCCAAGCCTAGCCCTGTCCTCTCTCAGATTTTACTCCTGCCATGTTACCACCTCTAACAAAGTGTGGAAAACCTAAGTATTCAGTTGGGCTAGAAGAAGAATGAAAAAAGAAGCAAGACTTCATTACTTTCTTACCCCACCAGTATACAACCCAAACTAACTTTGCCCTTCCTTACTATTCCAGGGAACAAACAAATCAGAGTAATAGCAGTTAAGTTAGTTTGGGTTGTATAGAGTTGGGATAAGAAAGAGATGAAGTCTGAATTTCTCATATTATCAGCAAACTAGATGCTGTTGGTGATAGAAAATACTGAAAAAGATGAGATTGTTTAAGTAAGGGGTACTTTGCAGAAATACAAGTACTTGGCCTCAAAATGGCACAAGACCTGGATGATAATAAAAATATTTTTCCTCAGAGAATCTCTCTGCTTGAGTGTATGGCATTTCTCAGGCAGCCCATAAAGCTTGCTCCTGGATTTGAGGCTTTTCCTTCACCCTGGAGCTGTAATTACTAAGGGGAAAGCAGAACTTGAGAATACATTCATCATCACACAGCCAATCCAGCAGCTGAAGAACCTCTCCAGTGTTTCAGTGTACTGCAAAACTTATTGCTTCTTTCTTGATAATTATAAACAAAATAAATAACGCAAAGATGAAAAAGATGATAAATTAAGCAAACTGGTTCGCTTTGCAAAATGATTATGAGTCACATAATGTATTTTCTTGATCCAGAATATAAATATAGGGTATATACATTCCATGTGAAACACCATACTGCATTTTTTAAAGGCAGAACAATAAAACTATAATTCAAATATCTCCTCTGCTTCAAAATCATACAGAGAATTCCTTTTACCTTTTAGCCTCAGCTGCATAGCAGTAAATTGAAGACTAGAATGTCACCAACTAAGCAGATTTATTACATTATGAAATTATATATTAAGATGGGCAAAACCCATAACTCTTTACACCACCAAATCATGAAGAAGAAGCAGTTTCACAAAATAGTTCCCATTACTTGTTCTAGTGACTCATATTTCCAAATTTTAAAAAATAGGCAATAATTCATCAGGTGCTTAAAGGTACTGTGGAGTTCAACCCAGAATTCTCACTTGAGGCACAAATGCCAAGACTCAATTTATTCCACTTTGGAGCTATCATGCAAAGAGTCAGAAATCTGGAGAAGGGTCTTATACTGAGAAGGGTGGAAGGAAAGCAAAGAAGAAGACAGTCAGAAGGAAAGTGGGTGGATTTAAATGCAGTAGTGATCAGTGCACTATTGGAAGACCTTAATGTTAGGAACAGATTGTTATGGAGAAAATTTGTCTATGAGATTGCAATGGCACATAATCAATGTGATATTGGAATAAAACCAGGAATAAATCATTTCCAACTCAGTCGTTCAGTCCCTAATCAGCTCACGGCTGGATTATTGTAATGTGCTCTGCATGAGGCTACCATTGAAGAGCATTTGGATGCTGCAGATGGTGCAGAGTGTGGCAGCACAGGCAGTTTTGGGGACCCAAGAATAGCCCCTATAACACCACTGCTCTGCAAGCTACATTGGTTACCAGTCTGCTTCTGGGTGCAATTTAAGGTGTTGGTGATCACCTTTAAAGCCCTTCATAGATGGGTCCAGGTGCTTGAGGGACTGTCTCACCCCACATTTATCTACTCACGTTTGCATGCTTTTGGACTGCTAGGTGGGCAGAGGCAAATAATGTAAATTATAGTTCATCTCTATGGAGGGAAAGACATGATTTGCCAATTGACTTAGCTACAAAGATTGGCAAACTGCAAACTGCTATTCATATCAATAATTGATCTATATACATCTGTTTGCACAGAGATAAAATTATTCAGCTGCCTTCTAAGAATTTGCAAACTCTGTCTTCATTAATAACTGCTCTGAAATGGATTCAATTCCCTCCAAAATCAAGTGATACATCGAAAAGAACAGTTCCGGCAAACACACTGACAATGGTTCCTCTGAGAATTGGTCAGTCTTTAGGCACATTATTTTTATTTATTTATTTATTTTGTCACAACAGTATATATAAGCATAAGCATGAAATAACTATAAGATATATAAGCATATATATAAGCATAAGTATGTAATAACTATATGAAATTTGGATACAATCAAAGGGAACATTAGGACAGGAACGGTACGCACGTTGGTGCTCTTATGCACGCCCCTTATAGACCTCTTAGAAAAGGGGTGAGGTCGATAGTAGATAGTTTTTGGTTAAAGCTTTGGGGATTTGGGGAAGAGACCACAAAGTCTGGTAGTGCATTCCAGTCATTAACAACTCTATTACAGAAGTCATGTTTTCTGCAATCAAGATTGGAGCGGTTCACATTAAGCTTAAATCTATTGTTGTGATTGAAGCTCATGTATTGTTGTATTGAAGCTGAAGTGCTCGTGTATTGTTGTGATTGAAGCTGAAGTGGTCTTTAACAGGAAGGACATTGTAACAGATGATTCTATGAGTTATACTCAGGTCCTGTCGAAGGCGACAGAGTTCTAAATTTTCTAAACCCAGGATTTCAAGTCTGGTGGCATAAGGTATTTTGTTGTAATCAGAGGAGTGGAGAACTCTTCTTGTAAAATATTTCTGGACATGCTCAATTGTATTTATGTCAGAAATGAGGTGTGGGTTCCAGACAGGCGAGTTGTATTCAAGAATTGGTCTAGCAAATGTTTTATATGCTATACTTAGTAGTGTAATCTTTCTGGAGAAGAAGCTACACAAGATTAAGTTTACAACTCTTAAAGCCTTTTTTGCAATGTAGTTGCAGTGGGCTTTGGCACTTAGATCATTTGATATGAAAACTCCAAGGTCTTTAACGGGGTGGGGGTCATCTGCAAAGTAATGTCCATTGAGCTTGTACTTAGTGTTTGGGTTCTTTTTTCCAATGTGTAAGACAGAGCATTTGCTGGTTGAGATTTGGAGTTGCCAAGTTTTTGACCATTCTGACACAAAGTCAAGGTTTTTTTGAAGGGTAGCTGTATTGTTGGTAGTGTTAAATAGTTTGATGTCATCAGCAAAGAGAACACAATTACTTATAATATGGTCACAGAGATCATTAATGCACAATATGAAGAGTGTTGGTCCAAGAACGCTGCCTTGGGGAACGCCACTAATGACAGGAACAGAATTTGATAGGGCACTGTCAATTTTGACCACTTGTTGTCTGTTTGACAGGAAAGCTGTAATCCAATTGTGGAGGGGTCCAGAGATGCCATAGGAGTTTTAGGAGAAGTTTGTCGTGTACCACTGAGTCAAAAGCTTTACAAAAGTCTATGTAAATAGCATCTATTGCTTTGCTCTGATCAAGATTTGTGGTCCATATGTTTTTGCAGTGAAGAAGTTGTAAATTACATGATAATTTTTTTCTTAAACCAAATTGTTTATTAGAGAGTAGGTTGTTTGTTTCTAGGTGGAGGGTAATGTATTGGTTGATGATGGATTCCATAACTTTACAGGTAACGCAGCATAGAGAGATTGGTCTGTAATTTTCAACTAGGCTGGGGTCTCCTTTTTTGAAGACAGGTATGACCGTGGCTAGTGACCAAAGTTTGGGAAGAGAGTTGGTCCTGAAAGCTTTTTCAAAGATTATGCTTAGGGGTTCTGCTATATTAGTGGAAAGTTTTTTTAAGAAGTATGCACATACACCATCAGGAAAGTTGTTTTAACTTGCTTTGTTTTCTTCCCTGAACACCATGAACTACACCAATATCAGTTTGTTCAAGTAAGATCATAAAGTAGTAAATGAAATTGAAATGAAAACAACAAAAAAACCACAGTTCTTTGAGGAAACAGCGACTTCCTGCACCACCCTCGTTGCAATCCTGCCTAAAGTGACAGGAGAAACTGGGCAGATCACTGTCCTTCCAACTCATCACCAGCTCACCTTGAAAGACCATATATGGAACATAGAGCAAGGTAAGGGTAGACAGAAGATAGAAACACTATTTTCATACTAGATCAGAAAGATCCCAAGTTAGCCAACCTCAGCCATGAGCTGAGAATAAGAGAATATATGTACTATATCATAAAGACATGATCATAACCATTAGGAAGGGCCCCTATAGCTGAATTCAGGGAAGCATATTGCTATACCCTTTCTCTAAATTTTCAGTTCACAGAATATATGCTTCACTCTACAGATACTTTCTGAGAGATATGCAATAGATCAATAATCATTCAATCAATCTTCCAGTTGTCCAACAAAAAGCAGGAACAAAATCCCCAGTATAGGTCTCCTGCGTGAGCAGGGGGTTGGTTTAGATGTCCTCCAAGGTCTTTTCCAACTCTGTTACTGTTACTTCCCTTACTGCCCCAAACTGAAACTAAACTGAAATAAAAAGAAGCAGGAGTCTATTTTTTCCCTCTATGATTCTCTTGATATGCATAGAAAAACTTCTCCTAAAACTAAAATCCTACGGCATTTCAGGACCTCTTCACAATTGGATAAATGCCTTCCTGTCAAACAGACAAGAAGTGGTCAAAATTGGCAACACTCTATCAAGAAATCCTGTTCCTGTCAAAAGTGGCGTTCCCCAAGGCAGCGTTCTTGGACCAACTCTCTTCATACTATACATAAATGATCTCTGTGACCTTATCTCAAGTTATTGTGTTCTCTTTGCTGACGATGTCAAACTATTTAATACCACCAACAATACTTCTACCCTTCAAAAAGACCTTGACTTTGTATCCGATTGGTCTAAAACTTGGCAACTCCAAATCTCAACCAGCAAATGTTCAGTCTTACATATTGAGAAAAAAACCCCTAACACTAAGTACAAGATTGATGGACATTACCTTACAGATGACCCCCATCCTGTTAAAGACCTTGGAGTTTTCATATTAAATGACCTAAGTGCCAAAGCCCACTGCAACTACATCGCAAAAAAGGCTCTAAGAGTTGTAAACCTAATTTTATGCAGCTTCTTTTCCAAAAACTCTACACTACTAACCAGAGCATACAAAAGATTTGCTAGACCTATTCTTGAATACAGCTCACCTGTCTGGAACCCATACCACATCTCTGACATTAATACAATTGAACACGTCCAGAAATATTTTACAAGAAGAGTTCTCCGCTCCTCTGAAAACAACAAAATACTTTATACCACCAGACTTGAAATCCTGGGATTAGAAAACTTAGAACTCCACCGACTCTGACAAGACCTGTGTTTAACACACAGAATCATCTATTACAATGTCCTTCCTGTAAAAGACTACTTCAACTTCAATCGCAATAAAACAAAAGCAAACAATAGATTCAAACGTTATGTTAACCGCTTCAATCTTGATTGCAGAAAATATGACTTCTGTAACAGAGTTGTTAACGCTTGGAACTTACTACCTGACTCTGTGGTCTCTTCTCAAAATCCCAAAATCTTCAACCAAAAACTGTCTACTATTGACCTCACTCCATTCCTAAGAGGACATTAAGGGGCGTGCATAAGAGCACAAGCGTGTCTACCGTTCCTGTCCTATTGTTCCCTTTCGTTATATCAAATTAATACTTTTGCTTATATATATACATATTTTAGCCTATATTTTATATTTTATACATATTTTAGCCATATATATGTTTAAATGATATGTTGTTGTTTTTATGTCAATGTTTGTGTATACTGTTGTGACAAAATAAATAAATTTTTAAAAAACCCTGCCTTTTAAAAGACCTTGACTTTGTATCCAATTGGTTTAAAACTTGGCAATTCCAAATCTCAACCAGCAAATGCTCAGTCTTACATATTGGGAAAAAGAACCCTAACACTAAGTATAAGCTTGATGGACATTACCTTACAGATGACCCCCATCCTGTTAAAGACCTTGGAGTTTTCATATCAAATGACCTAAGTGCCAAAGCCCACTGCAACTACATAACAAAAAAAGTTCTAAGAGTTGTAAACCTAATTTTACGCAGCTTCTTTTCCAAAAACTCTACACTACTAACCAGAGCATACAAAACATTTGCTAGACCTATTCTTGAATACAGCTCACCTGTCTGGAACCCATACCACATCTCAGACATTAATACAATTGAACATGTCCAGAAATATTTTACAAGAAGAGTTCTCCGCTCCACTGTAAACAACAAAATACCTTATACCACCAGACTTGAAATCCTGGGATTAGAAAACTTAGAACTCTGCCGAATCCGACAAGACCTGTGTTTAACACACAAAATCATCTATTGCAATATCCTTCCTGTGAAAGACTACTTCAGCTTCAATCGCAATAATATAAGAGCAAACAATAGATTCAAACTTAATGTTAACCGCTTCAATCTTGATTGCAGAAAATATGACTTCTGTAACAGAGCTGTTAATGTTTGGAACTCACTACCTGACTCTGTGGTCTCTTCTCAAAATCCCAAAATCTTCAACCAAAAACTGTCTACTATTGACCTCACCCTATTCCTAAGAGGACTATAAGAGGTGTGCATACGAGCACAAAAGTGCCTTCCGTTCCTGTCCTATTGTTCCCTTTCATTATATCAAATTAATACTTTTGCTTATATATATACATATTTTAGCCTATATTTTATATTTTATACATATTTTAGCCATATATATGTTTAAATGATATGTTGTTGTTTTTATGTCAATGTTTGTGTATACTGTTGTGACAAAATAAATAAATTTTTAAAAAACCCTGCCTTTTAATCAGACCTTTAAAATCTCCATTCTGGTTAGTCAGATTCCAACTTCATTTTTGGGCAAACTTACACTTCCAGATAACTTATCTGAAATTTCAAGTTGAATAAAATTAAAATCCATTAAGATCCATCAAACTACTTGAAACTACTGGCAAATATTACATGTAGTTTTATAAAACCACTTTTAGAGGCTAAAATGAAAATTGTAGGTGAAAAAGACATTTGTTGCTTTTCTACTCAGAATCCAGTTCTTTTGTACAACAATTTAAGTGTGGTATATTCAATGGAATTCTGTGTTTTCTTTGTCCAAACTTGTCATAATGGTTTATTATAAGAAAGAGAAAAAACTTTTCAAGTTCCACCCTTGAATCCAAGTCAATTTTAGATGCAATTAAAAATAAAAAAGCTTCCACCATCATTCATTTTCATTCTCACTCTTGATCTATTTCAGGGTTTAAAATGACAACAAGGTTTAAATTTGCAGAGCACCTAGATGTGGCAAAAGAGGAGAAGAACTAAGACTGCTTATTTATCAACCAACTAAAGATTACTCACTTACATGAGCAAAGAGGAAATTTATTTTTCTTCTCCCACCAATCCTTTATTGCTACAGTGCCAAGCCAAATAGCACAGAGTAATTTTATGTTGGGTTCAGAAGAGCAATATGTGGATTTAGAATTGCTCATTTGTGTGCTTTAGAGGGTGGCTCTGGGCAGGTTTTTACCTGCCAGGCAACCTCACAAAGTTTGCTACAAAAGTACAAAGAAAGAAATCTTCCCTTGGAGATTTTGAAAAACAAAAAAGAAACCCATGGTATCTATGTGAAAAACGCAGTAAGTGTAAAATCTAAAATGGATTCAAGCGAACTGCTTTTATTTCATCTTTTTATAGAAATAAGACGGAATTCTCAGCTTTCCGATTACACCAAGGACCTTGTTTCCCACACAAAACAATTCCAGTCCTATCTACTTTTTCTTAGGAGTATCTTTAATTGTGATGGTGTGGATCAGAAATTACCATTTAGTACAATTCAGTAATTTAAGAATTTTTACTTGCATCTCTAACTTTACTGAATCATTAGAGTTGGACTTAATAGAACTGAAACAATTTAAAAAGGATAAAATGGTCTTACATCCAGCATATGTGTGTGTGTGTGTGTATGTGTGTGTGTGTGTGTGTATGTACCATGTTTCCACGAAAATAAGACCCTGTCTTATATTTTTTTGAACCTTGAAATAAGCGCTTGGCCTTATTGCCATGCACTCAAAAACCCAATTAGGCTTATTATCAGGTGATGTCTTATTTGGGGGTGGGGGAAACAGAGTATGTATGCATGTATGGATGGATGGATAGATGGATGGATGGATGGATTGAATGGACATATATATATATTGAAAGAACCCAAATGTAGCCTTAGCAACCAGGGGGTTTGTTATTGTCTTCTTTTAAAGTGTTTTTTTTTTACCTTCTTAACCTACAATCCAGGAGTTTTCTTACAGCCTCCCCTCAAAATTAGAATCAAGTTTTTTTTTTAATCTTTGAATAATATAGCTAACAGGCTAGACAGAATTTAAAATAATACACAGTATACATCCATATAAGAAATAGGTAATGTGCTATAGCTGTGCTCTGAAGGAACAAACCAGAATCTTAAGCATTCAATGCTTATCAGAAAAAAAGTAATGCATCTGCTCCATTAGATTTTCTCAACATCAAGTACAACTAATGAGCCTGGACAGCCCATCTATAGTTTGCTGACAATGTTATAAAACCATGAATTCTAATCTAGATAAGACAGCATTGGGAAGCAATAGCAGATAATGGTGTGCTGTACAAACTCAGATTGTACTATAACAGAACTTATTATTTGTATAAGATGTCTAATTCAATGTATTTGTTCCATATGTTTGCTACATAAACATAGTGTTTGTTACAGTAGATTGACTTCTGCTACTATATCTTAAGTATCTAAGGTAGTAATTGAATCTTCCAAAGCTATATTGTTGATAAAAGTGAAGCACTTGTTTACCTATAAAAGCATATCAGTTCCTGATGATTATATTGAAAGAACCATATTGATTACGGCATAGGAATATTCTCTACTTTTCTCCTGTGCCGCCTTTTGTTCTTTCAAGATTTATCAGGGTATATATTCTTTTAAATTAGATTAGATTAGAATTCTTTATTGGCCACGTGTGATTGGATGTACAAGGAATTTGTCTCTGGTGCATATACGCTCAGTGTACATAAAAAGAAAAGATACATTCGTCAAGAATCATAAAGTACAACACTTAGTGATAGTCATAGGGTACAAATACGCAATCAAATAATACTAGGAAACAATCAATATAAATCATAAGGATGCAGCAGCAAGTTACAGTCATATAGTCATAAGTGGGAGGAGATGGGTGATAGGAATGATGAGAAGATTAATAGTAATTTTCATGGAGACATCGACATATTGTTGGGTTGGAATTCCGGTCTCCTTTCACTATAGTTGCTGATAGCAAGATCATTTTGCTTGTACATTTTAGCTCTTCCTTATATGTCTATTTAAGAAAGTATATATGCTCAAGGGGAAATGGTTAAGTAGGTTACCACACAATTGATTAAGTCAGCAAGTGAAAAAATTAATGGTAGGAAACAACTGGACTTTTAATAACTTTCTAGATAGATTTTTTTAAAATATAAAAACCTTTAAAAAGTTCTTGTTCCTCTATTTAAGTTTAATCAAAAATGTGGCCTTAATAGAATTTAGCAAGCAGCTAGGTAACTTACTGTCTACATTTACTCTTTCCACTATGATTGTAACTACAATAGGTGCAGTACTATATTTAATGTTAGCCAACAGGTCAAGTGACTCCTCTCAAAATGTTCTTCCTGTCCCACTTTTGTCCCTGCTCCCATGATTGTTCACACAATAATGTAAGAGACATTATTGCCTAATTGGGAATTATACTATCAAGCAACGAATTTGATGTGGGTCAAGGAATGGATAACATTAAGAAATACTAGAATATTGACCTTAGGACATGATTTGTTACTGGGATGACATGCCTTCCTCTGGTATAAGGAAACGAAAACACAGGAGTATTTCAGAAGACATTTTATAAGAGAGGCCTTGTTATTAAATTGGGAGAAGATCAAGAGACAATATTATCTAAAAATTCCAGTCTAGTTATCAACTATTGAAGCATTCTCATACTCAATAATATTTAGAAAGGAACAAATTATTAGATATTGTGAGTTGTTGAATGAAAAGGGTGAACTCAAATCTAAGCAAGAATTAGAAGTACAAGGTATAAAAATGAATTGGTTTTCATATTTGCAAATACACTCTAGTTACGATAAAGATTCCAAAGCAGAAGGTTATTATAATAATTTGACTAAGTTAGATAAAATTTTAACAGGTACTGATAAAAAAATTAAAAAATTATACGGCCACTTACTAGAGGTTAAACTGGAAGAAGAACAAGTTAAAGAAACAATGATTGCTTGGGGGAAAAACTTTGGATGTGGGATTAATTTAGAGGCATGGCAAAAATTGTGGTTGCAAAACTATAAAATGACCATGTCAGCTGCGTATAAAGAGGATTTGTATAAGATGTTTTACAGCTGGCATCTACCCCCAACGAGAAATGCCAGAATGTTCAAGAATAAATCCGAAAAATGTTGGAAATGTCATCAGACATCTGGTTCATACTACCATATGTGGTGGACAAGCGTAGAAGCTAAAAAATATTGGACTAAAATCCACACATGGTTGGAAAAAATGATAAAAAAACATATCGACTTTAAACCAGAGGTTTTTTTATTGGGGATTATACCTGAAACTTATAATAGAGAAATGAGATACTTGATTGTGAATGTATTAACAGCGGCTAGAATTGTGTTTGCAAAAAATTGGAAAAATGAGAAAATACCAATGCAAGATGAAATTATCAAGAAAATAATGGAATGTGCAGAAATGAGTAAATTGACATTTGAAATCAGAGAACAGGAAGATAAACAATATTATAAGATATGGGATTTATTTTATCAATGGCTAGATAAAAAATATGTTAATGAAGTTTGATAGAGACATTTATAATGTAAGAATTGTTGAAATATACAAAATATAATGTAATATTATTGGTTTGAATTAAAAAAAGGAAATGAAGGATACAAATATAATTAATGTAAAATCTAGTACATTTTGATGAACCTTGATGAACGTATCTTTTCTTTTATGTACACTGAGAGCATATGCACCAAGACAAATTCCTTGTGTGTCCAATCACACTTGGCCAATAAAAATTCTATTCTATTCTATTCTAGTACATTTTATATGAAGTTAGGGAAGAAATATTTATAATTAAACAAAAGATTAATTGATTAAAATATTTGGACATATATTAGATTGGTAAAATGCAAAATAAGATAAATTGCATATTATGAATATGGTGAAATTGCACAAAAGTTTTTGTAACCAACCAACCAACACACTGTTTGTATTTTTATTGAAAAATAAAAAAAATTCAAAAAATATATATGTAAGAGGCAGAGTTTGTCCTATATATCACACTGCATTTTATCCATTTTCCTTGCTTCTAACTCTGTCTGTGGATGGCTATGTGTTCTTATAGGTTGCTAAGCAAAAATATGGAAGTTTTTTCAGTTTCCCAATATATGTACAGCCTTAACATTTCATGCTGATCTATCCAAATAGCAATCAGATTTTTCAATTCATCCAAGGTTAATAGGCACTGCTACCTTGCTTGCCTTTGGCCATATTAAAAATTCCTAATATTTAACTCTTCAGGCAGTATGTTGTTCTTTTTTCAAAATCATTTAAGCCAGGAACAGAAATCATATTTTGACCCAAGAAACTGAAATTGTTCTGGACAATGGTATTTTGAGCAGTATGCTAATAATATATGAGTCAAAGGGGTTTCTTTTCTTCCATTCAATTGTGTCTGATTTTTGGAGACTTCCTAGATAAGTCCCTGCAGGTTTTTTGGCAGGATTTCATGAATTATTTGCCATTGCCTTCTTCTTAGGACTGGGAGAGCAGTGATGGAATTCAATTTTTTTTACTACCGGTTTTGTGGGTGTGGCTTGGTGGGCGTGGTGTAGTTTGGTGGGCGTGGCTTGGTGTGTCTGGCATAGGAAGGATACTGCAAAATCCCCATTCCCTCACCACTCCTGGGGGAAGGCTATTGTAAAATTTCCATTTCCACCCCACTCTGGGGCCAGCCAGAGGTGGTATTTGCCAGTTCTCTGAACTACTCAAAATTTCCACTACCGGTTCTCTGAACTACTCAAAACTGCTTGTCAGAACCTGCTGGATTGCACCCCTATGGGAGAGAATGGCTAGAGTAAGATCATCCAGTTGGCTTCATGCCTAAAACTGGACTAGAAGTCATAGTGTACCAGTTTTTAGTCTGATGTCTTAAGCATTACACCGAACTGGTTCTCTTTCAAAGTGGATAGAATATCCTTAATAAAAGTGAACAGCTCACAATACATTTGCCATACACTTACATGAGCTGTAAAATTTACTCCCACTGGCAATTGGATTTCATTGATTCTATTAGAGGCTGATTAAACACACATTCTCTCTCTCTCTCTCTCTCTCTCTCTGTGTGTGTGTGTTTTTTTTAAAAAGCTGATTTTTTTTCATAGCTTTGGATGCAGGAGGATTCGTTATTCTGTCCATATGAGTAAATCCTCTCCCACAAATGCAAATCAACTCGAAATATTTAGTACTTTGACATTTGATTTTTCTTTTCCAGGCCTAAATAGATGAGATGTTTAGGATTTCTTAGAGATTACATTTGACATGTGGAATGAGATAGTTCACTAATAGTACCTTGCTCTGAATGGATTATTGGAGTTGACATTACCAATTGACAGTTCCAGAAAATTGCACAGGTTACTTCCCAAACATAGAAGCAGGGGAAAGACATATTAGCCTGAGCATAGAAGCTTCTCAAAGCAAGGAACTTCAAAAGAAGATCATTGTAGGCAGCTCCATAAGCTACTTAGATGTCAGTGTGGAGGATAAGGAATAAAGTAAGTGTGGCAAAGTTCCAGTCTGTTACCCTCACTTGGCCACCATATTGTTTCCAATTGTAGGTCTAGTCCCATCAACCTATTTTTTTAAGGTCAGCACAAATCCACTTTAAGTATAACTCTTTAAGAATTTAAAGAACAACTCCTGTTTTTACCTGAAAATATAAGAGTTTGAAAATCAGTAGAAAGTAGGTCACATATGCTGGCCCTTCCTGTACTTCTCCAATATCTATACATTCTTCTAGGACAGGGGTGTCAAACTCAAGGCCCAGGGGTCAGATCCAGCCCTTAGATCTGGCCTGCAGGGGACCCCTTGAAATAGCAAAGGACCAGCCCACGGTGCTTCTACCAGTGAAAATGGAGCTTGGGTGAGCCACAAGCAGCCCTCCCAAGCTCCATTTTCACTGGCGGAGGGTTGAAGGAGACTGTCCCAGTAGAAATTGGAGCTCAGGAGCCCGTTTTCACTGGCAGAGCACTCAAGCCACAACAGCTGCACCCCAACACAAGTGATGTCATGCTGGCCACATCCACTCTGGCCACACACACACACACCGCCCCTCCCCCCGAGGTCAAACACAAATCTGATGTGGCCCTCAATGAAATCAAGTTTGACACTCCTGAGCTAGGACATCTGAAGAAGCAAACTTATTAAGTCCTTTGCATTTTTAAAACAATTTTGTATTGGGTGTCAGTTTTTCTTAGTTGATGCCATCCAAATAGCTGGAACAATTCCAGTACTTTCCAGCCACCGGAATGTCAGGCCCAGTCAAAAAATGACCTAGAACCAAAGCCAAAAGTTAGTTCTATTTCCTGATAGATGGATGGATGGATGGATGGATGGATGGATGGATGGATGGATGGATGGATGGATAGATAGATAGATAGATAGATAGATAGATAGATAGATAGATAGAGAATCTTGCTAGACTAACCCAGTACTATTCTCTCCCTAAAGGATATATCCTAGGCGATCCTAGGGAGTGGCTTTCCTAACTCTTGATCCAATACCAGGCTGTGTTGCCTCTTGTCTCCATTAAAATATAGTAAGATATATAACATACAAAGATTTCATAAATAAATTAAATTTAAAAAATAAAGAATCTGTTTATACTGAGCCTTAATTTTAACCACTTCTAAATCTGATACTACAAGGTAATGTGAAATTAGTTTTTTTACATAGATGCTATTTTGTGAGTACAATTCACACAAATATTATAGTTGTTCGTTCCCCCCTTTTAATTCATTTGCACTGTTTCTAGGTTCCATTCTGCCATTTTTTAATTTACAGAAGTAGAAAAGCAAGAATGCAATTGAATAAAGAGGAAGCACAAATGCCAAAATAGAAATTAGAGAGGTCTTAATAATCAGTTCTCTCTACTTTACTAATCCACATTAAAGGAAACCCAAATACTTCCTAAAAATACTTGTTCAGTTCATTGTAATGTATCTATTTCTAATAGCTTTTTAAATTTCCTTAATATAAATATTGATTTTAAATAGAAGCAACAATGCACACTTCTAAAAGAATGATTTTAAGAACTTCTCTTAGGCACACATCATCCAACAAATAGTCCTATTTCAGCACTATTTTGAAAGTAAGATTTCTCTATGGCAGTAACTTAGGCTAGGCTATTTTCTAGGAGAAATTGACTCAGATGGCTGATGCAGAGATGGAAGAAATAGCCTCCGTTCATTTCCCCATTCAAGTAGTAAACAGGGATTAAAACCAACCAACAAGCTAACATATAGAAGGGTAGGCACTCTCTTTCAAAATGCTTGAATTACTGGAAGAAAGTCTAAGGCATTTTTACAAATGGTAAATGCGTGCTCTTTTTTTGGTGCGACTCTACAACTCTAATCCTGTGGACATTTCTTGTAAATCAAGTAGGACACTCAGACTAGAACAGAAAAGAAGGCAATCCTGGTCAAGATACTGGTTCATAAAAGAAGCCTATGTCCTGTAAGGAGATTCTATGTACTGAAGCAAACAGAACTGGTGAAATTTCTTTCTGCTTTTTTAACTTTTGCAGTATGATGAAAAATGTTTTTCAAAGGAGAAAAAATTTTAAGCAAAATTTTCAGGTATCCAGAACAATGTTCTATTCTCAATGTCTTCCCCAGGTAGATTATGGCTTGAATGAGGGGTGCTCTGCTATCCAGCACCATCCGGGAAAGGATAGAATTATAATTTTAAGTTTAATTAAATGCAAATGAATTGATATCAGGTTTACTTTATGTCCTAGCCCAATCCATACTTTTTGGGAGTGTGCCTCCCCTGCTAGGTGTCAGCTATTTAGGTAAGAACAGCAACAAAATCTTCAAGGTAGGTACAGCAACATAATATTGAAAAACTGTCAGGGTTATCTTTTTATACTAAAGAAAATCAAGGCAGGTTATTTGGAGGAATTATATAACCTTTTCTGGAAGCCCCCCTCTCTCCACTAACTCATTCCTTCCCTATCTCCGAGATCAGCACTCCTTCAGAATAGGTTCTTCAAAGGGCAAGTCGCCCAACTCAGAAGAAATTGAACTCATGGGGACACTTTTTGGGGGAAAAGGAAGACGTGTGTGTGTGTGTGTGTGTGTGTGTGTGTGTGTGTGTGTGTTTTCTTTCCCCCCCCCCAAACAAAATATTTAAGCTTTGAAATGTGTTGTTCCTGTAATAAACAACAGATGACAGAAGACATCTGGACCAAATAGCAATTGTTAACTAATTACCTTCCTTGCATTATCCCAAAGTCTGTATCTAGTTTACTCTGCTGTTTTCAACACCCATCATCCAGATTTCTTGGCATAAAACATTGAAAACTCCTCTTTTCAGAGCTTACAGAAACTCAACTTCAAACTTTGCAACATAATACAAACAAAAACAATGCAATCACTGTTCAATAGTGTCAGCACAATAGCAGCAAGTGTGGAACATCTTCAGGATATCATGTAACCCAAATAATTTTCAAAGGCTTATAGACAAGTAGCCTACTTTTTTGTAAATTTCCCAGGACATTTTACTGAAAGCCACCTGTAAATTTCCCAAATAAATAACACCTTTATAGTTTCATCTCAAGAGGAAAATTGTCACAAACAACTATTTTATCTTTTCAGAGAAAAGAAAAGAACAGATCCTAGAAGTACCAATAAAAACACAATGGTAACAATTAATAGTTAATTAATTAATTCCTTAATTAATTTTCAGTTATGAGAAAAGGAATGAAGTGGGAAAATGCAACAAGTTTACAAACGGAAAATAAATGAGTGTGTTCAGATCCAAATCCAGTCACCCTGTAGAACAATATCTGCACTATTAAAAAATAAAGAGGAAGGGAGAAACTGACAAACAAAAAACTCTGCAGAGGATTGTATGTCTTCTATTTAACAAAAGGCAAAATTTTCCTAAGCTTGTTCACACTAAATTTAATGAAACTGATTTCCAAGAGGAATAAGAATTTAAACTCTCTTGCTTTTTCTCTTGCTCTCAACTCCTATCTGAAAATCTATGGAGAGAAGATGAGGCATTAAGTTCTCATTTTTGTGGTCACTGTTCCATACTTCTGATTAAGTGCAGCCTGAGAGAAATCAGTAATAATGTGCCCTGGATATCTCTTGAGGGAGATTGATTAAGCTGCTTGGGACAATAGTGCTTCTTTGCCCTTCCTGCTGCCTCCCAGAATCAACAACTAGAAAAGTAGTTCTAGGAGAAAAACCTGCCTTTTGGTCAAAACTCTGACCAGAAAGCCAAAGCCAGCTGGGGAAAACAGTCTGCCACATATGGAAGTGTGGCATGGAAGCCAAACGTTACAATGCCCATTGCTGCCGTGGCAGCTTCTTATCTTGCCTTTTGAAAAAGGAGAAGAGCACTTACCCGTTGGTGCCAGTTGTAGCTGAACAGCTGCTTCTGTGTTGGGCTGCGTTCACAGTAGGTAGTGTGGCATCACTGCAAGGACTAGATTCTTTATGAGCTGTATTAGGTTAAAAAAAGAAGCCACCAATGGGATAAATAAAAACAAGTTGGACGAGTCTTGGTGACAAAAGTTTCATTATGTAGTATGATTTCAAGGGAGGAATCATAACCATAACAGTGCCTTATGCTCTTCATTCATAATACATTCGTCCAAGAATCTCTGTGACTTTTAAAGCAATAATTAATTGGGCCTTGCAACACAATTTCAGCAAGGTAAGTACTGTAAATACAAATCAAAAGAACAGTGAAAATTTTTGCAAGGAAGAATAAAACTTATGTTTATGATTAAATGAAAAAGAATTTGCCAGAGCAAGACAAGGCATTTGATATGAGGCGGGTATTAAAAATGACAGACATTTATGTAAATTAATATATTCATGAATTGTACATCAGAGGAACAAGGCATATAAGGTGTCCGTTGAAAATTTATCTGGAATTGCCTCAACAGCATGTTTTTGCACAAGGTAGAAATTTATTAAAGATTAACAGCAATGAAAAAAATATTGTTGGTATTTAGTTCAGAAGGATGTGTGAAAATAGTTTACTATTATATCCCCATCAGTCCATTGCAATTTCTTTGATCAATCATTGTTTTAAAAATGCATTGCTATATAAGCATATGTGACAGCCTTCCAAAATGAGATTACTTTAAATTCTCCAGTTCCGTTGAATAAATTTGCAATTATATTTGCAAAATAATGGGCAATGTAAGCCTTATATATACTCAGTTAAGATTATAATATGTATTAAATATATTATATTTGCAATCCTTGATGAGTGGTCGTTGACTATATAATCGGCACTTAACTGAAAAGTTTTAAATTTACAGTACTAATTTCCTTGTTTAATTTTTTGGCACTGGCAGATTTTAATGAGCAGGTAGAAATCATAAGGACCTGAAAAGAATGTTGTATTTGAGCAAAATATATAGCTGAGATAATACGTAAATAAATAACTTCCCCTTCTAGCTTGGTTTCATAATTACTTTGAATGTTCTATTAGCAATCATCCCAACAGTATAGAATTCTGCTGCAGTTTCTTTTTTATGAACCTCAGAGCCTTCTTTGATCATGATTATCAAAACAACACAGTTGTCTGCCATTTTGAGGTGAGAAATACATAGAAATTAAATTTATTTTATATTTTTATTTAAAAGTTTTGTATGGCCAGTCATCTTAAAGCCAAGTGGCTCCCAAAAGCAATAAAACCCTCTAACTGTAAAACCATAAATCAAAAAATCAAAACAAAAATTCAGCATTGAATCATCCCCTGGAATTCCCCATAAGCAGATACAGATAACTTCATTCTATTCCATAATGTGGGGCAGCCATAGAAAATGCATGCTTCCATGGTCCCACTATTTTATTTTTTATTTATTTTATTTATTTGTCAAACACAACAATATATATAAGTATAAGCATGAAATAACCATACGAATTGGATACAATCAAAGGGAACATTAGGACAGGAACGGTAGGCACGCTGGTGTTCTTATGCACGCCAGACCTCTTAGGAATGGGGTGAGGTCAATAGTAGATAATCTTTGGTTAAAGCGGGGATTTTGGGAAGAGACCACAGAGTCAGGTAGTGCATTCCAGGCATTAACAACTCTGTTACTGAAGTCATATTTTCTACAATCAAGATTGGAGCGGTTCACTTTAAGTTTAAATCTATTGTGTGCTCGTGTATTGTTGTGATTGAAGCTGAAGTAGCCTTCGATAGGAAGGACATTGTAGCAGATGACTTTATAAGTTATATTCAGGTCATGCCAAAGGCGACAGAGTTCTAAATTTTTTAAACCCAGAATTTCAAGTCTGGTGGCATAAGGTATTTTGTTGTGATCAGAGGAGTGGAGAACTCTTCTTGTAAAATATTTCTGGACAAGCTCAATTGTATTAATGTCCAAAATGAGGTGTGTGTTCCAGACAGGCAAGCTGTATTCGAGAATTGGTCTAACAAATATTTTGTATGCTCTGGTTAATAGTGTAATCTTTCTGGAGAAGAAGCTACGCAAGATTAAGTTTACAACTCTTAAAGCCTTTTTGGCGATGTAGTTGCAATGGGCTTTGGCACTTAGATCGTTTGATATGAAAAGTCCAAGGTCTTTGACGGGGTGAGGGTCATCTACAAGATAATGACCATCAAGCTTGTATTTAGTGTTCAGATTCTTTTTTCCAATGTGTAAGATAGAGCATTTGCTGGTTGAGATTTGGAGTTGCCAAGTTTTTGACCATTCCGACACAAAGTCAAGGTCTTTTTGAAGGATAGCTGTATTGTTGGTAGTGTTAAATAGTTTAACATCGTCAGCAAAGAGAACACAATTACTTATAATATGGTCACAGAGATAATTAATGTATGATATGAAGAGTGTTGGTCCAAGAACGCTGCCTTGGGGAATGCCGCTATTGACAGGAACAGGATTTGATAGGGCACTGCCTATTTTGACCATTTGTTGTCTGTTTGACAGGAAAGCTGTTATCCAATTATGGAGGGATCCGGAGATGCTGTAGGATTATAGTTTTAGGAGAAGTTTGTCGTGTACCAAGTGAGTCAAAAGCTTTACAGAAGTCTATGTAAATTGCATCTATTGCTTTGCCCTGATCAAGATTTGTAGTCCATATGTTTGTGCAGTGAAGAAGCTGCAAATTACAGGATATATTTTTTTCTGAAACCAAATTGTTTATTAGAGAGTAGTTTGTTTGTTTCAAGGTGGAGGGTGATGGATTGGTTGATGGTTGATTCCATTACTTTGCAGGTGACGCAACATAAAGAGACTGGTCTGTAATTTTCAACTAGGTTGGGGTCTCCTTTCTTGAAGACAGGGATGACCATGGCCAAACTATAGTGACCATAGTTTGGGAAGGGAGCTGTTCATGAAAGCTTTTTCAAAGATTATGCTTAGGGGTTTTGCTATAACAGTGGAAAGCTTTTTTAAGAAGTATGCCCATAGACCATCAGATCAATAGATAGAGATGGTTTCAGTCTGCAAAGGGCCTTTTCAACATTATCTTCTGTGAAATCTATTTGTATTAGATCGTCGTAATCATTGTTGGTACGACTGGGGAATGTTGGGTATGAGCCATTACTGTTTACAAAGGCTGAGCCGAAGAATGTGTTAAAGAGGTTTGCTTTAACTGTTTCATCATTACATTCTTTACCATTATATCCTTTTAGGGGTGGGATGGATCTCAAGTCTTTAAGTTTGTTGTTTACAAAATTATAGAAAGCGTAATTGGATTTTGTGCACAGAAGGTCTTCTTCTTGTTTGATATGGTAATTGATGCATTCAGTCTTTATTTGGTGGCATATATTTTTAAAATTGGCTACATAGCCAGTTTTGTTTTTTAAAATAGACATTTCACATTTAAAATCCATAATCTCCATGGAAAAAATGGGTAAAGCCACATAAATGACATGGCCCCACCCATATTACAATCAAGAAACAAATCATGAAAAAAAAATCTCCCTTCCACCCCTGAAATAGTAATAGAAAATTATCCATCCTTCCTTCCGAGTGCCTATCAGCCTACAGTACTGCATATAATGTAGTGTCTTGATCAGTGGTGAAATTCATTTTTTTTACTACCAGTTCTGTGGGGGTGGCTTGGTGGACATGGCAGAGGAAGGATACTGCAAAATCTCCATTTCCACCCCACTCTGGGACCAGCCAGAGGTGGTATTTGCTGATTTTCTGACCTACTCAAAATTTCCACTACCAGTTCTCTGAACTACTCAAAATTTCTGCTACCGGTTCTCCAGAACCTGTCAGAACCTGCTGGATTTCATCCCTGGTTTTGATATGTTGACTTACAAGATGAATTCTAGATTTTATATCCTGGCTTCATGGAGAAACATGGGCATACATGGAATGAAACTGTCTCTTGCTTGCACTGTGGCATATTGAATGTGCCCAACCTACCAATACTGCAGTTACCATTATCAGGAAATGATGTATACAGTGCAGGTGAACTAAATTGAGCACTACTACAGAAGTTATTGGAAAGTCTCTACTGACCAAAGCCATGATGGACCGCAGAGTTTAATATCTAAGGGCTGGTGATGTTCACATTTTCCATAGGGAAAATTGCAACTTGGAATGCAAGAAAAGTAATGGCAAAGGGTAAATGGTAATAAGGAAGAAATTAAATAAAGAAAGAAAAATGAATGTGCTTTCTGAAACTAGGAGAAAGAGTAAGGATATATGGATATGAACGAAGGTAGTCTGATTCTTATAGAATTGATAAATACATATAAAGAGTAGAGATTTAGATTTAATTATAAATAAAGGAACTAAAGTGTGTGACAGAAATTATGGATTAGTTGCATACAGGTTCTTTTGTCTGCATAGAGTCCATGCATTATTAATGCTTGCATATCACACACCAGTAAATTGTGAGAAATTGTGAAACATTTTAAATGAATGCAAATGTGATTTTGTTCAGTGGAATGAGTGAGTAGGAGCAAGACAAAAGGCTATTTAGGGACACCCTCCCAACCCCCTTGAAAAAGGAAATGGAGATAGTAGAAGATTTGCTTTAAGAAAAAGTCTGTTCCTTTAGAATACTGTACATTGTGTAAACTTAAGTAATGCTAAGTACATTTGCTAAGTAATGAATATCATTCTAAAGGCGTGGTTCTTTTGACTGTTTATGATGAAATATTGAGAAAAATAAAGTAATTAAGAATGCAAAGGTAATGAGAGGATATGAATGCAGGACAAACCATCTGGGAGGAAATGTTAAGAATCAACCTGGGATTGTCTGAACTGAAGATAATTTTTTAATGCAAGCTATGTTAAGAAATAACTATCTTCTATCAGATGTAATGGCAATATTTACAACTACATTTGTTAATAAATGGACCAGCAGCTTCTGAGAGACCTGAGATTCTATAACAACTTATTAAATCCCTTAAAACTAAAAAAAAAACTTACTACAGATACTCTTCAACTTACAACCACAACTGAGCCCAAAATTTCTGTTGTTAAGTGAAACATTTGTTAAGTGAGTTTTGCCCCATTTTATGACCTTTCTTGCCACAGTCATTGTACTTGTTGAGTTAATGACGTGGTTTTTAAGTGAATCTGGCTACCAATTGACTTTGCTTGTCAGAAGGTTGCAAAAGGGGCTCACAGGACCCCAGGACACAGAAATGGTCATAAATAGGAGCCAGTTGCCAAGTGTCTGAATTTTGATCATGTGACCATGGGGATGTAGCAATGATTGAAAGTGTGAAAAACAGTCCTAAGTACTTTTTTTCAGTGCCATTGTAACTTTGAACAGTCACTAAATGAACTGTTGTAAGTTGAGGACTACCTGTATTACTTTTTATAGATATTTGTTATAAATAAATCAACTTGATATGCAGATACTAAGAAACAAGTGGAATGAAGAATTAGAGGTTCCTATATTGCTTAGACGATGCTTTAACTTCTCTACCAACAGTGTCAATGGACCTCAAATTATACAAAAAAAAAAAACAGCAAAAAATTTTTTTACAGTTTTTTGGACTCTGTTATGCCATTAAATGGGGCAACATTCACTTAACAATTGCTTCACTTAGCAACAGAAATTTTGGGCTGATTGTGGTTGTCAGTTGAGGACTACCTGTATATAAATATAATTGTGCAACAAAAGCATTTTTTTTTCAAATAATAATATTCTTTTGAACCTGGACTTTGGCAACTAGATAATGTGAATAGATTCTGTATGCCTTATTATGGCCAAAAGGCTAATATTGTATTAGATCCCATATTAGATCCCATATTAGATCCCGTAAACTTTGTTCAGAGCTCAAACGACGGCAAGAAGAAGGCAAAACCAACCTTTACATTGATTACCGTGCTGACTGCATAAAAAGAAAATCCTACAATCAAACAGCCATCACTCAACCACACTTCAATCAAAACATCCAACAATCCATCAATCAAGGTATCCATCCGTCTGACAATCGAAACATCCATCCACCCGTTCAACCAACTGTTGATCAACCAATTAATCCCGAACCACCCGTACAAAACCTCCAACCACCCAATGAACAACCACTCATTGCTCAACCAACCTTCCTTCAACCACCTGTTGTACATAACCCTCAATCAACTATCAATCAAAACTAGGTATGCACGCCCCTTACCTCTCCTTACCCAAACACTGCAGGTCTCAAATGTAAATTAATAAATGCAAGAAGTATTGTAAACAAATTATCTGAATTTATCCTCTTATTAAACAATGGTACATTTGATATTATATTTGTTTGTAAAACATGGCTGAACTCATCCCTCCCTGACTCCATTATTTCCAACAAAGAGTATCAAGTTTTTCGATAAGATCGTGAAAACTGCAGAGGTGGTGGAGTGGCTATCTTTTACAAAAAATCACTGAACCTAAAAAATATTCAAGCTGCACATAAACTTTCTCTTCCTGAAATTATTGTATGCGACCTGTCCATTAACACCACACTTCAATTTTTACTATGCTGCAGAGCCCCTGACTACAACATCGCTCATGCAAATATGTTAACCACACTGCTAATATGGGCTACCTCTTGCCCATATCTTCTCATCTTCCTGGGTGACCTAAATCTACCTTTTATTAACTGGATAACAAATGAATGTACAACTGAACCAATCCGTACTACACTATACAACACCGTTACAGACCTAGACCTTGAACAACTAGTATCTAACAATACAAGACTCAACAATTGCCTTGACCTCAATTTTTGCAATAACACAAATTTAATTTATGGAATACAAATAAAAGAACCCTTTTCCAACAGTGACCACTGCATGATAGACTTTTGTCTCAATGTACGCCCTCACATAAATCATCATAATAATAGTACTCCTAACTACAATTTCAAAAAAGCCAACTATGACCTTATAAACAACGACCTCTCATCTCTTGACTGGCAAAATCTATTCTCAACCTGTATCACTGCTGAAGACCATTATAGAGTTTTCCTACTTGAAATCAATAGAATCATCAAATTATATGTAATGTATTTGAATTTTAGGAGGGAAATTTGGGCGGGAAAATGCACGTTGCTGATTGGCTGATGCCTCAGCCAAAATACTATTTAAAGAGGGGGTTTTGCCTGTTGGCTTTTGCTGGGATCACAATAAACCAAAGAGCTGTTGTCACTTGTATCGTCTCCTGCCTCTTCATTGCCCGAACTTAACATTGGCGATGAGGATGGGATTTTGAAGGCAGTGAGACTAGGAAAAGAGCTGAAGGAGGAACATAGTTTCAAACCCAGCCAGTATCAAGAGCGAATACATAGCGATGTCTAGCTATACGCCGTCAGCGCCATTCAACTCAGCCAAGGAGAAATGGGGGTCGGACATGGCTCGTTTCGAGTGTTTCCTCGAAGTTAACGAACTGCAAGGAGTATTGGATAATCGGAAGCGCGCTTACTTCCTGAGCCACTGTGGGCCAGAAGTCTTCGATACCGCCGAATCGCTGTCGGAACCAACGCCTGTACAGTCAGTGCCATGGCAAACGCTACAGACGATGCTACGAGCACACTACGCGCCGGTGCCGTCGAAGTTTGTACAACAGTTCGAGTTGAGGCAAAGAGTTCAGCAAGAGGGTGAATCGATAAGCGTGTACATGGCCGCATTAAGGAAAGCCACAACCCACTGTGAGTTTAGAGACTTGGAGGACACTTTATTAGAACAACTCATTTGTGGGGTCAGGGACATCCGACTACAGAGGCGGCTGCTGTCGAAAAGCAACCTAACCCTGGCGATAGCCCTGGATGAGGCCAGGGCACATGAGATATCCACCAAAGCGGCGGAAACCTTACAAAAACCGAACACGCTGAATGCTGCGGCAAAAGCAATGCCAGTCCACAGCGAAGAAATCCAGGCCGAATCAGACGGTGAAGAAGAGGAAGAGGTTTTCCACACCGGGAGGCCGGAGAGAGGCGACCGGGACAAGTGCGTGAGTTGCGGAGGTTCAGAATTGCAAGTTCAGAGATGCAATTTGTCGGCGGTGTGAAAAGAAAGGACACATAGCTCAGGCCTGCCGAGCTCCACAACCTTCCCGCCCAAAATTCAAACCGGCCAATCAACAGGGCACCGGATCTGCGAAGCGGCCAGGGATTGGTCAGTTTAAAAAAGGCGCAAAGTTGAATCAGACCACTGTGCGAGTGGGCCACGCATTGACACGGCTAGAAAAGAAAATATTCACCAAGACATATATTGAAGGAGTGCAGTGTAAAATGGAGGTGGATACCGGCTCATCAATTACGACTATGTCTTGGGACACTATCGCAAGGGACCTACCAGACGTCGCGAAACACCAGCTGCGACCCCAAAAGCTGAGAGTGCAAGACTACCAGGGGAACCGAATCCCTGTTCGAGGAGTCATGTCCATCAGAGTGAAATATGGACAATTCAAGAAAACCCTGCCGATCACCATCGTAGATGGAAACCTGACCAGTTTGCTAGGTCTGGACTGGTTCCACGCCTTGGGCATGGGAATAACCGGGGTTCACAGAAGTGGAGTCAAACTGAAGGATGAACTGTTGAGAGAATTCGAGGACGTTTTCCAAGACAGCCTGGGCAAGTACGTGGGGACCCCCATTTCATTCAATTTGGACCCCCAGGTGGCTCCCATTAGATTAAAAGCTAGGAGGGTCCCATTCGCCCTCAAACCCAAGATTGACAGGGAACTAGACAAATTAGTAAGCCAGGGAATACTAGTCCCAGTCGACCATGCAACATGGGAGACACCAATAGTGACCCCAGTCAAACCGGACGGATCAGTCCAGATTTGCGCTGACTATAAGGCAACGCTTAACAAAGCATTGCAAAAGAGTGCTTACCCCGTTCCCGTAGTGCAACATTTGTTGCACTCGTTAGGGCAGGGACAGGTCTTTGCCAAACTCGATCTGGCTCAAGCCTACCAACAATTACCGGTTGACAACGGAACGGCCGAAGCGCAGACGATTGTCACATATCGGGGCGCTTTTAAATGCACTCGACTTCAGTTCGGAGTTAGTGTAGCCCCAGGGTTATTCCAAAACCTAATGGAACGACTCCTACAAGGTCTACCGGGAGTAGTTCCATATTTCAACGATGTACTGGTATCAGCAGAAAACTTGGAAGAATTAGGGGTCAAATTGCGGAAGGTTTTGGGCATTTTCAGGTCTGCGGGGCTTAAGGTTAAACTCAACAAATGCCAGATAGGAGTTGAATCTGTAGAATTCTTGGGTTACCGGATAGATAAGGAAGGCATCCACCCAACGGAGAGCAAAGTGCGAGCCATTAGAAAGGCTCCTGCTCCAAAAAACAAAACAGAATTGCAAGCATTTTTGGGGCTTGTAAACTTCTATGCGGTATTTTTAAAAAATAAGGCAACGGTAGCCGAACCGCTACATAAACTGCTAGCGAAAAAAGCTGTTTGGACTTGGGGCAGGGTTGAGGCTAAGGCATTTGAAGGCATTAAGAATCTCTTGTCCAGCGATAGCCTTCTAATTCAGTACAATGGGACGTTGCCACTAGTACTAGTTTGTGATGCATCACCCTACGGGGTAGGGGCTGTCCTCAGCCACAGGTTACCGAACGGTTCAGAAGCCCTATCACATATTTTTCCCACACGATGTCCGCAGCGGAAAGGAATTATAGCCAACTAGACCGGGAAGCCCTGGCTATAGTTTCTGGGGTTAAAAAATTCCACGGGTACCTGTTTGGGCGGCAATTTGAAATAGTCACAAACCACAGACCTTTATTGGGACTCTTGACGGGGGATCGTCCAACACCGGTTGCGTTATCACCCAGGCTGACCTGTTGGACTATTTTCCTGGCAGCATATTCATACAAACTGTCTCACCGACCGGGCAAGGACTTAGGACATGCGGACGCTTTAAGTAGATGCCTGTTGCCAGAGACTATTGAAGACCCGACCCCAGGGATGCCCGTCTTGTTAATTGATTTTTGGGACTCTGGCCCAGTCACATCTACGGAAGTGACTAGGGCATCTTACAAAGACATTGCCGTAAAAACTGTGATCGGTTGGGTGCAGAGGGGATGGCCCGCTGCACCGGGGGATCGTTTCAAAGAGTTTACAAAAAAGCGTTCGGAACTGTCAGTACAAGGGGATTGTCTGTTATGGGGGGATAGAGTGGTTATTCCAGACAAATTACGAGGGCATGTGTTGGAACTATTGCATGTGGGCCACCCGGGGATTGTGAGGATGAAAAGCCTAGCGAGAAGTTACATGTGGTGGCCACAAATGGATAAAGACATTAGCGACCCGGTAGGGAAATGCCAAGCATGTCAAGAATCAAGGCCACTACCCCCAACAGCCCCCATAAGGGATTGGGAGAAACCCCAGGGTCCTTGGTCCAGGATCCACATAGATTTTGCCAGGCCATTTCATGGGCAGACCTTCTTAATTGTGGTAGATGCCTACTCAAAGTGGTTAGAAATTTTACTCATGAAAACCACAACAGCGGAAGCTGTAATCACAGTCTTGAGGCATCTATTTGTGACACACGGGTTGCCCGACACTCTAGTGTCCGATAACGGCCCACAGTTCACGGCCACCCAGTTTGAGGGGTACTTGGCAGAAGAGGGCATCCGACATGTCCTCTCGGCACCTTTCCACCCAGCGACGAACGGAAGCGCTATCTAGAATTAGCCCAGGAGATTGGCGATCCAAAATTGATACCTTCCTGGCAGTCCAACATAGAACTCCCTGTGTGACCACCGGCCGCAGCCCATCGGAGTTATTAATGGGTAGAAGACTCCAGTGCCCCCTAGATCAGTTAAACCCAACATACTCCCCTGATGGGTACCAAAGCACAAAGGGAAGAACCAGAACAATGACAACAGGTGACCCGGTATGGGCACATAACTATAGTGAGGGCCCAGCGTGGCTAAAGGGAACAATTGTAGGAGTGACGGGCCCAAAGTCATACATAGTGGACATGGGGGATGGCCGAGTGTGGAGACGCCACATAGATCAATTACGAAAAAGAATACAAAACAATCCAGAAACCAAACAGCCAGACCCTGACTACCCAATATTTGAACCAACAGCTAACTCAATCCCGAGGCGATCGGAGGACTTAGCTGATTGGCTGATGCCTCAGCCAAAATACCATTTAAAGAGGGGGTTTTGCCTGTTGGCTTTTGCTGGGATCACAATAAACCAAAGAGCTATTGTCACTTGTATCATCTCCTGCCTCTTCATTGCCCGAACTTAACATTATACGTACCACAAATCACCACCAAAAAAAAAAAAAAAATTACCCATATCAATAAAAAAGCTTCAATCCAAAAAATAAAATCCCTCTGGAGAAGAAACAAAAAGGGCCATGTAGCAAACTTCAAAAACCGCTACAGAAATATTTGCAACAAAATAAAAACTGAATGCACCATTTATCACACAAAGCAAGAAAAAGACCTTCTGCGCACAAATTCCAATAGTGCTTTTTATAATTTTGTGAAAAATAAACTTAAAGAATCAAGATCCATCCCACCACTAAAAGAATCTAATAGCAAAGAATGTAACAATGAAACAATTAAAGCAAACCTCTTTAACACATTCTTTGGCTCAGTCTTTGTTAATAGTGATGGCACACATCCGACATTCCCCAATCGTACCAACAATGATTACAATGACTTAACACATATAGACTTCATAGAAGATAATGTTGAAAAAGCTCTTCACAAATTGAAACCATCTTTATCTATTGGGCCTGATGGACTATGTGCATACTTCTTAAAAAAGCTTTCCACTGTTATAGCAAAACCCCTAAGCATAATCTTTGAAAAAGCTTTCAGAACTGGTTCCCTTCCCAAACTTTGGTCTCTAGCCACAGTCATCCCTATCTTCATAAAAGAAGATCCCAGCCTAGTTGAAAATTACAGACCAATCTCTCTATGCTGCATCACCTGCAAAGTAATGGAATCTATCATCAACCAATCTATTACCCTCCACCTAGAAACAAACAACCTACTCTTTAATAAACAATTTGGTTTCAGAAAAAAAATTATCATGTAACTTACAACTTATCCACTGCAAAAACATATGGACTACTAATCTTGATCAAGGCAAAGCAATAGATGCAATTTATATAGACTTCTACAAAGCTTTTGACTTCTCCTAAAACTAAAATCCTATGGCATTTCAGGACCTCTTCACAATTGGATAAATGCCTTCCTGTCAAACAGACAAGAAGTGGTCAAAATTGGCAGTGCTTTATCAAATCCTGTTCCTGTCAAAAGTGGCGTTCTCCAAGGCAGCGTTCTTGGACCAACTCTCTTCATACTATACATAAATGATCTCTGTGACCTTATCTCAAGTTATTGTGTTCTCTTTGCTGACGATGTCAAACTATTTAACACCACCAACTATACTACTACCCTTCAAAAAGACCTTGACTTTGTATCCGATTGGTCTAAAACTTGGCAACTCCAAATCTCAACCAGTAAATGCTCAGTCTTACATATTGGAAAAAAGAACCCAAACATTAAGTACAAGCTTGATGGACATTACCTTACAGATGACCCCCACCCTGTTAAGGACCTTGGAGTTTTCATATCAAATGACCTAAGTGCCAAAGCCCACTGCAACTGCATAGCAAAAAAGGCTCTAAGAGTTGTAAACCTAATTTTGCGTAGCTTCTTTTCCAAAAACTCTACACTACTAACCAGAGCATACAAAAGATTTGCTAGACCTACCCTTGAATACAGCTCACCTGTCTGGAACCCATACCACATCTCTGACATTAATACAATTGAACGCATCCAGAAATATTTTACAAGAAGAGTTCTCCGCTCCTCTGAAAATAACAAAATACCTTATACCACCAGTCTTGAAATCCTGGGACTAGAAAACTTAGAACTCCGTCGACTCCGACAAAACTTGTGTTTAACAGACAGAATCATCTATTGCAATGTCCTTCCTGTTAAAGACTACTTCAGCTTCAATCGCAATAATACAAGAGCAAACAATAGATTCAAACTTAATATTAACCGCTTCAATCTTGATTGCAGAAAATATGACTTTTGTAACAGAGTTGTTAATGCTTGGAATACACTACCTGACTCTATGGTCTCTTCTCACACTCCCAAAAGCTTTAACCAAAAACTATCTACCATTGACCTCACCCCATTCCTAAGAAGAATATAACGGGTGTGCATAAGTGCACAAAAGTGCCTACCGTTCCTGTCCTATTGTTTCCTTTCATTGTATGTGCTTTTATATAATGTTGTGAGAAAATAAAATAAAATAAAAAATATTGCAGTATTGAAAAGATATTATGGCCCCTTTCACTCAAATTGATTGAATACCTAATTGCACTTGCCATTTATGAGTGAATTACCTATAGACCAATATTTCTCAACCTCAGCAACTTTCAGACTTCAATTCCCAGAATTCCCCTGCCACCATTTACAGCCAACCAGCTACTCCCCAAAGAGCAGTTTTTCCTGACCATGCTGACTAGGGAATTTTGGTAGTTGAAGTCCACACATCTGAAAATTGCTGAAGTTGAGAAACACTGCTGTAGACCAAAATTTTGTATGGAATACAAAATATAATGAACTACAGGACCAGTTTTTAGAAAAATACAGTAGATTAAAAATATTGCTTTACTGTATTAATAACATATGTATTTGAATAATAATTACACTAGATAACTATATATAGAATTATAACTATTGCTAGAATGGTAATCATACTCTTTTTCCACTTTGCTGTAATTTTTCCACTTTTTAAAAAATAAACATACTTTCTATGTGCTTTCCCCTTTACAGTATATGTAATTTTATCATTGTGTTTTGGATTTTTTCCTATTTTTTATCATTATTTTAAAAGCAATAAAAATAAATTTTAAAAATGGGGCACTGAAAAAAGAGAAGGAATCTAGAATAAAAATAGATCAATTACAGGAAAATTAAGAAATCTCTATTAAAAGATATCAGAAGACAGATTAATTTTAATGAATGAATAGGAAGTGGGCTAAATAAAAATGATATAGAAGTTATTTGGAATGAACTGAAAAGAATTACATTATATTGCAGAACAGGGTAAAATTATTTAATTAAATTATAAAAAGATGGAGCAATAAAGTGAAACAACTTATGGGTAAGACAAGCTGATGCAAAGGAAAATAACTAGAGGAAAAATCTGTATAATGTGTCTAAAGAAGAAGGATATTTGAAAAGAATGTAATCAAAGGGTATAAGAAAAAATAGAACCGAAAGAGGCAATTTTGACAGAAATAAAATTTTGTTTTGGAAATTAGTAAGGAGAGCTAAAGGATCCTCCAAAGGAGTTAACAGGATTAAGAATAAAAGTGGGAATTGAAGATGGTGCAGAATTGGGGTGAAAGAATATTGGAAAGGCTATTTTAAAGCTTGCTATGAAAATGATAGCAATATATTAATATGTATGACTGAAACAAGAAAAAATGATGAAAAAGGAGTCATGGATGCTATCAGAATGATGAAAAATAACAATACTGCAATTGTTAATGGACAGAAGGTCAAATATGGTTGTGTTTGTAGATGAGGATTATCCACTTTACTTCATGTGCACGCCAAGACTGTCTCTGTATTTGCTAATTGGAAGAATATTATTATTATTTCCCTTTTAGAAGTAACAGATAGCAAGATTGAATGCAAAACTAAAAGGAGATTAATTAGTTGGGTTTTTTTGGGAAATTGTTTGGCAGGTATCTGACTGAAAAGAGTACAAGAAATAATATGTACAATCAAGGAGAAGCAGTGTAGGTTCATGCCAGACATGGGACATACATCAGATTTTTGCCTTTCTGAAATAAGAGAGAACTATATTAATACAAGGAAGAACATTATTATGCATTTGTTGCTTCAGAGAAAATATATGTTGAATGAATAAACTTAAATTATGAATTGTTTTGCATGAGTAATATTTGATTGCTGAATGCAATAAGAACAATTTATGATGGAAGGAAAGGATGTGTGATAATAAACTGAGTGCTTAATGAATGATTCAGCACTGAGTATGAAGTAAGACAAGGATGTTTGGTATCCCCTTGATTGTTTGATGTATTTATAACGTTGGAGGTATGTTGTTTGGAAGTGTGAATGTGTCTTCTTTTATATGCAAATAATATCTTGTTGGATGAGAACACAAATGATCTTTCGCAAATATTAAAAATCTTTATAATACAACAAGGAAGATAGATTTTAAAATTAATGTATCAAAGTTCAAAGTAATGTTCTTGACAGTAAATGGAATAAATAATTGCAGTTATGTTTAAGTGTTGATAAAATAGGGTAAGAATATGTATACCTTGGTAGAATGTTTACTAAATATGGAGAACTTTATCAAGCAATTTTAAAATATGCCAATGCAAATATAAGGGTCATGGGAAGTATATGTTCTATCTTTGTTGGTTTTTTCAATTTGTATGTCTGATTGCCCAAGCACCCATTATGCAATTTTAAAGTGTGGAATGTTGAAAATTGTAAATATGGGGGTAGAAGAGTGTTCCTTAATTTATTTATTTATATGGAACTAAGAGTTGGATATGTCAGGGAAAATATAAAAATAAGTTGACTGCCATGGAAATGAATGATTTAAAAAGCACTATATGTAATAAAACAAACAGAAATTGATTTAGATTGAATAGAAGCTGAATGAATAGTTATCGGTATGAATTGGACGAGATTTAAACATTTGGCACTCTAGGCAAAGTTATAATCCAACACCCCTATGCTTTAGCTCATTCAATTTTGTTAGTGTGAGAAGCCCCCCACCCCGAGAATGAAATATTTTGGGGGATATTAAAAGAGGCACAATACTATATTTCCCCAAAGGAGAAATAAAGAAAAAACTTAACTATTTTAAGTCAAAAAGTAGCCCCAGTCTTCCTTCCATAGCCTCAAGCTGAAGCCTCAAGCCATTAGAGATGGATATTTTGTATCTATTAAGAAAGCCACTTATTCATAAGCAAAACACCTTCAGCTACCACTCCCAGGTAAGGCTGGACCTGATGGGATTAAGAATTTACATTCCTCCACCCAAATTCTAAGGACAGGACATGACCTTTAGTACTAATAGGATTTACCCACCATCATTAGAATAACAAAAGACATAAGGCTCACTACATTGTGCAACCCCCTGGAGCATCTCAATCACCAAACCCCAGAACCCTATAAAAATTCATTCACTCACTCAGCCATTTTGTCAGTCACCCCAGAAACATGCTGTCACTGAAGTTTCTGGAAATCAAATAAACAGAGACCTTCTTTCCTTGTAGCTAGGCTCCATTTTATTTCTGGTGTCTTTCTCTTGGATTGGAACTGGATTGGATTTTTCTTCCAACATTAGGAAATTGAAAAAAGCACCATTTTCCATCTTTCCTACTGTCTGCCTGTCATGCTTTTCAACCCTGTAGAGCAGGGGTGTAAAACTCATGTCATCACAGTGGCGTCATGTGACGTATTGGGACTTTTCCCCCCTTCGTTAAACCGGGTGTGGGTGTGGCCAGCATGGGACGCATCTGGCCCATTGGCCGGGAGTTTGACAGCTCTGTTTTAGAGGGGGATTTTCTTTTTCTTTTCTTTTTTTCTCTCAGCCATTTGTCATCCTATTTTCAAAGTAAATAATTTTTATTACATCAGCAGCCATTGCTGGCAATTCTGCTACATTACATTTAACCCTCCCACGGGCAGGCTAGCACAGGCACTGATTCAGTGATTTTCACTTCTAAAAATTTTTGTCAGAAGTTCTTTCAATTGGGAGCCACCTAAAATTTGGCAACCCTAGGTCATTGCTACTCAGCCTAGAGCTGGCTTTCCATATGAAAGATGACATTGCTCAAATAGAAAGAATAAATGAGGATCAAATTACTAATGAAACATATAAAAGTCATTAGGAAAGGAAAAACTGAGAAAGTTAAAGATAGAGCTGATAGAGATCTTTCAAAAGAAAAAGGTGAAAAATTTAAGCAACAAAAGCTATTTATGAATTGGTATATGGATGAAAGCAAGATTGGTTTGTAACAATAAAAAGATGTGAAGAGTCACAGTGAATTGTTTTCATGTAAATTAGATTTAGATCTATTTATTATCGCTTAACTTTTCCCTTAATTTCCTTGGGTTTATCTTTTCTAAACTTTACATTACATTGCTTATCCCAAATGGTAATAGCATAATGAAGATAAAGATATGTAAGTAAGCCAACCTATTGTGGTTTTGTCTGCAGACAAACGGAAACAGGAAATGTATTAGATCTATTTTTAAAGGATAAAATAGTAATAATAAAAACAATAAAACACTCTACTGAATAGGCAGGAGTGCTCTAACACATGAGCTTTTTGTGATTATTCAGTTTCTTTTGATGCGTTTCACAATGGACATAATTTTACTACGTTTGTATACAAGTAACTGCTTCTTTGGGTTGATATAAATGTATGCTTATGTCATTAGCAATAATATCTAACTCCTTTGTTTGGTATTCTCTTCATTTTCAATTGCAATTTATTTTTCCAAGTATCAGGTTTTCTGCAAAGATTGTTGGCTTTTGCATTGTATCCAAAATATCTAAGCAGTTCAAATATCAATCAAAAATAAAAATTTCAACCCATTTGCAAAATGACTTCAGGAAAAAACAGGACACACAGTAAGGATCTTGATGAGAGAAATCCAGAAATATCCATATATTATATATTATATCCGTATAATACCATATACCATATACAAAGCAATTCAAAGGTAAAAATATGTGATATCATAAAGGAAATAGCCTTTTCCAGGTAACAATGGCCCAAACAATATGGTATGTGGTAAAGTCACATTTCTGAACAGGTGAGATTCTCTATAAAAAATATAATAATCTGCTTATTACTGAGTCATAGTATTGGTCCATCTGGCTCAGTATTGTTTTTTCTGATTGGCTTTAGCTTTTAGGGAGGCCTTAAACAAAACCTCTTCTAATTTCTATGCATTTTTCCAGGGATGCCAAAGACTTAAGTAGAAATTTCTAAGTGGAAAGCATGAACAGTTCTATAAACTGTGGTCCTGCCCTAGCAAAACTGAAACAAAGATCTTGGACTTTACAAATTGAGATGCCATGGGGCTCCTTGGTTTGTGGCCAGGCTCAGGGAAATGAAATGAAATGACACAAGAGATGCTAGAGTCCAGCTGGAGGAAGATGTGGGATGAAGCCAACTGAATACTGGTACATTGTTAGGATATATCTTGTGGCAAAGCATATTTACTTCTCCACTCTTATTGCATCAACAGATGGCTACCCAGCAGCTTTGTTTTGGAGCAGAGAGAGGTTCACCTGATAGGGTCACTGTGAGGCAACTCTGGACATCTGTTTTCAACATTGCTTGGAGGTGGACTCTGATGGAGCTAGAGATATGCTTCAGGCACATTCTAACCTGAATATTTGGGAAGAGTTTGAGTTGATCAATCATAACTTCACAACTTAAAACCATCGCTTTCTATTGGACCCGATGGACTATGTGCATACTTCTTAAAAAAACTTTCCATTAATATAGCAAAACCCCTAAGTATTATCTTTGATAAAGCTTTCACTACCAGTTCTCTTCCCAAACTTTGGTCACTAGCCACAGTCATTCCTATCTTCAAAAAAGGAGACCCCAGCTTAGTCGAAAACTATAGACCGATCTCCCTTTGCTGCGTCACCTGCAAAGTCATGGAATCTATCATCAACCAATCAACAACCTACTCTCCAACAAATAATTTGGTTTCAGGAAAAAATTATGTAACTTACAACTTCTCCACTGCAAAAACATATGGACTTCAAATCTCGATCAAGGCAAATCAATAGATGCAATCTACATAGACTTCTGCAAAGCTTTTGACTCAGTAGTACATGATAAACTTCTCCTAAAATTAACATCCTATGGCATTTCAGGACCCCTCCACAAATGGATATCTGCTTTTCTGTCTAACAGACAACAAGTGGTCAAAATTGGCAATGCTTTATTAAATCCTGTTCCTGTCAAGGGTGGCGTTCCTCAAGGCAGCGCCCTTGGACCAACACTCTTTATACTATACATTAATGATCTCTGTAACCACATCTCAAGTAATTGTGTTCTCTTTGCTGATGATGTCAAACTATTTAACACCACAGACAATACTTCTATCATTCAAAACGACCTTGATCATCTATCCGCTTGGTCTAAAAATTGGCAGCTCCAAATTTCAACCAGCAAATGCTCAGTCTTACATATAGGAAAAAAGAACCCAAAAACTAAATACATACTAGATGGACATTACCTTACAGATGACCCCCATCCCGTTAAAGACCTTGGAGTTTTCATGTCAAATGATCTAAGTGCCAAAGCCCACTGCAACTACATAGCAAAAAAAGCTCTAAGAGTTGTAAACCTAATTTTGCGTAACTTCTTTTCCAAAAACACCACACTCCTAACCAGAGCATATAAAACATTTGCTAGACCAATTCTAGAATACAGCTCGCCTGTTTGGAACCCTCACCACATCTCTGACATCAATACAATTGAATGTGTCCAGAAATATTTTACAAGAAGAGTTCTCCATTCCTCTGAAAACAATAAAATACCCTATCCCACCAGACTTGAAATCCTAGGCTTAGAAAACTTGGAACTCCGTTGCCTTTGACAAGACCTAAGCTTAACTCACAGAATCATCTATTGTAATGTCCTTCCTGTTAAAGACTACTTCAGCTTTAATTGCAATAATACTAGAGCAACTAATAGATTTAAATTTAATGTCAACCGCTTTAATCTAGATTGCAGAAAATATGACTTCTGTAACAGAATCATCAGTGCTTGGAATACTTTACCTGACTCTGTGGTCTCTTCCCATAATCCTAAAAGTTTTATCCAAAAACTTTCTACTATTGATCTCACCCCATTCCTAAGAGGTCCATAAGGGGCGTGCATAAGCGCACAAACGTGCTTACCATTCCTGTCCTATTGTTTTTTTTTCTTTTCTTCTTCCTATATATATATGCTTATACCTCCTTATATTTACTCATATATGTGTTTATATACTATATAATCTTTTTGTATGATACCTACATATATTGTTGTGACAAAATAAAATAAATAAAAAAATAAAAATAAGGAAGTAGAGAGGATCCTTACTGTTTTGAGCTCTTCAATCTTTAGTCTGAACACATGCCCCTCCTGGGTTGTTAAGGCCTCCTGTGATGTGGCATGCAGTTGGGTCCAAGCAGTAGATCCCATTGTGGGAAGGGGTGGCTCAGCCAGCCCTGAAAGAAATAGTGGTTCACCTGCTCCTCAAAAGGCCTATGGTTTTGGATAACTTCTGTCCAATCTCCAACTCTCCCTTTGTAGGGAAGTTGTTGAGAGGGTGGTGAGCTCCCAGCAGTCAGGATTCAGTTCAGGCTGTAATTATCAAGATAATATTGGTCTCACTTGGAGTGGGAGCGGGGGCTAAGGATAGGGGTGATGTGTCCATCCTGGCTGTTCTAGAACTCTCTGTGACTTTTGATACCATAATCATGGTATCTTGTGGACCAGCTTCAAGGACTAGAAATAGAGGACATTGTTTTGCAGTGATTCTCCTAGTTAGTTCCAGATAGTGTTGATGGGGGAAGAGAGGTCCAGCCCTAGGCCTTTATTATGTGAGGAGCCTTAAGGTTCAAATCTTTCTTCCCTCCTATTTATCATCCACATGAAGCTGCTGGGGGAGGTTATTTTGCAGAATGGGGTTCGGTATCATCAGTAGGCTGATGATACCCAATTACATATCTCTACTTCATGACAGGCAAATGATGCTGTTCAGGTGCTGGCTCAGTGCATGGAGTTCATAAAGACCCAGATGGGGAAATAATAGCTATAACAACCATTAAAAGATGAGTGGTTGATATCTTTGTCAACGAATTGTACAAAAGTAGGTGACAATTGTGCACATGGGGTCCTATGCACAAATTCATCTTGAGCATCAATCACTATTTCTAGACTGGGAGGGGGGGTCTTGCTCACACTCACCTGTTTCAGCCATCTCCGGTTTCGGTTAGTACAATACACCTTACATTGGATTTCTTTTAAAAACCAGTTGGAAGTTGCATCTGCTCCAGAATGCAACAGCACATGCTGCTTTGGGTTTCCCATAGTTCACCCAAGTAACACCATAATTGAGTGAGCTGCACTAGCTTCCAGCTGCTTTCTGAATAAAATTCAAGTGCTCATTATCAGCTTTCAAGCCCTACATGATACAAAGTCAGGTTACTTGCAGGACCACCTCTGTTTGAAAATATTTGCCTGCTGTAGTAGGTGATATAGGATGGGTGTGCTCCAAGTCCCCTTTCTTAAAGGTTGTCAATTGACATGATCTCAGAGGCATGCCTTCTCAGTGGCCACTCCAGCCCTTTAGAACAGTTTCTCATTAGAGTTCAGAAGGATCCCTACCATTTTAGCCTTCCTTGGGGCTGTATAGACCTGATTCTTCCCCCAAGCATTGCTCTGCTCTCCAACTGGGAGTGTATCAGCTCCAGGTGGGAGTTGGTTTCTTTTGTCAAATAGCCTAAGGAGGAACACCCTACAGCAGAATTCCTGACTGAGCTCTTTTCAAGGTGGGGCAGTACTGCTGTTGCAGCCTGCCTAAAAATGGGCAGGGCACCTAGTAGGACAATCCAGCCCATGGTAGAAACAAAAGGATCTAGGAGTAAAAATTCTGAGCAAGGTGTGAAATATGGGAGACAAGGTGCAAGGTTCCTCCCAGAATACAAACTTGTGCACCAAAATATCACGTACTAAAGCAAGTTTTTCTCAACAGAACAGAATAACAGAGTTGGAAGGTATCTTGGAGGTCTTCAGATCCAAAAGCTGATTTGAAATCCACAAAGACAAGAAAACAGATATCTTTGGGTGGCAAGATATATTTTTCAAGATCAAATAACAGTCCATGAAGTTGAATGGTTTCCTCTAAATCCTACCTGTTTCTAACAAGAAAGTAAATAAACAAATTCACTTTGAACAGAGTCCAATTGTTTCAATAAAGATATTTTACATTTTGCCCATAGTATGAAGCACGTATTAGGTCTCTAATTGGCAGAATTAAGTTTATTTCCTATATTCTGACTTTTGAAGGAGCTGGCAGATGTTATCTCAGAACCATTGTACCATATCTTTCAAAAATCCAAGAACATTGGGGAATTAACTAAGGATTGAAAAGAGCTGGTGTGGTTCCTATCTTCAAAAAAGGGGGAAAAAACAAACCCAGGAAATTACAAACCAATCAGCTTAACATTAATACTTGGGAAGGTACTGGAAAAGATAATCAAAAAACAGATCTGCGAATACCTAGAAACAAATAAAGTTATAACTAAAAGCCAACATAGGTTTATCAAAAACAGATCATGCCAGACAAATCTTATTGCATTCTTTGACAAAGTGACTAAATTAGTAGACCAGCAAAATGGAGTGGACGAAATATATTTAGACTTCAGCGAGGCATTTGACAAAGTAGACCACAAACTACTTCTTGGTAAACAGTAGAAAAATATGGAATAGACAACATCACCACCAGATGGATTTGTGACTGGCTGACAAACTATACTCAATGAGTTGTCCTTAATGATACTGCAATTACATGGAGGGAAGTAAGAAGTATGGTGCCAAGGGTTCCATCTTAGGCCCACTATTCTTGAATATCTTCATAAATGACTGAGAGGAGGGAATAGAAGGGGAACTCATCAAATTTTCAGATGACACTAAGCTGGCAGGAACAGCCAACACCCCAGAAGACAAGCTCAGGAATTCAAAAAGGTCTTGACAGACTTGAACAATGGGCCCTATCCAATAAAATGAAATTTAATGTGGAGAAAGCAAAGTATTTACACTTAAACAGAAAAAAAACCAAAGTACAGATTAGGTGAAACCTGGCTCACAAACTGTAACTGTGAGAGGGACATTGGAGTTCTAGTGGATGATCAGTTAAATACGAGCTAGCAGTGTACGGCAGTAGCCAGAAAAGCTAATATAATCCTTGGTGGTATAAACAGAGGCATAGAATCAAAATCACGTGAAGTCTTAGTACCACTTTATAAAGCCTTAGTAAGGCAACACCTGGAATACTGCATCCAGTTTTGGTCACCACAGTACAAAAAAGATCTTGAGACTTTTGAAAAAGTTCAAAAAGAGCAACTAAGATGATTAAAGAACTGGAGAAAAAATATAAAAAGGATGGTTGAGGAGTTGGGTTTGGCTTGTCTAGAGAAAAGAAGGACTAGGAGGAATGTGATAGCAGTATTCCAGTATTTGAGGGGTTGCCATAAAGAGGAGAGGGTCAACTTATTTTCCAAAGGGGGCAGGACAAGAAATAATGGATGGAAACTAATCAAAGAGAGAAGCAACCTGGAATTAAGGAGAAACTTTCTAATAATGAAAACAATGAGCCATTGGAACAGCTTGCTATCAGAAGTTGTGGGTGCTTCATCACTGGAAGTTTTTTAAAAGAAACTGGACAACCATCTATCCAGGGGTGGGATTCTACCAGTTTGCACTGGCTTTCTAGAACTGATTGTTAACTTTCTAAGCAGTTCAGAGTGGTTAGAAAAAATCTCCTTTTGTTTTTTTCCACTTTACAGGGATAATCCTGTAAGGAATTACAACATTCTGGTGTTGTTTCTTGCCCTGCTTACAGGGTTTCACCTGAAAAAAGTGACTTATGACCGTTTTTTCACACTAACTACCATTTCAGCAAACTGTCATTTGGGCAAAAAAGCGATGTCGAGTTGGCCACGCCCACCTTGTCACATGACCACTTGGCCATGCCTGCCAGGTCACATGAAGCACCAGAGTTGTAAAATGAGTGACACGTTTTTAAGAATGCTGCAATGGGCATAAATGTGAGGATGGTCGTAAGTGCAAGGACCGGTCAAAAGTGCAAGGACGGATCAGAAATCATTTTTTCCAGCCCTCTGAGTAGTCCCTATGCATGTAGCCATGGGCACCCAGTCACATGACCAGCTAGCCACCTCCACTCAGTCACATGACCACCAAGCCACCCCCCCCCAAATAAGCCACGCCCACAGAACCGGTTGTTAAAAAATTTGAATTCCATGACTGCATCTATCTGAAATGATATATGGTCATGCTTGAGCAGGGGGTTGGACTAGAAATCCTCTAGGGTCCCTTCCAGTCCTATTCTGATTCTGTATTCATATACAGGGATAAATATACCCTCATCCATTCAGATGGAAAACATGCTATTATCGTAAGATACGCCTCAGCAGGGTAGTGATTATCTGGATCTCAAGGAGAATGTCATTTCAAATAAACAGTGGTGGCAATTATAAAACCCACATTCAAGGCCCCCTAATTATGGCAATCTGTGATTAAAGAGCCATGAAGAAATCCCTTTCTGCATTATCTTATGTGAGAGCAAAAACAATTGAAAGAAGGCAGTCCAGAAGACAGGTCCTGTGACCTGAAGCAGTTTAAAAGTGATAATTAGCCCCCTGAATTGGCCAGAAGCACATGGACAGCTCTTGATATATCCAAATGCTGATTTTTTTATCAATTGTGGTTTTCAACAGCAGCATCACATAAAGTACATTGACTTCATCAATTTGGTGAGTTTTTCTATCTCGGTGCATATAATAATCTTGCTGCATTAATCATATGGTGAAAGAACCTTCCATGGCTTTTCTCTATGTGTTTATCCATTAGTGTTAGATTCGGGCAATAACGAGGCAGGAGACCAGATGAGTGACAACAGCTCTTTAGTTTATAGTGAACCCAGCAAAAGCAAACGGTAAAAACCCCTCCTTATATACAGTTCAGCTGGAGGCTTCAGCCAATTAGCAACGTGCTATTTCCCGCTCTATTTTCCCTCCAAAACCCTTAAAGATACATTACACTCCTCCCCTCCCAGAAAACTTTTACCCCTATTTACATAAAATGACTAATTATTTTTCTACGTAGTCACGTAAGTACGCAGGGCATCTCCTAACTCTTTCGGACCTGCGCAGTTCATTATCTGGGAGTGAGTCAAGCTGGCCGGAGGGACTGTTCGTTCCTCTCAGCTCCTCCTCCAGGCCATCCGGCCTTGGATTACTTGCAGAGTTGTTCCTGCTTTCCTTCGGAGGGACCGGTTGGTGTCGCTGGAACTCAGATAAGTCCTGCGGTTCTCTCGGGTTTGAGTTAGCTGTGGATTCAATCATTGGATAGTCAGGGCCTGTTTCATCTGTTTCTAGACTGGTGGCTATTCTTTTTCTTAACTGGTCTATGTGGCGTTTCCAAACCCGGCCATCCTCTATTTCTACGAGATATGATTTGGGCCCGGTTGTTTCTAGGATTGTTCCCTTTTGCCAGTTTGGGCCTTCACCATAATTGTGTGCCCATACGGAACTCCCTACTGTCAATTCTCTTGTTTTGCCCGGTGTTGTTTTGTACCCGTCTGGTGTGTAGTTCGGGTTTAACCGGTCTAACGGGCATCTAAGCTTTCTCCCCATCAGTAGCTCTGCTGGGCTGCGGCCAGTCGCTACACAAGGGGTTCTGTGTTGTACCGCTAAGAAGGTGTCAATTTTTAATTGCCAATCCCCGGGTCTGAGTCTGGACAATGCCTCTTTTGCACTCCAGATGAAACGCTCTGCAAGGCCGTTCGTCGCAGGGTGGAAAGGCGCCGAGAGGACATGCCGGATGCCCTCTTCCGCCAAGTACCCCTCAAAAAGGGTCGCCGTGAACTGTGGCCCGTTGTCTGAAACGAGTGTGTCTGGTAACCCGTGTGTTACAAAAAGGTGCCGCAGGACTGAAATTACAGCCTCTGCGGTCATGGATTTCATTAGAATGATTTCCAGCCATTTGGAAAATGCGTCTACCACCACTAAGAATGTTTGGCCGTGGAAAGGGCCGGCAAAATCGATATGGATTCGGGACCATGGGCCCTGGGGTTTCTCCCACTCTCGGATTGGGGCCGTTGGTGGTAGTGGTCTGGATTCCTGGCATGCTTGGCATTTCCCAACCCTATCGCTAATCTCCATGTCCATCAAGGGCCACCACACATAGCTCCTGGCTAAACCCTTCATTCTCACGATTCCAGGATGGCCTTCGTGCAGAAGTTCCAGAACTTTTTTCCGCAATTTCTCTGGGACCACCACTCTATCCCCCCAGAGCAAACACCCCCCTTGCACCGACAATTCCCCGCGCTTTTTTACATATTCCCTAAAACGCTCACCCAGCGCAGCGGGCCATCCTCTTTGCACCCAACCCATTACAGTCCTTAATGTAATGTCCTTGTAAGAAGCCCGAGCCACCTCCTTGGAAGTGACTGGACCAGAGTCCAAAGAGTCAATTAACAAGACGGGTGTGCCCGGAGTGGGGTCTTCGATAGTCGCTGGTAAAGGGCATCTGCTCAAGGCGTCTGCATGCCCTAACTCCTTTCCTGGCCGATGTAGCAGTTTGTAAGAATATGCAGCCAGAAAGATAGTCCATCGGGTCAATCTGGGCGAAAGTGCCACGGGCGTTGGGCGGTCGCCCGCCAGCAACCCTAGTAAGGGTCTATGGTCTGTGACGATTTCGAAGTCGCGACCGAAAACATATTCATGGAACTTCTTTACCCCGGAGACTATGGCCAAGGCTTCCCTATCCAACTGGCTATAGTTCCTTTCAGCTGAGGACATTGTTCGGGAGTAAAACGCTATAGGGGCTTCTGTGCCATTTGGCAGCCTGTGGCTGAGCACAGCCCCCACCCCGTAGGGGGATGCATCACAAACTAGCACCAATGGTAGTGTGCTATTGTATTGGATCAATAGGCTATCACTAGACAGGAGGTTTTTTATTGCTTCGAATGCTCTAGCTTCTGCCTTTCCCCAAGACCATGCAGCATTTTTCCCTAGTAATTTGTGTAGCGGCTCGGCTATAGTTGCTTTGTTTTTTAAAAAAACCGCGTAAAAGTTTACCAGACCCAAAAACGCCTGCAACTCTGTTTTGTTTTGGGGTGCTGGGGCCTTTCTGATTGCCCTAACCTTGCTCTCAGTGGGGTGGATCCCCTCCCTGTCTATCCGATAGCCCAGGAATTCTACGGATCCTACCCCGATCTGGCATTTGTTTAATTTGACTTTTAGACCGGCGGACCGGAAAATACTTAAAACTTTTCTCAGTCGCACCCCAAGTTCTTCCATATTGTCGGCGGATACCAGTACGTCATCAAAGTACGGTACCACCCCGGGGAGCCCCTGCAGAAGCCGCTCCATTAAATTTTGAAATAACCCTGGTGCCACACTGACCCCAAATTGTAACCTGGTGCATTTGAAAGCACCCCTGTGCGTTACGATTGTTTGTGCTTCGGCCGTGCTGCTATCAACGGGTAACTGCTGATAGGCTTGGGCCAAATCTAGTTTGGCAAAAACCTGCCCCTGCCCTAACGAGTGTAGCAAGTGTTGCACCACTGGGACGGGGTAAGCGCTCTTTTGCAAAGCTTTGTTTAGCGTCGCCTTGTAATCGGCGCAAATCCTGACCGACCCGTCTGGTTTCACTGGGGTGACTATCGGCGTCTCCCACTTCGCATGGTCAACTGGCACTAGTATCCCCTGGCTTACTAGTTTGTCCAGTTCCCAGTCAATCTTGGGCTTCAGGGCGAAGGGAACCCTCCTAGCCTTTAAACGGATAGGGGCAACTTGAGGGTCTAGGTTGAAGGAGATAGGGGTCCCCTTGTACTTGCCCAGGCAGTCTTTGAAAACGTCCTCGAACTCCTTCATGAGTTCGTCCTTGAGGTCGACTTCATTTCGGAAGACTCCGGTCACTCCCATGCCCAATGCCCGGAACCAGTCTAGTCCCAACAAACTCGGCAGAGTCCCATCGACGATGGTGATGGGCAGAGTTTTTTCGAACTGTCCATATTTGACGTGGACGGTCGCCCTCGAACAGGGATCCTGTTCCTTGATAGTCCTGCACTCGTAGCTTCTGTGGCGTTTGCGTTTCGCGATAGCCGGCAAGTTTTTTTCTAAGTTGCTCCAGGACATGATCGTAATTGAAGATCCAGTGTCCACTTCCATTCGGCACGGCACTCCTTCGATGAGTGTTTTAATAAAGATTTTTTTTTCTAGGCGTGTTGATGCCTGGCCCACTCTCACGGCGGTCTGATTCAACTTCGCCTTTTTCCCTTGACCAATCCCGGGCCTCTTATGTTCCCGCGCTTTGATTGGTCGGTTTGAATTTTTGGCGGGAAGGTTGGGGCGCTCGGCAGGCTTTCGCGATGTGCCCTTTTTTTTCACATCGCCGACACATGGCATCCTTAAATTTGCAGTGTTACCGTTGGTGTTGGCCCCCGCAACTCGCGCATTCGCCCCGGTCTTCCCTCTCCGGCCTCCCGGTGTGGAAGACTTCTTCCTCTTCCGACTCGGCCTGGACTTCCTCGTTGTGGACCGGGGTTGTTTTCGCTGCCGCCCCTGGCGCGACCGGCTTTTGTAGTGTTTCTGCCGCTTGGGTAGACATCTCGTGAGCCCTTGCCTCGTCCAGGGCGATTGCGAGCGTTAGGTTGCTTCTGGACAGCAGCCGCCGTCGCAAACGGATGTCCCTGACCCCGCAAATTAGCTGGTCGAGCAACGCGTCTTCCAAGTCTCGGTACTCACAATGGTTCGCGGCTTTCCTCAGTGCTGCCATGTACACACTGATGGACTCGCCCTCTTGCTGCATGTGCTGCCTTAATTCGAACCGTTGAACGAACTTGAAGGCGTTGGTGCATAGTGGGCTTTCAAAACAGTCTGCAGAGTTTGCCATGGTACCGCCTGTACCGGCGTTGGCTCAAGCGATTCAGCGGTGTCGAAAACCTCGGGACCGCAGTGACTCAGGAAATCGCCCGTTTCCTGTTGTCCGAGACTCCTTGGAGCTCGTTGGCTTCGAGGAAACACTCGAAGCGAGCCATGTATGACCCCCATTTTTCTTTGGCTGGGTCGAATGGCGCTGGCGGTGTATAGCTGGACATCGTTGCTAACCGCCCTTATTTTGCTGGGTTCGTTCCTGGTGCTCTTTTGCCTCGAAATCCCACCTTCGTCGCCAGTGTTAGATTCGGGCAATAACGAGGCAGGAGACCAGATGAGTAACAACAGCTCTTTAGTTTATAGTGAACCCAGCAAAAGCAAACGGTAAAAACCCCTCCTTATATACAGTTCAGCTGGAGGCTTCAGCCAATTAGCAACGTGCTATTTCCCGCTCTATTTTCCCTCCAAAACCCTTAAAGATACATTACAATTAGTCCAGGGATAGTCAACCTTTTTATACCTACTGCCCACTTTTGTATCTCTGTTAGTAGTAAAATTTTCTAACTGCCCACCAGTTCCACAGTAATGCACCGTGTATTGTCCTCTGCGCATGCCTCTCGCGCATCGTGGATTGGGGTTGGGGGGAGGTGCTTGCTACCAGCTCTGCTTGTCTGTTACGGCTGGGTGGTGTGGGGGGAGATGCACGAGCTATTCTGGGACGAGGTTCTTTTGTTTGCAGTCGCACTATAGCACCATTTAGTTTCACTTAGGTAACGTGAACTAAACTCATGCGTGGCAATACAAATAGTATATTTTCAGAAATTTAAATTGTCACGGGGAATTTTATGAAAACCTAATAAAAACGTTTTTAAATAATGCTCTGGGAGTTGAAGTCCACAAGTCTTAAAGTTGCCAAGGTTGAAGACCCCTGGATTAAATGATACATCAATTGTCAAAACAGGCAATTTATCTGGGCCAGGTACATTTTCTTCTGGGTTAGGACTTGATGGTGGATTAGAAGTCCCTGTGACCAACTCTGCAAATGGTGATCACACTGTAGTGAAATGGCCAAGTGAAAGATGAGAGGAGAGATATTTAGGATTGTCCACTTGCAATCTGGAAGAGCTGTTTCTAATGAGGAAATCACAGGAATTCAGTTTCTTGTGAATGATCACTGAGAAATTTACAATGTGACCTTAACTGGAGGACATACAAATGGAAATGACAATATCACAATGATAATAATGATATTATTGTTTTGTATAGACAAAAAAAATGTTACAACATATTCAACACAATGAAGGGGATTCCATGTTGGGCACTACAGGTATTAGCTTCTCTAAAATGTTAGCCTAACATAAAACTTATAAATGAAGCAAATGATCCTCCAAAGGGGAAAAAAAATAGAAATTTAAAATATATGATTTGCTTACAAAAACACGTTATGAAAAATGATGTAAAATATTTAAATCACAAAAATCTGAGAGAAGAATTTATTTCAGCAAGATTGAAAAAAAAATGGAGTTATTTTATAAATCCTCAATTACATCCAAAAGTTACATTGACTGGTATTATGTCAGGTATGTCAAGTGGAAGTTAATATACAGGTCATTAAGAATTTGATATTGGGAGTTTATGCTACAAACTAAAACAGCATTTTAGACTTATAGATTAATTATTGCATTTTATAAATAAAAATTGGTGCCTCCTGCGGGATTGTAATGGAGTGATTTCTCCACAAAAAGATAGAACTTCTGAGAAAAAAATATTTAAAATACATAAAGTAAATTACCAAATGTTTTTTTATTCAACAGATAATTTGGAACTTCTTAATATATGAAGATAGAAAGATGATGATGCAAAATAATATACCTATTTTTCTGTAAGACATAGATTTTTGTAAGGGGGAAACATATCCCATCTCCCACCATTCATAAACCAAGCTGACACCAAAAGTGACAAATTTGCAAGTCAGGACACAATGCTACAAGATAATGTTTAAGGCTCTTTTCAATTGAAAAGGATAAAACCACATCTCTTTCTTGGAAGAGCAAATAAGTCACTTAATAAAAACCTAATAAAAACTGAAATCGCTTAAGAAATTGAGCTTTCCTGTTCACACAAATGTGGTGCCCCATATTCAGCTCCTAGGCAAAAAGAAAAAGCTCCTCAAAATCTACAAAGTAATATAAGGATGTTTCCCCTCCCCCACACCATGCATAGCCAACAAAATTTATTTATTTTTATTTAGGAAATTTATTTAATAAAGACACACTCACAAAGGACTAATTTCCCTATAAACACTACAAGACTCTGGTAGTGTTTATAGGGAAATTGGTCATTTGTAGAGCCTGTCCAAAAGACACACTCACAAAGGACTAATTTCCCTATAAACACTACAAGACTCTGGTAGTGTTTATAGGGAAATTGGTCATTTGTAGAGCCTGTCCAAAAGACACACTCACAAAGGACTAATTTCCCTATAAACACTAGAAGACTCTGGTAGTGTTTATAGGAAATTAATCATTGTAAACCTGTCCAAAAGACACACTCACAAAGGACTAATTTCCCTATAAACACTAGAAGACTCTGGTAGTGTTTATAGGGAAATTGGTCATTTGTAGAGCATTTTTCATGTATTTGCTCCTATTTTGTTACTATCTTCAAGTTCTTCCCTTCTTGCTGTAGGAATTTAGCACCCACCCCCCTCCTAGAAGAATGAAATATTTTAGAAAATATTTAAAAGGCAGAATATATTTCCCTGGATGAAAAATGGAGAAACATGTTTTAAAGTCAAAGCAACTTCCTGCCACCCCCCACATTTGTCAATGGGCCATTAAAGCCTCAACCAAGCTCACTCATTTCCCCCCACCTTTGTCAATGGGTCAGAGATAGAAACTCAATCCCCCCACCTTTGTTAATGGACCATCTTTTGCAACACAATAGAACAGAAACTCACCACATGGCAAGGCTCAAGCAAGCTTGAGAGACAACCTACAAGGCTAGCTAAGACCCCCACCCCCTGGGAGTCTGACAACCAATCAGGATACTCTTCCTGTGCCCCAGAAAGTTCAAAGCTCAGAAAAAGCATAAAACCAGGGAGCACACAGGATCTCGCCCCTTTTTCTGTTCAGGAACTCAAGCCATGTGATCCTGACCACCATTAAATCATCGTTCCAAGCAGCCTCCATGTTTCCAGTGTCTTTGTCCCCACTTGGAACTGAACCCAGATGGATATTTCTTCCAACATTGCTGTCAAATAAATTATCCCTTTCCAAACAGCAGGTACAATGTAATTCTTCTGCAATCCCAGCTCAGAACTAATCCACATTTTCTTTTGATTGTCAGAATGCAAGTTACAAAAAAAAAAAAGAGTGGGGGACAAAAAAAATTAAGATTAAAAATACAGGAAGTAGATTCTGCAATAATAGATAATGCAAATACATAAAAAATGTTCCATCAGTATTATACTGGTGTCAGTGCTATCATCCTGCTCTGCCTTTGCTTGGCCTTGCTGATGTCAGACTGATATTGGAAGAAAAACCTGGTCTGGTTCCAATCTGGGAAAAAGACACTGGAAATAAAATGGAGGCTGGTCACAAGGAAAGAAGGTCTCTGTTTATTTGGATGCTAGAAACTTCAGTGACAACAGCATGTTTCTGGGGTAGCTGAGGAAATGGATTGAGATGGGTGGGCTTTCATACATTCTTTGTACTTTTGTGATTGAGATGCCTATTCCTATATAAGAATGTGTCTTTTAATATTTTAATGGCTGTTGTCAGATTCCTATGGGTTCATGTAGACTGTCATGGTTGGCTCTTCAGTCAAAAGGGGAAATGCAAATCCTACCTATTTGCTAATCTTGTCAGCTTGTGTTTGCTTATTTGGAGTCTCTTTGCTTATGAATAGATTGACTCAATCTTTCTGAATGGATACAAAATCTCCATTCCAACAAACTAACCTCTTCAAGCTTCTGCTTGAGGCTGTATGCCTATGGCAGGAAGAGTGGAACTGCTTTCTGGCTCTAAGAACATAATTCTCCTCTTTTTCTTTAGGGGAAATATAATTTTCTGCCTCTTTTAATATTCCCCAAAATATTTCAGGGGGGAGGGGCTTCCCACATTGCCATAACCCCGAGGGGGACAGGAAGAGGGAGCCAACATACAGAGGGAGAAAAGCCAGAAACCAAAATTACCCCAAATGCCTGACTGAGACATTGGCTTGCTGACCCCAAGACCACAAGCGTTGAATGCAGAGCATCATGGAAACAGGACTGTTACCAAAACAATTTGTTTGAATTCCATTGGAAAGTAAACAGATAATATGGGAGGGAATCTGGAAAAGGGAAAAGTAAGTGGACAGATTTTGTGCACAAATCACAGATCTGGCTTTATCTAGTTCAGTGATTATTAACCTTTTCCAGACTGAGTGCCAAAGTGCACACACGTGAATGTTTGTGCGTGTGCCCCAAATCCCAAAATGCAATGCATGCATGACCACGTGCATGCGCCCTGTCCCCCATGCTTGCATGTGCAGCCCTCCGCATGCCCCCTGCCCCCTGCACGCGTGCGCAGGCCCCCACATGCACAGCAGAGACCCGATGACCAGCTGGCCGATGACACATGTGCAGCAGAGCTGAACTGTGGCACGCTTGCCATAGGTTTGCCATCACGGACCTAGTTTGTAACTATGTGGCTTTAGTAAAGTTAAACCTTTCACTATAAATGCAGTTGAAGGCTCTTCTTTCCTAGATGGTCATTTTAACCTTATACACAAGTCAATAGATGGACATTACCTTACAGACGACCCCCATCCCATTAAAGACCTTGGAGTTTTCATGTCAAATGATCTAAGTGCCAAAGCCCACTGCAACTACATAGCAAAAAAAGCTCTAAGAGTTGTAAACCTAATTTTGCGTAACTTCTTTTCCAAAAACACCACACTCCTAACCAGAGCATATAAAACATTTGCTAGACCAATTCTAGAATACAGCTCGCCTGTTTGGAACCCTCACCACATCTCTGACATCAATACAATTGAATGTGTCCAGAAATATTTTACAAGAAGAGTTCTCCATTCGGGTCTTCGATAGTCTCTGGCAACAGGCATCTTCTTAAAGCGTCTGCATGTCCCAAATCTTTGCCCGGTCGGTGAGACAGTTTGTACAAATATGCTGCCAGGAAAATAGTCCAATGGATCAGCCTGGGTGATAATGCAACCGGTGTTGGACGGTCCCCCGCCAAGAGTCCCAATAAAGGTCTGTGGTCTGTGACTATTTCAAATTGCCAACCAAACAGGTACTCATGGAATTTTTTAACCCCAGAAACTATAGCCAGGGCTTCCCGGTCTAGTTGGCTATAGTTCCTTTCCGCTGCGGACATCGTGCGGGAAAAATATGTGATAGGGGTTTCTGAACCGTTCGGTAACCTGTGGCTGAGGACAGCCCCTACACCGTAGGGTAATGCATCACAAACTAGTACTAATGGCAACGTCCCTGAATTAGAAGGCTATCGCTAGATAAGAGATTCTTAACGCCTTCAAATGCCTTAGCCTCAACCCTGCCCCAAGTCCAAACAGCTTTTTTCGCTAGCAGTTTATGTAGCGGTTCGGCTACCGTTGCCTTATTTTTAAAAAATACCGCATAGAAGTTTACAAGCCCCAAAAATGCTTGTAATTCTGTTTGTTTTTTGGGGTTGGGGCCTTTCTAATGACTTGCACTTTGCTCTCAGTTGGGTGGATGCCTTCCTTATCTATCCGGTAACCCAAGAATTCTACAGATTCAACTCCTATCTGGCATTTGTTGAGTTTAACCTTAAGTCCCGCAGACCTGAAAATGCCCAAAACCTTCCGTAATTTGACCCCTAATTCTTCCAAGTTTTCTGATGATACCAGTACATCGTCGAAATATGGAACTACTCCTGGTAGACCTTGTAGGAGTCATTCCATTAGGTTTTAGAATAACCGGGGGCTACACTAACTCCAAACTGAAGTCGAGTGCATTTAAAAGTGTCCCGATGTGTGACAATCATCTGCGCTTCGGCCGTTTCACCGTCAACTGGTAATTGTTGGTAGACTTGGGCCAGATCGAGTTTGGCAAAAACCTGTCCCTGTCCTAACGAGTGTAACAAATGTTGCACTACGGGAACGGGGTAAGCACTCTTTTGCAATGCTTTGTTAAGCGTTGCCTTATAGTCAGCGCAAATCCAGACTGATCCGTCCGGTTTGACTGGGGTCACTATTGGTGTCTCCCATTTTGCATGGTCGACGGGGACTAGTATTCCCTGGCTTACTAATTTGTCTAGTTCCCTGTCAATCTTGGGTTTTAGGGCGAATGGGACCCTCCTAGCTTTTAATCTAATGGGAGCCACCTGGGGCTCCAAATTGAATGAAATGGGGGTCTCCACGTACTTGCCCAGGCAGTCTTGGAAAATGTCCTCGAATTCTCTCAACAATTCGTCCTTCAGGTTGACTCTGTTTCTGTGAACCCCGGTTACTTCCATGCCCAAGGCTCTGAACCAGTCCAGACCTAGCAAACTGGGCAGGTTTCCATCTACGATGGTGATTGGCAGGGTTTTCTTGAATTGTCCATATTTCACTCTGACGGACGTGACCCCTCGAACAGGGATTCGGTTCCCCTGGTAGTCTTGCACCCTCAGCTTTTGGGGTTGCAGCTGGCGTTTCGCAACGTCTGGCAGGTCCCTTGCGATTGTGTCCCAAAACATAATCGTGATTGATGAGCTGGTATCCTCCATTTTACACTGTACTCCTTCGATGTGTGTCTTGGCGAATATTTTCTTCTCTAGCCGTGTTGATGCGTGGCCCACTCTCACAATGGTCTGATTCAACTTCGCGCCCTTTTTGAACTGACCAATCCCTGGCCGCTTCGCAGATCCAGCGCCCTGTTGATTGGCCGGTTTGAATTTTGGGCGGGAAGGTTGAGAGGCTCGGCAAGCCTGAGCTATGTGTCCTTTCTTTTTACACCGCCGACAACTTGCGTCTTTGAACCTGCGATTCTGTCGTTGGTGTTGGCCTCCACAACTCAGGCACTTGTCCCGGTCGCCTCTCTCCGGCCTCCCGGTGTGGAAAACCTCTTCCTCTTCTTCACTGTCCGATTCGGCCTGGATTTCTTCACTGTGGACTGGCGTTGTTTTCGCCGTGGCATTTTGGCGTGTTCAGTTTTTGTAAGGTTTCTGCCGCTTTCGTGGACATCTCGTGTGCCCTGGCCTCATCCAGGGCTATCGTCAGGGTAGGTTGCTTTTCGACAGCAGCTGCCTCTGTAGTCGGATGTCCCTGACCCCACAAATGAGCTGTTCTAATAAAGAGTCCTCCAAGTCTCTATATTCACAGTGGTTTGCGGCTTTCCTTAATGCGGCCATGTACACGCTTATCGATTCGCCCTCTCGCTGAACTCTTTGCCTCAACTCGAACTGTTGTACAAACTTCAATGGCACCGGCGCGTAGTGTGCTCGTAGCGTCGTCTGTAGCGTTTGCCATGGCACCGACTGTACCGGCGTTGGTTCCAACAGCGATTCGGCGGTATCGAAGACTTCTGGCCCACAGTGACTCAGGAAGTAGGCTCGCTTCCGATTATCCGATACTCCTTGCAGTTCATTAGCTTCGAGGAAACACTCGAAACGAGCCATGTACGACCCCCATTTCTCCTTGGCTGGGTCGAATGGCACTGGCGGCGTATAGCTAGACATCGCTATGTATCCGCCCTTGATACTGGCTGGGTTTGAAGTTACGTTGCTCCTTCAGCTCTTTTCCTAGTCTCACTGCCTTCAAAATCCCACCTTCGTCGCCAATGTTAAGTTTGGGCAATGAAGAGACAGGAGACGATACAAGTAACAACAGCTCTTTGGTTTATTGTGATCCCAGCAAAAACCAACAGGCAAAACCCCTCTTTAAATAGTATTTTGGCTGAGGCATCAGCCAATCAGCAACGTGCAATTTCCCGCCCAAATTTCCCTCCTGAAATTCAAATACATTACAAGAAGGTTAGATAGGGTGGAAGAAGGGAGGAGTGGAGAAGGAGGAGAGGAAGTAGTAAAGTGAAGGAGATGAAGGATATGAAAGTAGTAGAGGGTAGAGAGGGAGGTTGTGAAGAAAGGAAGTGGCAATCGGGCAGGCCTGAATCAGTAATAAATAAAAATTAATGATTAATGATGGATAATAGTTTGTACATAAATATGATGTTGGAAAATGGAAATAAAAATTATTTTAAAAAAATAAAAATAAAATAAAATATATATTGATTGTAATAAGTTTATGTAAGCAGTTTTTATGCCTTTATTGAACAATGCATTAATTATTGCTTGCTGGAATACTGAATCAAATGCCTTTTCATAGTCAATGAAAGCCATGCACAGAGCATGGTGTACTCATTGTGCCTTTCAATGACTTGCTGAACAACCTGGATGTGATCCATTGGACTCTGTTCACTTCTGAACCCTACCTGCTCCTTTGGTTGTGCGTCATTTAATATTCTCAATATTCTTTTTGCTATTATCTTGTAGATGACTGAAAGAAGGCTTATTGGGCGATACTTCTTTAAATCATCTTGGACCCCTTTCTTGTGTATAAGAATCACTTCAGTATTTTTCCATGTGTCGGGTATTTTTTATTTCTCTGGGGAATCTCAAGTATAGCTTTGCTAGTATCTTGTGAAAACTGTGACCACCAGCTTTTAATTGTAACACAGTCATTTCCTGAAGCTTTGCCATTTTTCATTGATTTTATGGCACTTGATACTTCCTCCACTAGGATATCTGGCATTTCCTTTTGTAGATGTTGTTACTTTTGAATGACCTTGATGTTTGCATAGCTCTAACTAGAAATTTTCAATTATTTCTAACATTTCCTGTCTTGTTCAACACACACAGAGCCATCTTCATATTTTCATGAAAAAACCATTTTGTCTTGTATTTATAAGCTTGCATTTTGTTCTATTAATCCCTTTGTTTTTTTCAGTTGCCTTTTTCACAAAGTTCATATTAAACTGACATGTTTCTTCTTGGATATGTTTTCTTATGATCTTGCAAAGTTCAACATACTCCCTTTTCCATCATTTTTTTCATTAAATCGATAGTTTCATCAGAGATTTTTGACTGTACAAAGTGTTTTTCTGGTAGTGCTCTAGATATAAAAGATTCAAGGACATTTTTGACTATTTGTTCATTTTGGTCCATAATATTAATCTCTTCCAAATCTTTCAACACAGCAAAGCGACTTGATAAATTAATCACAAAATTGCTGTTCTCCTCTAACAACTTACCAGTCACTCTTCATTTTGTTTTTCATGAAGTTTTTATCATTTTCATATGCTCTTTTTGACAGTCTATCTTCACTTTAGCTCATATCATTCTATGGTCACTTCCAACATTAAAACAATTGACAGCAGTACAATTGCAGAATATGGTTTTATCACTTGACATGATATAGTCAACTTTGCTTGTGTACCCAGATGGACTCTGCCATGTCCATTTTCTCCTAGCCTTTTTCTTCTAAATGAATTCATGATATAAAGTTCCTGTCCTTCAGCAAAATCTTCTAGTCTCTCACCTCTATTATTTCATTCGCCACTTCCATATTTCCATACTATAGTTGCTTTTTCTCCAGTTATTGTTCTTTCTATTCTTGCTTTAAAGTTACCAATTAGTATTTGGTATCAACATTTTTCTTTCTTGAAAGAGGGCCACTTTGACTTCATCATCACTATATTTTTATAATATTAAAAAATAAGATACCTGATTTTCCCAAGTACATATTTCAGTTAGCTTAAAAATCTATTCATTCCCGATAATATCATAAAGCTAGACAGAACTTAACCCTTCTGCTATTCTTAATTCATATTGAAAATAACTTTGATTACAACAGGCATATCAAATATATAAAAACAGCTGTGGAGATATGAAATATATTTGAATTGTTCCGATTTCTGGGTGTGTATATATTTCCCCCCAACAAATATTGCATTCTAAATGCTTCTTCAGTGATTAGCTTCTATAAAGATTCATTATTAGCACCATCCCATTCCCTTTTGCCCAACCTCTAAATCTCAGCAATCCATGAAGTGGAAGCCCAATACCCTCCTTTCTTCTAAACCTGTGAAATTACTCTTCCTCAGCCAGTTTGGCCATAAGCCTCACGCTATCTCAGGGCCCCTTTATGGAATAGCATAATTTCAATATTTTACAGTAGCAGCTCATGGGTGGAGCTGCTTGTCGCATTAGTGCAAATTGTGACAGGAGTCTTTTGAACCTCTCCCTTGTATTCTGGCTATTTAAGACACCAGGGAGACTGGGACTCAAATAGCTATTACAGCCCAGGTCTTAATTAAGGCTACACCTCTCTTCCCATTCAAACACCTTGGGTAACAAGTCTTTATGCACCAATCCTGGGGATAGGATCTGATTCATGAATTTAGGTGTTAGAATGGGATAAGCAAGGCATGTCAGCTGAGGAAAGGGGCAAATGCAACTGTTGAATAACCTATCAGGAAAATAAGAGATGCTATTTGCATAAATTAATTAAGAAAGCAACAAAATAGACATAACAGCTGAATTTATTTCATGCCCCTAAATTTAAAAAAAAAAGATTTCTATTATGCATTTCTATATTAATTCAAACAGTATGGTTTTTAAATCTACATGAAATAAATGCAAAAGAGGCTGTTAGACTGAGCAATGTGAATTGGAGGGAGAATGGAATGAAGATAGAACCCTCCTTCCATTGTTTCATTCCCTAAAAGATCTCCCTCTTGTCAACTGTCCCACTGAGTGGGACATTTTTTGTCCAAGAGTATAACTTTACTGAAAAGCCATATGGGTACAGAAAAACCAGTCCTCATGTTTCCATGCGCAAACAGCACAGCAAAACTCACTCCCCCGGACCTCCCATTGCCCATTGTCTACCAATCAATTGCACTTGCTTTACTTTGGAAACAACCTGTCTGCCTCAGACGTTCCTTGTCAATGACTTGAGATCATTGTGATCAGTCTCATACTTCTAGGCAGCATACTTGCATTCCAGAGATCCTTCCCAAACACTCCAATGCCTTCTCTCCCCCATCCCATTACTGTTCTCCGGTTGTCAGCAGGGCTGCATAGCAATTCAATATTTTTTAAAATGGTATCTGAGCAACCCCGATTTTTTCTCCCTTTATTGAATATGTTGCTCAAAATCCCCATCACATTTTTTAATTGTTAACAATGTATTTCAACTCATTCCATTTTTACATTGAAACCTTTTGACTTAATTAACCTTCCACCTCTTATTTTCCTTAGTTCCTAATTTCTTATTCCAACATGTTGTTTTCCTCATGTAGCCTTTCAATGTTATATTGTAAATTCAATTATTTTCACATTTAAACAAATCTTATTTATTTATTTATTTATTTATTTATTTATTTATTTATTTATTTATTTATTTATTTATTCGTATTCGTATATCTCCCGAAGGACTCAGGGCGGTTCACAGGCAAGTAAAAACATATATGTACAAATTAAGAAAACCATTAAAAACTTATTCTAAAAGCCAAATTATTAAAAATAGTATAAATATTAAAACCAATTAAAACCCCTATAAATTTAAAAACTAGTCCAGTCCTGCGCAGATGAATAAATGTGTTTTAAGCTCGCGACGGAAGGTTCGGAGGTCCGCAAGTTGATGGAGTCCTGGGGGGAGTTCGTTCCAGAGGGTGGGAGCCCCCACAGAGAAGGCCCTTCCCCTGGGCATCGCCAGATGACATTGCCTAGCTGATGGCACCCTGAGGAGTCCCTCTCTGTGAGAGCGCACGGGCCGGTGAGAGGTATTCGGTAGCAGTAGACGGTCCCGTAAGTAACCCGGCCCTATGCCATGGAGCGCTTTAAAGGTGGTTACCAAAACCTTGAAGCGCACCCGGAAGGCCACAGGTAGCCAGTGCAGTCTGCGCAGGATAGGTGTCATATGGGAGCCACGAGGGGCTCCCTCTATAACCCGCGCAGCCGCATTCTGAACTAACTGCAGTCTCCGGATGCCCTTCAAGGGGAGCCCCATGTAGAGAGCATTGCAGTAATCCAGGCGAGATGTCACGAGGGCGTGAGTGACCGTGCATAGGGCATCCCGGTCTAGAAAGGGGCACAACTGGGCGCAAATCTTCATTTCATATGGCATTTACTAATCCATTTTACAATAAACAATATATTTCTTCTTTTTTATTTCTTAATACATCATTTACTAGCATTTCAATTTTATATCTTAATTTCCATTAGTTTCATATTTAAAGCAATCTACATTTCACATTATACCTGCTGATCCATTTTACAATAAACAGTATACTTCTTCTTGTTTACTTCTTACATACAATTTCTAATATTAATACATTTCCCCAAAATCAACTAATAACTGCTTTATTTCCCTTCCTTTTCTACGTTATTCTTCCCCTTTTAACCATTTTCTTTTAGCCTCTCCAGAATTCCACTTCTTAATATTTTTCTCCCTTTCTCTTATTTTCTTCTTTTTCTTTTTGTATTTATTGTATCTTTTCCCCTGAATCCTTTCTTTTATTTTTAAAATTGTTACCCTTTTAATTCTCCCCCTCAGACTTTTCCCATTTCCTTCTCTTCATTTATTTTTTGGGTGATTTTCCACCCTATCCACATTTTGTTTTTTACTGTCAGTCTCAGTATAATCATCTATTTTTTCATCTTCAATTATTTTCCTTTCAACATTGTGTTCTTGCTTCACATTTATATTCTCTCTCTCTCTCTTTTTCGTATTCTAACCAAATTTCTGCTTCTTTATCACCCTTAAACGCTTCACACACCTTCTTAAACATTTCCATTAGTTTCTAATATTCCCAATGTTCCATATTGTCAATTCATTTTTTAAATTTTAATTTATATGTAGTTAAAATTCAAGTCCCTGTAGTGTCTCTCTCCTTTTTTTAATTTCCAAATAGTATCCAATTTAAATATTTATCTAGACCTGTGATGGCGAATCTATGGCACACGTGCCACAGATGGCACGCGGAGCTATATCTGTGGGCACGTGAGAGTTGCCTTAATTCAGCTCCAGCACACATGGGCGTGCCGGCCAGCTGATTTTCGGCCTTCCGGGCCCACCCAGAAGTTGGGAAACAGGCTGTTTCTGGCCTCCAGGGAGGGTGGGGAAGGCCGTTTTCACCCTCTCCAGGCTCCTAGAAAGCTTCTGGAGCCTGGGGAGAGCAGAAAACAGGCCTTCTGGTCCACCGTGCCATTGCGTGCTAAAAGCCATTGCGTGCTAAAAGCCATTGCGTGCTAAAAGCCATTGTGTGCTAAAAGCAGGGGGATGGGGGGGTTTACACATGCATACATGCACTGAACTATGGTGTGGGCACACACGTGTGCAACCCCCCTGCACTCCCCCACTTTTGGCATGCGGCGGCAAAAAGGTTAGCTATCACTGATCTAGACCATTCCAGTTTAAGGCTTTGTTCTTTTTCACTTCTTTACAAAGTCAGGATCCAGCTGTTTAAACAAGTACTCCTTAAAATTTCCCACAATAGTCAAAATTCTTACTGTCCTTCAATATTTAAAGTGTTTGTTGTGGTGCTTTCTTTCCACCTGTAGATGTCTCTCTCCAGTCCACAAATCCCCAGGCAATAAAGTATCACTTTTAAATCCATATAGAAAATACTTTCTCTTCAATTTCTTTTCCTTTTATTATTAAAAAATGCTTTCTCTCAGTTTTATTTTTCTTGTATTATTTCTAATTTCTCCAAATTCAATTTTAAGTCCAGGTAGAAAGTTTTCTTTTTGGGGGCTTTAGTCTTTTAACTTCCTCTTTATTCTTTTCCCTCCAATTAACATTCCAAAGTACCAATTAGCTGCTCATTTCACACTGGGATCTTTTAAGCTTTTTTCAAAGAATTTTTTTTTACCTTTAAATTGGCCAAATCGCTCATCCAGTAACAATACTCCATTCAAACATCACTCCTGCACAAAGCTTAGAGTGGTCGTTTTAATGGCTGCCACCCTCACTGCCGGATCAAAGAGCTGCCTCCGACCCTTCAAGGAACTTGCCTGTTCCTCTTGGTCTTCTGAGGCATCTCTCTTTCTTCACCATCCCTCCTAGACTGTTCCGGTCCAAAGATCCCCCGACAGCAGTTTGTCTGGCTGGATTTTGCAAAACTCATTGGAATCTCGCTATTTTCCAGCCAGTCTCACTGCGACACTCAGGTTCCTCCTGGTCAATTTTTGGTCAACCTAGGGTCAATGTTGATGCTGCTGCTTTCTGTTGTCTTCTGAGGATCAGTGTTGCTATTTGCTTGGCAAACTGGAATTAACTAATTCTTCTCAAGCACTGTTGTATTGTGGCATTTGGGAAACATCTTCCAAGAAATTTCATCCTCCCAGTAGATAGCGGAGAATGAAGTTAAAGCGATTGAAGTACTAAGCTCCCCAAATGTGTTTGGGAGACAGCTTTCAGAGAGCCTTCAATGCTTCCAGATTTTTGTGGTCTTTCCATATCTTGAGGGGATGGATGGGTGCCAGGGATGGGTTCTAAATTTTTTTACTACCAGTTCTGTGGGCATGGCTTATTTTGTGGGTGTGGCTTGGCAGTCATGTGACTGGGTGAGAATGGCTTGGCAGTCATGTGACTGGGTGGGCGTGGCCAATAACAATAAATAATAAAAATAATAAACAAAGTATACAAAATAAGAGGTACCAAAAACCAACTTTCACACTTTATACACACACAACACAACACAACACAACTGACTCACATACAATGTAAAAGCAGCTGCACCTCACCCAAAATGGCCCCTGCAACAAGCAGGAACCTCACACACCTACAAAAAGCTCAAAAACCAACTTTCACACTTTACATACACACAACACAACACAACTGACTCACACACATGCACAAACACAAAATGCCACATACAGCTTTGTGAGATTGTGTGTGTTTGTGTAGTTAGAGTGAAACACTACAGAAACACACCAAATCTCAGAAAGCTGCACAAAAATTTTATTTTATTATTTTATTTTATTTATATTTTTTAGATCAGGGGTTTCCAATCTCAGTAACTTTAAGGTTTGTGGACTTCAACTCCCAAAGTTCCTCAGCAAGGAAAGCTGGCTGAGGAACTCTGGAAATTTAAGTCCACAAGCCTTAAAATTACTAAGGTTGGAGACCCCTGTTTTAGATAAAAGCAGCTAAATTTAAAACTTCCTTAACTTTAAACTGCTGTCTAAAAAAACCCAACTCCTTAAAAAAACGCAATTAACTATTAACTATTTTTTAATAGTTTACTTACCCAATTGAGGCAGGCAGATTGAGTTGCTCACCGAGGAAATGGATTGCAGGCAGGCAGATTCAGTTGCTAGTTGATGCAACTGATTGCAGCAGCCAAAGCCGATTGCGAGCCCGAAAGGAGCAGCAGTTAGGTAAGTGAGGAGGGGGCGATTGTGTGGCATGGGCGGGGGCTGTTGTAAGAGGTTATAAAAAAATGATTTTAAAAGCTTGTGATGATGACGCAACTCAGCTGGGATCGCCAGAGGAAAAAAAGATTTTAAAAGGCTCCTCTGATGATCTCAGCTGAAGTTTTTTTTTTATTTTGTCACAACAGTATACACAAACATTGACATAAAAACAACAACACATCATATAAATATATATATATAGGCTAAAATATATATAAAATATAAAATATAGGCTAAAATATGTATATATATATAAGCAAAAGTATTAATTTGATATAATGAAAGGGAACAATAGGACAGGAACGGTAGGCACTTTTGTGCTTTTATGCATGCCCTTTATAGTCCTCTTAGGAATGGGGTGAGGTCAAAGTAGACAGTTTTTGGTTGAAGATTTTGGGATTTTGAGAAGAGACCACAGAATTAGGTAGTGAGCTCCAAGCATTAACAACTCTGTTACAGAAGTCATATTTTCTGCAATCAAGATTGAAGCGGTTAACATTAAGTTTGAATCTTTTGTTTGCTCTTGTATTATTGCGATTGAAGCTGAAGTAGTCTTTAACAGGAAGGACATTGCAATAGATGATTTTGTGTGTTAAACACAGGTCTTGTCAGAGTCGGCGGAGTTCTAAGTTTTCTAATCCCAGGATTTCAAGTCTGGTGGCATAAGGTATTTTGTTGTTTTCAGAGGAGCGGAGAACTCTTCTTGTAAAATATTTCTGGACGCGTTCAATTGTATTAATGTCTGAGATGTGGTATGGGTTCCAGACAGGTGAGCTGTACTCAAGAATAGGTCTAGTAAATGTTTTGTATGCTCTAGTTAGTAGTGTAGAGTTTTTGGAAAAGAAGCTGCGTAAAATTAGGTTTACAACTCTTAGAGCTTTTTTTGTTATGTAGTTGCAGTGGGCTTTGGCACTTAGGTCATTTGATATGAAAACTCCAAGATCTATGAAAACTCCAAGATCAGATACAAAGTCAAGGTCTTTTTGAAGGGTAGAAGTATCGTTGGTGGTGTTGAATAGTTTGACATTGTCAGCAAAGAGAACACAATAACTTGAGATAAGGTCACAGAGATCATTTATGTATAGTATGAAGAGAGTTGGTCCAAGAATGCTGCCTTGGAGAACGCCACTTTTGACAGGAACAGGATTTGATAGAGTGTTGCCAATTTTGACCACTTGTTGTTTGTTTGACAGGAAGGCATTTATCCAATTGTGAAGAGGTCCTGAAATGCCATAGGATTTTAGTTTTAGGAGAAGTTTATCACGTACTACTGAGTCAAAAGCTTTGCAGAAGTTGCCTGATCACAGCCCAGAACCTCTTAAAAGGATTGTTTTAACAACCTCTTTGGCTGAAGAGCTTGTAGAAAACATATTTTTTAAAGGTTCTGGTGATCAGGCAACTCAGCTGGGATCGCCAGAGGAGCCTTTTCAGACCTTTTGTTTTTACAACCTCTTCAGCCAAGGGAACCAGCTCGGGGACATGGCCAGCTGGGCATCGCTACCGGTTCTGCGAACTTGGCCAGATTTTTGTCAACGGTTCTCACGAACCGGTCCAAACCGGTAGCACCCCACACTGATGGGTGCCTGAAGTCACACAATATCATGGCCCCCAGAAGCTTCCAGTCTGTGCCCGAAAAGTGTGTGAGTGCCTATGGACCGCTTTGAGGCAGCACTAAATAAAAGTGCCCACAGGAGCACAAATAAAGCTTCCAGTCTCTATCTGAAAAGTGTTTAAGTGCCTCAAACACTTTTTGGCCGGAGACTGAAAGCTTTGTGCATTTACTTGGTCCTTTGAAGCAATGCCACCTCAAAGCACCCCATTAGCACTCAAATACTTTTCGGCTGGAAACTGGAAGTTTCTGGGGGCCATGATCTCATGTGAGTTCAGGCACCCATCTGCTTTTGCAGAGAATAGGTGCCTGATGTCCTGTGAGATCAAAGCGCCCAGAAGCTTCCAGTCTCTGGGGGGAAGGTGTTTGCATGCCGAGGCTTGAAGCAATGTGAGTTCAGTGCCCCAAAGCCTTCCTTTGGTATGCAAACCTTTTCCCACGCCAAGCCTGGATGCTTTTGGAGGGGACTCACTGCCCACCACTCCAAAAGTGACAGGCAGCCTCAGTCAGTCAGAGAAACTGAGCAGGACATACTTGCCCTGTTCTTCCTCTGCTCTCGCTGGGAGCAGGCAAAGAAACAAGAGAGACTGGAGAGGAGACAGCTCTCTAGATCTTTGAAAGGTGAGTCTCCATAGGTCTGTTCGTAGAGACCAGCATGATGAAGGGGAAGGGGGAGAGGAAGCAAGATCTGGGTAGTGTGTCTTCTTGGTAGCAGCCCCTATCCATTGCAACACCGTTCCCCAATGGATCCAGGGAGTCCAGCTATAAATATATAGCTTTTCCAGAACCTTTGGGGTAATGTGAGCCAGGATGCCTGGTCTACCCAATTATTTCTTATACATAATTGGGTGTGTACTGTATGTATTAAGGCACCAGGAAAATTCTGTTTTGTTTGTTTTATGCATTTTATTGTTTTTATTCTTTTATCACTGTCTGTGAGTCGCCCAGTCTTATATTACATAATATGGGTGGCTATAAATAAATAAACGCTACCACATTCTAGACCAGATACAGTATTTATCTTCAAGAATAACCACTTGCAAAATGCATTGTAGTCTATTGGGTGTGTGTGTTAATGCATGAATGACAATTAATAATGCCTTCAGAACTTTGGGATGAAATCTAATAGGTTTTTCACACTTATGACCGTTGCAGCATCCCCTTAGGCAGGTGATCAAAATTCAGACACTTGGCAACTGATTCATATTTATGATGGTTGCAGTGTCCTGAGGTCATGTGATCCCCTTTTGTGATCTTCTGACCAGCAAAGTCAATGGGGAAGCCAGATTCACATAACAAACATGTTACTAACTTAACAACTGCAGTGATTCACTTAACAATTGTGGAAAGAAAGATCACAAAATGAGGCAAAATTTACTTAACAACTGTCTCACTTAGCAATAGAAATTTGGGGCTGAATTATGGTCGTAAGTCAACTTATATGAATTTATTATGGTCATAGAACAGCATCTCAGGGACACATATTGTGAGCATTTTTTTTTTTTAAATCAGCATCAATTGTACTGTACTGTTAGTTTGTTAATTTAAAATAGCTGTGTAACCATGCTCTCTGCACATGGATAGAGTTCTAGCATCATATAAAGCTCATTTCTGGCTACATACTTTCATCTTTTCCCTTTTCCATTTAATGGCTTTTCTCATAGCTCTGGGGCTTTTAATTTTTGCAACAGAAACAATTTGGATTTTATTCTACATTCTTGAGCTATATTTTGTATGCTGTTGAAAATTTGAGTTCTAAGTCTTAAATGACATAATGATACAGTACTTTTGTAATCTGCTAGTAGTAGTTCTTTAGTTTGGTTTTGAATTTGGTTTCCTCTATAAATATCCTACATAAAATGGGATGAATTACTGTTTTCTTTGCCTAATCGTTACATTATTTTTAGAGTGATCTGATACAAACTTTTAGCTTTTATCAATGGCAATAAAAATAATAAGATATGTGTGTGAAAATTAATAAACCTCATATTTCTTTAAGAATTCTCTTTTGTGTTTCACAAGGAAAAACGTTAAAGTACACGTGCTCTCATTCACAGTTTAAAGGAATGTTCTTAACAAGTTCTATCCTGTATGTATTCTAGCAGTTAACTCTTCTGTCAACATCCAATGAGAAATGAACAAGGTGTGGAGCTACTTTGACTTGGAAACCACTGAATTGAAGATTGAATTTAACAATGTCTATTATGATTTGATAGTGTCGTCATAAAAGCAAATATTGTGGTGAACTCTCAAAAACCTGATGACTCACTCAACCCTTTTAAATAACTAGTCAACATAATTGACTGCAATGAACTATGTGCTTCAAAGAACTCCAAGTTTCTAAAGTCTGTTGCTTAATAGCTGGGTCCTGATTCTTTATATAATTCTTTATATATGGGCCTGTGTAGGTGTTTGTGTATGGAACCTGGAGGGCAGGTTGTGTATGGTCTGGAGGGCAGGATACTGAAGATAAGGAAGATTCAGTAAGCTAGTAGTGATTCCTTTGTTTCTTAGAATTGATTAGTTTTTTTTTCAAACCTATTTCCTGATTCATTCTATAATACCATAGACTTATCCTGAGTTATGGAATTATTACTGAGAACTAGTTAGAGGAAGCTGACTTGTCAAGAAATTGAGAAATGTGTCCGGCTCACATATAAGAAATTATACTTTAATTTGAGAAGATAGACCTCACTTTTCTCTCCAAAGAGCATTTAGCAATATAAATATATATCTACTAATAAAAATATCAAAAATGGAAAATAATATTATGAACATGGAGAAGAAAACATGGGCCAAGAGACAGAATATCAAAATAATCCTAATCTAAAACAAATGAAATGTTGAAAATATTGATACAAATAGCATCTCTCAGGATAAAAGAATTGTAGATTCTTTTCTTACAGAGTATATCTAGATTTGACCCAGTAAAGGGAGAATAGAAAATGGAACAATAGATGATTACACGACTAATCTATCTTTGATATTTATTTATTTATTTATTTATTTATTTATTTATTTATTTATTTATTTATTTATTTATTTATTTGTCACAACAGTATATATAAGCATAAGCATGAAATAACTATACGATATATAAGCATAAATATAATCATAAGTATGTAATAACTATATGAAATTGGATACAATCAAAGGGAACATTAGGAAAGGAATGGTAGGCAAGTTGGTGCTCTTATGCACGCCCCTTACAGACCTCTTAGGAATGGGGTGAGGTCAATAGTAGATAGTTTTTGATTAAAGCTTTGGGATTTTGGGAAGATACAACAAAGTCTGGTAGTGCATTCCAGGCATTAACAATTCTGTTACTGAAGTCATATTTTCTGCAACCAAGATTGAAGCGGTAAAATTATGGAAAAAGTAATGAAGATGTCACCAGACACAATGCCATCATAAATCCTCCAAATATCACCTAACCTTTTTTCCCCCTGAAATTAAATAATTGGCCGCCATTATACTCTTAGTATGGAACAACCAGGTACATACTCAATGGAACTACTTTTTGTGATTTTGTGTTTTGTTTAGGTGTTGCCCTTTTCAGCTCATTACTCATCTGCCAAAAGTAGGACTGAAAATGAATTTATCTGACTATTTCCACATGACGAGATGCAATAGGGAGCAGCACTTTTATGAACAACGGAAAAAACGTATCTCCTTGATGTTTCAACTTCTTTTCATAAAGATCAATTGTTTTGTCTCATCATATACACTCCCATACATATGTTCACACACATTTGTAGGCAGGATGAACTCCAATATATCTTGTCAAAGAGATAATGCCTATGTCTCAAAGCAAGTATTGTTGCAATTAACAGATTTCTTTCACAGAAAAGTACACAAAGTTGCGGGCTTCACTTTATTCTCCTGGATATGTAAGCAGGAGACAAGAAAACGTACACATGTACAAAACAGGCAGAGCAGAAGTGGGTTTCAGCAGGTTTTGACCAGTTCTGGAGAATCAGTAGCGAAAATTTTGAGTAGTTCAGAGAACCAGTCGTAAAAATTCTGACTGGCCCCGCCTCCATCTATTCTCTGCCTCCCAAGTCCCAGCTGATCGGGAGGAAATGGGGATTTTGCAGTAACCTTCCCCTGGATTGGGGTGGGAACGGAGATTTTACAGTATCCTTCACCTGCCACGCCCACCAAGCCACACCCACAGAACCGGTAGTAAAAAAAATTGAAACCCACCACTGAGGCAGAGCCTGCATCAGGATAACACAACTTCCTTTCAACTGCAGAAATCTTTAACACTTTGGATTGTAAGGGGAAAAACAACAGTAAGCAGATAGGACAACAGTTCTCCCTTAATATAAAACATTGCAATATTGCCATAATAGTTTATTTAAAGGATTGCAGGCATGGAACACTATTCATACATAGAAAATGGAATATATGGAAATCCTTTTGACAGGTAATTACCAATTTTACATTGGCTATTACATGTATTACAAACACAGCATGATCTTCTTGTGACCTTTTTGCAGTTGCATGTAGTTTAACTTTTTGAGAGTCACTACTATCAAAAAGGATGTTTTTCCATCTAGCAACTTTTACAACCTTTTGCTTCTGTTTTTGTTTTTTTAGGGTGGAGGGAAGGATGGTCTTTTGTTTATACTATTACAGTGTGAAGGTCTTTTGAGGAATGTTTATCTTTGGAAACTTTTTTTCCAAAATACCATTTTTCATATAAATGTTTTCATTCAATCCTAGTTGACAAATACTGTGCATTAATATGTTGGGGAGAAGCTCTGATTTATATCATGTCTACATCTAGTTATATCCTATTTTCCCCAAAATAAGACATCCCCTGATAATAAGCCCAATTGGGCTTTTGAGCGCATGGCAATAAGGCCAAGCGCTTATTTTAGGATTAAAAAAAAAATACAAGACAGGGTCTTAGTTTCGGGGAAACATGGTAGTCCTATCGATGGTTATTCAGAATCTGGATCCATGGAATATATTCACTTTCACATTTGGCTCTACCAGATGCTGGGACTCGTCATGTTGTGTTAAAAATTCTTCAAAGCTGTTGAAACTAATAGACAAATAGTGACTGTCCCATTTTTTAAAATATAAAATCTATTAACACTAACGTATCTTTTTCTTTAGATAAATCATACACATTTATGTGTAAGTGGTTAAAAAAGATAGAAAGATATTACAGTAAATTTATGTTAATATCAATGTAATTGGTCTAATTTTATATCTGTAGCAGTGGTGAAATTCAGCTAGCTCTATCCGGATCGCGCAATCTGGTAGCGCCAGTGGCAGGAGGATCTCCCCACCTGCCTGGACATCATCATGTCCCGTTTTTGACCCTCTGCACATGCACAGAAGGCTCTGCGCATGTGTGGAGGAGGCACGCACACTCACATTTGTGAACCGGTACCGAAGGTAAGTAAATACCACTCCCCTGATCTGTAGTGGGTGTGGGGTTTTTTAAGAAAAAAAAACTATGGAAAACTTACATCCTACAAATTAGCTTGGAAAAGAATTACTTCGATATACATTTACAGGGACCCCTGCTTACTAGTAGAATAGGAGGCATCTTTACAGAGGTGTTCTCATTTCCAATGGTATACAATCCTCTTCACTTACTGCAGGATCTTGCTGTTGAACATATAAATTTCCACATTATGTCCAAAACTAAGGAGTTTTGCAAATCAAAAAAATCCAGTATCCTAATTTGAGTCCCTAGTTCCTTTATTAGACTGACTGTATACATCAAGAAAGATAAAATTGAGCCCGAGGAAAGAGGGGAGAGGAAAAGAGGTGGCTATTGATACAGTTTAGTGAAGAGTTTATTAGAATTTAAAAGCTGGCACTGTTCTTAACAACATAATAAGGATTCTACAATGTTTACAGAATTAGTAGGTTTTTTTAGTTTTTCTGAAGGATCACAGGAGAAGCTCAAGGCATTTGGAAGCTGAATATTTTGCCTCACCTAGCTAGTGATTGCATCTACAATGGGTTTTTTTTCTCTCTGATCAGAAATTGGGTAAACACATATTCTCCCCCACTCAAAAAAATACTACTAGGGAACAAATAAGAATTATACAACCGCTCCTTAATTTATATTGTATCTCTTTGTGAAGTTTAAGGATGCTGAAAACAGGATAGAAAGATAATGCCAAAATAAAGAGCTTGGAGCCCATCCTGTCATATAATAACAACAACAACAACAACAACAACAACAACAACAACAGAGTTGGAAGGGACCTTGGAGGTCTTCTAGTCCAACCCCCTGCCCAGGCAGGAAACCCTACACCATTTCAGACAAATGGCTATCCAACATTTTCTTTAAAATGTCCAGTGTTGGAGCATTTACAACTTCTGCAGGCAAGTTGTTCCACCGATTAATTGTTCTAACTGTTAGGAAATTTCTCCTTAGTTCTAGGTTGCGTCTCTCCTTGATTAGTTTCCACTATATATCCATTAGTTTCCAGCAATCTTTGTGTTCTACCCTCAGGTGCACTGGAGAATAGTTTGACTCCCTCTTCTTTGTGGTCTATCAGGTCTATCATGTTGTCTATCAGGTTCCCAACTTACCTGCCTTTATTATTCTGTAGTTTATTATAAAAAAATTAAGCAAAATCTAGAAATGTTATTTCCAAAATGTCTCTTGCCCTAATGCAGATATAATGTAGATATAATTGGTACTATTAGAAAATAAAGCAGTTTATGACTGCAAGCCAGTGCTTTATTTAGAAATATCAGCAAGAAGACAAAATTAAACTTGGATGATAAGTGCATCGTGAGAGGCTAGTTGTAACTGGAGAGAAATTTCAGTTTCTTTCTGTGATAAAATGTTTTGGATTGGCTGTCTCCTCATGGCGTTCATTTTGTATTTGAGGGGCTGCCACAAAGAAGAGGGGCTCAACCTATTTTCCAAAGCACCTTGTGCATGAATATGCACAACAAGCAATGGATGAAAACTAAAGTAGAGAAGCATCCTAGAACGAAGGAGAAAATTCCTGACAGTGAGAACAATGAAGCTTTTATGGGATGTGACAGTCACTCTTTCTCCATGAAATTCATATAGATCACTAGATGAGAGGAAAGAGAAACAGGAAATTCTTAAGTCTTCAGTGCCATCTAGTGGTCATTTTATATTTTGCCATCCAGATATGTTATTTAATTTAATTAGTTTATCTCTATATTTAAATAGGTAATCCTCAACTTATGATTTCAGTTGAGCCCAAAATTTCCATTACTAAGCAAGACAATGGTTAAGTGAGTTTTTATAAACTGTTTTTTATACCTGTTTTTCAGAACATAATTTTATAACTGTTTTTCCATAATTGTTAAGCTAATCATTAAAGCAGTTAAGCAAATCTGTCTTCCCCATTAAATTTGCTTTTCAGAAGCTCCCTAAGAAAATTGCAAAGGACAATTCTAGGGCCCTGGGATGTTGCAACCATTATAAATACATGCCAGTTGCCAAGTATCTAAAGTTTGATCACATGACTGTGGGGATGCTGCAATGGTCAGAAAATGGTGAAAATTGATACTTCATGTCACTTTTTTCAGTGCTGTTGTAACTCAGAGTAGTCATTAAACAAATAGTTGTGAGTCAAGGACTACCTGTATTCCATCTTTATTAGTTTTATAAATAACTCAAGATAATACTCCTTCTTTGTCCTATTTTCCTCACAATAGCTCAGTAAGATGGTTTGGGCTAAGTGAGAATGATTGGCCCAAAGTTACTCAGGTGACTGAATATGTCTAAGGTAAAACTAGAACTCCCAATGTCTAGTTTGGTATCTTAAATCCTAGACCAAATTAACATTAATTATGAAAATTTAGTGTACTACAATCCTCATCTTGCACTCTCAGTAATGGAATTATGCTTTTACTAGGAGTGAAATAAATGGGTTTTTCTACTCAATAAAACTGCAAAAGCGAAGTAGATAAATTGCCTTCCAATATTATCACTAAAAACGAGTAGTGCCTATATATATACCATCTTATACTTTAAAAACAATACATGTTAAAATTGAAGTTAAAGAGGCATGTTAGATATCTTTGATAGCCCATTAACTTTGAAGAGAAAGATTTTTTGATAGGCTGAAACATGTACAAGTAGCTCCAATAATGAAACATATAATTGACATCTCACTGCAAATTCCATCCCTTATGTACTTGTGTAACATCACAAAAAAATACAAAATGGGTGGAGATAAAGTCACAAAACATATTTTGTTATTTATTTCCCTTTGCTCCCCTTTTGGGAACCCCCTTATTGATATAAATATAGAAATGTGAATTCTCCAGTTCAGTGGTCCCCAACCTTTCCAGCTTGGCGGCCCCGGGGCAGGGGGGGAAGAGTACGGACATGGTTCCATTTGCATAAGCACAGGCTCCTGCTGCTCATACGAATGGAGCTTCATGTGTGAGGGCAAGCACCCACCACTCATACATGCAGCTCCACTCACGTGAATGGCGGCTGGTGCTTGCAAAGCTCCACTCACAAGATCCTGGTGCTCGTGCAAATGGAGCTGCATGCACGAGTGCAAACGCTCCATGCTCATGCAAGTGGAGCTGTGTGCACATACATGCTCAAGCGGCCTGGCTCCAAACCAGTCACAGTCTAGTACTGGCCCACGGCCCAAGGGTCAGGGACCCCTGCTCTAGTTTGAGGGGAGGTGTCATTTTTTCCCCTATAGGTTTTGCAGGAATTAAGCTTTGCCATTTATTTTCATCACCTGTATTTTATACTTCAAAAATATATTTGTGTCTACTGAGGGAAAATATTTACCAGTATGTGTTTTGTCCTAAAAGCCTAAAACTATACAATATTCATTGACTTTGGTAGAAATATAATTTACAGCTTTTTTAAATTTCATTGGTGATTTTAAAAAATCTATCAAGGAACAGTAGGTGGTCAATAGAAATCTTTGTTGCTCGTCACCGGATTAGCTAATTTAAACAAAAGTATGTAAAAACTGGCTTTAATTATACCATCAAGTAATAAAATCATTCAATTCCGGTGGTGTTTGAAGATTTGAAATATATAAATATTACAATTTATATGTCATTGTTTCAGACTTCAGCATTCATCTTCATTTGGATATCTAGAAAATGTGAAATACTTAGAAAAACTTGGTCTTGATAAAGACTTAACCATATTGTGGTTATTGAATTTAGTGTATCAAGCATCTATTGTACGAAAAAGCAATGGAAAATTTCCACAATATTTGCATCTTAACTACAACTAGGATTCAACAAAATTCATGGTTAAATGTTAAGAAACTTCATTGCAATTCTACCATCTCAGTGCTCTCTTTTTCTTTATTGAATTTCCTATCTAATCCATCAGGAGTCTCATCTGAGCTGCTTAGAGGCTTTGTATGTATCATTTGAATGTGGATAGCAATTAACACACAATTCCCCTACTATCTGCTACCTGTGTACCTTTTGTCTGTCTATCAAAACAACTACCTGGTCTTGCTTATTATTATGGTCACCCATAAAATACAAAATAATATTTTGGGATTTGGAGTCTCCACAGATAAAATTCTTATTTTTTTTCCTCCGGGATGTTGAGGCAAAGAAGGAAGCCCTAAGACAGAGTCCCCCAACTTTTCGGCTTTGTGGACCGGGGGGACAGGGGGAGAGGATAGTTCCAGTGGTGGGATTCAGTGGTGGGATTCTGCACCACTGCAGTTCGGCAAACTGGTTGTTGGAAGAAATCATTATGGCAGAGAACCAGTTGTTAAATTACTTAACGTACGGGTCTGGATGGGGAGAAACAGACTCAAACTCAATCCCTCCAAGACGGAGTGGCTGTGGATGCCGGCACCCCGGTACAGTCAGCTGCAACAGCGGCTGACTGTTGGGGGCGAGTTATTGGCCCCAATGGAAAGGGTGCGCAACTTGGGTGTCCTCCTGGATGGGAGGCTGTCGTTCGATGATCATCTGGCGGCCGTCTCCAGGAGGGCCTTTTACCAAGTACGCTTGGTTCGCCAGTTGCGCCCCTTCCTTGACCGGGATGCCTTATGCACGGTCACTCACGCTCTGGTCACATCTCGTTTGGATTATTGCAATGCTCTCTACATGGGGCTGCCCTTGAGGTGCACCCGGAGGCTGCAGCTAGTCCAGAATGCAGCTGCGCGAGTAGTAGCGGGAGCCACTCGTTGCTCCCATGTAACACCACTACTACGCAGTCTGCACTGGCTTCCTGTGGTCTTTCGGGTGCGCTTTAAGATTCTGGTTATCACCTTTAAAGCGCTCCATGGCTTAGGGCCCGGGTACTTACGGGACCGCCTGCTGTTACCTCATGCCTCCCACCGACCCGTACGCTCACACAGAGAGGGTCTTCTCAGGGTGCCGTCCACCAAACAATGTCGGCTGGCGACCCCCAGGGGTAGGGCCTTCTCTGTTGGAGCTCCTACGCTTTGGAACGAACTTCCCCCTGGTTTACGCCAAGTACCTGATCTTTGGACTTTTCGCCAAAGCTGAAAACGCATTTATTTATCCAAGCGGGACTGGATTAAAAGTTTTACTTAATTTTAACTGGGGTTAGTTATTAATTTTTAGGTAATGGGGTTTTATCATTTTAACTGTAATTTTAAATTTTGGCCTATTTAAATAAGTTTTTTAATTAATGTTTTTACCTTGTATGACATTTGTATTTTATCGGGCTGTAAACCGCCCTGAGTCCTTCGGGAGATAGGGCAGTATAAAAATTTGATTAAATAAATGATTAAATAAATAAATACTTGAATCCTACCACTGGATAGTTCCATGTGTGTGGTGGACAAGCAAGTGCATGTGGCTCCATTTGTGTGAGCAGCGGGCATATGTGCCCACCAGTCACACAAATAGAATGTGCTTGCCCTTGTTCACCCACTGCTCTCAAGTGGAGACTTGTGTACTCTCTCACCACTTCTGCAGCCCAGTTCTGAAAGGCTCAAGGGCTCAAGGGATAGTAGGCTGTGGCTGGGGGGTTGGGGACCTCAGCCCTAAGATATATAAAAGACTAAGCTTCATTGATACTTTCCAGGAGTGATTATGTATAATATTGTAGTTTTTCCCTCCCTGGCCCCCAGGAGCACTCTGCAGGCCTCCCAAACTCTGTGTGCCTCGTTTTTTGTGAAAAATGGGGCGTGCAAAAGGTTTGGGAGGCCTGCAGAGTACTCCTGGGGGCTGGGGGAGGGCAAAAACCCTTCCTTCCTCATCTGACGATGCAAAATCCCCCAGTTCTACCTCTCCCTTAAATGAAACCTCACTATGTAAGGAATGCAACGGGGAATGAGGTTCAGGCAAAACCCCCACCTCACCTTGTAAGGGAGGATGATGAGTGGCAGGCAGGGGAGACATCAAAGGCAACGAGGGAGCCAAGTCACTCTGTTGGAGAGCAGAATCAATGCATTGTGAAATAGTCTGAGTAATCAAAAAAACGAAGCTCCTGGGACAAACCTGACCCGAATCTCTACCAGGCGGAGCCCTGTAGTTGTTGGTGTGAACGTGGCTGAAGGCCCAGAATGCCTACGGATGGAAACAGGCTGATGAACATAATGTTCCTGAAAAGGAACAGCATGAAAACTCTGTGTCCCCACTTCTGCTTCAGGAGACCAATTTAACTGATCCTCCTGTGCTCTAAAAGTGTTAGCCTCTATGGCAGGAATTGGCACTGGATTGGACCTGGCTGCCTCTGCCTGCTTTTGAGCTTCTCCAAGGCCTTTTCCCTACATATGGCATCTTTGTCATCTGTAACAGGTGTTAGCAGATTTAGCAGCTTTAGACCTGGATCTATCTGGTTGTGGGTTTTCTTGCAATCGATCCAGCCCCCTTTGGATCAGAAGCCTCTGATCTCTGCCTGGGGGAAAAATTAGTCAAGTTGCTGCTGCGTGTGTCAGCATGATCTGCCATGTTGGGCATTGGCTAGAAAAAAAAATTTTTTTTTTCACTACCAGCCAAGAAAACACACTCCAGGCCTTGCAATAAGTCCTTTCAGTGTCCCATAAAAACACCAGAAATGATAATCCAAGAAGGGATAGCAGCAACAGGGCTGCAAATCGACAACACGGTTGGAAAAATAGCCCAAATATGGAGGCGTGGCAAAGGAGAAGTAAAAAATGGTGTGAAACCGGCAAAATGGCCTTTCTGCGCCTCTGTTCTAGGTCTGCTCTCCAAATCAGCGCAAGATCGACAACACGGTCAGAACACGCTGCAAAAGTGAGGCTGACTGAGTTGAAAAAAACTGAGGCTTGGCCAGGAGGAAGAGGCGGGGCCAAAGATTTTGTAACTCAGTCACTGGCCAATCAGATGCTTTGAATACCCATAGCTTGGACTCTCCAAGCAGCGCACATGAGAACCTTATATACCTAGACTTTTCTGGTTTTCAAAACTCAGTATTAGTTAGTGACCCAAACTAGCTTTACTGGTTCAATTAGTCACAACTGCTCAGTTTCTGCTACTTGTTTATTCAAACTGCACAAGCAAGATATAAAAAATATATGCAATGATTCATACTGTTAAACTTGAAATATGATACTATTAGCAGAGAAATGGTTGATGAACCTATATAAATTGTCACTTAAATTGTTTTTTTCCCTTCAAAAATGGAATAATGGAAGCTTGGATCTTCTTTAAAGGTGAACATCAAGGAAACATGTTCAGATTGGATTTCCGATATGAAAGGCCAGATTGCCTTAATTTCCAATTATGTTGAATTCCAAGCAGAAGTGATACTACTCCTGAGGCAACTCATATAATGATCCTTTTTAAACTACATATTGTTTCCTAAGCCTTTAGATCTCATGTAAAAATCAAACTAGAAAGCTTCTCCATCCCACTCTATATACAAATTAACAATCTATTTATCATGGTATGTTAATATTTTTGCATATCCAATTTGGATTAATACTCAATGTACTTGTCTATAGGTATTTTTCATAAGTTTCCTCAAGGGAAGTACAAACATAACTCTCACTCTCTCAAAATGACACAGCTAGCACTGTAAATTCATAATCATTCAAGAACTGTACATATTACAAACAATTCACAGTCAAGAGTTATAAAGTCTTATTCTCCTGTAGGTTCAAATCAAGTACTTTTTATTTCTGTGTTTTCTTCTGTGCAATAGCAATAGCACTTAAACTTATATACTGCTATAGAATAGAATAGAATAGAATAGAATAGAATAGAATAGAATAGAATAGAATAGAATAGAATAGAATAGAATAGAATAGAATAGAATAGAATTATTGGCCAAGTGTGATTGGACACACAAGGAATTTGTCTTGGTGCATATGCTCTCAGTGTACATAAAAGAAAAGATACGTTCATCAAGGTACAACATTTACAACACAATTGATGGTCAATATATCAATATAAATCATAAGGATTGCCAGCAACAAGTTATAGTCATACAGTCATCAGTGGAAAGAGATTGGTGATGGAAACTATGAGACGATTAATAGTAGTGCAGATTCAGTAAATAGTCTGACAGTGTTGATGGAATTATTTGTTTAGCAGAGTGATGGCCTTCGGGAAAAAACTGTTCTTGTGTCTAGTTGTTCTGGTGTGCAGTGCTCTATAGCGTCGTTTTGAGGGTAGGAGTTGAAACAGTTTATGTCCAGGATGCAAGGGATCTGCAAATATTTTCACGGCCCTCTTCTTGATTCATGCAGTATACAGGTCCTCAATGGAAGGCAGGTTGGTAGCAATTATTTTTTCTGCAGTTCTAATTATCCTCTGAAGTCTGTGTTTTTCTTGTTGGGTTGCAGAACCGAACCAGACAGTTATAGAGGTGCAAATGACAGACTCAATAATTCCTCTGTAGAACTGAATCAGCAGCTCCTTGGACAATTTGAGCTTACTGAGTTGGCGCAGAGAGAACATTCTTTGTTGTCCTTTTTTAATGATGTTTTTGATGTTAGCTGTCCATTTTAGATCTTGCGATATGATAGAACTTTAAAACACTTTACAGTGTTAAAACTTTAAAACACTTTACAGTGCTTTACAGCCCTCTCTAAGCCGTTTACAGAGTCAGCATATTGGCCCCAATAATTTAGGTTCTCACTGCACCCACCTCGGAAAAATGGAAGGATGGAACCTTGGTGGGATTTGAACTGCCAAATTGTAGGCAGCCGACAGTCAGCAGTAGTCTGCAGTACTGCACTCCAACCACTGCACCACGAAGGCTCATATGTTTTTTAAATCTTCGTATTCAGTCCAAGTTGCAAATACAAATTCTCTACATTCCTGGTCTGGAAATCTCTAACTAGTAACAAACTCTGACAATTTGTTTTTGGACTAGTATTTGCAAAACACCCTTTCTGAGTCTGTGCTATGCATGATGGTTAAAATGTACCGTATTTTTCGGACTATAAGATGCACTGTTGTATAAGATTGCACCAAGATTTTGCAAATCTTGTTGCACCAAGATTTTGAAGAGGTAAGTAATAAAAAAAAAAATTTCCCGTCCTCGGCCCCCAGGAGCCCTCTGCAGACCTCCAAAGCGTCTATGTGCAGCATTTTTTGCCCATTTTTGTGAAAAACAGGGCATGCAGAAGGTTTGGGAAGCCTGCAGTGTGCTCCTGGGGGTTGGTGGAGGGCAAAATACTGTTTTTGCAAAAAAAAATGGGGGCGTTTTTGCCCTCCCCAGCCCCCAGGAGCATTCTGCAGGCCTCCCAAATTTGCGCGCCCTGTTTTTGTGAAAAACAGGCCCATTTTTCACAAAAATGGGACGAGCAGCGCAGGGCTTCAGGTGGCCAAAAATGGCTATATTTGTTGTATAAGATGCATCAACATTTCCACCCTCTATTGGAGGGGGTGGGGAAGTGCATCTTATATTCAGAAAAATACGGCATATTCAAAATAGAAATAGAAAACCTGAGTTCTACATAACGACTTAACGGCAAAATTCCATTCCATGTGGCAGCACATCAACTAAGAGCTGTAGTGGTGCAGTGGTTAGAATGCAGTACTGTCAAGCTCCAGTCAAGCTTCCTTGTCATTTGTATGTGTGTGCTTTGTGTGTTTACAAAAAAGAAAAAGCATCCACTAACCATTGCAACAGATTCTGCCCAAAATGGTAGGCAAACATAGCTGACACCACTTGACACATATCACAGAACAATACATAGTTTAGCTGTCATAAGCATCATACCTGGCTTGACATGTCATGAAAAATTTGTTCCATATGTTAAATTGAATAATTGTGCTGCTTTGCATATAATATGATAAAACTTAAATCAAACAAATCATATACGCTTAATGTATTGAGCTCTGTAAACCATGGTTTATAATTTAAGTTATATAAGCATAGGCCATTACATATTTTTTAAAAATAATAAATAATCCATACTTAATATAATCAGTGAATCAGGTTTGTAGTGATTCAGAGATACAAAACTATCTTAATTTGTAACTGGAAGATAGCTGAACATTTATGATTTCAGAAGATGTCATAACTATTCCTTTGTTCCAGACAAAAATGACCTCCTCCAAATTTCCTGAGCCCATATCAACTATAAAAGGTAAAGGTAAAGGTTCCCCTCGCACATATGTGCTAGTCATTCCCATCTCTAGGGGGTGGTACTCATCTCCATTTCAAAGCTGAAGAGCCAGCGCTGTCCGAAGATGTCTCCGTGGTCATATGGCCAGCATGACTAAATGCCAAAGGTGCACGGAATGCTGTTACCTTCCCACCAAAGGTGGTCCCTATTTTTCTACTTGCATTTTTTACGTGCTTTCAGTCTTCTAGTTTGGCAGAAGCTGGAACAAGTAACAGGAGCTCACCCCGTTACGCGGCACTAGGGATTCGAACCGCTGAACTGCTGACCTTTCAATCAACAAGCACAGCGTCCTAGCCACTGAGCCACCGTGTCCCTAGAATATCAACTATAAGCCTGACTTATTTAGTGAAAACCCTTAATATATATAAGCTGATAGTTTATCTTTTTTTACATGTATATAAAGCAGATTTTATGGTTTACTGAAAAATGGAACATGCAACCAAAAAATCTTGCTAGTTACAAGTCCCAGATCTAGAAATCCAAAATGAATCCATACAGAACCAAGAAAATAAAGCAAGCCACAAAATACAAATTAAAATACAAAGTGAAGCAGCTGATAAAATGGTGGCATCTGCTAATTAAGCAACTTTTTAGCCTAGCATTTTGCCTCCGTAATGTAATGTAATGAGATGGAAGGTTACTGTACAAGGCTCAATATCTCAAAATAAACAGTCTCTAAGATAAAGAAGAATGAACTGTTTGAAGATATTTCAGAATGTCTCAATAAGCAACACACCTGCTGGATATTATACAAAAGTGGACAACCCATTACCCATGGTTCATTCTTTTTTTTTCACATGTAATACAGACTGGAGCTCTTTTCCTCCGCTTATGACTCTCAGCAGAGACCCAGTGAAACCACCTCCCCCTCCTCCTCCGACATAGGAAACTTCCAACCACTTTACTAGAAGGGGGACTAAAGCCAAGGACCATGGGGAAAACTGAATTCTCACTCCCACACATGCCCTAAGGCCCCCTGCCCTCAGACAACCCATGACAACTTTCCCTCCCTCCTTCCTAGTATAAAGCATCATTAAACTATACATATGACATTAGCACCATCTAGTGACTAATTCCTCATTTGTTACTTTTCTGGTCAAATAGATGCAAAGCTGTTTGGTGGTCATGTGTTAAATTATGAAGAATATAATCAATGTGGGCTTTTTCATTTTTATCCTGGTTTTTTATTGCTTACTGTATTTCAGTAGAATCACGTATGACATGGCTGGTCATATAAATTCTATGAATAAATAAATAAATAACAGATAGAAGAGTAAATCGTTCTGCTTACCTAATTGATTCTATTAAAATTTTGGCTCTGAATTCAAAGTGATTCTTTCATAGGAATATATGGTTTGCAACTATGGCTGATAAATGAAGCCGCGGTGTGGCTCAGGCTGTAAGAAGCCTGTTATTAAAAACACAGCTGCTTGCAATTATTGCAAGTTCAAGTCCCACCAGGCCCAAGGTTGACTCAGCCTTCCATCCTTTATAAGGTAGGTAAAATGAGGACCCAGATTGTTGGGGGGGCAATAAGTTGACTTTGTATATAAAAATACAAATAGAATGAGATTATTGCCTTACACAATGTAAGCCGCCCTGAGTCTTCGGAGAAGGGCGGGATATAAATGTAAATTTAAAAAAAACAGAACACTAGGACGAATACATTTTGATTCTGAGACCTTGTATTCAGTTCTAAACAGCCATTCCAAAAAATCCAAACATCCATCAAGCTTGAAATAGGAGAACAATTTCATTAACTGTTTTGAAATTAAAAACTTTAGTGTGAAACTTGCACAAATCTACTGTACTCCTACCTCCAGGACAGCAGAAATTTGTATTTGCAACACACTAATTTAAGATGTTCTAACTATAACAATATCTGCCCATAAACGTATCCCTTCCCCCGTTTTAATAATAAAATAAGAGAAAATAAATTGCAGGATTGCTCTGGAAACTTTTTTTCCTCCCAGCTTCTTCTGGAGGCTGAAAGCTATTTTAATTTGACCATGAGGCCATCATGCTGCTACATAACAAAGTTACTAAAAAAACAAAATAGAATGATTCAAGAATATCCCCAAATGAAAGCATAAACTATTCCTTAAAATACAGGATATGCCAGTGATAGGCTACTACTGCCACTGCAATCATGAAAAACAATTGTAGATGACCAGATTGAACCCGAGGGATTAAGCGCACCATCAGTAGCAAGTCCCTTCAGTCACAAGAGCTCTAAATCCAGTCCACTTTGAATTCTGTTGACTCTTAAGTACTGTTAATTTGTATTGACAATTAGTAGTTCAGATTCTTGTAGTGTTAGCAGCAAATAAATCTATATTCACTTGAACGGCCTTGTTTCCCAACTTCTTGCATCTGGTGACAATTTCCATCCGATGAATAGAAAACCGCATTAATAATGTCATCTATCAGGATCCTAGAAGCACACCTTCTCTATAGTGGCACCTGCCTTCTGGATTGGCCCTGAAAACCTGGCTTGCTCCAGGCCTTCTTTTATTTTGTTCTCATCTTTATTACCTTTGCAATCTTTATTCTTTTGTTTTGTGTTGTTTTAATATTAACAACTTGTAAACTGCCCACTATCACTGGGAATTGAGCAGCATTTAAATGTAATCAATAAACCCTTAAAATAGGATTACTTGCAGGACTGTTGTAATAAAGATTGAAATGCTTCAAAAATGAGTATGCTAACTGTAGTTTGCATTGCTACTACTAAAATAAAAGGTGTAATAATGCCCATTTGATATAGAAAAAGGATTACCTTATATTGTGTGTGCACATGCCTTCAAGTCAGTTTTGTTTTCACTCCTGGCAACTGCTTGAACTAATTCCTAAAGTTTTCTTGACAAGATTTTCAAGAAGCTATTTGCCATTGCCTGCTTTAGGACTGAACCAAAGTCACCCACCTGGCTTAGGGCTTAAGGTGGAACTAGAACTCATGGTCCCCCAATTTTTAGTCTGATGCCTTAATCGCTACCCATATGAGATCTAAAGGATTATCTTACCATAGAGAAATGCAGGCTGGTATTGCACATCATTCTAAGCCAACAAAAATCCCCAGTATAATTTATCCTGATGCCTTGTTCATATAATATGCATGTGTGGGCTTATTTGATTTTGACTTAGCTATTCATGTGTGAACTATAGATTATATTTTAACAAATTGTTAGACTATGGTTGCAGAATCCAGTAACTAGTAAAATACAAACACAATACAAAAATACAAAAAAAGAGCAGTAAAATGTTCAAAATAATATAATTTATTAAATAGTATTCTTCAAATCCCATTTTCTCAAACCTACAAACCTTCCAAAATATGCATCAAAAAGGAAAATCAAACATTATACATGCTAACGAACAATTACAATTGTTAAAATGGGGAAATGAGACAATTAGGCAATGACAGCTTATTTTGATTAACCTAACTTTTTGTTACAGTCCGAACATGCATTCGACTGCTATAAAAAATTCCTGCATTCTATTACCCCCCTCAAAAGGAGGAGAAAAACTGAACAGCGAAAAAGAAGGTGAAGGCATGAGTGTTGGCCTCACCAGAATTTTTTGGGGAAATAATTTTCCCCACAACTTGGGAAAAGGGGCCGCATTCCCATCGGACACATGACATTGTTTGTAGAAGCTTCTCTTTTATTTTTGCTTTACCTTGTCTAGACTACCCAGCATATTGAAAATTGACAGCAACGCCCAGGATGTACAACTAGGCTGCTGCAAAGGCCATCCTAGCCACATCTGAAACCCCAGGAGCATCATTGAGTCTGCAAAGCCCAGGGCTTAACCCGCTCCCTTTACAGCCAATTTACATCCACGAACAAGTATAAAAAGTGAAAAGAGGGACACATAACTAGGGCAGAATATCAGCAAATAGCCCGAGCTGCAAAGATGAAGTGAGGAAAGCTAAGGCTCAAATGAACCAAGGCTCGTGACAAAATTAAAAAATAACAAAAAAAGCTTCTTTCAAAATGTTAAAAACAAGAAAAAGGTCAAGGAAACAATTGGCCCAATAGTGGGAGAAAGTGGCAAAAAGGTGATAAGCAACAGGGAAAAAGCAGAACTACTTAACTCGTTGTTGTTGTTGTTATTATTATTATAATTCTTTGAGAAAGTCACAAAATTAATAGACCAGAAGAATACTGTGGATTTATTTGGACTTCACTAAGACATTTGATAAAGTAGACCAGGCATGTCAAACTCGATTTCATTGAGAGCCACATCAGGATTGTGTTTGACTTTGAGGCGGCCAAGAGGGTGTGGCCAGTATGGGCATGGCTAGCTTGACACTCAAATCAGAGGTACCTGTGGCGGCCCAAGTGCTCTGCCAGCAAAAACTAAGCTTTAACCAAGTGTTAATACTTTATAATGCCTTGGTAAGGCCACACTTGGAATACTGCATCCAGTTTTGGTCACCAGGATGTAAAAAAGATGTTGAGACTCTAGAAAGAGTAAGAGAAGAGCAACAAAGATGATTAGGGGACTGGAAGCTGAATGGAATGGAATGGAATGGAATGGAATAGAATAGAATAGAACCGAACGGAACGGAACAGAATAGAATTATTTATTGGCCAAGTGGGACTGGACACACAAGGAATTCTTTCTTGGTGCATATGCTGAGTGTACATAAAGAAAAGATACCTTCATCAAGGTACAACACTTAACAACACTTAATGATAGTCATAGGGTACAAATTTAACACTTAATGATACAACACTTAATATAAAGTGTGGTTGCTGGAATTGGGTATGTCTAGTTTAATAAAAAGACGACTAGGCATGACATGATACCAGTGTTCCGATATCTCAAGGATTGCCACAAAGAAGGAATCAAGCTATTCTCCAAAGCATCTGAAGGCAGGACAAGAAGCAATAGATAGAAATCAATCAAGGAGAGAAGCAATGTAGAACTAAGACAGTTAGAACAATTAATCAGTGGAATAACTTGCTTTCAGAAGCTGTGAATGCTTAAGCACTGAAAAATTTTAAGAAGAGATTGGACAACCGTTTGTCTGAAATGGTATAGGATTTCCTGCCTAAGTAGGGGGTTGAACTAGAAGACTTACAAGGTCCCTGCCAACTCTGTAATTTTATTCTATTCAATGAAATGGAAATGGTAAGAATAACCAGGGTTCTGAAACTCCCCCACCCCGAATAACATCTGAATATACTTGTGATTGAACAGGCTATTCTGCTACAAAGGTGTCGGATTCAAAGCCTCAGCCTCTCATTATTTGCAACAACAAATTGCACATTTACATTATGTACACTGAGAGCATATGCACCAAGACAAATTCCTTGTGTGTCCAATCACACTTGGCCAATAAAATTCTATTCTATTCTATTCTATTTATCCTACAGCCTTTCCTCTCTCGGCTTCTGCTCCCACTAATTTGCTAGCTCTTGGAAGGCAGGTGCAACCCACTGCCTTTGAAAATGGCTTTTCAACCGCGCGGCACAGATCATACAGCTCAAACCCAAAGACAATTTTGGGTGGAAAGGGCAGGAGCGCCGGAAACTGCCAGTGTTGCTTTGGGACGGGACGGAGAGAAGGCTTCCCCCCCCGCGCCCCGTCTCACAAGCCCCAAGGACGCCCAACCTATCCTGAAGTGTTGGGCATGAACTCCCTAGGCGGGTTTCCCCTTCATGCCAGCCGCCCTTTGCAGGCTTTCGGGGGGGGGAGTCACCGCTGGGAAAAGATCGCGCGCATCGCCGCGTGCAGCCCGCCCGGCTCCCTCTCTAGGATGGCGATCCGCTACTTCCGCCGACACCAAGGCCGCGTCTTGTGACGTGTGGCGTCCGTCGCGAAGGGCATTGTGGGAGCGAGAGAATTGTCGCGTAGGAAATCAGCACCAAGGAGAGGAAGGAAGAGGAGGAGGAAGAAGCGGGTTCTGAAGGGAGCCTCCATTTTGGCTGGGTAGCCCCCGAGAATATATAAATATATATATATATTTTCTCGCTGGATCGTTGTTGGATCTTGTCTGCCACTCGCTTCCTCGTCCCTCGTCACCAAGCGGGGTTGCCTCTCTCTGCGTGGCAATCGCTGTGCTTATTCTATCCGGGAGCGGCTGCGGGAAAAGGATGGCGGCCGAGAGTCGGGAAGAAAAAGGTATGGGATCAGTCCCTTCCCTCCTCCTCCTCCTGCTCCTGTACCGCATGCTGCCATGGCAGCGGGGCTGCCCGTAAGTATGCGGTTAGCGGTGGGAGTGACGCGGAGTCGGCCCACGACGGGCGGTCCTTCCCTGCCCTGAGGTAAACCACGCCTTTCCCCTCTTACGAAAAGTGTCGGCCAGGGTTTAAGAGTTCACTCCAATTACTGCTTTCTGTCTCCTGGAAGGGTCAAGCCGGGGGAGGTTTTGGGCATTTAACAGTAATAAAGGTCAGGTCAGGAAACCAGATCGAAGACTGAAAGGAGTTTTGATTGCATTGCATGGGATCCAGCCGGGGGCGAGCACGGATGGATTCCGAGAGAATTAAACTATCCCTTAAAAAATATGCAGGACGTAATTTTCGTGAAGTACTTTTATTGCAGCATTATTGATTCTGGTTTTTTATTACTTGTCTGTATTTTGATAATCGCAATTCACCCTCAAGGTGAGCCTGTCCTATTATATATGTATGTATGCAAACTGAAGCTGAAAGGATAAAGCCATTAGTTGATGTTGATTTGGAATAAGAGAATCTGAGTTTATACTTTGCATGTGCAGCTGCTGTGATATATTAAGAGTTTTGATTTCATGTACAGCTTTTGGGGAAACTTCTAATGTTTTGGAGAAACGTCAAATGTTCATCCATCTGTTAATGTTAATAACTACATGGTAGGAAAGAGCTTCCCTGAAACATAGGAAAAGACATCTATGTACTGCAAGTAAGACTGGGGAGACCCAGCTTGAAGGCTAGCTCTGCTCACTGAAGCTCATGAGGTGATTTTTCAGACAATCGCTCTCTCAACTCAGCCTCTTTCACAAGGTTGTCATGAAAACACAGAAAAGGTGAGAGAAAAAGCAGACCAAATAATAGAAATAAAATAAATATGCTTCTACAGAAACTTAAGTCTCTTATTCATTTGTATTTGAAGATCAGGATTAATGGAAGAATCAACATTTATTTCAATGACATTACAGAATTAGATAATACAGTGGACTAGCTGGTGATGGCCAGTATCTCCTTAGAGAATTTGGAGTTCTATCTTGGAAATTGAGAATGGTGTGGAGTACAAGCAGAGAAACTGTTTCTACTATGTGTTTTCTCAGTCATGTGACTGTCCATTGCAAGTAACATATGACCCAGAGAAAAGTAGTGTCTGCTTTAAGTAGCTGCTGACAGGTGCTGCATTTGCATCCCCATACACTATGAATTTTATTTAAATAATGTATATGGCCATCTGTTTCATAAAAGTGATTTTATCACTTTTGTAGATCAAACAAGTACTGAAACATTTTGGCTTAACGTAATGTTTTTATGTAAGTGGCATACCATTAAAGATTGACTTAAAGTATGCATTCTCATAGAGATTATTTAAAATTGTTTAATGTTATACTTTGTAGGGGGGGTTATTGTAATTCCAATCTGGGAATATTGTACAGATATATTTATTATCTGTACAATTAATGGACGTTTTCTCTGTAGAAAAGATTTATTCAGATACTACATATATTGGAACAGAAGATATGTGGAATAGTCTCATATTTTTAATCAGTGCTAGCTACTAGAATATGCCTATGTATGTGTGACTATTACACACTAAACACATTCCTAAAATCTGCTTTGAGCTGATTATTTGCAAATGTAGATTCTCTATCTTCATGCCAATTTTTTTCTCTGAAACTGAAGGGAATTGCTGCTTTTCAAAGGTAAAAAAATGTCTCCCGGCCTGCCCTAATGTTTTAGACCATCCCTCTGTTCCCTTGTATCATGAGGACAAAACTGAGGTTATAATCTGGACTGAAAGTTACCAACTATCCAAATTGCAGAAAATTTGGCTGAGGAGATTATTTTAAAAAACATTTTTCAAACATTGAATTAATTCTCAGAAGAAAAAGCAGTAACATAGTTGTGTTCTTACCTAATAGGAATCTCTATAGAGTGTTTTTTTTAAGTCTTTTTTCCTTTCTTCCCCTTTCCTTTCAGATTGTACAGATCTCCCAAGTTCATCTGAAACTTAATGAGTAGTTTTAAGCCTCTATTTGAATCAGTAAATAGAGGCACTCACTGAAAGGGGAATTAGTTTGAAATTAAGTTGTATAGATAAATTAAAAATGAAGCAAGGTCTTGAATTAAATCTCATGAAAGATTGGATTGGATAGTTTCCATTAGATTTAACCGTTTATAAACGCATGCCTGTAAGCTTTATACACTTTGTGCACAATTATTAGGCAAGCTGTATTTTGGAGGATTAATGTTATTATTGAACAACTAAAGTGCTCTTGGTCAATCCAAAATGTTAATAAACTTCAAACCTGAATATTTAAGAAAGTAAACGTTAGGTTACTTAGGAGAATATCTATGTGTGCATAATAATTGGACAACTATTAGTGCAAAATTATTCTACAACTAAATGAAAATTTCCCCATCTCACTTATTTATTTTAATCTGTTAAAGTGAGAATAATAAAATAAATAATTTGTAAAATTTACAAATAAACATTTCTGACAGTTCAAAAAAAATCAGTGACCAATAAAGGCACACTTCTTTTTAATAACAGTCATAAGCCTTCCATTCATGGAGTCTGTCAGTTTCTTGATCTGTTGTTAATCAACTTTTTGTGCTCCCAGACACTGTTCAGAGAGTTGTACTGTTTTCCTTCACCATAAATCTCCTGCTTAAGAAGGGCCCACAAGTTCTCAATGGGATGTAGGTCAGGTGAGGAAGGGGGGTCATGTCATTCGTTCATCTTTAAGGCCTTTACTGGCTAGCCACCCAATGGAGTACATCGATGTATGCGATGGAATATTGTCCTGCATAAAAGTCATGGTCTTCTTGAAAGACTTTTCCTTCAAACACTGCTTGAAGAAAGTATCTTCTAAAAACTGGGAGTTGATTTTGAGTCCCTCTTCAACCCGAAAAAGTCCAACTAGTTAATCTTTCATAATACCAGCCCATACCAGTACCCCAACTCCACCTTGCTGGTGTCTGAGTCGAAGTGGAGTTCTGTGCTCGTTACTGATCCAGCCACAGGCCCATCCATCTGGCCCCATCCCATCAGTCCATAAACCTTTGAAAAATCTGTCTTCAGATATTTGTTGGCCCAGTCTTGCCATTTCAACTTTTGTGTCTTGTTCAGTGGTGGTCGGATTTCAGCCTTCCTTACCTTGGCCATGTCTCTGGGCACTGAACAGATTGTACTTCTGGGCACTCCAGGTAGGTTGCAGTTCTGGAATATGACAGCATTGGAGGATAATGGGTTCCTGATACCTTCATGTTTGATTCTTCTCAAATCTTCGGCAGTTAAAGTGTGTCTTTTTTTCTCAACACGTTTCTTGCAACCCTGTTGACTATTTGCAACAAAACGTTTGATGGTTCTGTAATCACTCCCCAATATCTTAGCAATTTCAAGAGTGCTGCATCCTTCTGAAAGACTTCTTATAACTTTTGACTTTTCAGAGTTAGTTAAATCTCTTTTTTAGCCCATTTTGCTTAAGGAAAAGAAACTGCGTAATAATTATGCACACTTTGATGTAGGATGTTGATCTCCTTAGGCCACACCCTCCCTCATTACACAAATACACATCACCTGATATGCTTATATTAACTAAGCATTTAAATTTATACAGCTTGGAGGTGGAAAATATGCATATAAAGGATGATATGGTCAAAATGCTCACTTGCCTAATAATTGTGCACATGGTGTAATACTGTATGTAGTATACAGGTAGTTCTCCATTTACTACCACAATGGAGTCTAAAATTTCTGTTGTTAAGTGAGACATTTGCTAAGTGAGTAAAAGGTCCCATTTTACGACCTTTCTTGTCACAGTTGGAAAGTGAATCAATGCAGTTGATAAGTTAGTAACATTATTGTTAAGTGTATCTGGTTTTTCCATTGATTTTGCTTGTCAAAAAGTCACAAAGGGTGATCACATGATCTTGGGACACAGCAACGGTCATAAATGTGAACTAGTTGCTAATCATGTGAATTTTGATCACAGGATCATGGGGATGCTATAAAGGTCATAACTGAAAAATGGTCATAAGTTACTTTTTTTAGTGCCGTTATAACTTTGAATGGCCACTAAATGAACTGTTGTAAGTCGAGGACTATCTGTACACGTTTTTGCTTTGAAACCTTAAAAACTGCTAACACTTGTAGTAGCTTCCATACAGTCTTTGTGCTCCTGTTTCCTTTTCAATAACTATCCTAATTAGTTCTCTCCAAGATCATGGAAAAATGAAAAAAAATCATTGCAAGATATTCAAAGACCTAGCTTGTTACCTTAATTTCTATTTATTTGCTAGCAATACTAATGATGGGAGGTTCTCTTTGATGAATCATAGCTTTACTTTTGAGATAGGTAGTAGTTAGCTTTTCCTTATCATAAGGGCTTGAAAACTTCTGAATCCAATCAGTAAAATAAAGAGGGTAGTGATGTCACCAGCATAACCTTGCTGTTACCTAATAAGGGAGAATAAAACTTACTATTAGTTAAGAGCTAAAACTATAGAATTTAAATGCTAAAAGGGAGAATACAATCTTGATTCACATCTTTCTATATGGAGATTTCAACAGATAATTAGCTTTTTCTGATGTATCTAGGATGGGAACATTTTCATGTAGCTTTTTAACTCAGTGTAACTATCTTGGCTCGATGCAAGAGTGAGTCAGTTTCTACCAAAACATATATTGCTAGGTATAAAATCAAGGTATAAATTTTAAAACCCTGTCTATTTATCTTCCAGAACTTTTTCTCAGTGAAGTCAATCCAAAAGTCCCCTCCCCCCCCATAAAAATGTTTATATATTTTATTTACAGTGACCAAAAGTATTTAGACAATAAAAGCTGGATCAGCCCTGTTCTCTCTTTTCTTTTCTTTTCTGTTCTCTTCCTGAGACTCATACAATATATCTCCAATTCTTAGGAATGTACAGAAGACTTATGTATATATCATTAAGGCATGTAAAGATAGATGCCAGAACTGAGGCCTGCAATCTGTATTCTTTTTCGTAGAAAAGGGGAAATTGGATCATATAGGAGGCTTCCCACTTTTAAGTTGTCAGTTCAGTTTGCGAATGTGAGAGAGAACTACTATGATACTGGCAGGTGAGAAGCAGGTCACCTTAGATTACTTTGAGCTGCAATGATGGGAAATAAAGATTTAGGGAAGAACCACAAAATAACTCACCACAAATTTCTTCCTTGTGTTGCCTATTACTTTACCAACTCTGTAAGAACTCCTTGCTCTATGAAAATTACAATAATCTAGAAGCCACTACCTTTTTAAAATTAGTCAAATTACATAAGTGGCATTATTTCAGAAAAGTGGCATCCATTTTCTTTCTTTTGATTAAGCTTTGTACATATGGGTAGTCCTTGGCTTATGACTACAACTGAGGCCAAAATTTCCATTGCTAAGCAAGTCAGTTAAGTGAATTTTGCCCCATTTTTTATCTTTTTTGCCACAGTTGTTAAGCAAATCACTGCAGTTATTTTCCATGCAGTCATTAAGCAAATTTGACTTCCCCCTATAAGTTGGCTGGGTACAAGTGAGGATCACATGACCCTGGGATATTGTAACCATCATAAATAATGCCAGTTGCAAGCATCCAAGTTTTGATCATGTGACCATTGGGATGCTGCAATGGTTGTAAATGAAGTGTTCATAAGTCATTTTTTTCATTGCCATTGTAACTTCAAAATATCAATGAATAGTTGCAAGTTAAGACTGCTTATACTTTTAAAATCAAAATTTTGCCATAGAGTGGATAATTTTTAGATTTTTTTATTTTAAAGACTTAGTAAGTTAACCTTGAATGCATGCACCCATGATCAAACCAGGGTTGTATCATGAAATGGAAGAGTTTGTTTTTATTTTGTGCCTGATTAGGTATAACCTTGTAGGATTGCCTGCATGTTTGGATTTTGTCTCTTAAATTAAAACGTTATGCAACACTAGACCCTTCTTGGAAATTAAATAAGTTTGAGTTAAATTCCACATTTTTGTAGATCATTTCATTCTGGCATTATTTTTGTTTTTCTCTATGCAGATTATTTTCTGTTAACTGTATGGCTTTCTCTTGAAACTTAGCTAATAGTTAATGGAGAGTTTTTGATATTACCATAACTATAGAAAAGTATTAAAGGATGAAACTAATTTTTTTAAAAATCATATAAAATTATGGCGTAAGTAACGATGCTGGATCCCCATTCCTCCATATTATATGTTCCAGTAATGTCATGTCCATTAGAAAGTTAAAGTGTTTATCATTTGTATTGAATGCTAACTTGCAAATTAATTCTATGATCCATGGTTAGGAAAACAGGCAGAAGCACCATTAGAGAAAACAATTTTTAAAAAATATGGGAATAAAGAATCATATTGCTACCTCCTAATATGGCATTAAGATACGGTGGGAGCATCAGAATCACCTTATATTAACTTTTATAAGTTTGCTTTAATCCATCCCAGACATTGATTAGCACATCAGTTTACCTACTGATTTCTTAGCAGGAGAAAAAATATTAGCAATCTAGTGTATGTACCTCTCTGCATTAATAATAATTGCAGGTAGAAGTGAATCACATGTACATAAGAAACCTGCAGACTGTTTGAAATACTAACGCCTCCTCATTTATCACCTGGTCTTCAGTGAGGGAAGACAGAATTAAAACCTTGCAATACAATTATCACCAATAATGAAATATTCAAGCAAAATAATATAATAATTACAAATTATATTCAGGAATAGAAATTAATTGGTTCTCTTTGCCTAGACAAATTTACGATGTGCTATCACAGATAGTTGTATGCTCAAAAGATTTCTTTGTTAAGTTACCAAGAATTGATAAACAAGGTAAAGATTTCCCCTGTAGAGTCGTGCCCAACTCAAGGAAGTGATTTCTTAGCGGAGGGAGCCCATGTAGTCCAAAGACATTTCCATGGATATATGGCCAGCATGACTATCCACTGAGGTGCACTGAATGTTGTTATCTTCCAAATATGAAGTGGTATCTATTTATCTATTAGTATTTAGATGCTTTTGAACTGTTAGATGGCCAGGAGCTGGGGCAAGTAGCACAAACTCATCCCCATGATGTGGTGCTAGGGTCTGGAACTCAGGCTGCCAGCTTTGCAGCTGACAAGCTCAGTGTCTTTAACCACTTTATCAAATAGATGTTAACCATACAGCCTATTGCAAAAAAGAGTTTATCAGCTAAGTTCCATCCTACACATAAACATTATGGTGAATGGCCAATATTTTTCCTAAATGATTTAAATTCTAGATATAATCTCAATCTTCCTTCTTTAAAAGTTATTAATTTATTTACTGAATGACAGCCAGCATTTTTTTTTAATTTCTTGGAATACTGCTGACTGTAAAGCTAGAAAGAATACTTATCTTTCTAATGGATCTTCTGTTTCTACTGCCTCTACCACTTGGAAGACATTCATTTTATGTAGATTAATGGGTTGTGGTAATAGTCACATCTTTTGCATTTGAATATATATGCTTACAGGAGGAGCTTTATCTGGTGTTAGCGGGTAAAAGTCAATAGAAGCTTCTATTTGTCCCACTTTTAAAGTAGAAAGATAGTGATTCATCAAAGTAAAAATATGGCCATTATATTAAACCTCCAAATCTTGTCAGTGATCAAATTAAGGTAAAGGATTTATTCAGTAAAATCCAGGTTATTCAAGTTTCAGATTTAATTTCTATGTAGCCTCTATTTTTGCAATCTGTGCGAAATTTAGCAGAAGCAGTAATGATGTTCCTTGGAGATCATATTCTGTTTGCATCTTTGAGTGATTGCTGATTACTAATATTCCTAATCACAAGTAATATTAGCATTAGAAGAACAAGACAGGATGATAAGCATGTCAAAGCTCAACAAATCAATCCTCTTCAACAAACCATGCTTAGATATTTTTCAGTGCTTTTTTAAACTCAACACAGGATACATGAGGGTGCACAGAGTACATCCAGAGTTTAACAAGCCATCCCAAAGAACACTGTAGTAGTAATCTTCATTTCATAGAGCCTTAACAGCTTCAGCAAGATTTGCATATGAGGCATATCTTTAATATTATCTACCTGCAAAATAAAGTACAGGTAGTCCTTGATTTAGAACAGTTTGCTTAATGACCATTCGAAGTTACAACGGCACTGAAAAAAGTGACTTATGACCATTTTTTCACACTTATGACCATTGCAGCATCCCCATTGTCATGTGATTTACATTTGGATGCTTGGTAACTAGTTCATATTTATGATGGTTGCAGTGTTCCATGGTCATATGATCACCTTTTGTGACCTTCTGACAAGTAAAGTCAATGGGGAAGCCAGATTCACTTAACAACCCTGTTATTAATTTAACAGCTGCAGTGATTCACTTAACTGTGGCAAGAAAAGTCATAAAATGGGGCAAAACTCACTTAGCAACATAAATTTTGGACTCAATTGTGGTCTTACGTTGATGACTAGCTGTATAGCATAAGATGTTAGTTAGTCTATGTGATGAACTGATAGGTCTTAAATAGTTCTTTTAAAAAAACTAGCAGTAGTAACTTACCAGACATGTGTACAGCTGGAACCATTCTTTTTTATTGGGCCATGTACCTCAATGTTCTTTTCCTTTCAATAATCTCTCACATCACCTCATTCAGTCAAACCAATAGCAGCAGAGATATGACTGCTCTTTGCTTCTCTACCAGCTAGAGTGGACAGAGCTTGAAAACAACCCAGTCACAAGCCACAAAATAGCAGCTTAGTTGCAATCCTCAGAACAGTCAGAGCATTCAGTATGATTCTATTTGAAACAACCAGGTTTTGTTTCACTTCAAAACAAAAATTATTGAACCACAGGTGTTTGGTTTCATGGCTAGAATACTGGAAATGTTTAAGATCAGTGGGTTTCATGATCAAAACATTTTGCATAATAATAATAATAGTCAATTTACAAAAGACCACACTGTTTGATCCTCACTTATACTATGCTGATACATTATGATGCCCTACCAGCTAAAGAACTGGCAGTTGTAATTTCACATTTTTTGTATATAATAATAGTAGGATTATAGCTATTATATGCCTCTAAATTACCTAAAAGATAATGCAGTTTTTTCCTAAACTAAGGACAACCCTTTATTTTTGATTGATGCACCCCAAACCAGAAAAGGTTAAGAAAAACATTAATTTATATTTTCATTTATTTAAATAATTGTTTACTTATCTTAATTTCCCCCTACTATTTTATGATACCTTGCGCTCTGTGTTCTGGGGTGGGCATAGATTGTGGGTTTTGTTTTGTTTTGTTTAAGCATTCAAGTCGATCACAACTACTTAGACAAATACCTATAGTTTTATTTGCAAGATTTGGTACTGGTTTGCTATAAATAATTGTCAGCTAAAATCTCACATTAATGTCCAAGGGTGTTTTTTTCAAGAGGCAACTGGACTTCCTTGTTTTTCTTTGAAGACGTTTCACTTCAAATCCAAGAAGCTTCTTCAGCTCTGACTGGATGATGGGGAATGGAAGGATTTATACTCCTTGCAGGCAGTTGGGCATTTGCATTATTTTAGAGCCTTCTTGGAACTGTCTATGGAGATTCTCAGTCATCCAGGTCATGGTTGTCCTAAAGGTGCTTTTTCTGGAAGCAACTGAACTGAACACTGCAACTATCACAAATATGAGTCGGTTGCCCAGTGTCTGAATTTTGATGATATCACTATGGGGATGCTGTGATGGTTGTAAGTGTGAAAAATGATCATAGGTAATGATCATTGCCATTGTAATTTTGAACAGTCACTAAATGAACTGTTAAAAGTCAAGGACTACCTGTATTATTAAACTTCGATTGCCATGACTTTTCATTGGGTAAAAAAGTGCCTCATACAGCAACAATTTTTGAACTAAGGTACCTCAAATGGGCTAACTTACAGTGTGTGTGTGGCTGTGTCCAAAAATCAGGACACATGATTGGGAAAGTTGTAGCTGCTTCAGCACTACTGGTTACCTCTAAACTAGTTCAAAAATTATTACTCTTATGATGCTTTTTTTATCTTGGTCCTGATGACAGACTGACCATAAATGAATACTAAATAGCCTAAAAGGAATGCTGAAAATTGTCCACAAATATTTTTATAGGCTTATTGGGATGATGATCGGTTTTTTGGTTTTTGGTCTCTGTACTCCACATACTGAATTTGAAATGAAACATACAAGATGTGAGTGAAATGAAAACTGTCAACTTTAATTCAAGGGCTTTGATAAAAGTGTGGCATTAATTATTGAGGAATTACAGCCATTCTAATACACCCACACCCATAAATGATGGGGAAATGGCTGACAAGCAGTTTCATATCCAGGTGTGACCTACTCTGTCATTAGTCCATGACAAATCAAGCAGTCAACCAATACAAATGAAACTGACTATATATACAGTTAATCTTTGATTTACAACCAAAACTGAACATGAAATTACAATCATATTTCATTGCAGTTAAGCCTATCACCATGTGACCCTGTCTGGTTTTATAAGCTTTTTTTCTGCAGTCAATAAACAAATCCATTTCATCCAATGGGTAGTTTTTGTTGGAAATCAGAAGTAAACACCAGAAAATGACAAAAAATATTCAAAAATCATGGTCAGTTGACCACAGGATGCCTTAAATGCCATAAAAGTAAGCCAGTTGTCAAGTACCCCAAATACAATCATGTGGGGTGGAGTAACTGTCAGAACTTTGAAACAGGATTGTAAGAGGGCCTGTCAGAACTTTGAACAATTGCTAAGCAACAGTCATTAAGCAAAGACTATCTGTAGCATGATACAAAGAAGCAATTGGTATTAATGATGAGCAGACTAGGAATTTTTCTCTAGAATAGATAAAATTATTTAACAATTATTCTTTGGGTAAGTATTAATCAGATGCCATATAACCATGTGGCAAAAGGAGCTTGAATTCCTGTTCTAGGCATAGCAGGAATTTATTCACTGCCACACCTGACAGCTAGATATTGCCAGTGAGATCAGCAAGGACAGGGAAATACACTATCCCTGGAAGGATACTGACACACAGTTTTATGTGATTATTTATTTTCTTGCTTATATTACCTCCTGTTTGTTCAACGTATTTATTTAAAGAAAGAACTTAGTACTCAATTTCTACTTTGATTCTAGGCAACCATGAATAGAATAGATAAAGAATGGTACTAATAGTCTGCAATATTGGCTTGCAGTACCTTTTCATTCAGTTTTTTAAAAAAAAAAACTATTATCATTTCTAAATAATATTTGTTATTTCTTCATAGATGGTGAATTGAATGTTCTTGATGATATCTTGACTGATGCACCAGATCATGATGATGAATTGTATAACCCTGATAGTGAACAAGATAAAAATGAAAAAAAAGGTATGCTACTTTACAATTTGTATTTCCAGAAAACTGGGTAACTGGATTTTGGAGCCGAATTAGATATGATACCTTCTAGATAATTTACCATTGTATAAAAGGCCTTGCAAATGGCCTCTTGGCAAGTTTGAAAACTGTTCTCAATATGCAGAAAGTTTTTATTGTTCTTGCCAAATGCTCTGGTTTTTCCCCCCTTCATTTAGTAAAAGTAACTTGTATAGCAAATTCCCTGTGAAATATTTTTTCTCCCCATCACTCCTGTCTTTTCAAACATTGCTTAATCTATAGTATTTAGCGTATGTTATCTCAATCCTCCAATTCTCTTTCTTCATACCTTTAACATATGAAACGATTAATCAAACTTACGCAAAATGGTACATAAAATAAACTAATACTATTTCTTTTAAGTAATTACTGTTGTTTTGTAAACAAATATAGCTAATAATTTGAAATCTTTGAAGGCAGATAAATAGGAAATATTCCTTTTTGTAAAATGTAAACAAGAAGCAAAATTTTATTTCAGATATTTCCTGTATTTTTCATCTTTATCTAGTAATTTTCACATTCATACCTTAGCTCCCCAAGCTTTAATCCTAGGATTTTTCATCATCTGGCTAAAAGTTAATAGCTGCAGAATTACTGATATCAAAAATTTAGACTAAAAGTCTCTTTATGCTTTGACCTATGCTAAATAAGAAAATATTTTTTGAAAATGTTTACAACACGTTTTTTAGCATTTAAGTAACTAATAACTTTTATTTTTTTAAGGATCCAAAAGGAAAAGTGAGCGGACTGAAGTAGCTGAAATTAAAAAACAAAAACCATCTGTACATTCCTCAAGGCAGATCTTACCCAAACCTCCAAGCTCTTCTGTTAGCAACAACAAAAGAATTGTCAGCACAAAAGGAAAGCCAGCATTAGAATACAAGAGTGAGGATTATCGAAGGTCTGACAGAAGTAAACGCCCAGAAAGTGATAGAAAGATACGTACGTCAAGTAGCACCTCCAGAGATCCGTATAAGGGACAGCCTGAAAAGGCATGTATGAGGAAAAGGGAAGTTGACAGAAGAGCTAAGTCCTCTACTCCAGATGCATCTGCAGTAAGTAATGGGTTGTAAATCTGTCTGTATTTAAATAGATAGGATCTTTTCGGCAATAGTGTATTGCTTTTTATTATTAGTTTCAGCACTTCACTTCCTTGCTTAGTTTTAAGCAGTACCAGTATTTGGCTTTTAATTTTTAATCTGTTCTCTCCTAGGTTTAAAGAGAAATTTATTTTTTAACCTGAATAAATAATACATTGCCATTACATTAAATGAATGTTTAAAGCAAGCATTTAGAGCTTTGTCTCAAAATAATTGGTCTTGATTGCTGATTTTTTTCTATAAACAGAGACTAAGGCATGATATGGAAAGACGGCCAAGCAGGTCAAGCCATTCTTCAAAAGAAGAAGTAAATTCTGAGGAATATGGTTCAGATCATGAAACGGGTAGTAGTGGTTCCTCTGATGCAGGAAATACTGAAAATGAAGAAGAGGAGGAGGAAGAGGAAGGAATGGAGGAAGAAGAGGAAGAGGAAGAAGAAGAGGAGGAAGAAGAGGAAGATGATGATGGAGAAGAAGAAGAGGAAGTAGAAGAAGATGGAGATGACGAGGAAGAAGAGTATGATCAAGATGAAAGAGATCAGAAGGAGGGAAATGATTATGATACGCGAAGTGAAGCTAGTGACTCTGATTCTGAATCTGCCTCTTTTACTGATGCGTCAGTCAGAACTGGTTCAGGCTCAGATATATCAGGTAAGAAATGCTGTTATCTCTTTCTGTCCTATGTCAGCATTCCAACAGTTTGAGCTAAAAATACTAGGTTTATTTTGAATAGTGGGGACAGAAAAACATGGATAACTCATTGGCAGACTTTAGTTGTTTCCATCCTAGAGCTGGATCTACAGGCCAGAAGAACTGAAGCATAAAGCATAAGGTTCTGCTACTGCAATTATTTATTTTGCTCCTAATTCTATCTTTTTAAGAATTTCTATTAGCAAGGAAAATTCTTCAAATCAGAATGTAGTCCATATTTTGAATTCTGTAACAGACAAAGTGAGCTAAGACTTAAATATATATTTTCCACCAGTAAACAGATTAGTAATGATTTCAGTGAAAATAAAGATAAAGTAAATAGTTCCAAGATAATGTGGGGGTAGGTCTGTGTAGTCTTGGAACATTTTGTGGAGGTCATCAGAACTATTTCCAGTTTGGAGGATTTATTTCCAGAAGCCACTGGATTGTAAATTTTGGGGAAAAAATTAACATGGTCTCAAGGAGAACCGGGCATTAAATATTTTTCTGAACATCTAACCCTGAATCAATTTGATTTATCCAGTCTGTTGGCCATAAAGTTAATGATCACTACTTCAACAAATTATGTTTGAAGTTATTATGGTGCTGAACAATAATATAATTGGTCCACAAAGTTCTGGCCATTCCAGTTGCACTGGCAACCTGCAAACCTCCACAACCTAGTAACAGCCAATTATGGTTGTACTCATACCATACTTTGCCGGCCATCCACAAACCTTGCCCTACCCAGCAGCAGCAACGTACTTATCCACCAACTTCCTTGCAAGCCATCTGGAACTTGCAATTTCCTACCAGATTCCCCACTGATTTTGTGTCTTGGAACCTGGCAGGAAGTTACAAGGAGATCCTTGTTTAACGACCCGTGATCCTCACTTAATGATAGCAATGGGGACTACCAGGATTCCTGTTACAAAGCAATGCAGTCAAATAACATTGCATTTTACCACTGCATTGTTAGCAATGGAACTTAAACCTACATTTTCCACCAGTAAACAGACTACTAAAGGTTTCTGTGAGAATAAAAATAAAGCAAATAGCAAAGATCTAGCTGTTTTAAAATTGTTAGCCATTTGTAAAGCAAATAAATTTTTGAAATAGTTACAATCATTAAGTGAGCATTACTAGATACTTGGTTATGTACACACATTTACCCCTTTCTATTTTAGAATATCTTTTCTTTTATGTATCTTTTCTTTTATGTACACTGAGAGCATATGCACCAAGACAAATTCCTTGTGTGTCCAATCACACTTGGCCAATAAAAAAATTCTATTCTATTCTATTCTATTCTATTCTATTCTATTCTATTCTATTCTATATAAACAATATGATTGGAATAATCAGACATGGTAAATGATTTGGTTGCATTTCTCAGGGTTTAGTCTCAACTAGCTGAGTGCAGCTAGTGAATATATCAATCTTTAATTTTGCTTTGGAGAGAAAAGATCTAAACGTTTACAGTGGGAAGGTTACATAGACATCTGCTATACCCTCTTGTGCTGGGTGTTAAATATTTCTGATGAATCTGCAGCAATGATAAAGGACTTTCCTATGTGATTCTGTTATTCAGATTGCCAATGGGGCTTTTAGTCATGCAAATGAGACAACTACAGTAAATTAATATGTATAGATTGGGACCTAATTTAGGTTTATAACTATGTTTATAAATAAGAATATACTTAAATGTATTACATTTATGACTGAAACATTGTTGATATTCCAAATGGACGTTAATGCTCTTTTTAAAAAAACTTTGAGCAGCATCCCTCACATAGACACTCCAGAAGTTTCCCTGAGCTTCAAATATAGCTTTGATAGACAATGTTTCTGTTCAGACCAAGTTGTCTAAACTTCTGATACTTTGAGAACTATTGTCACAGTTCTCTGAATTCTGGCCCAATATAGTCAGCTATACACTATATTTTTCAAATTATATATTTTTTAGAAATATTAATTTTTCATTTGAACCTTTAAAGTACTGCTATTGCTTATTTTGATGATCTTAGATGAGAAAAAGAAGGCCAGGAAAAGAGCTAGAGGCATCTCTCCAATTGTTTTTGATAGAAGTGGAAGCTCTGCATCAGAGTCATATGCAGGTATTTTGTGATTGCTTATCTTCATTGATATGATCTGTAGCAAACTCTTGAAATGCATTGGTAAAAATAAACCATAGACCATAATAGGCTTGGGACACATAGCTGAAATGATAGTTAGTTTTCTGGCATGTTCTGTGTGAATAATTTGATAAAGTGGGCTTTCTTATGTTAATTCTATTATGTTGCTTAAATGGAAATTTCACTTTTTTAAACTTGGAAGATGATGATTCATTGACTAGTTTTCTCTATAGAAAACTGGTCTAACAAATGAAACCTAAAAATGGACAACAACAAAAAAAATCAAATTCAAATCCTCGTGCACATTGAGAAGCATTCTTTTTGTGTGTGGGGGTGCCTATAGGAGGAATAATTTGTCATGAATGAAAATAGTATGTGAAAAGATTGTAGAATTTGTAACGTATCTCTATTAAGGCTCAATCTGAACAAATGTACTTTGGCTAAATACAGGTTCAGAAAAGAAGCATGAGAAATTATCATCTTCCGTTCGTGCTGTCCAAAAAGGTATAATTTAAATTTGAACTTTTTAATGCATGCATCTATTGCAAGCTATTGTATTGACTTAGTTGATTATATAGCAAATAAAATAATGTTCTGATGTACAGTAAAATGCATACTAGTGAATAATTTAAATTATTTGCATGAGGTTTTTAATGGAAAAAACAATATTTCATCACTGAATTAGCAGGCGAATAAGCAATCTAATTAATCCTTTTACAGACAAACTTCACAAAAAGATTTCTCTGATTAAGGCTATATATTGTCTATTACAAATAAAAATATCGGAACATTATTAATGTTGCATTGGCTTTTATCTTGAATAGCTTATTTTGCTTTTAAAGTTTAGCACTGCATGGTATGGAAATCTGAATTTGGTGGGATTGAGCCATTCACTCATTTGAAGAGCACAGTCTGTTTGAACTGTAGAGCTTCCTTTTATTAAGAAGGAATTCAGGGGATTAAGCTGCATATGCCCTATTAGAGGCCAATTTTGCCATTGCAACAGCTAGACTTTGTATTCCAGATCCTATAAATATAGGAGACCTCAAGTTACAACCACAATTGAGACAAAAATTTTCATTGCTAAGCAAGACAGTTGTTAAAGAGTTTTTGCTCCTTTTTCTACCTTTCTTGTAACAGTTGTTAACGGAATCTCGGCAGTTATTCAATTACTAACAGAGTTTTTAATTGAACCTGGCTTTCCCATTGACTTTGCTTGTCAGAAAGTCACGAAAGGTGATCACATGATCCCAGGACATTGCAACCATCATAAATACATGCCGGTGGGCAAGCATCCAAAGTTGAATCAGGTGACGCGGAGATGCTACAATGGTCATAAGTGTGAAAAATGGTCATAAGTCACATTTGTCAATACTATTGTAATTTCAAACAGTCACTAAACAAATGGTTGTAAGTTGAGGACTACCTATATTTAAGTTTCCTTGGCAAGTAAAGTTTACCAATATGGTTATCTATTTTGTTTTTCCTTCCAGACCAAACTAGCAAACTTAAATATATTCTCCAAGATGCACGATTTTTTCTTATAAAAAGTAACAACCATGAAAATGTCTCTCTTGCCAAAGCTAAGGTATGTTGAATTTCCGTGAAGTCAGTTACATGTGCAAAGTATGGAATCAGATTAATTGCTTTTCTTTTTAATTATTTTATTTTTTATTAAATATTAAAACATACATGCAAAATAAAATGTATATTTATTTTATAAATAATTTAATTATTTCTTCTTGGTTCATTGCCTCATCTAAAATGGAGGTTACATTTTTCCCCAGCCACATGTTTCAAATTACTATATTCAACCACCAAAAGTCATGGGAACTTCTGTTCATATGTGTCGTGTGTGTCCCCCCCACCCATATTTTGTAGATTTTGTGCAAAATTAATGCTTTAAGCCTCTGAGAGTCATAATGCACATGTATAAGAGCTTAAATTCTGCAAATGTACTGCTGAAAAATCACAATTTTGATCTTAGAGTTCAAATGTGTGTTTCCTTGAGGAATGCCAAAGAGATTTTAGAAACATACATGCATTATAGGCAAACTATTAGAAATAATGAACTAGTGTCTCATCTGTTGTATTTTTTTCTCTTTATTTTTGCTTTGTGTAGAATAGCTGCTCCTAACCTTTATGGCACTAGTTTCATAGAAGACATTTTTTTCATATATTGGTGGGGCGAGGGGAATTGTTTCAGTTTCCCTTGCTTACCTGCCTGTCACCTCCAGCTTTGCAGCTCCGTTCTTAACAATACATAGATTTGTACCATTCCATGGTCCAGGAGTTGAGAACCCCTAATATAGAAGGAAAGAGGAATATCACATGTCATGTTAAACTCATCACATTTAACTCATGTTAAAATGAGTTTAAATTTAGTGAATGTTATCTGTAGATTACTGAGAATGTGAATATTTCTGATTTTTTTCCAAATTTTGTTTTGCATGTATTAATATATAAAACTTCCTTATTTGGACATTATACTATTGTCTCTACTTTCGTTTAATAGCTTTTTTTGATGACTCGGATAGATATCTGTCTTGGAGCTGTTCTCTGGATCTGGAAATTGCAGGGATAGAAACTGAGGCCTTCTTCAATATATTCCAAAATCTTATTGAGCTTGAACAGATCGGATAGCTTTTGGTTTGTAAATTATTTGCTCATTTCTCCATAGGGTGTTTGGTCAACCCTTCCAGTCAATGAGAAAAAGCTCAATGCTGCCTTCAGATCAGCAAGAAGTGTGATCTTGATATTTTCTGTAAGAGAGAGTGGAAAATTCCAAGGTAAGTGCAGGTAGTCCTTGACTTACAACCAGAATTGAGTCCCAAATTTCTGTTGTTAAGCAACACAGTTATTAAAGTGAGTTTTGCCCCATTTTATGACTTTTCTTGCCACTATTGCTAAGTGAATCACTACAGTTGTTGAATTAGCAAGACAGTTGTTAAATGAATCTCTCTTCACTGTTGACTTTGCTTGTCAGAAGGTCATGAAAGGTGATCTCATGACCCCAGGACACTGCAACCATCATAAATATGAGCCACTTGCCATTTGTCCGAATCTTGATCATGTGGCCATGGGATGCTGCAACTGTCGTAAGTGTGAAAAATTGTGATATGTCACTTTTTCAGTGCTGTTGTAATTTCCAGCAGTCACTAAATGAATGGTTGTGAGTTGAGGGCTACCTGTAAAAGGAATACTTGCATTCATAAATCAAAAATTATTTGGATAAATGGCCTCATCGCACTTTTTTAATTCTTACAGGATTTGCAAGGCTTGCTTCTGAATCTCACCATGGAGGGTCTCCCATACATTGGGTACTACCTGCAGGAATGAATGCAAAAATGCTGGGAGGAGTATTTAAGATAGATTGGATATGCAGGTAAAATGGTTGGAAATTAGAAAATAAAAGTGTGGTTGGATGGGCTATTTGTTATAGAACAGATGTATAATGTTTATGCGGCAAATTATATATGCATGCCAGTGCTCCCATCCAAATTCAACTTGTCTTAAACCAAAAAAACAAAACCAGTAATATCAGTTCTAGTTAGTACTTCAATGAGAGACCACCAGGATATCTTAAGGCTATAGTAGACCTGGATTTTTTATGGCCCGCAGGCCACATCCAGCCCATGAGCTGTCCCTGTCCAACCCATGGCCTTTGCGGGGGCAGCGGCAATATCAGGATTGGGGTGGTATCGAGTCCTCCACAACAATCCAAGTTTTTCATGTGGCCCCTTGAAAAAATTAATTGCTTACCCCTGGGCTATAGAATCAAATGGGAAGTTGAGAAACATTTTGGAAGATAACAATGTGAATCATATCTGTATTGATACCAAGAAAACAATATGGATATGATCATGTAGGTCCCAAGAGTCATCTCAAGAGAGACTAAACTTAGTGTTGAAAGGTAAAATTATTTCAGTGGCTTGGAGGTCCATATTTTGATGCATCAAAGTCAGGGATTCTCATATCTCACTTTTCTTTCTCCGGTTCTTTCTTCTGCTGTGGCTTTTGTTTTAAGATATAGATTCTGAATTACTGCCTTTTCATCTTATCGTTCTTATAGTCTTGGGTGTCTTCTGATGATGATGGATGGATGGATGGCTTCCTTTCCTTGGATTTTGAAATCACATTAAGTGTAAAATGGGAAGAGAAGCCAAAAGTTGCTTTTTTCTCCTCCAGTGGAAAGTTGTGCTAGAAATGTAATTCTGAGATTTTAAGAAATATTATTTTAAAAACTATTGTGTTTTTCATCCCTTTCAGTTTAATAAGGATTAGAATACCTTCCATTTTGTTCCAGAGCCTGGAATCACTACCAGTTTTTTTCACTAGAAATATAAATGAAAATAATGCAAGCTAATTGAATCAGATTTCAAAAATTGTGTAGAATAAAAATTATTAGTAATGATAAATAAGTTTGTCAAAGATAAGCTTTGAATTTGATTCTAAAAAATAATGCCTCATAGATTTTTCTCAAACCAAGTAGAATGTTTAGTTCTATTCCAGACACCTTTTTTCCTTCTTTTCCTGCCTTGCTTAACTTTGTAGGGTGGCAGATATGAGGAGCACTGGATCAAAAAGTTTTCCAGCACCATTATTATGTAATTCATATAGGGAAAATTACATTTTTATCACTTCGCTTCCTTTATTGCCAAAGCAAGGGTATGAATGAAGGGATTTGTGAAAATTGGATAGGAAGAAAAAATAAAGGAAAGCTTAAATTACCTGCCTTAGAGTTTCTTAATCAGAACTGAGGACAGATTTTGGAAATTGTAATATTTGCTTTGTGAAGTGAACATTATGGGATAGCCTCTAAGGTACGCGTCATTCATTAGACCATTGCTAGTTGGATTCTCATATTTTTAAGTTACACTTCATTATATGAGAACGTGTGTCATCATATTTTTAGGCGTGAATTGCCATTCACAAAATCTGCTCACCTGACGAATCCTTGGAATGAACATAAGCCAGTAAAGATTGGACGTGATGGACAGGTTTGTCAACTGCCTTTGACTGCTCTTCAAAACATTAATCTCAGTATTTTAAAATATTCTTAATAGGTTTTTTATATTATATAGTTCATCTTTGACAGCTAATTCTGTTAATCTTGTTTTATCTATATAATATTGTCTATATAATATTGTCACATTATGGTAAAAAGATTGCATTCCCAAATATTAAAGCATCTGGGGATGTACAGCAAGTTCCTTTAAAATAAAATATACCATTGTAAGCAGATTTCTATAACAAGGTTGCATGAAGCCAGAAGAATTGTCATTCAACTTTTTAATCAAAGCACTCGTAATGAAAGAAAATGGTGATTGAACTGATGGAAGAAAGATGACAAAACAATACTGGTAAATATATCACAGCCACAGCATGTCATAGTTTGGCATTCTCTTTTTGCACTAATTGTGAGATAAGGGCTTGTATGAAAATTGTCTACTTACTAAGCATGCATATTTAAATTGGGGTGTGCATTAAATTAAACAGACAGGCAGACCTTGACTTATAATTGGGAACGGAATTTCCATCACTAAATAATGCAATCATAAAGCGTGACTATACCAATTAGTGATATAAATCTCTGCAGTTCCAATTGCCATCGTTAATTGAATCTTATAATCATTAGGTGAGGCAACTTCCTGCCAACTTTTTTCAACCAAAGTCATTGGGAAAACTGGCAGGAAATTGCAAATTTCAGGTTTGCAAACAGATAAGTGGCAGCAGCTAGGTGAGGGAAAGAGAAAGGGGGTACTGGTGAAGGCTGGTGTGTGTGTGTGTGTGTGCGAGATGCAGATGGGAAGCATGTACAAGAGTATGTGAGAAGCACTATGCAGGTTGGAGGGTGTGCAAAAGATTCCATATGGACTAAGGAGGGCGTGTAGGTCAAGGAGAGTTCCTAGAGGTGTGTGAGAGACTGGCAGGGTGTAAGCACATAGGAGCTAAAGGAGGAAACTTATCTGAGCAACTTGTGACTTCTCTGCCAGCTTTCCTATTCACTTTCTGGAGAAACTGAGCAGGGAGATTACAAATAACAGTCACGTGATTGCAGGGGGGTTGGCAACTGGGAATGTAAATGGCTTGCCAAGCACTCAGATTGCGATCACGTCTTCAAGGATGCTGGGAACCTCCCAAGGATTCTTGTAACCATCATTTGTTCAGCACTGTCATGGCTTAGAATGGTTACTGACTGAGTGGTCATAGGTCAGCCTGTAACTATACACCTCCCTTGATCTATGTCTTTTGTTAATTTCACTAAAATCACTACAACATATGCAATTTAAGTGGTTTAATGGCCCTGTTACATTAAGCTTTCACATGTTCCTTAAATTAGGCATTAGCATTCATAAAATGTATTCAATTGGTCTGAGAATGAAACCTTATAATTAAACATTGATTCCTTTGTGTGAGCTGTGCTATGAACTTATAACATCACTATTTAATTGTTACAGGAAATTGAGCTTGAATGTGGAACCCAACTTTGTCTCCTATTCCCTCCTGATGAAAGTATTGACTTGTATCAAGTCATTCATAAAATGCGTCATAAGAGAAGAATGCATTCTCAGCCCCGGTCAAGAGGACGTCCATCCCGTCGAGAGCCACTCCGAGATGTGGGAAGGTTAGAAACATTCTTTGGACTGATAATAGGCACATGTGTCAGAATAACGTGATGGAGGAATATGATTCATCAAAAAGCTTTCCCTGCAATCAAGAAGAGAGAAAATCCTCACATCAAGCTGCATGGACGGGTTTGTGGCTTCATTGAGGATTTCACATTGTCCCTCTCCCCCAGTTTGTCACTTTCAAGAGGAAAATGGGGACATTTTGCTTACACAGAAAAGTTTATGTTAATCTAGTTTTGACTAGATTTTTAGTCAATTGTAGGTAAGCTGATTTTTTTCAAGACCAGGTTAGGTGGAGGAAAATCAAGTCTGTGTGTTCCAAAATGTGTTAATTTCTTGTAAAAGCCTTTTCTTTCAGGTATATCTCTGGATAAGCCTTGTCAAATATGGGACTTTTATCAGGATCACTTATAATTTTGCAGAAGATGGTCGCCTCATTTTGAGGATAAAATATTTATAATATTTTGCTGTTCAAGAAGAGCGTGTTTGGGACTGTTTCAAATTGTATCACCGTGCTGTGGTTATGCCCATTGCCAAATATTCTCTTACATCTTGCTGTGCTTCTGGAAGCCGTAGGTTCTCTCCAAAGGAAGTAGCCCTTGGAGACCCGGCAACAAACCAAAAAGAATGGCTGTTGCTGTGTCAATGTATACAACCTTTCCAGATGCTGGCAGCACCCGTGGACTTAAAAGTTGTTTTAGAGGATCGCCATGGTTATTGATCACTACTCTATGAACTTACCAACCTTTCCCAGAAAGAAGGGTATATCTTGTTACAGAATTGGAGGAGTCTTTGCAAAGGACTGATAATAATCCCTCCTATCCAACACGTTTCCCTGATCCCTGTGTAGCCACTTTGTTTTCTGATAAATCTAAAGCATTTCTGCTAAAGACTGTGTGGTTTGGGCTGAAGCCTTTTTGGTTAGACTTTCCAGTTTGTGGAAATGTCCTGTGGTAGGTAAAGATATCCAACGAGTCCCCATATCCTTGCTCTTAAAGGACATTGTAACCTGTAGGTAGGAGGAATCCTGGCAGCAACCCCCCCTTCTTTGGGCATAAAAGGACTGAGCACCAAGATGGCTTTTGAAGTTAAGCACTAAGAGATTTCCAGTGCAATAAAGTATTTACAAGTGAAGGTTTTGCAATGGACTGCAAACTATACATTATAACACCATCACACCTTCTCAAGCCTGCCAGGGCCTCCATTTATGTATGTGGCTTTCAGCTTAAAGTCAGTAGTTGGACTACTATATGAACTGTTACTATCATATATTATACCGGTCGTAAGTGCACACTCAAACTACAAGAAAGCGGTATGTTTATTTTTTACACCAGCTATTTTCTAAACTCTTTTTTGCTGTACGTACAGTTGCTTTATTTTCTCAGAATGTGATACTTATTAAGAATGATAATTTAAATAATAAGGTGGGAGGTGGGAGGAATCATGTTGTGGTCTATTCATGTTTCCTTGTTATAGAAATTGTGAAGGTGCATTGGAAGGGAACACCAGGTAACTTGCTAATGAAGAGTGAAAAGCAAACTAGAGCAAGAAATCTGAAAGATCATTAAAAAAAATTAAAATTCATTTTATTAAAATGTATAGCAGCCTAAAATAACGGGCTCTTGATTCGAAGATTATGATTTTGTTAAAATATGCCTTATGCCTTAAATGTTTTTTTTTCCTGTACAGTAACAAGTAATTGTGTCTATGCAGGATGGGATTTGCATGTTGGAAATTGATCAAGTTTTTTACAGACCAAGTAAGACAGTTAATCAGATCAAGTATATAAAATGGTATTCAGAAATTATGTAGCTTATGCTTTCAGGGTAAACTTCAATGTAGAAATTCTGTAAGCATCAAGTAGATTTCATGCTGCAATTTTTATGGACAAAAGAAAACACAGACCACAAAAAGTCAATGGGACTTTTAAAGAAATTCATATTACTACTGGATTTACACTAGGTATGGTTGAATGAAGTTCCTTGTTAAGAATCTAAAATTTTCACATCATATTCTAGTTAAGAATATACATTTTGTTGCTACCACAAATACAAATTTCTTGTAATGAATTCCGGAAAACTCATGTAGGGAATTACAGAAAACACACAAAAAAAGGCTGTGAGCTGTTCCGGTGAGTCCTTCTAAAGATGTTGTGTTTACGTAAGTTGTTCCAAACAGTTCTTAATTATTGTCTAATTTATGTAGGCGTCGACCAGAGGATTATGATATTCATAACAGCAGAAAGAAACCAAGGATTGATTATCCCTCTGAGTTTCACCAAAGACCAGGTTAATATCTTACTGTTTAAATGTATATGCACAAATTTACAGATTTGTGTATTACAATAGTCATCATGTGGGAATGTGAATATTAAATTATTTAAATTTAAGGTAATAAAGGCTCTGATTAAGATAACAGAAATATGAGAATATAACAATACATATAGGAGTAAGGGGAATAACTATCACTAATAAGATTCTAAAATAGTTAGGCAATAATATGGAGCAAATAGAGAGGTGTCATATGGAGGCATTCAAAAGAATGTACTAGCACTTGTCAATCTGTAAGTCAAGACAAAGGAATCAAACTGCCTTATATTCTTAGTAGTCTAAGCATTCATTTAATTTCACACAATGTCTTGGTGTGTGGTGGAGAGGGAACAGGAACAGTCGTCTTTCATATAGTATATGGCTGAATAGATTCCAATAGTCCCAGGCAGTCTGCCTAAAGATACAAGATGGTATTAGTTGAGATTCAGCCTTCTGTAGGGCAATATTTTTACCTTTGCCATAAAGTGTTATGTAGTTATTTTAAAACTGAAATTCATGGGCCACTTGGGAACAGAAGAGTCACTCCTATGAGTAGCTAGGCAGTAGCATGCTTAACGTAAAGATGGTAATGGCTATTTATGTTGCCAAATATAATAAATGTGATACGTAATGCTGCTTGATTTTAAACAGGGTATTTAAAAGACCCCAGATACCAAGATATAGACAGGTAAGAGATGTTTAATAATGCCATTTTCTAATCTAAGGTATCTGAATATATGTGTCTAATTTAACCTTATTCTCAACAGACGATTTTCAGGAGTTCGGAGAGATGTCTTCTTAAATGGGGTAAGTTTATAATCTTTCATAGGCAGTCACAGAAGATGTTTTAATATTGCTTGATTTTGACATTCTTGTATATGTGTTTTTTGTAGTCTTACAATGATTATGTGAGAGAATTTCATAACATGGGACCACCACCACCTTGGCAAGGAATGGTTTGTAATTTTATATTCTTTAACTTTAGTACACCCATAGTATTATAAGGGATTATTGCTAAACACAGCTGTTCCTCTCATTTATATAGAACACAGCATTTTGCTGTGATTTTAAAAATGACTTGAAGATTTTTGGTAAATCTTTATGGTGGTAACTTTCTAATTTTAATTACTAATTTTAGTCAAATGATTTAGACAAGTTTTCATGTTTGGCATAGCAGTTTTCACCAATGAAATCAGTAGGATCCAAGTAGTAATTCTAAGTTTCACATAATGTTTTTCATGCCATTATGAAAATTACATGATCTTACTGGGAAAGAACTATAACAGGGTTACAGAATATTTGTTGCCTCAAGGACTGTAGCAGAGCACTTGATGACAAGACTTCAGGAATTAAAATAAGTGTTTTAAGCATCATCATAAGTTATTGAGGAATGCTTACTCCTTAACATACACCCCCCCCCCAAAAAAAGAAACCATCCTCTGTTTTGTCTCTTGGGCTTAGGGAAGAGAAGCTGTGTTTTTGTACCCTTGAACTAAGCAGTAAACAATGATTGAGAAGTAATTGGAAGTTAAAGTTCCTGATACTGAACTGATTTGTTGTTGCTGCCAAACCATAGACAAAGCAATCCCCCTGAAAATCTAGAGTTACACACTCAACCTGCAAAACATTTCAGAAAAGATTCTGCTGTATAATTACATAATAGAACTGAAAATAAAAACTGAATTAAAGCAGCTTACATTGTCAAAGTGAAAGCGTGATACCATGATTAGCAAATAAATGAGGAGAAGCAATACAGATAATCCTTGATTATGGCTACATGAAAGCCTGGTCATAAGTAATTTTGGTCATAAATTGAAGCACTAACATGAAGAAGTGATTGTAGAGTCTACTGGCTTTCATTAGGCAAAGCCACAGTTGTAAATGTGAATCCATTGGACTTTGTTGGTAGCCAACACAAATCACAGTGACGTGGCCATGGAACATCATGAGTGTTCATAGATCTGACAGTTTGCCAAGGGTCCAACATGTCATGTGATCAGATTGCAGCACAAGATTTTTACAATGACCTTAAAACTCCCGTTCCATCATAAATGCAGATGGTTGTTAAGCAACCCAGCCATAAGAACCAGCTATAATAAAACCCATACTTGAAACACAGGTCTAAATCCTCTCCAAAGAAATGCTATGATAGAAATAGTAACATTTCAGATGAGTATGAGGAGAAAGAAAAATGATCTCAATTAGTCAATAAGAGGCTATAGGTGCAGTGTATGTGTAAATGACCTTGAGAGATGCAGCTGAAATGCAGTTGGATAAGAGGCAGTTTAGTAAGTAACAGGAATGTGGGTGTAGGAAATGTCTCAGAAGGGAGCTTCCTTTAGTTTCTTGGTCTGTAAAGGCACCAGGGGAGAAATGTTAAACTGTTCTTAAAATTCTGTTAACTCTAACTTTATAATAAAGTAGAATTAGTTTGTCTGGATATGCTTCTTGTCTGCATTATGTCAGAAGGCTGACATAAATTATGTTATTCCAGAACATTTCTAGAATATTCCATTTCTTCTCCAGATATTCTTGAATGATCCAGCTGTTTTCTTGGGGAAGCTAATCCTCCAAAATTGAAATTGACCTATAGTGTTTGACACAGGTCTTGGATTTTACAAGGATTTTTTTTAATGCAACAAAACTGTTTCAGCATCGTTTGAAAAAGAAGTGGAATATTCCAGGTCATTCAGTTTTAACACAACTGCTTGTACAGTTTCAGTATTTTAGGTTTTCTGATGCATTTCTAAAAAGAAAAACCCTTTTAAAACTTTTCCTGTTAAGACCACTTGAAAATTCATGTCAGCCGCCTCCATTTTGTTATCCAGTATGTTTTTTTAAGTGGGTCTCATGACAGCAATATAACTAAAATGGTTGATTTGCAATTAAGGTTTTCTAGTGTATTTTATACTTTGTTAACTGATTAATTAGCATTCATATCTCAAACAAATAGCAATGTAGTCATTTCTATGACAGTTACTGAAGCTAATTGAGGGGGGATGATGCATGTGCCTTCTTGAGCTTTTCACAGTATTGAGATTTTGATATACCAAGTGGTATGAAAATCTACTCATATTCCTTTAGATACGCTATGCTAAAGATATAATATTCCAAAATACCTGCCAGATAGTTTTTCTATTGTGTTTCACATCTGTTATCCATCCTCTTTTGATGCATTTTTAAATTTTTGATCTAAACACACTCACACTGACACACATTGTTTTTTATTCATATTGTTTTGTTCCTAGTCCTTGCAACCATTAGTGAGAATTTTTCAGATTCTCAGTGTTACATAGGTTTTTTTAAGTGCAACATATCCAATTGCTCTACCCACATTGATCTTTTTTCTCCATCTTCCTAATTCCTTTCTTTCCCTATCTCCTCTTACATATCACTAACACATATTTCTCATTCTCCACAAATATATTTATTTATATTTACTTTTGTTTATTCAAAATGCATGTTTTTTTGATAATTGAATCATAGGGCTGGAAGGGACTTCGGAAATCTCCTAATCCAATCTTCTGCCCAAGGCAAGAATCCTTATGCCATCTCAGACAACTGAGTGTCCAGTCTTTTCTTTAAAAGTTATTCCATTGGTTAATTGCTGTCACTGTCAGGAAATCTCTCCTTAATAGGTAGGATCTTTAACAAGCTTCTACCCATTGCTTCTTATCGTGCTCTCAGATGCTTTAGAAAATAAATCAACTCCATCATCTGTGATTACCATTCAAGTCTTGGAAGACATCTTCATGTCATCCCTAATCCTTCTCTTTGTTTGGCTAGACTAGCTCCCTCAATTGTTGATCATATGATTTAGCCTCCAGACCCCTTATCTGAGAGTGTCCTTCTCTGCAGTCTTTAAAGGGTCTCAGATCTTTTTTTTGTATCATGATGACCAGAATTGGAGACAATATTCTAATTGTGGCCTCACTAATGTTGTATAGAGTAGTACTATCACTTTTCATGATCTTGATGCTGTTCTTCTGTTGATGCATCCTAGAAATGCATTGTCCTTTTTTGACAACTACAGCATGCTACTGTGTCATATTTAAATAGTGGTCCACTAGGATGCCTAGATCTCTTTCATAATAACTGTTGTTGAGCCAGATATTACCTATTGTATACCTATCTGTTTGGTTTTTCTTGCCTAAATGCAAGACCTTATTTTTCTCACTATTGAACTGTATCTTGTTGGATAGGCCCATTTCTCTGATCTGTCAAGATCCTTCTGAATCTCTTATCTTCCAAAGTGTTACAATTCCCCTCTGCTTTGTATCGTCTGCAGATTTGATGAGGTCTTTCTATTCCCTTGTTTAGATTGTTCGTGAAGCTGCTGAAGAGTACAAGACAGAACCTTGAACTTTGACAGAACCACACTACATATTTCTTTCTATGTAGCTGTACCTCTATCGACGGCTACATTCTGAATGTGATTGGTCAGCCAACTGTGAATCTGGTGATAGTACTGTCTATCCTACATTGAGGATAGACTGTCATCTACTTTGCCAAGTGCCTTCCTGAAATCCAAGTATACTACCTGTGTTTCCCTGAAAATAAGACTGGGTCTTATATTAATGTTTGCTCCAAGGTGCATTAGGTCTTATTTTCTGATTAGGTCTTATTTTTGAAAAATATGGTACTAAGTGCATCCATCTGGCTGACAATGTTAACTGGGGATTATTTTGGGGGTAGAGCTTAAATTATGAGCACACTAAAATCATGCTAGGGCTTATTTTCCTATTGGGTCTTATTTTCAGGGAAACTGGGTATATCAATAGCATTTTCCTGATCCACTAATTTAATCACTTTATCAAAGAAGACTAAGGTTTGTTTGGCACCATCTGTTTTAACAAACCCAAGCTGCATTTATTAATCGTCTTATTCATTTCTAGGTGCTCCCAGATCTGCTGCTTGGTTATCTTTTCTAAGTTTTTCCTGGGATTGATATCAAACTGATTGGTTTGTGATTTTCTGGTTCCAATTTTTTCCTTTTTTCCCTTTTTTGAGAATTGGAACCACATCAGCTAAAGAAGCTTCTTGAATGAGAAGTGAAATGTTTTCAAGGAAAAAATTCCAAGAAAGACCATTTGCCTTTTGAAAAACATTTTCAGGACACCCAGGACCTAGATGATTGAGAATCTCCATTGGCTCTTTTTCCAATCCTCCTCTTTTCCAGTGCTCTCTCTATTCCAGGAGCTCAATAAAATTTTATTCAGTGGTTCTGAGATCAACCTGTTGGTTTCTTCAGAATCCTGGGATGTAATACTTTTGGTCCTGCGATTTGAACTCATCTAAAGTGGAAAGGTGTTTTCTTAACATTTCCCCCCTATTTTGTCCTTTCCTGTTCTGTGTCCCACCATGCTATTTTTGATAGATTGGACTATTTTTTTTCCTTTTGCATGTGGTCAAATGCAAAGAGGAATTAAGCAGTTCCATTTTTCCTTGACGCTCGTCACTATGTTGCCATCTTTTTTAATAGACCTATCATTTGCTTGACTTTTTTCTTGTTCTTTACATGTTGAAAAAACTTTAAAATTATTTTTGGCATTTGTTGCAAATCTTAGTTCATTCTGATCCTTAATTATCTGATTCTATCCTTGCAGGTGCAGGCTATTGGTCAGTATTTTGTTTTAGTTATGTGTATCTCTGTCCATTCCAAGTCTTAATTCATTCTGAGCATTAGCTTTCCTGTCTCCATGCTTGCAGATTCAGAGAACCATTCTGGGCACTATCCAATTGGAGCCCTATTGACCTGAAATAACTTATGGAATGTTTTGAAGTAGCTTAAGTTTTACTGTTTTATTAAACTTACCCACAAAAAGTCTATTTTGCAAATCTACTTTTGCACAGTTTTGCTGAGCAAATTCATAGGAAACCTGGCAGATCCAGTCTCGTAATGATCAACCAATATTTATTTATTATGCAAAGAAATTAATTTGCCAACAGTTTCTGTCCTTTAAAAAACTGAACTCCAGCTAACCTATTAATGTACAATATAATTTGGTACATAAGGGATTCTCCAGAAACAAATTATGGATAGTATCAACTAAAGAAAGTTAATCATTATTTCTCAGAGATAATGTAAGATGGGGGTGGATTTTCTAAACAAAATCCAGGTAGAGGAATATACTTTGAATTATCCTAAAACAAAAGTTGTTTTTAAGTGACCAAATTGGTCATTTTTGAGCAGTCAATTTCTCCCTTTTAAAACAGTGAGATACCTACATCGAATAACTGTTCCAAAATTTGAAGGGCGTTAAAAACTTGGCATGCAACAATGCACTTTTCACAGCAGTTTTGGAGGGCTGATACAAAAAAATACCATTTGAACTAAGATTGTTCCCCAATAGACAAGGAAACCATAACTCCTGGCCTGCTACTCTGCATCTTCTGCAAGGACTCACAGTCTCAATTTACAACCTCAACTAATAAAACACCCGAGAAATACTGATCCCTTTTATATGTAACTACTATTATTAGATCAGCACAAAGTAGTTTTTCTAAATGTGGCCAAATTTTGTTATACTATATGCAAAATTAGCAGATTCTAGCTGCCCACTGATAATCTATCACTAGTTGTAATATTTTGTCTGCCTTTTATTTTTATTAGTATTGTTTTTAATGCTTTTATTTGTAATGTTGGTCTGTGACTAATAAAAATTCATTGATTGGAATGTCCAAATCGGTCTGAAATAAAATTTGTAGTTGATGCACAGTCCTGGTGCAGTAATAATGATTAGAGTGGTTTCAGTTGAAATTTTTATTGAATGATTGATCTTTCTTATTTATCGAATCCTATTCTATCTTGTTACAAAAAAAAATCTTTTAAGAGTATCTTTTATTAGCAAGAGCTGTAAAATCATGCTCTAAATAACTTCAGCTTTCCTGGGGTCAGTTGTGAAAATGTACTTGTTGCAGAAACATTTAATTCCATGAGAATTCAAATACATCCTAGATATATATTGCAGTACTGCTCAAATGTTGAATTATATTTTCTTGTTGATGCTGCTATGTTCTGGGGTAGCGGATTACTGGAGTAACGAGGAATTTTTTTTTAGCCTCCTTACCCAGGTATAGAACAGCCTCCCCATCACCCATATTACCAGCACCATGCTCCTCCTCCGCAGGCTCACCCTCCTTACTCAGGACACCATCCCATGCCACATGATGCACGGTACAGGGATAAGCGAGTGGTAAGTGTATCATTGTTTCCAAGTTAGGAAAATGTACACATCAGATTTCGTTGAAAATCACTATATTTATTATAAAATATGTACGGCTAAACATCTAGGACTAGATAGTTACAGAAGAGCTAACTTGATGTAGTGGTTAAGGCATCAAGCTAGAAAGCAGAAGTTCATGAGTTTTGATCCTCCTTTAGATAGAATATGGGTGAATATCAGTTGGAATAGTCATTCTCAGCTCTAGGTAGGAGTCAATGGCAAACCACTTCCAAAAACTTTGCAAAAATATTGCAGGAACTTGCCCAGGCAGTCTCCTATAATCAGACACAATTGAAAAGAAAGGGGGAAAATATATTTCCCATTTGTAAAACTCAAGGTGGCAAAGTTTGCAGGTATCACATTTCAAAAATTTCAGTTAAAAAAAATAAAGATCAGTATGTGAAACTGCAGAATGTAAAGAATATGTTCACATTACAACAATGAACTATCACTGGATAATTGGTAGCCCTTTAGATCCAAGTATTCTTAGTAACTCCCAAGTTAATAGAAGTTGTGGTTTTAAACTTAGTGATATTTAAACTTATTCTGTCTTCCATAGCATGACTATGACATGAGGGTAGATGACTTTCTACGTCGGACACAAGCAGTTGTCAGTGGCCGGAGAAGCAGGCCGAGAGAAAGAGAGCGGGATCGTGAACGAGATCGGCCCCGAGATAACCGAAGAGACAGGGATCGGGAACGAGGGAGGGAGAGGGAGAGGGAAAGAATATGTGATCGGGACAGAGACAGAGGGGAAAGAGGAAGATACAGAAGATAATGTATTGTGAAACTACAGATACTTAAGGAAACCAAGGCTTGTATATTTGCGTGTTTACAAGTAGTAAACTTTTATTTTCCTAAGTCATCATACTTGATTGTGTAGATGAATTTATAATTGCCCCTGTTCCAAGCATGCTGTAAGCTGTGAACTGAAATACTTATTTCGGCCAAAAAACATGCGAAGCTTGATTCTCCAGTTGATATCTCCATTTAAGCAGCAGTTTAGAAGACAAATTTAAAGAATGTAGAATTTTCCCAACACATTTATCTTAACAATAATTTAATTATATGTTCCTTTGAATACGAGTTACTAGCTGCCATGATTTTAGCTCTGTTTTTTGACATGTAGCTTTTAATATTTCTTGGGGGGGGGGGAAGCGTGGAATGCTGCTATCAAGTACGCAAAAATACTGGGTGTGTGATAGTTGGCTGTATGGCAGTATTGAAGCAGTCGCCTTTTGTTTTTCTGTTTCTGTTTTTAATTTTTGTAAAGACAAAGCTTGTTCAATAATGAAAGCAATAGTAATATGTTATTGAACCTGTGCTCTGATTGTATTTTGTTTAATGCTTGTCTAATCACCTCACTTGCACCCTTTTTCTCCAAATTAACCATACTGTTTAGAATGTCCACTGTATGTGTGTGTGCATATATGCGTGAGCACAAATACTGTTGTATACTACATTGCTACCATTTCTTTTTTTATAATAAATTGCTAATAGTCAAATTCCATGGACTTTGATGCTTTCTGGCTTCTTAAAAAAGGAAGATTAATGATTAATTTGTCAATGTCATTTCAGGCATTCAGGCCTCAGCATGAAACAGAAAAAGAGGCACTGTCAGGGTTGTTTTAGATAATGATAATCCAAATAAATTTCCATTCTTATCCAATATATTTAAATTTGTGGCATATATATTAGCATCTCCATAAAAATGTAAAGTATGGGAATCTCAGACTCAGGAAAGTGCATAGTTTTGTTATAGAAATAGGAAACTTTTGGAAAATGGTGGCCAGTGAACAGTTCCATGTTAATTTATTTAACCAAGTCCCATGCTATTTATTGCAATTTATTGCCAGTAAGAATGCTTGTTCATGCCTGAGGCAAAGCAAATTGTCTATCTGATATTATAGTATGAATAGCCTGATATTCTAGTAAATTATAGTCATTCTCTAATGAAAAAGCTAGAGGTATAAGGTTTCTGGACATTTTGGTTCTACAAATAACATTTCTTCTTTTTCCTGCTAAAATAAAACAAAAAAATAGCAATACCTGGTGTTCTTTGCCAATCTTGTTATTTTGTCACCATAGGAATATAATGCAGTTTATGTATAATTGCTCATAAAATCATTTTAATATAACATTAATATTGATTAACCAATTTGAAAGTGTGGTTGGGTATTTTTGAAACAAACTATGAGATCAGTTATAATTTATATAGAAAATGCATTGATGTGGTCAATGAAAGGGTTAATATTCTGACTTCAAAACCCTTGTACTTCTATTAAAAATAGTGTTTTCTTTTAACTTTTTTGTGGTGTTTTCTTCTTTTATGGAATAAAAGTATTAAAAGGCCAGAAAGATGAATTTCTTCTGAAATTTTTGGTGCCTAGAACAAGTAAAGCAGTTGGTTAACTCATCTTAATAATTTAAAATGATCACCTTAATTTAAAATGATCCTTTTCCAGAAAGGAAGTGCTATATCTAGGAAAACAGATTGACTGTTTTTCTCTCCTCTATACACCACACCCCTTGAGGCCTAGTCATGCTAGCAGGACAACAGGATATCCAGAGGATAGAAATGAATTGTACTCTCTCAAGGACAGTATATCAAGGAATGCACTATTTTTATTTTTTCCTCTGCATAGAAAAGGAAGATAATTTTGTGAGAGTTAATTTTAAATTTATTATAATCAAAAGAGCCAGTTGGTTGCTGGAGGGAAAAGATTTTGTGTCTTGTCTTAAACATTATATTCACAATTGTAAGAAAACAATGCAGTCAATCATCCCATTCATTCCCCCAGAGAAGAAAGATCCTGGGCCATTGTTTTGCCAAAAGTATACTTTACTGGAGCTTAAATGGTTACAGAAGTTTAACAAAGCTGGTTTTGGTGTGCACACTACACAATTAACATTCCCCTTTCCCTGGCCATCTCCCCTATTATCAGCAAACATTCAATTACTATATTTTTCAGAGTATAAGACACACCTTTCCCCCCCCCTCTCCAAAAGAGGGTGAAAATTTGGATGCGTCTTATACATCGAATGTAGCTCTGCCCAGCCTTTGAAACTAAGGTTTCAGAAGCTGAAAAAAGGCTCTTAAAGGGAGGTTTCAGAGGCTGGGAAAAAAAGCAAGGCGCAGAGCTCACAACCAACGAACCTGTTGCTAAAGTTCACCTCTGGGAACAGCTGATTGGGATATTCCGGGAGGGCGATCCACCCCCAATCAGCTTTTTTCTTATATTGTCCTCCCCAAAAACTAAGGCAAGTCTTATACTCCAGTGCATCTTATAATTCGAAAAATACAGTGGGTGCTGATACCTTTTTTGGGTAATGGACCTTTGATCTTATGGGCTTTTCTGCTTTGCACTCTGATGGATGACCTTGGCGAGCAGGTGTTGGCATGCTTAGATTTCCCTTCCCTCCCCACCCCTAACCCCTAAATGTCAGGCTATCGGTTTTGCAAAGCTTGCCTTATTTATTTATTTATTTATTTATTTACGATGGTAGCCATGACAGATGCATAATCCATTTTTAAAAATATTTTACATCTTGAGAAAAGATAAATTTTGGAATTTTCCCTCTAACCTTTTACAGCTGATAAAGTCCATTTGTTGATACGAATATTGCACAAGACAGACAGTGAATTCCAGTGAAGGTGCTAAGTATTTTCTGATAAAAGTTATAAAAACTATTGTGAAAGCAGCAACTTTTGGATACTTGTTGACTCTTATTTGTTAGTTTTAATACAGTAACAAAGATGTGTCATCTGAAGAGCTACAATGCAACACATAACCCAGAGGTTCCCAATCTTTTAATTGTCCCCGTCCCCTGCAAGGAACTGACAACCAGCCAGCGCTCCTCATACTTTTGTTTGACAGCTGAAGATAAGTTCATTACTTAGTCTTACCTAATTCTGTCTCTCATATTAGATACTTCCATGAACATTTTTAAACAAGTGATTGGCATTTTGAGAAAAAAAATTATACATAGAAATTTCTAAATAAAGTAATGATTTCGAGAAAGAATTATAGAGAAGCATTTGCAAAAAATTACTTCTCATTATAGCTAAATTTCCACTTCAGAATCACTTAACTACCAATCAAACCAAAACTAATTAAATTTGTTAACTATTTACACATACAAGTAAAATTTAATATTATGAATGGAATCGAATTATATGGAAACATTCAACATAAATCTTACTGTACCAATAATGAGCATAAACTATGTTAATCAGGTGTTGGAGACCGAGTCCCAGGAAAATTAATCTATTTTTGATTTTTGTAAAATGTTGCCACATTTCCAAAAGCAATACGAACAGCATTTAAAAGTGAGGAATGCAAAAACTATTGTGAAGCCAATCAAGAAGGCTATGACATCTAGACAGTGATACTGATACCAGTTCAAGTGATAGGCAGCTACTTGCAAATGCTTGGCACCTTTGTGGCGTATGACAAATTCAATCCAAAAGATAGCCCGGTCCAGTGGCTTTATCGGTTGATCATGATGGAACTGAGATAATTTTAAAGCATTTTTCTTAAAACTGGAAAAATTAAAAAGACACAGAAAAGAATAAATTAAAAAAGAGTCAGAAATCAGCTTTCTATTGTTTTTAAGAACTTCAGTCTTCAAGTACTTATGGACTTTACACCAAACAATCTACCGATTTGTCAAAATTCAAACTGGCTTAGTGTCTGTTATAGTTTCTTACCCAAAATCAGTTCAATTACTATTATAACCAACTACTAATTTATACTCCATTAAAATACTATTTTATCTTCAATAACACTTATTCACAACAACATTCTATTCATTTTCATGTATAAAAAGTATCAAAAAGTCGGGTAGAATTTTAAGATCCTTTTCTGAACAATGAATTTAGGTATACTGAACAAAGCACAAATGCGTTCTATTGGATGATGCTCCAAATTCCATTTAGTCCTAAGTAGCACAGATAATTGGAAGGGAATCCAGTCCAGTAAAATGCTCAAAGTACATATTCTACTGTTACCTCTTTATAGATATACAAAAATCAGATATGCCTAATTGAGTAAAATATAACTGGTAAAGTAACCAGAATTACCATTTTTGCAAAAATGACGTCAAAGAAAAAAACAGCAAATTAATTACTATGAATATCTTAGACGTAATCTATTCCAAAGAGAGTTTATAAACTACTCACAAAGCATTATGAATGACAGTGTTCACAGCATTTACTAAATCTTCTGCTTTCATTGTGTGGATGTCCAGTTCCACAGCCATTCCCTTCACCTTCATATGGATAATATTATCAGTCTGGTCTGCAAATAGGGGAATCCCTACTATGGGAATTGCATGGTAAATGGCTTCATAAATTCCATTTGTTCCGCCATGTGTTATAAATGCTTTGGTCTTTGGATGGCCTGGAATAAAAAGATGAAAATGTTCTGACAAAATCTTTTAGGATATGAGCAAAGTGACTATTTTATTCAGTCTAAAGGAGCATAAGGTGTCTTACCAAGAAGATCATTTTGTGGTATCCAATCATAGGTCCTGGTATTGGCTCCAAGCATCTCTAGTTTTTTCCCTTTATACCGCCAAATAACCTAGAGTAAAAAATAATTGGATTGCTATTCCATGTAGTCCAAATTCCAAACAATGCTTCCTGGCTCATGAATTTCAGATTTTCTAATTTGTTTGGATTTGGGGGATTGAATTGGGTCATGGATCTTTTAATGTTGCATTCTTGTGAAATTGCTGAACCGCCAAAGAATTACAAATTAATTTAAATGCAATAAATAAATAATATTACATGCCATTCTTTTTTATGACAAAATAGTGAACTCAATTTACTAATAATTCTTGTTTTGAATTCTACTTGTATTTAAAACATTGATAGATGTATTTCTTGTGTCTTTTATCATAAATTTAATAGAAAACATGAGTTTTAAGAAAGAATATTTGTAATCCCTTCCTTAGTATTGTGGGAATTTTTAGAAAGAAATACATTATATAAAATCAGTTGAAAATGCACATTCTAAATTGTAAAACTTCAAAGTAGTTAAAAGTTATCAGGATAAGAAAATTTTAGACACAGTTCAATTAAATGAAAATTATAAAATATATGCATCCTTTGTAAATCAGTAGTTTATTGGAGAAGAAAATGAACAGATTTCTGGAATATCCATAAATGTGTGTGTGTGACTTACACCTAGGATACTGACCTTCTGTGGAAGCTGGCTGAGTGCTGATGCAATTATATTATTTTTTTCATCTGTTAAGTTTTGAACCAGTGAACCAAGGGAAAATACTACAATACCATGTTCACCTGAACTCTGTACAAAATTTTCCATTTCCTGTTAAAAGCAAAGAAAGAATCAGACCTCTTTATCATTGCATGGAATGTTACATTTTCTTTGGTTGGCCATGATTAGTATGCTCAAACCACATAATTTTTTATCATAATGCAAGATAATGGACCAAGAAAAAACTATGTAGTAACTTGCATTTGAAGGAAGCAGAAGAAATAGAATAACAATAAGTTGGAAGAACCTTGAGAGATCTTGTAGTCCAACCCCTTGCTCAAGCAGGAGACTATACCATTTCAGGCAAATGAGTGTCTGCCTTAATGAAGCTTGTCCACCCCAAGGATAAAACAGCTAGACACAAACTGAGCATCATGGTATATGGAATACAATGCAGCAAGATGTACAGAGCTCTACATTGGGGAAACAAAACAACCACTTCATAAATGCATGGCACAACGTAGGAGAACAAACCCACCAGGACAAGATTCAGTAGTCCATCTGCATTTAAAAGGCAAAGACCAGTCTTTTGAAGACAGCAAAGTTCACATTTTGGACAGCCAGTTTGAAACCGGGTCAAAGAGGCCATCTATGTCAAAATTGAAACAACCCTTTCTTGACAGATGGGGAGGGATACAACATCATCTATATCCAGTCTACAATACAGTCCTTTCAAGAAAGCTTCACACTCATTTGCACTACGCAGGTGACCCTAAGGCCACAGATAAACCTCCAAGTGGCTTCAATGACTCTTTAAAATAATGCAAATGGCCAACTGTCAGCAGAGTGAACTAAGAGCACATATTTATATTTATTTATATTGAATTAGATAGATTAAGGTTTGAACTGGAAATAGGTGGCTTTCATTTTATAATTCATTTGATATACAGTATCAATTTATTCAGATTGTGATTCAAGGCAGGCAAGCTCACAAGAAATCAAAGAACTTGTGATAAGTAACATTTATTTAAAAAAATTAGAAATCCATAAACAATAGAATTCCTGCAACAGGTTTAATTCATGACCCAGTGTTAGGCATGAAAAACTATGACCACATGTAAAGTTCCAATGAAGCAGATTATTGCTAATTATTGCTAATGCCCATGCACAAGAATATTCTCAACTAATAGTTAGAGCTTGCTACGATAAGGGTCAATAGAATTCACAGTGGTTTGTACTTAATGAATTTGTAGCTATGTAGCAACTCTGATCCTTCTTTTACTTCCAATGTCATACCCCTTCTCTTTCAACAGTCTCCCCTTTTTCCATGTCATCTTTATAGCTGCCCTCTCCTTCTTGCATGGCTTCTTCAGAATCTGAGTTCTTGGCAGGGCAGACAGTAAAGCCATTTCAAAGGAATCTTCCTCTCCCATGTCCAAATCAACCTTTGATCCAGCTGGCGCTTGCTGAAAAATAATATTAGTCTCCCACCCACCCCTTGGGATGTGAAGGGCAGAAATGGAGGGTATTCAACTATCCAACCTCCCCTGGATGAGTCCACAAAGGCTGATTAACCCCTTCAGCTACTGATTCTTAGGGCAGGTCACAAGGCCAGGAGCTTAGTCAGTCAAGGTTAAGCAGTGAAATGATGGTGAAACTACTGAATCAATTCAGGAGCGTGGACATATCTGGCTTTCTCCCAAGGGTGTTCGGGTTCTGAGTATACTTTCGAAAGCATCAGATACAGATTCCTTTGCCCTTTATTCTGGAGTCTACAATCTCTATCACTTCACATTCCTTTTCTCCTTCCTCAACCACTAGCAGTGGGATCAGGTACTGGAAGCTCAAGGTGCTAGAGTATGTATACTCTATGCATACTCTTTTGAGTATGGTGAATGGTTGGATTTTCATTGAGAGGGCAACTGTAAATGAAATGCTACAGGACTGATCTACCAGATGACCTTGAAGGGACACACAAAATTTGCATCTAGCTTCTTAAACAGTATTGTAGTGATTTAGAATGTGGTAACAGCAAAACTTTGTCTCCTGTAGCTATAAGAAGCCTTCCTGTCAATGGGCACCTGCAACTTTCTTGTATAACTGCTTTGCCTGTTCCAGCTGCTGTTTCATCGGGGTTTGGGCAACAAGCTGCTCTTGCAAAAAAAAATTTTTAAAAAATCCACAACTTGTGAGACAGAGCCCTCCTCTCAGGCTCCCTGGTAAAACTGTCAGATAATCAGATATGTACTATACAACAGGGGTGGGTTCTAAATTTTTTTACTACCAGTTCTGTGGGTGTGGCTTATTTTGTGGGTGTGGCTTGATGGTCATATGACAGTGGGCATGGCTTGGTCATGTGGCTTGGGTAGGCATGGTTTGGTGGTCATGTGACTGGGTGGGCGTAGCTGGGTAATCATGTGACTGGGTAGGTGTGGCCAACTTGATGTCACTCACATCAAAGGTTGATGTCACTGACGTCAATTTCCCTGTCTATTTATTTACTACTACTGAACATCCAAAATATACTATTAAATCCTATGTATATATGCCATATGTGTACATACATATTACATAGTATAGCGTTTATAGGCACACAAAAAGATACAGTATCTACTCTCTCTATATATATACTGTATGTACACACACACACACACACACACCTTTTCTAAAACTATACACATTCAACCTCACTTACTACATTTGGAAAAACACACCTAGAGTTCACTTTCTGCCACACATTTAATTATAACTTCTGTACATTTAGAACATTACACACTCTTCAGTTGTTCTTCCCTAACTTGCACGTGACTGTTAGAGCCAGGAGAGATCATGGATTGTGGTGAAACTCACTTAACAACGCTCTTGCTTAGCAACCAAAATTTTGGACTCAATTCTGGTCATAAGACAAGGACTATCTCTGCCTTCCTCTGCATGGCAGCCTTGTTCTAGTAAACTCCTTCTCCTTTCAGGCAATTTTCCTCTCTGTTAGAGGCACCAAAATAATCCAGATGATAGAAGGTTTCCTGCTGGAGCAGAGGGTTGGACTAGATGGCCTCTAAGGTCCCTTCCAGCCCCAGATTGCTGTCCTGTTTCAAAGCGTCTTCTGAAGCCAAGTCTAGTGCCAGGGTTTGTGGTCCTTCCTTCCTCTCTTTCTGTCTCTCTTTTCTCTCTCTCCCTTCCTCTTTCTTTTCTTTTTCTTTCTTTCTTCCTTCCTTCCTTCCCCTTTTTCTTTCTTTTCCTCTTTCTTTCTACATCCCTCTTTTTCTTTCTCTCTCTCTCTCTCCCTCCTTCCTTCCCTCTCTCTCCCTTTCTCTCTCTCTCCCTCCCTTTCTTTCTCACTCTCTCCCTCCCTTTTATATTTCTCTCTCTTCCTCCCTCACTCTTTCTCTTTCTTTCTCTTCCACTCTCCCTTCTCTCTCTTCCTCCTTCCTTCCTCTCTCTCTCCCTTTCTTTCTCTCACCTCCCTGCTTGCTTGCTCTCACTTCCTCCCTCCCTTTCTCCCTTTCTTTCTCTCTCTCCCTTCTTTCTTTTTCCCTCCCTCCCTCCTTTCTTCCCTCGCTCTCTCTCTCCCTCTTTCTTTCTCTCTCTCTCCTCCCTCCCTCCCTTTCTTTCTTTCCCTCTTTGTCTCTCCCTCCCTTCTTTCTCTCTCTCTTTCTCTCTCTCTTTCTCCCTCCCTCTCTCCGTGCAGAAGGACCAAACCTTGCCACGCCAAGCCAAGCCAAAAGCCTGCAATCCTTTGGCACATCGAGACTTGGGGTGAGCAGTTGCTGCCCCAACCTGGCGCCCCCCATGTGCGGGGCGGGGGAGAAAGCCCACCCCACTCCCAAGATCCCATCCCTCGGGAAGGAGTGGGAGGGGGGCTCTGCTCTTTCCCAGCCCCCCGCCCCTTGCCCCCCCAACCCTTCAGCAACTCAGCTTTTCTTGCGCAAGCAAGAGGTTCTATCCCCGCGAAAGTGCTCTCAGAGTGGGTGCTTCTCTCGGCTGCGCCCACTGCCCCCCCACTGGCTCCTTTTGCATGGCTCCCTTCCCCAGTTTCCTGAGCAGATTCAGGTTGGGGGAGGGAGAGGTGGTGGGAGGGTACCTGCCGCTGAGAAGGATCCGATCTTTGAGGCTCCATTCCGGCTCCAGACACCGCAGGCTGTGGATGGAAGCAGCAAAGAGAGCTGGACAGACCAAGCCCAGGGCCAGAGTCTGCCACATCCCAACGGGCCACCAGCTTGGCTCTCCTCTGCCTGGCCTCCAGGAGCTCCCAGAGCCTCTTGCTCGGCGCTCCCCCCCGGTGGGGCAAGAGGCAGGGATGCCCTCCGGACCCAGCCACTCCCCGCAGCCCAATACCTGCTCTGCCCCGCCCTGGCCGGCTGTTTGAGTGAAGCGGAGCAGCGCTGTGTGCGCCTCCCGGATCAGCGCAGCCCCCATGGGCCCCCCTCCCTGGAAACCCCCTGACCCTTTGGAAGGGCAGCCCCTGCTCGAGCGTCACCTCATGACAGTGCGCTTGCCCTTCAAGTCGGCTCCAGCGTAGCAAGCGACCTCCGGCTGAGCAGCAAGTGATTGAGGCAGAGAAAGACCAAGGGAGGCAGTGGGGTTGTGGGGGCTCCTTTAGGACTTGTGGACTTCAACTCCCAGAGTTCCTCAGCCAGCAAAGCTCTCGGAGTTGATTGGTCCACAAGTCTTAAAGGAGGCAAGTTTGAAGATGCCTGGAGGCGGGGGAGGGCAGCAGGGGTGGGGAAGGGCAGCTGTGGCAGCAGAGGTGGTGGCGGGGTGGCAACAAACATGGCGGCTGGGGCAAGCGACCAGCGACCAGTTTGGGGGCATGGCCAGCCATCTTTTACTACTGGTTCTGCGAACTACTAAATATTTTTACTACCGGTTCTCCCGAACCAGTAGTAACCCACCACTGCTGTACAAAGCTTGAAAGGGGTCATTGCAATTGATGTGTGGAGACAAGTTTCCGTACGAAAATTCTGCCAATGGTAGGAGTGAGGGCCACTTGCCTTGGGTGTATGTGTAATAGCTTCTCAAATATTGTTGTAGCATTTGATTAGTCTTTTCCATCTCACCATTTGTAACTGAGTGGTGGGCTGAAGACAAATTTACCTGGACATTCAAAAGTTGGAACAGTACCCTCCAAAAACTGGGGGGAAATTGCCCCTGAGACCAGTCTGGATACTATACCTTTCTAATGAAAGACATGGTCCAAAAAAAATTGACAGTGTCTTTGGCAGTGGCAGCCCTTACAAAGGATGAAGTGAGCCATCCTCATAAACAGATTCACTACAACTAGTATAAATATGTAGCAATGAACAGCAAGTACCTGGATGCAGTTGCTCAAGAAGGTGGTAATGGCGGAGTAAGGATTAAGGAATGGTGACCTTTTCCGGTTTTGTCCTTGGTTCGGCTGGGGGAATATCCCATCAGCCTGAAGAGGGGTTTTTCGCCCCCCCCCCCCCCGGGAGAGCATGACTGGTTGTGTTATGTATTCATGTTTGTACCTTTAAATATTTGAGCGGGAAATCAGCACGTTGCTGATTGGACGAAGCCTCCAGCAGAACTGTATAAAAGGAGAGGTTTTTCCCCCAGCCTGTTGCTGGGTTCACCCTATATTAAAGAGCTGTTGTCACTACCTGGTCTCCAGCCTCGTTACTTCCCGAACTTAACATTGGCGACGAGGATGGGATCTCGAGGCTAAGGAGAACCAGAACCGAACTGAAGCACGCGATAGAACAGACCCAGCAAACCCAGGGCAGAAAAGCGGAGATGGCCAGTTACACTCCGCCCGCACCGTTTGACCCGGCCAAGAGAAATGGGCGTATATGACCCGTTTGAAAGCTTTCTAGAAGCCAACGAACTGCACGGAGTTCCAGATAACCGGAAGAGGCTTATTTCCTAAGCCACTGCGGTCCGGAGGTCATCGACATCGCGGAAGCCCTGGCAGAGCCAACGCCGTTGCAGTCGGTGTCGTGGCCAACTTTACAGACTTTACTAAGAAACCGCCGCTGCGCGCCGTCCAAATACGTGCGGCGGTTTGAATCGGAGAGCGAAGGCAGATGGAGGCGAATCCATGGCGACTACATGGCCGCCCTAAGAAGCGTCAAGGACTGCGGATACGAGACCTGGGCGAGGTGCTTCTCGAGCAACTCATCCGAGGGGTCAAAGACATCCGATTGCGGCGACGGAACTCTGCCCAGTCTGTTGGGACTAGACTGGTTTCGTGCCCTGGGCATGGGAGTGACTGGCATCTACAGAAGTGACTGTAACCTGAAAGACATTCTCTTTAACGAGTTCGAAGATGTCTTCAAGGACTGCCTGGGCAAGTACAAGGGACCCCTATTTCCTTCAACTTAGACCCCAGGTAGCCCCATTAGGCTTAAGGCGAGGAGAGTCCTTTTGCCCTAAAACCAAAATCGATAAGGAGCTGGATAAGCTCATAAATCAGGGATTTTGGTGCCAGTCGATCACGCAAAGTGGGAGACGCCAATCGTCACCCCATAAAACCGGACGGGTCAATTAGAATTTGCGCTGACTACAAGGCGGCGCTTAACAAAGCCTTACAGAAAAGCGCTTACCCGGTTCCGTGGTGCAACACTTATTGCACTCTTTGGGGCAAGGCAAGTCTTTGCAAAGTTAGACTTGGCCCAAGCCTACCAACAACTGCCAGTGAGCGCCCGCACAGCCGAAGCCCAAGCGATTTGTAACGCTGGGGGCCTTCAAGTGCACCGATTGCAATTTGGGGTCAGTGTGGCACCAGGGCTGTTCCAAAACCTGATGGAACGACTACTGCAGGGGCTCCCAGGGTAGTTCCCTACTTGATGATGTCCTAATTTCAGGGAAAACATGGAGGAATTGGGGAGGCGGTTAAGAAAGGTCTTGGGCATTTTCGGACAGCGGATTAAAAGTCAAGACAAACAAATGCCAGATAGGGGTGAATCCGTCGATTTCTTGGGCTACGGATAGACAAGAAAGAATTCACCCTACTGAGAGCAAGGTTAAGGCAATTAGGAAGGCTCCAGCGCCCAAAAACAAAGCAGAGCTGCAGGCATTCCTGGGATTGGTTAATTTTACGCGGTCTTTTAAAGAACAAAGCAACCGTTGGAACCGCTGCATAGGCTCTTAGGAAAAATACTGTTTGGTCTTGGGGAAAGTCAGAAAATAGGGCTTTTGAAGCAGTAAAGAACCTGCTCTCAAGTGATAGCCTGCTCATCCAATATCACGACTCATTACCCTAGTGCTGGTTTGCGATGCCTCCCTTATGGGGTGGGGCTGTCTCAGCCATAGACTTCAAAGCGGCACAGAAGCCCCTATAGCTTCTACTCTAGAAGCGATGTCCTCCCAGAGAGGAACTACAGCCAATTAGACAAAGAAGCACTAGCCATTGTGTCAGGGTCAAAAATTCCACGAGTATGTCTTTGGGCGAATTTTGAAATCGTGACTGACCACAGACCGCTACTAGGGATACTGGCTGGCGACCCAACGCCTGTGGCACTTTCGCCACGCTTGACCCGATGGACTATATTCTTAGCCGCTATTAGTACAAGCTGCAGCATCGACCAGGAAAGAAGTGGGGCATGCAGGACGCGTTAAGCCGATGCCCACTACCAGGGCGACGAGACCCCTCCGGGACGCCCATCCTACTTATTGACTCTTTGGACTCTGGCCCAGTCACATCTAAGGAAGTGGCTCGGGCATCATACCGGGACATTGTGTTAAGGACTGTACTCGGTTGGGTACAGAGAGGGTGGCCCGCTGCGGGTGAGCAGTTCAAAATTTGTTAAAAAGCGATGAGCTCTCGGCTCAAGGGGTGCCTGTTATGGGGTGATCGTGTAATAATTCCTGATAAATTAAGGGAAAGGTATTGGACCTCCTCCACGAGGTCACCCAGGGATCGTAAGGATGAAGGGTTAGCTAGAAGCTATGTATGGTGGCCACTCATGGGCGCAGAGATTGCTGAGAGGGTAGGGAAATGCCAGGCTTGCCAAGAGTCCAGACCTCTACCCCAACGGCCCCAGTCAGAGAATGGGAAAAGCCCCAAGGGCCCTGGTCAAGAATCCACATTGATTTTGCTGGCCCTTTCCACGGCCAAACGTTCTAGTGGTTGTGGATGCATTCTCTAAATGGTTGGAGATCATACTCATGAAATCCACTACGGCCGAGCAGTAATCGCAGCCCTCGCCACCTATTCGCAACTCACGGGTTGCGGACACTCTGGTGTCCGACAATGAGCCCCAATTCACGGCAGCCCAGTTTGAAGAATACCTGGCAGAGGAGGCATCCGACATGCCCTCTCTGCGCCTTTCCACCCTGCGTCGAATGGCCTTGCAGGCGTTCACGTCCGAGCGCTTAAGGAGGCATTGTCCAGGCTCAAGCCAGGGACTGGCAAACAAAATAGACTTTTCCTAGCTCCAGCACAGAACCCCAAGCACGGCCACCGGAAAAGCCCAGCCGAATTGCTAATGGGTGAAACTCCGGTGCCCACTTGACCGCTTGAACCCCATTACACACCGAGGGTTACAAGGGGAACTAGAAAAGACAAGGAGATGAGCATAGGCGACCGGGTGTGGGCCCAACTATGGGGACGGCCTAGTTGGTTCAGGACAAATAATAAAGATAACCGGCCCAAAATCATACGTGGTAGAGCTACCGGACAACCGAGTGTGGCGGCGCCACATAGATCAGTTAAGGAAACGGATAACTGACCAAACCGAACCAAAAGAGACAGATAATGACCAATAGCACTTTGAATCCACAGCTGACAATGACCCGGGGGAGGCGCAAGACTTAGCTGAGGTCCCTGAGTTCCAGCGACGCCATCAGGTCCCCGAGGGAAGCAGCAGGGAAAATTCCAAAATTAATCCAAGGCCGGAGGGCCAAGAAAAAGAATCGGCCAATAATCCGGAGCCCGTTGGCCCAGAGAAAGAGCTGGGAGGAGAAAACAGCCCCTCCGACCAGCTCAAAACACCACCCAGAACTGAACCGCGCAGGTCAGAAAGAACTAGAGAGGCATGTTATTTGCGTGACGTCCGAAAAATAACATGTAAATAAATATGTAAATATGGCAAAGTGTTTTCTGGGAGGGAGGTGTTATGTATTCATGTTTGTACCTTTAAATATTTGAGCGGAAATCAGCACGTTGCTGATTGGACGGCTCCAGCAGAACTGTATAAAAGGAGAGGTTTTTCCCCCAGCCTGTTGCTGGGTTCACCCTATATTAAAGAGCTGTTGTCACTACCCTGGTCTCCAGCCTCGTTACTTCCCGAACTTAACAGGTTGGAACGAGGCTGGAGATGGTTGACGTGAGTGGCGGTTATACTAACTGCATTAGCTGGGTGGTGATGGCGATGGTAGCGATGGTAGCGTTTTTCCTCCGGGGGGAGCCATATCGGAGACCAGAGCAGCCAGAGCGGGGCGATTGCAACGGCTCTGCACATGGGCTGGTTGGACCCCCCTCCCCCCGTGATCAAGGATGCCGAGTGGAGTGGAGTTGAAGACGGTGGTGATATCATTCTCCACCTTTGGGTTTTTTGTCATCTAATCCCTTTTCCCAGCTGGAGACAAGAATAATGCATGGCTATTGAAGCTGGTTTACTTCTGTTATTTCACCAGCAGAGGGGACTAACCATCTGCTTTACCGCAGTGAGAAGGCGGTTTAGGCCTTTACTCCCCTCGGGCGGTGTTGGTTTGGCGTTTGGCTTCTACTTAGCAGGGGCTTGGACATCAGACTGGACACGGTGAGAGAGTGGTCTGGATTTTCAATCCCTCGAGCTAGTTATTTATTATTTATTATTTATTTATTTATTTATTTTATTTAATTTTTATACCGCCCTTCTCCCGAAGGACTCAGGGCGGTGTACAGGCAAAATAAAACAATACAATATACAGATTAAAATACCATATTTAAAAAACTTATTAAATTAGCCTGAGATTAAAAATTTCCATACTAAAAACCCCGTTTAAAAATTGATAAAATTTCCTATTAAAACTAATTTAAGCCAGCCCCGCGCGGATAAAAAGATGTGTTTTTAGTTCGCGACGAAATGTCCGAAGGTCAGGTATTTGACGTAGACCCGGGGGAAGCTCGTTCCAGAGTGTGGGCGCCCCCACAGAGAAGGCTAAATTGTTACATAGCTCCCAAGTCTCCAGTGATCGGACAGAACACTGATCCGAACACCATGAGTGGGGTTTGGGTTTTCTCTGTTCTGGCTGGACGTTTTGGGGGGGCCCTACTGTTGTGTAAATACAGTAACTCCCTATGGGCCTTAGCATATTTGTGCCTCCTGAACCTGCTATATTATCATCTGGACTTCCCGGGATACCAACTGGACTTGCCGAGATAAACTGCCTGCCATTCGTTGAGACTGTGATGTATTCGCCAGTGGAATTGCTTGGTCTGCGAGATTCCCCCCTCTCGCAGATATGGCCCTCCACTTTATCGAGGGCCTACCTCAATGATGGAGTTTGGAATCCCAATGGTGGCATGCTGCAAAGAAGGGTTTGAGAGTTTTTTTAAAATTGTCTTTTATAACTTTTTTAAATGATCCTAGTAAAGGGTTTTTAAGGGGAGGGAGGGCTAGGATGGGTTCTGGGGGAAACCCATTAGGGCCATGGCTTGACCCTGCGAGGGTTCGCGGTATAGATGTTATAGGTTTGGAGGCGATGGAGGAGGCTGGAGCTCGATTTAAAGAGGGCTATTCCATCTGCACAGTAAATGGGAGGGGCAGATATGGCGGAAGCAGGGGCCCGGGTTATGTTCAGAGAGTGCGTGCTCACTGTTTGCAAGCGATCACTCACTCTGGTCCCCCTGACTTTTCTCGTTCCCTGGGTGGCTCAAATCCTCAGAGCCTGGGCCTTCGGCTGATGTTATGTAATGCTAGGTCCGTGGTGAATAAAGCCCCCCTCATTTTTGATCTCATACAAGAGTGGGAGGCAGACCTGATGGGCATTTCGGAGACCTGGTTGGGCACGGAAGGGGGGGTGTCTCTCCTATCACCAACACTTGCCTTTTTTTTCCTAGGGAGGAATCTAGTACAAAACCCCTGTCCAACCCAACCCACTCTGATGCAGCCCCACTGGTGCTAAGCAATCAATATCATGGACTCTCACTAGAAGAAAACATGCAAACACATAGAAAAGAAGCACCGTCAAATGTCCCTAAAAGAGTAGCACCATCAAATGCTACTGTGATATATAGAAAAACACCCCAAACCTCCCTAGGAAAAAAAAGGCAAGTGTTGATGATAGGAGATTCAATTCTCAAGGGAACAGAACTTGCCATCTGTAGACCAGACAGTCAATCCAGAGAGGTATGTTGTCTCCCTGGAGCTAAAATCAAAGATGTGGTTGAGAACCTAACCAAAATAATAAAACCCACAGACTACTATCCCTTTCTACTACTACATGTCAGGATGAATGACACAAAAAAGGCCTTGAAAACAATATTGAATGATTATGAGCAGCTAGGCAAGAAAATCAAGGACTTAAGTTTACAAGTAATTTTTTCATCTGTACTGCCAACGAAAGGACAACATCCGGTAACAGAACAAAAAATCCTAGAAGTGAACCACTAGCTAAAGGGTTGGTGTTGCCAAAAAAACTTTGAATTCCTGGACCATGGTCTGTACTACCTCCAAGATGGGCTTTTGGCAAGGGACGGGTTGCACCTCACAAAGACGGGAAGAATGTTTTTAGAAAACGACTGGCTCAACTTATCAAGAGGGCTTTAAACTAAAATTGAGGGGGGAAGGTCACCAATCTTTAGGATCTCCATGACCTAATTCCAAGCAAAAACCCTTAGAAAGCAAGGCAAATAACGAAGTAAGGAGGGATGGAAGGAAGACCAACTCAAACACCAAGTAGGAGACCTAGGAACAGTGGTGGGATTCAAATTTTTTAACAACCGGTTCTGTGGGCGTGACTTATTTTGGGGTGTGGCTTGGTGGTCATGTGACTGGGTAGGCGTGGCTAGCTGCTCATGTGACTGGGTGGCCATGGCTATGGGCATAGAAACTACTCAGAGGGCTAAAAAAAGTCATTTCTGACCGGTCCTGCACTTATGACCATCTTCACACTTATGCCCATTGCAGCATTTTTAACAACCATGTCACTCATTTCACAACTGCTTCTCTCCACCACAGTTACAAGATAGGGCACAAAATGTAAAATGTGAGGACAGTTGTAGGTGTGAGGACCAGTCAAAAGTGTGAGGACAGGTCAAAAATAACTTTTTCAGCCCTCTGAGTAGTCCCTATGCACAAAATGCTGCAACAGGCATAAATGATGACTGGTCATAAGTGTGAGGACTGGTCAAAAGTGCGAGAACCTGTCAGAAATCACTTTTTTCAACCGTCTGGGTAGTCCCTATTTATTTATTTTATTTATAATTTAATTTCTATACCGCCCTTCTCCCGAAGGACTCAGGGCGGTTTACAGCCATATTAAAACACAAATACAAACAGCAAGTTTAAAACATAATTAAAAACAAATATTTAAATAGGCCAAATCAAAACTAAAACGGTCATAGACCGACATAAAAATCATTTAAAATTACAATTTAAATTATGCTTAGGCCAGTCTCGCACAATGAAATAATAAAGTCTTCAGTTCACGTTTGAAGGTCTGGAGGTCGGGGAGTTGGCTTAACCCCGGAGGCAGCTCATTCCAAAGGGCCGGTACCGCCACAGAGAAGGCTCTCCCCCTGCACATAGGGACTACCCAGAGGACTGAAAAAAAGTGATTTCCGACAGGTTCTCGCACTTTTGACCAGTCCTTACACTTATGACCGATCATCATTTATGCCTGTTGCAGCATTTTTAATAACTATGTCACTCATGTCACAACTGCGGTGCTTCATGTGATCGGGTGGGCATGTCCAGGTGGTCATGTGACATAGCTTCTTTGCCCTAATGACTGTTTGCTGCAATGTTCTTAAGTGTGAAAAAATGGTCATAAGTCACTTTTTCAGTGCCATGCTTGTTAAACCAATTACCAGAACAAATCCATTCTCCCTCCCTCTTTTTCTCCATCTCTTTCTCCCCCTTTCTCTCTCTCTCCTTAATCTCTTTCTCCCTCCCTCTCTTTCTCTCCTTCATCTTTCTCCCCCCTTTCTCTCCATCTTTCTCTCCTTAATCTCTCTTTCTCCCTCCCTCTCTTTCTCTCCATCTTTCTCCCCTTTTCTCTTCTTCATCTTTCTCCCCTTCTATCCTTCATCTCTTTCTCTCCTTAATCTCTCCTTCTCCTCCTCTTTCTCTCCATTTTCTCCCCTTTCTCTCCTTCATCTTTCTCCCCTTTCTCTCAATCTTTCTCTCCTTAATCTCTTTCCCCCTCCTTCTCTTTCTCTCCATCTTTCTCTTCTTCATCTTTCTCCCCCTTCTATCCTTCATCTCTTTCTCTCCATCATTTTCTGCCCCCCTCTTTTTCTCCATCACTCTCTCTCCAGATGGGGTAGAGTAGGCTGGCACTGCGTGGGTGGGAGGGCCGCAGGACAGTCCTGCTGGGTGGGCAGCAGGCCAAGGCGATTGACACATGCTTCGCTGCCCACCCGATCCAAGCTCCTCGCTGGCCGCGCATTAATTGCTGGCTAGAGAGACGCTTGGATGCAGGCAGGCTTCAGTCAGCAGCCGCGTGGCACTTGGATTGGGTGGGTAGCGAGGTGCATGGATTGGGTGGGCAGCAGCTTGTGGCCGCTGCCCACCAGATCCATGCACCTCACTGCCCACCTGATCCAAGTACCACACAGCCACCGACAAACACTGGTAAGTAATGGTGGGGAGGGGAGGGGCAAGGGGCGGGGCGAACCAGCAATTTAAAAAACGGTTCGGCCGAACCACCTAGAACCGGCGGAATCTCACCACTGCCTAGGAAGCATACCCAGAGTTAGGCATAAAGATCTCAAGTGCCTATATACAAATGCACAAAGTCTGGAGAACAAACCGGGGAACTTGGAACCATTAATTCATGAAGATAGATATGACATAGTTGGAATAACAGAAATTTGGTGGGACAAAACCCACGACTGGAACATACTGATAGAAGGATACTCTTCAAAAAAACCCAGACCCCTTAAAAGATGAAGTGGAGTTGCACTGTATATAAAGGATCATTATATTGTTACAGAATTGCATGAAACCAAAGACAAAAACCTCCTAGAATGCATATGAGTTAACATAAAAGAAAAAAAAGAATGACATGGCCATAGGTGTATACTCTAGGCCAGTGGAGTCCAAACTTGGCCCCTTGAAGAGTGGTGGACTTCAACTCCCAGAATTCCCCAGTCAGCATGAGCTATAAATATGAGCAGGTTGCTGGCTGGGGAATTCTGGGAGTTGAAGTCTACCACTCTTCAAAGGGCCAAGTTTGGACATCTCTGCTCTAGGCCACCCAATCAAGCAGAAAAAATAGATAATTTTTTTGCCAACCAACTAACAAGCATATCTAGGAAACATACTCCAATAGTAATGGGAGACTTCAATTACTCTGAAAACTAATTCTGCACCAAGTGAGAAATCAAAAAGGTTTCCACCACCAGATGGATTCGCAACTGGCTGACAAACCGGACTCAATGAGTAGTCCTTAATGGGTCTAAGTCTACATGGAGAGAAGTAAGCAATGGGGTTGCCACAAGGTTCCGTCTTAGGCCCTTCAATATCTTCATAAACGACTTAGATGAGGGAATAGAAGGAGAACTTAACAAATTTGCAGATGATACTAAGCTGGCAGGAATAGCCAACACCCTAGAAGATAGGCTCAAAATCCAGAAGGATCTTGAAGACTTGAACACTGGGCCCTATCTAACAAAATGAAATTCAATATAAAGAAAAGTCCTACACTTAGGTAAGAAAAACCAAAAGTGCACATATAAACTGGATGAAACCAGGCTTAATAGTAGTGACTGTGAGAGGTATCTTGGAGTCTTAGTGGACAACCAGCTAAATATGAGCCAGCAGTGTGCAGTGGCTACCAAAAAAGCCAATGCAATCCTAAATTGCATGAACAGAGGGATACAATCAAAATCAAGTGAGGTGCTAATAGCACTCTTTATAAAACCCTAGTAAGACCACACCTAGAGTACTGCATCCAGTTTTGGTCATCACACTATAAAAAAGATGTTGAGACTCTAGAAGGTGCAGACAAGAGCAACCAGGATGGTTAGGGGACTGGACACTAAAACATATGAAGAACAGTTATAGGAACTGGGCATGGCTAGTCCAATCAAGAGGAGGACCAGGGGAGACATGATAGCAGTGTTCCAATATTTGAAAGGGACCTTATAGTCATCTAGTCCAACCTCTTCTCAAGCAGGAGACTCTACACCCTTTCTGACAAATGGCAATTAAATTTTTTCTTGAAAGTCTCAAGTGATGAAGCTCCCACAACTTCCGAAGGCAAGCTGGTCCATTGGTTGATTGGTCTCACTGTAAGAAAGTTCCTCCTTACTTTTAGGTTGAACCTCTTCTTGGTCAGTTTCCATCCATTATTCCTTGTCTGGCCTTCAAGTGCTTTGGAAAATAGCATGACACCCTCCTCTCTGTGGCAGCCCCTCAAATATTGGAACACTGCTATCATGTCTCCCCTGGTCCTTCTTTTGAAGCGTCTCTCTAGCCAGCGAGCATTTGTTGGCAGAGATTTGGAGTTGCCAGTTGTTCAACCATTCAGACACATAGTCAAGGTCACTTTGTAGGGCAGCAGTATTGTCGGTGGTGTTAAATAGTTTTATGTCATCAGCAAAGAAGATGCAGTTGCTTATAATGCAATTGCAAAGGTCATTTATGTAAAGCAGAAAAAGTGTGGGTCCTAAAATACTGTCTTGGGGGACACCATTGTTGATTGGTGCAGGGTTTAATAGGACACTCCTTATTTTGACTACTTGTTGTCTGTTTGACAGGAACATGGCTATCCACTTGTGCAGGGATCCGGAAATGCCATAAGAGTTTAGTTTTAACAGTAGTTTGTCGTGTACCACTGAATCAAAGGCTTTGTAGAAGTCGATGTAAATTGCTTCTATTGCTTTACTCTGGTCGAGTTGTGTGGTCCAAATGTTTCTAGGAGTTGCAGATTATAGGTCAAATTTTTCCTGAAACCAAACTGTTTGTTAGAGAGTAGTTGTTTCCCTCTAAGTGGAGGGTAATGGATTGGTTTATAATTGATTCCATGATTTTGCAGGTGACGCAGCACAGTAAGATTGGTCTGTAATTTTCAATTAGGCTGGGGTTTGACGATCGCATTCAGGACAGCCACCTCTGGAGTTGTGACTGGGATGTCTTTCTCCTCTTTTGGAAGCTCTGGGAGGTCAGTTTTTGGCCACGTGCCAGAACACAGTAAAAACAGAGGCCCAAATTTCTGCATCTCTGTCATTCTTAGGCAGCCGATGAGGGTCTAGCTACTCCTGTTTGCATGGGCTACTCTAAATTCTCCCCCTCCATTCAGTCCTGTTAGCATCAAGGGATGGAAGGCAGGATAGAGAGGCTGAGCTAATTGTCTTCAATGACTGGACTGAGCTCAAATCTAATAATGCACATCTGGTTGGCTTGGTCTAATGTCTGTGGAACTTCTTGCCTGATGAGCTCATCAACAATTTGGTCATTCAGACCCCATCTGAATAGAGCCACAGACCTGCTTATTCCAATCCAAGTCTGCTGCGAACAAGTTGGATTCTGCTGTGTATTGCCAGATTCTTCTATAGTTTTGTTGTAGTTCATAAATCTGGTACCTCACATATTAAATCCCAGAAGTGGTCCCTGAAGTTCTGATAGTTAACCATGATAGGATTATTACTTTCAATGATGGGAAGGCCCACTGCAATGCTGAAGCCATCAGGAAACTTAGTAGAAAGTTGGTTTCTACTAAGACTAGTTGGTTAGAAACTCTGCTATTTGTATTCCCATAAATATTGTACTTTGAAAATACTCATGTTTTCTGACTCTCCTCTAAATCTTTTTGGCAAGCTGTCATGAGTTATTTGTAAAACAGTTGACATTGTCAGAGCAGTTGCTTGGGCTGCTGATGGCGGAGGCTAAGCTTGAACCAAATTCTGTTGGACAAACTGCAGCATCGTAGCTGGCATACATGCACTCAGATTTCCAAACCATCCTGGTGGCACAGGGCAGAGCCTAATATTGTTTGGTCAGCCGCTGCTCCTGCCTGTTCCAGTTTTCCAGTTTTCTGGAAAAGTTGGAGTGAGTTGAGAATATTAATGTCAGATGCAAAAGACCAAATCCACACTTGGAAGTTTTAATTAAACAGATTTATTGCTCATTTCTATGCACAAAAATATTCTCAACTAATGGCTAGCACTTATTTCTTTTTGTAAAACTTTTTAAATAAAAAAAAAAGATCTAAGTGCCATATGACTGGGTGAGCTCCCATCTTCACCCAGCTCCTGCCAACCTAGCAATTTGAAAGCATGCAAATGTGAGTAGATAAAAAGGTATCACTTTGATGAGGAGGTAACAGTGCTCTGTGATGTCATGTTGACCACATGACCACAGAAATATCTTACAACAGTGCTGGTTCAAGGGCCTTGAAATGGAAATGAGCATTATCTCCTATAGTTGACAACAACAGCAGAGTAAAATCAGCAGGGACTCCTTACATCAGTGATAGTCAACCTGGTCCCTACCGCCCACTAGTGGGCGTTCCAGCTTTCATGGTGGGAGGTAGGGGGTTTGTCCAATACTGAAGCACTTTCCATTTTTTAAATTTAATTGACTTTTTAAAAAAATTTCATAGCATTATTTAAAAACATTTTCATTAGGTTTTTATAAAATTCCCCGTGACAATTTAAATTTCTGAAAATACACTATTTGTACTGCCCACGCATAAGTTTAGTTCACGTTACGTACGTGAAACTAAATGGCACTATAGTGCGACTACAAACAAAAGAGCCTCATCCCAGAATAGTTTGCACATCTCTCCCCACACCACCCAGCTGTAACAGACAAGCACAGTTGGTAGCCGGCGCCCCCCCCAAACCTAATCCACAATGTGCGAGAGACATGCGCAGACGACGACACACAGCGCATTACTGTGGAATCAGTGGACGGTTAGAAAATTTTACTACTAACAGAGATACAAAAGTGGGCGGTAGGTATAAAAAGGTTGACTACCCCTGCCTTACACTATTTCTATCACTCATTTGTTTCTAAAAAGCCCAATTTTCTTTTATCCTATTTTTCATTAACTCTGTGAGAATAAAGTCATAAGGTCTGTATAATTAACTCTAGGTATGGAAGTGATAGCAGCAGGGTTTTTTAAAAATCTGATATATAGTAATTAAAAGTTATCTAAAGCTATTGAGATGCCAACTCAGCTCCTCAATCCAATTAAAATTTAAAGCAATTAGCTTTTAATTACATTTGACTCAAGCTCAAGAACCCCTTATTTATTCAGAAATGGTTTTAAAAAGACGTAGACTTAGCTCTGTTTCAAAGGGATTTTTAACTGGTTTTATTTTACATCCTCTGATGTATATTATACCAGTTCTTCATTGTGTTGAATTTAAGACAGTTCATAAATCACTTGCTTTTTTGAAAAAAATAACTTTTGAAAGCAGACTAAGTAAACACAGGTAGTCCTTGACTTCCAACCCCAGCTAAGCCCAAAATTTCTGCTGCTAAGTGAAACATTTGTTAAGTGAGTTTTGCCCCTTTTTATGACCTTTCTTGCCGTAGTTGTTAAATGAATCACTGTAATTGTTAAGTTAGCAACATGGTTGTTAAGTGAATTGATTTCCCCATTGACTTTGCGGGTCAAGTCTCAAAAGGGGATCACATGACCCTAGACAATGCGACTGTCATAAATATAAGTCACTTGCCAAGCATCTGAATTTTAATTTCATGACCACAGGGATACTGCAACGGTTGTAAGTATGAAAAACAGTAATAAGTCAGTTTTTGCAATGCCATTGTAACTTTGAACAGTCACTAAATGAACTGCTGAGAGTCAAGCACCACTTGTAATGCAGAACTACATGCAGGTCATCCTATTTTGATTTATTTTGATTATTTATAAATAATAATAATGCATCAGAATTTGAGTTACCATATTTTTTGGAGTATATGACGCACCGGAGTATAAGATGCACCTTAGTTTTTGAGGAGGAAAATAAGAAAAAAGCTGATTGGCAAATGGATTGGCCTCCCAGAATATTCTCAAACAGCTGTTCCCAGAGGTGAATTTTAGCAACAGGTTCCTTGGTTGTGAGCTCTGTGCCTTGCTGCTGTTTTTTTTTTTTTTCCTGCCTCTGAAACTCCGTTTCAGAAAAAACCTTTTTCTGCCTCTGAAAGCCTCCAAAACAGAACTTCAGAAAAAAAGCCACTGAAGTTCTGTTTGGGAACTTCGTTTCTGAAGCTCTATTTGGGGACTTTTTTTTTTTTTTAAGCTCTGTTTGGGAGCTTCTTTTCTGAAGCTCTGTTTTGGGGCTTCTTTTCTGAAGCTTCTTTCAGCCTCTGAAACTTCCGTTTGAGAAATTGTGTGGGCTACATTCGGAATATAAGACGCACCCCTCTTTTTTTGGGGGGAAAAGGTGCGTCTTATACTCTAAAAAATACAGTATATAAAGAAATGGGATTTACTAACACGGAGAATGTGTTATTCTTTGGATCTAAGGTAAATGGGGATTATGTGCTATCAAGTCAATTTTAATAATAATAACAACAACAACAACAACAACAGAGTTGGAAGGGACCTTGGAGGTCTTCTAGTCCAACTCCCTGCCCAGGCAGGAAACCCTACACCATTTCAGACAAATGGCTATCCAACATTTTCTTAAAAATTTCCAGTGTTGGAGCATTTACAATTTCTGCAGGCAAGTTGTTCCACTGACTAATTGTTCTAATTGTCAGGAAATTTCTCCTTAGTTCTAAGTTGCAACTCTCCTTGATTAGTTTCCACCCACTGCTGCTTCTTCTACCCTCAGGTGCTTTGGAGAATAGTTTGACTCCCTCTTCTTTGTGGCAACCCCTGAGATATTGGAACACTGCTATTATGTCTTCCCTAGTCCTTCTTTTCATTAAACTAGGCATACCAAGTTCTTGCAACGTTCTTCATATGTTTTAGCCTCCAGTCCCCTAATCATCTTTGTTGCTCTTCTCTACACTCTTTCTAGAGTCTCAACATCTTTTTTACATTGTGACGACCAAAACTGAATGCAATATTCCAAGTGTGGCCTTACCAAGGCATTATAAAGTGATATTAACATTTCACGTGATCTTGATTCTATCCCTCTGTTTATGCAGCCCAGAACTGTGTTGGCTTTTTTGGCAGCTGCTGCACGCTGCTGGCTCATATCTAAATAGTTGTCCACTAGGACTCCAAGATCCCTCTCACAGTTACTACTATTGAGCAAGGTACCACATATACGGTACCTGTGCATTTTGTTTTTGACAAATAATATTGACTCTTAGCAACCATATAAATAGATTTTTTCTATGACGATCTGTCTTTAACATGGTATTTTCAGGTCTTCAAGAGAGGTCCAGAACTTGTATTGAACACCATCTTCCTTCATTTTGATTCTCTACTGAGATCTCTTTTCACCAATCCATTTCTTTTTTTCAATTATTACGATGCAAGCTGTAGTTGAAGAATATATGTCTGTCTGACCCCCAATCTTATTGTAATTTCAGATCATCTTCATTCTATGGCTCTCTGTATTTTCAGTTTCCTCAAACTATCTCAGACCAAGAATAAAATCCACAATTTAAAGGAAAAAATGCTGTTTCTAAGGCATTTCCCCCCTGTTGTACTGCCTTTGAAAAAGCTTTGTTATTACCCGTTCAATGGCGAAGGATATAATTACCTCAGATAAAGGCTTGGCTGGCTGGCAGTGCAGACCTCCAACAAATTCAAAGTTTGGTAGAAAAGGTCGTGGAAATTCAAAATCCCAGTAGGTTCGGATTAACCATATTTCTGCTTTACCCATTATTTCACACAGTGTTGTGGGTCTCCCTACAGATAGAAAGTACTAAAGTTATGTATTGGTTATATTCAAATACATTTATGTACTGCTTTTTTTTCCTGCACTGGTACTTAATAGGTTTAGTGATGTTGATTTCAGAAATATTCTAATTCAATACATTTAAGTTTTCAACTGAATTTTACTCAACAGTTTTAAAAGAACATATTATCAAGGGTGAGCAAAACTTGCAATTTCCTAAAAATATGCATTTGTTCACTGAAGGGCCAAAATAGGCCAACCTTCTTGATGGGAAATCTTCCACTAGGTAATGGGGTAATTTTTGAAAAACAATCTTTAGCTATGGTGAGTGTACTGAATTTACACACTAGGAACATATTAGATTCTATTTCTAAAGATTTGGCACTGTTGAGTGATGCATATGTTTCAGTAGGAAGAAGTTATGCTGAACCATCTTTTAATTTTACACAAGAGGGAACAAATATTGTGGAGGATAATAGTTAAAACAGGTGGGAAAACATGGAAGGAACAATCCCCATTCATTCTACAAGACATTTTGTACAGATAACTTCTATAAATTTCTTATATTTAATTTCAACTCTTTGTTCTACATATAGATGGGAGTATTCCAAAACTAGAAATTTCTGAAGTTTTATTCACAAAAGTCAAAAACCAAAGATTCAGGAACATTGGAGGCAGTTTAATGGTCCACTCAGCAAGATGAACAGGAAAGCCATAATTGTGACAGGACTGCCTTATCGATGATCCTTGGATTATAATGGCAATTGGAATTGGAACTTCCATTGCTAAGTGATGCAATCATAAAGCGCAACTTCACATGTACATATAGTACATGCCGACACAATGAGCAGCTCAAAAAATATCCTAAAGGTTTGTTTTGGGATATCTGCGTGCTGAGGGTGGAATTTACTTTAGGAGATTAATAAAAACAGTAAACCCATAGACTAAAAAAAGTTTAGGAGAAAACTAACCATTCAAGAAAAAAATATTATAACAAAAAAAAAAAACCGCTGAGTTTCAAACCAAAAATTTTCTCTCTGCTTTGTAAAGATTTGAAGGAACTGGCAGACAAAATCTCAGAACCACTGAACTATATCTTTCAAAGATCCTAGAGCACAGGGGAACTGCCAGAGGACTGGAAAAGAGCTGATGTAGTTCCCATCTTCAAAAAAGGGGGAAAAAAAACAGATACAGGAAACTACAGACCTATCAGCCTAACCTCAATACCAGGGAAGATTCTGGAAAAGATAATCAAGCAATGAATCACCAAACACCTAGAAGCAAACAAAGTAATAATCAAAAGCCAAGGTGGGTTTGTCAAAAACAGATCATGCCAGACTAATCTTATTGCATTCTTTGACAAAGTGACAAAATTAGTGGACCAGAGGAATGCTGTCGATATAATTTACTTGGACTTCAGTAAAGCATTTGATAAAGTAGAGCATAACCAACTACTAGATAAAGTAGAAAAATGTGGGTTAGACAGCACCACCACCAGATGGATTCATAACTGGCTGACCAACCGCACTCAATATATAATCCTCAACGGAACTACATCTACATGGAGGGAAGTATACAGTGGAGTACCCCAAGACTCTGTTTTAGGCCCAGTACTCTACAACATCTTCATCAATGACTTGGACAAGGGGATAGATGGGGAACTCATCAAATTTGCAGATGACACCAAGCTGGCAGGAATAGCCAACACGCCAGAAGATAGGCTCAAGATACAGAAAAATCTTGACAGACTAGAACATTGGGCGCTATCTAACAAAATGAAATTCAACAGTAATTTAGGCCAAAAAAACAAAATGCACAGGTACCGGATATGTGGTACCTTGCTCAATAGTAGTAACTGTGAGAGGGATCTTGGAGTCCTAGTGGACAACCATTTAAATATGAGCCAGCAGTGTGCAGCAGCTGCCAAAAAAGCCAACACAGTTCTGGGCTGCATAAACAGAGGGATAGAATCAAGATCACGTGAAGTGTTAATACCACTTTATAATGCCTTGGTAAGGCCACACTTGGAATATTGCATTCAGTTTTGGTCGCCACGATGTAAAAAAGATGTTGAGACTCTAGAAAGAGTGCAGAGAAGAGCAACAAAGATGATTAGGGGACTGGAGGCTAAAACATATGAAGAACGTTGCAAGAACTCGGTATGCCTAGTTTAATGAAAAGAAGGACTAGAGAAGACATGATAGCAGTGTTCCAATATCTCAGGGGTTGCCACAAAGAAGAGGGAGTCAAACTATTCTCCAAAGCACCTGAGGGTAGAACAAGAAGCAATGGGTGGAAACTAATCAAGGAGAGAAGCAACTTAGAACTAAGGAGAAATTTCCTGACAGTTAGAACAATTAATCAGTGAAACAACTTGCCTGCAGAAATTGTAAATGCTCCAACACCGGAAATTTTTAAGAAAATGTTGGATAACCATTTGTCTGAAATGGTGTAGGGTTTCCTGCCTGGGCAGGGGGTTGGACTAGAAGACCTCCAAGGTCCCTCCCAACTCTGTTGTTATTATTATTTTCTGCTATCTATTAATGCTAAATACTATAGGAAAGTATGAAAGCTATCAAAGACCATGCTAAGCACTGATTTGTTTAAAGAGATGACTCAAATTCTCTCTCTGCAGACATGAACATTTGAGGTAGCCCAAATGGAAAGTGTTCTTCAGAAGGGATAAGTAAAACATGCCCTGAAGTCACTTTCATGATACCTGAGGGATTACTAGAAGGTGATGCCCCCTGTTTCTGTTCTCATAAAGCAGTTTGCCTATTCTGGTGATGGGGTAATTGACAGTATGATAACAGTAGGATAACAGCTTTCCTGTCAAACAGACAACAAGTGGTCAAAATTGGCAATGCTCTATTAAATCCTGTTCCTGTCAAAAGTGCTGTTCTTGGACCAACACTCTTCATATTATACATTAATGATCTCTGTGACCATATTACAAGTGATTGTGTTCTTTTTGCTGACGACGTCAAACTATTTAACACCTCCAACAATACAACTACCCTTCAAAAAGACCTTGACTTTGTATCTGAATGGTATAAAACTTGGCAACTCCAAATCTCAACCAGCAAATGCTCAGTCTTACATATTGGAAAAAAGAACCTAAACACTAAGTACAAGCTTGATGGACATTTCCTTACAGATGACCCTCACCCTGTTAAAAACCTTGGAGTTTTCATATCAAATGATCTAAATGCCAAAGCACACTGCAACTACATCACAAAAAAAGCTTTAAGAGTTGTAAACCTAATCTTGCGTAGCTTCTTCTCCAAAAACACTACACTACTAACCAGAGCATATAAAACATTTGCTAAACCAATTCTTGAATACAGCTCGACTGTCTGGAACCCATACCACATTTCTGACATCAATACAATTGAACGTGTCCAGAAATATTTTACAAGAAGAGTTCTCCACTCCTCTGAATACAACAAAATACCTTATGCCACCAGACTTGAAATCCTGGGCTTAGAAAATTTAGAACTACGCCGCCTTCGACATGATTTGAGTTTAACTCATAAAATCATCTATTACAATGTCCTTCCTGTCAAAGACTACTTCAGCTTCAATTGCAACAATACAATAGATTTAAGCTTAATGTTAACCTCTCCAATCTTGATCGCAGAAAATATGACTTCAGTAACAGAGTTGTTAATGCTTGGAATAAACTACCGGACTCTGTGGTCTCTTCCCAAAATCTCCAAAGCTTTAACCAAAGACTATCTACTATTGACCTCACCCCATTTCTAAGAGGTCTGTAAGGGGCGTGCATAAGAGCGCAAGCGTGCCTACCGTTCCTGTCCTATTGTTTCCTTTCGTTATATCCAATTAATATAGTTATTACATACTCATACTTATATATATGCTTATATATTGTATAGTTATTACATGCTTATGCTTATATATATACTGTGTGACAAAAATAAATAAATAAAAATAAATAAAATAAATTAAGGATAAACTTAAAAAGGAAACAGCAACTGAAACAGATGGCAGGGAAAAAAATAATTTCCTTTTTTAAAAAAACTCAACTCAGTGAATTAGAAATTATATTTGTCCCAAAATTAATCTTCAGTCATCTGAATCACATGGAATACAAACAATAAAACTACGATGGAACTGAATGTGTAATGTAAAGTGCAGGTCCTGTGGAGGTGACCAAGTCAGGTTCTTGCCCAGTTATCTGGGAACATAGGAGGAAATGAAAGCAACAAATGAATATCAAAACATTTGACTAATACAAGATAGAACAGAAGATATGCAGTGTATCTTTTCCCAGAAATCCACAGGTACAAATAATTATACAGACCTATACATGTGTGTAATCTTTGTTGCTATCCTTTTAAAATGATTTAGTTATTTAGATAACTTGGCTAGTACAAAAACTGAAATGACTGAAATTAGGAGCCAGTTTCCTGTTGTTCCATAGATGTTCATAAAGCAAGCTAACAGAAAAAAAATGTACCCTGTGCATAAAGAAAAAGTTGTTTCATTCAATTCTTGTTGTTTAGGAATGTAAAAAAAAAATGGAGCCAAAGCTTTAATATCTAACAAAGAATTTCTTACATTGAGTATTCTAATAGAAGTAAAAAAAATGTGCTTTTTAAATTCTTTTTTATTTATGAATAAACCCTGTAAATTTATTAATGACAACAGAGATCATACCTTTATTGTTTCTGGACCAGGATCCAACCAAAGTATGCAAATAATAATAATAATAATCCTAGTTTCTCACTAGGATGGGAAATGGACAGAAAAACCTGGATCCTGTTAAATTCGGTGCTTGCAAAAGCAAAACTGAACTATTTATTTAACATGATAGCCCATTTCTCTCTTAATGACAATAGTGGCTAAGAATATCAATAATTATTAGTGGGGAGAGAGAACAACAAAAGCATTAAGTTGCAGATTATGTAGTTACTTTTTAACAGAAGGGCAACTTTACTCCCTTAATTAATCATTTTAAATGGGTTAGCACTAGATATTCCTAATATCACAAAAACAAGATGTGCTTAATGTACAGTATCTTTCTTATATCTGTCTGGCTCAAAGTACAACTGGTTTGAAGAGTTAGGCACTACTGTAAATGACATGGTGGGCAAAAAAAAAATTCTCCATAGTTTAAAAGGGGTAGAGGCTGAGAGTCTCTTTGGGAAGGCTTCTCATCCCTGCAATTTACAGGTGAATTCGGCCTTGGTGCACAGTATCATGTGTTTTTAAAATCCAATTAAATATCTTAATATTTAGATAGCTTTTAGTGACCCGAAGCCTCAAAAATCTTTTTTCTTCTGAAGATTCAGCAAGTTCATTTCCAACATGGCCATGGAAAAATATCCTAGAGACGGAAGCATAAGTGAACTCCCTAGGTCAAAGGCAGGTAAATCTCTACTCCTTTAGTTGTTCTTGGATTCCAGTTCTTGTGTGCCCCAATTACTCTGCTAACGATCTGTGGCTGTTTTGATTCAAATGATTTTTTTTAAATTTTGTCACAACAGTATACACAAACATCGTCATAAATAAAAACAACACATCATGAAATATATATATATATATATATATTTGTTTTCGGAGGTTTTCGCGGGTGTTTGTATGTAGGTCTTTGGTTATTCGGGTTTTCTCCCGCGTAAAATTGGAAGTGTCTTGGCGACGTTTCGACGAAATCCCATTCGTCATCATCAGGCTAGGTGCTTACAGCTTCCTATTTGTAGGAGAAATGTATGATCGCTGCTGTTTCTTCCTTTTAACTGCTAGTGGGGGTTTGAACTGATTGGTTGGGAGCTTGGCTGTGTTCTGATTGGGTGGAGGTGTGTTCTGATTGGTTGGGAGTTTGGCTGTGCTCTAATTGGATGGTGGGGTTGGCTGTGCTCTGATTGGCTGGGGGTGTGTTCTGTTGGGGGGGGCTTAGTTGTGCTAGGTTGGTTTGAGATGCAGGGGGATTTGAATTGGTGAGTTGCATTGCTGTTGTTTGGCTTCACGTTTGTGGTCGTGCTCCATCTTCATGGTGGGTGTCAGTCTGCTGCATGTATGGATTGGAGGGGTTTGAAATGGCTAATGATGCAGCTGCAGTCTGGCTTCTGGTCCGTGGTCGTGCTTCATTATCGGTGTGGGTTTGAGTTTGCTTTCTGTATGGATGTGTAGTGGTACTCGTTTGTCGATAAGGGCGGGTTTCCAAATGGCTGGTAGGTGGGAGGTATCATCTCGTTTATTCATGCTATGTGGGCGTTTTTCAATCTCAATGGCTTCTCTGATTATTCTGTTGTTAAAGTGTTCAGTTTTGGCGATAGTTCTGGTATTTTTAAAATCAATTTTATGTCCTGTGGCTTTAAGGTGTTGGACCAAGGAAGAAGTTGGTTCCTCTTTTTTGATTGAGTTCTTATGTTCTTCAATGCGTGCACTTATTCTTCTGTTGGTTTGTCCGATGTATGTGGTGCTGCAGGAGGTCCATGGGATTTCATATACTCCTTGATTTTCTAACTCAATTTTTTCTTTGGGGTTTCTTAGGATGGTGGATATTTTTCGGTTTGTGCAGAATGCTGTCTTGATGTTGTGTTTGTGGAGGATCTTGCCAATTCTGTCTGTGGTACCTTTTATATATGAGAGGAGGGCTTTGCCGTTTTCTTGTTCTCTGTCTTGGATTTTAATGGGGGTTTCTTTATGGATTAGTTTGGTAATCTTATTTCTTTGAAATCCATTGGATGTTAGTACGTTAGTGAGAGTGTGCAGTTCGGTTTTTAGGTGTTGTTCGTCAGCCAAGCATTTTGTTCTGGAGATGAGTGTCTTGGCTACAGAGTTGATCTGAGCTGGGTGGTGATGTGAGAGTGCGTGCAGATAGCGGTTTGTGTGTGTTTTCTTCTTTGATTTTAAAAATACCAGAACTATCGCCAAAACTGAACACTTTAACAACAGAATAATCAGAGAAGCCATCGAGATTGAAAAACGGCCACACAGCATGAATAAACGAGATATATATATGTAGGTCTTTGGTTATTCGGGTTTTCTCCCGCGTAAAATTGGAAGTGTCTTGGCGACGTTTCGACGAAGTCTCATTCGTCATCTTCAGGCTTCGTGCTTCTGGGAGCAATGTGTGATTGCAGCTGTTTCTTCCTTTTAACTGCTTAAATCACACATTGCTCCCAGAAAGCTATGAACTAATGAAGATGACGAATGAGACTTCGAAAACGTCGCCAAGACACTTCCAATTTTACGTGAGAAACCCTAACCAAAAAACCTACATACAAACACCCGCAAAAACCTCAGAAAACACACACACACACACACACACACACATATATATATATATATATATATATATATATATATGTCTTTGGTTGTTCGGGTTTTCTCCCGTGTAAAATTGGAAGTGTCTTGGCAACGTTTCGACGAAGTCTCATTCGTCATCTTCAGGCTTCAGCTTCGTGCTTCTGGGAGCAATGTGTGATCGCAGCTGTTTCTTCCTTTTAACTGCTAGTGGGGGTTTGAACTGATTGGGTGGGAGCTTGGCTGTGCTCTGATTGGATGGGGTTTTTTCTGTGCTCTGATTGGCTGGGGGTGTGTCCTGTATGTATATATGTAAAAATATGCAACAGCTATGTTAATTTGATATAATGAAGGGAACAATAGGACAGGAACAATAGGCACTTTTGTGCTCTTATGCACGCCCCTTATAGTCCTTTTAGGAATGGTGAGGTCAATAGTAGACAGTTTTTGGTTGAAGATTTTGGGATTTTGAGTAGAGACTATGGAGTCAAGTAATGAGTTCCAAGCGTTAACAACTCTGTTACAGAAGTCATATTTTCTGCAATCAAGTTTGAAGCGGTTGACATTAAGTTTGAATATTATTATTATTATTATTATTATTATTATTATTATTATTATTATTATTATTATTATTATTGTTATTATTGTATTATTGTATTTGAAGACTGATAGCCCCTAATACAGAGATACTTTTCAGTACTCTGTGTTACTTTTTGTCCAACTGCCAAATATTAAAATTGCCTCTTTTTTCCTAGAGGGTGACCTCAGATTTAACTGAAATAAAGGAGAAAATTTAAAAAGAAACCTAAATCTGAGACAATCTGAAAGAGATTGAAAGGCAAGACAGTTATCTAACCCTACCAAACATGGAGTTAGAGGCTCACCTTGTGTTGTAAGCCCACTACTATCAACATAAATACAACTAATATTTGAGGAAGATTGGGACACCTTGTTTTTCTATATCTGTATGAGATTTTCCATATTTATAAATTTTGCAGAAAACTTCAGAACAGAACTAGTGGTGCTAATAACAAGGTGCTATCTTTTTATACAGGAAGAAGGCAAAATTATACATTTCTCAATACATTACATTTTTTTCTTAATTTACATTTATATCCCGCCCTTCTCCGGAGACTCAGGGCGGCTTACAGTGTATAAGGCAATAGTCTCATTCCATTTGTATATTTTACAAAGTCAACTTATTGCCCCCCCAACAATCTGGGTCCTCATTTTACCTACCTTATAAAGGATGGAAGGCTGAGTCAACCTTGGGCCGGGCTTGAACCTGCAGTAATTGCAGGCTGCTGTGTTCTAATAACAGGCTTCTTACAGCCTGAGCTATCACGGCCCTTACATTCAGCTGGCTCTCTCTTTTATGTTTATTTTTATTTATTAAACAGTAAAATAAATATGCAGACCACAAATTTAAAGGGAGATGGTACATCCAATTTATAGGACATGTGAATTTCCATAAGAATCATATCTCTAGGTCTGAGGAACAGCAAACAAAATATGACAGCCTCACTGCCATGTTTGGCCAAAAATAAAAACTAGACAGATGGAAGAATAAAAAACAATGAGTCGATGGATCTGCATGTTTTTATGTGTTTTATATATATAACGCAAATGAAGCTTTGATCATATCACTACAGATGCCATTTTGACTTCACCTCGTGAGCACCTCTGAAAGAAAAAGACTATCTCATCTATTTTTTCAATACAAAAAAAATACCAAACTTGCTCAAATGAACTTTTAGTCAGGCAGTAAAATTATTTAGTTTTTTCTCAGTTTTTTCTCCCAGATCTTTTACAATTCCATCAACCCTAGCCAACATAACACAAATAGAATTGACAGGCATATCTATTCTAACCTGCAGCAATGTGTTTAATTTATATATTCAGAATGATAGTTTTCTAACTCTGCTTTATGAAAATTCTTTTAATCCAACTGTCTTCCTTCAGTACTGAAAGCTATGCCAATGATACTTGGGAAGTAAATAAATAAATAAAACTGACTTACCCAAAACTTGACTGTAATAGGAATCCCATTCCCCCCAATATTTTTGGAAAACATAGTCTTGAACGTAGTAAGAGATAATATTTTTTATCCTTTCTCCAAATGACAATTTGTCTGTGAACCCAGATAAAGCAGCTGGAACATAAGAAGGAGGGGCAGGCATTTTTCCACAGTGTCTCTCCACTGTTGAGGCTGGAGAGAACCTCAGCGTGTATAAGAATGGGATGTTCAGCTTCACAGCAATCAAATCACCACATTGCACCACAGGATCAGAAAGAAGCACATCATATTTAGCGTTCTTTAGCTTAATCATGAGTTCTTGATTAGATAGAACTGCTTCACACATTTGCCTATTGAGTTTATTTATTTTCTCCATCCATTTCCCTAGTTCCTGATAAAATCTATAAAAGGTTGTAATAGATGGTTTGTTATTCCACCACAACTTTATCATATCAATGATTAAAGAATTAAACTCTTCCTTTGTAAAGGGAACAGAATATACTTCAAAATTGGCAGCTGAAATATCTCCAGGTGTGATGAAGAGAGATGTTGTTGGAACCAGGATGCTGACACGATGATCTCTGTTTATCAGTTCTTGAATTATTATTTTAATATTTAGCCAATGGCTGGCATCTGTTGGCCAAATAAGCACATTTCCACACAAAACATTTCCTACCAGCATTACCTGAACCATCAACAAGGGGATGACAAGTTTTATTGCACTTGATCTTACTGACTTTGAAGTCACTATAAGCTTTTCTTGGGCAGTCATATTTTCTTCACAGATTCTTCCTCAATGAATAATTTCTGCAGAAAGCTTCCTGTCCTTAATCAGATGGATGAGTTCAGTTTTTAAAAACCTCGAGTCAAATTCTGTTGTTTAAGGACAATTTCTGGAGTAAAGAAACAAAACTTTTTCACTACATCAGATTTCAAGACATTTATCTTTACATTACAAAATCAGTAAAATAACTTTACCCTCATCCAATAAACATGAATAATCTTCTCTTTGAATACTAATAAAAAAGGGCTGATGGTATCATTGATAGATATGGTATTTTGACTTTGCTGTTCCAGCTCTCTTCTCTTTAATGTGAACTATACAATCAAAGGGACTGATTTATTTTAGGAACTGATAAAGACTTTTTTTTTTCCCCAGAGGAGGGTGGGTGGGACAAAAGTGCCAAAGAAAAGAATATCAGATCCTACCTTTTAAGAAAATAAGAGATAGTGATTATCTTCAGAAAGCTCAAATAAAGAGGAGCAATCAACCATAGCAACAAAAACTTTATAACTCAAAGAAAATGATTATTCAGGTTTAGAACTATTACTAGTAATTAATTAACAAGGACTCAGTGAATGATTGGTAAAAAATAATTAAATCATTGCAAGATTTTTACAAGTTATTTTCCACTATAGTTACCACTACTGAAACCTGTTAAAGAACCTAGATTCTTATAGAATCTACTTCATTTATAGTTAGACATGTTTCACCTCCTGTCTTGTAGACATCCATTTACACTGTAAAGCTCAAGGAGAGATTCTTAAGAATGTCTAATGGTTTTTTAAATAAAAATACTTAGTATCTAAAAGTGAAATCAGACCAACAATAAAACTATACTGATTAATTTAAGCAAAGCTAGTTTCATACACTATTCTTACATTCAATCATACCTGGCTCCACAGGAAACCCAGGTGTGCCCAAAGCAAGGCCCCTAGGGCAACATGATAATTGTGGTCTGGACACTTAAGCAAAGCAATTCCTTTCTTTCTTTCTTTTTTTATTTCTTTTGTCACAACAGTATACACAAACAATTGTCATAGATAAAACAACATATTTTGAAGAAAATATATATATATGTATAAAAATATGCATCATCGATATCAATTTGATATGATGAAGGGAACAATAGGACAGGAACAGTAGGCACTTTTGTGCTCTTATGCACGCCCCTTATAGCCCTCTTAGAAATGGGGTGAGGTCAATAGTAGACAGTTTTTGGTTGAAGATTTTGGGATTTTGAGCAGAGACTATGGAGTCAGGTAATGAGTTCCAAGCATTAACAACTCTGTGACAGAAGTCATATTTTCTGCAATCAAGTTTGAAGCGGTTGACATTTAGCTTGAATCTATTTTTTGCTCTTGTAATATTGCGATTGAAGCTGAAGTAGTCTTTTATAGAAAGGATATTGCAATAGATTATTTTGTGTGTTAAACACAGGTCATGCTGAAATCGACGGAGTTGTAAGTTTTCTAATCCCAGGATTTCAAGTCTGTTGGTATAAGGTATTTTGTTGTTTTCGGAGGAGTGAAGAACTCTTCTAGTAAAATATCTCTGGACTCTTTCTATTGTATTTATGTCAGAGATGTGGTATGGGTTCCAGACGGATGAGCTGTATTCAAGAATAGGTCTGGCAAATGTTTTGTATGCTCTAGTTAGTAGTGTAGAGTTTTTAGAAAAGAAGCTGCGTAAAAATAGGTTTTAAACTCTTAGGGCTTTTTTCGCTATGTAGTTGCAGTGAGCTTTGGCACTAAGGTCATTAGACATGAAAACTCCAAGATCTTTGACAGGGTGGGGGTCATCAGTTAGGTAATGTTCATCAAGTTTGTACTTGATGTTAGGGTTCTTTTTTCCAATATGTAAGACTGAGCATTTGCTGGTTGAGATTTGGAGTTGCCAAGTTTTAGACCAATCGGAAATTAAGTCGAGGTCTTCTTGAAGGGTAGAAGTATTATTGGTGGTATTAAATAGTCTGACATCGTCAGCAAAGAGAACACAATAACTTGAGATGAGGTCGCAGAGATCATTTATGTATAGTATGAAGAGCGTTGGTCCAAGAACACTACCTTGGGGAACGCCACTTTTGACAGGAACAGGATTAGATATAGCGTTGCCAATTTTGACCACTTGTTGTCTGTTTGATAGGAAGGCATTTATCCAATTGTGAAGAGGTCCCGAAATGCCATAGGATTTTAGTTTGAGGAGTAGTTTATCATGTACTACTGAATCAAAAGCTTCTTCATCTCAGTAAGTTTTATAGGCAAATTCAGACAGGTATCTTTTGCTAAATAAGCTTACTCATTTCTTACTTTGCTGTAGTTATCAGAAGGTTTCAGTATACCTTGCTTACTCTCACCTATGCTTTCTTGCTTGTCTCCTTCCATTTTCAATGTACAATTAGGATGACAGGCAAAATACAGATATTCCTTGATTTACATTTGTTTCATGATCATTTGAAGTTACAATGGCATTGACAAAAGTGACTTATGACCGTTTTTCACATTTATGACCACTGAAGCATTCCCATAGTCACATGATCAAAATTCAGATGCTTTGCACCTGGTTCATATTTATGTGAGTCATGTGATCACCTTTTGCAATCTTATGACAAGCAAAGCCAAACGGGAAGCTACACTCAATTAACAATAATATTACTAACTTAACAATTGCAGTGATTCACTTAACAACTAGGGCAAGAAAGGTCTTAAAATGGGACAAAACTTACTTAACAACTGTTTCACTTAGCAACAGAAGTATGGTCATAAGTCGAGGACTACTTGTATCATGATAATAAATATTGAAGATGGCTCTGCCATTTAGAAAACTTTTGAAATCATGCTTTGTGTGTTGGGAGACGATGTAAATTTGATAAATAAATGAAATTAAAAAATAAATGTCACTGAAAATAATTTACCCATAGTTAAGCTAATAAAAAAAGTTTGAATGCTTATATTTCTTTGTTCCACTCACATGGCCACCTGTTCACCAGGTAGCTCCAGGCAGCTAGCAAGAATTAAAGTTAAATATAAAAGAAAATGATAAAATAATGAAACATAATGAAATAGAGATTACATAGAGACCGCATAATTATATAAACAGAGAGGTTTGTTTTAATGATTAATAAAAATAAGAAATATTATTTTTTTATTAGAAATAAAGAAAAATTACTTCCTTTTATTGTTATGAATTCATTGTTATAATATGTATGCTTTTATCTTGAAATTAGAGGGAAAGGCAAAAATTTTTACTTCCTCTTGACTAAATTCCAGAGGAAGTATTATGCTCTCTCAAATATATTCTTTGTTTTATAATTGTGGATTTTTTTAAATATGACTAATTTGAATACTATCAAAGGGAATCTTAAGGGGACTAGATCAGAGGTGGGTTTCAGCAGGTTCTGACCAATTCTGGAGAACCGGTAGAGGAAATTTTGAGTAGTTCAGAGAACTGAACTTCCTTGTTCAAGTAGGAAGTAGACTTCCTACTTGAAATCAATAGAGTCATTAAATTATATGTACCACGAATGACTACCATGTCCAAGAAAAACAAACTACCCATATCAATAAAAAAACTTCAATCAAAAAAAAAATCCCTCTGGAAAAGAAACAAAAAAGGCTATGTTACAAATTTCAAAAACCGCTACAGAAACATATGCAACCAAATAAAAACTGAATGCACAAATTACCACACCAAGCAAGAAGAGAACCTTCTACGCACAAATTCCAATCGTGCCTTTTATAATTTTGTCAACAATAAACTTAAAGACTCAAGATCCATCCCACCACTAAAAGATTCTAACAACAAAGAATGCAATGACGAAACAGTCAAAGCAAACCTCTTCAACATTTTCTTTGGCTCAGTTTTTGTTAACTCCGATAACACATATCCAACATTCCACAAACGAACCAGCAATGACTATGATGATTTAACTCATATAGATTTCACAGAAGACAACATTGGTAAAGCTCTACACAACTTAAAACCATCGCTTTCTATTGGACCTGATGGACTTTGTGCATATTTCTTAAAAAAACTTTCCATTAATATAGCTGAACCCCTAAGTATTATCTTTGATAAAGCTTTCACTACCAGTTCTCTTCCCAAACTTTGGTCACTAGCCACAGTCATCCCCATCTTCAAAAAAGGAGACCCCAGCTTAGTCGAAAACTACAGACCGATCTCCCTTTGCTGCGTCACCTGCAAAGTCATGGAATCTATCATCAACCAATCCATTACCTCACACTTAGAAACTAACAACCTACTCTCCAACAAACAATTTGGTTTCACGAAAAGCTATCATGCAACTTACAACTTCTCCACTGCAAAAACATGGACTTCAAATCTAGATCAAGGCAAATCAATAGATGCAATCTACATAGACTTCTGCAAAGCTTTTGACTCAGTAGTACACGATAAACTTCTCCTTAAACTAACATCCTATGGCATCTCAGGACCCCTCCACAAATGGATATCTGCTTTTCTGTCTAACAGACAACAAGTGGTCAAAATTGGCAATGCTTTATCAAATCCTGTTCCTGTCAAGAGTGGCGTTCCTCAAGGCAGCGTCCTTGGACCAACACTCTTTATACTATACATTAATGATCTTTGTGACCATATCTCAAGTAATTGTGTTCTCTTTGCTGACGATGTCAAACTATTTAACACCACAGACAACACTTCTATCATTCAAAACGACCTTGACCATCTAACCGCTTGGTCTAAAAATTGGCAGCTCAAATTTCAACCAGCAAATGCTCAGTCTTACATATAGGAAAAAGAACCCAAAACTAAGTACATACTAGATGGACATTACCTTACAGATGACCCCATCCCGTTAAAGACCTTGGAGTTTTCATGTCAAATGATCTAAGTGCCAAAGCCCACTGCAACTACATAGCAAAAAAGCTCTAAGAGTTGTAAACCTAATTTTGTAGCTTCTTTTCCAAAACACCACACTACTAACCAGAGCATATAAAACATTTGCTAGACCAATTCTAGAATACAGCTCACCTGTTTGGAACCCTCACCACATCTCTGACATCAATACAATTGAGCGTGTCCAGAAATATTTTACAAGAAGAGTTCTCCATTCCTCTGAAAACAACAAAATACCTTATCCCACCAGACTTGAAATCCTAGGCTTAGAAAACTTGGAACTCCGGCGCCTTGACAAGACCTAAGTTTAACTCACAGAATCATCTATTGTAATGTCCTTCCTGTCAAAGACTACTTCAGCTTTAATTGCAATAATACAAGGGCAACCAATAGATTTAAACTTAATGTAAACCGCTTTAATCTAGATTGCAGAAAATATGACTTCTGCAACAGAATCATCAGTGCTTGGAATACTTTACCTGACTCTGTGGTCTCTTCCCATAATCCTAAAAGCTTTAACCAAAAATTTTCTACTATTGACCTCACCCCATTCCTAAGAGGACCATAAGGGGCGTGCATAAGCGCACAAACGTGCCTACCGTTCCTGTCCTATTGTTTTTCTTTTCTTCTTCCTATATATGTTTATATGGTTATATACTATATAATCTTTTTGTATGATGTTGTGACAAAATAAATAAATAAATAAATAAACTGGTAGTAAAAATTCCGACTGGCCCCGCCCCTACCTATTCTCTGCCTCCCAAATCCCAGCTGATTGGGAGGAAATGGGGATTTTGCAGTAACCTTCCCCTGGAATGGGGAGAGAATGGAGATTTTACAGTATCCTTCCCCTGTCACGCCCACCAAGCCACACCCATAAAACCAGTAGTAAAAATTTTTGAAACCCACTACTGGACTAGATCAATAATTACGTGCAAGAGAAATGGTAAAATTCTAATAAGTTAAATAGCATATGGATACAGGAAACATCAAATAAAGAAATGATGTTAAAAATCCCATATACACTGTGTGTGGAGAATGTTTTTAAGCAATGGCTCTCTAAGGCCATTGCTTTTTGGATTGCAAACTTCCTGAATTTTAGGACTACTAAATTCAGTGAGGGACAATGAGGTAGTTTCACATTTCTAAAAATGTAAACAGACAAACAGAAGAAATAAGAAACCAATAGAAGAAAATGGTTAATCAGAAGATAAAAATCAGTGGAAGTTGGATTTAAGATGGAAGCTATCATTTTCACCCACGACTACCTCATTTAATAGTATTATTAATTAACAGTCCACAACCTTTCTGCCTCTATGGACTGGCAGCAACAGCGGGGGGAAAGGGGGTTGATTTTGTGTGTTGTAATAAATGGCAAACAAATCCCAGATTCATCAGAAGAATCATGATTCTCTAACCGAAACCTAATAAGAATTTTTATGAATTTTTGAAGAAGTAAAGGATTTTTTTCAAAAACATCTTTTTGTTTTATAAAGTAACAGCAGATATTAAAGAAATATTGTCTGAAAAGAAATATGTTTAATAGCGTCTTTGGCTTTAGTTTGAAATGTGAAAGAAGTTAAATATTTATGAACATGAGAAATTCAAGACTGTCTACTAAAGCAAACATGTTGAAGCTGTACAAACCTGTGAATCGCAGAAATTATGGATGGGGACATTCCTGCCTCAAGCATTGCCAGTGGAAAAGCATTCTCATGCATTTAATGAGTATAACCTTACCTAGGAAAGCACAGAGCTATGTGAATTACTTGCTTATTATGAAAAATAGGAAAGGGGTGGGAATTCCTCAGGATTGCTTACTCCTAAAAAAAAACTGTAGAAAGATTTAGGGATGGTGAAAAAAAAGTGTTTGATACATTTGGAAATAGAAATGCAAATCTATCTAATTATTACTTAATGGAAACTGAAATTTAATTAGCAGTCATATCCAAAATTCACCAAACTAGCATTTTACCAAAATCTGATTTAGGAAAAATCTATACAAAAATATTTAAATTTTTGAAAATGGAATATAAAATTATGAATTATGTTAGACAAAATGTAAATTACAAATAAAAATGCCCATTTGGAGAAATGCACACCAGAGTTCATACAATAACTGGATAAAAAATCCCAGTTTGACAAACTGAATGTCCCAAATTTGCACCATAAGAAAAAACAGAATAAATTCAATCCCGTCTACATATTTGCTTCTTGCTATAGAAACAGGAGCCTTCAGTTATATTAAGAAGACAAATAAGCAAGACTATAAATATAGATATATAAATAACACACTTATGCATTTGATGTCTATCAAAATCCTCATTCCTGAAATTTTTTTTGCCATGCTAGACCTTTGGAATGAGGTGGCTTTTGATTAGTCATTAGACATTATCTGGATTAGACAAAAACATTTCAGGTTAGTTTAGGTTATAAAGTAATTCTTAACCTTTGGGACCTAGCTAAGATATTAGTGAATTTCACCTCCTGAAAGGCCGAAGTTCCAGAGATATTTTCCATGACCTGCATCAATCCATCTATAGTTGTATTCCTTCAACTGAAGTTCCAAATTCACAAATCCAGCAGACAAAGACAAAAAGCCAGGATATGAATATTTGTTATGAACTACACATACACAAGATATATACAATCATTCTACTAGGGGCAGAATTACTTTTTTTTAAAATACTGGTACAATATTTTAAAAAGCAGATAGTTTTTACTTTAATTGAAACCATACAACCATATTAACAATCAGTAAGAACCCTTTTCAAAATAAGAACTTTTAGATTTACCTATTCTTCATTTTCCTCCTAGCTTCTTTTCTCTCTGATAGCTTTTCTTCACAGTGCAAAGACAAAAAGAGACTTAAGTAAGATTTGTTATGAATAGAGGTCTTAAGTGGAAAATGAGAAATGTGAGAATTGGGCAAAAGAATATTCATCAGAGTATAAAGATTATGCTATGCTTCATTGATTCAGTGACTGCAATTACATTCTTAAAGTGGATTGGATTAACACGATTTGATTTTCAACTCTATTAGATGAACAAAATAAATCTCACATATTTTTGATGACCATAAATGGGAACAAATACCAAAGGTATCCATGTGGGAATTTTATATTCATTGTATAAAACTGTATGCATGGCACAAATTGATTTATTAAGTCACTTCTTCTACCAAGGTATTCATGCATTGATAACATGGTCATAAACTCATGCCCAACATTTGATACAAATATATTAAGTTACAGCATTCACATATCATCCTTGCAGCAAGATGGGTGGCAAACAATTTAAAATTAAATAAATAAACTGTAATTTTTTCCACCTCACCCTGGAGACCCCCAAGAAACCCAACATTTGTTTTCTGGGGAAAATTTTCCCTTAAGTGAATTAAATAGACATGCAGTGGGAAATACTTATGGGTAGAGGAATTTGACAAAAAAAACTTCATTGAGCTACAGATGAATCAACACTGTAGGAACTAGAGCACAAAAAATGATCTCCCCCCCCCACTTTCAAAATAAAAATTAAGCACTAAAAAAGCATAAACTCTGTATTGTGGTTTGAGTTATTCGTGATTTAATTAATCTCTTTTAAACTCAATGAAAGAAGATTCTAACTTTTTTCTAGATGTGTGCTTATCTAAAGTAAGTATGCCAGGCATTTCAATTTACTTCGTCCCTTTCACTACGCTTTTATTTTTGGCCACAACACATGTTGAATTATATGTAAATGGCAAAAATTACTATTTAATTAAGATGTATTGAGTATTTGATGCAATATTCCATCTCTATTTTGAAACATATATTAACTACCATAGTAGAATTATCAGGAAATATAAAAAAAAGAAATACAGGATCCAGCAAATTGAAGCATTTACAGCATTCATATGAAATTATTCTTTATTTGGTCATAGACCAGTAACCGTATTGTTGTATTGTTGTAATGTGTGTCGTATCTGCATTGTAATGTTAAGACATGAATAGAGATGGTGATATAGAATAATCTGTTCTATCGATCTTATTATTCCTTCATCACATGGACCCAGTCTCTGGAATTTGTTGGCATCTTCCTTCAGTAATGACTGTTGGCATTGAATATGGCTAAGGATAAGGCCCTTAATTTTGGGATGCAACAGGTATCTTAGCTGGTTGGAGAAAATGTGCACAGTGGCTCAAAAAAGTGTTTCTGGGTAGAGTGGAAAGTCTGTTTATAATTCTAAATCAATGACCCACTATTTGAGATGAGCTAGTGTACCTACATAATTCATCAAAGTGATGGGAATAATATCCAGATAAACTTAAAGAATGAAAACGTAACTGACTTTCTTTTCAGACAAAGTCAACCAATTGCAAACTGTTCTACCTTTGTCCTCAGTAACATCAAATGACAACCCTGCACTGTCTCCTGTATAAAGTGTGCCGTAAAGCAGTCAGCAGGGAATCAGAGATTGCTATGCTACTTCATTTTTCTCCTGGCAGCTTTGTTTCACATATAGATCACCAAATATGAAATTTTAAAAAAGCAAACATCCATGCTTTTTCACATGCATCACAAAAATGTAAGCTTGCACCTTGCCTACAGACAAAATCACTGCTTATGTTTGTGGTATTTTGTAATCTTTATTTCTTTAAATTCAAGTATTCACTATTTTTTTTCACTGTTAGGTCAACGCTTTGCAGCCATCTTTATGTGTAAGTGCACAGACAGTGGTGCTGCTCGCCTTGGTCCTTTAGGTACTCTGCAGTTCCAGAAATGGGGAAAAAAAAGAAATGGTTTAGTCCCCTTCATGAATGAATGAAAAACACTTCTTAGTAAATCTAAAATCTAAATCTAAAATTGGATTAGAATGAATCTATGTTCATTACACATCTCCAATCAAACACCTTTTCTCTGTTTTGAAACAATACCACACTCAGCACACCTGTTTCTGAACAAAACTTTGCTATGTATAATATAAGCATCTGATTTATCATACTGCTTGGAATTCCAAGAATAAATTATTAGTCTGAGTACAGATTACATTATTGTTCTTGGATCCCTCTGAAATGAGTATCAAATAGTAACACAAATAACACTATTGTAATGTTATTGTAGGAGATGGCCATAAATCCTGAGTCCCTCCGCCCCTGCAATAGATCTAAATCCAGTCCACCTTGAATGCCTTTCTTCTGCTCATTTCCCTTAACCGTTAGTTGGTCAGATTCTTATAGATAGCTTAAGCTTGCAATAAATCTTTATTCTCATTTGAACTGCCTGAATCTCCTGATTTCCCCAATGCTTGACTGTTACTTATATTACTTTTGCTATTTGTGCTATAATTAACTTGTCTTACTAATGTTGTAAACTATTCAGAGTCATTTAGGTGAGAAGGGTGGTGTATAAATTTAATAAATAAAAATAAACACAGGGTAGATTGAGTTTAATGGCCTAAAGAGCCATAGAACCATATCCAGTCTGTTATGTTTCCTCATCTGAATGGATGGCTTCCATATTGCATATTTATTTATTATTTATTAAATTTTTAATACAGGGACGTGCCGAGGAGTTTAACGGTTATCTATACGATAAAATCGTTCAGCTCCGGGATAGTCTGGACCAAAATTGCGATGATCCAAGCGGGATGACGGAGCCTCGTCTTGTTGAGGTTATTTGGGATGAGTTTGATTCTGTGGCTCTCGAGGACGTGGACAGCTTGCTGGGGAGGTTACATGCAACCACATGTTTACTGGACCCGTGTCCCTCCTGGTTAGTACTGGCTACTCAGGAGGTGACATGAGGCTGGCTCCAGGGAATTATAAATGCTTCTTTGGTGGAAGGGGTTTTTCCCGCCGCCTTGAAAGAGGCGGTGGTGAGACTGCTCCTCAAGAAGCCTTCCCTGCATCCAGCTATTTTGGGGAATTACCGTCCAGTCTCCAACCTTCGCTTTGTGGCGAAGGTTGTAGAGAGTGTAGTTGCATGGCAGCTTCCCCAGTACCTGGATGAAGCTGTCTATCTAGACCCGTTCCAGTCTGGTTTCCGGCCCGGTGATAGTACAGAGACAGCTTTGGTCGCGTTGGTGGATGACCTCTGGAGGGCCAGGGATAGGGGTTGTTCCTCTGCCCTGGTCCTATTAGATCTCTCAGTGGCTTTTGATACCATCGACCATGGTATCTTGCTGCACCGGTTGGGGGGTTTGGGAATGGGAGGCACTGTTTATCGGTGGTTCTCCTCCTATCTCTCCGACCGGTCGCAGACGGTGTTGACAGGGGGGCAGAGATCGACCGCAAGGCGCCTCACTTGTGGGGTGCCGCAGGGGTCGATTCTCTCGCCTCTCCTGTTCAACATCTACATGAAGCCGTTGGGTGAGGTCATCAGTGGTTTTGGGGTGAGTTACCATCTGTACGCTGATGATACGCAGCTGTACTTTTCCACCCCGGACCACCCCAACGAAGCTGTCGAAGTGCTGTCCCGGTGTCTGGAAGCTGTACGGGTCTGGATGGGGAGAAACAGACTCAAGCTCAATCCATCCAAGATGGAGTGGCTGTGGATGCCGGCACCCCGGTACGTCGGGGGCGAGTTATTGGCCCCAATGGAAAGGGTGTGCAACTTGGGCGTCCTCCTGGATGGGCGGCTGTCGTTTGACGATTATTTGGCGGCCGTCTCCAGGAGGGCTTTTCACCAAGTACGCTTGGTTCGCCAGTTGCGCCCCTTCCTTGACAGGGATGCCTTATGCATGGTCACTCATGCTCTTGTCACTTCCCGTTTGGATTATTGCAATGCTCTCTACATGGGGCTGCCCTTGAAGTGCATCCGGAGGCTGCAGCTAGTCCAGAATGCAGCTGCGCGGGTAATAGTGGGAGCATCTCGTTGCTCCCATGTAACACCAATCCTGCGCGGCTTGCACTGGCTTCCTGTGGTCTTTCAGGTGCACTTTAAGATCTTGGTCACCACCTTCAAAGCGCTGCATGGCTTAGGGCCCGGGTACTTACGGGACCGCCTGCTGTTACCTCATGCCTCCCACCGACCTGTACGCTCACACAGAGAGGGTCTTCTCAAACAATGTCGGCTGGCGGCCCCCAGGGGCAGGGCCTTCTCTGTGGGAGCTCCTACACTCTGGAACGAACTTCCCCCTGGATTACGTCAAGTGCCTGATCTTCGGACCTTTCGCCGTGAGCTGAAAACGCACTTATTTATTCAAGCAGGACTGGCTTAATATTTTTAAATTTTTAACTGGGGTTCTATTATTTTAGGGTTCGAAATTTTAAATTCTAAATTTTTTAATGTTGGCCATTTTTTCTAATATGCTCGGTTTTAAATTGTTGTTTTAATTGTATATTTTTTATGTTTTTTATCTTTTGGCTGTACACCGCCCTGAGTCCCTTGGGAGAAGGGCGGTATAAATTTAATAAATAAAAATAAACACAGGGTAGATTGAGTTTAATGGCCTAAAGAGCCATAGAACCATATCCAGTCTGTTATGTTTCCTCATCTGAATGGATGGCTTCCATATTGCATATTTATTTATTATTTAAATTTTTAATACAGGGACGTGCCGAGGAGTTTAACGGTTATCTATACGATAAAATCGTTCAGCTCGGGATAGTCTGGACCAAAATTGCGATGATCCAAGCGGGATGACAGAGCCTCGTCTTGTTGAGGTTATTTGGGATGAGTTTGATTCTGTGGCTCTCGAGGGGCGTGGACAGGTTGCTGGGAGGTTGCAACCACATGTTTACTGGACCCGTGTCCCTCCTGGTTAGTACTGGCTACTCAGGAGGTGACACGAGGCTGGCTCAGGGAATTATAAATGCTTCTTTGGTGGAAGGGTTTTTCCGCCGCCTTGAAAGAGGCGGTGGTGAGACCCTCCTCAAGAAGCCTTCCTGGATCCAGCTATTTTGGGAATTATCGTCCAGTCTCCAACCTTCGCTTTGGCGAAGGTTGTAGAGATGTGGTTGCATGGCAGCTTCCCAGTACCTGGATGAAGCTGTCTATCTAGACCCGTTCAGTCCGGTTTCCGGCCGGTGATAGTACAGAGACAGCTTTGGTCGCGTTGGTGGATGACCTCTGGAGGGCCAGGGATGAGGGGTTGTTCCTCTGCCCTGGTCCTATTAGATCTCTCAGCGGCTTTTGATACCATCGACCATGGTATCTTGCTGCACCGGTTGGGGTTTGGGAGTGGGAGGCACCGTTTATCGGTGGTTCTCCTCCTATCTCTCCGACGGTCGCAGACGGTGTTGACAGGGGGCAGAGATGGGCCCGAGGCGCCTCACTTGTGGGGTGCCGCGAAGTCGATTCTCGCCTCTCCTGTTCAACATCTACATGAAAACCGTTGGGTGAGGTCATCAGTGGTTTTGGGGTGAGTTACCATCTGTCGCTGATGATACGCAGCTGTACTTTTCCACCCGGACCACCCCAACGAAGCTGTCAGTGCTGTCCCGGTGTCTGGAAGCTGTACGGGTCTGGATGGGGAGAAACAGACTCAGCTCAATCCCTCCAAGGAGTGGCTGTGGATGCCGGCACCCGGTACAGCCAGCTGCAGCTGCAGCTGGCTGTCGAGCAGTTAATTGGCCCCAATGGAAAGGGTGCGCAACTTGGTGTCCTCCTGGATGGGCGGCTGTCGTTTGGCGATCATTTGGCGGCCGTCTCCAGGAGGCTTTTCACCAAATGCGCTTGGTTTTTCGCCGGGATGCCTTATGCATGGTCACTCACGCTCTTGTCACTTCCCGTTTGGATTATTGCAATGCTCTCTACATGGGGCTGCCCTTGAAGTGCATCCGGAGGCTGCAGCTAGTCCAGAATGCAGCTGCGTGGGTAATAGTGGGAGCATCTCGTTGCTCCCATGTAACACCAATCCTGCGCGGCTTGCACTGGCTTCCTGTGGTCTTTCGGGTGCGCTTTAAGATCTTGGTCACCACCTTCAAAGCGCTCCATGGCTTAGGGCCCGGGTACTTACGGGACCGCCTGCTGTTACCTCATGCCTCCCACCGACCCGTACGCTCACACAGAGAGGGTCTTCTCAGGGTGCCGTCCGCCAAACAATGTCGGCTGGCGGCCCCCAGGGGCAGGGCCTTCTCTGTGGGAGCTCCTACACTCTGGAACGAACTTCCCCCTGGATTACGTCAAGTGCCTGATCTTCGGACCTTTCGCCGTGAGCTGAAAACGCACTTATTTATTCAAGCGGGACTGGCTTAATATTTTTAAATTTTTAACTGGGGTTCTATTATTTTAGGGTTCGAAATTTTAAATTCTAAATTTTTTAATGTTGGCCATTTTTTCTAATATGCTCGGTTTTAAATTGTTGTTTTAATTGTATATTTTTTATGTTTTTTATCTTTTGGCTGTACACCGCCCTGAGTCCCTTGGGAGAAGGGCGGTATAAAAATTTAATAAATAAATAAATAAAATATTTAGTTGGGTATAAATATTACTTTATTGCTTTAGCTTTAAAAAACATATCAGTAATTAAAACTAGAATATGCTTTCTTAGCATTTTTAGGATTTCACAACAGATATCAAAATCCACACTTAGTTCAAATCTACTTTTGTTTACCTATAAAGACTTTGCTGGACAAAACAAACTGAAATTTTCAAGAGCAATTCAGCAGACATATTAAATAGCCCATAGATTTAATGAATACTAAACTGAGGCCAGGAAGACATGAATTAAATTCCAAATTATTCCAAATTATCCATAATTCTGATCTAGTGACTATAACTATGAAATGTTGGATCAGCTCTAACATATGAATCGGGAAAACAACCTCACAGGAATTTTTCACAGTGCTTTTTTGTTACATCAACATATAGCATTAATCAACATCTAAATATGATTCTGAGTTGCATAATTTAAGACTGCAGAAAAGGGAATCAGGGATTGTACAATCTACTTAACAGCTAACAGGACCCAGATTGTTGGGGGGGCAATAAGTTGACTTTGTAAATATACAAATAGAATGAGACTATTGCCTTATACACTGTAAGCCGCCCTGAGTCTTCGGAAAAGGGCGGGATATAAATGTAAATTTAAAAAAAAACAAAAAAAAACAGTGATTAACAATATTCAGAAGTTTGCAACTGGGTAGTAAAATAGAGTATTATACCTGTATTTAAAAACCTCATTACTCAGTTAAGGGCAGAGATACAAAAGTGGGTGGTAGGTATAAAAAGGTTGACTACCCCTGCTCTAGTATCACCTTAGGCACATGGAGCTAGCTGGGTGACCTTGGGTCAGTCACTCTCTCTCAGTCTTAATAGCAATAGCACTTAGACTTATATACCGCTTCTCATTGCTTTATAACCTTTCCTAAGCAGTTTATAGAGTCAGCCTATCGCCCCCAACAATCTGGCTCCTCATTTTACCGACCTCGGAAGGATGGAAGGTTGAGTCAACCTTGAGCGGGTGAGACTCAAACTACCAAACTGCTGGCAGCTGGTGAACAAGAAATAGCCTGCAGTACTGCATTCTACTAGGTTGGCAGAAGCTGGAACAAGTAACAGGAGCTCACCCCGTTACACGGCAGCACTAGGGATTCAAACCGCTGAGCTGCCAACCTTTCGATCGACAAGCTCAAGTCATGCCAGCCACATGACCACAGAGACATCTTTGGACAGCGCTGGCTCTTCGGCTTTGAAATGGAGATGAGCACCGCCCCCTAGAGTCAGCAACAACTAGCATGTATGTACAAAGGGAACCTTCACCGTTACCTTTTACTGCATTCTAACCACTGCGGCTCTTCTTAGGAAGAAAGCAATGGCAAACCACTTCTGAAAAACCTTGCCAAAAATATTGCAGAGGCTTATCCAGGCAGTCTCCAAGAATAGTTGTTGACTGAATGTGGGGGGGGGGAAGCTAATGCCATTAAAAATGTAAGGACCCCTACTTTCCTATATATTCTTCTGCATCTTTTTTTTTTTTCATTTATATCCCGCCCTTCTCCGAAGACTCAGGGTGGTTTTACACTATGTCAAGCAATAGTCTTCATCCATTTGTATATTATATACAAAGTCAACTTATTGCCCCCAACAATCTGGGTCCTCATTTTACCTATAAAGGTAAAATATAAAGGATGGAAGGCTGAGTCAACCTTGGGCCTGGTGGGATTTGAACCTGCAGTAATTGCAAGCAGCTGCTGTTAATAACAGACTGCATTAGTCAAGCAGCTGCTGTTAATAACAGACTGCATCTTTCAAAACAAAGATGTCAGAAGAAAGTATATCTAAAATCTTTTTTTTTAGCTTGGTGTGCATTGAGAGTAATTTTTATAGGGGAGCCCTTAAATTAAATCTTTTATCTGCAGTCTCAAAACATTTAATCAAGAAACACTATGGCTTCTGTTCATCTATTTATCTGTTAGTCCTAGAAAAAGGTTTTTAAAAATGTAATATATGGCATAAAGTTGTAGTAGAACAGTCTCCCTTTCCTTACCTTTTGGCTACTGCATGATCACGTATAGCTGGAATCCTGTCTTTCCGGATTTCATGTGAAGAGGTTTGCACCTGTGCCTCTGTACATATGCGAGACGAGCGCCATTTCTTTCCTCGTGGTATGTCGACATATGATGTCTGAACTTGAGCTTCAGTAAATAGAGGAGTTTTTGGCTTCCTTTCCACTGTGGAAATTTGATCTAATTTTTCCCTATCTTGTATTTTAACATCTGCAAATTTCACTGGACCCTCTACTAGCTTTGGAAATAATCTCAAATCTTCCTCAAAAGACATGCCAAAATTGGTACTTTGCATTTGAAGCACTGCTTCCTCTCTCATGGTCCATAATTCGAGCAATGATTTTTGCACCAGAGCCCTACTGTGTTCTAGGCGGAAAGTCTCAGTTTTTGTGAATCCTGATGCAGGAGTTGATGGCCTCCTTGGACTGGAAGTTCGTGATGGAACCCGAGACTCAGCTATGCATGGAAGAAAGGGAGACTCAGTTATGTGTGACACAGTAGGAAACTCTTCAATGCTCAAAGGTGCAGGAGACACTTCAGTACTCAAAGGGGCAGGAGAAACCTCTGTGTACAGGAGCTGGAGATACCTCCATGTGTGATGGAGCAAGAGGCAACTCCATGTGCAGTAGAGGAGAAGACACCTCTGTGTGTGAAAGAGCATGAGATGCATCCATATGTGATCGGGTAGATGACTCATCTATGAATGATGGGGAGCTTAGAAGAGGGATCCCAGGAGATTGTTTCTGGACATTTGGAAGGTCCTCTGGAGCATGCATATCAGTCAGAAAGATTTGAGCACCGCTATCTGGAAAGTCAGTCATAATGGTTTTTATCTGGTCTTCCATTGGCTCTGTCACCCTCAATATTTCAGGAGTAGATGATTGCTTTGAGCTTTCAGTCTGTTGTGAGACAGGAAATACCTCAGTAGCTGGAGTCAAATAGGATAGGGAAGTTTGAATTTCAGTGTCTGTTAGATTTTTTGTCTTCCATATATCGAGGGAGGAGGTCTGCACCTGGGCAGTGACTTGGCTTGGAGGAAGAGATTCTGCCTTTGCAACCAGGGATGGGTGAACAGAGATCTCAGATTCAGAGGGGAAAGAAATATTTTCTGTAGAACCTGGCAAATCAACCCAAGATGTTTGCAGCTGTGCATTATTCAGTTCTTTTGTTTTCCATATGTCAAAAAGAGAGGTTTGTATTTCAGTGTCCCTTCGTGGTGCTTCAATTTTTGCCTCTTCTAGTTCAAGTGAAGTCTGTTGCTGAAAATCTGCATACCTATGAGATGGATGCCACAAATCCTCCTGAGGCATATCAATATCTGAAGTCTGCATCTGAGCATCCATTTGTGACACTAGACGAGACTCTTCTTTTGCCTTCCATAAGTCAAGTAGAGAGGCTTTTGGCAGGATATCCATTTGTGATGGTGTGGCTGACTCTTCAAGTGAAGTCTGCTGCTGAAAGTCAGCATACAAATCTGAAGGAACATCAGTACCTGATGTCTGCACTTGAGCATCACCAGTCTGAGATACAAGAGGGTTCTTCCTTTCCCTCTAGTATATCAACAAAGGAAGTTTGTGCTTGGGTATCCAGTTGTTCTTTTTTCCTCCATATATCTGCCAAAGATGTCTGCATTCCAAAATCAGCTTTCAGCTCCTGAGAATGTGCCACTTTTGCCTCCTCTAACCTAGTTTCAGATGTCTGCTGCTGCACATTAACCAATTCTTTGGCTTTCCATATATCAATAAAAGAGGTTTGAGCCATATTGTCTACCCGTTCTACAGAAGGAGATGTAATTCCTTGCTTTGATAATTCACTTGCAGAAGTTTGCACTTGAGCATCCATTTGTTCTTTTACTTTCCATATGTCAAACAGTGATGTTTGTGCCTCACTATCAACTACTAATGGAGGAGGCAATTCCACTGTCTTGGGTGAATCTGATACTAAACTATGCATCTGGGCACTAGCTAAGTCTCTTGCTTGCCATATTTCAAGCAAGGAGGGTTGTCTCTGAGGTTTCAATTGTTTTGGAGAAAGAGATTCTATTTCGTCTGTAGTCAATTCAAGACCTGAAGTCTGAGTTTCAGTTTCAGCTTGCAGGCGCGATGCCCGCCACCTATTTCCAACTGGTATTTCAACATATGATGTTTGTACCTCATTGTCAACTGCTGGAGACCAAAGATGGTCTCTTTGGAAAGGAGTCTGAGAAGCTGATGTTTGAACTTCTGGAAGCTCATGATACCATTTATGGATCTGAGCTTCAATTATTTGTGGTGTAATAAGGTACTCCTTTCCTTCTGTTATCTCTTGGTTTTCATCCTCAGCCTCAATCAGGGACAAAGAAGAGAGCTGCTCCTGGAGTTTGGTCTGTGACAAAGAAGAGAGCTTTTTCATTAGTTCTAAATCGGACGTTTGCACTTGAGCTTCTTTTTGAATGATAACTGGGGTTCTATTATTTTAGGGTTCAAATTTTAAATTTTAAATTTTTAATGTTGGCCATTTTTCTAATATGCTCGGTTTTAAATTGTTGTTTTAATTGTATATTTTTTATGTTTTTTATCTTTTGGCTGTACACCGCCCTGAGTCCCTTGGGAGAAGGGCGGTATAAAAATTTAATAAATAAATAAATAAAATATTTAGTTGGGTATAAATATTACTTTATTGCTTTAGCTTTAAAAAACATATCAGTAATTAAAACTAGAATATGCTTTCTTAGCATTTTTAGGATTTCACAATAGATCAAAATCCACACTTAGTTCAAATCTACTTTTGTTTACCTATAAAGACTTTGCTGGACAAAACAAACTGAAATTTTCAAGAGCAATTCAGCAGACATATTAAATAGCCCATAGATTTAATGAATACTAAACTGAGGCCAGGAAGACATGAATTAAATTCCAAATTATTCCAAATTATCCATAATTCTGATCTAGTGACTATAACTATGAAATGTTGGATCAGCTCTAACATATGAATCGGGAAAACAACCTCACAGGAATTTTTCACAGTGCTTTTTTGTTACATCAACATATAGCATTAATCAACATCTAAATATGATTCTGAGTTGCATAATTTAAGACTGCAGAAAAGGGAATCAGGGATTGTACAATCTACTTAACAGCTAACAGGACCCAGATTGTTGGGGGGGCAATAAGTTGACTTTGTAAATATACAAATAGAATGAGACTATTGCCTTATACACTGTAAGCCGCCCTGAGTCTTCGGAAAAGGGCGGGATATAAATGTAAATTTAAAAAAAACCAAAAAAAAACAGTGATTAACAATATTCAGAAGTTTGCAACTGGGTAGTAAAATAGAGTATTATACCTGTATTTAAAAACCTCATTACTCAGTTAAGGGCAGAGATACAAAAGTGGGTGGTAGGTATAAAAAGGTTGACTACCCCTGCTCTAGTATCACCTTAGGCACATGGAGCTAGCTGGGTGACCTTGGGTCAGTCACTCTCTCTCAGTCTTAATAGCAATAGCACTTAGACTTATATACCGCTTCTCATTGCTTTATAACCTTTCCTAAGCAGTTTATAGAGTCAGCCTATCGCCCCCAACAATCTGGCTCCTCATTTTACCGACCTCGGAAGGATGGAAGGTTGAGTCAACCTTGAGCGGGTGAGACTCAAACTACCAAACTGCTGGCAGCTGGTGAGCAAGAAATAACCTGCAGTACTGCATTCTACTAGGTTGGCAGAAGCTGGAACAAGTAACAGGAGCTCATCCCGTTACACGGCAGCACTAGGGATTCAAACCGCTGAGCTGCCAACCTTTCAAGCTCAAGTCATGCCAGCCACATGACCACAGAGACATCTTTGGACAGCGCTGGCTCTTCGGCTTTGAAATGGAGATGAGCACCACCCCCTAGAGTCAGCAACAACTAGCACGTATGTACAAAGGGAACCTTCACCGTTACCTTTTACTGCATTCTAACCACTCTTCTTAGGAAGAAAGCAATGGCAAACCACTTCTGAAAAACCTTGCCAAAAATATTGCAGAGGCTTATCCAGGCAGTCTCCAAGAATAGTTGTTGACTGAATGGGGGGGGGGGGGAAGCTAATGCCATTAAAAATGTAAGGACCCCTACTTTCCTATATATTCTTCTGCATCTTTTTTTTTTTTTGCATTTATATCCCGCCCTTCTCCGAAGACTCAGGGTGGTTTTACACTATGTCAAGCAATAGTCTTCATCCATTTGTATATTATATACAAAGTCAACTTATTGCCCCCAACAATCTGGGTCCTCATTTTACCTATAAAGGTAAAATATAAAGGATGGAAGGCTGAGTCAACCTTGGGCCTGGTGGGATTTGAACCTGCAGTAATTGCAAGCAGCTGCTGTTAATAACAGACTGCATTAGTCAAGCAGCTGCTGTTAATAACAGACTGCATCTTTCAAAACAAAGATGTCAGAAGAAAGTATATCTAAAATCTTTTTTTTAGCTTGGTGTGCATTGAGAGTAATTTTTATAGGGGAGCCCTTAAATTAAATCTTTTATCTGCAGTCTCAAAACATTTAATCAAGAAACACTATGACTTCTGTTCATCTATTTATCTGTTAGTCCTAGAAAAGGGTTTTTAAAAATGTAATATATGGCATAAAGTTGTAGTAGAACAGTCTCCCTTTCCTTACCTTTTGGCTACTGCATGATCACGTATAGCTGGAATCCTGTCTTTCCGGATTTCATGTGAAGAGGTTTGCACCTGTGCCTCTGTACATATGCGAGACGAGCGCCATTTCTTTCCTCGTGGTATGTCGACATATGATGTCTGAACTTGAGCTTCAGTAAATAGAGGAGTTTTTGGCTTCCTTTCCACTGTGGAAATTTGATCTAATTTTTCCCTATCTTGTATTTTAACATCTGCAAATTTCATTGGACCCTCTACTAGCTTTGGAAATAATCTCAAATCTTCCTCAAAAGACATGCCAAAATTGGTACTTTGCATTTGAAGCACTGCTTCCTCTCTCATGGTCCATAATTCGAGCAATGATTTTTGCACCAGAGCCCTACTGTGTTCTAGGCGGAAAGTCTCAGTTTTTGTGAATCCTGATGCAGGAGTTGATGGCCTCCTTGGACTGGAAGTTCGTGATGGAACCCGAGACTCAGCTATGCATGGAAGAAAGGGAGACTCAGTTATGTGTGACACAGTAGGAAACTCTTCAATGCTCAAAGGTGCAGGAGACACTTCAGTACTCAAAGGGGCAGGAGAAACCTCTCTGTGTACAGGAGCTGGAGATACCTCCATGTGTGATGGAGCAAGAGGCAACTCCATGTGCAGTAGAGGAGAAGACACCTCTGTGTGTGAAAGAGCATGAGATGCATCCATATGTGATTGGGTAGATGACTCATCTATGAATGATGGGGAGCTTAGAAGAGGGATCCCAGGAGATTGTTTCTGGACATTTGGAAGGTCCTCTGGAGCATGCATATCAGTCAGAAAGATTTGAGCACCGCTATCTGGAAAGTCAGTCATAATGGTTTTTATCTGGTCTTCCATTGGCTCTGTCACCCTCAATATTTCAGGAGTAGATGATTGCTTTGAGCTTTCAGTCTGTTGTGAGACAGGAAATACCTCAGTAGCTGGAGTCAAATAGGATAGGGAAGTTTGAATTTCAGTGTCTGTTAGATTTTTGTCTTCCATATATCGAGGGAGGAGGTCTGCACCTGGGCAGTGACTTGGCTTGGAGGAAGAGATTCTGCCTTTGCAACCAGGGATGGGTGAACAGAGATCTCAGATTCAGAGGGGAAAGAAATATTTTCTGTAGAACCTGGCAAATCAACCCAAGATGTTTGCAGCTGTGCATTATTCAGTTCTTTTGTTTTCCATATGTCAAAAAGAGAGGTTTGTATTTCAGTGTCCCTTCGTGGTGCTTCAATTTTTGCCTCTTCTAGTTCAAGTGAAGTCTGTTGCTGAAAATCTGCATACCTATGAGATGGATGCCACAAATCCTCCTGAGGCATATCAATATCTGAAGTCTGCATCTGAGCATCCATTTGTGACACTAGACGAGACTCTTCTTTTGCCTTCCATAAGTCAAGTAGAGAGGCTTTTGGCAGGATATCCATTTGTGATGGTGTGGCTGACTCTTCAAGTGAAGTCTGCTGCTGAAAGTCAGCATACAAATCTGAAGGAACATCAGTACCTGATGTCTGCACTTGAGCATCACCAGTCTGAGATACAAGAGAGGGTTCTTCCTTTCCCTCTAGTATATCAACAAAGGAAGTTTGTGCTTGGGTATCCAGTTGTTCTTTTTTCCTCCATATATCTGCCAAAGATGTCTGCATTCCAAAATCAGCTTTCAGCTCCTGAGAATGTGCCACTTTTGCCTCCTCTAACCTAGTTTCAGATGTCTGCTGCTGCACATTAACCAATTCTTTGGCTTTCCATATATCAATAAAAGAGGTTTGAGCCATATTGTCTACCCGTTCTACAGAAGGAGATGTAATTCCTTGCTTTGATAATTCACTTGCAGAAGTTTGCACTTGAGCATCCATTTGTTCTTTTACTTTCCATATGTCAAACAGTGATGTTTGTGCCTCACTATCAACTACTAATGGAGGAGGCAATTCCACTGTCTTGGGTGAATCTGATACTAAACTATGCATCTGGGCACTAGCTAAGTCTCTTGCTTGCCATATTTCAAGCAAGGAGGGTTGTCTCTGAGGTTTCAATTGTTTTGGAGAAAGAGATTCTATTTCGTCTGTAGTCAATTCAAGACCTGAAGTCTGAGTTTCAGTTTCAGCTTGCAGGCGCGATGCCCGCCACCTATTTCCAACTGGTATTTCAACATATGATGTTTGTACCTCATTGTCAACTGCTGGAGACCAAAGATGGTCTCTTTGGAAAGGAGTCTGAGAAGCTGATGTTTGAACTTCTGGAAGCTCATGATACCATTTGCGGATCTGAGCTTCTATTATTTGTGGTGTAATAAGGTACTCCTTTCCTTCTGTTATCTCTTGGTTTTCATCCTCAGCCTCAATCAGGGACAAAGAAGAGAGCTGCTCCTGGAGTTTGGTCTGTGACAAAGAAGAGAGCTTTTTCATTAGTTCTAAATCGGACGTTTGCACTTGAGCTTCTTTTTTGAATGATGAGGAAGAAAATGGTGTTGCAGATTCATATTCTGAGGTTGGTAACGCTTGTGCTGAAAAGGGACGTTTCTCCAAATGCTCATCACTGAAAACTCTGCCTTGGGTTTCTATATCTGACCAAGAGGAAGCCTTCCGCATTAATTCATGACTTGACCGTTGCAACTCGGGTTCAGCCACCGATAGTGAAGAAGAAATCTTCTTTAGAAATTCAGCTTGAGAAAGTGGTTCCATGGTCTCAATCTGTGATAGTAAAGAAAGTTTCTTTAACAGTTCAACAGTTGAGGTTTGGACCTGTACACTAGCTTGTGGGTGTAATAAATGCCACTTGTCCCAATGTCTAAGCAAAGTGTCAGATGTTTGTGCAGAAGTTTCGGTCAATTGATATGGGAGAGATTTCTTTTCTATGAGCAAAGGAGCTCCCCGCTCTTCTTCTTCTTCTTCTCCTCCTAATTCAAGCTCTGATGGCTGTTCCTGTATTTCAGGTGACTCTATCACTGAAGTAAACGAGGTCTGAACCTCGGCCTCAGCATTCAATCGAGCAGCACGCCAATCATTCCCAGGAGGTGCTTCCACAGGTGAAGTCTGGACTTCAGCATTAATAAATGTAGAGTGTAAGTTGCTTGGTTTCTCCAGTGATGACTGGGGAAATGACAACTTACTTCGGAGCTCATTCTCAATAGAGGGTACATCCTCCTTTTCTGACGTATAATCTGAAAATGAAGTCTGTACTTGCATGTCTGTCTGTGAAGGAATGCATAAATCAGTAGGTGAAGTCTGCACTTTAGCCTCAACTAATATTGGCAAAGATGCAATCTTCTCTAACAATTCTAGATACAAAGGCTGGGTCTGGATACACTCTGTCAAAAATTCTGCAGGCTCCCTATCTGATAAGGAAGTAAACGAGGTTTGCACTTCAACTTCCTTTTCTTCAGGTAGTGACAATAATGATGTTTGTAGCTGAGCCTCCATTTTTTCTGGTAATGACAGCAGTGATGTTTGCACCTGGATTTCCTTTTCTTCAGGTACAGACAGCAGCGATGTTTGCATTTGGGCCTCCTTTTCTTCAGGTAAAGACAGCAGCGATGTTTGCATCTGGGCCTCCTTCTCTTCAGGTAAAGATGACAGCGATGTTTGCACTTGGGCCTCCTTTTCTTCAGTTAATGCTATCAGCGAAGTTTGCACCTGAGCTTCCATTTCTCCATGTAGTGACAACAAAGATGTTTGCACCTGGACTTTCTTTTCTTCTGGTAAAGAAAGCAGCAATCTTCGCACATGAGCTTCAGCCTCACAGAGTTTTCTTAGTTCTGCAAATGAAGTTTGGATTTGGGCATCAGTATCAACTGGGCTTGAGCTCCGAAGGGAGACAAATGAAGTCTGCGCATGAGCATTAGCTTCTGCAGGTATGCTTGAAAATGAAGTCTGGATCTGAGCATCAGCCTCAGATGATGACTCTGCTTCTACAATGGGTACTGAAATAATGGAAGTTTGCAACTCAACTTCTTTATGTAGTCGTGACCACCGCCATCTGTTTCCTTCTGGAATTTCCACATTAGATGTCTGAACCTCAGCTTCAATATACAAATCATCTTCCTCCTATTATGAGAAAACATTATTATCTTGCATTGAAAGTTAAAGTTATCTTTTGGAGTTGAAAAAGATTCTTTTTTGCTTGCAAGAGCCAAAAATCTGGAATCCTACTTAATGTACTGCTTGAGCTTTTACAGGGCTACCCAAGGGAAAGGAACATTAAATTAAATAAATAGGATTGTTTTGTTCTAGCTGCACTGAACTGCTGATTCACATTAATAAATAGAGATCTAGTATTTGTGCGTGCTAGTTCTTAATCTGATTTGACTTAAACTGTCTAATTTTTCTCAGAAAATTCTCTGCGATAATACTCTCACCAACTTCCTACCTCCTTTGGATGATGCCAAGGTATGTATATATCTGTGTGTGTCTATGCATGTATGTGTGGTTACATATCATAGTTTTATATAGGAGCGCATCTCAAATAAATGATTCTGGACAGCCCGTAACATTAAAATAAGAAACACATTTAAAAATCTAAAACTCATATGAGCAAAGAATCATTAACAACAAACAGCAATTGACATGGCTTCATTAGATCCTGATTAGGAGGAGGAGATGTTGGAACTGGGACCATATGATGGGGAAGACACAGTCCTCTCCAAATGAATGCAGAGTCCAAGGGCTGAGGACGAGGCAGCGCCAGGGCTGTCTGGCAGTTGGGGTGGGGCTGGGGAGAGCTGACTGGATAGAGTACAGAAGAAGAGCAGCTGCAGAGATGACAAGCTCTAGATCACCTATGACGAGGAACAGATCCCCTCTCCACCCAATCCGTGGGCAAGGAGAGCAGAGTGGAGAGAGGCACAGAGAAGATCAGTAAGGCTGTTGTGAGGAAACAGCTCTGCCCCTCCTTACAAGGAATAGCTGAAGAAAGGTGATCTAAGCAGTTGCTAGGGAAGGCGTACCTGTTGGGGACACTTGTTTGTTTTGAGGTGCACTTTGAAATGTCACTTCACACAAACAACCATTGAATTCCTCAGCCACCATATCTCCCCCAACAGCTTAGCAATGAACCCCGCAAAGCCTAAAGCGCTGCAGTTGTGGCAGGCCTTATGCCAGGTGAAGAATGTGCAATGGCTTCTGTGCTTTATGAACTACTATCACGGTTCATGCACCTATATTGAATGTGTTTTAGAAAGGGTGAAATTCCACTGGGGCAAGGCGAAGGATACCTCTGATGCTGTAAAAGCCACCTTCACCTCGGACCCTATCCTGAAACATCCTGATCCACTGAGGCCTTTTGTGATAGAGACAGATACATCAGATGTTGCCACAGGGGCTGTCCTATTGCAGGCCTATGTACCCTCAGATACTCTGTTTCTTTGTGCCTACTATTGTCAGAAATTGTCTCCAGCAGAAAAGAACTATACCATCTGGGACAAGGAACTGTTGGCAGTGAAGGCAGACTTTGAACTTGGTGGCATTATCTGGAGGGAATCTGGCATTAAAACAAGATCCAGACCAATCACCGCAATCTGGAACATCTGCAGATGGCCCATCTCTGAACCAGCAACAGGTCTGCTGATCATTGTCCTTTTCCCGCTTTGACTTCATGGTGACATACATTTCAAGCAGGTGCAATCAATGCGCAAATGCACTGTCCCAAAAGCCAAAATATATCCCAAAAGAGGACAAGTTAGGGCCTGAACTGTAATCCCGCTGGAGAGATTCATCATTACTGAAGAACCCATGGGTCTGAGAGCACAGATCTGGGATGCACAGTTTCTTGCTGCACGTCATTGCGAGTTAGGCTTAAGTGCAGGAGATGCCTCCTTGGTCATACACTGAGCACTTGCTCTACTTTTGAAACCACATCGGCTCCCTTCGGGGTCTCATCTTGCAACAGTGTCACAATAGTCCAGCTGCAGGCCACTTCAGGGTGTTTTAGATACTCCATCTAGTTTTCTGAACTTTTTGGTAGCTGCGGCTGCAATATGACATTCACAGATATGTGGCAGTGCAGTATAGGCAAGTATCACAGGTGCTCCCCCCAGACTGCTGCAGCCTTTGCCCATATCACAGAGACTGTGGGGAACTGTCTATATGAATTTCATCAGTGAATAGCCACCATCTATTTTGATCATGGTAGATGTGTTAACCAAAATGGCCCATTTCATCCTGTGCTCGAGACTAGCAACTGCATGGACCACTGCACAGCTTTCCGCTCGGCCTGATGTGGCTTGGTGTCTCATAGGCATCCTGCCATTAAAGGCTGGAAGGAGGGAGGGGAGAATGGAAAGGCAATAAAGCTGTGTGTATATGTGATGGGAAACAGGAAGGGGGAATGATAGGTGATAAAGATCAGAGCAGCCTGGATCCAGTTTGTAGCAGCCCAAGGCCAGGCACCCTGAGAAAATATGTGGATTATCCCCAAACATCCCAGCATTCCCAAAACATTTTGATGAGCTGGAATGTTTACATTGGCTGGAAACAGGCTGGTCAAGGGGGGAAGGGATTGGTGGCAGGCAAATCTTTCTGTATCTTTTGAGCACAGGAAAATTCAGAATTAGCCTGACTTTACTGTAGCCAACAACTTTAGTAAAAGAACCCTTTGTTTTAACCAAATGGAGTTGAGGGTCTTTTTTCCTAAGGGATCAGATTAAGGCAGGTCTGACATTAGACTAGCTAACCATTCAAGGTCAACCTGACTACATAACTAGCCTAGATGAAATTGTATCTACCGTGGGAATCACACAATCAATGTTGGCTCAAAGTATGACCAGGAAGAGATTAAAGGTTTGGGGGGCATTTTCAACCCCCCCTCCTGGAGGGCTGATCTATCAGCGTGGCTGGGAGAGAATGATCCACCAAAACTCCAATATCCTTCAGGGCCAGAAAAAAGAAAGAATGTAAAGAAAAACCTGTGGGGGTGACATTCACCTGTGGGGGCCATGGCAGCTACTGGTGAGAGATTCAAGGGGCGCTGGAGGAACTGGAGGAAGAATCAACCATAGGCAAGCCGAGCAAGAGGACTGGATGCTGGAGGAATCCATAAAATTCCTGAGGGGTTAGGGTTAGCATGAGAAGTCTTAGCCCAAATGGCACATCTCACTGACCAGCTTCCTCCAGCCGTGGCAAATGATGGCGCAACTAGCTCTGCTGCCGCCTCAATGGCTGGCTCCACAGCCCAGCCTGCACCAGCTGCAGGGGCAGCACCAGCACGACAGATAGGATGCAAGACACCAGCCCTCGGACTAAAGTTCAATGGAGACCCATTGGAGAAATATAAAAAGAAGAAAGAAGAAAAAGAAGAAAAAAAAACAATGGGATAAAGAGAGAAAAATATTAAGAAGTGGAATTTTGAAGACGCTAAAAGAAAATGGTTCAAAGAGGAAGAATAATGGAGAGAAGGAAGGGAAATAAAACATTTATTAGTTGATTTAAGTAGAAATTGTATGTAAGAAGTGAACAAGATGAAATATATTGTTTATTGTAAAATGGATCAGCAGATGTAATATAAAATGTAGTTTGGTTTAACTATGAAAATAACTGAAATTAAGATATAAAATTGAAATGTTAGTAAATGATGGAATAAAATAATTAATTGATGTTAGAATAAGAAATCAGGAATTAAGGAAAATAAGAGGTGGAAGGGTTAACTAAGTTAATATGTTTCAATATAAAAATGGAATAAAATGAAATACATTGTTAATAATCAAAAATGTGATGGGGATTTTAAGAAACATTCAATAAAGGGCAAAAAAATTGGGGTTGCTCAGATACCATTTTGGAAAATATTGAATTGAAAATTAATACAACAATGGAGAGAGAATAGAAAGAGGAGTAGAGGGCTAGAAGGAGGGGAGAAAAGAGGAAGGAGAGAGAGGACCAGAAGAAAGGGAAAAGGAGAGGAAGAAAGGGAGGGGGAACAAAGAGTAGGAGAGAAGTTCAGAAAGAGAGGAAGGAAGGAGTAGTGGGGGAAAGGAAGGGAAAGTAGAGAAGGAGTAGGAGTAGGAGAGGAGGAAAGAAGAAAGTAGAAAAGGATAGAAGAAGGGAGGGAAGGGAAAGAGAGAAGAAGAAGAAGGATTTGTAAAATAAGGGAGATGGAATGGTAGAAGGGCAATCCTTCTACCATTCCATGGTAGAAGGGCTGCTCAAACTTATCAGGATGAAGAACGAACTAATATGAAAGTTAAAAGAGAATGTATATGATTAACAATAGAGAAGATAAAATAACTAATTGAAATAATGTTAAGAAACTAGGATTTGATGGCGGATAGTGATACTGTTTATATAATAAGCATAGGAGTATTAAGATAAAAAAGCAGGGAAAAAGAATATTTTAGCAGAAATTGAATCTACGTAAAGTGTATTTGGATATGATAAGTTGTATAAGATATGACTCGGTCAATACTCTGTTCATAAAATGGAGACTCCAAGCAATTGAGGTCCTTCCTGGTGCAGGTTTGGACTTACATGCAAGAGTATGGTCCAGAAATAGCCAAGGGGCTAAGGTGAGTGACCATGGAGGGAATCGCAGATGAATGGATGGTCACTCTCCATAATAATGCTGCCTCGGAGCTGAGAAACTTTGACAGCTTCATGGTCACACTTCAGAAGCACTTCAAAGACCTCTTCACCAGTTGCAAAGCCAGAGACCATATAAAGACCATCAGCCAAACACGCAAAGGAGTAACTGAGTACACCCAGGAGCTTTGCAACCTGGCTTGCCAACTGGCCAGAACACACCTTGATCGGATGTTTCTGAGATAGGCTAAGTGATGAGATCTACAACACCTGCATTTCCAGAAGTTACCCCCTCATAGCTGGTATGTCCTAGCAGAAGAAGTGGAAATCAACCTGTCTCGATCCAAATACCATCTGAGCTGTGGATGGCAAAGGTCCCTTCCTGAAAAAAAAGAGGCCCCAAAACTGGTGCCATGTGAGCAGAGCCCATGCCAATGATCCACAGGCTGCTTCAGATATGGGAAGGAGGGGAATCAAACTGCTGACTACCAAGCTGTACACCCAACCCAGAAGACAATTCAGGATCCTGCCATAAATTCAGCAAAACCCTGACATCTATGAATCTGTGAGACCACCCTGAAGGGCTGCTTTCCTGAGAAAAGAGGAAATAAGGCCAGCCTCAGAAAATAGGATGCCAAACATTTAAGGAAGATATTAAGATTATTAATGTCCTTTGCAATGATGCCAAAGATGCTGCAAATGATCAAAACTGCTGGAAAATACTTGCTGCCCAAAGTGCTCTGCACAGGATTTAATAATGATGATGTACACTGTTGAAAAATTATCCCAAAACTGAATTCGTCTGGGTAAAGAAAAAATAATCATATGCAGATTTTCTAGAAAACAAATCAATTACTCAGTGATAAAGTTTAAAAAGGAAGATCGTTCCCTAGTTAACAATCTCCACAAAATCTGACACTCCATATATTGTTTCAATGCTAAGAAACTTATTCATCCCCAGCAAAAGAAAGCTTCAATAAATTTATTTAAGTTTGGCAAACATTCCTTCAGCCTTGTGTGTCTCCCAAATTTGGGAACCATATTTCTATTTCTATAAGAGGAAATAAAATATTGAAGTGAGTAAAAGAAATAGTTATTCCAAAGGAAGGCTTATATTTATTTTTCTCTTCCTTTTTCTCATCCTATAGAAACCACTACTTAGCTAGGCAGGAGAGGAAAAAAAATGATTTTCTATGAAAGTAACTTGTACCCAGAACCATTTGGGGATCAATTTATCAACAGTATCAACTTTCAAACTTTAAAAAAAGTCATTATTGAAATGGAAGTTGCTGTGGTTTTTAAAATATAAAAAGCAGAAAGTTGTAAGTATAAAAGGCACCAAACAGACATTATCACAATGTTTTCCCAATTGTAGTGACTTCATGACCGGCTCATTTCCAATTTGGAGGAAAGTACTGTAAAAGCTAGCTTCTTTAGTGAATTACCTCATGGTGGTCTAGCTCCAGGTCTGGCTCAGACAACTCTGAAGAAGATTTGAAGTGATCAGGCCCAATAATATTAATGCTGAAATATATAAAAACACAAAAATTTTCAGAGAGGTATAAATCAGTTTAATGGAAAGTTTTAAAAGTCATTGGGAAAACATTATAGAACTAACCAAAGAAATACTTATAAATTAAATTATTCTAAATTTAATTTTAAAATAGCAGAATTTGTAATTACTGCAGTACCAAAAAAGAAAAGAAAAGAAAAAAGGGGAAGAAGAAGGAGAGGAGAAGGAGAAGGGGAAGAGGAAGGGGAAGGGGAAAGGAAAAGGCTCACTACTAACTTTTTAAGATAAAAAGAGGTATAGCCATATAAATAAAATTTGGAAAGAATCCAGAATTGAATCTAGGGGTGAAATGCTCCCGGTTCAGACTGGATCGCCTGATATGGTAGCGATGGCGGCAGATGGTTCGGAGAATGGTAGCAAAAATCCCTGCCACCCGCCCACCCATGCCCAGCTGAGCCGCGCGATCATCAGAGGTTTTTTTTTTAAGTTTCAAAAGCATTTTTTCTTCAGCCAGAAAAATGCTTTTAAAAGGTTCTGGTGATCAAGCAACTCAGCTGGGATCGATAGAACCCTTTAAAAGCATTTTTTCTCTTCAGCCGAAGAGGCTGTAAAAAAATGCTTTTAAAAGGTTCTGGCGATCAGGCAACTCAGCTGGAATCGTCAGAATCCTTTAAAAGCATTTTTTCTACAGCCTCTTCAGCCGAAGAGGTTATAGAAAAAAATGCTTTTAAAAGTTAAAAAAAAAAGTTGGCCACGCCCATCCAGTCACATTACCCCCACCACCAAACTACGCCCACAGAACCAGTAGTAACAAAACTTACATTTCACCCCTGATTGAATCTAAATATTAACAATCCATGAGAATATTAATTGCCTCCTTTAAGGTATTGCATCAATTTATTAAAAATAAAATAAATGTGTAAATTAATTTGAATTGTGGTAAATATATAAGTTTATTAATAGAAGAACTGTCCTGGATGAATAGAATCCTCAACAGGCTGACTTAATAATTGTCTGTTGACAATTACATCACTTTAAACCATGTTGTAGAGAAATTTCATACATTACCTCTACTGTATTGATATGAAAGCTAGCTTTGATTCCACTCAAGAAATAAAAATGAGTCTAAACTTGTTCTGATTTACAACACAAATCAGACTGATTATTCCATACCACCACTGGTTTTTAGAATTCTTGTTTAGAAAAGACTTCCATAAAATGGCAGACTGAAAATATATGAGGATTGGAATGGAGTGACTACACCAGCTCTGGATAGAACATCTACCAAGGGATTAAACCCTCACAGGGCAAATTACCAAAGACTTTCTTCAAGATAATGATGGACAATCTAGTATTAATAGATTCATGGAGAAATAAAAATGGTGACGTCAAAGAATATACCTTTTTCTCAGAAAGACATAAACCCTTTTCAAGGATTGACATGATACGGATATCTAAAAATCTTGCAAATAAAATTTTGAAAGTGGATATTCTACCTAAATCCTTTTCTGATCATAATTCTATGTGTTTGGTTTTAAGAGGAAAGAGTTCAAGTTTCAGATGGAGACAAAATAAACCTATTTTGCAAAAGGAAAGGATCATAAAAGACTGTAAAAAGAAACTGCAAGAGTATTTTGAGAATAATTTAGCTAAAGGGACAAGCTTAACAACAGTATGGGATGCTAGTAAAGCAGTCATGAGGAAATTAAATGAGTTTGGAAGCTTGGCAGATTTTAAAACAAATAAACAGAAAACAACAATGTTGATTAAGAATCACCCGCCCACATGCCTGGGGTTGTTACTACTGGGTTAGGTCCAGAGCTTGAACCTTTTGAGAGAGAATCAGTGCTCATTTTTCCCCAATGTTTATCTGCTGCTTTCAGCCGGAAGGTTGGAGAACTGAAGAGGAGGGTGGCTGAGGGGACAGCTCCAGCAGCTGAGGTGACAGCAGGAGAGTCACAGGTCACACCAGAGCAAGATGCAGAGCCTGGGGTGCCAGATGTGCATCCAAAGGAGCGTGAGGGACAAGGAAATGTGCAACTAACAATGCAGGGACAGCCAGCCACAGATGTGGTCCACAAGCAAGGGCCAAGGGGGGAGCAGTGGCTCAGTTCATCTATGACTGCTGGGTCTAGCCTCCAGCCACCTCCAACCCCTAGTTATTCCGGAGTCCAGGCAAATCTATGGCATGAAAGATGATGCAGTGGGGTTAGACACGACCTAGCATTGGGAAATTATTCGGTTTGTAGTTGTGCCTACGATGATTGAATCCATAACCCTAGGATTAACATCATTAGACAAGTGGGGTCCAACGATATGGTGGGAAGGCAGGTTCTGCAAGCTGAGGATTGGGACACGTCCCCGACTTCCACCACACGAATCCGTTCAAGGGGGGAAAGAACGGGTCCTGGAGTGTCCACCCCTGCCAACCCAAGTTTCACCCCATGCCTCCTTCCCTTGAGTCTACACGGATTTGTCAAAAATGTTTAGCGAGGACAAGTGCAATGTGCTGGCCATCCCCCATGGCCAACTGATTGTGCCATCAATATCCTATCTGGGGCACGACTACCAAAGCCCAATATGTACTTGATGACCCCAAAAGCGATGGAGCAACTTAGGACGTACATCAACAAAAACCGGGCTCAAGACTTCCAGTTGACGTCACAGCGGTACAGAACAGAGGAATGGGTCTCCGCATTCCCTGTGCTGAATTCTTCGTGTTTGGCTTCCTTCTGGAGGGAGCCAAAGCCACCCTATAGGGTGTGTGTGAAGCAAATAGGGGCACCCTGTGAGATTGGGAAGAGTCCCAGTTCTCCTGTCCAGCCCAGGTTTTTTCCTTCCTCTCAGCCATGACAAGAAGCAGCAGCCTAAAAATGGCTACTACAAAGCTGGGACAACCAAAGAACAACAGCTAAGACAGGTGCTGGAGAGAAGAAGGTAAGCCATGCTGGAACTGGGGGAGAGTATTTTTCTTTCGTTTTAAACCTAAATCCAAGAAACAATTCAGAATCATTTGCTCAGAACTATGTGTTAAAGCAGCGTTTAAGCATTTTAGGGGCATTCTGAAGAAATACATAACTGGAAATGAAAGGCACAGAAGAGAAAATAATATATTTTGAAGTAACAGAAAATTAAATTCCTAAACTGGGAAGAAGCAGTACTGGGAAGGCATTTTTAAATGTTGGAATTATCTATCTACAAAACTTATTCTGATTTCACAATTGTTTTATAACTAAAATGATGATGGACTAGTGAAATCCAAGTGGAGAGTGCCACCTGCTGACAAAAAGGAAAATTACAAGTCTTCACTTTTTTGTCTGTTAAGGAAAGAGCTCCTGCTGGGTCTTTTTTGGGATTTGATGAAGGCACACTTGGGATAGCCACATGTTCTGAGGGCTTCCTTGATGTGTTTTAGTTCTTTTTCTTTCCCATCTTTGTTGATTGGCAGGCCTTCAGCTCAGAGGTATAGGGTTCTGATAACTCCCATTGTGTGCTCCAGTGGGTAGTGAGAATCAAAAGGTAAATTTATTTATTTTATTTATTTATTTATTCGATTTTTATACCGCCCTTCTCCCGAAGGACTCAGGGCGGTGTACAGCCAAAAATAAAAACAAACAATACAATATACAATTTAAAATACAAATTAAAAAACTTATTTTATAATTGGCCTAAAAAACTTTAAAATATATAAAACTAAAACCCCATTAAAATTAATAATAGATAATTTAAAATCAATAAAATTTAAGTCAGCCCCGCGCGAATGAAAAGATGTGTCTTCAGTTCGTGGCGGAAGATCTGAAGGTCAGGTATTTGGCGTAAACCCGGGGGAAGCTCGTTCCAGAGTGTGGGAGCCCCCACAGAGAAGGACCTTCCCCTGGGGACATTGCTTGGCGGACGGCACCCTGAGAAGTCCCTCTCTGTGAGAGTGTACGGGTCGGTGGGAGGCATGCGGTAACAGCAGGCGGTCCCGTAAGTACCCAGGCCCTAAGCCATATTGATCTCTGTATGTAAGTTTTCTGTCAACATCGATGTTAAGACTTCTGTCTTCTTTAATGTGTACTGCACAGTCCAGGAAGTCTAGTCTATTTTTTTAACATCTTCCCACGTGAATTTGATGTATCTGTCCACAGAGTTGATATGTTTGGTGAATGCTTCCAATTCCTGTGTTTTGATTTTGACTCAAATGATCTTAAATCATTTTATTACCTTTCACATTAAATTTATCTCACAAGCAATTTTTTGAGAGCCAGATAAGAGAAAAAGTATATCTATATATCCAATGTATTCATATAGTGGACTATTATGTAGTCCAGTATTATACTGTAACAATATGAATATCTGAGGCAAACTTCTAAAAGGTGCCATTTACTATTAAAGAGGGATGGATCTTACCAAGTTGACGACTGGGTTTCTGGTGGAACAGCACAACAGAAAAATTTTCTCCAACTGCCTATAAAACAGATGGAAAACAATTTTAGAAGAACATTTTTTGATCTGCATGTCATTAAGAAAGCACCCCAGGTCATAAAAAGAAAAAATAAAAGTAGCCATTTTGTGAGAGTGCTGGTAACATAAAGATTTTAAGAGCATTCATCTGATACGAAAGGCAAACTTTTTCAAATAAAATGCCAAATTTTCTGGCACACATTACACTTACACATCATAAAAAGTATCCCAAGACATATCTAATACACAAAAATTAATAAATAGTTTTACAGTTGTCTATTTATGAATATTTTTTTAAATAAGACAGTCAAATAATCATGAGAAGCAATATGCTGCCTATAGTAGTGATGGTTAAACTTTTTTTCCTCGGCTGCCAAAAGCGTGTGCCCACACCCATAATGCAATACCCGCCCATGCCCTGCCTCTCTGCACATGCATGTGCAACTTCCTGCGCCCTGTTTTGGGCCTAGCACGCCTCCCTGAAGCCTTTTGGTAAAAAAAATGGGCTGCAGGGGGGGGGCTGCTGCAGCTCCCTGCCCCCGCACATATGCATGTGACCCCCTGTGCATGCGCACCTCCAGGTGCTCCACACACATGCGCATGCATCTCCCGCATGCGTGGCAGAGACCCGAAAATCAGCTGTCCAGCGGGAACCACACACACATGTGCGGTGGAGCTGACCTAGGGTGATGGTTCACATGTCTACCGAGATGGTTCCGTGTGCCACCTGTGGCATGTGTGTCAAAGGCTCGCTATCACAGGCCTATAGTACTGTAAAATGCAGGAGAAAGATTATTCAGTCATGTGATCTCTGTGGGCACACAAGCCGTCAACCCAGTTTAGCTCTACCGCGCATGTGTGTGCCTCCTGCCAGCCATCTTTGCCATGAGTCTTTGCCGTGCATGTGCCGGACCGGGGGCATGTGGGGGTCGTGGGTTCATATGCAGGACATGTGTGGGGGGCCACAAGTGCATACATGGCAGTGGGGCACGTGGGGAGAACATGTGCATGCACAGGGGAAGTGGGGGAATACACACATGCGTAGGGGCATGCACACACAGGGTGGGTTGCATGGGGTTGCATGTACATGCATGGAGGTGTGGAGTGTGCAGGGGCCATGTGCACATGTTTGGGCTGCATGCGAAGGGCTGCACGCACATGCGCAGGGGGCATGGCGCATGGCGCATGTGCAGGGGACCATGCATGCATTGCATTTGGGGGGCTCAGGTGCATGCATTTGCATGCGTACCAGTGCTGGACACTTGGTCTGGAAAAGGTTAGCTATCACTTTCCTAATAATTACTTGCTATGCAGACTCAGATTCTTTTAGAAATGATTTTTACTGAAGTTTAAAAATAAAAATAAAATGTAAATTAATAATAATGTAAAAAACTAATACAAACTAAGATAAATACAAAAAAGGTATAAAGAAGAAAAGGGGGAATGTGAAAGGAAGAAAATATGTAAAAGAACAAAAGCTTGTGTGTTTGTTTGTGTCTGTATTTTACTTCCTCTTTCATCAAGACAAATACAATATCAATCACATCACCTTCTTTAAGATGTCAATCACATAGTTCACCTTTTATCTATTAATAAATAATAAAGCCTCATCATTTAATCTTAATCATAGAAGACCATTACAAGCTATAAAAATACACACGCACATACACTTTTAATAGTAACAATTTCTTATTCTTTCATTTATTTTATACAATAACTTAGAATTTTCTATAAAAATCTATCTGTAAACAAATCTTTAAAGCCTCATTTTTTAAGTTTCAAAAATAATCCTTTAAAATCTACCAAAAATAACAAAATGTTGAAATTGAATCCCATCAATGTTCAAAAAAACTTTCTTCTTCATAATATCTATAAAAAATTTTTAAAGCCTCATAATTCAGTCCTAGTTAAGAAAAATCCATTAAGCTATTTGAAGAAAAATATAATATACATTTCAACTATGGTTAAATAAGTCAACTTTATAATTTTTTTCTTTGTACATTTAATAGATATGTTTATTCTTTTTAAGTAATGTACCAAAAATATATTTCTTTTAATTTTTTATCTTTTGACAGGAACTCTTTGAGAACACATCCTTTCAAATCCAAAATTTAAAAAAATGTCCAAGTCATTCTTCTGAACTGAAATCCAAACATCCGTCACATTTATGAATTATTATTTGTGCATTGCTTTTTAGCTATTAAAATATCAACCAGTTTCATATGTGAATCTTGAGTAAATTCTTTGTCACGATCATTCTTGTACATTTTAAAATCCATATTCAAAACAGCCTGATTCTCAGCTGTATCCTCCATCTCCAATTTTTAACTCATCTGATAGTAATAAAAAATGTTCTTAGCACATTGTGCTAAATATCCTTGAATTCTGCCAAATCGGTTTTCATTCTATATTAGAGTGTATTCTCTTTTAATTACAATCTTTAGTTCTTTCTGGTTGTCTTTAGTAACCAGCTTTCTTATCATGTTTTTCTCTAATCCACCATATTTTCCCAGGAAAAGATTTCTAACATTTAAATTCAAAATCTACATATATTTTAATAAGATTTTAAACAAACCACAGGAACTATAATTTTTATAATTATTACATAATCTTATTTCCAGTCAATTTAGCTCCTTTGTCCATTTTAAAACTTTTTACTCTTTATTTCCAAACAAAAGATTTTAATTTATATGAAAGTTCCTTTCGCTGAAGATTGGAGAAAAAATCACCCAATGTAATAAAACATCCTTCTGAATTCAGTTGGACTTTGTTTTACTTGAAGACATTTTACTTCTCATCCAAGAAGTTCTGACTGAACAATGGAGAATGGAAAGATTTTTATTCCTTGCAGTCATCTAGTCATTAGCATTCTTTCTGAGAGTCACTGAAGCCACTTGGATGTTTATCTGTGATTTCCGATAAAGGAGACAATTTTACACATTTATTCCCAATTCTGTGGCAAGTTTAATAAAATGATTTTTGAAATCCACATTCACCTTAATTTTGTTGTATTACAAATAAGTATTCTCAGGAGTTTTCTCCAATACCAAAGTTCAAAGGCATCAATTGTTTTCCTATCCTGTTTTTTGAAACTTTCATCCCATAGCAAGTCATAGGGAATAGTATGGCTTGCATAATTCTGATCTTTATAGGTATAGAGCAGTGATGGCTAACCTTTTTGCCATTGCGTGCCAGGAGCAGGGGGGAGTCGTGTGCACACATGCCCACACCCATAATTCTATGCATCCTGCCCCCGCGCATGTGCGTGCAACCCCCCCCCATGCTCCCGGCACATGATGGTACAGTATGCCCGTTTTTTGCTCCAGAAGTTGCCAAACAGGCCATTTTTGGCCTCCTGGGGCCCTCCGGGGGGTGGGGAAGGCCTTTTTCGCACTCCCAAGACTTCTAGAAAGGCTCTGGAGGCTGGGGAGGAAGAAAAGTAGGCCTTCCCCACCACTCTCGAGGTCCTCCAGGGGCAGGAAACAGGCTGTTTCCCTACTTCTGGTGGGCCCAGAAGGTCCGAAAATCAGCTGGCCAGCACACGCATGTGCACCGGAGCTGAGCTTGCGTGCCCACTGATATGGCTATATCATAGGTTCACCATCACGGTTATAGAGTATAGACAGATTGTGGAGCTTAGACAGTTTCCAAGGCTTTATGGCTTCTCTACAAGAGCTAATATACAGCTTATTCTTGACTGCTTATTCCTGTACTGTTTTGGGTTTTTTGTTTTTTTTAATTTGAATTTATATCCCGCCCTTCTCCGAAGACTCAGGGCGGCTTACACTGTGTTAAGCAATAGTCTTTATCCATTTGTATATTATATACAAAGTCAACTTGGTATATTATATATGTATATTATATACAAAGTCAACTTACTGTTGAGGTTAATCCTAAAAAGCAAAAGCTATCCACTACTTTAATAGCTTCATTGTCAGTTCTAAGGCTTATTATTCTACTTGCTGTTATTAGTTTCATTTACTTTATGTTCAATTCCCCCCCCCCTTTTTTTCCCCACTATTCTCTTTGATTTTTAGTACTAGAACTTGCAGATACCTTGCATTTTGGCTATTAGGGTAGTGTCATCAGCATAATTCAGATTATTCATGTTTCTTCCTTCAGTTTTAAAACCATACCAGCTTCCCTTAATATATATTCAGCATATAAACTGAATAAAAAGGAGAGTATGCAGGCTTGTTGAGGCCAGTCTGTTTCTCCACGTTCTGTATCTACAGTAAGTTTCTCATGAGCACTATGAGATGTTCTGACATTCCCACTTTGCTGAGCATTTTCCGCACCTTGACATGATCAACATAACTGAAAGGTTTTCTATAATCAATGAAGCACATAGTGATTTCTTTTTGGTATACTTTGACTGTCTCAATTATCTAGCATGCATCAGCAATAATGTCTTTTGTTCCTCAGCTGTTTGTAAAGTTGCTTGAATATCTGGCATCTGTTTTTCCATGAAAGGCTCTAATCTGGCTATTTTGCTAGCATGTATAAGTTTATACAGTAGTGGGTTTCAATTTCATTCGCTACTGGTTCGCTCGTGGGTGCACAGGTGCACGTGATGCTTCTGCTCATGCACAGAGACATCTGGGTGGGTGGGCAGAGCCTCCCGCTGGCGCCACTAGTTCACGTGATCTGGGGCAAACCGATAGCAACCCACCACTGAGTTTATGGTATGGTATTCACAGTGTTAATCTTTTGATATTGGAATGTAGACTGGCTTCTTCAAGTTACCATTGTATTGTTAGCTTATTGTAGTTTTTGAAACCAAGACTTACATAACCAAGGAAAAAATAAGCTAGTACACTATCTCCAATAAGTTCCCTCATAGGTTTCCTCCCCTTATAGAGTTACTTCACATAAATCTGTCTTCCTTTTTGCTCCTCCTAATATTTTAACTTTCAGAATTCCCCATCATAATATAACCACCATTAATGTGCAGGAATCAGATTTGATTTCCTTACAAGTGAATCATTAGAGAAATGTTTTATGTTCTTCTAATTTATTATGGTTGAGTCTGTGCAGGGAGCAGGATTAGAAGGCCAGGACTAATCTGAGCCAGAAGAGATTACAACGGATGCATAAGAGTGGTTACAACTTATTTGTTGTTTCAGGAACCTTAGTCAAGTTTCAGAACAAGAGGAACATTTCCTTATGAACAAAAAATATATATTATCAGCATTGTGGTAGTTGGTTTCCATGACTTTATATGATGGCCATATAGCCATGATTAATAGCCATGACTTTACCAATTCCTAAAATGTATTTTGTGAACATTATATTCCATTTAGCTATTAATGGCTCATAAATGATTTATTAGTAGGGAATACAAAACTGAAGGAGGGAAATGGAAATTAGTAAACTTAGAATCACAGGGCTGGAAGGGATATTGGAAGTTTTCTAGTTCAACCCCCTGCCCAGGGCAGAAATCCTTATATTGTCCCTGATAAATGGATGTCCGATCTTTTTAAAAGCGTCCAGCAATGGAGCATCCACAACTTTGGGAGGCAAGTTGTTCCATTGGTTAATTGCTCTCACTGACAGGAAATTTCTCCTTTGTTCCAGGTAAGATTTTTTTTAAACCTACCACCCATTGCTTCTTCTCCTACCCTCAGATACTTTGGAGAATACATCAATCCCCTCATCTCTTGATAGCTGCTCAAGTACCTGAAGACAGGTATCATGTCTTTGATAGCCTAGACATGCCTAATTCCAACAAGCATTCATCATATGGTTTAGCCTATTATCAATACTCTTTTTAGGATCACAACATGTAGCATGTTGTATCATGAGGACTAGAATTGGATGCAGTATTCCAAACATGGCCTTACTAATGCAGTATAGAGCAGTACTTTCACTTCTCGCAGATTCATGTTGATTTCCTTACAAATAAAACCCATGTTAAGGAAAGCTTTCAGACAAGAAACTACAAGAAGCAGATTTGGCTCTATTGGAGAAAAACTATGGTTTCATTTAAATAGTTACCCATTATACCTGAAACTGCCTATTAAATCAGAAGGTATGTCATTCAATGACATTGTTATGCAAATGACATAAATGATGCAAACACAATCACACCCCAACTGCTGTATCTAAAGTCCAATAAATCAGTTTTATTATATTTTAAAACTATAACAGCTAAGAACTATTTAAAGCTACCTCACAAATGTTGTAGAGATAAGACGGAAGAATATTTCTAAGCAAAAAGTAGTTGCTTATATCATAAAAGGATCCTCTTAAATAGTTACATTGTTCCACACAGTTCATCTGCTAATTTCATAGTTTCAGCATTGCCAGCCTTTATCCCTCATCCCAAAATACTGGATATCAACCAATCAAACTTTTCTAACATCTTCTGAATAAAAAGATCTGGAGATCTCAAAACTTTATATTTGTGATTTCTTCATCAGCCTCATAGTTTCATCTTTAGAATAGTTTTGTTTGTATTTATCTGTTCAGATTTACCTCCCAGCTTTCTTCCAGGTTGTCAGAGAAGCACTTTGTGAACTATTATTTATCTCTGGCAATAGCCTTCTAACATAAGTGGACTTATGACTGATCCAAAGTACCAGAGAACTTTGTAGCTGCTTCATTTTTGCTAATTATGGAAATTTTCTTGAGACGATCAGAGATCAGAACCAGTCTCTTTTCCTCACCCCCTTTTTATCTTCACAACAACCATCCTGTCCTGAAAGCTGGAAACAAAATCAGAGTTAGCTAAACTTGGTTCAACCATGAAGTTATGTGAATCTGGTAAATGAATGACCCAGAGAATTTCTGGGTCGACTGAAATCGGCTTTCATATTTGAACACTTCGCCAGTACACCAAGTCGCCTCTGAGTTTCGGAGACATTCTATAATTCAGAGGTTTCTGTAACTCTATAGAGAACTCTATAACTCAGAGGTCGCTCTTAGCCATAATAAACCGCTACTTGGCCCTCTATTGCTCCGTTAGCAGCCCAATTCTTCCCGCGGGCTTCCCACGTGTGTCGTTTACCTTTATTCTTCCCCATGCTTTCAACACTCGTTGTATTCCCGCATGTAGTTGGTAACACGGCAGCAGCAGAAAGGTGCTGTTTGCTGGCTTTCTCCGGGCCCGGCACTGAGCGCCCCCAGCATCGCGCCTGGCTTACCAAGGCACGGTGCCGCCAGACGGCAAGTCCGACGTCACGGGAAGCTTTTTGACATCACGACTCCGGGATTGTCTCCCAGGCCATGCTGCTGCCGCCCTTCTCCCGGTGGACCCCCCACCGCTGCGGAGAGCCCCTCCAAAGACAGCATCTGCTCGTTTGTCTCCTGGGAGAATTTAAACTTAATGTCAACCGCTTTAATCTAGATTGCAGAAAATATGACTTCTGTAACAGAATCATCAGTGCTTGGAATGGCTTACCTGACTCTGTTATCTCTTCCCATAATCCTAAAAGCTTTAACCAAAAACTTTCAACTATGGACCTCACCCCATTCCTAAGAGGATCATAAGGGGCGTGCATAAGCGCACAAACGTGCCTACCGTTCCTGTCCTATTGTTTTTCTTTTCTTCTTCCTATATATATAATGTGCTCTTCGTCGAAGCATACTTCCCTTCATTAGCATTTTTTCCAGCGCCTCTAGATTACTGGCTGTTGGAAAGGAACTGGTGGAAAAGCCGGAAGGTGGGTTGACTAACTGGCCGGGCTGGGAATCTATTTTCAGAAGTTGCCATCGAGGTTGCATTCAGCCAGACCACTATCACCCACTCCCCCAAACCTTGCTCCTAGGCAGAGAATGGTGCCTTTAGACTCCTTCAGTAATTTAGCTTTGGACTTTTTGAGAGGTGGAAGACTGGGAATAAAGCCTCGTACTTTTGCAGCAGTTCAATTTATTTGATTATTTTGCCAAACATGTACAAGGTAACAAGTATAAGTATAGATATGAACATGAACACAGAAAATAAGTACAAATAAATGGGGACAGTAGAACAGGGACGGTAGGCACGCTGGTGCACTTATGCACACACCCTTTACAGACCTCTTAAGAATGGGGTGAGGTCCACTGTAAGACAGTTTAAGATTGAAGCTCTGGGGGTTTGAGGATGTAACAACAGAGTCAGAGCATTCCAGGTGTTGACCACTCTTGCTAAAATTGTACTTTCTGCGAATTTGGAGCAGTTTACCTTGAGTTTGTATTTATTGTTTGCCGGAGTATTATTGAGGTTGAAGCTGAAGTAGTTGTTGACAGGTAGGACATTGTAGCAGACAATGGATTAGTATTTTTCATTCAAGGTAACAAAACTTGTGATATACAAAAAAATTCTAAGGGATTATTGAGGCTACAGAAATCAAAGGGCAAAAAGTTATACTTAGGGTAGGATATTCTCAGGAGAGGACTCATATGAACCTTTGGCCCTCAGATCCTAGGGAATCTTAAAAGGGTAATCTTCTGATTTTGTGGAAAGGATTAGGTCCCTTTTAAAATGCAGGCTGGCAGCCCTGCTTGGTTGAATGTCTGTTTCCTGGGAATCAAGTCAGGCTCCTCTCCCCACAAATTGAACTACATTATATTTTATCTCGGTCTTATTTTTGTAAAAAGAAATATAATTTCACATGAAAAGAGAAAAGAATATTGAACATAAATTGGATTTTAAAAGAGTGGAAGAAATACTATAAGGAAGGAAAAGAGAAAAGGTAGTATAAGCAATAAAAGATTGAAGGATAAATAATAACTTCTAAATAATTAACATACTTTTAGGTATGATATACTTAATTATTATATTAGCATACTGCTAATATATAGTATGTGATTAGCTCAATTAGAATTGATAAAAAGAAAAATTATAAATAATAAATAGAACACTTAACTGTAAATCACATGTAGACTATATATCAGATATATAAAATATATAAAATATAGACTCTAAAATTCACATTTATGATGTAGCACAATTCCAATATTTAGAAAGAAAGTCGAGAAATGATTTCCAGCTAAGATTACAATGCATATCAGATTTTTGAAATATGAAGTTACTCTAAGACATTGAGGCATATTTCTATTATTTATTCTTTCATATAGGTGATTAGAGTTTTTTTCCAAATAAAAAGCATATAATATTTTTGAAGCTTTTATCGTATACTGTGCCAATTCGGTATATTTTGAAGAAATTTGTGGTTTGATGAAGTTCAATAAAAATGCCTCTAATTGGAATGGAATTATGATTTTCAAAATTTCACCTTTCTAAATCTAAAACACTAATCTGACTTTGTTCTGTTTCCTTCATCTGCATTATGTTGAATTTATGACATAATCACTGTCCCACAAAGTTCCTATTATTTTTCCCTTATCCATTTCATCCGTATTGGTAAGAATTAAGTCCAGTATAATTTCCCTCTAGTTCCGTTCTCTACCTTTTGTATGATAAAATCATTTTAGATTTTAAAAGAGCCAGCATAGTCATACTCCATTCAGCATGAAGGATGCAGCTGTAGACATGGTCAACAGTATTAAGTATTTGGTGGTGCAGATATCTAACAATTTGAATTGGTCTCCCCACTTGTCATCCTTAGTAAAGCATGGAAACCAGCGCCTGCATTTTCTGCATTGGATGATGAGAGCACATCTTTTTCCTTCTGTCCCGGCCACTTTTTATAGAGGCACAATTGAGAGTGTTTTAACAAACTGCATCACTATTTGATTTGGTGGCAGCAATTCCTCAGATAGAAAGTCTATACAGAGAGTGGTAAGGACAGCCGAGAAGATTATAGGAAGCTCACTTCCTGTTATTCAAAATACTGCATATAAGCACTATGGGCTTAGAGCTCAAAGCATTGTTAGAGACCCCCGACACACACACTTTAGTTCTGTTTCTGTTTCTCCTCTCTGGGAGGAGGTTTTGAAGTATTTCTAGCAGGACTGATTCTGTAACAGCTTTGTTCCCTATGCCATCCATCTGGTAAACTCCCAAGATTTGTTTTTCTCTTCATGTACATGTATACATCTGAAGTAGACTGTGTTGTTTCTCTGTGTCATATAATATATATGGGCTTATGCATATTTAGTTAGTTAGTTAGTCATGTTTATGTAGTGTATATTGGAAGTGGTGGTCCTTTGAGGGTTGTATGCAATGAAATTTCATTTTAATGTATGCCAATTAGTGTACATTCAAATTAGTGACAATAAAGTAAATCCAAGTCTATTCTAGTAAAGCTGTCAGCTAGGCATGTCAGTTCCCACTTCCTGTAGAGTTGATTTCTCAGCTGATTCTAGGATAAAGTCCCCCATTACTACAGTGATGTCTTTTCTACACATCTCACCTAACTGATTAGCAAAAAAGTCATTTATTTCCTTTGCTTAGTTGGATGTCTTATAGAACACATCTATAGCAAAGGCATTTTTTTTCTAATATTTATCCAAATACTTTCAAGAAGATTTTATTCTTAGTATTATGCATTTCTGTAGATTTGTAGTAATTCCTTATATACAATGCAACCTCCCCCTTTTGTTGGATTTGTTTGTTTTGAACAATTTATATCCTTTTAATTGTGTGTCCAATCTTGGGTTCCATCTCATCAAGTTTCAGTACCAACACTTCCTACAGGTTAAATCTACTGGGTGGATGTAAACATCTGCCACTACAGGCGAGGACTGGCTCTCTTTGTACTAAGAGCTTCTCCAACCTCATTGAAGTTGCTGGGCTCTTCTCACCACTTACTGGGACATTCAGCATTTGACTTCTGTCAGGTATACTGACTCGCTCAGGACTGTCATTAACATTTATCTGTGGCATCAACACTATGCATTCCCTATTGTCAATGGATAAGTGTAGCATTGTAATCCCAGGTGACTCTGGCCCATCCACTGGATATAGAGGGTCAGGCTGCTCAGCCACACACAAATTCACACATTGCAATGATAGAGAGTTCCCTCAATGTCCACTAGGAGCGTGGGAGCGTGGTGCCACCTGTTGTAAACAAATAACCATTTTCCAGCAACCTGTTCGATCTCAGGCAGCGGTCTCATACGGATTTGTTCCCCAATATTTAATTGTGGCAAATCTCTGGCTGATTTGTCATATCTTGCCTTGAATACTTGTCTCTTAAGTCATAACTTTTCTGGGACCCCTTGTATCATAGAGGGCTAAGTAAGCAGCTTATTTGCCACTGGTAAGGAGGTCTTTAGACTCCTTGACATCAGTCTCTGTGCCAGACTACTTAGCTGGAGTATTTCTCCAATGCCCTTAGCTGGAGAATTTCTCCAATGTAGAATGGCTTTCCATGGGTCTTTATCATCACTGTGTGCTTTCTTGCATAAATCCTTAACAATCTTCACAGCTGATTCAGCTTTGCTATTAGCATGTGGAAGTCACATGCTCAAATTCCCATTCAGCAGCAAATTTCCTAAACTGTAGGCTTGTGAACTAAGGGCCATTATCAGAGATCACTTATCTGGTTGGCCATGACATGAAAATTGAGCCTCGCACCTCTTAGGTACTCTTTTTCTGCATAGTTGAACAAATCTGTACTGACGATCTGCCAAGGATGTGACAGTATCTCATGTCACATCATGGGGTGTTTTTTTTTGCAAAAGAGGGACAATTGCTAACAAAGTTTTTGATTTCGCCTTGGATGTTAGGCCAGTAGAGTGTCACAAGCTTGTCTGTAGCATGCCTCACCTGCAAAATAGCTTGAGTGTGCACAATAACATCTCTGCTCTCAGTGACTTTGGCACTATAACTCTTGGACCCTTGTATAAGATACCATTTTGTACACTGATCTCATCTCTGAAGGACTAATATTCCCTCACAATTACAGGGACTGCCTCCTTCTCATCTGGCCACCGACTCAGAGCAATAGCCTTCAGTGCCTGTAAAGCTACATCAGTGCCTATGTGCTGCCTGAGCTGACGTAGTTGCCAATTTGTGACATTAAGATAGTCTGCTTGATTGACTTCAGCAAAGAAGATTTGTTCCTGTTGCAAGAAACAACAGGAAGCAATGTCCTGAGAGCACAAGTATGATGCTCATACTCTCCTTCAGGTGTCACCTGATCTGATGTAGCCCTGCTCAGGGTATCACTGATATACATTTCATGTCCTGGCTTGTAGGCAATACTGAGGTTGTAATGCTACAAGATTTATTTATTTATTTATTTATTTATTTATTTATTTATTTAGATTTTTATACCGCCCTTCTCCTGAAGGACTCAGGGCAGTGCACAGCCAAATTATAAAACAGTATAATATATAATTAAAACAAAGACTTAAAATAAACATATTCCATAAATGGCCGATATTTAAAACAATCTAATTTAAAACCCATAAAATTCATAAATAACCCAATTAAAATTATTTAGGATTAAAAAAAAAGATAAGCATCATACTCTGCAAACACTTGGGAGCACACAAAAGGGGCTTCTTGAAAATGGTTATTAGCAGCTTGTGATCAGTTTCAGCTGTGATTGTACCCCAGCCATAAAGATGATGGAAATGCAGGCAAATACGGAAAGAGAAGGCGTGACCAACATCGCTGCGGGATGGCAATTACCCGGGGCTCTGGAGGAATGCCGATATCCCAGCCGTTTTGGGGGTCCTTCATGGACCATAGCTGTCTTGGAGAGACAGTGAAGAACGGAGGCACAATCGGCGTGAACAGGGAAGTGGCAAATTCCCTGGAGCGCTGACATCAGCCTCTGACTCTGCAGCATAGGAAGACGGCCATTAGAGCTATCACAAGCTGGGGCAGCCACACAAAAAGATTGGACCAGGAGAGGTGATTGAACGAAGTGATTTGCCAATGCATAGGTAAGAAGAAAATTTATTAAAGCTTAAAAGAAGTGTTCAATTTGAAATCAGCGGCTAAATTGGCATGTGGAAGTATAAATAGAAGAAAATAAAAGTAAAATGGAACTTTTTAATTAAAGCCCCAAAAAGGACTTTCCATCTGAATTTTAATTTGGCTTTGGAAGAGATCAAATACTAAAAGGAACAGAAAATTGAAAGAAAACATAGTTTGCTAACAAAAGAACTAAGACAGGAAATAACAAACTTTGTGGATTAACAAGGGACATTTTGTTGCTGAAACATTTGTGAATTGGAAAGAGACATCTGCTGGAGGAAAGAAAGTATCACATCATTCAGATCAGCATGGGAAAATCAGGGGGAAGTGTATTAACAGCTGTCGTGAGATTGTAAAAGAAAAAGGGGAAGTGGAACTGATAAAGACTTAAATTGAAACAGTTTAAAAATATATTGGAATTGGACTCTTCCAGAAACAAAGAAGAAAAGAAGAAAAGAGAGAGATGGACTTGAATTTGAGTTAAGTTAAAGTAATAAATTGGAATTTAGACTATATACAAGATAAATAAACTTAAAAAGTCTTTGTCCTTGTATTGAAAATATGGACCATTGGGAGGAATTATGGGATATACTTTTGATGGTCTAATGGAAATAAACAAACAGAATTATGGCTTAAAAATGAAAAAGAGAAGATGAGGAAATTATGAGATATAATGCTGGAAAAGAAATCAGTGAAGATAATATAGATGATTATATTGGGACTGATAGTGATAAAATAAAAATGGAGAGAGGGAAAGAAACTTTAAAAAAGAGGGGGGAGTGAAAAAGAAAAGACTGAGAAGGAAAATTAAAAAAGTGAAAAAAACATGATTATACTGGGATTAGCAGCGAAAGATTAAAGAGAAGAGGAGGAAATAGAGAAAAATTGAGGGGGGGCATCAAAAGAGTAAAAGTCAAAGAAAAGTGGAAAAGAGGAAACAAGAAAGGGAGAAAGAAGAAAATGAAAAAAGGGAAGAAAGGGAGAAAAATATTAAGAGATGGGAACTGAGAAAGACTGAAAGAAAATGGTTAGAAGTAGGAGAAAAATGAATAAAAAAGAAATTAAAGTAAGGATAGATTTGCTTCCTTTTTTTCTTTTTTTGTTTTGTGTTAGAATGAGAAAAATTAAAGTTGATGATTAAGAAACAAATTTTAAATTTATAAAAGAATGGAAAATCCAGCAGAGGAAATTTGGAAGGCACGGATTATAAATAAGATGATTGAAATTTAAGATGTAAAAGGAATAAATTGAAATGTTAGTAAATGATGTACATTGTTGGAAGAAAATAATAAGTATTGAATTTTGAATAGAAATGTTTAAGAAAATAAGAGGTGGAAAGTTGTACTAATTGACTGTATGATATAAATGGAATAAGATGACGACAATGTTAAGGTTTAAAATATAGGAGAGGAGGTTTGAAAAATATGTGTAATAAATGAGAGAATTGGGGATGTCTGGACATTAGAAATATTGAAAATAGATACAGCAATAGAGATAAGAAGAAGGAAAGAGATAGAAGGAGAAGAAAAGAAGAAAAGAAGAAAGGGAAGAGGAGAGGAGGTAAGATAAAGGAAATAAGTGTAGAAGAGAAGGTTAGATAGGGAGGAAGTAGGTTGGAGGAGGAGAAGGGAAAGGGAAGGAGTAGGAGAAGAGAGGAGAAGAAAGTAGGTACAAAGAAAGGAGGGAGGAAAAGGAGTGTAAGGAGAAGAAAAGATTGCTGTGGAAAGGAAATGGAGGAAAGGCAACCCCGAAAATATTCGAAGAATAAATTGAAATGTTAGTAAATGATGTACATTGTTGGAAGAAAATAAAAGTAAATGGAATAAGATGAAGACAATGTTAAGGTTTAAAATATATTGGAATTGGACTCTTCCAGAAACAAAGAAGAAAAGAAAAGAGAGATGGACTTTAATTTGAGTTAAGTTAAAGTAATAAATTGGAATTTAGACTATATACAAGATAAATAAACTTAAAAAGTCTTTGTCCTTGTATTGAAAATATGGACCATTGGGAGGAATTATGGGAGATACTTTTGATGGTCTAATGGAAATAAACAAACAGAATTATGGCTTAAAAATGAAAAAGAGAAGATGAGGAAATTATGAGATATAATGCTGGAAAAGAAATCAGTGAAGATAATATAGATGATTATATTGGGACTGATAGTGATAAAATAAAAATGGAGAGAGGGAAAGAAACTTTAAAAAAGAGGGGGGAGTGAAAAAGAAAAGACTGAGAAGGAAAATTAAAAAAGTGAAAAAAACATGATTATACTGGGATTAGCAGCGAAAGATTAAAGAGAAGAGGAGGAAATAGAGAAAAATTGAGGGGGGGGCATCAAAAGAGTAAAAGTCAGAGAAAAGTGGAAAAGAGGAAACAAGAAAGGGAGAAAGAAGAAAATGAAAAAAGGGAAGAAAGGGAGAAAAATATTAAGAGATGGGAACTGAGAAAGACTGAAAGAAAATGGTTAGAAGTAGGAGAAAAATGAATAAAAAAGAAATTAAAGTAAGGATAGATTTGCTTCCTTTTTTTCTTTTTTTGTGTTAGACAATGCATGGAATGAGAAAAAATTAAAGTTGATGATTAAGAAACAAATTTTAAATTTATAAAAGAATGGAAAATCCAGCAGAGGAAATTTGGAAGGGCACGGATTATAAATCAAGATGATTGAAATTTAAGATGTAAAAGGGAATAAAATTGAAATGTTATGAATTGATGTACATTGTTGGAAGAAAATAATAAGTATTGAATTTTGAATAGAAATGTTTAAAAAATAAGAGGTGGGAAGTTGTACTAATTGACTGTATGATATAAATGGAATAAGATGACGACAATGTTAAGGTTTAAAATATAGGAGAGGAGGTTTGAAAAATATGTGTAATAAATGAGAGAATTGGGGATGTCTGGACATTAGAAATATTGAAAATAGATACAGCAATAGAGATAAGAAGAAGGAAAGAGATAGAAGGGAGAAGAGGGAGACAGAAAGAAGAAAGGGAAGAGGAGAGGAGGTAAGATAAAGGAAATAAGTGTAGAAGAGAAGGTTAGATAGGGAGGAAGTAGGTTGGAGGAGGAGAAGGGAAAGGGAAGGAGTAGGAGAAGAGAGGAGAAGAAAGTAGGTACAAAGAAAGGAGGGAGGAAAAGGAGTGTAAGGAGAAGAAAAGATTGCTGTGGAAAGGAAATGGAGGAAAGGCAACCCCGAAAATATTCGAAGAATAAAAATTGAAATAGTTAAAAAAAAAAGGAATGAAAGGGAATGAATATGAATAAAAATGGAGAAATTAGAAAACGAAGGGAGAAAAAAGATGTGATTTAATAAAATGAGCAAGAAAATATTAGGAAAGGAATAAAAAACTATGGAAAAAAAGAATATTTTGGGAAAAATTGGGAAAAATATATTTGAATATTTTGAATTGTATAAGATAAGATAATGTCAATACTCTGTTCATGAATTGTGTTGGTGTGGAGGGGGGGGAATTTAAAAACCAATAAAAACTTGTATTAAAAAAAAAAGGAAATGCAGGCAAATACAATACTTAAATATTCCTTTTAGATTTGAGCATTATTTAACTCAGCAGACAAAAGAGCCTTGGATGCATACGCAACAGCTGACCTTCTTGCAATAGGCAACATCCTAGACCACTTCTGACACCATATTTCATGTGGAGTAATACAAGCCATCATTGTGCATCTTGTTAGAGAGTGTAAAATACAACAGGAACAGGAAATGCATCACAGGAACAATAGAGATGAAACCTAGAGTAGCAGCAATGTGATACAGGAAACAACTACACTAGAGAGGAATGATAAAGCTGTATATAAGGTAGACATAACACCTGTAACAGTGAATTATTTTATTTGGTTATTGATTGTATTGTAGCCAAATACTGCTCTTTCTATAACCTTCTCAATAGCAATACCATTCCGTTTTCAAGTTCTGGTCTGTAGCAGTATGATCTTTTGTCCAATTCTAGTCTATTTCAATTTGTTAATACCAAAGATGCCAATGCATACATAGCCCATTTATTTCATTTTCTCCTGTGTCAACCTTTCCCTGGCTTGTGCTTATGGTCCATGTTTCCACTGCAATTGTCTTTCAAGCTTCAGATTTTCTTATTCCTGCATAGCATCAGCAATGAGATGTCCCAAAGGTTTTAATTTAGCCGTGCCATAAACACCATTAATATGCTGAAAGATCCTCAGCAGTGTGTGGAGGGCCATCCAGCCTGAGAGACCCATTATCCATCACTACATCATCAATGACTTTATATTGATTATCATGCAGTTTTCCTGATAAATATAGGAATTGCCCTCTCCCATGCAGTACGTAATAATTCCTTTGCTACTGTCTCTCAAGCGATCATCCACTTCTAACATCTTTTTGTATCATTGCTTTAGCTGGATTTCTTGGGTGATCATAGCTGATCTTGCTGGAACTAAATTCTATGAATGTACCCTTCTGGGATATTCTGTCCCAGGAACATTCATACCCAGTCATAATGAACCAGAGTAGTAATAGCTGAGAGAATCAGAGAATTTATTACATATTTCATACGATTTTACCTCTTTGCCAGTGCATTCAAAATCTTAAATTACTGAAAGAAGTTTAAAAAAATAAATAACAGACTTTTTCCCTATGGGCTGAAGATGTCTTCTGGAGCCATCTCCTGCCATTTTCTAGCTTCAGGCTAAATGGAAGCCCATGTGTGTATATTTGCCTGTGAACTAGCCCTCTCAGTTTAGACATTAATATTGGTATTGGTTAAGTATTTCATTGTTCACATTGTAATATAACATAAGGCTATTATAAATGTTAATTTGACATTTAATTTGAACTGTCAAACAAATAGAAACAAATACAATGTAACTATTCCATATCACAATCAAAATCACTTAGAGAAAACCCTGAAAAAATGGATTATAAAATTCTTTTCTCTGTTATTTTTGCTGCTATGTAATTATTACTATTTTTATACTGCCTTTTAAATATATATTTAATCAACTATATGTTTTATATATATTTGATCAACTTAATGTGGAGAATATACAGATAGGAAAAAAGCATTTAGGTAGGAAAAATGTTTTCTATCTCAAGGAAAAAAGCAACTCTGGAAGAAATAGATTATTTAAATAAACTCTTCACCCTGCAAGTTGGAAAAGAGGGAGGGGATGGGTCAGGTATAGAACCTTGTTTGACAGAATTTTATCTGAATGAGAAGGCAGTAATCCTCTCCCCCGCCTCCCCACAATAGTTTGCTTAGCAACCATTTCACTAGAACCAATTTCAGTCACTAAACAAGGACTACCTCTACTTAGTAGTCCTGCCTCCAGTTTTCTCTACAAGAAGCCTGTGAAGTGGATTAAAAAGAATCTTCCTCTTTGAAAAATCAGCTCACTTTTGTTTACCATACTACACCAAATAATGATTGTTTTAGTATTTATGTTTAAATACAAAATAAAAAGATCAAGAGGAAGCAACACCATTTAGAAGCTAAAGAAATTCATCTATTATTGTTTGTGCTCTTGTGGAATGGTAAGACTAAGGAGTGAAATATGGTAAGTGGTGATAGCTCTGCAAAAGTAGAGCTGGCAACCGTGGCAAAGATCAAAGAACTGGAACATCTTTAGAGAGCTCAGGAGTTCACCCACATGTGCTCCAGATGTTACTCATAAGGAGACTGCGGCAAAATGGTTTTCTACTGGATTGAGTACTAGGAGATGAGAGAATCAGCAGTCTTGTTGCAACTGCAGTGGAGACTTTTAAAGGGCACAAAGTTTTCCAAACCTCACTTTCTAATTTTCAGAAATTCTCTATTAATTATTTTAAAACTAGGAGAGAACTTCAGGATAACGGGTTTGAAAAGACTTTAGCAGATTATTTAAAAGAAAATTTAATTAAAAGCTTAAGAATTTGAAATAAATAACATAAAGCCAAGTAAGACTTTTGATCTGAGAAAGTTATAAATGAATTGCAAATGGGAATACTGACTCTTACTATAAAAATAAATAAGTTTTCATTTGCTTACCCTAGCAATTGCAAGTCAGAACAAAAGGTAAATGATGATTTCAGAAATTGAACACTAGAGGGAACTAAAGATTTTAAGTAGAAGGAAAAAATACAAGTCTGGTATTAGTTAATACTGGAATATACAAAATGATATGATATATAACATCAGAAATATTAAAGGAACTCTCTGAAGATTGACACCAGCAATCATCACTGGTAGTAATGATTTTTGCATCTATTGATGCACTAGGTCTAAAAATGTTAATGAAGGATTAACAGATCTGGAACAGGTTTTATCTGATAAGATTACAAATGACAAGACAAGAGAATAGTTTGGAAAAGGATGTTTTATTAGATAAACAAAAGAAAATGGGTAAAGTTTTAAAAATTAAAAAGGGAAATACAAATGATAAACAAACTAAATGACCTGGAAAAATGTTTTCTATCTCAAGGAAAAAGCAACTCTGGAAGAAATAGATTATTTTAAATAAACTCTTCACCCTGCAAGTTGGAAAAGAGGGAGGGATGGGTCAGGTATAGAACCTTGTTTGACAGAATTTTATCTGAATGAGAAGGCAGTAATCCTCTCCCCCGCCTCCCCACAATAGTTTGCTTAGCAACCATTTCACTAGAACCAATTTCAGTCACTAAACAAGGACTACCTCTACTTAGTAGTCCTGCCTCCAGTTTTCTCTACAAGAAGCCTGTGAAGTGGATTAAAAAGAATCTTCCTCTTTGAAAAATCAGCTCACTTTTGTTTACCATACTACACCAAATAATGATTGTTTTAGTATTTATGTTTAAATACAAAATAAAAAGATCAAGAGGAAGCAACACCATTTAGAAGCTAAAGAAATTCATCTATTATTGTTTGTGCTCTTGTGGAATGGTAAGACTAAGGAGTGAAATATGGTAAGTGGTGATAGCTCTGCAAAAGTAGAGCTGGCAACCGTGGCAAAGATCAAAGAACTGGAACATCTTTAGAGAGCTCAGGAGTTCACCCACATGTCATCCAGATGTTACTCATAAGGAGACTGCGGCAAAATGGTTTTCTACTGGATTGAGTACTAGGAGATGAGAGAATCAGCAGTCTTGTTGCAACTGCAGTGGAGACTTTTAAAGGGCACAAAGTTTTCCAAACCTCATTTTCTAATTTTCAGAAATTCTCTATTAATTATTTTAAAACTAGGAGAGAACTTCAGGATAACGGGTTTGAAAAGACTTTAGCAGATTATTTAAAAGAAAATTTAATTAAAAGCTTAAGAATTTGAAATAAATAACATAAAGCCAAGTAAGACTTTTGATCTGAGAAAGTTATAAATGAATTGCAAATGGGAATACTGACTCTTACTATAAAAATAAATAAGTTTTCATTTGCTTACCCTAGCAATTGCAAGTCAGAACAAAAGGTAAATGATGATTTCAGAAATTGAACACTAGAGGGAACTAAAGATTTTAAGTAGAAGGAAAAAATACAAGTCTGGTATTAGTTAATACTGGAATATACAAAATGATATGATATATAACATCAGAAATATTAAAGGAACTCTCTGAAGATTGACACCAGCAATCATCACTGGTAGTAATGATTTTTGCATCTATTGATGCACTAGGTCTAAAAATGTTAATGAAGGATTAACAGATCTGGAACAGGTTTTATCTGATAAGATTACAAATGACAAGACAAGAGAATAGTTTGGAAAAGGATGTTTTATTAGATAAACAAAAGAAAATGGGTAAAGTTTTAAAAATTAAAAAGGGAAATACAAATGATAAACAAACTAAATGACCTGGAAAAATGTTTTTTTATTGGATTTACAAAAGAAGTTTGTTAATGCCTTGAAGAAATCTGTGTGATTGGATAAAGAAGAACTGAACAGAAATTAAACTCTATAACAATATTTCATTGGATTAAAGCTAGAAATAGAAATGATAGAATATATTTGTAGGTCGGGTGGTAAATGTTGGTGATGGTTTGTTTTCCAAGATTTGTATTAGCTTTTATTACTTTAATCAAAATTCTTAGTAAAATGTTATCTGAGGGGGAGTAAGATCAAATACCACAATTTGAAAGTTAAAATAGAAATAAAATTATCTAAGCTTGATTATTTTTCCTTAAAATTCCTGAAGAAATATCTTTTATACATTTTACTTGTGCCTAATTTTGTATGGAGTGTCTTCTCTGTATTTCAAAAATATTAATGTTTAATTCACAACTCCTGCTTAATTGTAGGATTTTTTTTTGTCCCAATATTTTCCTTCAATTAATAGCAGCCAATGAGACCAATGCTATAATTTGGAAATATAGCAGAAGAGGCTAATAAATCCTTTGACTTCCTGCAGTTTTTTTTCCCCGTCCAATGTGCTTTTAAAAATAGCAAAAAGAATGATGTGCTTCTATGGAGATATATTAAGACAGGACTATGACCTAAGTTACTACCAATAAGAACCCAAACCCAGAAAAGTCACAAAAGCCTCTTGTTCTTTTTGTCTAGAACCGTTTGCCAAATCCATGTACATATTTTCTGTAACCTGCCAAATCAGAATGTGCTCCTTTAAAATCAAGGACTTGCAAGAATTCAAAACATATTGAATGACATATGCTATATGGAATTGCATAAAAGTAGCAGCTCTATTACAACTCATGGGAGCCTCAGATCTCAGTTCGGAATTGCAATGTTGTATCTGCCATTGTCTTCTTATAGTTCTCATCAAACGCCTCATTCTGAGCCACTGTAAAATAGTTCTTCCAATCTCCAGCAATTCCTAAAATGCACAATAATACAAATCAAATACCTATAGAGAAAGAAGCATATATACTATATATTATACTGTATATAATACTGCCTCTGTTCCAAGATTATCAGCTGAAAATGAGTGATAAAAGAATAGTTATTCTCTAAAAACAATAACTTATGTCTGTGTTTAGAAAATAAGGAAATGATCAGAGAGTTCATACAACCTCTTACCCTTGCGCATGAACGGAGAGATATTATGATCCATTACAGCAGTTGGAGCAATCGTGTAGTTTGTCATAGGATTGTTCTTCATCACATCAAAAGATGTATGATAAACAATATTATCTACAACTGATTCATCAAGATTCTTTCCCAAGAAATGTATGATTTTCTTAATCTCATGCTTTGGATCCTATGGAAAATCATATTAAAATCATATTCATTTTTATGCACATTACCTTTCATAAAGTTTTGCTGCACACATGAAAGTTCTTAGAGGATAAAATAGATATACAGGAAGTGTTTGACTTACAATTGGGATAGGAATCTGTTGTTAACTCAGGTGCTTGGCTCACTCTCATTTCCGGGAGTGGTGAAATGTAAAATTTGTTACTACCGGTTCTGTGGGCGTGGCTTGGTGGGGGTAATGTGACTGGGTGGGCGTGGCCAACTTTTTTTTGTTTGTTTTAAAAGCATTTTTTATAACCTTTTCAGCTGAAGAGGTTGTAAAAAATGCTTTTAAAAGCCTCTGACGATTCCAGCTGAGCCGCACGATCATCAGAGCCTTTTTTTTTACTTTTAAAAGCATTATTTTGGCCAAAAAAAAAAAAGGATTTCAAAAGCTAAAAAAAAAACCTCTGATGATCATGTGGCTGACTGGGCATGGGGGGTGGGAACCAGGGATTTTTGCTACCAGTTCTCCAAACCACCTGTCGCTACTGGATCTGGCAATCAGGTCTGAACCAGGAGCATTTCACCCCTGGGCTGGATGAATGAGAGCATGCTGAATTATTTCAGTTCTGTGCCTGCTTGGATTTCAGCAATCCAAAAGGTCACAAAACTGAAATCCTTAAATATGCAGCTCTTTCAACTTGCAACAGTTCATTTAGTGACCATTCAAAATTACAACGGCATTGAAAAAAGTGACTTATGATTATTTTTCATACTTATGACCATTGCAGCATCCCCATGGTCACATGATTAAAAGTCAGATACTTGACAACTGACTCATATTTATGATGGTTGCAGTGTTCCAGGGTCACATGATCCGCTTTTGCGACCTTCTGACAAGCAAAATCAATGGGGAAGTCAGATGGACTTAACAACTATGTTACTAATTTAATAAATGCAATGATTCACTTAACAATTGTGGCAAGAAAAGTTGTAAAATGGGGCAAACTCACTTAACAAATGTTTCACTTAGCAACATAAATTTTGGGCTTAATTGTGGTCATAATTCAACTACCTGTATTTTAGCTCTGAGACTGCTTGGATTGCCTTCAGCAGGCAATTCTTTCAGCCAGCTTCAAAATAAGAGGGAATCCTCTTGGAAGTGGGAAGCAACTAACAACTTTTCTGGCCAGCTTCCCCTGTGACTTGCTTGCAGGAGCCAGCAAAGAAGATTGGAAATGATAATCATAGGATGATTATCACAGGATAATAATGATAATCACAGGATAATAATGATAATCACAGGGTATTTGGCAACTGGTCTTAAGTACAAACAGGTTCACAAGCATCCAGATTGCAATGATATGGTGGGATGAGGGTGGAATGTTTTATGACAGAACTGCTTACAGTTTGCAAAGCACCTTTTCTAAGGCCATTGTTTATTTGAACCATTGTTAAGCAAATGGTTATAATTCAAGGACTATCTGTAATCCTTTGTATTGGACTAAAGGGTTCCAATATCCGACTCAAAAAAAAAGTTTCTTAAAATATTATATGTAAAACTATTTTTCTTCTATGCCATTTCTGCCCTAATATCCTATATGAGGTCCATATGGCCCTGACCCTACTGGGCTTCAGGAAGCATTAGGACTTGGCTCTAAGCTTTATGTATAGTTCTGGTAAGCAATAGCAGTGGTTTAATAATCTGATTCCTCCCAGCATGGTTGCTTTTTAAAAAGTTTTCAAATTGTTTGAACTCTGTAAATTGCCTGGAATTATAAACAAGTGGACTTCATTGATTAAATAATAAATCCATTTTAACCGCCCAGTCATATAGTCGATAGGCTGCATATACATTTAATAAATAAATAATAATTGATAAAATATTTGAAAGGTATTTATTCTGTTACCTCTTTCATGTCTTCATAAAACAAGTACAATATGGGGTGATCATTTCTCTTATTCCACCAGCTTTTCACATGATTGTACCAGGAGCCAAAGATCATTGCTTATAAAAAAAAAGAGAAGCAGTTATAAGTCAATCACCCTTCAGGCACAAGTACACTAGAAATATTTAGCAACTCACATGCGTCTTAGCCTCAATTTCATCTGGAATTTGCCAAGAATAATGTGGTCCATATGAAACAATATGCATAGCAAATACTTTATTTTTTTCTAAATTGTAAATGTTTATAGTAATCTCACAGTTATTTCAGCCTGCAAATATAGCTTACACTGCTTTCTAATAGTATTGTTGCCAAACACCCCTATTTATGTCAGCTTTTGGGAGAAAGATGTTATTACAATTTGGCCAAGTTAGGCTTTCTATCAATATGTGGCTGACAGTCTGTGGCTACATCAAAAGTTAATGAAAACTCTGGCTACCAAGGGTCTGATTTTGAAAATAAAGTAAAACTGTATTTAAGTTCACTGTATGTTGAAACATTCTGGTTTAGCTTCATCTATTTGGATAACAATAGGCTGAATCTAATTACTACATCTGACAGATTGGTATGCTGATTAAAATCATCAGGCTGCAAACCAGAAGACTGTGTTTTGCCTTAAGTATGAAGTTAGCCGGCAGGCAAGACATTCTCTCTTAGCCCTAAGAAAGCAATGGTAAATCATTTGCAAAAATTGACCCTGGGGGTCAAGACTAACTTGTAAGCATAACTTCCATCCTTGTAAACAACAATATGTGAATGCTGTCAAACTGGATATGTAGACAGAGTAAATTTTTAAATTTTGGCACTGCTTTGTCGCAGCTGCACAGTTAAAAAAGAGAAGTGCAAAGAGCTATGAAATATTGACTTGGTTATCACGCTTGTCTTTTCAATAATAAAGGCTACTATTCAACGTCAATGTTCAAGCAATAACTTATTATAATATAGTACTTCTCAATTTATGACAATGTATTAATATGAAACCATATTAATTTTTTTCCCCATAATTTTTTCCCCCAGAATTGGATGAAAAGGATATAATGGATTTGAAGAAAATGAGTACTTTAATCTCCTTTACTGTTCTTGAGTATTTTCAACCACTATTAGACATACAATGTTACAAGATATATATAAACATAACTCATGTGACAGATGTCCTACCTAAGAAGGAGACATTTTCTTTCTTTCCTTTTTTTTTACTAAAAAAGAAAAAATGCTGTCCATTGTAGGAATTTAGCACCCATCCCCCTCCTAGAAGAATGGAATATTTTAGAAAATACTTAAAAGGCAGAATATATTTCCCTGGATGAGAAATGGAGAAACATGTTTTAAAGACAAAGCAGCTCCCTGCAACTTCCTGACTCCCCCCCACCTTTGTCAATGGGCCATTAAAGCCTCAACCAAGCTCACTCAATCCCCCCATCATTTGCAACACAATAGAACAGAAACTCACCACATGGCAAGGCTCAGGCAAGCTTGAGGGACAACCTACAATGTTAACTAAGACCCCTAGACCACCTGGGAGTTTGACAACCAATCAGGATACTCTTCCTGTGCCCCAGAAAGTTCAAAGCTCAGAAAAAGCATAAAGCCAGGGAGCACACAGGATCTCAGCCCTTTTCTGTTCAGGAACTCAAGCCATGTGATCCTGACCACCATTAAACCATCTTTCCAAGCAGTCTCCATGTTTCCAGTGTCTTTGTCCCCACTTGGAACTGAACCCAGATGGATATTTCTTCCAACACCATAATCTGACTTTGGTTTTTCTTCAATAAATCAGCAGCAAACTCATTCAGTCTCATCACTTTGTTTCCTGAAAACTTACTTTTTCCTGTCATGAATTTCTCCAGGTAGTCACTCCAAGAGCCAGGATCTGGATGTAGCTTATTCATCAAGTCAAAGTGATAAAAGGAGACAGCAACATCCTTTGCATTGCGAGCCATATAGATCATCTTCATTGGAGCAAAGAAAAAATACATAGAATGCATAAACTGTATTGGTAGGTTTTCACTACTGAAAAGTCTAGAGTAATGAAAAAACACCTGGGATTATGGCTTTTTATAAAACAGTGGTGCTCAACCAGGCAACCTCACAGAATTCCATTTGGATGCACCTAGGGCTTGCCTAGAATCACTAACCCTTCATTAAAAATATTTTAATAAACTTGTTAATCTGAAAAACATGTTATCAGATTCTTTACTTCCTGCATTCCTTGCAGGATTAGCCTTGTAAAGTGGGAAAAGATTTCTTCTAACAACCGGTTCTCTGAAATGCTCAGAAAATTATCATACGGTTTGGAAGAACCGGTGCAAACCAACAGGAGCCCAGCACTGCCTCTGATGGAGGAATCTCTAATTTTAGCAAGACTTCCCACCTAAAGGACAAAATGACTTGAAGAGTTGAAGAATCAAATGAGCTAGTGTATGGATTGGCATCTGACCTCCTCCAACAATCTTAATTCTTGGAGAACTACACTCATAAAAAGATGTAAGTAACTAGCAACTCTGATGATAGTATTTGAGGGAAATTTACTTCTAAAGTGTTTGGGTTGTTTTAGATTAGAGGGCCTCTGCCATCCAGACCCTTTCACAATGTATAATGCTGACAAATGTATTTACCTTGCAGCCTTTGTCCCAGAAAGACTTGGGAAGTAGGTTTACTGGGAGGTGGGTCTTCACCAAGCGAGGAGAGGGCATATGAATTAACTGTTCTGTGCCTTGCAAGCAAAACATGAATGGTAAGGAATAAAATAAAATAAAATCTTAAAAAAGCTTTCCACTAATATAGCAGAACCCTAAGCATTATCTTTGAAAAAGCTTTCAGGACCAACTCCCTTCCCAAACTATGGTCACTAGCCACAGTCATCCCTGTCTTCAAAAAGGGAGACTCCAGCCTAGTTGAAAATTATAGACCAATTTCTTTATGCTGCGTTACCTGCAAAGTAATGAAATCAATCATCAACCAATCTATCACCCTCCACTTTGAAATAAACAACCTACTCTCTAATAAACAATTTGGTTTCAGAAAAAAATTATCCTGTAATTTACAACTTCTTCACTACAAAAACATATGGACTACAAATCTTGATCAGGGCAAAGCAATAGATGCAATTTATATAGACTTCTGTAAAGCTTTTGACTCAGTGGTACATGACAAACTTCTCCTAAAACTAAAATCCTATGTCATCTCCAGACCTCTCCACAATTGGATAACAGCGTTCCTGTCAAAACAGACAACAATGGTCAAAATAGGCAGTGCCCTATCAAATCCTGTTCCTGTCGATAGCGGCATTCCCCAAGGCAGCATTCTTGGACCAACACTCTTCATATACATTAATGATCTCTGTGACCATATTATAAATAATTGTGTTCTCTTTGCTGACGATGTTAAACTATTTAACACTACCAACAATACAGCTACTCTTCAAAAAGACCTTGAGTTTGTGTTGGAATGGTCAAAAAATTGGCAACTCCAAATCTCAACCAGCAAATGCTCTGTCTTACACATTGGAAAAAAGAATCTGAACACTAAATATTGTAGATGACCCCCATATATAGTTATTTCATGCTTATGCTTATATATACTGTTGTGACAAATAAATAAAATAAAATAAATAAAATAAAAATATTATAAAGACGATATAGAAAATAATTGGAAATGCAGGAGGCACCTATTAAACTGATTAATTCAGTATATGTGTCGGGGTGGGGGTGTCTTCAAATCAGTTTTGACTCCTGGAACTATTTAGTACTTATTTAGGTGATTTAAAAAAGGCTAAAAGACCACTGATAAACACTGAAAAAATATAATGTGACTAAGAAGGATCATTAAAGGTTGAAGATTTTCTTAAAGGTTAATAATAGATTTTTCATCATCATTTAGTTCCTTTCGCATAAAGTGCATAGGGCAGTAAGCTTCTTCCGATGAATCCTATCTGTGGCAGCATTTTCAGAATCTTCCCATTTGATATCCATTGTTATTGATTTTTCGAAAACTGAAAACTGAACTCTACTAATCCACGTAGGCAGCAGTCTTTGAATATCAGTTTCATGTTTACTGTTGGATACTCTTTGATAAAAGCAATATTTAAGATCATTTTCCTTCCAGTTTTAGGAACCTTTTCTCAAATTTATCCACAGACATTCCTAATACATTCTATTTGGTGTTGCCTGATGTTTCCCAACTATTGGAGAATTTGTAGAAAACTTAGTATATGGATAAGCTCCCCTTCAAACAAGTTAACAAGTTCTGGAGAAGTCTTGTGAGCAGTGGAGGATATAAAAGCTGAACTACTTGCACAGTATTTATTATTCTATATTTGTCAAAGAAAATAAGTGGTAACTTCAGGGTGGAACAAATATGTGGTCTGTCATGTATCTTGTGTCCCTCTCCCCAAACATTTCTGAAAAAGTCAGTAAATTTATTTATTTATTTATTTATTTTATTTTGTCACACAGTATATATAATCATAAGCATGAAATAATTATACAGTATATAAGCATATATATATGTAAGTATGAGTATGTAATAAGTATATTAATTGGATATAACGAAAGGAAACAATAGGATAGGAACGGTAGGCACGTTTGTGCTCTTATGCACGCCCCTTACAGACCTCTTAGCAATGGGGTGAGGTCAATAGTAGACAGTTTTTGGATGAAGCTTTTGGAATTTTGGGAAGAGACCACAGATCATTGTTGCCAACATACCAAAAGAGGCACTGCCAAACATTTTTAACATCTTTCAAACCCATTGCTGCCACTTCAGTTGACCTAGTGACCTGTGAGGATTTTAAATTTATCAATGTGGACCTTTCTTCTCTAAGTATGCAGTGCTGCTCTGCATTATCTGTAAACACCCGAAAGCATACAATGGGCAAAATAGAAATTTGATAAATAAATAAAATAATTTCTCAGGTTTTCAGTTCTCTGGGATTGCACATAGCACACTTAATCTGGAACCAGCAACCCACTGGTAATCCACTTTAGGAATGATCATGGGCAAATGAAGAATTTGGATGTAGCCTAAGTATTTTTTTTAAAAAATGAAATGTTAAGCAAATGTTTGCCCAATCCAATGCTTTTGTTAAAATACCAAAAGCAGCATCTTGCCACTATAGTGAGTGTCTGCCCCTTTCATGTCTATGTGCTATCATGATGCATGTACAAGCTTATATTGCATTTATCCTTTGTCTTCCTTTAATCCTCCTGTTTAGGACTCTGAACTTAGAGACTTGTCTGCAGGGTATTTGATTTCCTTTGATCTCCTTTGATTTCTACTATCCATCCAGTGGATTCAGAAACTTCTTTTGAAAAATGGCTTCAAGAAATAGTACGTATTTTTTGTGTTCTGTAATGTTTCTTTTTTGTTCTGATGTGTGTATGAGTAAAGCCATTTGATAGTGATTTTTTTCTAGGTCCTCTTAGTGATAGCTCAGACCAGAGGAGAGGAAAAAAGATATCTGTAACATTTAACTAACAAAATAGCCTTTACTAAGATACAGGAACAATGCAGTATTATGTATTGATTCCCCATAAGTATCAAGCAAGCCTCGAAGGAGCTGGGTCTGATAGTAATGCTAGAAAACTGAATTAATTTTTTTCATTTAGTTGGGTTTTTTTAAAAAAAAATGATATTGATATGAGAAACATAGTGTTCTGTTTTAATATGGATTAATAGGTATAACCATGATTCCATCATATATTTGAACATATGGGATGGTAGCCCATTAAATAAGTGATGAAGTGATGAAGTAGTGATGAAGGGCTTTTTGATCTTTTCTTATTTTTCTTTGGGTTTTTCTTTATGCCATATGATGCTCCACAAATTGTTCTTTCAATTGGCTTAGGACTTGACGCAGCAAATCTATTTGGATAGCTATATCACACTTATTTCATGCAATGCAACCTTCTTCTCTTACTTTTAAAGACAAATCTCTGTTGTTTTTCTCCTATTTCAGACAGTAAATGGACAAAGTAGACCCTCTTCCAAAAATACATATTTTAAATATTTCCACATATTCACAACATAAATGTTTTATTCACTCCAAGAGATTAAATAAGGGAGTACAGAAATGACTTTCTAGATGCATCTCTTGATCTTTTCTACTCTGTGTCTCTAAAGTACACATTAATAAATAGGATCAAAGCTTACCTGCTGGCATCTTTCCTGGCACAACAAATTCTAACATAGGCACTTTATTGAAAATAGCATCTCTTTTGCATTTATCAAGATCACCATTATTCAGAATCATATCCACAATTTCACTTAGCCACGTTGTGCCTGGAAACAAACAGGTTTGACAAAAGTTGTACTGAAATCTGCATTCCAAGAAAAAAAAAACCTTCATAAAATGAAGGCATCATGAAAAGGTGACAAATCATCAGGTTGCCCTTTTCCAATACTGAAAACTCACCAGATTTGGGATATGTGGCTATCACAATATCATCTGGCCTACTCTGGAAATTTTCAATTCTATCCCAGTCAAAGGAGAATGCATAGACTATAGGAATGCCATGGACCATCTGGCAGTCCTGACGAAGGTAATCTCGCGTAGCCATCTGGAGAAATGTCAAGCAATAGAGTCAAAACAAATAAAAGGAAAATATGCAAGAGTTCCCATACCTTATCAAATATTTTGCTAAATAAGTTACTTTAATCAATTCAAACTTTGACCATAATGCCAAATAAAAGACTAATTGTACATTTTATCTTTTTGACTAGATATTTTAAGGGTGTCTTCTTACCACTATTTCGTTTCAGAGCTTTAAAAACACCTTTTATATTCCATTCATATTTATTTAAAAAATTATCACCAATATTGTTAAATAAATTCAAGACAGTAATTGTATAATTAGAAGTCCACCTTGTAATATATTATGCTGAAAATATTACTTTAATGTCCAAAAGAGATGCTGTCAACACGTTCAAAGATACTTTCTCTTGCAACACTCCATCTCACTTCTTTATTTAAAGATTCTTTCAATTTAAAAACAATTGAATGAAAAAGCAAATAGTATCTTGGCATATAAACCCTACTGGCATTCTTAGAAAATAAAAATCATGGTTGGGATAGTATAAATTACACTTGGGGTTGGTTCATTTATCAGTTTGTCTTCTGGTAAATGTTTGTGCCTAGTGTTTGCCCTTATGGAACCAATACTTATGAGATATCATTTTGTGAGACCACTTATGGCATGCTTCTAACATTTGAATTACGTCCACCAGAAGATACCCAACAACCTTCTAGAGAAAAGCAAGGACCTGCAATGAGTCTAGTCATTAATGATGTGCCAGGGACAAATCCAACAGAAATCCCAGCAGAAAAACCTTTCCACGGAAATTTCACAGAATTGTCTAGGGCTAGGCAGATGCCAGAAGTCAAGATTGAGTTTGCAATTGGAAGACTTTGCATTGGCTTTGCTCACCCATTACCTTGAAATCAGCCAATCATAGTTTAGCCTATGTGCTATGCAAAGTCCCTGATTGTTATTTTACTGTTTGATACTTTATCTCCATAAAGTCAATTTAACTAAACAGACTATGGTTAAGTTCACCATCACCTTTTTAACAGATGCTGATGGCCACGTTTTCAAAAACAGCATCATAACTGAAAATTACTAATTCATGCAAAATCTTTGCAGCAGAAAACCTTGCAAATTGAATATATTTGTTTAGTAAAGAAAAATAAATTGCAGTTTCACATAATTACAATGTTTTGCTTAATAGTGAATATTTTTTTGAAGTTGATCATTATTTTTCTACAAATAAAATTGAACTGAGCATGTATTTCAGTATTCTTCGTTCTATATGACAACCAGATAAGACCATTATATGTTTGTTGGTTTTTATAAATCATAAAATATTATATTATATTATAATATAATATAATTATAAATCATAATTTAAACATTCAAATTGGTGTATAAACCCATTTACGTGATTTAAGTAAACCAGGAAGTGGGGTTAGACTCCCATGTCAAAAAAACTCTCCTCTATATCAATTCAGAGGCTGGATCCCCTAAACCAGGGGTCAGCCGCCTGTGGCTCTTTCACCCCTCTGCTGCAGCTCCCTGTCACTCAAAATATTTGTCACAACTGCCAATGTGCAACACCCGCCGGCACACGATTTATTGAGCTTTTCAATCCCCAGTAGGTCAACCATGGATAAATCCAAGAAAAGAAAAGTTTCAGAAGAAAACAAAATGTTTAATTCAACTACATATCCTAGTTTTGTGACCACTCAAGAAATAGTCAGGCACAAGAAGGGTTTTGTGGCTCCTGGTGTTTTCTTTTCTGTGGGAAACAGGTCCAAATGGCTCTTTGAGTGTTTAAGGTTGCAGACCCCTGCCCTAAGCCCTATTTTAAACCCCTCAAAGCTTTATTTATTTTTATTTATTTTATTTATTTAATTTGATTTTTATACCGCCCTTCTCCCGAAGGACTCAGGGCGGTGTACAGGCAAAATAAAAACAACAATACAATATACACAATTTAAATACCCTTAAAAAACTTATTCAAAATTAGCCTGATATTAAAAAATCATCATCAATTAAAACCCCATTTAAAATTTGTAAAATTCCCTTTTAAAATCCAATTAAGCCAGCCCCGCGCGAATAAAAAGATGGGTCTTCAGTTCGCGACGAAATGTCCGAAGGTCAGGTATTTGACGTAAACCAGGGGGAAGCTCGTTCCAGAGAGTGGGAGCCCCCACAGAGAAGGCCCTTCCCCTGGGGGCCGCCAGCCGACATTGTTTGGCGGACGGCACCCTGAGAAGTCCCTCTCTATGGGAGCGTACGGGTCGGTGGGAGGCATGTGGTAGCAGCAGGCGGTCCCGTAAGTACCCAGGTCCTAAGCCATGGAGCGCTTTAAAGGTCGTAACCAACACCTTAAAGTGCACTCGAAAGGCCACAGGCAGCCAGTGCAGTCTGCGCAGGAGCGGTGTTACATGGGAGCTACGGGTAGCTCCCTCTATCACCCGCGCAGCTGCATTCTGGACTAACTGAAGCCTCCGAGTGCACTTCAAGGGAGCCCCATGTAGAGAGCATTACAGTAATCCAAGCGAGAGGTAACGAGAGCATGAGTGACTGTGCATAAGGCATCCCGATCAAGGAAGGGGCGCAACTGCCGGACCAGGCGAACCTGGTAGAAGGCCCTCCTGGAGACGGCCGTCAAATGATCTTCAAACGACAGCCGATCATCCAGGAGGACGCCTAAGTTGCGCACCCTATCCTTTGGGGCCAATAACTCGCCTCCGACAGCCAGCCGCGGCTGCAGCTGACTGAATCGGGATGCCGGCATCCACAGCCACTCCGTCTTGGAGGGATTAAGCTTGAGCCTGTTTCTCCCCATCCAGACCCGTACGGCTTCCAAACACCGGGACAGCACTTCAACAACTTCATTGGGGTGGCCCGGGGTGGAAAAGTACAGCTGAGTATCATCAGCGTACTGCTGGTATCTCACCCCGAAACCACTGATGATCTCACCCAACGGCTTCATGTAGATGTTGAACAACAGGGGCGAGAGAATCGATTTCGCGGGACCCCACAAGTGAGGCCCCTCGCGGTCGACCTCTGCCCCCGTCAACACCGCCTGCGTCCGGTCGGAGAGATAGGAGGAGAACCACCGATATACGGTGCCTCCCACTCCCAATCCCCAGCCGGGCGCAGCAAGATACCATGGTCGATGGTATCAACGCCGAGAGGTCTAATAAGACCAGGGCAGAGGAATAACCCCTGTCCCTGGCCCTCCAGAGATCATCCACCAATGCGACCAAAGCTGTCTCCGTGCTGTATCCGCCGGAAGCCGGACTGGAACGGATCTAGATAGACATCTTCATCCAGGTATTGGGGTAGCTGTCGCCACGGCACTCTCTACAACCTTCGCAACAAAGCGAAGGTTGGAGACTGGACGATAATTACCCAAAATAGCTGGGTCCAGGAGGGCTTCTTAAGGAGGGTCTCACCACCGCCTCTTTCAAGGCGGCAGGAAAACCCTTCCAATAAAGAAGCGTTGATAATCCTCTGAGCCAGCCTCGTGTCACCGCCTGAGTGGCCAGTACCAGCCAGGAAGGGCACGGGTCCAGTAAACATGTCGTGCCGCAGCCCCCAACAACCTGTCGACGCCCTCGGAGCCACAGGGTCAAACTCATCCCAAATAGACTCAACAAGACGTGCCTCCTCTCCCTCGCTTGATCATCCCAATTTCGGTCCAGACCGTCCCTCAGCTGAGCGATTTTATCGTATAGATAACCGCTAAACTCCTCGGCTCGTCCTGCAACGGGTCATCCCGCACCTCCTGATGTAGGAGAGAGCGGGTCACCAAACAGGGCGGCCGGGCGGTTATCTGCCGACGCAATGAGGGTGGAGGCGAGAAACGCCGCTTCCTCATTGCCACTAGGTAGGTCCTAGAATAGGACCTAACTAGTGTCCGATCAGCTCGAGCGACTGGACCTCCAGGTGCTCTCCAGGCGCCTTCTCTGGCGTTTCATCTCCCTCAGCCCCTCGGAGTACCAGGGGCCGGACGAGATCTCCGCCGGGTCAGAGGTCGCAAAGGCACGACACGGTCCAAGGCCCGCCGCGCCTGTTCCCAGGCCGTGACCAGTTCCTCAGTCGTGCCGTGGGCCAGTTCCTCAGGGAATGGCCCAAGCTCCGCCAGAACCTCTCGGGTCCATCAGGCGCCTGGGACGGAACCACCGTATAGGTTCCGCCTCCCGCGGTGGTGAATGGCGGTTCGGAAGTCTAGGCGAAGGAGAAATGATCCGACCATGACATTGGTTCTGTTACTAAGTCATCTAACACCAGATCATTAAGCCACTGCCCAGAGATATAAATCAGATCCAGCGTGCCTCCCCCCGAGTGCGTAGGGCCATCATTTACTCGAATCAGGTCCAAGGCCGTCATGGAAGCCTGAAACTCCCGAGCTGCCGTCGATGACAAGCCAACTGATGGCAGGTTAAAATCCCCCATGACTATAAGTCTGGGGGTTTCGACCGCCACAGCAGCGAGCACCTCCAACAGCTCAGGCAGGGCTGTGGTCACGTAGCAAGGAGCCAGGTACGCGATCACCAAGCCCAACTGATTCCTATAGCCCCATCGCACATAGAGGGATTCACAGCCGGCAATCTGAGGAACAGTGGTCTCCCTCGGCTCTAGATCCTCCCTAATGACAACCGCCACCCCCCCACCCCTACCTTGGTCCCTCGGCTGATGGAATGCTCGGAAACCTGGCGGGCACATCTCGACAAGGGGGACCCCCCCCTCTGGGCCCAACCAGGTTTCCGTAATACCCATAAGGTCCGCGGACTCCCCCTGAATAAGATCACAAATCAGGGGGGCCTTATTAACCACGGACCGAGCATTACATAGCATCAGCCGAAGGTCCAAGCTCTGAGGATCATGGCCACCCGGGGAACGGGTCGGGACTGAGGGGCCGGAGCACGCGATCGCTCTCAAACAACGAACGCGTGCTCCCTCAACACGATACGGCCCCTCCCCCCCGCCATATCTGCCTCTCCCACTTACCGTACAGATTGAGTAACCCTCTAAACCTGGAACGTCTTCCCCCCCTGCCTTCAGACAAGATGGAATAGTGTCGCGAACTAGCACAGGGGCTGGATCCCTCCCCGGCGGGTTTTGTCCCCCACCCGCCAAATCCCTCCCCCCCCTTAAAAAACCCTTATTTAAAAAACTATTTAAAAAACCCCACAACTTCTTCTTGGCCGCATGCCACCTCTCTGGGTCCCAAGACCCTTCGTTAAGGTAGGCCCTTGATAGTTTGGAGGGCCATTCCTGCGAGGCGGGGGAACCTCGCAGTTGTCGTAGTTCGGCGAATGAGTATCTCATGGGAAATAGTCCATTTACAGCGACAAGATGTCCATTCCTGACCGGCGAAGATGTTCTGGTCGTACCTGTAGATCGTCAAACCCGGTGTTAGGCATATTACTGGCCACTCGGGCAGAGATATTATCATAGTCCGTAGAAAGTCCAAATGGGTCCAGAGACAACCAGGGCTTGGCATAATAGCCTCCCCTTGGTTGTTTCCTCGGCTACAAAGATGGAAAAGTCAGTAGCCGGGATAGTATCCCTTGGGTTCCCGGCAGCATACCATCATGGGTCAAACCCGTGAGGCCTGCTAATCAGGACGAAAGCTGATTGTATTTCAAAATTAATCCAAAAATATGGTATACAAACCAGAATAGCAAGATTCACACATTAGACAAGCCATAAAATGTTAATTCTGGCTGGAGTTTGCTTTAGCATATTGCTTGAGGATAGCCACAACTCCCACTCTTCCATCTGAGAGCAGCAATCAAAGCGATAGCCCCATTCACCACAAACCACTCTAAAAAATTGCAGCAGAAATAATTTCAAATGACCCCACATTAGATTATACCACAGAGTTCTTATATGAGGATATAAATCCTGACAGCTTTTTTTCCCCCTCTGCTTTCCGAACTGGCAGGTAGGGGGTGGGATTTCATTATTTTCTGCTCTCAAATCATGAAAGAAGCCTGAAGATTCGACTAGGAGTTGCAAAACAGTCCCAAAATTTCTGAAAGCCATGTTATTTACACTGAGAATTAGAAATAAAGCCTTACCTTTAATTTTGTAGCCCAAACTGACAGCCTACAATAAGGAAATGTGATTTCCTTTCCAGGTCTACAGACTGGGAAGGATCTCTGCAGGGTTTTAGCTAGTCAGAGGCCTTTAGAAACACAGCTAAGGAAACCAAAGGTCCCTATTGCCTAATCTCTGTATGCAAAATAGGTGGAGCTTGGGAGTCTGAGAGGAGTAGAACTGAATGATTTGCTTTTTCTTCTAGAAGAAGAAAAGATTAAAAGGGGTCAAAAAACAGGGAACAGATATGGTATGGTGCCTACTTTAGTTTTCTGTCCAGTCATTTCCAAAAGTTTCCTTCCCCCCGCCCCACCAAACTCTTGTTACTGTTGTTAGTTGTGAAGTCATGTCCAACCCATCCTGACCTCATGGACAACATTCCTCCAGGCCTTCCTGTCCTCTGCCATCCCCCATAGCCCATTTAAGCTCACGCCGACTGCTTCAGTGACTCCAGCCAGCCACCTAGTTCTCTGTCGTCCCCTTCTTCTTTTGCCCTCAATCGTTCCTAGCATTAGGCTCTTCTCCAGTGAGTCCTTCCTTCTCATTAGGTGGCCAAAGTATTTGAGTTTCATCTTCAGGATCTGGCCTTCTAAAGAGCAGTCAGGGTTGATCTACTCTAGGACTGACCAGCTTCATCGCCTTGCAGAACTTTAGAAGCTGGCAAAGCAAATGGTGCTTTGAGAACACAATAAAGGAAAAGATTGCCTTTTCAGCAGCCAAATGTAGTTTAATTGAACAGAGAGATGCCTTTTGATCTGTCCCATGCTCTTCAGCACTGATACAGCAGGCACAAAATTAAAATTGCATGAACACAAATGTGCTGGGAAAGGTAACTTGGATTCTGCAAGGGTGGTACCTCCGTTGGAGGATCACAGAAAAGGCACTCAGGGAACATACTGTAATATTGATTCACCGGTTTAGCAGATTACCTTGGCTGCTTGATCAACCTATTGTTTACAGCTTTTTCTGTTTTTTTCCTGAAACAAGATGTTCAGAACACAACACTGATCTCATCTGTTTCACTTTACAGTTTGTACCTGATGATAGAAGTGCACCACCTCTATAAATAAGATGGCATGAAATTGATTAGTGCTAATGGAATAAGTGGTGCTAAGTGTTCTGTTTCTAAATTGGGAGACAGCAATTTCCTGAGGTTGTCCAAAGTAGCTAAATGGAAGGAGAATCTGCTCCTTTCTGACTATTGCAAGCTATATAGAATCATGTTTTGAATTTTAACCTGATCACTTAGGGAAGTCCCAAATAACATAAGCAACCTGCAACTGTGTCTTCCATGATCTTTGCCCATAACTTTTGATGTTTCTACTGACGCCTGCTATCTCTAGGCTCTTGATTATCCAATCATGTGGCAGAGAGTTGAATATCCTTTTGTACTTAAATCTACGTTACGTAAGAAGTCTTCCTTTTCTTGCAGTTTTCCAAAATCGTCTTGTCAATTATGAGTTGATCTTTTGTTCCTCTGCTGTTCAGGCAATTTCTTTTCTGCTCAGGTGGAAAGAGATTGATTTCAGCTAGATGCTTTTGGACTGCATCAGCTACCACACTAGTTAGCCATTTGAAAGTTGTTAATAAGCAGGTAATTGGCTTGTAAGATGCCTGATACAACCTTTTTGGCTGGATCTTTCATTATCAGGTAGGTTTGTCAGAAAGTAGCAATTCTTCAATTTCTCGTCCTTGCAATATATTGTTAAACTGCTTGGCAACTATAGGTATAGATCAGTCAGATGTTTCAACCCAAACAATGCAATTCATCTTTAACCTGGAGCTGACCAGTTTTTGATCTTCCTTGCTCTTTCCTCTACTATTTGTGCTCTTATTACTAATTCCTTCATTTCAGCTTTTTTATTATTATCCACTTCCTTTAACATTTCTTTGGGTTATCACATATCCACCTCCTTTAATATTTTTGGGGGTTATCCCATATCTGCACTAGAACTGCACTGTTTGTTTATTGTATGGCATATACATGGACTCACAGTATATATTAACATTTCATTTAGATTAGTAGAACACAATAAAATATAAATATTTTTAAAAATCTATGTTCAAATATCAAAGTCCAGGCCATCTACCATTGAAGTACAGCATCGTTTATATTTTTAAAAAATCAGATACAACTGGTGCTATATGCTCTCTGATTACAGCCAGTCAGGATGTGATCTACAGTTTGACATGGGATTCTGCAATCACATTGAGGATACTATGCTTCATTTATACATGGTCCCAGCAGACATTTCTTCCTTGGCACATTCTGCTGATTCACTGCAATCTCTCCACTGATGGGTTGATAGATACATTTCTGATGGGATTAAAATTAGAGGTTCTGCCTATAATTTGCAATTCAAGCTTTGCACCTGCTGATCTTCTTGGCTAGAGCTGTTATTTGCTACTATATTATTTCCGAAGCTTCCTTGATCTTCCTTGTTTCTAAGAGGTATTCTTTTGTTTTTTGGTCTTTAGCTTTTTCTTTCATCTGTTCTATCTTATTTGCATCTAATCTCAGCTTCCTGATTTTATTTTCCAGTCTGATCTTCCATTTTGTTTTTTCCTTCTTTGCTGAATTTCTCTATTGCCAATCCCCCTGGTTTGTTTCTGCAGTCTGAGTTACTTCCGACAAAGCTCTGATTTCTCTACCCAGGGTAGACCTTAGCAGTTCTTTCATTTTTGCTTCTCTGAATATTTTATTTTGTATTATAAATTGACATTGATCAGCTAGCCTCTGTTCTGTTATTTCTGATTTTAAATGTTGTCCTTTCAGAACTAGTTCAAATATCTTTCAAATATCCTCTTCTTATTGGACTTGAACTATAATAACGTATCATTATTTCTTTGTTTTCAATCACTATATATTTATGATGGATAAACATCCTTTCTTCTAGTAGTTCTGCAGCTGCTGGTCCTGATTGCTTAGCCAACAATCCTGAGTCCTAGAGTAGAGTAGAGTAGGTAGAGTAGGGTAGAGCAGAGCAGAGCAGAGCAAAATAACAGAATTGGAAGGTTCCTTGGATGTCTTCTATTCCAACCCCCTGCTCAAGCAGGAGATCCTATAGCGTTTTTTCACCAGATGTCCAGGAACTCTAACATCTAGTGATATCTGTAACATCACAAACTTCTAGATATGTCTGTCCCAGGTCCTTGGGAAGGACTTGGTTGGTAGACAAAATACCAAATCCAGTCTGACAATCTGAGTGTGCAACAAATTACAGATACTCCTTGACCTACAATAGTTCATCTAGTGACCATTTAAAGTTAAACAGCATTGAAATAAGTGACGTATGACCATTTTTCACACTTATGATTGTTGCAGCATCCCACTGATCATGTGATCAAAATTCAGATGCTTGGCAATGGACTCATATTTACAACAGTTGCAGCATCCCAGATTCACATGATCATCTTTTGCGATCTTCTGACAGTCAATAGGGAAGCCAGATTCACTTAACAACCGTATTACTAACTTTACAACTGAAGTGATTCACTTAACACCGTGGCAAGAAAGGTCATAAAATGGGGCAAAATTTACTTAACAAATATCTCTTAGCAATAGAAATATTGGGCTCAATTATGGTCCTGCATTGAGGACTACCTTGTATAAAATAAAATAATAAAAAGTGCTTTGTGGTTTTAAAATTCAAACATGCACTTGCCACATAGCAAGACTTAACAATTGTTGATAAGAAAGACAAAAAATTTGGATAGAAGAAAGCAAAATAAAAGACACAAAACTGGAGAAAATACAAGACCGGTAAATAGAAGTAGAATTAAGTCATGCTGGTTACTAAGTGGGTCATTACATGACCATGATCAATTTTATGACTGTTTTGCAGTGCAACAGTTATAGAATGATCATTGAAGTTGTTAAATGAACTCATTCCAAAGGGTGGTTTTGCTGGAAACTTCAAGTAAACACCAGTTTGGGTGGGGGGGAGTCATCAATTGCTCAAATGGCCATAAATGCAAGTCATGCACCCAAAATATGATCACATGATCATTGGGGCTGAGGGAGGTGCCATCATACTTTGAATTCAGGTTATAATTATCTTATTTTGAGTTCATTGTAACTTTGAATAAGTAACTAGACATAATTTGAGGAATACTTTTAATTTATCTAGCCCTATCATATCCTTGCAGTTTCCACTTTAACTGATTCCTGAATGCAGAGCCTGAGTAACTGTGTCTGTGAATTCTAATATTTCAAAGTATTAGGCAGTAGAAATCTAGGGAGCTACTAGAGGCTGCAAAGAGTTTTTGTTTTCTCTATTACTTTAATGGCCATCTAGATTTTTGCAACCCTTATCAGGGCTGTCAAACTCGTGGGCCATGGGCTGCATGCGTCAGATGCTGGCCACGCCCATGCCCGGTTTAGTGAAGGGAAAAAAAGTCATGATATGTCATGTGACTGTAAGGTCCCAAAATATACTTGAGTCACCAGAATGCCAAAAAGAGAAACTCAAGACGAGGCTTGCAAAAAGAAGCAGATTTTATTTATGGCCAAAAAACAAAATACTGGGTGGAATTGTATTTATTTATTTTATTTATTTATTTGTCACAACAGTATATATAAGCATAAGCAAGAAATAACTATACAATATATAATCATATATATAAGCATAAGTATGAAATAACTATATGAATTGGATACAATCAAAGGGAACATTAGGACAGGAACGGTAGGCACATTGGTGCTCTTATGCACACCCCTTTACAGACCGCTTAGGAATGGGGTGAAGTCAATAGTAGATAGTCTTTGGTTAAAGTAGATAGCCTTTGGTTAAAGCTTTGGGGATATCCAGAACATACAGATACAATGCATGTGAGGAGATAGCCACACCTTATGGAAGATATGGCATCCTTTTTATTCCCTCAGAGACATCAGCTTAGTACCCAATTCTGGCCTCCTAGTTTAGGTTTGTGTATTACTTGTTGCCCTGCAACAAGAAGAAGCCTCCCAATTAGCGTTATCTCTTCCATGAGCATTCCTTTGTTCTCCCAATTGGTCATTTGGCCCCCTGAGCTGCAGGGAACAGATCAAAGGTGTAAGTTAGGGCTAAAGTTTAAATTATCTCCTGGATGATGTTTGCAGTTCCAACCAAGATAGGTACCATGATCTTAGATGGTACAAGAAAAACAGGAAGAAGATTGATATGGGTTCAGATCAAATGACAGGAACATATGTTTGACAAATACTAGATACATTACAGCGGCCTAATAACAGATTATGTTTGTTACAGGAGATACACATATAAAGGCATAATACATGTGATACAAATACAAAGGCATATTTGTGTTATAGATATAAAGGTACAATATATGTGTGTCATACAAATACAAAGGTTATATATGTATTACAGGAACCTAATGGTTACGGAATAACAAGTTTCTACTAGTTCTAGTATACCAGTATATTATATTCTAGTATTATTTATTGTAGCTTATTACTGTTTCCCTTCATGACATTGCTTTGATGACACGAGTTTGACACCCCTGCCCTAGCTTATGACTCTATTTTTGTCATTAGTGGAAGAAAACTAATAAAAAATATATTAGCAGTTATTCTACCAGCTTCAAATGTGTTTTGAAATAAGATGGGCCTTGAAAAGTAAAACACTGTCTGGATATCCTGTTTACCAAAATCACACAATACTCTAATTATGAAATCTGTTGTCATTAATACACAGAAGGATTTTCTACAATAAATAGGTGCCTTGGAAATAAAGACAAATACAATGATGTAAGAAGTTTATGAAGCTGAAATCTCTCCCAGCTGCAGGGTTAATCAACCAGATAAATACTTTGTGGTGGTTTAAAGGCCTTAATAATGGCAAGGAGTTCTAATTTCCATGACATCATTGTTTACTTAGTAATAGCAGAGGATCTTGGAGATTAGCCAACTGAACAATCATGAATCTTTTGATTATGAAAAAATGTTAATTTTTGCACAACTGCAAAAATGAAATATGGAGAATATTGCTAATTATGTAGAAGCTACTAATGTATTGTTTCATTACAACTATGTTTGCCTCTGCTCTAAATCTTCCTTCGCTGCAATTGTGGATAATACCTTCCTAACATATGAACATATATGTTCATATCTCAGGATAGATGGGCCTCTCAGTTTTAACCATTATCATGCTAGGCAAGTGCTTGGTGGGTCAAGTGTTAAGGCTGAAATGCATGCAGTTTATCCTGGGTAGGAAAATGAGCAGCTGTAGAGCATCTTTCACATATTTTTCTTGTGCTCTTGGGAAAATTAAAGCCAATGTATATCTAAGCTATTAAAAAAGAACTATTTTTTAAAAATTGCCCTTTGATTTTTGCAGGTATTAAGCCGTTATTCTCAGGAGCACAAATCTATATGCCAAAGAGCAGGAATCATGACGCAATTCCATTCTGTACTGTGAAGCACTTTTATCTTTTAAGATAAAGGATTGCAAACAATGAATTGCCAATCAATGTCTATCCTTTTGGTCTCTTTGTTCTCAAAAGGGATTATCACCATGGTGTAATCCTATTAACTAACACACTTTTATACAACCCTGTTGCTCATTGAGCAAGATGAAAAATTAGCTGTATGAGAGTTATTCAACTGCCTTGCTTTTCTTGTGTATTATGATACTGTGAGAAGTCCCTCTTTCTTTCACTAAAGATCTTGCTGTTTGAAGAATGGAATCAGGATTAGGACTCTGGATTTAATTTAGGAGGGCCTGGACATAAATTTATTTGGCCAATAATCATTTCACAAGCTAGTCTCTTTTATACCGTTGTTGGAATTACAGTATTGTAGGAAGTTTGGACATAACCCTGAGCTCCTAGAAATATTAAAATATTTAAAAAAAAATGAAATAAAAAATGTTTACAGTACACTAGTGAGTCTACTGGAAAAATGTAAATATATTATGGTAGCTTCAGGATTGGAAACTTACACATTTCCATACAGAGTAGCTATCACTTTCCAATATGTAGTTCCTCTAAGAAACAAATGGAGGAATTAAGCTTTAACAATGCACAGTTTTTATCATAAGAGTGATAATCAGTAGTACCTGAATTGTTTAATGCTGGCTTAATGCCATGAGTTGCTCAGAAACAGCAGTCCTGGATCTATATCTGTTAGGGATCCTATAACGGCAATCTTCTACTAAAGACCCTGCATTATGAAGAGAGTTATGTTGGATGACCTTCATGATCCCTTCCAGTTCTGATTCTGTGACACTAAACCACTTGCATAAATACCATTGATCATTTAAAATTTTGCATAGGAACTGAAATAAATAAAAAATAATCAATTAGTTAGAATTAATTATTCCCCTTGAAATCAAAAAATAGTTTTTAGAGTATGTCACCCATAGAATGTTGGCAACGCTAAAAATAGTTTACAGTAAGTGGCTGTTAATAAAGAAACTTGATTTGTCAATAAGTTTAACCAAACTTTCTATCCAATCATTATTTTCAATCAGCCAGTCATCATTTATTTTGATTCTTCATTCAAAATATAAAACGATGAGAAAGTCCCAGGTTGTAGCATTGTCCTAAGAGCAAATAATATGATTGCTGCTTTATCTAGGAGATTTTCGATAACTTAAAACCTATCACAATGACAACAGGAAAGAATTTTCTGGTAATCTAAGAGCATTCTTCAACTATCTATTGAAGGGAGAGGTTATGTGAGTCATGCAAACAGCATAGATTCACAGGATCAGATCCATTCAGATTTAGGGATGGGACCATACAAGCCTTTCAGATGTATCTAAGGGTGCTGAGGCACTGAACTTGGGCAAAGAAAAACTTTTTGATGCTGCCTCTGCATTTTTGCAAACATGTTCAAAACTATATACAGTCCTGAAGTATGGCTCTTAAAAATCTAAACAGAAGAACTTCCTGGTCTTAATATTTAATATTTAGCTGTTCCGTAGTACAGTAAGTACTATAGTTGGAAACCTTTGTTAATTTGTGTCTTAATTTATTTGATGTAGCTGCTTGATGTACTTCCGTGGAACTAAGGAGAATGAAGAAAGATGGCACAAACAGATCATCAGTGGGACAGAAAAATTGGCATACCAACCCCCAGCCTGTGCCTCTTCCCAAATGTGCTTGTAGATGGGTGAGTAAAACCAGTCTGTACAGATAGTTCTTAGCTTATGACCATAACTGAGCATGAATTAGGGTTATAAGCCATGGCAGGTCACCATGTGATTGCAACCAATGTGCAACTTGTTTTGAGCTTGTTAAGTGAATGCCACAGTTCCCAACTGTGAACACAAACAAACAAATCTGTTTTCTCCAATGGATGGTTTTTGCTGGAAACAAGAAGTAAACATCAGAAACCAGCAAAACACTCTGAAAATCGTAGTCATGTGAATGCAAGCTGGTTGTCAAGCACCCAAAAATGCAGCATGTGGATGTGTTGTCACTGTCAGAATTTTGAAAATGGGTTGTAAATATTTATTTGATAAATTTATTTGCCACCTATTTTGCCATGGAGTTACTCCACGTGGCTTACAATAATAAAAAGGAAGAAAAAGAAAGGTCACAAAGAGAATTAAGATAATAGAACAATAAACAAAGCAATGATAAAGGAACAGAGAAGATACCAGGAGTCCTCCAACCAATGGTGGAACCTAATGCCCCCTGGAAGGAAATTTCTATGGACATCATAGTAGAGCTACTGGAAGCTCAGGTAACACCGTAATCTGGGTGATTTCTGATTTGTTCTCTAAACTAGTGTACTTTGTGCTCTGCCATAAGATTCCTTCTGCCCTTACTTTGGCTAAGCTGTTCATCCACCATGTTTATAGGCTACATTAGTGGTTCTCAACCTTTATAGTGCTGCGACGCCTTTAATACAATTCCCCACGATGTGGCGACCCCTTTAATACAATTCCCCATGATGTGGCGACCCCCAACTGTAAAATTATTTTTGTGTTGAATTTATCGCGCCTGAAGCTGTATTGGCTAGCGATCTGAACTGCTTGAGATTGCCTTGAGGACGGAGGCATTAAAGCAGAGACTCCTTCCCTAAAGTTTATCACGCCTGAAGCCAGATTAGGCTAGCGATTGGGAGTGATTGCAGTTGGCTTGAGAGGGAGACATCAGAGCAAAGATTTCTCTCTTTTTTAATTCATCGCGCCTGAAGCCAAATTCGGCTAGCGATTTGAAGAGCCTGCAAATCGTCATTCGACCCCCAACGGGGTCCCGACCCACAGGTTGAGAACCACTGGGCTACATGGTGTTCTGCAACGAATAATTTCTGACCACAGAGTGAAATTCACTTCAAAATCCAGCAGGAGTTCCTAAACCTTTTTGGGAGAGGGCTAGGGAAAACCAGGGATTTAGTTCTATATTACTCATGGGAATTTTAGATTCCGCTTGACTTTATTGCAATCAGCATCTCTTAACAAAAGCGCCTTTTCACTTCAATGAAATGGAATCTTACTTTCCTAGGAGATCAGAGTGGGGCAATTCTGACAGAAATGCTCCAAAGCTGTCTTTAGTAGTGCCTTCTTTTGGATCCAAAAATTAATTTTTCAAATTCGAAAAATTCCCAAACCCATAATACTCTGGAAACACAGGAGCATAGTGCCAAACAAGAGCAGCAACACCCTTGACTATAGAAGGAATCTAAAAATTTCTTGGAATAAAGGTTTCATTACTACTGTTTGTTTGTTTTATCTCCTGCCTTTATTACTTACTTTATAAGTAATAAAGTGGTGAACACACCTAGTACTTCTTCTTCCTATTTTCCCCACAACAACAACCTTGTGAAGTCAGTCGGTCTGAGAGACAGTGACTGGCCCAAAGTCATTCAGCTTATTATTATTGTATTATTATGTATATTACTAGTCCTGTCATACATAAAATTGCATACCTATTATTCTGAATTCAAACTTAAAGCTACATTTAAAAGCAGCCATAGCAGCAGAGGCCAATAAAAATATCACAAAGCAGTTGAGCAAAACAGACCTGTTCTTAAGAGAGGAAAAAAAGGGCAACAAATGGTAGAAAAAGTAGGCAGCTGGTTTATGACAGGATGCTTGTAATAGTCTTGATATGAAACTGAGAGGTGTTAATCAAAGTTGATATTTTTATTTCTTTATTGAGACACATTAAAAAACCCAAGATCTAATCCAATTAAATTTGCATGACACTTCTTCATCTCATTGGGTAAGTGCTAAAGAAATTTCAGCTGTATATAAGACTTGTGATTTCCCTTTTACAATGCGAATGTTTTGCAAATAGAGATTCTGTCCTGCCTGCTACCAGAACAGTGTATTGGTTCTTTCACTGTGTTCACTTCACTTTTATGATTTTTTTTAAAAAGTTTTTTTTATTTTATAGACAAACATACATTTAAAACATCAGTAATTCCTTCCGTGTGACTTCTCGGTGTTTTCTTCCTGGCTCCATCCTTTGTTGTTTCTTCTTTCTTCACTCCAATTTAAACTATTACCATTTTTCCACCGATATATTGTTATCATTTTCTTAAATAATTATCCGTTGCTCATCTATATCTTTCTTCTAACCAATGATAAAATTTATCCCATATCTTAAAATATTCTGAATCCTCTCTTTCTTTAATCATCAAAGTTAATCTGTTCATTTCTGCACAGTCTAAAATTTTTCTAATAATTTCTCCTTCCAGGGTTATTTTCTCTGCTTTCCAATTTTGCGCAAAAACAATTCTTGCTGCTGTAATTACATGTATAATCAAATAAATATTTTCTCACTTTTGTGATTTTTATTGAACATTGTGGCTGAAGATTTCTGTGAAAACTAAAAGCTAGCCTTACTGGTGACCTGCACCAATCCAGAAGAAAGATATGATACACGTTATTTGAATTATGTATTGGAGATGTAAAAAAACATTTGCTTTTTCCAGTTGTGATCTGTGTGCTTATATTCCAAGGTAAATCCTGGAGTACTGGAAAAGATAAAAAGAAAAAGAAAGGTTAATATAATGAGAACTTAATGTAAAAAGGGACCATGTTGCACAAGTCTGGCCTCTAGTGTTCAGCAAAAGAATTGCATAGGAGCACACTTTGATGCAAATTATTTTCAGATATTTCAGTATAGCACAGTGGTTCTCAACCTTTATATTGCTGCGACCCCTTTAATACAATTCCCTATGATGTGGCGACCCCAACTATAAAATTATTTTTGTTTTGAATTTATCACGCCTGAAGCCGTATTGGCTAGCGATCTGAACTGCTTGCGATTGTCTTGAGGATGGAGGCATTAAAGCAGAGACTCCTCCCCTATTACGTTTATCGCGCCTGAAGCCAGATTAGGCTAGTGATTGGGAGTGATTGCAGTTGGCTTGAGAGGGAGACATCAGAGCAAAGATCTCTCTCTTTTTTAATTCATCACGCCTGAAGCCGAATTCGGCTAGCGATTTGAAGAGCCTGCAGCTGGCTTGTGGAGTCCAACCATTGGAGCGCGATTCTTCCACTCGCAAATATACTTCCCATATTTCCGATGGTCTAAGGCGACCCCTAGCAAATCGTCATTCGACCCCCAACGGGGTCCCAACCCACAGGTTGAGAACCGCTGGTATAGCAGAATAACATTGAAAGGATCCTTGAAGGTTTTCTAGTCCAACCCCTGCACAAGCAGATCTTATACTATTCCAGACAAGTAGCTGTCCAGTCTCTTCTCAAAAGCCTCCAATGATGGAGCACTCATAACTTCTGAAGGCAAGCCATTCCATTAGTAATTTTTCCCACTGCTGGAAATGTCTCCTTAGTTCCTAGGTTGCTCATGGTGCACCCTGGATAATGTAATAGCTTGAACTAAATGAACTAGCAACTGTTGGCAGCCAGACTACTCTGTAGATTTTCCTGGCTTTCAAGATACAGGGCAACAAAAATGAAAACAAAAAATTGACCTTTTCAGACCAAAATGACAAGAGAGATTGGGAATATCATTTGAATTTGCCAAATCAGGGTTCAACAGATCCAAGAGCCAATATGTTTCCAAGCTTTATTGAATAGTAACATAGACATGGCTAACCTTCAAGAAATGCACTTAGAAAATGAAGAACAGCAACTTAGAAGAGGCATGATTCATGGCTATGACCTATTGGGAGCTATCTGACGCTGAAGCTATAACATGGCTACACATGTTAGAAGGAATATAGAGAATGTCACATTGTCCGCTTCTGCAAACAACAATATACATGAAGTAATTTCCAAACTAAGTGATCTAATAATAGTGAACATCTATAAGCTATTTTCAACAGCATGGTCACAGATTGTCCTGAACATCAAGTCGCACCCAACAATCTATGCAGGTGACTTCAATAGCCATCATGTTGATTTCACCAGCTGATGTTGCAGCGAAATGGATATGGGATAGCAGTGCTCTGCGAAGCACCACAAAACCCAGCTGATACCTGCTTGCCAGGAGACCCTACAGGATCAAAGCCACACTAGAGGGGTGGTGAAGAAAGGAGGCATGCTTTGTAGATCGTGAGGAAGCATCAATTTCCTCGCTTGATCAAAACAAAACAAAAGACCTTTTGATCAGCAGCAGAGACGACAGCCATTTTGGCAAGTCCAAAGCTGTAACAACCGGGACAAGAAGATTATGAGCTGGAATGGTTCATGGACAGAGGATTGAAACTGGATGAGATGACTTTCAACTTCTATACTAGAGATCTAAACCCAAACAAAAGAATTTCTTTTGGAAAAAAGAAGACTCTCCAAAATGCTAAGAAAGTGACGAATTAACACAGAGAGAAAGATTATGACTCAAAAGTGAAACAAACTTTTAATGGGAGACTATGAAGCTTTAAAAAATAGAAAACCCAGACTGGAACTTGTGGTAGTATGAAAAGTGACTTAATTTGTGGATAACATTGTTTGATTATTGAAAGAAATCATATAAAGAAAAAGAAATCTTGAGTTTGTTTAATGCTGGAACCTTGAGCAGGAGGTGCCATCTACTGGTGAAAGAAGATATTATACTAGTACACGATGGGAAATGAACTTGATAAGTGAGGATTAACTGATTAACAAAGGAAATAGTGAAAGATAAACAACACCTGGAAGGCTTTCTATTTTGGTTCCATATTTACTGTTTTTTTGGCAGTTTGGAAGTATTGAGTGAGCCTTTTGAAGATTTTTAAGGCAAGGTGGATTATAATTTACAATAAACATCCTTGAATTGAACATTTGATTCTGTGGATTAAAGATATTTGGGGAATTTGGTGAACCAATCTGGATTATTAAAACAGATGGAACACTACAAGGTGAAAGGGAAAGAAGAGAGAAGAAAAATTAAACAAGATTTAAAAATTTGAAAGATCTAGAGGGTGCAAATTGGAAAATTTTAAGGACTATAAATTTAGGGGATTTTGAGGAACGGTTCTGGGACTGTGTAAATTTTATTAATATTGGCATTTTTGGAAAATTGGGATGTTGGAATCTTGGTGGAATATTGAGCAACCATTAGTACACTAAATTATTACAAAATGTTTCAACAGGAGAAGACAAATATGATTTATAAAGAAATATTATTGATGTTTCAATGTAATCAGGAAGATATGACAAGGAATCATAGGGAACTGATAGAATTTATGCAGGATACAGACGTGAGACTAGAAAACCTCCAGCAAATAATAATAAAAGATGAACAAAAAAAATCAGAAAATAGAGGAGAAAGCAGAAGGAGCTGAGGAAGGAATAGAGAAGATAAATCCAAAAATGATACAAGTGGATAAAGATATGGAAGAGATAGTAATAATTTTTAAAATGGAACAGACAGATTATCCTCTAAGAGTTCAAAACATAGAAGAGAATTAAGAGAAAGTTCTCTTTAAAATGCTGAAAGAACTACAACAAAATTTCAAATAAAATATAAGGTAACACCACTCACTATTGGCACATGGAACATACACATGCTTCAAGACAACCCCTCAGCAGATCGACCAGAAAGAACAGCCCTGGTCACCAGAGTGCCCACAAGATTTAACACTGATATTGAGGCCCTGTGTGAAATTCAGCCAACGAAGATCAGCTCACAGAAACAGGAGGCAGTTATACATTCTTGTGTGGACACAGCAGTGACGAACGCCATGAATCTGGAGTTGGCTTTACAGTTAAGAATCATCTTGTCTTCAAACTTGCCAGTTTTCCCAAGGGCGTGAATGACTGATTTATGACACTGCATCTCTCACTACCGAGAGGAAAACAAGCCACACGGATCAGCGCCAACCTGCCCACAATGATGAATCCGGATGAAGTAAAGGACAAATTTTATGAAGATCTCGATCCCCTACTCTCATCCATGAAGCACACTGACAGGCTGTTTCTACTTGATGATTTCAATGCGAGAGTAAGTTCCAATAACTCTGCCTGGGATGGCGTCATTGGAAAATGGAATTGGGAAATGTAATAGCAATGGCCTATTACTACTGAAGACATATGCAGCCCATGATCTGATCATCACCAATACCATCTTCTGCCTGCCCACTTGTAAAAAGATGTCCTCGATGCACCCATGTTCCAAGCACTGGCATCTTATTGATTATGTCATCATGCGGAGGAAAGACAGACAGGATGTAAGGGTTACCAAGGCCATGCTGGGTGCTGACTGTTGGACTGACGTCAGACTTATCATCTCCAAATTAAGCTTTCACATCAAGCCAAAGAGACGTCCGTAGAGAAACAAAGCTATGATGAAACAGATCAACATCAGTAAACTGAGGAACCCCAAAAACAGCAGCTTCATTAGCAGAAGATCTTGACAATCAACTTTCAGAGCTGCAATTAGAGGGAAATGCTGAGAAGGATTGGGAACAGTTCCGGGATACTGTACACTCTTCTGCAGTAAAGGATCTTAGACCCTTACACAGGAAACAGCAGGAATAGTTTGATGAAAATGATGGAGATCAAGGCCCTTCTTGCTGAAAAGCACCACCTTCACTGTGCTCATCAGAACAACCCGTCGTCAACAGCTAAGAAAAATGCCTTTGACAACACTCACAGGACCGTACAGAGCAAGCTTCGCAAGATGCAGGATTCCTAACTGAATGCCAAAGCAGATGAAATTCAGAGGTTTGCTGATAGAAACGATGCCAAATAGTTCTACAAAGCCCTCAGATCCTTGTACATACCTCAACCCTCAGGGAGCTCCCCTCTACTGGACTCGGATGGTACAACCTTCATTACTGAGAAGACTCTGATTCTACAGTGTTGGGCTGAGCACTTTCAAGCCTTACTAAACCGCCCATCTTCCATCAGCAATGAGGTGACTGACAGAATGCCCCAGGCAGATATCAACTACAGCCTGGATGCCCCACCATTGAAAACTGAAACACTACAGGTCATCAGCCACTGTCCAGTGGCAAGGCCCCAAGATCTGATGCAATCTCAGGGGACATCTATAAGGATGGTGGTGCAGTGCTTATTGACAAACTTACTCAGCTCTTCCGGTCCTTCTGGGGTCTATTCCTCAGGAACTGAAAGACATATCCATCGTACAACTCTACAAGAGGAAAGGGAATTAACAAGTCTGTGATAATCATAGAGGAATATTACTGCTTTCCATCGCAGGCAAGATCCTTGCACACATGTTGCTGGACCGCTTGACTGATCACCTGGAATAGGGTTTATTACCCAAGACACAGTGCAGTTTCCACAAAGAGCGTGATACTGTGGACATGATCTCTGCAGCCTGACAGCTCCAAGAGAAGTGTCAAGAGCAGAATTGTGAATTGTACACACCTTCATGGATCTCACCAAAGCTTTTGACACTGTCAGTCATGAAAGTCTGTAGCACATTATGTCAAAGTTTGGATGCCCTGATAGATTCATCCTGATAGCATGTCAGTTCCATAACGGCATTATGACTCGTGTTCTGTACGACAGAGAAGCTTCAGAGGCCTTTCCTGTCATAAATGGCATCAAGCAAGGGTGAGTGCTTGCACTGACCCTGTTCAGCATAATGTTTTTAACCATGCTGTCAGACGCCTTCCAGAAAAGTTCCTTGGGAGTCAGCCTGAGATACAGGACTGATAGGAGACTGTTCAACCTGCGAAGACTCCAGGCTGTCACCAAGATAAAGGAGACTGCTACGAGACCTCCTTTTTGCTGATGACTGTGCCCTGAATATTGGATCAGAGCAAGAAATACAAGCCAGCGTGGACAAATTCGCAGCAGCATGTGACAACTTCAGCGTTGTCACCCAGGCCCCCGGACTTGGCCTCCTGGAGGAGGATGAATCAGAGAGTGAGGAGGAGGAGCTGGCAAGGCCTGCTTCCCCTAGGCCCTCTTCCTCCCTGGCACTGCCCCAGGAGGAGGAGGAAGGGCTGGCAAGGCCTGTGTCCCCCGGGCCTTTTTCCGATTTGGCAATGCCCCAAGACCAATCTTGGCTCGATGCGAGACTGCGAAGACGTGATCGGCGTGCGCAGCAGAGGAAAAGGTGGGGCAGGCCCAGGGAATGCTAAGTCACGGAGTGACACCCACAGGGGATAAAAGCAGGAGGAGGAGCTTCGTGGCTCTTTGTGTTGGACAAAGCTGCGAATTCGTGGGCAATCTGTTTCATGGATGGAAGAATCTCTTTGTGAGTGACTTTTGCGTTATCTGTAATTTCCTGGTTATCTCAGTAACAGACTGTTACAGAGATTTTGGCAGGCGCGTGGGGAAACGTGGCCAGAACATTTCTGTGCCAAAAGGAATCCGGCCAAGTGTAAATAAACTGTTGGCAGAAGGCCTTTGACTGACTTTTTCTTGGGAGTGTTGTGGGGGGGAACAGAACATTCAGCCTCATCATCAACACAAAGACCGAAGAATTGTACCAGCCAGATCCTAATGCCCAACACCAAGAGCCCATCATCACAGTGAAGGGACTAAAGCTGCAAACCGTGGATCAATTTACATACCTAGGTAGCACCATCTCCCGTGCAGTGACAATTGACATTGAGGCAGGGGTGAAATCCAAAAATTTTCCCTGGCTTAATTGGTGAGTGTGGCTTGGTGGTCAGGTGACTGAATGGGCATGGTCAATAATAATAAATAATAAAAATAATAACATATACAAAACTTGGGAGGCACCGGTCTACCTTCTTTAAAAATAGAGGCCCCGGTCTACCAATTGCCTTTTATTGAGAGACACCAGTCTACCTTCTTTAAAAATAGAGGCCCCGGTCTACCAATTGCCTTTTATTGAGAGACAGTTGTCTATCTCTTTAAAAATAGAGGCCCCAGTCTACCAATTGCCTTTTATTGAGAGGCCCCGGTCTACCAATTGCCTTTTATTGAGAGGCCCCAGTCTACCAATTGCCTTTTACTGAAAGGCCCCAGTCTACCAAGTGCCTTTTTTGGCAGGCACCTGTTTACCTGCTTTTAAAAAAGAGGCACCGGTCTATTAGCTGCCTACAGCACTGATCAGCTGTAGTGCGGCCCTTTGAAGTGCCGCAGCAGTCATTTAAGGCGTTTGCAGCTATATCACCACCGAGTGCTTCAGGGCCAGAGAAGAGGAACAGCGAGGCGTGGGCAGTTGTGGGGGGCAGGGATTTTTGCTACCAGTTCTCCGAACTACCTGCCCCCATTGCTACCGGATCGCACGATCCGGTCCAAAACGGGAGCATTTCACCCCTGCATTGAGGTCAACTGCAGAATGATCAAGGCAAGCTCTGCATTTGGCAGACTGCTGACCAATGTGTGGGACTGCTGTGGAATAAGCCTTGCTACAAAGTCTACCGAACATTAGTGCTAACTACCGTGATTTATGCCAGTGAGACTTGGACTGCATACAGGGGGCACACTAGGCAATTGAACCACTTCCACATGACCTGCCTCTGCAGTCTTCTGAGGATCCAGTGGCAGGACAAGGTGCCAGACACAGAAATCCTCTCCAGAGCAGGCCTGCCATCAATTTACATCCTGATTAAAGCCCAGGCACACTGGGCAGGCCCTGTTGCAAGAATGCCAGACCACAGCATCCCCAAATAGCTTCTCTATGGTGAGCTGTCTCAAGGAAAGCATCTATGGGGAAAAGCTAGGGGGAAGGAGGAGGAGGAAGAGGAGGGGGGGATGATGATGATGGTTTCAGTCTAAAATTCCATTGAAGAAAGAGTATGTCTAGGAGCAAAAGTAGGACTAAATTCACAAACATATCATCACTCATTAACAGTACACTGCTAAATGAACTTCATAAAACTATCTTGTAAAAGTATTCCATTCACACTTAAAATACATGATTCACACTTCACTGATGACAGTCATTTTTCTATAATTAGCTTTCCCAGTAAAGTAGTAACATATTAAATGGTAGAACTAGCAATCAGTACTTCCATAATGTTCCAATATGATTCACAATATGTTTGAATACTTCTGAGTTTCACAAAGCTCTATGATGGTTAACAAAAAACTTTGCATACAGAATTGTGGGAAACTTCCCCCCTTCCAGAAGAATGAAATACTTTGAGGAATATTTTAAAAGGCAGAATATTATATTTCCTTAAATGAGAAATGGAGAAACATGTTTTTAGAGGCGGAAAGCAGCCCCAGTCTCCCTGCCCCCCCAAGCAGAAACTGAGGAGGCAGCTTTTAGAAATGCAATAACACTTATATATCAGTTCACAGGGCTTTACAGCACTCTGAGCAGTTTGCAATGCCAGCATATTGCACCCCAACAATCTGAATACTCATTTTGCCAACCTCAGAAGGGGTCAGCAAAATGAGTATTCAGATTGTTGGGGTGCAATATGCTGACATTGTGTCAGTATTCAGATTGTTATTTATATTCAGATTGTTGGGGTGCAATATGCTGACATTCTGAGGGAGATGGAGGGCTGAGTCAACCTTGAGCCAGTCAGGATTGAACGGCAGGCTGTGGGCCGAGTTTGCTTGCAATACTGCATTCTAATCACTATGCCACCAGGCTCTTTCCTACAACTTCCAAACTCCTAGGAAAAATTCAATATGTATGAAGGCCAACATCAGCTAAAGAACTGACATATGTGATTTCATATGTTGTATATAATAATCATAATTCTTTACCCACTCACTCCCACTAGTTTCAAAGTTGCAATATATCATGAAGGGAGAGCCACAGCCCTCCCAAGTTCCATTTTCACTGGCAGAGGGTTGCAGGAAGTCATCACACCCGAAAACAGAACGCAGGAGCCCATTTTCGCTGGCAGAACATTCGGGCCACAACAAGCGCCCTGACATGCGTTATGTTGAGCTGGCCACACCCACCCTGGCCACACCCATGCCCAAGATCAAACACAATCCTGATGCGGCCCCCAATGAAATCAAGTTTCACACCCCTGGTCTAAATTTAAAGTGGTACAAGTAGCATGTTAAAATATTATATAGAAAGCATTTTAAAAGGACAAGGCATGTTTTGAAGTGCTTCAAGGACATTCCTCACCTGGTTATACTTCTATATATCTTCATAGTCATCGGGGAGACAGATATCATACCCAAGCACTGGTAGCCAGGGACAGATTTTGAAGCAGCCATGTGTCAGCCCTTCAAGGTCGATGAGTCTAGGAAACCAGTGCCAAGCAAGTCAGTGCTACTTATACTGTAAAATACTGTACAGCAATGACAGATCTAGCAAATCTGCATGCACTTTCCCCTTCCCTTCCTCCCTCTCTCCCTCCCTTTTTCTTTGTGTGAAACCAAGTCATGCAGACACACCTGCATGAATTCAGATAAAATAATAACTATAGGGAAGGATTGTATGTTTATGTGCAGGAAATCTCAAATCAAAATGGGATCAACATAATATTGCAGACTAACAATTGAGGAAAACTGTTCACCACAAAGTTTTACATCTTTGCTTAACTAAAGTCAAGGACACTTGCCTTTTAGCAGTATTATTCGATTGAATTTTTATCATGTCCAGATTTCAGATGGTGAAGATTGTGTCACCAAATTACTTCGTGCCCTTCTGGTATACAAAGAACTCAGCCCTGTATTGGTTTACGTTGACATTTAACAACACAAAAGACCATCCTTGGTGTAAGCCCTCACCAGCTACAAAGCATGCAAGGATTACCTCCATTGCTTGCTAAGGGAAATTGCTTCAGCTGAGTCTTCCAATGGGGACCCTTGTTTCTTCCTCTAGAGATGTTGATATCACAACAAATACAGGGCGTGCTTCCTTTGCCTAGAGGCAATATAGTCTCTTCTCCATTTATTACCATACTCAGCAACACTGCACACCATGTGCAATAGAAGTCTGTAAAGGCATGTTTTTAAATTCTCAGAAGCCATCAGTGGGAAATGAACTGTGACCATATAAGGAGTGGGGTGACGGATGAGGGATGTTTATCTCTAAGAAAAAAAGAAGCGTTGGAGGAAAGACTTGGAAAAAAACAAAAACCCTAACATAAGGCTAGGCACTAGTGGACTGCTGCCTAAGAAGCTGGAAAGAATGCAGAGTCCTTAACTGTGAGTTACTTTCAGCAGAGTATGTGGGAGAACAAAGGGGGTTGTGCTGTGCTGCTTCTTTGTGTTCAAGCAGAATTCGGGAGTTACCCCAGTTTGATGATGACCCTATCAAAACAAATGTCTCCCTGAATGACTTTATTCACAAGGGCAGAAGGAGTTCCTAAAAAGGGAGAGTGAAAGGTCACCAGCCTACATGTTCTCCACATGGAGACTTAGTTTTGAATGCTGGCCCTAGTGAGCCAGCATGGGTTGCAATTTATGGTTGTTTTTAATTAACTGAGGAATTTATTGTGGTTCTTCTTCTAGTGTGTAATTTGCTACAGGACCGGGTGTAATAAAACATCCTATCCCTTGGGGGTCCCTACAGTGTCTTGGGCCTCCTTCTCTATCTTCCACTTCCATTCAATGATCCTTCATATACCTTTGAAGATCTACAGGGCCCAGAAGATTGGGGTACAGAAGGAGGGCAGGTTGCTGCATCGCCGGGCCAGGTGGCAGAATTTAACAAGTTGTCATCTTTTTCTGAGATGCTGACTAAGCTCTTGGGTTTTCCTTTTTTCACTAGTTGCTAGCCTTTCATAACCCAGCATTAGCAACATATCATAGCTAACACTGGGGGAAGAAAGGCTAACACTAGCAATGAGAAATTCTCATAGTTTTCCTTCCCTGTATAGTTGCTAGCCTTCCCTCCCCCAGCATTAGCAACCATACGCTAAATGTTAATGCCGGGGGAAGGAAAGAGAAAACCTCTTGGCTTTACTTTCCTTGGTAGCCCTAGCACTGTGGATCAGGAATTGCACAGTGGGATGCTACACAGGTTGGGAAAAGTGCTTGGTTGAGAACAAGTTATGCCATGTAGGGAAGGCAGGGCGTGGAGAATAGGTGGATGATGTGGATCAAGAAATGTGTGTGAGGGGGCTTGAAGCTGTGTGAGAGGTGCTGTGGTGGTCAGGAGGGTTATGTGAGGTTATATGATGCCTGGCCAGTGCTTGGGAGTATGTGAGTGGTGCTGTGCAGGTCAGGTACATTGTGTGTGTGTGTGTGGGTGGTATGGGCCAGGAAGAGTGCATGGGAGTATGCAAGAGGCCAAATGGGTCAGGGAAGGCACACAAGAGTTGGTGAAGATTGGTAATGGTGCCTGGGGATGTGCAAGAAATGTCACATGGGTCAGGGAAGGCACTCATAAGGCAGCACAAATTGGGGGAGGATATGGGTGGGGGAAGAACAGCATGGATCAAAAAATATATGTTAGGATTCCTTCTTCTCTATTCCCACCCTCCTTTCCTTTCCTCCCACTTCCTTTCCCTTTCCAGCTGGCATGTAAGTAGCTAATGCTGGATGAGGGGAGGAGCAAGGGATTGCAAGATTGGCTGGGAAATTGTCATGGAATGTTGAAAATGAAGCTCACATGACATAGCAGCAGGGCAGAAGCAGCCAGTAGTATTTAAGCAGTCACAACTTTCCAAAACATTATTCCCTCAGGGCTCATGAATCTGGATTTTGGTCAGAATCTGAGTTAACCTATTGGAAGTATTTTTGTTTAAAAATGGTTGCTCTATGGTGTAGTGTTTTGCTTAGTTAAAGATCATGACATGAGAGTTTTAGTGGTATATAGTTCACAATAAAGTGCAAATTATCCTCAGGTTACAATAGCAATCAGAACTAAGTGATTGTTGGAATTTTTCTGCCTGGCAGGCAGTGGTGGGATTCAAGTAATTTAACAACTGGTTCTCTTCCCTAATGATTTCTTCCAACAAGCAGTTTGCCAAACTGCTCAGACAGTTAACAACTGATTCTCCCAAAGTGATGCAAACTGGCTGAATCCCACTACTGTTGGCAGGGAAGTGGAATCAAGTGAGCAATTAGTCTTGAATCGTTGCGCAGTCATAAAAGATCCAGAACTGATTCCTCCCCATCCCAAAGCTTCATGGAATCTTATCCATCTGTTCCCAAAGGGAAGATAAACAATCTGGAAGATTTCTGTATTATAGGCAAAATACAATAAAATAGTTTGCTTGAACTTTATACATGTGGATCTGGTCGCTTGTGCCTGACAATGATATAGTCATTAATAGAATAGAATAGAATTCTTTATTGGCCAAGTGTGATTGGATACACAAGGAATTTGTCTTGGTGCATATGCTCTCAGTGTACATAAAAGATACATTTGTCAAGAAATATAATGTACAACACTCAATGATAGTCATAGGGTACAAACAATCAATCAAATCATATTAGGAAACAGTTAATATAAATCGTAAGGATACCAGCAACAAGGTTACAGTCATACAGTTATAAGTGGGAGGAGATGGGTGATAGGAACAATGAGAAGATTAATAGTAGTGCACATTAGTAAATAGTTTGATGGTGCTGAGGGAATTGTTAAGCAAAGTGATGGCATTCGGGAAAAATTGTTCTTGTGTCTAGTTGTTCTGGTATGCAGTACTCTATTGCGTCATTTTGCGGGTAGGAGTTGAAACAGTTTATGTCCAGGATGCAAGGGGTCTGTAAATATTTTCACAGTCCTCTTTTTGACTCAGTATACAGGTCCTCAATGGAAGGCAGGTTGGTAGTAACTGTTTTTTCTGCAGTTCTAATTATCCTCTGAAGTCTGTGTCTGTCTTGTTGGGTTGCAGAACCAAACCAGACAGTTATAGAGGTGCAGATGACAGACTCAATAATTCCTTTGTAGAACTGGATCAGCAGCTCCTTGGACAGTTTGAGCTTTCTGAGTTGGCGCAGAAAGAACATTCTTTGTTGTGCTTTTTTGACAACATTTTTGATGTTAGGTGTTCATTTTAGGTCTTGAGATATGGTAGAACCTAGAAATTTGAAGGTCTCTGCTGTTGATATTGTCTAGTATTGCAAGAGGTGGTAGTATGGGAGGGTTTCTCCTAAAGTCTACCACCATTTCTACGGTTTTGAGTGTGTTCAGTTCTAGATTGTTCTGGTCGCTAGTTGTTCAACCTCCCGTCTGTATGCGGATTCATCATGGTCTCAAATGAGACTGATCATTGTTGTGTCATCTGTGAACTTCAGTAGTTTAACATTAAGCACATCATCATGTGATCATGCTACTTAGTGACAGCAATTCCAGCAATCTCAGTTATCATAAGTAAACATGGTCACATGGGTCATTAAGCAAGGATATGTGAATTCTGAGTTTCTGCTGGCTTCCCATTTTTTCTACTTATAAAGAAGCTGAAAGGGAATACCACAGATCACAATTGTAGTTTGATATTGTAATTGCAAGTTGGGCATTAAGCTCCCAGATCCCAATTATGTGACTTCAGAGATCATGCAGTCCCCCTTGTTCAATGCCACTGTAGCTAAACAATAACTGAACAAATGGTTGTAACCTGAGGACTACTTGCAGTTAGGGTTAAATACTGTCAATTGAGCCCAATTCCTTGCTATTTTGAAACTGTTCAGTTTCTCTTAAGCGAAAATTAGTCCTTCACTTCCAACATGTTTACATGTGAACATATTATACCTACAATATGTTCATAAATCGTTTGTCTTTCTGTGGGACTAATAGCTGTTATATCCATTACAAATATCTCTCTGTATTTCATTTCACAGAATCTAAAAATATGACATTAAAAATTATCCAAACTTAAATTTAGGGCAATTAAACCAATAAACATGATGATTCCATAATTCCATAAAGTTGATATAAGCAGAGAGCATGTCCATGATATTTAAATTCCTGGACAGTTGCTTTATTTTTAGAACAGGAATTTGCTAATGTTAAGCTCTGAGTTAGCTGGTTCTTTGTTATTAATTTCATATGTACCAAAATGGTTCTTGTACATGTCCCATTATAGGACCACACATCATTGCAGGATTGTCAGTTTAATGATTATGGCATTATTTAGAAACATTGATCTCTCTCCTATTTGAGCAGAATCCTTTCTTTTTACAGCTATCGTTACATAGCACTGTATTGCTTTAAACAAAATTGTTCCTGTGGCTTAGAAAATAATTTATGCCTTTAATACCAGTGATTTCTGATTCACTCTGCAAAAGTGTGGCATACGTACATTTCAGCAACAAACCAGCCTGAAATCTAAGCAAAACCCAGCTATGACTTTGAGATTAACTGTGATTTATATGCTATCAGTGAGACAGCTAAGGTTTTGCCAGGTGCAAAGACAGATCACATTAACCAAATCCCCAACATGGGCAAGAGGTTAGAAGTCCATTCAGGCTATAATTATCTATGTTTCTACAGCTGGACAACATGAGCTTATAGACTGAATCATAGACAAGAAAACAGGTACAAATCTGTTTAAAGCAATGCTTTTCAAACTTGGCAGCTTTCAAGGTATGTGGTTTTCATCTCCCAGAATTCCTCACACATCTTAAAATTGCCAAGTTTAAAAAACAGGGATTTACAGTAATCAGTATAACATTCTTGATCACAGTAATGACAACCAGATGATGCCCATGAGTGGTGGTGTTAGCTTTGAGAACTGAAGTACACTGCTTATTTATAAGCTTACTACGAACCCCATATTCACCTACAGAAATATAGCTCATCTCAAATAATATGTAAAGGTTTATTTCTTTAAATATGAATCACTCTTTTTGTTAAAGTTTGAGAATGTTACAAAAATGTTTCCTTTTGCAATGCTGTATATGAAAAGTTCAAATTAAATTGTCAGAACATTTTTGTTTGTTTTGCAGTACATTTTTCATGTAATAATTAAGAAAACAGTGGGATGGTTTGCTTGCATATAGACAACATCAACATCACATTTAAAATAGAAAGAAAAAGGCTGAATTCTGTTGACTTTAGGGTAGAAAGCATCTTCCCAGGGAGCAGAAATATGATTTTTCATTAAATTTCAAGCTCAAGTATTAATTATTTTATCATGCCTGCTATAAATTCTGCAACTTTAACTGTATACACAGTTTAAATGCATATTTCTTTCCATAATAAAAACTTAAGTTTATATTGGTTATTGAACTTCATGATCACTTTTAATCATGGTTTATGTTTTCTTGCCATTTCTATGCCTTCAAACACGCTAGTGTTTGCTCAATTACTCCGTTTGCAAGTATTTCTTTTCCTCTTAATTTTGGAGAGGGAAACTTAGTACTGTAGAAGTAGAGAATGAAGTGGGAGGAATCTGACAATGGCACAGGTTTGAAGTATTGAAGCATTAGAACAGCATGATGGAATGCAGAATGTGCATGACATCACTGACAGCAGTTATCTTGATAGTAAATCTATTTTGGAACTGGTATAGTTTGAATCTCAGGGAGAAAGAAAGCTGCTTGAGACCTAGATGTTTGTGGGTGGACTGCTTCTTTAACTAATATAAAGCAGTAAGTCAATCTACAATGCATTGCAACAACCAGCTAACATTACTAAATTGTTTGTTCACAACGCAAATCCAGTCATTGCCATATGCAAACATATAGCTTTGGATTATTTTCCTCAGTAAAAAGTTTGTTTTTGACTCATTTAATTAGGTTACTTTTATTCTTTTTAGTACTTATGTTTTAGAGCATATTTATGCAGAAATATTGAAAATTCAAGAGTACACTAACTTTTAAGCTCCTGATGACTGCAACATCTACAAGCTGAAAAGGCTATAACTAAATGAACCTTGGTGTGTTGAACTTTTCATTGTAGTCAGTTCACACATTAGTTTCAGTCTATGTACATCAATCAAGTGAGAGATGTGTATATAAAATATCATATGGTATTCTAGAGTTCTCACATTGTGTCATATTCTTTCAGTTGCCTGAATTAAAAATTACTCTTTTCCCAACACAATTTTTACAGATTTGTCTCTAGCAAAATTTAATGAGATGAAAGATATCAGCATACAAGGACTTCAGCAAGTGAACTCTTTTCAACTGGAAACCAATACATCTCTTTGGACATTTGGGTGGATATTCTGTTTCTTGTTCTCACACTTATTAACATTAAATTGCCAGGATGCAATTCACTTTACGGACGAGGACATATGCTGCTGGTTGTTTACCTTATTCTGTTAAACCTTTATCATTCTTGGAACTCCCTCTTTATGTCTTGCAACATCATAGAAAAATGGAACATGATCAGCCTGTTTGATTTTCTCTTTGCCCTCAGCTTGTGTTTTGTAAATTTTCAAGCGGATAATTGCAACAGTTGGAAGGAAACATTTGGTCATTATTCAAGCTATGTAGACCCAGATTCATTTGTCCTTGCCCATAAGTAGTTAAGTGGCAACAACTGTACTAATTCAAAAGCACTCTGCTTGGAAAAGCCTGCTGTGTCTCTGACCTTAATTGTTAGTTTTAAAAAATGACTGTTTAACCTGGACTCTCTTTTTTAAAACTGATGGGGTGTTTCATTTGTAATTTTTCAGTGATTTTTTTAAAAAAATGTGCATTGCCTGAACACATGGAGAAAAGCAGACAATACACATAGTTAAAATAAAACTAACAATGTTGGCTAAATCACCTGCCTTGCATACTTTAAAGTAGAAGGTTAGGAAATATTTCAACAAATAGATTAGATAATTTGAAAAACCTAGAAAGCTGGAAGCCTGGCACAGAATTAAATCTGGGTCTACATTAATAAACAGACCTGAAGGTAAAAGGCTTCTCTTTATTTACTCAGTAAATATGCTACTAGATGCTGAGGTACATGACACATATTGCTAGGATAGTAACATCACCCATTAAGTATAAATACAAGGATGAAATTATTTCATAATTCCATGGAGGCTAAAGAGAAATACTACTATAGTTTGATTGGATGCATTACTAATGGTACCCAATTCATAACCAGAGATCAAATTTAGAAAATGATATAATTGTCTATGTTCATCAAGAGGTTCAGCAGTTGAACATTGTACTTTGATTTAAATTTATACTAGGAAAATTCATAACAATTTAAATACACCTGAAAGGACAACTCTAATCTGCTTAAATTAGCTCCACTTTCTCATAAATATTTTAAACCCTTTTTAATGAAATGCCTTTATGAAATGAAGGGAAGTAGGCCAGAATCAATGATGAACCATTCTTAAATCAATATAAATTCTGATTAATTACAAGTTTTAGATTTGCTAAAATTAGGTTAGACAATTGTCTATCACCAGCCAGAGAAATTTTAGAAAAGAAGGGAAGAGCAGAAGAAAAATATGACCGGAAGCTTTTAAAAGGGTGAAGAAACTATGTGAGCAAGCAGCTGCTATAGTCAAAGTCTGATTTGTCTTGGCTGATTTTGATGTGGTTTGCAAAACATGGGTTGTGTCTGAATGGGTTTTAGTGAATCCTTTAAGTACTATTTTGTTTTGTATCGCCAAGTGATTTGGAGATGCAGTTATGTAGTGGATAGTTGATTTTCTCTTGGAATGCATCTCCATCTCCATCTCTATCTCCCTTCCCAGTTGAGGAAAATTTTCTCAGCAAAATTAGGGAACGAATTGGACCAAACTACTTCCAGGAAGACATAGATTGACTTAAGATTGTTTCTATAGCATAAGAAATATGTTGGGCAATTTCTTCATAATTCAACTTAAAGCATTTCAGAGAATAAGTGATCTATTTTTCTCTATCCCAAATGTGTGTATATGTTGTTGTACATGCACATTATATGTTGTTGTACATGCACATTAAAAATAACCCTGCCTGTTTCAATTTGCAGGAATATTTCCATGGCTCTCTGTAATTTACTCAATTAAGAGATATAACCTGTTTTAATTTACTTATCAAAGCACAAAACTGTATATTTAACCTAAATAATATTTCCCATGTGATATTAGAATACTGTAAGAAATACTTTACTGATTAAAAAAAGTCCTTGGATTATGTTGATCATGTTGATTATGTTGAGCACAACAGACTGAATAATGTTCTAGAATTCTATAGCATCCCACCTATAAAGGACTGGAAACCAGTTTGAATGAGAAATATCACTGGACTGGATTGGCAAAGGAGATAAGACTATTTATCTTTCCTTATTTGATCTAGAAGCTGAATTTATATTGAGGGAACCTGGATAGGAAGATGAGTATGATTTTAAAATTGAAGATCTACAAAAACCATTAATAACCTGTCCTATTCTATCAGACACTAAGCTAAAAATGCAAATTATCTTCAAGTTCTAATAGGGAATATTAAATATAGTGGGGGGGCGGGAAAAGAGATTAAAATTGTAAACTTTGTAAAATTGTAAAATTTGTAAAAAAATGTAAACAAACAAACAAAATTCAATATAAAGATAATTAAACTAATGATAGCAAATAGAGCAATCAATCTTGCAACTGAGAATGAAGATTTTGAAATCCTAGATAGCTTCTGCCTTTTAGGAACAACCATCAATAAAAATTATGTTGTAGACTAGGCCCTTAGTCTCTGAAGGCCCTGGAAAAGATATTTAGATATATGGTTTCTTTATAAACACAAGAAAATTGCAAGCAATAATATCCCTGTAACACTCTATGCAAACAAAATTAGGGCTTTGAAAAGATAATATAGAAAGAGCATTGATGCTTTTTAAATTTTGGGTTGGAGAAGACTCTTGAAAACAAATCAAATCAACACAAAAGTTGTCATTCTAGGTACGAATAACCAAGCTGAAATGATCTATTTTGGACACATTGTGTGAAGACTAGCTCTCTGCATTATAAAGCTCTTTATTTTTATAAAGTTCTCTTTATTTTATTTAGACTTCATATTTTTTAACCAGCCATCTCCCTTATTGGAAAGGAAAAGAGGTACGTTGGGTGAACTTGAATGCAGAAACAATGAGTGCATTATTGGAAGATTGAAAGACCTGATTGAGAACAGAGATAAAATCTATCTACAGATAGTTGTCCACTTAGAACTGTTGCTTAGTGACCATCTGAAATTATGGCAGACTCAATAAAAGGTACTTACCATCCAGATTTGAAGTTCCAATGGTTGCCCCTCCCCAGTTATATGACTGCATTTTGGGTGCTGGACAACCAGCTTGCATTTACTGCAAGTTGCAGCATTCTGCAGTGACATAACAATTTATAAGATTTTTGGTGAAAACTGGCCCCATAGTGAATAATGTATTAACTTAAAGATCCACTTAATGGTCTCGTGATGACTAATTTAATAACTAACAATTGTAAGCTAAGAATCTGTAGACTTGATGGCATAGAAATATAAATAAATTATTGTCATATTATATAGATGAATGCTGATTACTTTGAAAATAAAAAATAACAGAGTGGTTTCCTCATGCTTAATGAACAGATGTGCATGCATATTTTTTAATGACCTGACAAGTTGCAACCCCATAGGATCTACAGAATGTTTCAAAAATCAAAGAAATATGGGGGTGGAAGTACAAGAAAATAAAGTCTTAGCATGCACAAGCTTCTGCTAGTTACGAGTATATAATTATGGTGGAGAAAAAACAAAAATTGAGGGGGTTATGCAGACAAAATGGAAAAGGAACACTGTTTTCCTTCACTAATATTACATGGGAAGATCAGTTATACATAGATAACTGTTTAATTTATGCAGATCAATTATAGAAAGATAACTTTTAATTTATAAGGCTGAAAATCAGCCAAGATTTATTTAATCCAATAATGAATTTAAAAACAAACTCTGAAAGTAGAATAGTGTTTTTGAAATTTTTTGTAATCAATTTAGCTAAGAATCTTTAGTAAACTTAAAATGTACTGTGACTCCTCCTTTTCTTAGATGGCAGCTTCTTACCAAAGGCACCTATGTTAGAATTTTAAAACGACACCCTATCATTTTGATTTCTATTCTTTGAGGTTCAAAATAAATTGTTTTTTTCTAAAAGGGTACTATTTTGCAATTGCAATAGCAAAACCTGATTAAGGTTAACAAAAGTATTTGTTAACATGCAGATTATGCCATTAGTAACTTGAGTCACAAATTGTGCATTCAAGTTCAGATGTTTGTGGTATCAATATTATTGAACATTTGAAAGCCTAAGCATTATAAGGGCATCATTGCCTTGAAAGGAAAATGTGGATTTTTCTTCTTCTAAGTTGTTCCTTTTTCCAAGTATTGTTGTGATAGCAATATGCAAACATCTTAATTTTTCTTCAGTTTTAGGAACACACACTTTTGTATTGTCATGTATGAAAAGTTTTTAACAGGAATGCTATTGGAAGAAGGCTTTAATAATTCCAGTGTGAACTGGATCCTAGAACAAACAGTCCCAAGAGCAATAAATAGAAGCTTCTGTTTGCGCTGTACAGAGCTGGGCTTTATTTAGATTTTGTCACTTGGTATGTAAGCGAATGTGTGTGCACACCTCCATTGTTACAAAACACTGAACAAGCTCACATAGAGGGAGCATAAATAAAAGGATTATAACAAATGCAAAATGAGAAAGAAAATTTTGTGCTAAACAAGTGTCTTTAAATGAATTGGTATCAATTGTAAAATTTCATAGAGCAGTGAGAGTAAAAAAGGCTTAATAAGTAGTCTGAAGGCAATTTATTCTTTTATTATAAATTTAGAGTGAATGACCAATGAAAAAGGATGACAATGGAGTACCAAGAAAGCTCATATATCAAAATTTTAGCAGCATTTCAACAGTTCTGGGCTCCCAACATTCTTCAAGCAATGCTTCCTCAAATTCTTTCCAGTAAATACAACTATAGCAATAAGTTTTAAACGACAGAGCAGACTTCTGAGAAAAAACACAAGAGTTGTACAAACATTGTGATTAATGCCAGAGAATTTCTCAAATGCTAATGCTTCAGAATTCCATAGCAATAAAAGGACACCAAATATTGTCTCTTAACTGCTCTGAAAACACCTTATTAGATGCATAGACAATGAATTACAGCAATTTGCAGCTTTTTTGATAATTTATCTACTAATATCTTCATTTTATAAAACAAACAAGACTGGCAAACTAAGATAATTTCTCAAAAAGTAAAAACTAATTTCTCATACAACCTGTTAAATTATCTTAGCAATGCATGCGGGAACTGCAGCATTATCAATATTTCCACTCTTGGTTGACATCCTGTGTTCTAATGAACAGCATGCTGTGGATGTTTCCAAGTCAGCAGTAACTTCTCCTAGTTTGGCCTGAGATGACTGCTACATTGAGATGTTATCAAAAGACAAAAATGACCTTGCAGCAGATTTCACTTCACCAACTGTTAGTATCAGAACTAATCCTTCCAAATGCTTCTTGGAGTTAGCATTGATATTAAAAGCTCTCCACAGTGCCAGTTTTAACAACCAAACACCTCTTACTTGAGTACTTCCCTTTTTCTTTAGATATTGAAATGTCTGTGCACACTGCCAGAATTTCTGTGCACACTGCCAGAATTGCTCAATTCCACTGCATAGATGAGATTTACTGGATGTAATCATAGAAACAAGGCAGAATTTCAGTTTCATCTTTCTTTTCCTGAACTTGTTCATTAGATTGATGGTAATGAACCAGAATAAGAATCACTTACAAGTGATGGCAAATATCTTTTAAAAGAAATTTGAACTCATCATATATAAAAGCAGAGTTGGATTTCTAAAAAAATAAATGCAGTAGGTAATAGGTAACTGCAACAATATGATGCTTTTCTACTTACAGGAAAATATTAATATTATCTTGGCATTGCTGGTGTTTGATGAATAGAAAAGAATGCTAAATAAAATATATAGGGAAGGAGAGTAATAGCAAATATACATACTGACAAACAGTATAATACTGTCAAGCTATTCCTCTTCTTTGGTACTGTCTAAACTTTCTTATCCAAAATATATAAGGGAAATGCAACATTAAAAAGCTACATTTTAGAAGTATTTATAAAATCAATGTTCATACAGTATTATACACAACAATATGATATGAACCACATTTTACCAATGTACTTCCGTATTATTTTGTTTCAGTATCATTAAACTTTTTTTCAAAAAAGAATCTTACTCAGTTTACATTTTGCTTTATCATATATTATTATATTGACAAATGTCCCAGCTTCTCTAATGGGTTTAAAAATCACCACTAAATGATACATTATATACAGGTTTTACTAGAGATTAAGTTCTAGGCAATTATTTTTATCTCACTTATAATTTAAGGTAGTATTATCAACTACAAGCGTGTATGTATATGGGTGCGTGTCTATATACACACACAGACACACACACAGACACAGAGACACACACACACACATTGTACAGAAGAAATGGCACCAAAGATACTCATAGTATGTACAGTAGATGTTAGATACTGAGGATAAATGACTTGCAGACTATCTCTTACTGTATAGTTGATCAGGGAGTTCTGCAATCTGAGGACGAGACTTAAAAGAGATACTCCCTTTTTTCTGGAAAGAACAGTGATGTATCAGACATATGGTAATATTCCATACATTAAGATTGCCATAATGCCAGCACTGAATAAGCCAGCTACAGGAACAGTCACAAACCAAGCTAGAAAGATATTGCGGAAGAGATGCCAGTCAACAGCCTTCTTGGATCGTATCCAACCAACAGCTACCACAGAACCAACCTTGGAAATTTGAGAAGAAAGTTAGAATTAAAAATATCTTAATATGTATGTATATGTGTGTATATATATGTGTGTGTGTGTGTGTGTGTGTGTGTGTGTGTGTGTGTATGTAGGTCTTTGGTTATTCGGGTTTTCTCCCGCGTAAAATTGGAAGTGTCTTGGCGACGTTTCGACGAAGTCTCATTCGTCATCTTCAGGCTTCAGCTTCGTGCTTCTGGAAGCAATGTGTGATTGCAGCTGTTTCTTCCTTTTTAACTGCTAGTGGGGGTTTGAACTGATTGGGTGGGAGCTTGGCTGTGCTCTGATTGGATGGGGGGGTTTTGTGCTCTGATTGGATGGGGGTGTGTCCTGTTTGGGTGGGGGCTTGGTTGTGCTCAGATTAATTGCAGGGGGATTTGAGCTGGAGAGTTGCATTGCTGTTGTTTGGCTTTGTGTTTGTGGTCGTGCTACATCTTCATAGTGGATGTCTGTCTGCTGTATGTATGGATTGGAGGGGTTTGAAATGGCTAATGTTGCAGCTGCGGTCTGGCTTCTGGTCCTTGGTCGTGCTTCCTGATCAGTGTGGGTTTGGGTCTGCTTTCTGGGTGGATGTGTGGTGGTGACATCCTGTGTGGACCTCGTGAGTGTGGGTCTGGAGGGTCTCGTGTTAGGGACTGCAATCACACATTGCTTCCAGAAGCACGAAGCTGAAGCCTGAAGATGACGAATGAGACTTCGTCGAAACGTCGCCAAGACACTTCCAATTTTACGCGGGAGAAAACCCGAATAACCAAAGACCTACAAACACCCGCGAAAACCTCAGAAAACACACACACACACACACACACACACACACACACACACACACATATATATAAAATATATGACTGAGGGTCCATAATGTTGCTTGTTTAAATAGCCAGGAATTCTTTATTGATCACCATCATCACACAATCTTGTGAGTTACAGTGGCACACAGCAGTGATTTGGGGAAACGGATCAGAATAACCACCACTGAATATGTCTAATGTGTGATGCAATGAAAACTGTTCACTTTAATAAGTTACATTTTAATGCTAGGTATATATGACATCCCAACCCTCCACTTTCTCAGGATTGTCAAAAAAGTTAATGTGCTGTGACCATTAAACAACCATATTTATGGACCCCAGTTTATAAATAAATGCCAGTCAGCTGATGCCCAAAGTTAAAAAGCTCTAAAAAATTGTTGACAATTAAATTTCTTATTCATTTTTATATGGAGCAAGTTCAATAAATGCTGCCAACCAAAGATCTTTTCAAACTTTGCTACAGAGTAATTTTTACTCAAAATGTCTGAAAAAGAATTTAGGTTGTTACGCATGTAAGTACCTGCTTCATGGGTACATGAATTTATACAAAGGCATATTTCTATAGATATATATTCCACTTCATTTATCATTTCTTGGTAAATGAAGTCATATTCTAAAAGTTTTCAATTCTCTCCAATTATTGACAACAGCATAATCCACTTAATGTATCTTAAAAGCTAGTTAAATGGCCATTTTTGTTCAATCAATTCTGACCCCATTATTTTGGAAATGGATTGCAAACAAACAAATAAATAAATTCAAAGAATCTGTTTTGTAACCCCAGAAAAGTGTGGCTGTTTTAAAAGGTTGTAAACATGGTACATTAAGTGCTCTAAAATAATTTTGGGAATCACATCCAAAACACTGCAAAGCCTAAGAATAAATATGTATAGAAGCTAATAAATTGCTTCTACTCATTTTTATCAGGATTCTATGACTTTTCAATCCCTCTTAATTGCCAGCTGAATGCTTAACAAACAGCAATCAGGATACCACCTAGAATGGCATTCCATGAAGCATCAGCACTTATTTTAAAGAAAAAATATGGTTACGCTCTTCTCATGTGCACAAGAATGAATTTTCCTCATGAGCTTCTCTAGATCAAGTAATATAAATTGGCAGTGTAGCTGTAGCACATTTTTAGCAGCACTGAGCAGGTGCCAGGCACAGCAGAAACTATGCAAGTATTGGAGGACACAATCTTTAGCATTCAAGAATGACAGATTATAGTGTCCATAACTAAAATTCAACTGCTAACTGATCCAACTATTGCATATTAAATGATAGAAATTGTTACTGAATCTCCTATAGTCCCAAATCTTGCTTCCAAGCTCTTTTATTTCTGTCACAAGGGCATGAATAGTGTTCAGTTGTTTTTTATCTGGACCTGAAATCTGCAGCTATGTGACTGCTAATTGCAATATCTAATTCAATTGTTTCAGTGCATTTCATACTGGAATATAAACAACATCTACACATCATCCCAGTATATCAAATAATCAGTACTATTACCTAGATGCTTTCTACTGTGTTCATCCCTTGCTCATTCTTTTAGGTTTTTCTTCCAATTTCCAGCTGATCAGACTCACTAGTAATATCTCCATCACTTTTTTGCTAGCTTTTTTCTTCTTTTCAAAATTAAGAAAAAACTAGGGGGAGTGGGACATGGCAAAACAAACAGATGTGTCTGAAGTTCTAGCCTGGCTGTTACGGTTGACTCGCTACATAGCCCTGCTCCCAATCAGACAACAGTAACGGGAGGGGGTAGGAAGGCATTGTGATGTAGGGGAAGTTTGGGAGAGAATTCTGGAATGAAGTTCCCTGGAAGCATGAGACAGACCCAAACCCCAAGATCATCGTCTGGGAACATCTGAGGCAAGCAGCCCATTTGCAAAATAAAAACAGTTCAACTGATTGGGACGTTCAGGGGGAAAAAGAAAAAGTTTTCTGATGTTATTTGTGCACAAAAACATCAGAACTGGTTTTTCTACTTCTGTACCCATAAGGCTTTTAATTAAAGTTCTACTCTTGGTGAAAAAATATTCCAGGAATTTCTTTTGCTGTTTAATGCAGTAGGACAGTTGACATTAAGCTAGTTCTCAGGGTAATAGCCTACCTGGATTCCACCAGGAGGTCATCCTTGAGATGTTGGCTATGACCAAAGAAACGGAAGAAAAAAAGAAGCCAGAGAGAGAGAGATCCTGGCTCGGGAACAGCAGTCGCTACCTCAAGCTGGAGCAAGAACACAGCACATGCTCTAAACCAAAACCCAAGAAGTCTGAGCAATCACCCACAGCCAAGAAGGAGCAAGTGAGAAATGCCTTATACTAGGGACTGAAGACCACTGGGCAACGAATATGGACAAGGCAGTGGAAGCCAAAGACCCATTCTCCCTGCCAGAATCAATGTGGTCTGAGGTAGCAGATGGAGAGCAAAGTGGCTAGTTGAAAAGGATGACCCTACTAAGTGGAACATCCCAATTGCCAGTTGCAGCTCATCAATGGAGCATCTGAGACAAAAGTTCAAAGGGATGGAGATTTGTGCTGCGGCAAATCAAGGAGCCGCCTCTCTACTGGCATAGGAATCGTGGAAAACCTGGTGATTCTGGCAACTCCCTCTCCTTCCTTCAGCCAGCAGCACAAGCAGCTGCAGCTGCGGTCAGAATGCTGGTGCAAATGGCCTTCACTATGCCTCCTTCTCTGTTGCAGCCAGCAGCAGTGGCACTGGCTGTGCTCAGGGCCAGAGCTGTAGTCAGGGCCCTGGCCTTGTGGTTGCATCTGGGATTCCAGCACTGGTACCAGTAACAGCAGTTGGTATTCTACCTCGGGATATGTCTTTGTGCAGGAGGAACAGCAGCCAACCCCCTTGGTGGTCCTCTTTGATGGGTGCCCAAGGCATCTAGCCCATTTCTTGGCTGAAGTCTGGCATCACATGGAATGCTACTGAGCAATATATTTGGATGATGTGACATAGGTCAATGTTATCGTGGTCAATCTGGAAGGGAGTGCTTCAGAGTGGCTAGTGTCACTGCATGGTGAAGGCACCCCTGAGATAGATGACCTCGAGGCTATTATGCAATCCTTATGAGTATGGTTCAAAGACCCCCATAGCAGCCCTTTGTGCAGAAGTCTGTATCAGTGCCCTAAACTAAGGGAAGTGACTGGTTAACTATTTCCAAGTATTCCACCACCTACCCAGCCACCTGGGAGACTGGCCGGAGTGCTTGCTGGTCTATCATTTCTGAGAGGGACTGAGCAAGGAACTATATCAGAATTGTCTACTCCGGAGGTGGAGGGAGGCTGCCACACAACCTTCAAGCAGGGTACTGTGTAGCCACAGAGGCAGAGGTTGACATGGTAGAATTCTACAAATATACCGGGCACGAGAGTCAGAGGGGGTGCACCACCAGCCAAAGGAGGCAAACCCTGCCAAGCCTTGGAGGCTGCGTTCATTGAGGAAAGGAGGGGCACTGTGCTGCCAAATGCCTCATAGCATGGCCAAAGACTGTTCCCCTCCTCGTGAGCCGACCAAACAAAAGTGTTCCACTGAAGCCAAAGGAGAAAATGCATGTGTGGCAACAAGTCATAAGAGTTCTCCCCTCTGTCCATTGAAGGGAAAAGAAGTCTGGCCCCTGTCAAGACAGGACTAGTCTTCTGCGAGAGTGACAGTGAAGAAGATGATCTGATGGTAAGTGGCACCATCATTGCCATGACAGCTAGGGTGGAGATTTCAGTGTCCTTGAGAGTAAAGCAGGTCCTTATGGCCTTGCTGGACTTGGGATGCACCAGCTCCCAAGTGGTAGAGAAGTTAGAATTGAAGTTAAGGAAACCCATAGTATTTTCTCAGCTAGACAGTTCTGTAACAGGTGGAGTGCCAGCAACCTACTTAACCGAGCTTCTGAAGCTAAAAGCTGGGATCTACACAAAAACTATTCAATTTATCATGGCCCTGGAATGACAGAGGCCATAGTCCTGAGCCACTGGAAAAAATGGAATCCATCTGTCAATTGGGATAGAGACAAGTGGCAGATGTGAAGAAAAGTATCCAACCAGCAAGAGTTAGGGAAAGTGCTTAGCCACCAAGCACCTACAGTCAAGAAAGCGAAAGTGGAACCTGCCAATAAACTAAAGGAAAGTGGCAGCTTAGAGCCATTGATTCTCAAGGAAGATTGCAGCCTAGCTGAGGTCTTTGGCGAAGGAATTCAACACACTTCTGCTCCACAGACTGTATAACTGAGGTGGTGCTTGGGGCTAAACTGTCAAAGACCAAACTATATTTGATAATACCTAGGGAACTGGAGGAGCTTTGCACATTGATAAAGAAAAATTCAACTGCTTTCAGGATTGCTACCAGTTCTGTTTGTGCTAGAATGGGCCTCAGCGGTGTTGCTGCAACTAATAAATGAAGTCCTACATAAGCACTTGTACAAGGTGGTCTTGGTGTATCTAGACAATATATTGATATAAAAAAACCAAGGAAGAGCAAATGAAATTGGTCAAAGCAGTGCTCGAGAAGCTGTGGAGGACTCAGCTTTTCATAAAGTTGTCCAAGTGTGATTACCACAAGATCAGCTTAGACTACCTAGGGTACTGGATTTCGAAAGATAACATAAAAATGGATCCCGGGAAGGTCCAAATCATCTTAGAACGGGAGCCTCGGCGAATGAAGATGCAACTTCAGAGTTTCCTCAGCTTTATGAATGGAGGGAAGATATCCTTCATGGGGGGAGATATCTATGGACTTTATTGTGGAGCTGTTGGAGAGCACTGGGAATACTGTGATCTGGGTCATTACAGACTTACTCTCTAAGCAGACCCACTTTGTGGCATGCCCTAAGATCCCCTCCACTCAGGGCCTGACTAAGCTCTTTTTACAGCATGCGTACTGGCTGCAGGGCATTCCAAACACATAATTTCAGATTGCGGTTCACCTCAAAAATTTGGCCCAAGTTCTTGAGGTTGTTAGGCTTTTCCCAGGGCATTAGCTCCCCCCATCATCCTCAAATGAATGGAGCTTGTGAACATATGAATGCAGTCAGGGAACAGTACCTTTGATGCTATGTGAACTGCCAGCAAAACAATTGAATCAAACTCTTGCACTTTGCTGAGGTGATCTATAATAACTCTGTGCACAGTAGCACTGGATTTGCCCCCTTTCGAGTGGCTATGGGTGCAGAATTTGTGCCTATGCCAGAGCTTCCTCAAGGATCTCCTTCGCTGACTTCATTGGCTGAGTAGATGAGTACTCTGAAAGCTATCTGGCCTGTAGTGCACAAACATTAGAAGTAGCATGGGAAGTGCAAAAGAGATAGGCTGACAAGAACAGAGCACCTCAGAGAGAGTTTAGAATAGGGAATGTGGTGTACTTGTCCACAAAGTTTTTGCAATTGGGCCAACCTTGCAAGAAGCTGAGCCCTAAGTACATAGGTCCTTTCCATATCATCTGGATTATAAATGGCATGCAATGATGGTGGAATTAAAGTGACCAAGAAAACATAGGTGCATTCACCCAGTGTTTCACTCTTTTTCCTAAAGCACTTCCATAGCTTACTGCTGAGGCTGGCCATTAAGTCGCCTCTCTCCCCATATGAGTATACGGAGAGAAGCACTTGAGGTCAAGGAGATCCTTGATTCTCAATACCAAAGTGGAGGTTGCATTATTTAGTCTTATGGAAAGGGTTTTTCTTGACAGAGGCACACTGGGGGCAGTAAGGAACGTCCATGCCCCTAGGCTTATTCAGAAATTCCATGCCTCTGACATTGATAGGTATTAGTGCGAAAACACATAGTGTAGAAATAATGTGCCTGTTTATTTCTTTGTTGGGTTAATCTTCTTTCTGGCGAGTCGGCATATCATAGTTGACTCTCTACATAGCCCTCTTGCACCCAGACAATAGTAATGGGAGGGAGGATGGAAGACATTGATATATAAGGGAGGTTTGCGAGGGAACTCTGGAATGCAAATGTGCCACCTGAAAGCATGAGACAGACCCCAAACAGCCTGGCAGTCAGGCTGTTTCTAAAATAAAGCAAATGCAACTGACTGGTGAACAATGGACAGTGGGAGATCCAGTGGGAAAAAAATAAAAGTTTTCTAATGCTGTTTGTATGAGAAAACTTTAGAACTGTTTTTTCTACTTCTATACCCATATGACTTTTCGGTAAATTTATACTCTTGGAGAAAAATATCCCAGGAGTTTCTTTTGCTATTTAATGCAGTGGGACGATTGACATTGTCTTTAAAAGAAACTTACAGAGAAAGAACGTGGAATGGTAGTATAAACAGAATTCAAAAAGCACATTTTATTTAAACACTGAACTAAAAAAATGCGATTATGTGTTTGAATTCAATTTTTTTCTCCAAATTTTTAAAAGGGCATCAGTTATACTGGTTTTTAGAAGCAATTTTATACATTATACAAATTTAGTGTATTTATTTTAATGACAATACGTATTAGAAAAGCAGTTAAGTTCACTGAAAAGCTACAATGTCTAGAATTTCAAACAGCTACGCTTATATTGGTTTGAAATTAAACACCATTTGCCTTCAAATAGAAAAGCTGTGACTTAGACAGCACTGCACTTGTGGTGTTCCCCCTAATTTTTACATTCTATAATCCACAAGTGTCCAATATGAAAAAAAAATATTTGTGAGAAAAATACTATTAATGCAAAGCTAACATTAAATTTAATATGCGGAAGCAAGAATACTAAAATGTTAAGTTTACTGCTTGTTAATTGACTATTAAAATGAATTCTACAATGTAATTCACAAGTTGCAAAAATAATAAGCAATAAAAATAAATTATGCTGTGTGTAATCTAATATTTGTTTTAAAAATCAGTTTCCTATTATTTGGAAGAATTTATCACTCAAATTTTTAAAACATTTTTGAAAGTAAATAAAAATTCCACATTTTGAGTTTTGATTATTGATGTTATAAGCAATATAATATATTGTACGTCACGAGACATTACATAGTGAAGGCAAAATGGGGAAAAAAAATCAGAATTTACTATTTATTTATGTTCTTAAATGATTGTGAATGTGTTTAATTGGCATGACCACTGCAAACTCCAATACCTTGCAATGAGTGGAGCTTATTGGAATACCCACATTTGAGGCTACAAGTACGGTTAGCGCACACATAACTTCAATGCAAAATCCACTGTGAAGAAATAAAAAGAGACAGATGGAGATTTTGTAGCGTAAAAATGACACACAGGAAATCCCATGCCATGCATTCATCAGGAAAGTGGAAGGATGAAGGATGTAAAGTGTCAGAACCTCTTGGCAAAGAAGAATGCAACAGATCAAAGTTCATGTGGCATGACCTACAGAAAAAATTTGGCTGTTCAGCGCCAAATCCATCATCAAGGTTTGAACAGCACTCAGGGAAAGCCCAATACAGATTTTTTTAGCTTATTGTATTCATAGTAATGAACGAGCCATTTAGACTTTCTGTAACAGATGATAAAATGCCTTAATTCTATTCTCATTATTAGATTTTTTCCCTTTTACTTTTAAAATGTAGATAGAATTTTTATTTAATAGTCTTGTATAATTGCATGGCCATATGAATAATTCAGCATCTTGTGCAAAAACATTAGTTTTTGCACAAGATCTCTGAAATTAATAGGGCATGCAAAAATCCAAAGGCTGCCTTTTAAAAGAACATATAGCTACATAAGATTGAATGTGGCTATGCATTTAGTTATGAATAAGTGCTGACAAGTTTATAAGTGCTCAGCTGTATAAAACTTGAAAGATAATTAAATGTTTGAGAAGGGAAGTAAAACCTCCTATATCATGTATTTTATAAAAATCTGAGGAATGTCTTCTACATCCAAGTTTCCTACTGTAGTGTCATGCCATTATAAACTGATCTAAGCAGCAAGGTTAAAAAAAATAAAAATGAATAATCCAGCTTGGCTGCAGTCACAGGGCAAAGGCATACCTTGCAGTGTGTAGTACTGACAGGAAGTCCAACATTGGAAGCTATCACAACTGTGAACGCCGAAGCCAACTCAATAGTGAAACCACTGCAGGAAGCATAAGAAAACACTTCACAGTCACTCTTTTTTTAAAAAAAAATATCTTGATCTATCAGTCTGGGTTTATACCTTGCAACATGCCAAAACCTTACCCGTTTCCTCTTCAAATGCTTTCCTCCAATGTTTGATCATTGAGTTATATTAAAAGAAGAAGAAGCTGCTGCTAATGAAAACTATATACACACGCATACATCCAGATTAAATTAGTGAAGCAGCTTTCTGGTACCTGATATCTAATCTATATTCCAAGAAATTAAGGCTTAATTAGCAATTAGGTTAGCAGCAGAATTCTAGTATGCATTAAAAACAAATGAAAATCATGGATCCAGTTTTTAGTTTTGGAAAGCAAAACTAAACTACTTCGATTTATGCCTTTTTTCTATGCTATTCAAGACATTGTCAGACTTTTCTGCTCAACTAGACCTCAATAATTTAGGCATATTATGTTAGTTTAACGATAAGATATTCAACTCAGTTCAAAAGAAAAAATAATTAGGGGCAAAGATGCCATAGCAAAATTTATCAAAACATTATCCACTCAACATGCACTTACCTTGATGGTGTGATAGGTGTGAGGTCTTTTCCCATTGTTTGGATCACTCTTCGTCCCCAAACCCAGAGGCCTACACAGATGCCAATTCCCCCATACAGTAGCAGCCAAACAGGAGTAGGAGAATCTTGCATTACACGACCCTGATCGTATATAAGCCAGAGGGCAACCAAAGGGCCTATAGCATTGCTAGAGAAGAAAATATAACATCAAATCCTAAATATTTTGCTGCAATAGCCTGCAGACCATCTTAACATACATCAGATTATCTTCTTACAAAGAGCTGTTTTTCCATAAGCATTAGCCTTATACTGTCTTCTCAGTCAATCTCCTTCAATGTTCTTTATTTTTTGCTTCCCTGAGCATAATGACCATGTTGTTATGCTATTAGAGAATACCAAATGACTCTTGTGCATGTCTCATGAATATTACTGGCAAAAAGCTACACCTAACATAGATCAACCATTAAAGTACTTTGCTGATTGTTTATCATTGGTTTTATGATATTTATGCCCAGATGACTTCAGAACTATTGACTTTGTAATAGTACAGCAACATTAGCCTCAAGTTCATTTCTGAGCTCAAATCCAACAGCTGGTTTGAAGCACTAAATGCTATCAAGTCTGGCTACCTCAGGTAATGTTTTTTCTGTTGCAAATTTATGTATTTACCAAGAGGCGTCTAAAAAAGATCTTGTTTTATGTTCATCTCTAACAAAAAATTAGACTGGTGAAGAGATCAAGTAGAGGTTCCCTCCTTCTTTTCCTCAATGATCAGGGCTATTTGCATGGACCATTTAAAAATCATGCAATTAAAAGTGGGCTGGAATTGAAAATAAAATATAGGGCTCAATACATATCAGCTTGGAATACACAATGGACATTAGAAAAGTCCTAGGAGTTTCCTGAACAGTAGTGCCAGATATTAGGACTCTTTCAATCTCACAAATGATTTAGAAGACATTGGACTTCATACATACATTTTTCTGCTATTTGATGAACAGTTGGACTTTTGTGCAAGCCTGGAAAAAGTTGTGGTTGTTTTAAGGAAATCCAATTGATAAAACAAACACCTACCACCTTGTTGGAACAAAACATACAAGTCCTGCTCATTTTTTCTGAGACTGGTTGTGCAATAATACCTACTTAAAAGACTGTAATTGTGGTAATTCAAAAGCAGTATTATTATTTCATTTGGTTTATGACTAAGATGAGATGAGGGATATTCAAAGATGATTTGAAAGAGAATAATGCTCTGTTACTTTACTACCATTATTAACATACAGCATTTCTGAACAACGTTGAATAATTTGTCACTGGACAAATAAATTGAATACATTTCAAAAGAATACAATTTCCAATAAATAAATTTGAAACAAATCTGAAATGAGCTTACATTATTTAAGATTCTAAATACAGTATTTTAAGTTTTAAAATTTTCAATTTTAAACCATTTTGCATAATGCTAATAAATATACTGGTATATGTTCGTTACTGAAAATAAATTTCCCAACAATAGCAGACAAATGAAAGTGTGGGACAAGAGCAGGAGAATAGAGACTTATTCAGGTTGATTGTTTTTCATATACTTACAAATGAAAAAAAGAGAACCCATCTATTTATTACATTTACATCCTGGATTTCATTCAGGAGCGCAAGATAGCATAGTGTTTCCTGTCCTATTTATCTTCGAACAACAAACATGTGAAGTAATTTGCGCTGAAAGAGAATGACTAGTCCAAAATCATCTGTGAACTTCTCTGGCTTAGGGTGAATCAGAATAATTATCTTCCGGCTCTTAATCCAACATCTTAACCATTATTTACTCACTCACACTATCACAGCAATGTTTTATTCAGTTCCAGCAACTTTTTATTCTCACGCTTATGCAGGAAATGTAATATGTAAACTCACAAATCTAAAACTGCAGTTGGAATTTGCCCAACTAGTTCAGTTTATCAGAAAAACTTATTAGCAGTGCTTAACTTTAAGAATGTGAGAGGAGCTAAAACTCATCAATGCTCTTTTTAGTGTTTCTTTGGAAGGATCTTCCAAAGACATTCAGTTGGTTCTTAACCTATTTGGTTTCCAGAAGCTGTTCAAATTAAAGCTCTTCCATGGATCTTGACACCATCTTGGTTTGATTGATTCAACTTTATTCTCAGTTTTTCATTAGTTTATTGGTACTTTATTGTTTGGTTTTTATTTACTGCATATCGTTTTTAACATATATTTGCATACCATCAAAAGTCCTTAGGGGTTTGGCAGTCTATAAATGTAAAAAATATTCATAGGCATTTTGGTTGGCACTTTTTCTATCTTAGAAAATCATCAGTTGGATAATTTCTAGTTCCTGCCTGGAACTATTTGCATTGTGTTATTCCTTAATGAATAAAAATATTGATATAAAAGTTAAACAGTATCAGGTGTTGAAAACTGGTTTGCAGTCACAAACTGCTTTATTTTCTAATGGTATGTTGTATCTACATTAAGGCAAGGGACATTTTGGAAATAACATTTCTAGATTTTTGCTTAATTTTTATTATAGTAATCTGCAGAACAATAAAAGTAGGCAAGTTGGGGAACCTGACAGACATCATGATATGAATAGCTCCAAGCTGTTTATTTCTGCATTATCTTTCTATCCTGTTTTCAGCATGCATAAGTTTAATTATCATTATCCTCCTTATCCTTAAACTTCACAAAGAGATACAATATAAATTAAGAACAGGTTATATGATTCTTATCTGTTCCCTAGTAGTATTGGGGGGGGGGATATGTTTTAACTCAGTTTCTGATCAGAAAGAAAAAAAACCAATAATTGAAGATGCAGTCACTAACTAGCTCAGGCAAAATATTTGATATTCCAAATACCTTGAGTTTCTCCTGTGATTCCTTCAGGAAAACTAAGAAAAACTACTAATTCTGTAAACACTGTAGAATCCTTATTGTGTTATTAAGATCACTCAAGGACACAAAACTATGCCAGCTTTTAGATTCTACTGAGCTCTTCATCAAACCAAATCAATAGTCCGCTCCCCTCTATCCTTGGGGAAAGAGGGGAAATATCTTTCTTGATATTCAGTCAGTCTAATAAAGATACCAGCCACTAAAATTAGGATGCTGGAGTTTTTTGACTAGCAAATCTCCATTTAAATGGGGACAACTCTGTAAAGATGCCTCCTATTCTAATAGTAGTTAAGCAAGCAGGGTTCCCAGAGAATGTATATTGAAGTAATATTTGTTCTAGCTACTCTGTAGGATGTTAGTTTTTATAGGGTTTTTTTTCTTTATAAAACCCACCAGATATAAAATTAGGCTGATTACACGACTATAAACATAAATCTACTGTAATTTCTTTCTATCTTCTAATCACTTACACATAAATCTGTATGATTTATCTAAAGAAAAAGGCACATTAGTGTTAATAGATTTTATATTTTAAAAAATGGGACAGTAACCATTTATGCACTTTATTTAACCATTTAACCACTTCAGCAGCTTTGAAGAATTTTCAGCACAACATGACAAGTCCCAGCATCTGGTAGAGCCTATTGTGAATGTGAATGTGAATCCACTCCGTGGATCCATATTCTGAATAATCATGGATATAACATTTAATTATAGACCTATTCATATTCTACTAAATCAGAGCTTCTCCCCAACATATTAATGCACCATATTTATCAATTAGGAGTGAATGAAAACATTTACCTCAAAATGGGTATTTTGGGGGAAAATGCCCTTCCAAAGATAAACGTTCTTTAAAAGACCTCCGTACTGTAATGTATGAACAAATTATTATCTCTCCTCCCACCCTCGAAAATTAAAATAGAAGCAAAAGATTGTAAAAGCTGCTAAATGAAAAAACATCCTTTTTGATAATAGTGACTCTCAAAAAGTTAAACTACATGCAATTGCAAACAGGTCACAAGAATATTATATTGTGCTTGTAATACATTTAATAGCCAATATAAAATTGCTAATTACCTGTTAACAGGATTTCCATATATTCCATTTTCTATGTATGAATAGTATTCCATGCCTGCAATCCTTTAAATAAACTATTAGGGCACTATTGCAACGTTAGAACAGTTGACTCTGGTTGTCCTCTCCACCCCCATTTCCCTTGCAAAAAACAGCATGATTCTGTCTTGTAAATGTATGGATGTTTCCATAATAGCAATGAAGGTCTCTCAAGCTGTTTACTTGCCATTGACAATTTGCTGTTGCAGAAACTCAGTACTCACAGAATATAATTTGGGAGTTACTATTATATTTCTAAAAAAGGAGAGGAAATAAAGAAAGAAACTATAAAACACCCACAAAGTTAAAACAGCAACACTTGAATATTATAGCTCACCAACATCTTCAAGCCAGGATATCTGATAATAACCATATGCCTTCTATTCTTTCTCGAATGAACTGCTATTCTAACCAATCATATATAATCTTGTGGACAGTTACAATGGATCAAATGGTATTATTTTCCTTTTATAACCTAGCTGGGTCTTACAATTGCTAATTCTAATTTTCCTTCTAAAAATACTTGCAGAAAGCACAGAATATTTTTGAATTATTAGCAACAGCTGGCCTCTATCTGGAAGAACAAACACACAAAAGTAAGACATGACAGTCTCTTTTTCTGTTATGAGAGTTCTGATGACTGTATTGGTTTATATTGGTTTATATTTTCGGCCTTGGTTGCTTCTGGACCCTTTGGATTTTCTACGGACTATGACCAATATTATAGCCTGAGTGGCTAGTAATATGACTAATATTAGGTCCAACGATCTATTGGTATGACCGGAACATCTCCGCCAGTCAGGGATGGACATCTTTTCGCTATTTATTGACTATTTCCCATGAGATACTGTTGCGAACTACTACGATCATGAGGTTCTCACTGCAGGAATGGCCTCCAAATTATCGAGGGCTTATTTTAACGAAGGGTCTTGGGACCCAGAGAGGTGGCATGCGCTAAGAAGAAGTTGTGGGGGTTTTTAAATAGTTTTTTAAATAGGGGTTCTATAAGGGGGGGGAGGGATGTGGGGGGTGGGGGTGAGAACCCGTCGGGGAGGGATCCAGCCCCTGTGCTAGTTCGCGACACTATCCCATCTAGTCTGAAGGCAGGGGGAGGACGCCCAGGTTTAGTGGGTTGTCCGATCTGTACGGTAAGTGGGAGAGGCAGATATGGCGGGGGGGAGGGGCCGTACCGAGTTGAGGGAGCACGCGTTCGATGTCTGCGAGCGATCGCGTGCTCCGGCCCCTCAGTCCCGACCCGTTCCCCGGGTGGCCATGATCCTCAGAGCTTGGATCTTCGGCTGATGTTATGTAATGCTCGGTCCGTGGTTAATAAGGCCCCCCTGATTTGTGATCTTATTCAGGGGGAGTCCGCGGACCTTATGGGCATCACGGAGACCTGGTTGGGCCCAGAGGGGGGGGTCCCCCTTGTCGAGATGTGCCCTCCAGGTTTCCGAGCATTTCATCAGCCGAGGGTCCAAGGTAGGGGTGGGGGGGTGGCGGTTGTCATTAAGGAGGATCTAGAGCCGAGGGAGACCACTGTTCCTCAGATTGCCGGCTGTGAATCCCTCTATGTGCGGTGGGGCTATAGGAATCAGTTGGGCTTGGTGATCGCGTACCTGGCTCCTTGCTGCGTGACCACAGCCCTGCCTGAGCTGTTGGAGGTACTCGCTGCTGTGGCGGTTGAGACCCCCAGACTTATAGTCATGGGGGATTTTAACCTGCCATCAGTTGGCTTGTTATCAACGGCAGCTCGGGAGTTCCAGGCTTCCATGACGGCCTTGGACCTGATTCGAGTAAATGATGGCCCTACGCACACGGGGGGAGGCACGCTGGATCTGATTTATATCTCTGGACAGTGGCTTAATGATCTGGTGTTAGATGATTTAGTAACAGAACCAATGTCATGGTCGGATCATTTTCTCCTTCGCCTAGATTTCCGGACCGCCATTCACCACCGCAGGGAGACGGAACCTATACGGTGGTTCCGTCCCAGGCGCCTGATGGACCCTGAGAGGTTCCTGACGGAGCTTGGGCCATTCCCTGAGGATCTGGCCCACGGCACGGCTGAGGAACTGGTCGTGGCCTGGGAACAGGCCGCGGCCGGGGCCTTGGACCGTGTCGTGCCTTTGCGGCCTCTGACCCGCGAGATCTCGTCCGCCCCTTGGTACTCCGAGGGGCTGAGGGAGATGAAACGCCAAGAAGACGCCTGAGAGCACCTGGAGGTCCAGTCGCCCGGTTGATCGACACTAGTTAGGTCCTATTCTAGGACCTACCTAGTGGCAATGAGGGAAGCGAGGCGCCTACGCCCACCCTCATTGCGCCGGCAGATAACCCGCCGCCGCCAGCCTGGGTGACCCGCCTTCCTACATCAGGAGGTACGGGATGACCCTTGCAGGGACGAGCCGAGGAGTTTAGCGGTTATCTATACGATAAAATCGCCAGCTGAGGGACGGTCTGGACCGAATTTGGGATGATCCAAGCGAGGGAGAGGAGGCACGCCTTGTTGAGCTCATTTGGGATGAGTTTGACCCTGTGGCACCCCACAAATGAGGTGCCTAGCTGTCGATCTCTGACCCCCTGTCAATACCATCTGCAAACGGTCGGAGAGGTAGGAGGAGAACCACCGAAAAACGGTGCCCCCCACTCCCAAACCATCCAACCGTTGCAGCAAGATACCATAGTCGATGGTATCAAAAGCCGCTGACAGATCTAACAGAGGAGCAGCCCCTGTCCCGTGCCCTCCAGAGATCATCAACCAACGCGACCAAAGCCATCTCCGTGTTGTACCCAGGCCTGAAGCCGGACTGGCAGGGGTCTAGATAGACAGTTTCCTCCAGGTACCAGGGAAGCTGCCAAGCCTCCACACTCTCAACAACCTTCGCCACAAAGCGAAGGTTGGAGACAGGTTGGTAATTAGCCAAAACAGCTGGGTCCAGGGAAGGCTTCTTAAGGAGGGGCCTCACAACCGCTTCTTTCAAGGTGGCTGGGAAGACTCCCTCCACCAGAGAAGCACTTATAATGCCCTGGAGCCAGCCTCGTGTGACCTCCTGAGTGGCCAGCATCAGCCAGGAGGGACACGGTGCGCAACTTAGGTGTCCTCCTGGATGATCGGCTGTCGTTTGAAGATCATTTGACGGCCGTCTCCAGGGGCCTTCCACCAGGTTCGCCTGGTTCGGCAGTTCGCCTTCCTTGATCGGGATGCCTTATGCACGGTCACTCATGCTCGTTACCTCTCGCTTGGATTATTGTAATGCTCTCTACATGGGGCTCCCTTGAAGTGCACTCGGAGGCTTCAGTTAGTCAGAATGCAGCTGCGCGGGTGATAGAGGAGCTACGCGTAGCTCCCATGTAACACCGCTCCTGCGCAGACTGCACTGGCTGCCTGTGGCCTTCGAGTGCGCTTTAAGGTGTTGGTGACGACCTTTAAAGCGCTCCATGGCTTAGGACCTGGGTACTTACGGGACCGCCTGCTGTTACCACACGCCTCCCACCGACCCGTGCGCTCCCATAGAGGGACTTCTCAGGGTGCCGTCCGCCAAACAATGTCGGCTGGCGGCCCCAGGAAGGGCCTTCTCTGTGGGGCTCACACTCTGGAACGAGCTTCCCCGGGTTTCGTCAAATACCTGACCTTGGACATTCCGTCGCGAACTGAAGACCCATCTTTTTATTTGAGGCTGGCTTAAATTTGGATTTTAATAAGGGAATTTTATTAATTTTAAATGGGGTTTTAACTGATGGTCCCAGTATCCTGTCTATGTCTTCGGGAGTCACAGAGTCGAACTCCGCCCAAATAATATTCTCAAGATCTGCCTCCGTCGTCCCACCTGAATCCACCCAATCTGTGTCCAGCCCGTCCCGGATCTGAGCGATTTTATCGTGCAGATACCTTCCAAATTCCTCAGCACGACCCTGCAAGGAGTCCTCCCGAGCCCCCTGAAAAAGAAGGGAGCAGGTCACCCTAAACAAGGCGGCTGGGCAGTTATCTGCCGATGCGATAAGAGCGGAAAAGTATTCCCGCTTTGCTGTCCCTATCGCCACTAGATAGGCCTAATTATGTGACCATACTAATGTTCGGTTAGATTCGGAACGGCTGGCTCTCCAGGTGCTCTCTAGCCGTCTTTTCCGGCGCTTCATCTCTCTCAGCTCCTCAGAAAACCAAGGAGCCAGTTAAGAGCAGCGCCGGGTCAGAGGCCGCAAAGGCACGACGCGGTCCAAAGCCACTGCCCCTGCCCTTTCCCAGGCGGCAACAAGTTCTTCGGCCAGGCCGTGGGCTAGATCCTCGGGAATCGGCCCAAGCTCCGTCAGGAACCTAGTGGGGTCCATTAGGCGCCTGGGACGGAACCACCGAACTGGCTCCGTCTCCCTGTGGTATGGGTTAGCGGTTCGAAAGTCCAGGCGAAGAAGCAAATGATCTGTCCATGGCAAGGGAGTAATGACTAAGTCCCCCACTTCCAGGTCATTCAGCCACTGTCTCGAGACAAAAATCAAGTCCAGCGTGTGTCCCCTGATGTGTGTGGGCCCATTCACTAACTGGGTCAGGTCCAAGGCTGCCATGGAGGCCATGAACTCCCGAGCTGTCGACGATGTTTTGCCTACTGATGGCAGGTTGAAATCCCCCATGACTATAAGCCTGGGGGTGCCAACCGCCGCCTCGGCTATGACATCGAGCAGCTCAGGCAGGGCTGCCATCACGTGGCAGGGAGCCAAGTATGTGATCAGCAAGCCCACCTGTAACCCCTGGCCCCACCGTACAAAGAGAGACTCACATCCGGCTGTCTGCGGGACAGTGACCTCCCTCGGCTCCAAACTCTCGTTGATAATAACTGCTACCCCCCACCCCTGCCTTGAACCCTCGGCTGATGAAATGCTCGGAAACCTGGTGGACACATTTCAACGAGAGTAACCCCGCCTTCCGAGCCCAACCAGGTCTCCGTAATGCCCATTACATCCGCACCCCCCTCTTGTATCAGATCTGGCTCACGTGGCCAGCCATCCCTCCTTCTTGGACTGCAACAACTTTGGGAGGTATGGCAGAAGTGGCTTTTTCAAATTGCCCTGCTATCGCTTTTATACTTGCAGTATTTACAACAAATTTGGTTCCATATTCTTTTTATCTTTCCTTTGCAATTTGTCATATCTTTACCATTATATTATAAGTTTATGGACAAAGCCTGTATTCTTTCATACATGAAAGATCATTCCATGCCAAGTGGTCTGATTTCAGAAAAGTGCCCCGCTTGATCATCACAGATTTCGATGAAATTTTGTGTGAACATGCACACATGTCCCCAATGAACATTGGTAAAGTGTTATGTGTGCCAATGCAATACTTGCAGAGATATAGTCATTTGTGTGACTTAGGGGCTGGTTTCAAAACCCATCAGTTTTAATGGGAATTTTAAGGGGAGGGTGGGAACTGACAGGTTTGGGTTGGGGGTGGGGAGGGTGGGGAGGGAAAACCTGTCAGGGGAGACGAGTCCAGCAAGTGTTTAATAGGAATTTAATAGGTCCGAAGGTGGCGGGGAGGGTCTCGTTCCAGTCCACCAGGGTTTTGTTATCAATACGGTATGTGGGAGAGGCAGATATGGCGGAAGGGGGGGGCATATCAGGTTTTGGGGGCACGCCCTCGCTATTTAAGAGCGATCGCGTGCTCCGGCCCCCCAAAATTTTCCAGTTCCCCGAGTGGCCAGAATACCCGGGACTTGGGCCTTCGGCTGATGTTATGTAATGCAAGATCCGTGGTTAATAAAGCTCCCCTGATTTTAGATCTAATTCAGGAAGGGACCACGGACATTATGGGCATTACGGAAACCTGGTTGGGCACAGAAGGGGGTGTTCCCCTAGTAGAGATGTGCCCACCAGGTTTCCGAGCATTCCATCAACCGAGGGCCCAAGGTAGGGGTGGCGGGGTGGCGGTTATTATTAGGGAGAGTCTGGAACCGAGGGAGACCACTGTGCCTCAGAAAGCTGGGTGTGAAACCCTCTATGTGAAGTGGGGTTGTAGGACTCAGGTGGGCTTGCTGATCACGTACCTGGCTCCTTGCTGCGTGACAACAGCCCTGCCCGAGCTGTTGGAGTTGCTAGCTGGGTTGGCAGTTGAAACCCCTAGACTGTTGGTCATGGGGGATTTCAACTTGCCATCAACTGGCATGGCATCCTCGACCGCTCGGGAGTTCATGGCTTCCATGACGGCCATGGACCTGACTCAATTAATTGATGGCCCTACTCACATTGGGGGAGGCACCCTAGACTTGGTTTTTATCTCTGGCCAGTGGTTGAATTATCTGATTTTAAATGATTTAGTTATCGACCCTTTGTCATGGTCAGATCATTTTCTCCTTCGTCTGGACTTTCAGACCACTACCCACCGCCGCAGGGAGACGGAACCAATGCGTTGGTTCCGTCCCAGGCGCCTGATGGACCCTGAGAGGTTCCTGATGGAGCTTGGGCCATTTCCCGAGAACCTGGCCCACGGCACGACTGAAGAGCTAGTCACGGCCTGGGAACAGGCCGCGGCTGGAGCTTTGGACCGTATCGTGCCTTTGCAGCCTCTGACCCGGCGTCGGTCTCAACCAGCTCCTTGGTTCTCCGAGGAGCTGAGGGAGATGAAATGCTGGAGAAGACGCCTAGAGAGTGTTTGGAGATCCAGCCGTTCAGAGGCTGACCGGACACTAGTTAGATCCTATAGCAGGACCTACCTAGTGGCACTGAGGGATGCGAAACGTTCCTACGTTTCCTCCCTCATTGCGTCGGCAGATAACTGCCCGGCCGCCCTGTTTCGGGTGACCCGTTCTCTCCTTCAACAGGAGGGACGGTAGGACCCTCTACAAAGGCGTGCCGAGGAGTTTAACGGTTATCTATACGATAAAATCGTTCAGCTTTGGGATGGATTGGATCAAAATTGGGTAGATCCAGACGAGAGTTCCGAGACCTGTCTTGTTGAGGTGGTTTGGGATGATTTTGACCCTGTGACTCCCAAGGACATGGATAGGTTGCTGGGTAGGCTGAACGCCACCACGTTTACTGGATCCGTGCCCCTCCTGGTTAGTACTGGCTACACAGGTGGTGACACGAGGCTGGCTCCGGGGGATTATAAATGCTTCTTTGCGGGAGGGGGTCTTTCCTGCTGCCTTGAAAGAGTCGGTGGTGAGACCTCTCCTCAAGAAGCCTTCCCTGGACCCAGCTGTTTTAGGGAATTACCGGCCAGTCTCCAATCTTCGCTTTACGGCGAAGGTTGTAGAGAGTGTGGTGGCATGTCAGCTACCCCAGTACCTGGATGAAGCTGTCTATCTAGACCCGTTCCAGTCTGGCTTTCGGCCCGGATACAGTACGGAGACAGCTTTGGTCGCGCTGGTGGATGATCTCTGGAGGGCCAGGGATAGGGGTTATTCCTCTGCCCTGGTCCTATTAGATCTCTCAGCGGCTTTTGATACCATCGACCATGGTATCCTGCTGCGCCGGTTGGAGGGGTTGGGAGTGGGAGGCACCGTTTATCGGTGGTTCTCCTCCTACCTCTCTGACCGGACGCAGACGGTGTTGACAGGGGGGCAGAGATCGACTCCGAGGTGCCTCATGTGTGGGGTGCCGCAAGGATCGATTCTCTCACCCCTCCTGTTCAACATCTATATGAAGCCGCTGGGTGAGATCATCAGTGGCTTTGGGGTGAGATACCAACTGTACGCTGATGATACTCAGCTGTACTTTTCCACCCCGGGCCACCCCAGCGAAGCTGTTGAAGTGCTGTCCCGGTGTTTGGAAGCCGTACGGGTCTGGATGGGGAGGAACAGGCTCAAACTTAATCCCTCCAAGACGGAGTGGCTGTGGATGCCGGCACCTTGATACAGTCAGCTGCAGATGCGACTATCGGGGGCGAGTCGTTGGCCCCGATGGAGAAGGTACGCAACTTGGGCGTGCTCCTGGATGGTCGGTTGTCCTTTGAAGATCATTTGACGACCGTCTCCAGGAGAGCATTTTATCAGGTTCGCCTGATCCGCCAGTTGCGTCCCTTCCTGGACCGGGATGCCCTATGCACGGTCACTCATGCTCTCGTTACCTCTCGTCTGGACTACTGCAATGCTCTCTACATGGGGCTCCCCTTGAAGAGCACCCGGAGACTTCAGCTAGTCCAGAATGCGGCTGTGTGGGTTATTGAGGGAGCAGTTTGGAGCTCCCACATAACACCTATCCTGCGCAGACTGCACTGGCTACCTGTTGTTTTCCGGGTGCGCTTCAAGGTATTGGTTACCACCTTTAAAGCGCTCCATGGCTTAGGACCGGGCTACTTACGGGACCGTCTACTGCCGGCCTCTATCTCCCAGCGTCTGGTACGTTCCCACAGAGAGGGACTCCTTAGGGTGCCGTCAGCCAAACAGTGTCGACTGGCGGCCCCCAGGGGGAGGGCCTTCTCTGTGGGGGCTCCTACCCTGTGGAACAAGCTTCCCCTCGGGCTTCGACAACTACCTGACCTTAGGACCTTTCGCCGCAAACTTAAAACCTATTTATTTCGTATGGCTGGCCTGGCCTGATTTTAAATTTTAAATTTAAATTTTAATTGAACTTTGATGGGTTTTAAATTTCTGTAATTTTATGAGGTGTAATGTTATTTTAAATTTTCTGGCAAATTTGAATAAGTTTTTTAAGGGTTGTTTTAATTATGGTGTATGTTTCTGTTTGTATTTTATTTGCCTGTTCACCGCCCTGAGTCCTTCGGGAGAAGGGCGGTATACAAATTAAAATATTATTATTATTATTATTATTATTATTATTATTATTATTATTATTATTATTATTATTATTATTATTATTATTATTATTATCACTACTGGTTCGTTTGTGGATGCACGCATGCATGTGCAGAAGCGTCCGAGCAGGTGGGTGGAGCCTGCCACTGCTAACAGTTCGCCCGATCTGGGGTGAAGCAATAGCAACCCACCACTGGTGTGACTCCATACCACAGCCTTCTACAGTATGACTCTGAGATTCCAGCAAATTTGAGACATAATATCTCTGGCAATATTTTGTTGAGAGAAATAAAACTTGGCCATCTTGTACAACTTTTTGTGCTCTATTAAACAAAATAATATAAACATTATCATGAGCAATCTCCATCTAGATAATTTGGAGCAAATTTGGCCGAAAATATTGCGGCTCAAAAAATGGTTAAAGTTTGGCTTTTTATATCTCTGGAAGGAAAGGTATGAGAAACATGAAACTTTGTGCATAATAACTTAGCATTACAAGGTTTTCTAATGTAAAATTTCATTCTCCTACTGCTTTCCAATAGTTTACAAATTGAATGTAAAGTTGAAGTTTTTTGTAAAAACGCCAAAATTAGGGTATTTTCAGCCCACTTTTACAAAAAAAGACCTTCTGGAAACTCTGTTAAATCATTCTCATTAGAAAGAGCATGTTGCAAACCCCACAAAAAAGTAGGATTGGTTTTTCATTGCTGATGTATAAAACCCTAAAAATAGGGACAAATTTGAGGATATTGCTATACCAACGTCAGACATCAACAAGCATTATTTTATATTGTGCCATTATCATTTCATTTAGGTTGGAGTTTAATTTAAGTTGTACCTTGATGAAGGTATCTTTTCTTTTATGTACACTGAGAGCATATGCACCAAGACAAATTCCTTGTGTGTCCAATCACACTTGGCCAATAAAAATTCAATTCAATTCAATTCAATTCAATTCAATTCAATTCAATTCTATTCTATTCTATTCTATTCTACTGTAAAGTGTGTAATTAATTTCTTGCATGGTATATGAATCTGTTAGTCTACTAGTGGTACTTCTACACTAATGACAGCGGTTAAAAGTGCTGAGGTACTTTAGTGACGCCACACGTTAACATGTTGTAGCTATAGGATTCTGAACTATACAGGTGTAGTTGTCATATTTTTGTCAAAAAATGCCCCCTTTTTTGTGGGGAGGGCAAAAATGCCTTTTTTTGCGAAAAGCAGGCCCATTTTTGGCCTCACAACCCTCCCCACGTCATGTTTTTGCCCTCCCCAGCCCCCAGGAGCACTCTGAAGGCTTCCCAAACCCTCTGTGTACCCAATTTTTGCAAAAAATGGACCCGTTTTTGCAAAAAACAGGTTTGTTTTTTGCTTCCCAACCCCCCCCCCCCAATGTCATGTTCTTGACCTCCCCAGCCCCAAGGAGCACTCTGCAGGCCTCCCAAACTCTCTGCAGATCCCATTTTAGTAAAGAATGGGTCTATTTTTGGTGAAAACGGGACATGTAGGGTGGGGTTTCGGGAGGCCAAAAATGGCTGTATTCAGTGTATAAGATTCATCAACATTTCCACCCTCTTTTAGGGGGCAAAAAAGTGTGTCTTATACTCCAAAAAGTACGGTATATCTCCACAAGAATTACATCGGCACACGTAAAACTTTACCAACTTTCATTGGGGACCTGTGTTCACACAAAATTTCATCAACATCCATCGAGCAGGGTCTCCCAGACCACTTAACATGGAATGATCTAGCAATTTTAATGATAATGATAATAATAATAATAATTAGGCTGTATGTTTTGATTTAAGCATAAAAATATTCTACTGTTAATATTGCCACAGAAATATTCCATATTCCTGTTCTTGATCACTAAAAAAGATGAACTGTCCACAGAGACAGGTTTGCAGTACTTAGAAGTAAGAAAACAATAGATTAGGAAAACTGACCAAGAGTAGTAATGCATCTGAAATATATTAGCAAAATTAATTGAGAGGAAAGAAAGGAGCTGCTTGTTTGTGTGGCACTGGGTGAAGCATAGATACAAGGATGATGAAGTCCGATGAAGGCTATAAGCCTGCATACATGGTATTCAGAGAAAAAAAAAATTATTTTTTTGCTTGTATTAATTGTTATAATTACAAATTTGTTAGAGGACATTAATACATAGCAGTCTGACAATAAACATAAAACACGTATAGGGAAACAATACATAAGCTCTTAATTTCTCACCATATGGTACACGTGGATGACTACCATTTGCTATATTATCTGATACGCCAGCATCTTCTGTTCCACAGCTAGTCAGGGGAATAGTACTTTCATCACTTTCTTTTACACCAGGAAGTTCTTTAAAGACAGGCATATCCTCTTCTTGAATTTTGTCAATGCTTTCATCAGATATTTTTGATAGTGCACTTTCTTTCTTTAAACGACCTAGATAAAATGCAGGAGTTTAGAAACAATAATTCATTTACAGAACTATCTTTCAGGGTCAATATGTCTGATGTCCTTTAAGCAAACTGACTACAGTGATACAATAATTTACTATTTTGTTAGCTAGAGACACAGTTCATATATAACTTCACACTAATAAAACAAATTTTTTTTAGCATAATTATCAACTATTTAGTTTGGAATACCAAATTTTAATCTGTCTTCTTAATTCTTACTTCAAAGTATGTTGCAAAGAAGAAATATTTTTGCCAGGACCAAAACATTCTGCACTTAGTTAAAATCAATCATGTATAATTTAATTCATTTTACACACAATTTGCATTTCTTGTATGCAATAAAATTGCATTTGGGATCACGGTAATATTTATTTATTTATTTATTCATTCATTCATTCATATTTTTATACCGCCCTTCTCCGAAGACTGAGGGCGGTGTACAGCAAATAAAACAACAAAAATTCAAAACAAATTAAAATACTATAACAAGTTTAAAAATCTAATTCGACCGCTGTATACTTAAAATATTAGCTAAAATTTTTCAAAAGCTAAAACCCTGTTAAAAAACCCGCTAAAACCCCCCATATTAAAATTAATCAGGCCAGCCCCGCTTGGTGAAAAAAGAAAGTCTTGAGCTCGCGTTTAAAGGTCCGGAGATCAGGAAGGAGACGGAGTCCCACTGGCAGCTCATTCCATAGAGCCGGGGCGCCCACAGAAAACGCTCTTCCCCTGGGGGCCGCCAGCCGACATTGGCTAGCTGACGGCACCCTAAGAAGGCCCTCCCTGTGAGAGCGCACTGGACGTACCGGACAATGGGAGGTAACTGGCGGCAGCAGGCGGTCCCGTAAATATCCCGGTCCAATGCCATGGAGCGCTTTAAAGGTGATAACCAACACCTTGAAGTGCACCCGGAAGACCACCAGCAACCAGTGCAGCCTGCGCAGGAGAGGTTTTACATGGGAGCTACGAGGAGCTCCCTCAATCCCCCGCGCGGCCGCATTCTGTACCAGTTGGAGCCTCCTGGTGCTCCTCAAGGGGAGCCCCATGTAGAGAGCATTGCAGTAATCCAGACAGGAAGTGACGAGGGCATGAGTGACCGTGCATAACGAGTCCCGGTCCAGGAAAGGGCACAATTGGCAAATCAGGCGGACCTGATAAAAAGCTCCCCTGGCGATGGTCGTCAAATGGTCTTCTAAAGACAGCCGTGCGTCCAGGAGAACGCCTAAATTGTGCACTGATTCCCTGGGGACTAACGATTCGCCCCCCCACAGTCAGCAATGGGGTAAGCTGACTGTGCCGGGACACCGGCATCCACAGTCACTCCGTCTTGGATGGGTTGAGTTGGAGCCTGTTCGTCCCCATCCAGACCCGAACGGCCTCAAGACACCGAGTCATCACATCGACGGCTTCGTTGGGGTGGTTCGGGGTGGAGATGTACAGTTGAGTATCATCAGCATACAGCTGACAGCTCACCCCGAAGCCACGGTTGATCTCTCCCAGCGGCTTCATATAAATGTTGAACAGGAGGGGTGAGAGAATCGACCCCTGTGGCACCCCACAAGTGAGTTGCCTAGGGGTCGATCTCTGCCCCCCTGTCAACACCGTCTGCGAGCGGTCGGAGAGGTAGGAGGAGAACCACCGTTAAACGGTGCCTCCCACTCACAGGCTCTCCAACCGCCGCAGCAGGATACCATGGTCGATGGCATCGAACACCGTTGACAGATCTAACAGGACAAGAACAGAGGAACAACCTCTGTCCCGTGCCCTCCAGAGATCATCAACCAACGCGATCAAAGCCGTCTCTGTGCTGTACCCAGGCCTGAAGCCGGATTGGCACGGGTCTAGATAAACAGTTTCCTCCAGGTACCGGGGGAGTTGCCAAGCCACCACACTCTCCACAACCTTCGCCAAAAAGCGAAGATTGGAGACCGGACGATAATTAGCCAAAATAGCTGGGTCCAGAGAAGGCTTCTTAAGGAGGGGCCTCACCACCGCCTCTTTCAAGATGACTGGGAAGACTCCCTCCCTCAGAGAAGCGCTGGTAATTCCCTGGAGCCAGCCTCGTGTAACCTCCTGAGTGGCCAGTACCAACCAGGAGGGATACGGGTCCAATAAACATTTAAAATGCAAGCAATAAAATATCAGTCTTACAGGACTCAATAAACAAATACTTATAGCATGTTATTAAAATATTATAACAGTGTTCTAGAAGTCCTCATGTGAAAGATTTAAAATAAGATTATTTCAACCCATCAATTTATGCAAAAACATACTTGCTATTTTTCTTTTCATCCATGGACATACAAATATCCATACCAAGGCAGCAAATACAATAGATACACCAATTGATACCAGTGCTATTGCCCATATTGGAAGTGTAATTCCTAGGACTGAAAAAAGAAGAAAATAAAAGTGTGCATTTCTTATGTTCTTATCAGTTAACTGTTATATTTAGAGAGGAACTGGAATATTGTTTCAGAAATATAAGCCATTAAATCAGAAAATTAAGTCACTTTCTTTGTAATACAAGGATATACCATACTTTTTGGAATATAAGACACACTTTTCCCCCTCCAAAAAAGTGGGTGGAAATGTCTGTGTGTTTTATACAGCAAATGTTGCCGAAGCCCCGCCACCCGCTTCCCAGAAATTTACCTCCTTGTTGCAAACAGCAAGGTAAGCTTCAGCACAGCCTGATTTAGCACGAGTAGCTGATTGGTGGTTGGATCGGCCTCCTGGAATACTGCCTATCAGCTGTTCCAGGCTGCAGAAATCGCTGCCACCCATTGCCGCTGTCACCTATCACCGCCTCTGGATGCTCCATTTTCGGCCTCTGAGCATTCCGTTTTTGGCCTGTTCTAGGGGGTGACAACAGGTGACAGCAGCGATGGGTTGTGCCGGCACCGATGTGTGGTAGCGATCCCCATACCCTGGAACAGCTGATAGGAGGTATTCCAGGAGGCTGATCTAACTGCCAATCAGCCACTTGTGCTAAATCAGACTAAAACAGTGCTGAAGCTGACCACACTGTTTGCTGTTTGCTGCAAGGAGGCAAATTGCTGGGAGATAGAGGCAGATTTTTTTTCTTGTTTTCCTCCCCAAAAGCTAGGTGCGTCTTATACTTCAGAGTGTCTTATAGTCCGAAAAATATGGTAAATTGTTGGTATTATTATAAAGCAGAAGATTGCATTCCATCTGCCTTTTTTGGATTACACAGAAAAATATATTATGACAAATGAACATTAAAATTTATATTAAAATCATAAAACATGATATTGTGCTGGATTTAATGTTTAACCTCTCATAAGGAGAATAGTATTCATGGACTAATTCAAATAAAAAAAGGATACATTTATAGCAATTGCTGTTTTTCAAGCCAAATATTGCAAGTATTGAGGCTAACTTTTTGAAAAGTCTTGGCTTGCAGACATTATCTGTTTGATAATGTCTTTTTTTTTTTTTTGAAAAAAAGTCAGGCTAAATTAAGGTGGGAAGAGTACAAAATTATATTCTGTATTCCAAAGGACAATACAATCTTTTCACAGCAGATTCCATCTACTCACCTGGAGCACCTGTATACATTATGGAGAACACATTAATAGTTATTGTAGCAGCATAAAATACTGGAAGAGCACGGAGACCATTTGGTACTGGATCTTCCTACATTTTAAAAAATAAGCATTTTTGAGATGTAATTAATTAAATCAGATTGTTTTTTTAAAAATCAATACATTATACTGTAAACATTTTTAATATTAAAATTATTTCAATTTTTTTCCAAATTATTGGAAAAACATGCAGTAATCAAAAGATTTTTATTTATTTATTTATCGTATTTGTATACCGCCCTATCTCCCTAGGGACTCAGGGCGGTTCACAGGCAAATAAAAAGGTACATATAAATACAGAATAAAATATCAATTAAAAAACTTATTCTACACAGCCAAATAATTAAAAAAGAACAATATAAATAATAAAACCCATTAAAACCCGTATAAATTTAAAATCTAATCCAGTCCTGCGCAGATGAATAGATAACCTGTGGCTTCTGAATTCTGACATCAGCCCCATCATCATAAGAACAAAATGAGAATATACAGTGTTGATCTGCTATATGGTTTAATTTAAAATTATAGAAGGTAAATTATGGCTGGTTCAATATTCTCTCCTAGAAAAGGTAAAAGCTGACATTGATATTGAATATACATAACTTAACAGCTTGTTATTATTAGGCAGACATATAATATTAGATGTATTATTCTCATATAGAAGAAAAAAAATGATCCCAGAAAAGTGGAGCACATACTTCATTTTATTGAATGGTGGTTAAGATTCGAAGATCTGAATTATTTCCACTGAATTAAATACATTCCCTTATCCATTCCGTAACTTATCATTCTTTCACCTGTCTTGCTAGTTTGGCAACCCATTCAGGATTAGGTATACAGAAAATTATCTTGAATAGACCTTACAAAGCATTAGACAAAGTTCTACAAGAACTCACCTCCCAAAGGAAAATGGAGGAGGTAGAACTATCAAGAGATGTTTGACCTCTTCATAAACTACCAAGGACTTTAAAAGCCAAACAGATTTTGTTTGCTATAATTTATTATATAACTACTGAGACAAATAATAGCTCAAAGTATTGCTTTTGAGCTGCTTTCAAGAACTTTCGCCCTATGAACATATACCATATTATCTATTTTTTCAGCCAAAGATCAGCTGCTAAGAGAGCATCTTTCTTCATAATGTTTTAGCTTTAATAGAATGCCCTCCAATTTCAAGGAAATATTTAAATTCTACAGTAAGCCCTTCATTTTTTCCTGACCGTTTATGTAAGAAGAAATACAAAGTCTTGCTAGGGAGATTGTATCACCAACATTTTTCAATTGCACTTATCAAGGTATTTATAATGTAGTATGCCAGAAACAAGGGACAGTGAACACTGGATTTCTATACTCCCTACCTCTCATTTTTTTGACGTAATGGTAAAACAGCAGAGGTGTGTATTTTCAATTTTATTAACTGTTGCTTAGCACAAGATCTATACCTGGTTTTTTTAAACTTCCTTTAACTGACACCAAGCTTGTATGAGGAAAAGTAAAGGAAGTGAAAATGTAAACAAATGTGTGGGAGCCTGCCTGGGTTTAGAACAGGCAAATAAACAAGAATAAAAGGACAACAATTGGAGTAAGAAATAGGACTTCCATGATCAGTGAGGGCAAAGGAATCAGGACACAAAATCTTTTCTTTTTCTAAATTCTTTTTCAAAATAATACAATTTCATAATACAATCTACTTTCATTATTTAATTTCCATTTGAAAATATGTCATAGAGTTCTGTTTTAACAAGCTGTATTTTTCAAAATGAATAAAATATAGCAATTCAAATTCATTTGATAAATAAAATCAACAGAGTTGTGAGTTTCATTCCAGGCTGTTATTGAGGATTAGTCTAATGTAAAACCTCATATCAAGTATGTACTTATTTACATCCGGGGGCTGATGTTTCTCTGCCAAATGAGAACATATTGCACCAAATAAGGAGGAATTTTTCTGAGAGGAGGCTGAGTCTTCCATTATTAGAGAGGTCAGATGAGCTTTGCCATTACAGTAACTTTAATAGAAAAATGTATCTCTAAAGTGTATAATTGTAGTTGAAGTACTAGGAGAGATAGGACTGTGCAGATTTTTCTCCTTTTCATCTTAAAGCCAAAAGTAGTCCTCAACCGACAACCATAATAGAGCCTTCCATTATGATTGCAAGTCATGATAATCATTAGACAAGATTGTCTCATTTGACAACTCTCCTTCTAATCTCTCTGTTGCAATCATCAATCAGTCAATCAATCAATCAGAATAGAGCTGTAAGGGACCTTGGAGGTCTTCTAGTTCAACTCCCCTGCTCAAGCAGGAGACCCTAAACCATTTCAGGCAGGCAGGCAGGCAGGCAGGCAGGCAGGCAGGCAGGCAGGCAGGCAGGCAGGCAGGCAGGCAGGCAGGCAGGCAGGCAGTCTTTTCTTAAAAACTCGCAGGGATAAAGCACCTCTAATATCTGAAGGCAAGATATTCCACTGATTCATTGTCCTCACTGTTAGGAAGTTTCTCCTCAATTGCAGGTTGCTTCTCTTCTTGATTAGCTAAATAACAGTGTGGGTTAACTGGAACATGGGGAGGGAAAGGCCCTGGGAAGCTTAGAGGAAGCCAGGTCCACCTGCTATAGGCCTTGCAATGCCTCCCTCAACCTGAGACACTTCATGCAACACTTCCTGCCCCTCATGATCCCCACAGGCCTTGGGTAAACTTTGCCCTCCACTTGGTCTCTAAGCACTCCCCCCCCCAAAAGTTCCCACAGACCTTGTCCCTGCTTCCCACCCAACATACCCCATACCACACCTACTTTGTGCAAAATCTAGCTTTCAAAGATTTCCAGAGTTTCAAAGCTTGGATTAGGGAACACTTCATTGTTGGTCCAAATGGCACAGATCAGAGGTGGTATTCAGCAGGTTCTGACCAGTTCTGGAGAACTGGTAGCGGAAATTTTGAGTAGTTTGAAGAACCGGTAAATACCATCTCTGACTGGCCCTGCCCCCATCTTTTCTCTGCCTCCCAAGTCCCAGCTGATTGGAAGAAAATGGGGACTTTGCAGTAACCTTCCCCTAGAGTGGGGAGGGAATGGAGATTTTACACTACCCTTCCCCTGCCACACCACATCTATCAAGTCATGCCCACAGAACCGGTAGTAAAAAAAATTGAATCCCACCACTGGCATAGATCCCAATTTGGTCATTTTCCAAATGGCTACATTAAATAGTGATTGCTCAGAAAATGTGGCCATTTCCAGGATCACCCGACATTACCCAGCAATAAAGTAGTCTGTTCTGCTTCCATAACACAATGTTTCCAGAGCTATCCAAAGAAATGCACAGACCATGTTAGGACAGCAGAACAAATCACTCCTTCCCTGGGTTACATGGCTGCATCCTGGAATGAACTGCCTTTTCAACAATTCAGTGAATCTACTTTGAAGCCACTGGGATGGTGCTAAGTGGCTTAGCAGCTAACCAACTTGGTATGCTTCCCTAATCCAAGTTCTGGAGCTCTTGAAAGGTAAGTGTAGGGCCTGGGGTGGGAACCAGGCCAAAGAACTGTGGGGACATGGCTAGGGGTAAATAGGCAGGGGGGCATTGCAGTATCCCTGTGGGTCAGTCATAAGGGCAGTGAGGGTACTGCAATAGTCGTAAATTCAGGACTCAGTCAAAAGTAGCTTTTGGGGGAGGCTCCAGTGACGTCACCCTCCTGCTGGGTGCTCAAACAGAGCACTCCGTGTTAGAAGATTGTAAAAGTCAGTGAAACAGAAAATAAATCACTGTTCACTGAGCTTAGCATAATCTCTGGGTGAAAGAGATTATCAGAATTGTGGAAGAGTGGCAGGTCTGACAGGGGGTTTGCTCTTAAGAGCGAATTTTCCTGGATTTATGACCCCACCGAATTCCACTCCTTCCAACTTCAGCACGCCCCTGTTTTTATCAGGGAAAAGGAGAGGAATGTTGCTTCTGCTCTAGAGAACTTATTAAATTGATTGATATTCCAAGCAGACGGGAATTTCACAAGCGTTCGAACTTTGATGTAGAATCAGCACGGCAAGTACCGACTCCCTTTTTGAAATTTGAAACCTTTCTTTGTCTTTGATTAATTGACTTTTAAAATGGCGTCTAAAAGTGAAAGTAAAATTTTTTAGTACGATGAAGCAGCGTTACTTGTGGATTGTTACAAACGGAGTTTTTTTTATACTGAAAGGAGGGAAGGAGAGTTATTAAGTTTGAATTCCTGATTCTTTTGAAGACAGAATGGCAGCTAAACCTTTAAAGCCTTCTGGAAGAAGGGGATCTGAACCAAGTCTTGAGGAAATATTGAAAGAACAATTAAAACTTTCTGAAGATAGGCAAAAGAGATGATGGAGAATTTTAATGCAAAAATAAGAGAAGATATTCTTATGGCAGTTCAAGGACTGAGTAAAAAATTGAAGGATTGGAAGTGGAAATGCAACAGATCTCTCAGTCAAATAAGTATTTAGAAGATGAAATGAAAGGTGTTCAGAAAAAAGTGGATCAAAATGAAGATCAGGTTGTGATATTACAATATAAACTTATGGAAGGAGCTCTTAGAATTCGTGGTATGCAAGAAGAGCGTGAGAAGACTTAAGAAAAATTATATCAGAAGCATTGGCTGAATTTATTGAAGCGGACCCCAAGAGGTAGCTTACCAAATTGATAAAATATATAGAGTTAATTCTTGGATTGCAAGACAGAGAAAGCTTCCTCGGGACATTGTGGTTTATTTTGTGAAAAGGACTATGAGAAATCAAATTCTGCAAGTTTCATATCAGACAACTTTAAAAATTGGAGAACAGGAGTTGAAGGTGTTGAAAGAGATTCCTTCAAAGATGTTAAGAGACAGGAAGGAATTTGCTTTTTACACAAGAACTTAAAAAACATCAGATTCAATTCAGATGGGAGGTGCCAGTTGGACTGACACTATTCTATCAAGGAAGGAGATATAGAATTGACACTGTTTTAAAGGCAAAGGATTTTCTTTCTACAGTTTTGAAAGTCGAAATAGAAGTGATAGAAAAACTTCAAGAGACTCAAGAAGGCGTGGTGACCCAAGAGCCTTTATTGCTGCCAGTATTAGAGGAACCACAAGAGCAAAGGGTGACAAGAGGAGCCCTTAAGCGTAAAGAAGAGCAACAGTCTCAAAGTAAAAGTCAGGATCCCATTATGGAAGCTGTGGGAGGAGCTAGACGGAAGATACCGGAGGAGGAGCTTCGTTGTCTGCTTCAAAGCTTCAGGAGGCCAGTAATGGCAAATAGAATCTTGTCATGGAATGTTAATGGCTTGAATTCAGCTCAGAAAAGAAGGAAAATATTTCACTACTTGAAACAATTTAAAAATGATGTGATTTGTTTGCAAGAGACACATATAAAATTATCAGACCAAAAATATTTAATTAATTCAAAATTGGGTAACCATTTTGTTGCATCAGCTTTGGAAAAGAAGCATGGAATTGTTGTATATATCAGGAAGTATATACCAGCTAAGCTAATTGAGGCAGATATTCAAGGAAGATTTATTGCTATTGAACTGGTGATAGATGCAAAAAAGACTTTGTTGATAGGTATTTATGCACCTAATCAGCAACAAGAAAAGTTTTACAAAATGTTACATGAGAGGTTGACCCTCTGGGATTATAGTTCGTTTATTTTATTAGGAGACTGGAATGGAGTAATTGATACAAGAAGGATAAGAGAACTCCTCCAAGAAGATACCTATACATGCAAAATTACCAAAATCTTTTTGAAATGATGGAAGACTTTGAGTTTAGAGATATATGGAGGTTACGGAATCCAGATGAGAGAGATTTTACTTTTTTCTGATAGGCATCAATCTTTTCACGCATTGATTTTATTTTAATTTCTAATGACTTGCTTTCTAGGGTGAAGAAAACGAAGATATTTCGAGGTGTTTAACTGACCATAGCCCAGTATGGATGGAATTATTACAAGGGAAGAAAGGTGGTAGAAAATGGAGGTTGAATGAAATTCTGTTTAGATATGAGGATAATGTAACTTATTGTAAGAAACAGTTAAAAGAATTTTTTGATTTTAATATGTACAAAGGGACACCTATAGGAACTGTGTGGGAAGCGAGCAAAGCGTTTATTAGAGGATATTGATTTATTTGGACAACAGGCAAAGGAATAATAAACAAAAGCAGCGTAGATATTTGGAAGAAGAAATTCAAGGAAGCAACAGTTATTAATTCAAAACCCACAAGATCATAAACTTAAAGAGGCTATAAAAATATTACAGAGTCAATTTAATATGTTAATGGCAGACCAGGTGGCAACGAATATACAATATGCTAAACATAATACTTTTGTAATGCAAATAAACCTGGGAGATGGTTGGCATATAATTTAAGGAAGAAACAGAAAGCACGTGTCATACAAAAATAGAATATAAAGGTAAAGAGATATCAACAGGATAAAATTAAAAGGCATTCTCAGAATTTTATACTGCACTATATGCAAAAGACAAAATATTGATAGGGACATTTATGATTATTTGAAAGATTATAAGGTGAATATTCTAACATTAGAACAGAGGGAGGAGCTGAACCGCCGATAGCTACTGGAGAAATAGTGGAGGCAATTAAACAATTAAAATGGGGAAAACCCCTGGTACAGATGGTCTTACAGCAACTTATTATAAAAAAACACAGGATGAAATATTAGGCCCACTTAAAGAATTATTTAATCAGATACAATTAGGAGTGGGAATACCCCCGTCATGGAAAACATCTTTTATTTCACTGATACCCAAAGAGGAGCAAGACTGCTCTAAACCTGGTAACTATAGGCCGATTTCACTTTTACATAATGATTATAAGATTTTTGTAAAATAATAGCAAATAGATTAATGTTAGTTTTACAACAAAGAATTCATACTGATCAATCTGGTTTTATAAAAGGGAGGCAGATGAGGAATAATGTTAGACAGATTATTAATATATTGGAATATTTGGAAAAGAAGAATACTTCAGCGGCACTTATTTTTTTGGATGCAGAGAAAGCCTTTGATCGATTGCATTGGGATTTTTTATTTAAATTAATAGAGAAAATGCAATTTGGAGACTGTTTTATTAGAATAATTAAAGCGATTTATGGAGAGCAAACAGCACAGATTATAGTAAATGGTAGTTTGACAGAAGTTATTAAGATTGCGAAAGGAACAAGACAGGGATGTCCCTTATCACCATTATTGTTTGTTTTGACTCTGGAACCATTATTAGATAAAATACGAAATTAATGAAAATAGAGGAATTAAGATTAGACAATATGAGTACAAAGTTAGAGCTTTTGCAGATGATGTAGTGGTTACGTTAATGAATCCTATAAATTCAAGTAGATTTTTGTTGGAAGTAATTGATAAATATGGAAAGGTATCAGGATTTAAAATAAATCAGAAAAAAACAAAAGTGATAATTAAAAATATGTCTATACAACAGAAACAAAAACTAGAGGAAATGACAGGATTTGAGGTAGTAAAAAAGGTTAAATATTTAGGGGTCTATATTAGCTCATCGAACAAGAAACTTTATAAGAATAATTATGACTTGCTATGGCAAAAAGTTCAGAATGATATGAATGGCTGGAAGAAATTGCAGTTATCCCTATTGGGAAGGATTGCGGCTATTAAAATGAATGTGTTACCTAGATTTTTGTTTCTGTTCCAGATGATACCTATAATTAAAAAGGATAAAAATTTGGAAGATTGGCAGAGTGGGATTAATAAATTTATATGGCAGGGTAAAAAGGCGAGGGTTAAAATGAAAATAATACAGGATTCACGGGAAAGAGGTGGTTTAAGAATGCCTAATTTTAAACTATATTATGAAGCAGTAACCCTTTCAGTAATAAGTGACTGGTTTAACTTAACAGAGGAAAGAATTTTGAATATAGAAGGTTATGACTTGTTATATGGATGGCATGCGATTTATTTTATGGAAAAAAGTGGATAGGGCTTTTAAGAATCATGTGTTGAGAAGTGCTCTTTTGGTCTGGAATAAATATTCCTATAAATTAGATTATAAGATTCCTATATGGGCGAGCCCTAGACATGCAATAGAGAATATAAATATAGAACAGAAACAGGAAATGATTACATATAAAGAACTTTTGTATGCTGAAGGAGGTAGATTGCAATTAAAATCATTACAGGTATTAAAATGAAGAAGGAGGAATTATACTTGGTTTCAATATGGGCAAATAAGTGCTAGATGGAAAGAAGATCAAAAAATTGGTATAATGCAAAGGGAGGAAAATTTAATAAAGCAAATTAGAAATCAGACCCAGGAGCATATAAAGAGATTGTATAATGTGTTGCTTGAAATAGATTCGGAAAAGGATTTGGTAAAGGATTGTATGATAAAATGGGCACAGAATATTCAGGAACCAATAATGTTGGAAACATGGGAGAAAATTTGGGTTAGAAATGTTAAGTTTACACAAGCACAGAATTTAAGGGAAAATTTTTATAAGATGTTTTATAGATGGCATTTAGATCCCAAAAAATTATCATGTATGTATCCTAATATCCAAGCGAAATGTTGGAGGTGTGATTGTGATGATGCTACATATTTTCATATTTGGTGGACTTGCAAGAAAATTAAGGTCTTTTGGATAAGAATTTGGTGGATTATTCAAAATGTACTGAAGAAGAAGATAAAGTTCCTGCCACAATTTTTCCTTTTGGGAATTATAATGGATTGTACAGGGATTGAGACTAAATTGATTTTGAACTTAATAACAGCAGCAAGACTGTTGATTGGACAATACTGGAAGAAGAAGAGATACCTACAATAGAAGAATGGATATTGAAAGTTATTAACTTGGCTGAGATGGCTAAAATCTCAGCGTTTTAAAAGACAATACGCAGGAAAGATATTTAATTGAATGGAAAAAATGGATTGATTACCTACAAAACAGATATCAGATTAAGAAATATCAGATTGCCTTTGAATAATTAGAAAGTTATTTTATGTAATGGGGAGGGGGTTGGGAGACGAAAAGCTTTGGATGTGGTTATTTGGATTGGACTTTACCTTGTGATTGACCCGGGAAGCCGGGGGTGGGGGAGGGAGGGGGATGTTTTGTTTTTTTTTTTTTTTTTGGGAGGGAGGGGGAAAAAAGGGGGAAAATGTTTTTGTTTTTTTTAAAACTCTTTCAATAAAAAAAAAAAAAAAAGTAGCTTTTGGGGGGATGAAAAGGTTGTTATGCGATCAATCACAAATCAATGACTACTTATACTTAATGTGTCTCTCTATATTCAATAAAAATGATTGTTGTACCTGGAAAGTTACTGAGAGTTTCATTGTAATTTTTAGATTAACATTAAAATGTATTTATGAAATAGATAATTTATTATTTTAACCAAAACAGTTTAAAAACTGAGGATCTAAATTTTTAAATCAAGTAGGTATGCAGATATTCTTATTATACAAATACTATTACGCAATTATAATACAAATGCTTAAATTTCAGATACATCATTAGAAATTAACAGATACTGTTTTTGTTTCATTCTAATTTGCATAACATTTTCATTTTATTTATTAGCATTATGGTTTTAATGCAATATTATTATTCTGTCCTTGTGAATCAGAGTGTGTAGACATACTGCAAAATAAATATAAACATTATTAAATGTCATACCTTTATAACCCTATAATTTATAACCTATAATGCCTTTCAGGGTGCCTGATGGAACGACAAATAGCATTAATGCATTGATACAGTATCAACTGTACTAACCTTATTTAAGATGAAAAATCTGATCAAGAGAAACAGTGCACCAGACATCATACCAGATAGTAGTGGGGAGATAAACCAGGAAGCAACTGAATATAAAATTTTAAAAAATATTACATTCAATAATTGGCAAGGTTCCATCCAATGTAAAATTCTACCAAAAAGCAACTTGTTCTCTATGCTACTTTCTAATAATGGTTAAAATAAACTCAGTTATTTAAAAAAAAAACACTCCAAAATTCAGCCAAGGTAAAGGTGTTTGAATCCAACTGATTTCAATAGAGCTGTTATATGTCTACTTATACTAAGTAAATTTATATTTAAAAGCACTCTTAAATATGTTTTTTGGCATTTCCAAGATTTCATCAGAATTTTTTTTTTACTCTGTGCTCACAAGTCAAGTTTGCTTAGTTTTTCTTTGTATTAAAATGTTCATCCTACTTTTTTAGTTTTTCCATATAGCTTTTACTGTTTAAAATCAACACTGGAGTTCAATTTCTTGAAGTTAAAAAACCCTTTAAAATGAAAAAAAAAAAATGATTGTGTGTGCATATGTGTATGTATGTACTGGTATGTTAAAGTGATTTTATCTGCTAGTATAAAGAATGTCATATAAATTAACTAAATAAAAGTACTACTGAAGTTTATAAATACTGAATTTATACAGGTAGTCCTCGACTTATGACCACAATTGAGCCCAAAATTTCTGTTGCTAAGTAAAACATTTGTTAAGTGAATCAATGCAGTTGTTAAGTTGGTCACATGGTTGTTAAGTGAATCTGGATTCCCCATTGACTTTGCTTGTCAGAAGGTTACAAAATCATGTGACCCTGGGACACTACGACTATCATAGTTATGAACCAGTTTCCAAGTGTCCAAGTTTTGATCACATACCATGGGAATGCTGCAAAGGTCATAAGTGTGAAAACGGTCATAACGGCCCTTTTTTCAGTGCCCTTGTAACTTCGAATGATCACTAAATGAAGTGTTGTAAATTGAGGACTACCTGTAGTTTAAATTCTTAAAAACCTTTTAAAAATAACAGTAACATATACTTTGTAGGAATATAAACATAATGAAATTCCATTGAACATTGTATGAAATCAATATCCCTATCTCTAATTTTGGTCTACTAACTAATTTTACAAAATTTAATTGGTTGCGGAAGGACATCAACATATAATATTTCAATAATACTAAAAGTTTTCATAGCTTAACACAATTTTAAGAATGCTTTATTTTTTAATGCAGTTTTAATGTTTTAATGTTACATTAGAGAGCTAGTTTAGTGTAGTAAAGGCAGTGTTTCTCAACCGTAGCAACTTTAACTTACTTTATGGGGAATTCTGGGAATTGAAGTCCATGTTATCTTAAATTTACTAAGATTGAGAAATGCTAAATCAAGATAGATATTAGGCTAAGAAACTGTGAGTTCTAGGCCTGCCTTAGGCACAAAGCCAGCTACCGATAGGTGACCTTGTGCTAATCACTTTCTCTCAGCCCTAGAAAAAGAGCAACGGCAAATCACTTTTGAAAAACCTTGCCAAGTAAACCTCAGAGTCTTGTCAAGGGGTCTCAGAGAATCGAACATGACTGAATGGAAGAAAAAAAAATTATACTACAAATAGAAGCATTTATATTATAAATAAAAACTGTAGTATGGAATTCAGGGCCTGTGACATCTGAAATTGCATTCAATTTGTAAATGTCTTTTGTCTTAATTAACCCTGAGATTCATTAGAATAAAAATATATTATATAGCTCAAGCACTTTTTTCTCCCCTTTCCCTTCAGGAGAGATATTAATATAATTTTAAAAGGCTAATGTCTAATCCAATACATTATAGATACATAGACATATAATTATAAGAATTCCTGTGCATTTCTGGCTATGCTGTTTGGAGAATCTAATTTTTGTATATTATCTTAATGAAACTATAGTTTACAGTGATGTTTGAACTATAAACAGTAGCATTCTGGACAAAACGTGACAACTCGTAGTTTGCACAAATTATCTGAATATAACTATCACATAAAAACATAGCGAAATTCTTCAAAACACTTTTTAAAATTCATTACAAGTTGTACGTAAAGAGAATATCAATTACCAATCTTGACAAGTTCCATCCATTGGACTCCTTGTGTGCCAATTGCAACTAATGAGAAACCAATGGTTGAACCCACTATACAATGAGTTCCAGATATTGGAAGCTTCAAAAATGATGCTATCAGCTGCCAAACAGCAGATCCTAAAACGTAAAGCATAAAGAGAACAATCAAGATAGGGTATTTTAACATTCTGGAGTATTAGAATTTTAAGGCATTTATAGTCTTTCAAAGGTAGGAAGAAGAATGTTACTGAATGCTACCAATTCAAATTAGAAATGATTTACTCTCTACTGATTTCAGTTTAAATAGTCTTGATTTCTGTAATGTAACAAAAGATCTTCAAGTTAACAAATATTCTTATATCATCATATATCGTTTATTATTTTACTTTTATTAATGCATACATTGAGTAAGGACAAAAAACTAAAGGTGCACAAGTATATTTATTTCTTTTGTTTGGGTAATTTCATCATCAAATATGGAATTCTGATAACTATCCAACTCACACCATTTTCAGTAATCCCATCACTATCTACCATTTCAGCATATCTGAGAGTTCCACCTATATCCATGATGGCGAACCTATGGCATGTGTGCCAGAGATGGCACACAGAGCCCTCTCTATGGGCACGCACGCTGTTGCCAGCTGCTCTTTTAGTTATCAGTGCACATATGCATGCCAGCCAGCTAGTCTTTACAGGTGCTGGAGCGCTGGAAAACGCCCTGAAAATGCCCCGAAAAACAGCCAAAAAACAGGCGACTTTCAGACCGTTTTTGGGGCATTTTTCAGGGCATTTTGCCTGAAAAATGGCCCTAAAAATGGTCATAACGACCCAAAAAACAGCCTGAAAATGGTAAAAAAAAATGGCCAAAAAACAGACATGTGTGCACCGGCCAGCTGGTCTTCGGGTTTCCGGCACTCCGGGGTACACACATGCACACGTATGGAAGTGTCCTGGTTTGGGCACTTGGTGCCAAAAAGTTTCACCATCATTGACCTATATCATATTTCAATATGATCCAGTATCTTATTCATAGCTGTAGAAAGACATAAGAGTTTATGTAACAAACTATCAATTTTATATAATACTTAGAGTCTAATACTTTTGTGAATTTATTGGATTACTACTGCTAGTAATTCTCAATTTGTGGCTATAATTGGGACCAGAATTTATGTGCTAAGCAAGATAAATTGTTATGTGGGTCAGGCCCAATTTTACCTTTTTTGTCATGAATGTTAAATAAGTTACTGCAGATATTAAGTCCCTCATGCTGTCATTAAGCAAATCTGGCTTCCTGCATTGATTTTGCTTGACGAAAGCCAGCTGGCAAGGTCACAAATTGTGATCTTGTGAGCCTGGGAACACTGCAACTATCTTTAATACCTATCAGTCACCAAGTGCCCAAATTTTGATGATGTGCCATCAGGATGCTTCAATGATTATAAATGCAAGGACCAGTTATAAATCACCTTTTCAATGCCGCTGTAACTTTGAATGGTTGCTAAATGAATGGTTTTAAGTCAAAGACTACAGTATTTCTTTCCTATGCTTCAACCACTTCAATAAGTCCAGCCGACAAAGCAAATATTGCAAGCTAATAAATTGTTGGATGACGTGTATAAGGTAGAAACAAAGAAACACTCAAATAATCTAAAAGGAAAATAATATTGATGGATAAAATAATCTTTGTAGTAAAGGGGTGTTGGTCCTACCTGATACGCTCCTTCTCAGGATGCAGGGAAGATCATCCAGGAATGGGTAGTACTCTGCTTCTCTGATTAGAGACTGAGTCAATTTTTCTTGGCGTGTGAAGAAATCCAGGAATGGGTGAGCCCCTTTTTCTCAGTCTCTACTTGTGGAAGACCAAGTTGAACTGGGAAGCACCCAGGCAGGAGAAGAAAAATTGACTCAGTCTCCAAGCAAAGAAGCAGAGTACTACGCATTCCTGGATGATCTTCCCCGCCAAAATGGAGAATGTGCTCTTGTATTAACAAGCAAATGTTTTTCTTCTTGAAACAATTAGAAAATTTAACAATGCCAAATATTTACTAGCATTAGTAATCCATTAAATTCACAAAAGCGTTAGACTCTATCAATTTAATTTTATATTTTAGTTCATTTGTTTCATTAATTTTTACACAATAAAAATTTGATTAGTTTATTACCATTGAAAAAATAAACAGGGCTTCTAGCATAATTTTAAGGAAAGCCACACCAATGAGCTGCAGGAAATAACTCAAGAGTTTAAAATGTACAGGAATGAAAGAGAAAGATGGGCACTGTAATAAATAAGGGAGAAAGGAAGGAATCTGATGTGTCAATAAAAAAGTATTTGTCTGGCATAGCATACTTCAGAAAATACTCATTTTTCAATTCTACTTCTGAAATGTTTTGAATGAATTAACTATCATTCTCAATAAAATTAAATGGGGTGGAGAGGCAAAATCTGATTGAATTGTGATCTTTATATGATAGTATATCTAAAACTAAAATATACTTTGCTCTAGAAGTATTAAATAATCCTCACACCAAGGTATTATCAGAAAACTACCCAGAGTTCACTCACTAATGTTTTTGGAGTGGCTTGTCAAAAATTACTTACATGCCATTTGTATCAACCAAGCTGAACAAGAATTTATGATTTTAAAAGTAATGAAACAATGATGACATTCCCTCTCAAAAAGATCATTCTATTCTGTTTTAAAGTAATCTGTTAACATAATATACAACTCTTTTTATGAATTCAACAAGTAAAACCATGACTTACAGCATTATCTTCCTAAACAAATTATTTTTTGACTCTTAACATAATTTCTCATTCCAAGAACTTACTGTTTTACAATTTATGGTCCCAATGGATATAATTTTGGGCAACTATAAACTAATACAGCGATGGGGATGCATCAAAGGAATGCCTTCTGGCAGTGAAAATGTTTGGATGAAATGGTTTTAAAGTTCATTTGACAACCACAGAACTTAAATTAAATACAACTGATAAGACAAAATTTCAACTGTAACCTTTTCTTATACAAATATATTAGGAGTGACTTAACATTCTTATTTTGGCCCTAATCAGATACATCAAGTATTAATAAAAATACACTTACAGCACTTAAAACTTTTATAGCACTTCACAGTGCTTTACAGCCCTCTCTAAGTGGTTTACAGAGTCAGTGTATTGTCCCCAACAATTTGGGTCCTAATTTTATATAATTTCTTGCCAATATCTTATTATATATATTACCTTTTTAATAGTTTTAGAATCTCATACACTATATTGAAATAGTAAATAAACGGAATCCTTAGTAAGACCAATTATATTTCTAACCTTTTAAACTTAATAATTGGGAAGTGGCAATGAGAGTTTTTCTCCTATAATAATAGTTAACTAATAATATAGTTAACTATAGTTAATATTAAACTTGCTCTAAATCAATTGTGATCTGAATCTATGATCAAAAACAAACTATAAAATTAACTTCTATTAAAGTGGGTTCCAATAAACTACTAAAGACAACTGGTCAGGAAGAGTTTGCAGAACCTGATTCCAGGGCCTGCTTTTGATTTCTCAATAATAACTTCCCCAATCTCTACAGGAATTTTGTAGATAGAGAAATGTGCAAATTATTACTTTAGTTTTGCCAAGAGGATCTAAGAACTTTTAATTATTTGAAGAAAATAATTAAATCAGTGAAAACCTGGACGGAGGAATCAGAATTAAAGCTACAGGCATGTTTTGACTGCACTGATTGGAATATTTTAAAGATACCTCTGCAGACCTGGATGAACTCACAGATACTGTAACATCATATGTCAGCTTCTGTGAAGACCTATGTGTACCTACAAGGAACTTGCGAATACACAGTAATAACAAACCTTGGTTTACACCTAAACTTAAGCAGCTACGACATTCCAAGAGAAGCCTACAGAAAAGGTGATAAAATGCTGTACAATCAGGCCAGAAATGCACTAACAAGGAGATAAGAGCAGCAAAGAAGCTACTCTGAAAAGCTAAAGAATCAATTTTCAGCAAATGAACCAGCAAACATGTGGAAAACTCTTAAAAATATCACCGGCTATGGCAAACCTCCTTCCCAGGCTGAAGGTAATCAACAACTGGCAGATGACCTGAATGAGTTTTACTGCAGGTTTGAAAGGAAACTACAGCCACCTATCTCCACAACCCCATCTCAGACACAGCAACAACAGCCAAGCCTCCTACAACTGACCCCATTTCATTGGGTTCACAACCCCTAGTGATCACAGAAAAGGAAGTGCAGGACCTATTTCACAGACAAAAGCCAGGAAAAGCTCCAGGCCCAGACAAGATAACTCCTTCTTGCTTAAAAGTCTGTGCTGACCAATTGGCCCCATCTTCACCCATATTTTCAATAAATCACTAGAGATGTGCTATGTTCCTTCTTGCTTCAAACGCTCTACCATCATCCCAGTGCCGAAGAAGCCCACCATCAAGGAACTGAATGACTACAGACCAGTTGCTCTAACATCTGTAGTCATGAAAACCTTTGAAAGGCTAGTGCTTTCCTACCTGAAAACCATCACGAATCCGCTTTTAGACCCCTTGCAATTTGCATACCGAGCAAATAGATCAACAGATGATGCTGTTAATATGGCTCTGCACTACATCCTACAACATCTTGAGTCTCCAAAGACCTATGCAAGGGTCCTTTTGTAGACTTTAGTTCAGCATTCAATACCATCATTCCAGACATTCTTCTAACTAAGCTAAACCAGCTACAGGTACGGAACAGACTTGTAAGTGGATCACAAGCTTCCTAACAAACAGGAAGCAGCAGGTGAAGCTAAGCAAGATCACATCAAATACCTGTACAATTAGCACAGGGCCCCCCCAAGGCTGTGTGCTCTCCCCACTTCTCTTCTCTCTGTATACCAATGACTGCATCTCCAATGATCCATTTGTTAAGCTACTGGAGTTCGCAGATGACACAACAGTGATTGGTCTCATTCGAGACAATGACGAATCCGCATATAGACGAGCGGTCGGACGACTAGCCTTGTGGTGCAACCAAAACAATCTGGAACTGAACACACTCAAAACCGTAGAAATGGTGGTAGACTTTAGGAAAAACCCTTCCATACTTCCACCTCTCACAATACTTGACAACACAGTATCAACAGTAGAAACCTTCAAATTTCTGGGTTCTATCATATAAGATCTCAAATGGACAGCTAACATCAAAACATCATTAAAAAGGACAACAAAGAATGTTCTTTCTGCGCCAACTCAGTAAGCTCAAACTGCCCAAGGAGCTGCTGATCCAGTTCTACAGAGGAATTATTGAGTCTGTCATTTGCACCTCTATAACTGTCTGGTTCGGTTCTGCAACCCAACAAGAAAAACACAGACTTCAGAGGATAATTAGAACTGCAGAAAAATAATTGCTACCAACTTGCCTTCCATTGAGGACCTGTATACTGCACGAATCAAGAAGAGGGCCGTGAAAATATTTGCAGATCCCTCGCATCCTGGACATAAACTGTTTCAACTCCTACCCTCAAAACGACGCTATAGAGCACTGCACACCAGAACAACTAGACACAAGAACAGTTTTTCCCGAAGGCCATCACTCTGCTAAACAAATAATTCCCTCAACACTGTCAGACTATTTACTGAATCTGCACTACTATTAATCGTTTCATAGTTCCCATCACCAATCTCTTTCCACTTATGACTGTATGACTATAACTTGTTGCTGGCAATCCTTATGATTTATATTGATATATTGATCATCAATTGTGTTGTAAATGTTGTACCTTGATGAACGTATCTTTTCTTTTATGTACACTGAGAGCATATGCACCAAGACAAATTCCTTGTGTGTCCAATCACACTTGGCCAATAAAATTCTATTCTATTCTATTCTATTCTATTCTATTCTATTCTATTCTTATACAAATATATTAGGAGTGACTTAACATTCTTATTTTGGCCCTAATCAGATACATCAAGTATTAATAAAAATACACTTACAGCACTTAAAACTTTTATAGCACTTCACAGTGCTTTACAGCCCTCTCTAAGTGGTTTACAGAGTCAGTGTATTGTCCCCAACAATTTGGGTCCTAATTTTATATAATTTCTTGCCAATATCTTATTATATATATTACCTTTTTAATAGTTTTAGAATCTCATACACTATATTGAAATAGTAAATAAACGGAATCCTTAGTAAGACCAATTATATTTCTAACCTTTTAAACTTAATAATTGGGGAGTGGCAATGAGAGTTTTTCTCCTATAATAATAGTTAACTAATAATATAGTTAACTATAGTTAATATTAAACTTGCTCTAAATCAATTGTGATCTGAATCTATGATCAAAAACAAACTATAAAATTAACTTCTATTAAAGTGGGTTCCAATAAACTACTAAAGACATCTGGTCAGGGAAGAGTTTGCAGAACCTGATTCCAGGGCCTGCTTTTGATTTCTCAATAATAACTTCCCCAATCTCTACAGGAATTTTGTAGATAGAGAAATGTGCAAATTATTACTTTAGTTTTGCCAAGAGGATCTAAGAACTTTTAATTGTTTGAAGAAAATAATTAAATGCTTAGAAAAAATAAGGTTACTTACCAGCCATTGCACTGACTTCTCCAGCCATAAGTAGACCTGTTGAGTTGTCATACAAGTTCACATCAATTATACCTTTACGAATAGTTTCACCTACTTTTGCTCCTAGCAATACTGAACCAGTAGTTTCAAAAATTGAAGCGAGGATGCAGGCTTGGCGCAAAGTAACTACACCAGAACCCACAGCAGTACCAAAAGAATTGGCAACATCATTTGCTCCAACTGAAAATGCCAAGATAAAAGCAATGATAAAACCCGCAATGACCATCCACAAATATTCATCCAATGCCATTTTTCTCCAAGTACTCTTGTAGTTAGGGTTCCCGGTTAAAACTATTTTAATTAGACAAAGCTGAAAGGTAGTGAGCAGATTTAAAAGCTGATTTTGTGCACACAATGAGTTCTCTCTGGAAAGTGCTGTGTGGTACTGGAGCGTGAAGAAACTGCTAACTGGTGATTTTCAAGCTACTGTCAATACTGTTTGTTTGGCTCAATTCAGTCACTGGTGAGATCCATTCCATATTTTGCTTCAGTGGGTTTACAGTTGTAGTGATCTTTCCTACAAAAAGAAAAAAATGACAAAAACCTAGAATCAAACACTATATAATTATAAATAAGAAAATCTAGAATGTCATATGATACCTGGTAACTATACATAAAATGGCTGAAGTAAGATTATAATTGACAGTATTTAGGGGATAATGATAAATTATAATTGAATCTGTTCTAGAAAACTTAAAAAATTAAATAGAGATGTAGGCATAATATTTTGATCTTCACCAAGTATCTGTAAAAAAGAATACATTAAATTAATCTTTGATTAAGCAAAAATATCCTTTAGCAACGATGCCTGCTAAGCATTATTAAAGCGTAATTAATCTGTGTAGTTCAAAATAACTTGAATGGGCTTTTTCCTGCATAAATTTATCATACTTTGTCTCTTGTAAAATAGCAGAGACTGATGTTAACTCCTTGTACTGTTCAGAAAACTGAAAACATCCTTGTTCCTTAACTAAGTTTATAATGTAAAGGTTTCTTGATCCAGATCTATCAATAATATATTGTCTATTCTGCTAAACATAGTTGAAATACACCAATTGAATTGCAATCACATATATTTGATCATAAACAGAGATTTCTATTATAATCCTTGAAAAAATAAACTGAAACCTACTTTTGCTTTAACATACGTAAGATTTTACTGGTAATATTTTGTGTCAGGTAACTCAAATTTTATTCTGAGAAAAGTTAAATTCTACTACTTGAATGAGTTTTGAATACTTGACAAATGACATAATTCGTTTCTGTCATTATGTCTACATATTATAAAAAAGTACTAGCAAAGAATCCAGGATACTGAAGCCTTATATTCAACTACCAGAATTAGCTTCTTTATTTTACAGTCTGCCCATTCAGGTAGTTCTTGTTTAACAACCATAATTGGAATCAGCAATTCAGTTGTTAAGATTGCTGAGTGAAAAATCATGTCACTGTGAGTACGATCTTACTTCAGCTTTCTTTTGTTTTACACACCTACAAACATTATAAATGCGAGCACTGGCTGCACAGTTACTTTACCATAATAAACACAACTGTGAACAGTCACTATATGAGGCAGTTGCTAAATAAGGACTACTTGTCCTACCACAATGTAATTTTAAAAGAATAATTCTTGGAAGTACTGGATGTCCACAAAAAAGGATGTTCTGCACTCTTTTTAGATTTCTAAAGCATCTCTTCCTATAGTGACTATAGTGATTGTACTCTACCCCCATGGAAGCCCCTTTAATCCCAACACAGATAATCCAGAATTTATGATCATTCTGAGATACAACAGCCTCAGAAATGCCTGCTTTATTTTCAGCCATTGTAAAATGTCCCCAAGTTATTTGACGGTATTTCAGTTACTTTGCAAACAGCTCAGCTTTACAGCCAGTTACAATATCCCACAGTCACGATTGTGATTTGTGATTTTTTTTTGCCATTTATCAAAAGAATGGGTTCATTTAAATACCATACCATTCACTTAACAATTTGCTTAACAACTATCATGAAAAATTTCAAAAAATGGGAAGGTGCCTTGATTTATAATCAGATTTCCAATCCCAACTGTGGTCATAACTGTGGATTATTGACCAAAATTAATATTTTTTGTCATTTATCAACAATATATGACATCTATATGATCTTGCAGAAATGAAACTTTGAAAAAGCCACTTATATAAATTCTGCTTGGTAAGAGTTGATGATGGCCTCAGCAGGAGTTTACAAAATTGGCAAGACTTTTTTAAAAATTAAAAATAACCCACTTTCTATTCAATGTGATTCTCAATAAATTTCAAATTAGCCCAATTTTAAATAATTACATTTAAAATTATTAAATCCGCACTTCCTATTTTGTGTTTACTATTCGTGCTTCTACCACAGATCCATTCTACCCTGGCTGAGATTAATAGTAAAGTGAAATTATGCTCTCGGCAGCAAGCCATAGAAAGGCAAAGAAAGCTGACAAATTCTCCTGTCCTGAAAAGTCCTGGAATACTGACCTTGTTCTTCAAAGCCTAAGAGAAAGGACAGGATGTTAGCTCTATCACCATGGTGAAATAAATGCACCGTGATGAGCCAAAAATGAACAAGAATACACCCAATATAAAAAAGAATTCAATTCTTAACTGTAAAAAGTCAAGTCTCTAAGTCAGATTCAACTCCTGACAATTTCATGGTCAGAATCTGGTTTATTAGTATTTTGGGGTTTCTCTTTATTTTAACTTCTCCATATAGGTGACAGCTTTCAATTTCCTAGTGACTTCCCATATAAATGCTATCTAGGTCTGATCCTCCTTAGTTTTTTACAATCAGCTAAAGGAATTCCATAAATCTGCCTTAAGAGATCCATATTTATTACAACCTGAATAATTATGACTGGCCACTGTGGTCAGTAATACAATGGTTACTCAAAAGGCCAAGACCTTACAAAAGACATCTAGAAGCATTTATCAGAAAAAGACTCATAGGGATCCTCTTGACTCCTTAGAATATAAGAGGAAGGAAAGTTAAAACTCAGGCAGATTCGCAAGTTTCTCTTACTGCAACCTACCTCAAGTATAGAAAATCCTTATTTAACATGTTTTCATTCAGTACCATTTTGATGATGGTGCTGAATGAGAGGAACTCAGTATGACCCTTTGTATTTGCAACCGTTGTAGCATCAGTGGAGAAGCCAGAAGCAGGTTGCAAATAGGAAACTGAGACTACATTGGATTTGCCTAACAATTGCAACTGGGACTCCTGGAACTGCCATAAGTTAGTGCAGTTCCATGATGTTGCGTCTTACAACCACATTTCTTAGTAACGAAGTTCCTGAGCTCAACTGTCATTAGTAAGCAAGGACTATCTGTATAAGACTAGTTTTTCTGTGGAGTCACAGAAAGTGGTCTCATCTGAGCTACTTCATATGACTGACAAAAAGGAACAGGAAAAACCAGCTGATTATGCTAAGCCTGCCAGACATATACAGTGGCTATAAAAAGTCTACACACCCTTGTTAAAATGCCAGGTTTTTCAGATGTAAAAAAAATCAGACCAAGATAAATCACTTCAGAATATTTTCTACCTTTAATATAACGTATAAGCTTCTACAGTTCAATTGAAAAACAAATTTAAATATTTTGTGTAAAATAATAAAAAAAACTTGTAATAATGTAGTTGCATAAAATTGCATTCTCCTAAATTAATACTTTGTTGAAGCACTTTTTGATTTTATGACAGGGTTCAGTTTTTTGGGTAGGAGCCTATCAGCATGGGACATTTTGTCCTGGGAATTTTACTTACTCTTCCTTGAAAAAGACTCCAAATCTGTCAAATTGTGAGGATATCTCCTGTACACAGCCCTCTCCAGATCACTCCACTGATTTTCAATTGGATTTAGGTTCGAGTTCTGGCTGGATTATTCAAAAACTTTAATTTTCTTCTGATGAAATAATTCTTTTATTGATTTGGTAGTATGCTTTGAGTTGATGTTGAGTTGAAAGGTGAATTCCTCTTCCTTTTCAGCATTTTAGTAGAGGCCTGAAGGTTTTGTGCCAAAATTCACTGATATTTGGAACTGTTCATAATTCCTTTCACCTTGACTAAAGTTGCAGTTCCAGAGGAAGAAAAGCAGCTGCAAAGCATAATGTTGCCACCATCATATATCACTGTGGGTATGGTGTACTTTTGATGTTGCGCAATGTTGTTTTTGTGCTATACTTTTTGGAATTATGGCCAAAAAATTCAACCTTTGTCTCATCAGATCATAACACATTTGCTTACACGCCTTTGTCAAATTTGATGTAGGGTTTTGCAAAACATAACTGGGTTTAGATGTTTTCTTTGTAAGTGTCTGTTTTGCCACCCTAACCCACAGCCCAGACATAGGAAGCATACTGGAGATTATTTTCACATGTAGTACACAAATTGCAGAAATTACTGCAAACTCCTTTAATGTTGCTGTAGTCCTCTTAGCAGTAGTCTAAGTAGTCCCCTTGGACCAGTTTTCTTCTTACTTTGTCAACAATTTTGGAGGGACATTAAGTTCTTGGTAACATCAGTGTTATGTTATATTTTCTTGACTTGTTGGTGACTGTCTTCATTGTGCTCCATGGTGTAGCCAATACCTTGGAAAATTTTTGTGCCCTTCTCCTGACTGATATCATCCAATGAGATCCCCTTGATGCTTTGTAAGCTCTTTGTAATCATGGCTGCTGTAAGGGGCAACTGAGTTAAATGTCATAAAATCCTACTAGAACTGAACTTTATATGGGCTTGGTCAAAGTCATTTTAATTGATGGCAGGGGTGTATTGACTACTATTTACCATCAGTTTGAATGTGATTTGTTAACTTTGACCACAGCCACATACCTATCTATAATATGGCATGAACACTTATGCAGCCACATTATTCTAGTTTTTATTGTTATTTTTTTCCCCTCTAAAAGATTTTAGGCAGTCAACTAAATAAAGCAGTTGTAATTTTAATGCAACTCATTATTGCCACTTTTTAAAGGATGAAACTATGAAACAAAGTAAGTAAATCTGCATCAGGCACATAGGCAATGTTGGGAAAGGGAAACTGGGTGACAGAATTGAAACATTTTCTTTTTTAAAAATTGTTAATCTTACTTTGGGCCTGCAATGCAGGCATTTTTGTAATACCTGCCTCAAAATAGTGGGAAATTATACCACTCATTTTTTGCAAATATATTGCCAAAATTCAGAGGCATGGTCCAATATGATCTAATAGCTGGCAAAAAATGGTTTTGTTCCAAAGGCTGCTCAGATTGATTTAGGCAAAAATCCTAATCACAAATAGCAAGAAAATCGTATTTCATAATTCCAGGGATGAGTCGGCCCATGCCGAAGATTGAGAGGAAGGAAGGTCCAAGACCTAATAGCCTACATTAAACAGAAAAAAAAATGTATGGATGCTTCAGTAGTTGATAATTTCTAAGACGTAATCACCTGAAGAAAGATTAGCTGAGTAGACAAGAGGAAACAGAAAACTTCAGAAACTCTCATTCCAAATTTTATTTTGGAAAAAACTCCTAGTTCTAATAAAAATAACAATGTAGCTGCTATGTTACATTAAAAACAACAAATCTGAAACATGACAAAGTATTTGCAGCATACTTTGACAGAGTATGGGACTATGTGTATGCACAGAGGCTTTGTGCTTGCCACAACAAAAAGATTGAAAAAAACTGACCTAGTGACTTCATATTTATAATGCTAGATTTTAATAGCCTTAAATATATTTATTGGAAAATAACTAATACTGAAAACCAAGTCTATAACCTAATCTGAAAAACCGATGATTTCAAGTAAGTATATTAAAAGCTGTATAAGCTACATATTAGAAAAACTAATATCAATAGAATTGAGAACTGTAACAAAATGAATGGGTAATGTTGTTTTAAAGTTTACTGAATATAGATTATATAATTTAAAATAACCTGGCTATAATTCTTTGTAAACAGTTTTCAGCAACCTTCATTAGTGATTAATATTGTTTTATACTGCATTGCTTTTTTGCAGTTCTAACTGCAGCTTATGTTTATATCAAGGGCAATAGTGAAAGTAATTTCACACTGATACCATCCATGGAGCTAATGAAATGGAGCGTTAAGCATTGGTATCCATTTCCTCATGATGTAGCTGCTTATCCATAGATACTAAGTATGTCCATAAAAGATGTAACTGGAATATATTTGGACATCACTGTTGATGTTGATGTATTTAGTCACTGAACTGCAACATGATGGAGCTTCATCCATCCAAGTTTTGAAAGCAGCTTCCAGATAGTTTTTGATATTTTTTTTTACATTTGTCTCATTGGGACCATAGTTATTTTATGAGGATGGACACACAGTTATCCACATAGTAGATAAATTTTATTGAGTGATCATTTTTACTCAGTAAAATCTGTGTAGCAGGCAGCAATTCATCCTAATGAAGTATTAAATAAAAGGGGAAAAAAAGGAAAAAAGCAGTTAGCAAAAGGTTTGAATTCTCTACTATGGATTTACTTGTAGCACATATTTTGCTTATTTATTTCTCATGCATATTTTAAATAATTCCATGGTTAGAATGAGAGAAAGTGATTGGTTCAAATTTCATCAATTTCATAGTTAAATAGTGGTGTCTAATTGTTACTGCATGGTTGTTTCTACGAAAATTATATTATAAAATATATTTCCCGGTATCCAGTATCCATAATAAAGGAACAAGGAGGAGGCTGTTCAGGGTTAATTAAACATTTACTGAGGTTCTAGTTAAGTAAACTACAACTTTTTGGTGGATCTAGATACCGTATTTCTAGATTTAACAGCTATCACAAAAATGTTTCCCTCCAGGCTTTTCCTATAAACATTTTCTTGACAATGCATCTTTTTTGTGCAAAGTGCATTTCAACTGAACACTGATACTTTTGTACTGACAATATATAAGTGATTATCAGCATATTATAATTTGTGTTACAATGACAGTTAAAAAGAGACTGATATGTACCATCTGAGAGAGAGACATACACACAGATGCACTCTGTGCCACATATTTGTATAAAGATATAAATGGATATATATGAGAGATAGAATATATGAGAATCATTCAAAGTGCATCATAAAGCCAGAAAAATAAATCTGTTCTGGATGACTTCAAGATACATGCAGAATAACAACTTCAAAGAAAACACAGAAAGATACACTCTTCTTTAAAATTCTCAGTCTAACATTAATCTGAAATGATATTCCCACAAATTTGCTATCACAGTATTTTGCTATTGAATAGTTTAGATTTTTCTGTACCATTCTGCTGGCAGTAAGGATTTAAATAAGTGTTTTAATTTCAACTTAGAACACATTCATGGACAATTTATCAGATGGTAGCAGGCATAAATAGCGACCTTTAGCCTTCTAGAGAAGCATCACTTTTCAACACAAATTTCATAAACATTGAATTTTCTTATTTTATAACACAGAATATGTTATGAAATGTGAGATAAGAAGATATGTCAAGTATAGCAAATATGTATGCACCCATGAAGAAGAGAGAGAGAAGAGATGCCAAATTATAATAAAAATAAATGACACAAAATGCATTTGCTCTCCACCATTAGAGTCCTTGGTGCTTTCTGAGCTTGGTTATTTGCTAGCAGACATTTCGTTGCCTAACCAGATAACATCATCAATGCTGAGAATTTCTACCCTACCTTCTTTAAAACCTGAAAGGAACATCTAAGGATACTTTACAAAGATTGCTCTTTCCCCTTTCCCTCTTCCTCTAACACTCCTTCAAATCTCATCTCATAAGCTAAGTAGTCTTCAAATGTAATGTGGCAACACCACTTCATTTTTTAAAAATCTCTTACCAATTCCATCCTCCATGTCCACAATCCTTTTAAAATAGCACCATTTTCCACATTCTCAAGATAAAAGGATCGTGCCTCCCCAGTTACTTACCAATTTCTCTTTTAGTTCTTCTTGCCAATCCAAAACTTAATTTATGCCTAAATAAAGCAACTCATACTATAAAATATTACTTCATTATGTATTTTTGGAAACCTGACAGTGAGTTCACAAAAATTGTTTCATTGAGCATTAAAAAAACCATTTTTTTCTCAAGTTTGTTTCCATGTTATTCGAACTATTGTAAAATTATGTATTACTTTAAAATGTAGATTTTTTTCCACCCAGTTACTCTGGTTAAGTTAGTGCAGCAAATATCTTAATTTGACTTTATGAAAAACACATTTTAATTAAACACATTTAAGGCACGCAAATGGAAAAAGAGCTATTAATATATTATTATTATTATTATTATTATTATTATTATTATTATTATTATTATTATTATTATTATTATTATTTATTGAATTTCTAGACCACCCTTCTCCCGAAGGACTCAGGGCGGTGTACAGCCAGGCTAAAAACATACACAATATACAATATTAAAAACTAAATTAAGAAACTTATTACACAATTGGCCGAAAAATTAAAAGAATTAAAATCTAAAAACCCCAATTTAAAATATAAATAGAATTTAAAATTTAAAAACTAAACAGTTTAAAAAGTTTAAGCTAGTCCCGCGCGAATAAACAAGTATGTTTTCAATTCGCGGCGAAAGATCCGAAGGTCAGGTATTTGGCGTAAACCAGGGCGAAGTTCATTCGAAAGAGTAGGAGCCCCCACAGAGAAGGATCTTCCCCTGGGGGCCGCCAGCCGACATTGTTTGGCGGACGGCACCCTGAGAAGTCCCTCTCTGTGAGAGTGTACGGGACGGTGGGAGGCATGAGGTAACAGCAGGTGGTCCCGTAAGTACCTGGGTCTCAAGCCATGGAGCGCTTTAAAGGTGGTAACCAGAACCTTGAAATGCACCCGAAAGGCAACAGGTAGCCAGTGCAGTCTGCGCAGGAGAGGTGTTACATGGGAGTTACGTGGAACTCCCTTTATCACCCGCGCAGCTGCGTTCTGGACCAACTGAAGCCTCCGAGTACATCTCAAGGGGAGCCCCATGTAGAGAGCATTGCAATAATCCAGGCAAGAGGTAACGAGAGCATGAGTGACCGTGCATAAGGCATCCCGAACTGGCGAACCAGGTGAACCTGGTGAAAAGCTCTCCTGGAGACGGCCGTCAGATGATCTTCAAACGAAAGCCGTGCATCCAGGAGAACACCCAAGTTGCGCACCCTTTCCCTTGGGGCCAATAACTCGCCCCCAACAGCCAGCTGTGGCTGCAGCTGACTGTATCGGGGTGCCGGCATCCACAGCCACTCCATCTTGGAGGGATTGAGCTTGAGCCTGTTCCTCCCCATCCAGACCCGTACGGCCTCCAAATACCGGGACAGCACTTCGACAACTTCGTTGGGGTGGCCCGGGGTGGAAAAGTACAGCTGAGTGTCATCAGCGTACAGCTGATATCTCACCCCGAAGACACTGATGATCTCACCCAATGGCTTCATATAGATGTTGAACAGGAAGGGCGAGAGAATCGACCCCTGTGGGACCCCACAAGTAAGGTGCCTCGCAGTCGACCTCTGCCCCCTGTTAACACCGTCTGCGACCGGTCAGAGAGGTAGGAGGAGAACCACCGATAAACGGTGCCTCCCACTCCCAACCCCCCCAACCGGCGCAGCAGGATACCATGGTCGATGGTATCGAAAGCCGCTGAGAGATCTAACAGGACCAGAGCAGAGGAATAACCCCTGTCTTTGGCCCTCGGGAGATCATCCACCAACGCGACCAAAGCTGTCTCCGTGCTATATCCGGGTCGGATAATATTTACTTCTATTACAAACAACCTTCCAAAGTCCTTTACAGATTTAAACAAAAGAAAGGTGGAGGAAGTATTTTCCTACCAGGAATACTGGCTCCATATTTTTATTGATGCTCCATGTTTAATAGTTTTATATAACTTCACAGTCAATTTTCTCCTCCCCCCACAACTTACAACAGTTTGTTTAGTGACTATTCAAAGTTACAACACGACTGAAAAAAAATATTTATGACCATTTTTTGCACTTACGACTGCTGCAGCATCCCTGTGGTCATGTGATCAAAATTTGGATGCAATTGATTCATATTTATGACAGTTGCAGTGTCCTGAGTTCATGTGTTCCTCTTTTGTATCTTTCTGACAAGCAAAGTCAATTCAATTTAATGAACAACCATGTCATAACTTACCAACTGCAATGATTCACTTAATGTTGGCTAGAAAATGGGGCAAAATTCATTTAACAAATGTCTCACTTAACAACATAAATTTTGGACTCAATTATGGTTATAAATTGAGGGCTACCTGTATTTGAATTATAAAGTGTCAGATACAGACTTGACTTTTTAACGAAGCACTACATTTTAAAGATTATTCAGACAAATAATCTTTAAGATTAGAAAACATTAAGCAGGCACCAGGTCTCAGTGGTTTTAGGCAAATTACAGCAGACAAATTTAAAATTCCTTTTTATTAAATTGATATGTTTTTTAGAAATCAGAAATTTTAAAAATTCAGGAAATGTAAAATGTTAACCCAGGGAAACGTAGAGCTGATTTTATCTTTTCAACCCTTTTCAACCCCCAAGGCATAGTCAAGATAAAGGTAGTATCAGATGTAAAGGTGCTCAGTCATGCAAGATGTTTATAGAGCCAAGTTCAGAATTCATGGAAAGGCAGTTTATTGTCAGTAAATATTGTATCCAAAAGAAAATCAACAACTATAAACAAATTGCAATTGTTATCCTTAAGGTTTTTTTCTATCACAATTTTATTATTATTATTATTATTTTATTTTACACAATCTTACAATCATGGAGTTTGTTTACAGGACATAGATGAATAACTATAAGTGCTTTGCAAGATTTTTAAAGATAGATATGTTCCATCATGCCCACACAGAAATTCCATGATGGAGAATTCCAGTTTATTATTAATGAGTCTAACTATCTAGGGGCAACTCCTGCCAATTGATAAATCTATTTTGTCTTATTTTTTACTTTAGTAACCATTGGTATCTCTTTATAATTGCCCTTAAATATCAACTAAAAAACCTTTCGGTTACTTAGAAGAAGCAGGTATAAACATAAATTCTCAGAAATAACATCCAATCTATCATGTAGACCAACTTTTGACTATTAGCCCCTAATTACAGATACTTTTATAAAAGTAACAAACTGAGTTATAAGGTGACTTTACAATTAAATCCTCAATGTACTCAACTTTTGTCTGGACTATAGGAATGTCCAATATAGATTTCTAGGTCTTTTTTAGTATTATATTACTAAATAAATTTTGTCAATCTTTTATAGCTAATTTTATAATAATAATAAATATTATTCATCATTATCAGCATATATCAACATATGTTGTTTAATTGCAAGGCAACCTTCAGGATAATACACACACACAAACACACAAACATACACAGTATAGTCGTATATGACAGATGCACACACACCTACACAATTTATGAGATACCCATCTGCATTTACCAGGGGAAAAAATTACTTCTATACCAGGGAAAGAAATTTAACATTTGTCAGAATTCAACTATTTTAATTTCTTTTCCTTATTAAGAAAAACTTAAAAATATTTTTGTCAGGAAAAACATTTTATCCCCAATATAAAACTGGAATCATGCAAGAGACTCATTTTTTAATTCTAATTCAGTAAAAAAGAAATATATGCATTTTATAAAATTTGAATTCATTTTGTCAAAAATTAAAAATACTATAAACTCACTTGGTACTTCTAAGCTGTTTGAAAGAGATGTCAAGTTAATTCTTTTAGCAACTATGCCTTGCTAGTCACAAATACATTTCCTAATGTCTAAAATAGATACCCTATCATATTCAGCAGTCACACCTCAGAAGCTGAGATCCCAAGCAAAGTGAAATATCCTATAACTTACAGAGCAACTCCTGGTAAAACTCACTGACAGAACTGCAAAGCAAGACAAGGCTCCTAGGTATCAACCAGGGTTTATACTCAAGGTAAAAATATGCCTCCTCTTAGCAGGATATTTTAAATAGGGCGGATACTTAAACACAGCATACCGTCATGATTACAGTAGTTATACCAATTTAATTTAATTTAATTTAATTCAATTCAATTTAATTTAAAAAGAGTTTCTGTTAATCTGCCTCCCTCCTCTGAATGAATACAAGGGAAAATGTATTTTAATTCTGGACTATTTTAAAATCTCCTTTTCACACATGTTATTTTTATAATAGTTGGCATTACTCATCCCACACTCACACATGGGGGGGGGGGAGGAAATACTTAACAAAAAAAATTAATTATAAAATCTTGGTATCAGAATAGCTGAATTAGAACAAAAGAAAAAATACATTGCACTTAAATACTGCCTCAGTTTCTAATCAAGCTGGAAATCTAGCAATGCAAAGCAATTTTTACCTAGCCCAATAAATAATTTTTTAATTGAGTATTTTAGCCAATTAAAGTAGTTTTAAAATGAATATGAAATTTTATAAATTGTCAAACTCTATTAAATGATTAGGTAATTATTTTATTATGACTTTAGTTGCATGACATAAATCTTCTATGTTGTTAAATTAAGCTTCTGTTTATCATTTACCTAAGAACTTTCATGAGCAGTATTCAGCATATTTAAGAGATTGGATATTGTGAGGATACAGTAGTTTTGACTACAATCATCTCCATATTTACTGCATACTTCATGTTACAACATGATTTTAACAGAAGCACTTCCTTATTCAAAATTAAAATGACAATCCAATGTTCACAACTGCAAGAACACATTTTATGGTACAAGCAGAAACAACAACAAAAATAGTCTTTTGTTCATTTTGGTTTTAGTCTAGATGTATTCATTTGACATGGAAAGTTGTTTTCTCTTTTATGATAACATTTTACACTTTTTAATTTAAGCATAGGAATATTGAAACCCACAAGAAAGGAGTACCAATGTTCTTCAAGTTCTCCAATACCAGGACCCCATTTAATCCTACTGATAATATAAACTGCCCAAGCTCAAACTGCCCAAGGAGCTGCTGATTCAGTTCTACAGAGGAATTACTGAGTCTGTCATTTGCACCTCTATAACTGTCTGGTTCGGTTCTGCAACCCAACAAGAAAGACACAGACTTCAGAGGATAATTAGAAGTGCAGAAAAAATAATCGCTACCAACCTGCCTTCCATTGAGGACCTGTATACTGCACGAATCAAGAAGAGGGCCGTGAAAATATTTACAGATCCCTCACATCCTGGACATAAACTGTTTCAACTCCTACCCTAAAACGACGCTTTAGAGATCAGAACAACTAGACACAAGAACAGTTTTTTTCCCAAAGAACAGTTTTTTCCCAAAGGCCATCACTCTGCTAAACAAATAATTCCCTCAACACTGTCAAACTATTTACTAAATCTGCACTACTATTAATCTCATCATTCCCATCACCAATCTCTTTCCACTTATGACTGAATGACTGTAACTTTGTTGCTGGTAATCCTTATGATTTATATTGATATATTGACCATCATTTGTGTTGTAAATGTTGTACCTTGATGAAGGTATCTTTTCTTTTATGTACACTGAGAGCATATGCACCAAGACAAATTCCTTGTGTGTCCAATCACACTTGGCCAATAAAAAAATTCTATTCTATTCTATTCTATTCTATTCTATTCTATTCTATTCTATTCTATTCTATTCTATTCTATATGAAACCTGTACCTGAACTATATGATTATTTATTAAGATTTTTTTATTTTACTTCATTCCCATCAACGTCCATAGTATTATCAGACAATGAATAGATTAGAGGATACTTTCAATCAAATCTGTATACAGGGGTTGTGAAAAATGACCTTTATCATGGTCGCATCACTATGTGGTGAAATTTGGTTTCACAGCATCAAAATTTCCCTGCAGAAACCAGATTCTATTAAGATCAATCCTGATTAATGGGAAGTCTGTGGAAGACAATTTTTATTGTTCGCTTCATAGGTTTTGCATTTGGAGCACACAGAGTAGTTCAATTTCTATTTATAAAATAGCACTAGAAAGTAACATTTGGGAATGGAATTTCTAATCTTTTGTAGATAGTACCATAAGCTATTACTGTATGTTGTTGCAGTATATTTAACATATAGATAAAGTTTCTGGAGCAGTGATGCTAACCTTTTTGCCATTGTGTGCCAAAAGCGGGGGAGTGCGGGGGGGTTACACATGTGTGCACACACCTATAATTGTATGCACCTCATGCATGCACGCGTGACCCCCCCCCCCACACTCCCCCCCACTTTTGGCAAGTGATGGCACGGTGGGACCAGAAGGCCCATTTTTCTCTCTCCCCAAGCTCCACAGCATTTCTAGGAGCCTGGGGAGGATGAAATTTCCACACCTAGGAACTCTGGAGGCCGTAAACAACCTCTTTGCCGACTTCCGGCATCCTAAAAGGCTTTGTAGTCTGGGGAGAGTAAAAAACTGGTCTTTCCCAACCCCCCCCCCAACATCCTGTTTCCCTGCTTCCGAGGGGCCCAGAAGGCCCATAAATCAGGGGAGCTGAGCTCACTTGCTCACCAATATGGCTCCGCGTGCCACCTGTGGCATACATGTCATACGTTCACCATCAAGGGTCTAGATATATTTAGGATTTTAAGGACAAGGTACACATACAAAAAATCTAGTTGATTTATTTCTGCTCTGGCCATTGATTTATTTCTGTTCTACCTTAGATTGATTCCCTTAGGGAAAAAAAAGTAAATTATTTGCTGGTGAGCCAGAGTTCATTACTGTCATTAGAGTTACAAGTGACTTTTACAGGAACATTAAATAGTAGCTTCATTTTAATATACCAAATATGGTGTTTTCTAGATAGTAGTAGCATATCACTATGATACTGTGTTTACAAATTGCAGAAAAGCATTTTATGCAGTTATCTTTGCACATAATCGAGAAACTGCAGCTATTAATCATGCTGACTGGGTCAGTCAGCCATACATATAATTCATTCAAAACACACCGCAATTGGTGCCACCCTTAACTCCTGAACAAAAGATACATATCTAATATATCAAATATACTAACAGTATATTAGCTATGTAGCCAGGTTCAACACATTAGGTATATAACCAAGTTCAGGATCATCTTGCTAGCACAAAAAATACTCAACAAATAATTAACACTTTCCAAATGCAGATCTGGACAATCGTTGAAAAGATATTACAGTTTATAAATGGCAATTATTCAAAATATGGAACTTCTATGGTGACCACTAGGAAGCACCAATTGCAGTATATTTTAGATCACTGTTTAAACTATTCTGTTCATCCTAGATATCACTTTTCTTTCCCTCCCTCCTTAAATAGTTTTCTTTTTAAATAAGTGAATATTTTAATTGTTCCAAACCTCTAGGTAATTTTAACTTTCTATTTTGTTAATCCTGGTGTTTAGGTTATATAACAGTGGTCTAGAACCTGCAGTTCAAGAGATAAATATGAGCCCCAAACTCCTGCACATTCCATGCCTGAGCAATCATTTTTGTTTTGAAAATTTCTGCCACTGCTTTTTTAAAAAATTCCAATCTAGTCTGTTATTTTTTCGATGTCTCTTATCCCAGCACAAAAACTGACTCTGCTTAGCCTTAAAAGATCATTCAAGGTGAGTTAGATGCTGCCACCTAGTAAGATTTACATCAATATTCTCTTTTTATACAGCAATGCTGCTAAGTAACCCTGTATTAGTGTTATAAATATTATGTGAAGATCAAAATTTTAATTGTCAAAGAGATTGTTAATTTATGAGTATACCACTACAGATTTTGGATTGGATTACACACTTAAACATTTTGGAAACGAGCCTGCCAGTAATCAGAAACAATTCTATAAGCTTTCCTTTACCACCATTAAACCCTATAATCAAGACATCCTCTTTCCCACTTTAAGAGTGGGAAAGCTGAGTTCTGATTTAAATTCCCACAAGTCTCAATTCATCCATCTAATCATTAAATCCAGTGATTGACCAAGCACAAAAGACTATGTAACTGGGAGGGGGGGGATTGTTTGGCTTGAAAGGATGTATTTAATTCTAACCCAATCAAGGCAACCTCTAGTCACATGAATCCATTTAGTCCTCTAATAGCTGTATTATAAAAAGATACAAAATGTTCCCACAGAGAACAGATAAAGAGTTGGCTTAATCTTTTAAATTACTGCATGTAAAGGGAAACAAAAACAAATGCTTATATCAAAATGCAGACAAAGAACGGACATATTTCAAAAGTTTATCATTAACACAGACTATGACATGGGAAAATATATGATAGACATACTGTACATCTATCAACAATACTGCATAAAAATGTTTTATAACTAACATACAAACTAAAGTAACATTTAAAATCCATATAAATAGCAGTTTAAAATTGGTATCTTCAACAGATATATCATTATATTCTAGAAACAATTTAAAAACAAGAAGTGTTATAAAATATAATTTTATTTTAAATAACCCATCATGTTTGAGAAGAGTACACTTCAGAAAAATAGATTAAAATAATAATCATGAAAAAGCTACTATGCAGGGGTGAAATGCTCCTGGATCAGACCGGATTGGCTGATCTGATAGCGATGGCACTGGGTGGTTTGGAGAACCGGTAGCAAAAATCCCTGGCATCCCAGCTGAGCTGCGCAATTGTCAAAGCCTTTTTTTAACTTTTAAAGGCATTTTTAACAACCTCTTTGGCTGAATAGGTTGTAAAAAAATGCTTTTGAAAGGTAAAAAAAAGGCTCTGAAGATCCCAGCTGAGCTGCCTGATCGTCAGAGGCTTTTTTTTCTTTTAAAAGCATTTTTTACAACCTCTTCGGCCGAATAGGTTATAAAAAAATGCTTTTAAAAAGTAAAAAAAAGGCTCTGAAGATCCCAGCTGAGCTGCCTGCACTATAGCTGATTCCACCCCTGTGCGCACTGTTTTACTTACCCCATGCCTCCTTTTGGCATGCACTGCACACACACCTCGCATTTGGTGCATGGTGTGCACAGCGCACATGTGCAGCCAGTGGACTGGTAGTAAACCAGTTCAGATTTCACCACTGCTTTAATGCCATACCAGAATAGCTGAGATGAGAAAAACAGTTTAGAAGAAATACATTTTAGAATGTATCCAACAATGTAGCAAGATAACAGGGAGCAGTTCATAGTGAACAAGTTCAGAAAATTCAGAGTTACAGTATCAGCATATGGTTTCATTATTTATATTAATTAGCATGAAATCTCAATACTCAAGCAGTGAATCAATCTGTCAGTCACTAGGGCCATCTTACTATCTCCTTTCCTGCTATCTAATACAGAGGAAGGGCGGTGGCAAAGAGAAATTCAAAGAGTGGGACTTTTCCTAAAAATAACAAAACAAATAAGTGTGATGAAAGATTACTAGATATTTTAGCACCAACTGTCAGATCCACTTTGTACAGGTAATCCTCAAGTTATGAATGTAATAGAGCCTGCCAATTACATTAATAACCTGAGGATTCATTGATTTACCAATACATTTTCTAATCCCTGCTTTACCCAATACATTTACTAATTGAATGTGCAAGTCATTAAGTGCACATTAGTATCTCAGGATGGAAAGACCATCAGGGGCCTAGTGCTAGAACAGACCACTTGCTTCTGACCATACAAGGCCTCCTCCCACCGAGATATCTCATGCTCATTTACAATCCCTTGGGATTCCCATAATTACTTCTCCCTCTATCCTATCCACTTGTCTTGCTTTGCTAGTCTCCCTATCCATTTCCCATGGCTTGCTTACTTTTCAAGGATCTCCAGAGTTCCAGAAGAGGCTGATCTACATGGCAGATACTGGTAAAGTTGTAAGAACATAAAGGAAAAGAGTTTCACTAGAATCCGAATAAAAGACTTCTGCTTTTCTGCCACAAGGCCAGTGTCCTGCATGCTCCGTTGGGGCCCAGCTTGGGTGCCACTGCAGCAGTCTCCTGCTTGCTGCCTGGTTTGAATGACCAGTTTCAGGGATTGGAGCATGGAGGCAGTGGCAGCAGCCAATCAATTTGGAGCTTGCAGTTCAGCCTGAGGAGACAAAGGAAACAAGCTCCGCATTGGCTGTGGAGACCTAACGAGACAGGATGGGAGTGAAATAGGCAGGGGGCATGTTGCAGCATCTGTGCGATTGGTCATAAGGGTGAATGACCGCTGTAGTGCTGCAACGTACATAACTTTGGGACTGGGCCATAAGTATTGTTTTTGGAGGAATCGTAATTTTGAATGGTTGCTAATTGAACTGTCATAACTTGAGGAATACCTGTAAAAAGATCATAACATCAACTTGACAGGAAGACTAGAATTATACTTGTTAAATAAACACGCTATAATATAATAGAATATAATAGAATTTATTGGCCAAGTGTGATTGGACACACAAGGAATTTGTTTTGGTGCATATGCTCCAATATATAATAATAATAACGAAGTGTTTACAAAGTGTTTACAAAGACATTTACAAAGTGTTTTAAATGTCTGATTATGCTGTGCCCTCCCTTCTTTTGTCTCATTGAATCTGGGAGGCATTTGCTTGAGCTGCTTCCAAATATTATTTACTACCTAGAACTAAAATAATGTTTCATCCCACTTTGCCTAGGTAATGGGTAATGACTATTTACTTTATCTGTACACCAACACAGTGGACCAGGGATATTACACTTGTTTCATCTTATAAAGCCTGTGTTACCGTTAAGAGTTAGAATCTTGTTACCTGAGATTCATTCCATCCTGACTTTTTTGGCATTTTAAAAGTCTTTTGTAAGACATGAATGTTCCTTTGGTCATGGAGCTTGCAGTTGGATGAATATAGTAGTTGCACTTGATCAACATAACCAATATGATAGGATAAAATGAGAGAGGAATAATCCTGCATATTATTCCTAGTGTCCTTGAAGAAAATATAACAGCAATATAAAATATGAATAAGATAAATCAGAAATTTGAGGCACAGCATTTGCTAAAAAGTATGCATTTTAAGCAGTTGAATACAATTTGCAAACCAAGAAATCAGGATTCCAGAATAAAGCTTAAGTTTTCAAAAGCATTGGTTCTGCTTATTGGAAGTCAGCTATAAAATGCACAATTGACAATCAAATGACCACAGGTTATTGTGACAGCTGCAAATGCCAGCAGTTGTGAAGCACCCCAATGATAAATCACATGACTGTGGGGACACTGCAAGGGTTATAAATGCAAGGACTGGTCACAAAGTTACCTTTTCAGAACATAATAAGTTTGAATTATTTCTAAATAGGACAGTTGTTAAGTGAGGTCTGTTTATGAATTACCCCAACACCAATTATGTCTTTTACAAAATTTGGGTTCTTCACATGGGACCATCGTTCAAAGTTTAGATCAGCATGGCACAATATTACTGGAGATTACAAAATAGTCATAAACATGGGAAAAATCACTTGGAGACAAAACCAGCAAAGATTAATTCGCTAAAGTAGGATTTAGTACAATGTATAGCAGAGCCACAAATTTATTCTTGTTGAAATTTATTCATATTACTATATTATTCATAATATTAAACATACAAAGGTAGCTTTCCTCTTATATGAAGAGGTTAAAGTTTGAACTTTCCAAAATAGTTCATCATTAAAATATATGTAACAAATAAAGAATGTTGTCTAGAGAATCTGTCAATCTCTAACTACCAATGCTAGAATAAATGTATTAGTTTATGAGGTGGTACTACCAGCTAAAGGAGAAGGGGGAGTGAAAGGCATTGCAGCATGGAAGAGGTCAGACTACTGGTGGAAATACTAGGTAGTTAAACTAGAAAGACTTCCACGTTCCTTCCCAGGCTTAGGATTCTATAAGGGCAAACTACTTCTGAAAAACATTGCCTACAGGGACTTGTCCAGACAGTCGCTAGGAGTCAAGACTGATTCAGATTTTTTTTTTTAAAAAAAAGTAAATTATAGAATATCCACAATCCTTTTCTACTCCTATGATTCCATGACTTGCTTGAAAATGAAGCAACAAATCAAGCCACTACATATGATGCTACTGATTGTAATTTCAGGTTATCTCAAGAGGCAAACCTTAATATACAGTGAGTGCTACAAAGAAGTGGTTGCCACATCCTTTCTCTCATGGCAAATTAAATATCATTAAATCTTCAGAATTTCCCATAAATACAAAAAAGCAGAAGGTAGGGCAAAATACATCTTTTTCTAGGAAGTAAGAGTTAATAGTTCACATTTTTAAAGCTATCTTGAAACACTAATTGTGGTTGAATGTAGATTGGATTCCCAAGAGGGCGGGCCTGCATTCCAGAGGTCCAAGAGACAGTAAAAAGCAACAACAACAACACACACACACAATTGTAATACAAACAATTACAAAGTAGTCTTTATAACCACAATTGAGCCCAAAATTCTGGTTGTTATGGTCATTAAGCAATATGCACACATGATTTCTTTGATAACCATAGTCTTGGCTCTCCTTGTTGCAGTCATTAAGCAACTTTATGGATCATTAATCAGGCCCCGAGAGGGATGGCCCAGGCCCTGTCACAGTACTGGGCTTCTCATAACTCTGATGCACCTCTTGCACAACTTCACACTCTGCTAGGTCTCTACCCTTGAGCTCCCTGTTCACCCCATCATGCCTTGTTCCACATACCTCTTCCAAAGATAATTTTTTCAAAAGAATGCCAACAAATATAATATGCGGCTCTCTTGTAGAAGCCATTTTGTGACATTCCGGAGGCAAAGGCCATCTGCAGAGACATTCCAGAATGGAATGAAGTGGCCTCTCTAAAAGCCATGTGCTGTATCGGCTGGGTGCTCTTCCAGAAAGGTTATCCTTGGAAATGGCCTTTTCAAAAGAGAATTAACTGATGCGCCTCACAATTTTCCTATATAGAAACCACCTTGTGCCATCCTAGAAGCAGGAACTACTTTAAAAGCAGGCACAATTATCAGAAAGTAAGAACTGGGCCACTTCCAAACTGATGTTTGCTTCCAGGATGGCATGGGGAGGCTTCCATACAGAAAAGGTCATATGATACATCAGCTGATTCTCTTTTGGAAAGGCAATTTTTGGAAATCATAAGTGGAGCAAAGTAGGAGGAGGCCCAAATGTGTGGGACCCAGGAGGGCAAGAAGAAGGCCCAAGGCCCTTGGGGACCTAGCCAAACAGGAAGTTGACCCAAGTGACCCTGTAGGCTGGATAAGAAGAAACACAGGCAGGTGGGGGTTGTTGCAGCATCCTGGTGGTCAGTAGTAAGGGCAGGTGGATCACCCAGCAACCGAATTGTGATCACATGACTGCAGAGTATTGCAAGGACTGCAACTTTGCACAGATTGTTAAATCTCTTCATTCAGCACTGTCATAGTTTTGAATGGATACTGAACCATTTGAATGGTTTTAAGTCGAGGATTAGCTGTACAACAAAGGAATATAGAACAAGATCATTTTAATTTATTTACAAATTGAATATTATGCCTTTCATCGTTCTGGGTGGCTTCACTGAATGCAGTATAATAGGTATAATTGGCAAAATCCATTTGGAAGAACAAAGATAAGCAAAGGAAAAAGGCATTTTTCCCAAACCCCTAAAGCCTGACAAAATGTTTGGATTTCAGAAGGTTGAGTATTCTAGAACAGAGTTCCCCAATCTTTCAGCACTGCAGTCCAATGGGGAAGGGGTTGGTTCCGCACAAGTGATGGGCAAGGGTGCATGCACAGCTCCGTTTCTGCAAGCAGCTGACATACGCATCTCTCACTCATGCAAATGGAGAGGACACACATGCTTGCCCGCTGCTCAGACAAGTGAGGATGCGCATGTTCACATGCTCACCCACCACTTCTGCGGCCCAGTTCTGATAGGCTCAAGGCCCAGTAGCCCTGGGGACCCCTGTTCTAAAATAAAAACTGGACCACTAACACCCTGGGGGAGAAGAATCAGAAGCATAATTTTCTAGACTTAAGCACCTGCACATGTCCCATTTTTGGTCAGATAGTGTAGTATAGTGACTAAAGTAAATTTTAGGAAGATCCAGATTCAGATATGCTCTCAGCCACAGATTAAATACTCACAATCTGACTTTTCCTAATTGTAAGAAAAAAACAAGGAGAATCCAATGAGTGTTATACTATATTCCTGCACAAACCTACAATTTAAATTAACAAAAATATCATTAATTTCTTCTAGATACTGCAAAAATATGTAGGAAACAGGCTTATCTCTTCCACTACTATAATAGTGTGTGGGTTTGTCTCAATTGTCAGAAGAAACTAATTTTCATGCCTGGCATTAAACAGACCTTGATGACCAGTTACTTTAATTTCTTTTTTCAGATGGATTTGGAGACATTTCAATATAACCAATTTATTTGTTTAAAGTGTGTTCTATGATGTCTTTATAGGGTTTAACCCATAATACAGATTATGTTTTGTTGAAATAAATGAACATGTGGGATGTAGCCGTGAAATTATAAAGTTTAGCCAAAAAAACCCAAAAAAACCCCCCACCAGTGGTGGGAATAGAAATTCCTACTGCTGTCATATAAATTGTACTCGGGATGGCTATTGGTAATTAGAAGTGTGTGATTTTCAGGAGCTTCCGGTTGATGTCACAGTGATACAGATACACACCGGCACCAGGGCGGGGTTGGACACTCACACTATCTGCAGAGAAGGAACGTCTCAGGTAGAACAAACATTCCTTCTCCTGCCTGATAGTGTGAGTGTCCAAGAATGGGATGTGCCTATCACCTTAAGTACGGGAAGCCTTAAGTATGGGAAGCTGTGTGGGCTGGTTCCCCAGAATGCACTTTTTGTAGGACCCTTCTCCCAAAGGAAGCGTCAGCAGACGTGAAGGAGTCCAATTTATAATGCCTATAAATGCCTTTAAAATGAAAGGCGATGGTGAGGCACAGGTTGCTCCCCTGCAGATTTCCTCTATGGATGCTTGCGTAACCCAAGCTCTATGGATGCTTGAGTATCCCAAGCAACTGTCATGGCTGCACTCCTAGTAGAGTGATCCGTGATCTGGCCTGGCAATGGCAATTGGTATGCTAGGGCTATGCAGGCTTGCAACCATTTGCCAATTGTTGAAGGGGTAACCCAGGAACCCAGGGAGACTAGCTGAAAGGAGAGAAAGAGCAACTCTGACTTCCTATCTGTAGCTATTCTTTTGATATAGATTTTCAGGGCCCTTTGCATGTCTAAGGTATGCCATTGGCGTTCTAGTGGATGGGAAAGCCCCAGACAGAAGTTGGGCAGGACAATTTCCTGAGCCCAATGGAACCAAGAATTGACTTTTGGTATAAAAGAAGGATCAAGTCTGAGGACGACTCTATCTGCATGGAACTGTCACCTTCATCGGAGCAATGGTCTTCCTTGCACACCAAGCCATGAAGGCCCACCAGATGGCATTGTATATGTGGGTGCTGGTCGGGTGTCTGGAGGCCTGAATGGTCCGAATGACCCTGGGGGAATATTTGCTTTTCCTCAAGTGCCAGACGGTTAGCTGGACCCACTGAAGCTCTGGATATATTAGGACCCCCTGGCTAGGGAAATCATCTCTGACGGGATCCTTCAGGGTGGAAACACTCACAGACCTTTTAGGTCTGCAAACCATGGGCGTCTGGCCCTCTGGGGGACCACCAGTAGCACCTCTGCCTTTTCCATCAGGATCTTCCTGATAATTGCTGGAGGGCCAGGGGCTGCGTAGGGTATTGGTCCCCTCCACCCCGGGGGTTGGATACCTGGAGAAGCAGCAAGGGACCTGTGCATCCACCAGGGAGGCAAACAGGTCCACGACTGGGCAACCAAATCTCCAGGACATCCCCCCGAATATATCCGGATGGAGAACCCACTGGGAGGGGTCAATCGTGGCCCTGCTTAAGGAATCCGCCTGCTGATTGGTGGACCCGGCAATGTGTTCTGCTTTCAAGGAGAGGTGGTGATTCTCTGCCCAAGAGTCCAAATGACTCATCTCTGCCTTTAGAGCCCGCGAGTGGATCCCTCCGTGTTTGCTTATGTGGGCCTTTGTGGCCACGTTGTCAGTCAGAATCAGTGTGCGTTATCCATGGACAAGCCTCTGGAATTGGCAGAGGGCCAGGTGTACCACCCTGAGGTCCTGCCAATTGATATTGTTGCTGAGCTCTGCCTGCGTCCATCAGCCCTGGGTCATGTGTATTGGCAGGTGGGCACCCTAGCTGAAGAGACTGGTGCCCGATGTAATCACCAACCTGTTGGGTTCTCAGAAGAGATGGCCCTTGACTAAAGCTGTAAATATCCACCATTGGAGCGATCGTAGGACTGGTGTGGATATGCAAATTGTGGTCTGTGAATTGCTGTTGCATGCTCTTTGGAACGGGAGCAGCAGCCATTGCAGGGGCCTGGCATGCAGCCACGACCAGGGAACTATGGCTACACACAAGGCCATCTTCTCTAGTGACTGAGATAGCAGTGCCACTGGGGCGTTGCACTCCTATCGTATCAGGGTGATGAGAGCCATTAAGTTGTCCCTGTCACAGGAACACCTCGCACCATTGGGTGTTGATCACTGGCCCTAGGTGTTGGATTCAAATTGTAGACACAAGCTGACTTTGTTGAAATTGACGGAGAACCCATGGTTCTGCAACACTTGAATTGTTGTACTTACATCCTCCGTTGCTCGAGATGGAGACAGAGCCTGAATGAGGATATTGTCGAGATAGCACTGAATTCTGATCGGAATGGTCCTCAGGTGGGCTGCAAGTGCTGCCAGGACTTTGGTGAAGCACCTGGATGCTGAGGCTAGGCCGAATAGCAAGGCCTTGTACTGATAGTGACCTTGGGCATATTGGAACCTGAGGAAGGCGATGTGCTGGTAAGATCGGCAAATGGAGGTAAGCCTCTGGAAGATCGATGGAGGTTAGGAAGTCGCCCTGCCGCAGTCCCTCCAGAATGGAAGAAATTCAGAAATTCATTCTGAATTTCTTCTAGATCAAATGGGTATTTAAAATTTTTAAGATCCAAAATTGCCCTCCACCCCACCCCCAAAGACTTTAGAATGATGAATAGAATAAAACCGCTGTCTCCTTTGGTCCAGAGGGACTGGCTCTATGGCCTGTATTTCCAACAAGTGTTGGATGGCCGATTCTATAAGCTGACATTTTTCGGCCTTTGAGGAAACAGGCCACACCGGAACAAGGTTCTCATCCTCAGAGAGATCAGGATCTCTAAGCCCTTCGTCTCCCCACAGGTATTCCTGATTTCCCACTGATGGACTGCGAGATTTGGGTCTCTGGAGAATGGGTCTATTGACTGAAAGTACTGGAGGCTCAGAAGAATATGGTGGACCTTCTATAGGTACAAAATCTGGTCGATAGGATTGCTGCAATCCCGCAGCAATCCCCTTGGAAATAGCTTGAGATATGATGTATTCCATATCTTGAGAACCCTCTGGCCAGTCTAAGCGGAGCCCCGCTGAAGTGGGAGACTCTTTGCTTATTAATGCACAGGAAAAAGGATCCAGGTTTGTATCTTTGCTGACAAGTTGAGCCAAAGGAGAGGGAGATAGCTCCCTTGCTCCCTCTGGTGGTGAAAATGGCTTAGCTGCCTCATGAAGCTGAACCAACAGCTCCCTTTGAAAAGTGCGTGAAGTAATAATAAGAGAGTTGGAAGGGACCTTGGAGGTCTTCTAGTCCAACTCCCTGCCCAGGCAGGAAACCCTACACCATTTCAGACAAATGGTTAACCAACATTTTTTAAAAAATTTCCAGTGTTGGAGCATTTACAACTTCTGCAGGCAAGTTGTTTCACTGATTAACTGTTCTAACTGTCAGGAAATTTCTCCTTAGTTCTAAGTTTTTGTTTTTTTTACATTTATATCCCGCCCTTCTCCGAAGACTCAGGGCGGCTTACATTGTGTAAGGCAATAGTCTCATTCTATTTGCATATTTATATACAAAGTCAATTTATTGCCCCCCCAACAATCTGGGTCCTCATTTTACCTACCTTATAAAGGATGGAAGGCTGAGTCAACCTTGGGCCTGGTGGGACTAGAACCTGCAGTAATTGCAGGCAGCTGTGTTTAATAACAGGCTTCTTACAGCCTGAGCCACACTGCGGCCCTCCTCAATTAATCTCTCCTTGATTAGTTTCCACCCATTGCTTTTTGTTCTACCCTCAGGTGCTTTGGAGAATAGTTTGACTCTCTCTTCTTTGTGGCAACCCCTGAGATATTGGAACACTGCTATCATGTCTCCCCTAGTCCTTCTTTTCATTAAACTAGGCATACCGAGTTCTTGCAACCGTTCTTCATATGTTTTAGCCTCCAGTCCCCTAATCATCTTTGTTGCTCTTCTCTCCACTCTTTCTAGAGTCTCAACATCTTTTTTACATCGTGGCAACCAAAACTGAATGCAATATTCCAAGTGTGGCCTTACCAAGGCATTATAAAGTGGTATTAACTCTTCACGTGATCTTGATTCTATCCCTCTGTTTATGCAGCCCAGAACTGTGTTGGCTTTTTTGGCAGCTGCTAAACACTGCTGGCTCATATCTAAATGGTTGTCCACTAGGACTCCAAGATCCCTCTCACAGTTACTACTATTAAGCAAGGTACCACATATACGGTAACTGTGCATTTTGGTTTTTTTGCCTAAATGTAGAACCTTACTTTTTTCACTGTTGAATTTCATTTTGTTAGATAGCGCCCAATGTTCAAGTCTGTCAAGACCTTTCTGTAACTTGAGCCTATCTTCTGGAGTGTTGGCTATTCCTGCCAGCTTGGTGTCATCTGCAAATTTGATGAGTTCCCCATCTATCCCCTTGTCCAAGTCATTGTTGAAGAGTACTGGGCCTAAAACAGAGTCTTAGGGTACTCCACTGCATACTTCCCTCCATGTGGATGTAGTTCCGTTGAGGACTACACGTTGAGTGCGGTTGGTCAGCCAGTTACGAATCCATATGGTGGTGGTGCTGTCTAACCCACATTTTTCTACTTTATCTAGTAGTAGGTTATGGTCTACTTTATCAAATGCTTTACTGAAGTCCAAGTAAATTATATCAACAGCATTCCTCTGATCCACTAATTTTGTCACTTTGTCAAAGAATGCAATAAGATTAGTCTGGCATGATCTGTTTGGAATAGCTTGGAATAGCTATGGGGGAGACCAATTGTTCACTAATTACTCACTGGAGAAGAGCCTAATGCTGGGAAAGATTGAGGGCAAAAGAAGAACGGGACAACAGAGAACGAGATGGCTGGATGGAGTCACTGAAGCAGTAAGCCTAAGTTTAAATGGACTCCAGAGGATGGTAGAGGGCAGGAAGGCCTGGAGGAACGTTGTCCATGGGGTCGTGATGGGTCGGACACGACTTCGCAACTAACAACAACAACAAAATTGTTCACTCTGTTTCTTTTCAGCCTTAGCAATCTGTTTTTCAAGTGCCTTGAGGTGCCTTTTAGCATCCTTCCCTCAGCACTAGTGTTCCTACAGGACCTGAGAGCTTTTGTTTTAATCTTAAGGCTGCTCTTTTTGAAGCCGACTGCTCCCTTAGAGGAAGACTCCAGGGAGTCTGGGAAGTGGCTGTTGCCTCCTAGCCTGTCCTTGAGGGAGCAATCGGCCATTTTTTTGGGCTCAGCTCCGATCGGAAAGGAGAATGCCCAGAGAACTGAGCAGACCTCCAAGTTAATTAGCCAAGCTGACAACAGCTGAAGGGGCTGTTAGCCTGCAGGTAGCTCTCCCAATGCGATTTGATTCTGCCCTGGCTGGTCAGCTGGACACATTCGCTCCGTTTCAGGAGTTGGCGGCTATGCCAGTACAAAACTATGCTAGCCAGCTCGAACCTCACAATTCCCAGTTTTAGTCCTGGGAGTTGGCGGCATTGTCAGGGGACCTGGATTGACCAGCATAACTTGCGTGGAGCAAAGCTCCAGTGGTGCGAATGCAGGGCTAGCTTCTTCTGCTTCTGCTCTGTTTGAAACAGCCGTTTCACACAAAAAACTGTTTGTAAAGTCCAAAGTGTCCAAGAATGGATTAATTTCTAGATCCGCCTAGGTGTGTTTCTCTCGGGCAAGACTGAGAAAAAAACTAGAGCTGGAAGGAGAGGCAACGGGGCATGAAAACGAAATTGATTCTTAGTCTCTGGGCAGGAGGACAATATTAACCCATTCTTGTGGCCACTGGCAATGAAGGGCACTGATTCCCTCCATTCCATGGTCCGGAACCGGTGGAATCGGGGGAGCTGACTGGGCCTGGATGATGCCAAAGGTCAAGAATCGGCCCTCTGACCTCTTCGCCATCTCCTCGAACAGACCTGCAGCAGGCATCACTCTATGGGTGCCCTGCTTAGCCAATCTGCCCTGACATAGTCTGTCCCTGTTATATGCTCCACCCTGAGGGAGCAAGATTGCGCTCTGCCCAGTGACAAGAATTGTTATCACTTCCTCAGACACCTGGACCTCGTCCCCCTGATGTCTATTGATGTGGGCCTAGACGTTGGTATAGTCTGTCAAAGCAACACATGGTGGTGTTAGAGGATATGTATGAACCGCCTGAGCGCCCATCCAGCTGTCTTCTGCTACAGCCCTTTCGTGCTTCTCCGTGCCTCTGATAGGGGCCAGGCCTTCTGGGCTACTGATTCAGGTCATGAGCTTGCGGCTATGGTCACTGTTGTCCACGCCTGGTCTACAATAGACAACCCCTAGCCATCTGCCTGAAGTTCTGTCAGCGGAACAACGACCTAGACGGGCCTGGAGTCCTGACCCTGACTCTGGAGGTGGCTAGCCCTGGCCTCCGAAACGCCTCCACTTTAGGGGCCTAGTATTAAACCTGGCCCAAGGTATAACCCTATGCACACTATCATCCTGCCTAACAGGGTCGAATCTGCGCTATGACACCCATCTGTCTGGTCTCTTTTGAATGATCAGGTCCCTGATATTGTCTTGCCTCTCTGGGAATGGGGACACCTGACAACTGAATGTGTCCTCATGGCCCCCAGATGTTCATCGCCCTCCTATCCTCCATCTCCGCTTCCCTGGACTTGGACTGCACCAAGATATCGTCCAGTTAAGCCTGAAGGCAAATGGACCTGGTCTGTAGAAACGCTCCCAGCATTGCTAAGATCTTTGTCAAGACCCTGGGAGCTGATGCCCAACCAAGAGTAGGGCTAGATATTGTGGGAGCTGCCCTTCGGAACAGAATCTCAGATACCTTCGATGATCTCGATGTATCTGAATGCAGATACACTTCCCTGAGATCAATGGAGGTCAAGAGTTCCCCCCCCCCCCGATCTGTAGAACTGTGAAGAAGTGTATCCTGACCTTCCACTGCCTTCACCAAATTAAACCTTTTTTGGTTCAGAAATGGTCTCCCTGCTCTGATTAAGGGACGGTCTCTATCGCTCCTGTGCCTGCCAAATGCCGAATAGCAGTGTCCATGAGTTGTCACTTTGCTGCGTCTCGAGCCACCTGACTGCGCCAGAAATGTCGGAGGTACTCTGGGGGATTCTAGGTAGAGCCCTGAGGAAATGGTCTCCCTTACCCAAGCATCCAAGGTCGTGGCCTCATATTGGTCTGTGCAGCAGCCTAGTCAACTACCATGGTAGCGCCTTCCTAGTAGTCTGCAGTTTCGATGAAGGAAAGACTGTCCCCTCCATGGAATGGGCGCTTGGACTGGGCTCCATATCTATTCTTGTCCGTGAACCCCGACCCTGTCTGGAAAACTGACCTGCCTGTTCCAACTGACCTTGGAACTGTTCTCTGGTATCTAGAGGTGCCTGATCTGCTATAAGAATGAAATAAGGTCTTAGAAAGGATGTAAACGCCCATGCCTCCGTCTTGCGTCCTACTACTGGCAAAACCTCTTTTTATCTTTTGGCTTGGACCACCAAGGATCTAAAGCACTGAATAACACTGACCTCTTGAAGAGGACTCAGGATAGCCTCTACCTGCCAATTTCACTGAAACCTTCTGGTTGTGACTGTGGGAGCTATGGTCTCTTCTTTGAATTAGCAGAGGCCAAATGGCATCCACAGTGTATGCTGCTGTTGCTGAAGACCTGGTGGACTCTCATGTCCTTTGTTGGTACCTTACCTTGCAGCCGCTTGAACCACAGTATCAAGGCTCTGGTGAAAAGGGAAGCTGCCGTTGCAACCTTGATCTTCCAGGCCCCGCCTGGTGAGTTTGTCAAGAGCCGACTCCAACTTATGGTCATCTGGCGTCAGCACTTCTTCCAGTTCAGGCAACGTTGCCGCTGATGATGATAAGGCTAATACTGGTTCCTCCAAATCCAGAAACTTGAGTAGCTCTGCCAGGATTGGCGATGGATTAAAAATGGTCAATCATAAGATGTCAGATGTGATAAGTGCCCGGAGAGTCCCACTGTTTTTGGGACCAAAACCAAAAGCAGAGCAGGAATGGTCTCCGCCTCTCTGGCCGGCCCTGAAAACCAAAGTTGTCCTGGATCCTGCCAGGCCGCCCTGTAAGTCAGTTCCGAAGGGGCACCCTGTTTAGAGGATGGTTTTTTGTCATAAGAAGCCGTGGCTTAAACGGTGAAGTTGAAACAACCCGTAACCGGGATGATCAGACAGTACCACTTCCTCATCTGATGACTCCTGTTCCCACTCTCACTCCTCCATAGAGACAGAGTCCTCAGAACCTAACCTTGCTGCTAATGAGTTAGAATTGACTCCGCCTCTTGTCTAACCTTCAGTTATAATTTTTGGACTCAATTGTGATCGTAAATTGAGGATTACCTGTAATGGAGCTCAGATTTTGAACCCAGGTAGACAGCTTTCCAGTTAACAAGCTCAGCCTCTTTACCACTGAGCCATTATATAAGAAGTCTTGCTATATAGCTGACTACCAACCTCAAGCCACTTTGCACTGCCACAGGAATCCCGTGCTGGACTATCAGTGGCATGTCTTGAGTGGCTGCTGGAAGCCCGGGCGGTGGCGATGGCAATTATACTATCGTGGAAGACGTCCCGCGGCGGCGACGGCTGCTGCTCTCTTTCCTCCCTCCATGGAACCTTCGTGAGAACTTTTGTGAGAGCCTGGTGTGGCGGACCATCTTAGTTCCACCCAGGTCCACACCATCCACATCATATACTATTAAGAACTCTTCGTTTCCCAGCTGGTGACTTTGTCCAACCTTTATATTGTCGTTTAAGATCTTGACAAACCAGGATTCCACCATTCCTTAAGTCTCCTTTTATGATATACTCGTCTAACCAGCTTCTTGCACTACGAGATGCCCCCCTCTCGCGGGTGTGGCCCTCCTTTTTGTCGAGGGCCTACCTCGATGACGGATTTTGGAATCCCGAGAGGTGGCATGCTTCTAAGAAAGGGTTAAGGAGGTTTTTAAATGCATTTTATTGTAAATTTTTAACTAAATTAAATAATGGGTTGGGGGGGGGCACACCCACAGGGGTTAGGCTGGTCCCTTCACAGGTTCACGATTTGGAGGTCTGTAAAATGGAGGTATTGGGGGAGGTTAAGGCTCGACCATGTCTGGGCATGCCCATCTGCACGGTACGTGGGAGGGGCAGATATGGCGGAAGCAGGGGTTCATATCATGTTCGGGGAGTGCGCTCTCGCTGTTTGGAAGCAATTCCGCACTCCGGGCCCCTGGACTTCTCTCGTGTCCCGAGTGGCTCTATCCCTCGGAACCTGGACCTTAGGTTGATGTTATGCAATGCCAGGTCCATTATTAATATGTGATCTCATTCAGGAGGGGGGTGCGGATCTAGTTGGCATTACAGAGACCTGGTTGGGCACAGAAGGGGGGGTGCCCCTTACTGAGATGTGCCCACCAGGCTTCCGTGCATTCCATCGGCCGAGGGCCCAGGATAGGGGCGGGGAGGGGGTAGCGGTTGTTATCAACGAGAGTCTGGAACCGAGGGAGGTCGCTGTCCCACAGATAGCCAGCTGCGAAACCCTCCTAGTGAGGTGGGGCCATGGGGTGCAGGTGGGCTTGCTGATTAAGTACCTGGCTCCTTGCTACGTAACGGCAGACCTGCCCGAGCTGCTGGAGATGATAGCCGGGATGGCGGTTGAGACCCCCAGACTTATGGTCATGGGGGATTTCAACTTGCCATCAGCGGGCGACTCGTCAACGGCGGCTGGGGAGTTCATGGCTTCCATGACAGCCTTGGACCTGACCCAGGTAGTGAACGGTCCCACCCACACCGGGGGTACACATTGGACTTGATTTTTGTTTTGGGACAGTGGCTAAATGATCTGGAATTAGGGGAGTTAATATCTAAACCCCTGTCATGGTCAGATCATTTACTCCTTCAGCTAGACTTTCAAACTGCTGCACCACGCCACAGGGAGACGGAACCGGTTCGATGGTTCTGTCCCAAGCACCTGATGGACCCAGAAAGATTTCTGACGGAGCTTGGGCCATTTCCGAGGGATTTAGCCCACGGCTCGGCCAAGGAACTGGTCGCCGCCTGGGGCCTTAGACCGTGTCGTGCCTTTGCGGCCTCTGATCTGGCAACGAACTCGACCAGCTCCTTGGTATAACGAGGAGCTGAAAGAGATGAAGCGCTGGAAAAGACGCCTAGAGAGCGCTTGGAGGTTCAGCCACTCCGAATCCGACCGAACACTAGTGCGGTCACATATTCAGACTTACCTAGTGGCGATCAGAGTGGCGAAGCATAATTACTTCTCCGCTCTCATCGCATTGGCAGATAATCACCCAGCCACCCTGTTTAGGGTAACCCGCTCCTTGCTTAGGCAGGAGGCTTGGGAGGACCCTCTACAGGGGCATGCTGACGATTTTGTACAGTATCTATCTGATAAAATCGCTCGGATTCGGGACGGATTGGACACTGATTGGATAGATCCGGGTGGGATGGCGGGGACGAGTCTTGAGAGTATTATCTGGGCTGAGTTCGATCCTGTGACTCCCGATGACATGGACAAGTTGTTGGGCAGGTTGAACCCCACTACATGTTTATTGGACCCGTGTCCCTCCTGGATGGTACTGGCCACACGGGAGGTTACACAAGGCTGGCTCCTGGGAGTTACTAACGCTTCTCTGTTGGGGGGCATTTTCCCCGCCGCCTTAAAAGTGGCGGTGGTGCGGCCCCTCCTCAAGAAGCTCTCCCTGGACCCAGTTGTATTAGCGAACTATCGTCCAGTCTCCAACCTTCGCTTTCCGGCGAAGATTGTTGAGAGTGTGGTGGCGTTTCAGCTTCCTTAACACCTGGAGGAAACTGTCTATCTGGACCCGTTCCAGTCCGGTTTCAGACCCGGATACAGCACCAAGATGGCTTTGGTCGCGTTGTGACCTCTGGAGGGCTCGGGACAGGGGATGTTCCTCTGTCCTGGTCCTGTTAGATCTCTCAGCGGCTTTTGATACCATCAACCATGGTATCCTGCTGCGGCGGTTGGAGGGATTGGGGATGGGAGGCACCGTTCATCGGTGGTTCTCCTCCTATCTCTCTGACCGTTCGCAGACGGTATTGGCAGGAGGGCAGAGATCGGCCCCAAGGCGCCTCACTTGTGGGGTGCCTCAGGGGTCGGTTCTCTCGCCTCTCCTGTTAACATCTATATGAAGCCGCTGGGCGAGGTTATCTGTGGGTTCGGAGTGGATTACCATTTGTACGCTGTTGATACTCAGTTGTACATTTCCACCCCGAACCACCCCAACGAAGCCGTTGAGATGATGGGTTGGTGTCTTGAAGCTGTGCGGGTCTGGATAGGGAGGAACAGGCTCCAACTCAACCCTTCCAAGACTGAGTGGCTTTGGGTTCCGGCATCCTGGTACAGTCAGCTCACACCATCGCTGACTGTTGGGGGGGGAAGCACTGACCCCCAAGGAAGGAGTGCACAACTTAGGCGTTCTCCTGGACGATCGGCTGTCCTTTGAGGAACATCTGACGGCTGTCGCCAGGGGAGCATTCTATCAGGTTCGCCTGATTCGCCAGTTGCGCCCCTTCCTTGATCGGGACTCCCTACGCACGGTCACTCATGCCCTCGTCACTTCCCGCCTGGACTATTGCAATGCTCTCTACATGGGGATCCCCTTGAAGAGCACCAGGAGGCTCCAGCTAGTCCAGAATGCGGCCGCGCGGGTGATAGAGGGAGCACCGCGTTGCTCCCATATAACACCTATCCTGCGCGGCCTGCACTGGTTGCCGGTGGCCTTCCGGGTGCACTTCAAGGTGTTGGTTACCACCTTTAAAGCGCTCCATGGCTTAGGACCGGGATATTTACGAGACCGCCTTCTGCCACCGTTTGCCTCCCAACGACCTGTGCGCTCCCACAGAGCGGGCCTCCTCAGGGTGCCGTCGACCAAACAATGTAGGTTGGTGGCCCCCAGGGGGAGGGCCTTCTCTGTGGCAGCACCAGCTTTATGGAACGAGCTACCTCCGGGGTTACGACAACTTCCCGACCTCCGGGCCTTCAAGCGTGAACTGAAGACCTTACTATTTCATCGAGCGGGACTATCCTAAAACATATTTTAAACGAAATTTTAAATGGTTTTAAATCGGTCTTTGACCGTTTTTAGTGATTGGGCCATTAACTATTTGGTTTTAATTGTTTTTAATATTGTTATTTATTATTTTGTATTTATTGTGTATTTTAATATGGTTGTAAACCGCCCTGAATCCTTCAGGAGATGGTGCAGTATAGAAATTTAATAATAAATAAAATAAAAATAAATAAATAAATAAATAAATGTCTGTCCCTGTGGTTCCCACCTCACTGGATACAGGAGGAACTGATTCCATTGATGCGGACAGAAAGAGCACCACCCCTCTTCCCTGGTCCCCCCAGGGAAAGATGACAATATCTTGACTGGTTGTTGTGACTCCAGCCCCCGAACATGTCCTCATGGAGGAGAGTGACTTGGAAAGGGAGGGAGAGGAGTCAGCAAGGCCTCCCTCACCAGGATCCTCCTCGCTGCCACCGCCCCAAGTTCCAGCTGCAGGCCAGGAGGAGTAGCTGACAAGGCCTCCCTCTCCCGCACCCTCCTCCTCCCTGGCAACGCCTCAAGTCCCAGCTGCTGACGATCAATCCTGGATTGAACCGAGGTAGCGATGAAAAGATAAGCGTGCGCAGCAGAGAAAAAGATGTGACAGGCTTAGAGATTGCTGAGTCACTGAGCCACACCCTACAGGGTATAAAAGTGGGTGGAGCTGCCATGTGGCCCTTGTGACGGACAAAAAAGCTACCAAAGGTGCACTGCAGCTCGGTTGTTGGAGGATTAAAGGACTTTGTCAGTAAGTTTTGGCAACGGATCTTGGACACGAGATAACGGACTCAGAACTTGGCAGACCTTTGCATGGTCACTGCCAAGTATTTCCTCAAGTGAAGAAAATCAGGTCTATAGCAAATAAAAAGACTGGGAGACACGTGTCTTGCTCTGTGAAGTGGGGAGGGAGACATAACACTGGTAATCTACTGCTGCAGGGGCAGGTAACAAGGATTAACCCGCAAAGGCCATTTCTATATGGTGGTCCCCATCTGTACCGTTAAATGCTTCCATTTTACTGTTACCTTGAGATTCCTAGTTTGTTTCTTTCCAAGACATTCTGAAGCTGTCCTTCTGTATCTCCTGTGCCTACTAAGAGCACTTGATTGCCAGAACCTTGGCTCTAATCAGGGGTGAAATGCTCCAAGATCGGATGGGATCGCGCGATCCAGGAGCGATGGCGGCTGCTGGTTCAGAGGACCGGTAGCAAAAATCCCTGGCCCCGCCCCCTGTCTCTGCTGAGCCGCACCATCTGCAGAGGGTTTTTTTTTTTCACTTTTAAAAGCCGGTTTTGCTTCAGCCGAAACAGGCCTGTAAAAGTAAAAAACGGCAGAACCTTACTTGTACTCTTACTTGTAGAAAACATGCTTTCTACAAATAAAAGTAGAGATTCTAAGGCATTTACCTGATTACTGATGAACGCATGGCCACAGCCCAAAAGCAGTTTCAGTTTCAGCCCAGACAGAATCAATCGCTCAGCTAATCTATTTCCTCGGTGATCAACTGGCTGGATTTGCTGGCTGAGGAACTCTGGGATTTGGAGTCCACAATAAAATAAAATAAAATAAAATAAAATAAAATATTTGTGCAGCTTTCTGAGATTTGGTGTGTTTCTGTAGTGTTTCACTCTAACTACACAAACACACAAAATCTCGGAAAACTGTATGTGGTATTTTGTGTGTGTGTGTGTGTTAGTTGTGTGTGTGTAAAGTGTGAAAGTTGGTTTTTGAGCTTTTTCTGGCTGTGTGAAGTGTGAAGTGCAGCTGCTTTTACATTGTGTGTGAGTCAGTTGTGTTGTGTTGTGTATGTGTAAAGTGTGAAAGTTGGTTTTTGAGCATTTTGTGGTTATGTGAAGTGTGAAGTGCAGCTGCTTTTATATTGTGTGTGAGTCAGTTGTGTTGTTTGTGTGTGTGTGTGTAAAGTGTGAAAGTTGGTTTTTGGCACCTCTTATTGTTTTTTTTAATACTTTGCTTATTATTTTTATTATTTATTGTTACTGGCCACGCCCACCAAGCCATCTGACCACCAAGCCACGCCCACCAATTAAGCCATGCCCACAGAACCGCTAGGGAAAATTTTTAGATTTCACCCCTGGCTCTAATCCTATAATGACCACTCCTGGAAGCCCTGCTGACACTTTCCTGCGAGTGGGAAGCTTCCACCCTGCAAAGGCATAATTCCTGAATTTCTGACAGAATTATATGTGTGACTGCGAAATCACCAGTCAGCTTCCAGCAAGGCTTGTGCTGCTGTCACCAGTCAGCCTGACTCTCCTGCAAGCTGAAACCAGCTGCTTGTGGAGTCAATAGTGTGCCAAAAATGGTCCCAAATATTGAGGACTGGAATCAATAGATTGGCACCATGCAGAAGATATGCCAGAATAATCTGGAATCACACTGGATGAATACTGGCCGTAACAGCATGACCCAACTGTGTCTTGGCCTAAGGAGCAGACCATAATCCGACCTAAGCTCCTGTGGTGGCTGAAGGGCTGGAATCAAATCCCCCAAAACAGCCTGTCCTCTCCCAAAATGGCCACCAAATCTGGCTGCCCCCAAATTGGCTCCCAAAATTGGCACCAAAAAAAATCCAATGCTGGAGCCAGCCTTGGTGCTTTTTCCACCCTCTCCTGTGCCTTCTTACAGTCTCAAGGAGTGCGGAGGCTTGATACATTCTGGTCTAAAAAGGGCCACTCAGTTCCCAGTCTGAAGGTAATAGCAGCCCCGTTTAAAATCTCCACCGGAGCTATTCGCTGACTCTGCGCCGCAATCTTACCACGCGGCGCTTCTTCAGTACTCCCTCAGCACGGTACAGTAAAGGAGGACCCCCTGGATGTTCTCTGGGGTCCCCTTGTCCAAATTTTAAATTTTAAAAGCCGCAGAAACCGCTGCAAAAAGGTTCTTCGCAGTGTTCATGCACTCAACTAATGGCCGCCACTTCAAACTGCTGCCCAGCTGATTAACCAGCCCGATCGGGTTAAAGAGGGGAAAAAATGGCACCAAGGGAAGGCAGAGAGACACAAGTCAAGCAAAAGAAGAAAAAAGGAAAAGAAATATAACAGAAAATCAAACCTCTAACTTCAGCAAAAAAAAAAAAAAACTTTTGCTGAAGAGCAACCCTTCCTGTGTCCAAAGAAGCTCTGGACTGAGTTGATACTGGGAGAGTCAGCAGAGGGGCCATCTCTTCAATCTCAACCCGGTCCATAGAGCTACAGGACAGAGTGCTACCCATGTCTAGAGTCACGAGTCCCCAGCAGGAAAATGTACCTTCTGTTCATCAATCCAATCCAATCAATCAATGCAAGAGTATGTAAAAAGTACATACTTAACATTTTATACAATCTCATGTTATAGACTGGTGTTCATCTTTTTCCTTTGTTACCAGCATTCAAGAAATTATTACAGTTGATTATGGTGTTTAACATAATGGCCAGGTCTCCATGAAACAAATTAGAAGATTATCTTGGATTACTAGTAGCAAAGGGCATGCTGATTGCCCATCCAGATTGTTTAACCTTCCCATTAGCATGATAAATTAAATTTGCGAGAACTGAAACTTGGTTTGTACTATCCAAACCAAAGATTTTTGCTTGCCATTCTCAAACAAGGCAAAATTTGTGTTATCAGTAGCAAAAATGCAACAATGCAAGAGTCTGGATTCAGATAGAGTAAGTTTTTCATTTTCTCTTAGTCAACCATAGAAGCAAAAGTAACCAAGTCAATACAAGCAGCGTGTGTTCATATTTATGGTAAACCAGGTTTCTCAAAAATCTTGGTTTTGGGTTAAATGCTAGTGTGCTTGTATAGTGTTGGTCAGAATTACAAATACAGTAAAAATCTGAATTTCAATTCATATAATTAGCAGTATTGAACACTGCAGCATTCTTGTATTATTGCATAATTTATCTGTTCTTACTGAAAGCTAACTGAAGCTCTTCACAGCTGTTTTATTCATGGAAAGACATGTGAGACAAGTTCTATAAATACTATCACATGGAACTCTTAACAACATCCATCCTTCTTACACAGGATCTCAAAACTGACACCCTACACTCTTGGCCAAAAGTCCATGGCAACTGCTATTTTGGGGAAAACACTAGTAACATTCTAGTCAACAGTTTGTCCCCATAGCATATCATTCTCTCTGAATATCTAATGTAGTCATCCTAAATAACAATTGATTATCCCAGTAGATGATATTAGGAAGTTTATGTTAAATTACCTCAGATAATTTCCCAGGAATATAGAAGAATAATTTAATGAAATCTTGATATTATAGAGACACAATCTGAATCACAGATCAATTTCCTATGCATTATAAATGAATGGCATAAACAGAAAATATCATATGTTTATAAAATTATATAGGTAATCCTTGATGCATAACAATTCGTTTAATGACCAAAGTTACAAAAGCACTGAAAATATTGACTTATGAGACTTACCATCACTGTAGTATCCCCATGGGCACATGATCAAAATTTGGACAATTGGCAACTGGCATATAGTTATGACCATATAAGTGCCCTAGGAAATCTATGTTCATAGAAATAGCCAATTTTTCTGTCTCATCTCATCTCATATTAAGTATTCCACTTGTCTGCTATTCTTTCATACCCACTTTCAGAGTAGTTTACAATTTATAACTCATTCTCATAGAAACTTAGAGATATATCAATCACTTAGAACTATGTAGTTAAAAATGAAGAGCTTGATCACAGGGGGTGCGGGGGGGAATTCACATTAAATATAGTTTTAATCATCTTCAAAAGATAACCCTAAGCTAACAGTAGTGTAACCAAATAAAAAAAAAGATACTGGAGGCATTATTGGCTTCTTTCCTTTTCTCACACTATTGATCTTTAACATTGTAACCATTTTTACTATATATTTTGAAAATTATTCAAACTCATGCAAGCCAGTTGAAGTGAATCATATAGAATAGAGAAAAAAAGCATGAACGTAAAATTTTATGTTGTTCCTTTCTGTTCAAATTCATATGCACAGTGCAAAACAATGGTGCTAGTGTGCTGGCAAATGCCATTCCATGAAAATAAAGGATTCTTAATTACCCATCAAACACCTACATGAGCTTTGGAATGCTTTGATCACCCTCAGAGGCAGAATTGAAAGTTGCACTGCAAAGAATGCTACTGAAATCTAGGTTTTACCTAGAAGAATGCTCCGTGGGTTAAAAGATGGTTAACAAGAATTAAACTGGAATGTTGAAAGTAAATTAAACTTCCTCTTGCAAGCACCAACTAGTTTGTAAAACAATGTGTTGCTTTCTTTGCAGTTAAGGGAGCTACATAGGAGGAAAAAGATATAGAATTTTTCTGATATAATAAACTGTACAATGCATAAAGCTTATGAGTTTGACTCAATCAAATTTTTATTTTACTTTTTAAGCTATTTTAAATTATTAAATCATGTATACTAAAATATTTTAGGTCTAAATGTTAAGGTTATTATAAACTTATTTTCCAGATCTAAAGAAGAAAGAAGACAAAAAGATATTCAGAAAACACAAAAGGCAAAAACATCACTTCTGTTGGCATCTCCTTAAATCCATTATGTGATTTGCCAAGATGAGTTCTTTAAAAAACTGCCAACAGTTGTGACTAACACATCCCTCTATGTTTCCCTTTCAAATTCAAATCACTGCACAGCAATAGAAACCCCATTTGAATATATTTTAATAGTGGCTGTTAGTACACTTATATAGTTTTAGATCTACATAAGAAAACACATCACTAGCTACTGTGCACAGATAAGCCTTCACTCCATTTTCAATAATTGAAAAATATATTTAAGATTTAAATAATTTAACAGGACAATATTTATTACTATTAAAGTATATAAATATTTATTAATTATGAAATTAAATGATATTATTAAATTATTAAGATAAAATTATCATTGATAAGATAGGAAATCATAAGGAGAAATAATATACAATAAATCTAATAAATTATAATCACCCTCACTGTAAGCAACTAACCAAGATATAGTTACTGGTAAGTACCAGATCAACATTTTCGTAATCACCACACTTGAACAGTTAAAACAAGATCATAGAACAATTTATCATACCATAAAAATATGCTTTTTTTCTTGTTACATAAAAGGGTAGCAAAATGTGATAATAATGATGACAACCGAAGCTGGTGGGAACCACAAACTAGGTTATATTTGACCAATGGAATCTGAAATAGATCCTCAGGTTTGTACTAACAGGATGAGAAAGTTCAGCTTGGACCTTTGTCATTAAGAGCTTTATAGGTCATAACCAACACCTTGAACTGCCTTCAGAAGGAGACTGGTAGCCACTAAAGTTCATTAAGCAAAAGTGTAATATTGGCTATCCTAAGGCCCCTGAAGACTCTCTCATTGCACTTTGTACCAGTTGAAGTTTCCAAATGGACTTCAAGTATAGCCCCATGTAGTGAACATTGCAATAGGTCAGGGAAGAGACAGCATTACTCAGGTAGTCATGTGTGGAGACTTATTTTGCTCAAGTAAATACCAGTTTCTGGGGAGAAAGTCATTATTTTTTTCAATTGCCACATTTTTATAACAGCTTTAACACTGTTAGAAAAGAGGGCATTTGAAAATTAGATACTGTTACCCCAAAGCAATAAATTCTGCAAACAAAACCGCATGCAATGGAGAAAAAGCAATATACAGTATGCATTATGGCTTCCAAAGAAATATAATGCTGTTACCATAGGCTTTTTAAAAAAATCTTGTCTCAAGCAAAATTCTTGATAAGAAATTAAAATGGGAAAGATTCTCAAGAGTGGGGGTACAATATAAATATGCTTTACATATCCTTTGAACTAAAATTCCATAAGGCATTACTACCACATACAATGGTTCCAGCTTCAAGAAGACTATAATCCAACATACACATAGAATATCAGATTAGCTATCCTTAGAGTAGAAGGATTCCTCACATTTATGTACAGAGCAGTTGATTCTTTCAACCCTGAAAATTTGCAGACACATACAGAAGCATGACTCAAGCAAAGATAGCAAAGTACAGAAAACAGTGACATCAGAACAATGAATCTTTTCAAAAATAACATTAAAATGTAAGCTAAAATAGAAAAGCAGAAATATAAAAACTCTTCAATATTCATAGAAGCTATTTAAAATCTCAAGAACAAAAGCTCAGCAAAAGTGTGTACCAGAGATTGAGGAAAATCCCAAGAAGTCTAAGAAGATGCAAGTTTTGTTAATAAGTAGATTAAGAAACCCATAAAAGGTAAGAAACCTTTCCCCAAATTATGGAACTGTTGCTTAAATAAGTCAAAGGAATACAAACTGGAAAAACAAATCAAAGTTGATAATAACACAGAAAAATAATTGAGAAGTATATTGCTAGAAAATTAAAAATAATTTTAAAGGTTTATTTAAGTATGAGAAGTAGGAACTTGGTTAGAGATCCTACCATTACACAGCAAACAGAAAAGTTGAATAGATATCATGCATGAACTAATGTGTTTTTTTCCCTCAGAAAACTGCACTGGAAAAACTAAGTCTAGTAAAAATAAGAAACAGCAGAACCAGAAGGCATCCAGCCAGCAATAGTTCTAAAAAAATAAAATATAAAATTACATTTCAAGCAAAATATTATTATCTTAGAAAACTTTCTCTATATTAAAGCATTGCAAAGAAATCAGAGCTACACGTTCCGATAATAACATCAGTTGTTTATCAATTGAAAATCAGCTTTGCATCTATTACCGAAGCTTCTACCTCACCACCAAAATAATAGTACAACTGCACATATATCTATGGAAAGAATGAGTGATTATATATTTTAGAATTTTGACATTTGTTAGCAAATATTAGCAGTCATAATTGAAAGAATGAATTAACAGAACAGACAGATCTCACAATAAAATCAACAATGATAAAGATACGCAGTTACAAATTATAAAGTGGGGACCTGCACTGTAATTGATCTTTTTAGTACATCAGCCTCTAAATCACGATCAAACCTATCTTAAACTTTCATACTCCCTTTATATACAATATTAACATTATATATTGTTTATTTTAGAGAGCCAGACTAGAAACTGGAAAACTGTGAGTTCTTCTGCCTTGGGCACAAAGCTGGGTGACCATGGGCCACTTTATCTGAAGCCTAGAAAGGAAGCAAAGACAAACCCCTTCTGAAAAATCTTGCCAAAACTGCAGGAACTTGTCCAAGAATCGGACATGACTGAACATAAGAAATTAAGATTTTATTTATGGATTTTAGAAATCTGTTATTATATTTCATGTTGGCTGATGGATTATTATTTTCCCATAGACTTGGTGGTAACTATACTAGTGTTGGATACTTTGTTCTTAAAGAGTTATCTGCCCTAGTATCTTGCCAAAGAGAAGTCTGTATTCTAAGAGGTAGCAGATGGACTAGATCAGTGATGGCTAAACTGTTTTTCCGTCGCATGCCAAAAGCAGGGAGAAAGGGGGGGGGTTTCACGCATGTGTGTGCCCACACCATAATTCAATCACCCCCCGCATGCAACCCCCTCACATTCCCCTCGCTTTTGGCACATGATGGCATGGTAGGCCCGTTTTTCGCCCTCCCCAGGCTCAAGGCTTTCTTGGAGCCTGGGGAGGGCAAAAACGGCCTTCCCCACCCCCCAGAGGCCCTCCGGAGCTGAGCTAAGGCAATACTCGCATGCTCACCGATATGGCTCTGTGCGCCACCTGTGGCACGCGTGCCATAGGTTCGCCATCACGGGACTAGATACATCTGATGTGCTTGTAGAAGAAAGAATGTGGAATTATATGCATCATATTCTACGCAGCCTAGCGATCATATCATGAAACAAGCAACAAGTCATTAAGGGATAGTATAAAGCTATTTAGTAGAACAAAGCAAATAAATAACATTAAGTGAAAATGCTTTCATTTTATTGGAATCACCATAAATATATATAATACCAATAAATTTAACTAAAAAGCATTAAAAATCAAACATATTTAATCCAGGCATATCAAATGTGCAACAATTCCAACAGTTGAAAGTAGTCTGGTTTAAGATATTTACCCAATATTCTGCCAAATATAATACTTCCCTTTATTTATTTACAGATTGCAGAAATGAATGAAAAATGCCCTTTATTAAATAAAGGGTCCACCTACACAGCAGATGCACAAAATTTTCATGAGAACTGCTACTAAATATGTAGCTTGATTTACTGGTCTTTAGTAAGTTCCAGATTGTTTTTAAGTTATATTGTACTATATTTTACCAAAATTTGTATTATATATTGTTGGAAGAAATGTTCATCTAGATTCAGTTCCAAGTAGGGAAAGAGACACTGGATTCATGGAAGTTGCTTGGAAAGAAGGTTTACTGATGAAAAGGATCACATGGGTTGAGACCTGGGGAAGAAAAGGGTGGAGATGCTGAGAGTGCCTGGGTTTTATACACTGTTGGGCTTTGAATTTGAGCTTGTGTTCTGATTGGTTATGAGACTCCCATGGGGTAATGCAAGAGTAACTTTGTAGGTTGTCTTTTGAATTCCAGGCTTGGTTGACTCTTGCTGGGTGATGATGTAATGAAAGGGCTTTATGCAATTCCTACTATCCCTCTGCCTGAAGGAGATAGATCTTTGTTATGTAGAATAGACTGCCTCAGGCCTTAATGGCCCATTGACAAAGGTGGCGATGTGTGACTTTCTGCCTCCCTTTTAGGGGAAATAATTTACCCTTTTAGTATTTCCTAAAATATTTCATTTCCTAGGAGAGGAGTGGATGCTAACTTCCTACAATATTAAGGTAAAGTATAGGTGAAATAAAAGTTATGAATTATTCTAATTTTTTAAACAATATTTTGTTTGCTCTCTGAATCTAATTACTAATTTTTACCGTCTTTTTTAAAGAAATTGGAATTGTGAAATAGTCAGACTGGCATAACCTTGATCCAAAAAAGTTGTTCTTTGGAGATTTTAGATAATTATATAGCATTTTCTAACATTCAGACGTCATAAAATCTTTTTAACAGTACAAGAAAGAATTCTAGGAAATAATCATTCATATATGCTTCAAAAAAAATACAACTACAAAATCCGATTCAAAATTTTTACAAAATTCTTTTGTTTTGTCTACTGAAAACCTTCTATCCATCAAAAATAAAAATTAGATTAGAAATTATTTTATATTACTGCATAGAAATAAAGAATAATATGCAAACAAAAATGAAAGACAAAAAATTTATTTTTTGAAAAAGAACTCCTTAAATACTAGCCATTTGGCTGCATCCAAGAAGAGAGTCTTTTCTGGGGCCCATTCTATGGTACATCAATATTCCAGAGATTAGAATCAACCCTACTAGCTTTCCTAAGGCCTTGAATACCTAGTTTGGTTACGGACCCTAGGACCTAGATGTGTGATTGAGTTTATATTGTAGTTATGTTTATTGTGTGGTTTTTATTATCTTAGCGGCTGTTTAGGTTAGTTATTATTTTTTTAATAATAATATTTATATTATTATTATTATGAAGATTTTATCTTGTTTTTCTTCACTGTCAATAGTCAAGAGCTATATTTAAGAGGGATGGCCATAAAAATATAAACCTTTTTCAACATGGATTAGTTTCATTAATGTTAATGATCATTAGATTAATAACTTCTATTAAATAATGAAGAATAAGTCCTTTTGCAAAATACAAAATTCTAATACGGCTTAAACATGTCTCTCTTGTCTTGATATTTCCCATATCTATTTTAAACTCCATCATAAATCAACAACATCTTAACTGTGGGGTTATAAATCAAGTAACTCCAACTAGCTGTAGAAAACTTATTTTAAACAAAGAAGTAATTTCCCAAACTGTAAGCTCTAAACTATTAAGTCAAGCATGGATAAAGCCATCATAGAATAACAGGGTTCAGAAATGTGCCAATAGAATGGAAATCAATTTCTGCATCAAGATTCTGGTTTCTATTAAATGAAGAACACCTCAGATTGCAGCTTAAAATAGACATAAATATATCCAGATACACTCTGAAATTTCCATTTAGCACTGCAGACAATAGATACAGAACAATTCATCCATCCACACTTTTATTCAGAAGAAAATGCATCTTTTTGTACAACTGGATGGAAACCAAATGGAATGACAAACATTACTATTAGAAAGAAGGGAATATGATTAAATTGACAGTGTTCACAATATAAAACAATTAGAATGATAAGAAAAGTATTGTTCATACCAACATATGGATACATCTAAAATTAGAGGTAAGCAAGATACAGACAAAAATCAAATTATTCCAGTGATTAAAGCTAAAATATACTGCAAGAGCTCCAAACAGTAATTCCAAACTATAAAGACAGACAGTAAAGTGGCAGATATTGTCACCTATTTTTCCATGGGGCTATTCTAGGCAGCACACAGCAATAAAATAGAGAAATGAAAAGAAGTATACACATAACAGTTGCAAAGTAATGAAACAATAGAATAAACAATGAAAAGGAAAACAATCTGAATATAGCGATATGAAAATAGGTGAAGCAAAGAATGAGGGAGGAAGTGGGGTTTGCTATCAAATCTAGTGTAGTACTCCCCCCCAATGGGCTCTAGGTCTTCAGGCTCTATAGGAGGGTGGGAAAGATCTCATCTTAGAGGATATTCTAAAGGGCAGGCACAACAGCAGAGAAGGCTCTTCTGGATCCCGATAGTCGGGAATTCTTTCACCAATGAGATCTGAAGTAGGTCCTCTCTACTGGCACTAATAGGGCAGGCTTGTGCTAGTGGGACAAGATGTTTTATCAGGTAGCCTGAATCTATGCTAATAAGGGCTTTAAAGGTCATAACCAACACCTTGAACTGCACCCAAAGCCAGTAGAGCTATCCTTCTCTAACCTCAAGAAAATGGGAATATGCAATCTTGAGTCTCATTGCTGTTTCTATTGTTCATCTTTACCTGGCAGGATTTTCAAATGCATCACATTAAGTTCTAGCATCATTCCCACCAAAAAAGCCTGAAGTAACTACAAAGTACAGCAGCTCTCCAAAACTAAATATAGGTAAAATATTAATAACAAACCTATCTTCAAAGCTATTCCCGGGGGATATGAAGTTATTTTAGAAAAGACAATTCCTAAAACTCTGTAAAAACTATGATTCTCTGTACAGTTGTTTTCATGTTTCAATTATGCATTCAGTTGTTGTAATTTAATCACTGAAAACAGATTTAGATGACTGCCTCTGTTACTTGCACTAACATTGTGCAAAACATTTCAAAGAGATACTGGGAAATGTTCAAATATAAGGACAAAGCACTTCTTTTTGAAATTACTATTAAAACAGCTTTTTTTGTAAGCCTTTTGTATCTGCTTTAAAACTTTGTATCTCCTAATGCATGAAAAACCAACCATGGATGGCCCAAAGAAATTTTGAAAAGCCATCTTCCAAAAAAACCCTTGCAAGAAATGCGCATGCTCTAACAATGTGAAGAGAGGTGATTTGTTCATGTTCCGGAATATTACATAGTCCTCTATTTCAGGCCTATTTTCTTATACGTTATAAAATTTCTGTTAAATACCTTTTTTAGTAATATATTTGCACAACTGTTAACCTTAACTATTTTACTTTAAATGAATTTAATTTTTCTTTAGGCTTGATTTAAAGTATCATCCCACCTCAAGCACTTGGTCTTAACTTTTCTGAACAGGCTATAACAAGACAAAACCTATCTCTCCTCATACCAAAGTCTCCATTTGATTCAGTTCCCAATGCTATTTTTGCTTTGTTAAAGTCATGTGGTAAACCCTCGTGCATGAGATTAACAACATGCCCATATCCAACCAACAGAAGTAGCATTCTGTGACTAGGTCTGTAATACAAAATCTCTCCTTTAATTGATAATAGTTGAGGAATGTTTTCTTTCTCATTATGTAAAATGGAATAATTATAAGTCCATTTATAACAGCCAAGCTTTAGCAGACTTGCTTTATGGAGAAATGAAAAATAAACAGCAGTCAGAAATTAAATCCCAGTAAAACCATTTAAAGTGTGCTTATTCCAAAGGAAGTCTAATTTAAAAATAAAAGTGCCATTCTTGAAGAGGGAAAGTCTTGTATAAGTTGTATAAGTACTAAATTGATAATGTGAGAAATGTCAGTTTGGAATCCCAATTTACATCCACTTTACAACAGTAATTTTAATTTTCGGCTGTAAGGGCGCACTTCTTTTGTCTCTTTAACTAATAATGCTCTTTTCTTCTTCTCCGCGATTCATTTAAAGCAGGAGTACAGACTGATCATGTGATTCCTCAACATTAGATCTTGCAGGCTAATTGCTTAGGGCCCGGATTACACTAAAGCCGTAAGATTGGGAGATCTATGAACTGCGCATCAAGTGAACCAAGAAGATAAAAAAAAGCACTAGGTATGCATATTTAATAGCAAGTCAAACAAAAGAGCAGTTAACAGAAAGTTCCGATCCCCTCCCCTTTCCCGGAAAGGTCAACTGGCTGGAAAATGCATTTACTTCAACACAGGAATAAATGCTACTTCACTTTTTTTTTTGTCATCACCTGGGTGAGAGAAGTCAAACATTGATTCAGCACCCGCTTTTCACAGCTTTTCTCTATTGGCATAATCCTCACCATACCCAACCATTATCCAGTAAAACTGGCTACTGCCTGACGCTCTTCACGACTACCAAACGCTTCCCAGGGTTTAGAAATGCAACAAGCAAGTCACCTTCCCTCAAGAGAAATCTGGGCTTGTTTTCATCTCTTTCCACCTAGCATTCGCACAAGAAGCCGCATCAGGCAGGAGGACAGAAGAAAGCGTGGCCCGCAAAGAAAAAGGAATGTGGGCAATGCCTGTAGACAACAGACCGGTCACTATCCACGGGACTTCAGGTCATCGCAACCAGGACGAAGAGAGATGCTAATTCCCAGCGCAAACCATTCGCCGCTTCCTACGGACGCAGCTCGGCGAAGACGCAAATGGGAAAGCCGCTCGTTCGGGCGTGCGCGCGCCTGGACGGCCAGTTCTATTTACTCACCCTCCAGCCACGCGCTCGCTGCACCCGGCGCCTCGCCTACCCGCTCTCCACAACTGCCGCTAAGCACGCCGGCGGGACCCGGATGTACATCAAGCGAATAAATAAATAAATAAAATGGCCAACGGAAGTGAAGGAAGGAGGCGAGAACACACAGGGCATCGAGAAGGACTTCCGCTTTTGGCTTTTCTTACCGCAAAGCGGAAGAAGACCTGACCCCAGAAATCGGTTAAGAAACCGACGGTTTCATGGGCGCGTCACAGTACGCGCCCAGGAAGCAATTTTAGGATGCTATTCCCAGGCGTCCTAGATTTCCCCTCCCCTCCACAGTCGTATAAAATGCGACTTCGATATCTGCAAGGCTGCAGCTGAATCATGGAATGAGTCAGAGAGTTAAAGGGGCCACTAAGGCGGTTGAGACTTGCTATAACTTTAAGAGATTGGGGACACGGAAGTGAGAGGGAGAAGAGAATCTAAATCTCCTAATAGCATAACTTTTAACTGACCGTAGTACAATATTCTTGAGGGTCCTTGAGTGTCCTTGAGTGGTGCAGACTGCTAAACAGTCTGTTATTAACAACAGCTGCCTGCAATTATTGCAGGTTCAAGTCCCACCAGGCCCAAGGTTGACTCAGCCTTCCATCCTTTATAAGGTAGGTAAAATGAGGACCCAGATTGTTGGGGGCAATAAGTTGACTTTGTATATAATATACAAATAGGATGAAGACTATTGCTTAACATAGTGTAAGCCGCCCTGAGTCTTCGGAGAAGGGCGGGGTATAAATGTAAATAAATAAATAAATAAATAAAAAATAAATATTCCAAGGGCTTGCCATTTATGCATTTCTCTACCTCCCGGAAAGAGAAATGAAGCCTAAGAAAGGGCTGCCCTCAATCCGAAACTTGGACACCAGCGCCCTCTATTTTCTACCTGGAGAAGCAGGACTATCTCACGCTGGAGGCTTGGCGCAAAGGGTCAAGAAATGCAACCGTGAAGTTAAACTGAAGGTTTTTTCTTGTGGTTTTTTTTAACCCAGTCTCTGAGTTGCCTTTTCAAAAGCCTGAGGATCTGGGGAAATAGTCGTTTTTATCTCCACTCCCCCCCTTAGAGAACCTGGGAAAATGACAATAGATGTTTTCGATGCATGAATGCACCTGCCAGGTTGTGACCATAGGACATTGCAGACGCAGTTATGTTTTCTGCACAGATAATACAGCTTTCTTTCCCATTTAGCAGTTAAATAATTTGGGATGGAAAAACCCCAAGGTATTTTCAAATTCCTACTTCTACCTGGGGGGAAAAATTATTATCTTTCTACATTGCTCCACTTTGCTCCCAGAGTAAGCAGCCTAACCTACCTCAATTCACTATTAGAGCGAATAATGACCTGAAAGAAAAGCTTACAGTTGGTTCCCAAGTATGCCAATCCTTTCAGTTAATTACCATTTAATTAATCATGAATCTGCTGGCAAAACCCCAAACTGCTAAGATTACATAACACTAAATAATAAACCAGAGCTTACATGCTGCAGTGTTTGGCTTCACAAATTAAATTTTGACTCTCAAAGCCAAATCAACCAAGAATTTAGCCATTACTCATTTAATCACAATTCGAATGCTCTTATAGAAATGCTTTAAAACTATAGTGTTTTGAGGTCCTGTGATATTAAAAAAAAACGTGAAAATTACATTGAAGTAAAAAATGCAACTATCAGAATTTTTTAATATTACCAAAATGCTTAAATCAAATCTGAAAATTAAATTATCTGGAATGTTTGATATCCATTTTATTGTCAATATTTTATTTCTTGCCTATCTGTATCTGGAGAAATCCAAGTATGCTAATTATAGTTGTGATGTGCCATTTTTCCTATGTATCTTCAAGTTATTTCCATAGTACACATCTTTTCAGTGAGCATTTTTCTCAGATGTTATTACTCAATTTTCATTCTCATTTTGAATTCAATGTTTTGATAACATCACCAAATACTATTCCTTCTCTTGCTTTCTAATAGGAACAGATTTGCTTTTAAAAAGGCAGGTGGTGAGAACAGGTACACGGTCTTTTTTGTTTCAAAAACATGGGACAGACTGTTAAGATAGACCAGGGGTCCTCAAACTTTTTAAATGGAGTCAGTTCATGGTCCCTCAGATTGTTGGGGGGGTGGCGGACTAGCTGGCTAGGTGATCATGTGACGGGTTTGACTAGGTCTTGTGATAGGTGGACGTGGCCAATTTAACAGTCCATTAAACAATGCACATAAATTAAACTTTAATTTGTTTTGCTCCTGGGAGTGTTACATTTGCTTTTGTTTGCAGGTTGCTCTTTTGGTTAACTTTTCTTTTTACTAGATCATTTTTTCAGTTGTTTAGGAGTCTAATGGTCCATTTCAGGAAACTCAGTTTTGCAGCAATTATTCTCAGCCCCAAGGAGCTTACAATCAACAAGTCTCTCTCTGTGTGTGAGTTTCTTGTCTCTCTCCCTCTCTCTGCCTCTCTCTCTCTCTCTCTCTCTCTCTCTCTCTTTCTATCTTCTGGAGGTGGGGGAGGTCCCCTGCCTTCAGAAGGAAAAATGGCCCATTTTTTGGCTTCCCAATACGTCTGCATGTCCTGTTTTCACCTCTGCTGCCTCCAGAAGCATTCTGAAGCTAAAAATGGACTTTAAAAGCCTGTTTTTTGGTCTCCCCCGCCTCCAGAACATTCTGCAGGTATAAAAATATCTTGATGAATGTATCTTTTCTTTTATGTACACTGAGAGCATATGCACCAAGACAAATTCCTTGTGTGTCCAATCATACTTGGCCAATAAAATTCTATTCTATTCTAAAGTAGTTAAAGAGTTATTCTGGAATGTGTTGTACTACTATGTAGTACTTCCCCTTTTTTCTGATATATTGCTAACAGAAAAAATTAATCAGAAATAGGTATGTAGCAAAAGGTTTGTACCTTAAACTGCACTTATCAACAAGTGATTTGTGAGGCAACCAGTAATACAAAAGTTTCCTGTGCTATTGCAAATAGACAACTTTTGGTCTGTTAGGAAATAAGAAAACCAGATTCCCTCCCTGGAAAATACATTAAAAAATAATCAACCTTTTTATAAAATGGATCATATAAGGAGAAATGGTTCACCATCTCGACCACACCAGTCCCACAAATGATTCATTCAAAAGTTTTCTGATATCATTTGTCAGTAGCACTGAGGAAATGGGCACTGAACTGAACTAACAAAAGCTCTATAATAATTCAGCAAGGTGATTTGGGAAAAGCAAAGCTGTTAATAGGGAAACCAGCATACAAATTGTTGAAAAAAAGTTATGTTAATTGCTTACTGAATCCCATCAACTGGATTTTTCTTTTGACATTTTTAGAAGCTAACATTGTAACAAATCTTAAAGAAAAATATTGGGCTTGAGCTTTTGCTTCCCAGATCTGTTCCATTAAGTTTAACTATGTCTTCTAGAGTTGGTAAAAATAGTTTTTAGAGAAAGATTAAAAACAAAGAATCAAATCCATGGTGTTGCTATTTTGCATGTCCAAATTACTCCCATTTATCTCATAGAAATGCAGCCTGCTTTAAGTATAAAAAGATAATAGTCTTATTGAGCTGTCAGCATCAGCTCCTTTCTCCTCTTACTCTTCATATAAATTTATTTTATGAAAGAATGATGCAACTATCCTTACTGAGGAATGAAATATTGTCCCAATGCTTTTCTGGTTTGTTCTATGGGATACCCTGTTTTCCCCAAAATAAGACATCCCCTGATAATAAGCCCAACTGGGCTTTTGAGCACATGGCAATAAGGCCAAGCACTTATTTCAGGGTTCAAAAAAATATAAGAGTCTTATTTTCAGGGAAACACATTACATTTGTTATGTAAGTCTTGAATTTTTCAGATGTACAGTGTATATACAAACTAAAGACTTTTGAGTCCAGTAAAGGAAAAACTAGGGTACTGAACACTTGCAAAGATTTTATCATTAGCCAGAGAAGTCTGGCTAATAATTATTAATATATTACCTCAGGATTTTCAACCAAAAATTGTAATGAAATAAAATTATACGTAGTAATTCCCATATTATCTATTGAAAAAATACATTTCACACACATCAACTTTTAAATATTTTTACTTTTGTAAAAAATAAATATTTTATACACAGAGGCCATGAAGACATTTACAAGAGCATGCTTACAGCTAACATTAATTGTGGTATTTAACGGATTTAACAATACAAGGAAAGTGATGCTACTTTCAAATATATCATATTCAGAACATAAAAGGATGTATTTTAGTAAAATACAGGCTGTATTTTGACATAACTCAAAGACAACTAGAAAAACAAGCACCATAACGTAGTAAGGTATACAGATCAGTCAGCCAACGGAAATGTATTTATCTCACTTGTCTTCTATTACACTGTTTAGATGGCTCATAAAGTTAATACCTTATAGCAACTAATGCAAATGGGGGACAATTCTAGCAACTTCAAATGTGAGCATCACTTAATAGTATGACAGGCACCTTTTATGATTACACTAGCATAAGTATGAAGCTTATATTCAGATTTAAATTATCTGGACTGTACTACAAAAGGATACCAGAAAGGAATCCCCACAAAAATAATTACATGATACTGATCAAAACAGTATGAAAGAATATATTGCTCTAACCTTTCTGCAGTCCAGTTGATCAACCACTGTTTAGATGTAACAATTATTTTGGTGTTGCCCCCAAAGAATCTCAGAATTAGAATTAGTACTTGCAAAATTCAGCAACTCTTGTCTTATTCAGAAGTTAAAATTTACAAAAGCATTAGAATATATATATGTATGTATGTATGTATGTATGTATGTATGTATGTATGTATGTATGTATATATGTATATGAGAAATGTATAAATGTATAACAAATGTATTAGAACTGGCCGTTTAATAGCCAAAATTAATGTCTATTATTTGAAAAATAATACTGTCCATGTTTAAGATGTAAATTAAAATACAATCAATTAAAACTTTCAAATTTTCAAACATGCCCAAATAAAATATGCTGCAAATATTTAAGCATCTGAATATTTTATATTTCCACTGTCAATTTTATTTTATTTATTTATTTATTTATTTTATTTTATTAGATTTATAAACCGCCCTTCTCCCGAAGGACTCAGGGCAGTGTACAGCCAAAGTAAAAAAGAAACAATGTACAGTTAAAATAAATTTAAAAACTTATTATACAGTGTGGCCGAAATTAAAATAGTTAAAAATCTAAAATACCCCAAGTTAAAACTAAAAAGAAATTTAAAATTTAAAACTAGACAATTTAAGAAAGCCCCGCACGAACAAACATATGTTTTCAGTTCGCGGCGAAAAGTCTGAAGGTCAGGTATTTGACGTAAACCGGGGGAAGTTCATTCCAAAGAGTAGGGGCCCCCACAGAGAAGGATCTTCCCCTGGGGGCCGCCAGCCGACATTGTCTGGCGGACGGCACCCTGAGAAGGCCCTCTCTGTGCGAGCGTACGGGTCGGTGGGAGGCATGAAGTAACAGCAGGCGATCCCGTAAGTACCCAGGTCCCAAGCCATGGAGCGCTTTAAAGGTGATAACCAAAACCTTGACATGCACCCGAAAGGCAACAGGAAGCCAGTGCAGTCTGCCCAGGAGAGGTGTCACATGGGAGCTATGTGAGACTCCCTCTATCACCCGCGCAGCTGCATTCTGGACCAACTGAAGCCTCTGAGTGCATCTCAAGGGGAGCCCCATGTAGAGAGCATTGCAATAATCCAGGCGGGAGGTAACAAGAGCATGAGTGACTGTGCATAGGGCATCCCGGTCAAGGAAGGGGCGCAACTGGCGAACCAGGCGGACCTGGTGAAAGGCTCTCCTGGAGACGGCTGCCAAATGATCTTCAAACGACAGCCGTGCATCCAGGAGAACACCCAAGTTGCGCACTCCCTCCTTTGGGGCCAATAACTCGCCCCCAACAGTCAGCTGCGGCTGCAGCTGACTGAATCGGGGTGCCGGCATCCACAGCCACTCCGTCTTGGAGGGATTGAGCTTGAGCCTGTTCCTCCCCATCCAGACCTGTACGGCTTCCAAACACCGGGACAGCACTTCGACAGTTTCGTTGGGGTGGCCAGGGGTGGAAAAGTACAGCTGAGTATCATCAGCGTACAGTTGATATCTCACCCCAAAGCCACTGATGATCTCGCCCAACGGCTTCATATAGATGTTGAACAGGAGGGGCGAGAGAATCGACCCTTGTGGCACCCCACAGGTGAGGTGTCTCGCGGTCGACCTCTGCCCCCCCTGTCAACACCGTCTGCGACCGGTCGGAGAGATAGGAGGAGAACCACCGATAAACGGTGCCTCCCACTCCCAACCCCTCCAACCGGCGCAGCAGGATACCATGGTCGATGGTATCGAAAGCTGCTGAGAGATCTAATAGGACCAGGGCAGAGGAATGACCCCTGTCTCTGGCCCTCCAGAGATCATCCACCAACGCGACCAAAGCTGTCTCCGTGCTGTATCCGGGTCGGAAGCCGGACTGGAACGGGTCTAGATAGACAGCTTCATCCAGGTACTGGGGTAGCTGCCGTGCCACAGCACTCTCTACAACGTTCGCAATAAAGCGAAGGTTGGAGACCGGACGATAGTTACCTAAAATAGCTGGGTCCAGGGAAGGCTTCTTGAGGAGGGGTCTCACCACCGCCTCCTTCAAGGCGGCAGGGAAAACTCCCTCCAACAAAGAAGCGTTGGTAATCCCCTGGAGCCAGCCTCGTGTCACTTCCCGGGAGGCCAGCACCAACCAGGAAGGGCACGGGTCCAGTAAACATGTCGTAGTGTGCAGCCTCCCCAGCAACCTGTCCACGTCCTCGAGAGTCACAGGATCAAATTCATCCCAAATAACATCCACAAGACGCGACTCCGCCCTCCCACCTGGATCATCCCAATTTCGGTCCAAGCCATCCCGGAGCTGAACAATTTTGTCGTATAGATAACCACTAAACTCCTCGGCACGGCCCTGCAACGGGTCATCCCACACCTCCTGATGCAGGAGGGAGTGGGCCACCCGAAACAGGGCGGCCGGGCAGTTATCTGCCGACGCAATGAGGGTGGAAGCGTAGAAACGCCTCGCCTCCCTCATTGCCACTAGGTAGGTCCTAGAATAGGATCTAACTAGTGTTCGGTCAGCCTCAGAATGGCTGGACCTCCAGACACTCTCTAGGCGTCTTCTCCGGCATTTCATCTCCCTCAGCCCCTCGGAGAACCAAGGGGCCGGTCGAGATCTACGCCGGGTCAGAGGCCGCAAGGGCACGACATGGTCCAAAGCTCCAGCCGTGGCCCGTTCCCAGGCCGCAACTAGCTCTTCAGCCGTGCCGTGGGCCAGGTCCTCAGGAAACGGCCCAAGCTCCATCAGGAACCTCTCCTGGTCCATCAGGTGCCTGGGACAGAACCAACGCATTGGCTCCGTCTCCCTGCAGTGGTGGATAGCGGTCCGAAAATCTAGGCGAAGGAGAAAATGATCTGACCATGACACCGGTTCTGTTTCTAACTTATCTAATACCAGATCATTTCGCCACTGACCAGAGATATAAATTAAGTCCAGTGTGCCACCCCCTGTGTGCGTGGGGCCATCAATTTCTTGAATCAGGTCCAAGGCCGTCATGGAAGCCTGGAACTCCCGAGCCATTGTCGATGACAAGCCCGTCGATGGCAGGTTAAAGTCCCCCATGACTATAAGTCTGGGGGTCTCAACCGCCACCCCGGCGAGCACCTCCAACAACTCGGGTAGGGCTGTGGTCACGCAGCAAGGAGCCAGGTACGTGATCAACAAGCCCATCTGATTCCGATGGCCCCACTTCACAAAGAGGGATTCACAACCGGCAATCTGAGGTACAGTGGCCTCCCTTGGCTCTAGACTTTCCCTAATAACAATCGCTACCCCCCCACCCCTACCTTGGGCTCTCGGCTGATGAAATGCTCCTAAACCTGGCGGGCATAGCTCCACAAGGGGAAACCCCCCCCCCGGACCCAACCAGGTCTCCGTAATGCCCATAAGGTCCGCAGCTCCCCTCTGAATAAGATCACCAATCAGGGAGGCCTTATTGACCACGGACCAGGCATTACATAACATCAACCGGAGGCCAAGGCTCTGAAGACCATGACCGCCCGGGGAACGAGTAAAGACTGAGGGGCCGGAGCACGTGATCGCTTTGAGACAGCGAGCACGTGCTCCCAACGCTTGATATGGCCCCCCGCTTCCGCCATACTTTACGACCTTTTTGATAAACCGACAGATAATTGATATTTATCCATTGTAAGTGACAAAAATAGTGCTGTTATCTGAATTTCAACATATCCTGTTTTAGCATTCTACCTGTAAGTCTAAAATATTAAGTTTGCCCCACTCATAAAATATTGCAAACTACTACGTATTGTCATTTATCAGCCTTCCATCCTTCCGAGGTCGGTAAAATGAGGACCCAGATTGTTGGGGTCAATATGCTGACTCTGTAAACCACTTAGAGAGGGCTTAAAGCACTGTGAAGTGGTATATAAGTCTAAGTGCTATTGCTATTGGGGAGATTTCTTAAATAATTTCAGAATTCAATAGAATAAAACAATTAAACAATTAAAAGAACAAGTGCAAAAATACTCTTGTTTCATCATATTCACAGAATGCACAGTTTGTTCCTTACTCTAATTTTTGTTCTAATTGCTGCATACAGAAATACATTTCCTAAAATTTTCATATTTATGTATATTCAGTTGTACATTACAATTCAATATATCTGCCTCATTGAGTGCAGTGTTTATTAAAAGTCCCATTGTGGGAAATTCTTCATTTATAGAAGTAGCTGGATTTCTTGCAGCATTATGGCACATCAAATAGTATGTGCCTCTGTCCCTCTTTAAATGAAGATTTGAAACAGCTGCAGGAACTGCAGTGATCATCTCAGTGCTCTTCTGAGCTCATATTTTTACTGGAAATAAACTCAGAAGTAACAGCAGTATTCATTTCTGTACTTTTCAGATGTTAGAGAATCACTCTACAGTAACACATAAATTCAGAGCCTATAGTTAAAACATAGATTATACAATTAGTGCACATTTAAAAATATTAAATACCATTAAAGTTGCACTGCAAGTGATTATCATCAATACTCTGACATCCTCAGCACATCCTCAGAAATTCAAAACTTCATTCCACCAAAAGCTGTACACTATCAGTCTGTTTCTGTGGTTGCTGCTGGTGGTCATATTTCCTTGCTAGAAAATAAATACATTTAAATATTAGGATGCAATCTGAATGTATTGCTAAAAGTGATCCACACAGAATAAATAGGGCTTATTACCAAACAAACATACACAGGATTGCTTTCTAAATCTTTATTGAGAGATAAAATCTTGTGCTGGTAGAAATAAAATATATATATAAATATATATTTTTAGGTGGGGCATCATCTACTTACTACCAGTAGGGTTGATTTTAACAATATACATGCAATCTTTCTATATTTTTGGGAAAGGGATAAAATAGCAGCATACCTATTCTAAGAACCAACAAGGAAAGCTACTTACATTTAAAAAATAACACTTCTTTAATTTTGTAAACTGGAGTTTGAAAATCGGCTTTCACATAAATATAGGTAGAAAATAGGCAAAAGTATCTTATATTAATTAAGTGAACTGGTCATATCTTTACATTGCCCTGTTTATATTAGAAAAAAATATTTCTTTCCTTATACGGAGCCACAGTTAAAACTTCCGATTAATTATTTAGGGCTCGGCTTTATACAAACCTCACTTAACCAAATAACAGAACTGGGAAGGACCTTTCAGGTCCTCTACTCCATCTCCCTGCTCAAGCAGGAGAACCTGTACCATTTCAGACAAATGGCTGTCCAGTCTCTTCTTAAAAAACCTCCTGTGATGGAGCATCCACAGCTTTTGAAGGCTAAAAGTTTTACTGATTAATTATTCTCACGATCAGAAAATTTCTCCTTATTTCTAACTTGGATCTCTCCTTGATTAGTTTCCATCCATTGCTTCTTGTCCTGCATTCAGGTGCTTTGGAGAATAGGTTGACCACTTTTTCTTTGTGGCAGCCTTTAGATATTGGAATACTGCTATCATGTTACCCTTCTTTTCTTTTTTTCAAGTTTTTTTAATTTTTTATTTAACATCAGTATCTACTGTTCTACATGAACAGTATATTGTTTGGGTACAATTCATTTTAAGAAATAATAGTAATGATATTAATATTCATAACATTGATGGTGAACACATAGTAGTATTGGCTTATCTATCTTAGTAAGTTTTCGGTCCATCTCTTATTTTTTACTTTTTTACTTTTTAAACATACATAATAATAATCTTCATTTCTAATATTTACTTGTACATAGTAACTATAATAACTTCCATCATATGACAATATATATATAATAACCATTTCATTTCATTAGACTAGACACCCCCAATTCCAGCAGCATATGCTTTAGCCTCCAGTCCCCTAATAATATTTGGTGCTCTTCTCTGCACTCTCAAAAAAGAATTGACAACTTTTTTATATTATGATGATCAAAACTGGATAAAGTATTCTAAGTGTGTTCTTACTAAGGCTTTATAAGTGGTATTAACACTTCATGTGATCTTGATTCTATCACTCTGTTAATGCAGTGTAGAACTGCTTTGGGTTTTTTGGTAACTGCAGCACACTGCTGTCTCATATTTAAGTGGCTGTCCATTAGGAGTCCTAGCTCTCTGTTAGTTATTACTATTGAGCCGGGTACCACCTATTCAAGATTTTTTTTTAAAGAATAGAATTTTTAGTGTGATTGGACACACAAAGAATTTGTCTTGGTGCATACGCTCTCGGAGTATGTAAAAGAAAAGATACATTTATCAAGAATCATAAGGTACAACACTTAATGATAGTCATAAGGAAACAGTCAATATAAATCTTAAGGATACCAGCAACAATGATACAGTCATACAGTCATAAGTGGGAGGAGATGAGTGATAGGAACAATGAGAAGATTAATAATAATGCATACTTAGTAACTTCTACATGTTGTGGGTTTGTTTGTTTTTTGCCTAAGTGTAAAACCTTACTTTTTTCACCATTGAATTTTATTTTGTTCAAGTTTGGGTTCAAGTTTGTTAAGTTCCTTCTAGTACTTGAGCCTATCTTTTGGAGTGTTAGCTATTCCTGCCAGCTTAGTGTCATCTGCAAATTTGATGAATTCCCCTTCTATTCCCTCATCTAGATTGTTTATGAAGTCATTGAAGAGTACTGGGCTGAAAACAGAACACTGAACACATCCTCTATGTGGATGTGGGTTCCATTAACAACTACATGTTGAGTGTGATTAGTCAGCCAGTTATGAATTCATCTGATGATGCAATCTAATCCAATTTTTTTCTATATTACTAAAGAGAAGGTTGTGGTCTACTTTATCAAATGACTTACTAAAATCTAAGTATATTATGTCCATAGCATTTCACTGGTCTATGAATTTAGACACTTTGTCAAAAAGTATAACTTTTGTCTGGCATGATCTATTTTTGATAAAAAATAGACTTCTGGTTATAACTTTGTCCCTAGATGTTTGCAGATTCATTGCTTATCTTTTTTCAGGATTCTCCCAGTTATTGACATCAAGCTGATAGCTTTGTAGTTTCCTAGATCAATTCCCACCCCCACTTTTTTTTTAAAGATGGGAATCATGTCAGCTCTTTTTGAATCTTCTGGTAGTTTCCCAGTGCTCCAGCATCTTTGAAATGCTTTCTTCAGTAGTTCTGAGATCTTGTCTGTCAGCTCTATCAGAATCTGGGATGTAATCCGTCTGCACCTGGTGATATTAACTAATCTAGAGTGGATAGGTGTTCTCTTACTGTTTTCTTGCCTATTTTAATTTGCATTCCTAATCTCTTTTACTGTATTGTTTTTGAGAGGTTGTTTTTCCTTTTTGTGTAAAAATAGATACAAAGAATGAATTAAGCAGCTCTACTTTCTCCCTGGTCACCTCCTTGCCAACTTCTCCTATTAGTGGGCCGATCGTTTCCAATACTTTTTTCATGATTTTTTTACATCTTGAAAGAAACTTTTTTAATTGTTAAAATTTATTGCAAATCTTAGTTCATTCTAAGCTTTAGTTTTCATCTTTGCAGTTTTGATTTATGTGCTGATATTCAACTTAAGTTATATACCTCTCTTTCTCCTTTTTATATTTGTCCTTTTATCAGAGAGGTTTTTATGCAACCATGGTGGTTTCTTCAGGAATCTCTTATTTTTCTTCTCCAGTAATATTGTGTTATAATAGGTTTTTATAACTTCACTTTTGCATTGAATTCTAATTGAGCTTGCATTGAAGTCCAATATTGTCTGGTTGACAATATTGGACCCACCCCACAGTTCCTGTAACTTCAACCCCTTTTGTCATTTCATCTCTGTTAGTGAGAACTAAATCCAGTATGGCTGACTCTGGTTTCTTTCTATACCTCTTGGGAGACAAAATTGTCTGCTAGGTTCATCAGGAATCTATTTGATCTTCCACTAGATGCAGAATTTGTCTCCCAGTTAATGTAACTGTAGTCAACGATAGTTACTGTTGTGGTGTGCATCCTAACTACAACTCAATGTTTATTACAGCCACAGACCAGACACCAGAGCAAATGTTTAATACAGTCAGAGTTAAAAACACTCAAGGAATATGCAGTTAAAAATTCTAGAATAAAGTAACGAATAACAGATAAAATCCATATTAAAATCACAATTTGGCATCCAATCTGTCAGTTACATGAGTAAATCACAGCCTGTCCTAACTATACGATAATACCAATCCTTAAACTGTGAGACCCGTAGTCATTAAATACTAAAATACAAAAGAGTATAATGCAAAAGGGTTTGCTGCATTAATTGTGTAAAATAGCTATGATAGATTAATCATTGGTTTTCAACGAATCTCCAATGCTGCTACGCAGAATCTAGCCACCTGCACTCTAATCACAGTCTATTCGTACTTAAGCAGCCAGGATATCTAATGATTAATGGAGAATATGTTTTCATTAATATCTCTATAAAATGAGCATTGAAGAAGTGTGTTTCCAAGAGTCTCCAACTCTCCTGAGTCACAGGGACAGAGTCTTTTAATCAATGGTATCTTTTTATATTTACCATACAGGACAGTCAATGGAAGCGCATGATACCTTGAAAGCGAAAATGCTTTCCGGTGGTTCGCTGTCTCCAACTGGCTAAAATAACTGGCATGAGTAACAACATATCTAAGTCTGGAGCCAGAAACAATGGTGCTTTCCCTAAGGCCGCTTGCCTCTCGATGTCCTCTACCCTTTGTCGCAAGTTTTGTTTTGCTTGGTCATAGTCCAATCAGGCTGGAGAAAAGCCTAGTTTGGCAAGATTGGACTTGACAGCCTTGATCCATAAAGAGGAGAATTTGTCTTGGAGAATAAATGGAGCAAGGCCTTGTGAAAAAAAATTAAGCTTTAGCCAAAGATTTAAAGAAGCTATACAGATTCTTTCTTTGACTTTTATTAATCCTGTCTCCAGGCACAGAAGTGTGTTGAGAGACAATGCAGTATCTGGAGAATTGCTCTAATTAATTTGGATTGAACTCTTTCCAATGGTGTGAAACATGAAGCTGAGAGTCTGAGCAAGGTTCCATAAACAAGCTGTGCTAGCAACTTGGCTTGAAAGAGCTTAATTGCCACAGGAACATAGTATCCTCCCTTTGTGTGGAAAAAATTGAGAATATTGTTTGCTGATCTTTGACCAGAAGCATCCGCATATTCACCATATGCCTTTCTTGAGCTGATGGCAAGAATGATCACATCTAGATACTTAAAGGTGGTTGACTTGCTCTATGTTATGACCATTAAGAAATTATGGACAGAGTTTTGGCTTTTTTGCAAAGGCCATAACTTTAGTTTTCTGGTAATTTATGTACAGTTTATTGTAATTACAATACTGGACAAGGGCTTGCAAGGCTCTTTTAAAACTTACTGGTGTCCTGGAGAGTATCATAGCATCATCTGTATAGAGCAACAGGTGATGCTTTGATCACCTATTTTTGGGGACTGGTAATTTAGTTTATTTAACCATGTCATTAATATAGAAGTTGAAAAACAAGGGGGGCAAAATGCACCCGTTTAATTCTGTTTTGAGTTTGGATTGATCTTGAGAGGGACCCTTGCATATTACACCTAACCTTGAGGGATGCGTCATGCCCACATTGGAGCTTGAGTCCATGGAGGATGAGCCAGTGTTGGGGCCAATGGAGGTCGAGGGGACAGCCTCGCTGGCTTCAGAGGAACGTGGGGAGGAGCTGGACGAGGTAGCCCTGGGTCCCTCGGGTGTGGGATGGCTTGCCAGCAGGGAAGAATGGGGACAGGATGACTGAGAGAGGGAAGAAGCAAGGGCAGGCAGTGGAGATGAGGAGCAATGGAGCTCAAGCAACAAGCAAAGACTGCCCTCTCCTGATCCCCAAAAATAGAGAGTGGAGATGAGGCGGGAACAGGATAGGCTGACCCAATGACTCAGGAAGAAAGCACCCTGCCCCTCTTCACAAGGCACACCTGGGGACTGAGACTTAAGGAGATGCTGTGGGGAGGGTGGCTTGTTGGGAACAAACACTGAAATCTTGGAATTTTGTGTGCTATTGCCGAGGTCTGGAGTTTGTGGATTCATTGCCTAGGTCCTTTGCTTCATGGAACTCATTGCCTAAGTCCTTTGCTTCATGCTCATTGCCTTGTTCACTTGCTTTGTGGAACTCATTGCCTTGTTTCCTTGCCTTGCTGATTTCTTGCCTGGAAGTGGTTGTGCTAACAGTGTTTTGCTGGACTATCAGCTGACTCTGTTGTGTCCATGCCTTGGCCAGATCATCACAGGATGTTTTAATATATAAGGCACGTAACAAATGGAGAAGCCTATGATCAAATGAAGCAGCTTCCAACTTCTTTCATAGCTTAGTCCTGGTAACCATATCAAAAGCTGTCTTGAGATCTATAAAGGTGGCGTATAATGATAGAGATCTATTTAAGGTATATTTTTCAATCAAGTAATGGAGGACTAATCACTGATCCATGGCGCCTCTCCCCTCTCTAAACAGCTTGCCAGCAATTAAGTTCTCAGGATCCAGCCACTCCTTTCATTTATCTTGGAGGTGTTTGGCATAGAGGTTGCTGATTATATTATACTAGTCTGTAATTAGCAGGGTCGTCTCTCTTTCTCTTTTTTAAAAATTGGGACAACAATTGCCAGCCCCCAATCCTCTGAGACATGACCAGTTGAGTCAATATAAGTGAATAGTATTGTCAGGACTGGAATCACTCCATATTATTCTTTAATAGTTCAACAGAAATGAAGTCAGCTCCTGGGGCCTTCCCAGTTGTGAGTTGGCCAATAAGAGCTTTAATTTCAGACTCTGAAACTGGGGACCATTCTGGTAAATCCTTCATTTTATACCTTATTCTCTAGCTGGAAGGATCTTCATATGTTCTCCAAAGATAAAGTTCCCAGGTTGTAGGAAGTATATGGGACCCTAAATGGGTATAAATTCTGTCAAGAGTGGCAGGCTAGAATAGAGGCCAAATGCCAGAAGAGTTCTTTCACTTTGCTGCCTCAATAAGCCATTCCTAGGAAGACCCTGTGTCATGTGTCTTCTTAAAAGCAATTAATTTCTTCAATTGTTTAAATTGCTTAAATTGTTTTTTGAGTGCGAGGAGTGTTTAAGAGTTATTTTATTACTATTTCCAGCCTCAGTTTCGTGCATCTTATATGCCAAGGTAAGAGCTTTCTTGGCTTCTGCACAGTCCTTGTCAAAATTTGGAGGCAATGCAAGGCCTCTTCGGAGGCAATGCAAGGCCTCTTAACTGAGAAGTTAGGCTCACATGCTAGTATTGGTTGTAGCTTATGAAATAAGTTTTTACATAGTTCTAGTAGCTAACCAATTAGCAAACATTTCATGTTTCCTCTATTTGGCTAGATGGCCTATATTATACAAATTATGGCAATGTTATTCCTTTTTCCTCTTATATTAATCCAAATGTATTCAAGAAGATTTTCATCATTGTTGTGTTGCATTTCTATAGAAGTGTTGTTATTTTATATATAAAATGCAACTCCAGCTCCTCTTTTATTAGGTCTGTTTCTTTTGAACAGTTTAAATCCTTCTAGTTGTACATTCCAGTCATGAATTTCATCCCACCAAATTTTGTAATGGTAGTGAGGTCATGTCTGCCTTCTATACTAGGATTTCAAGTTCACCCTGTTTGTTCCTCATACTTTGAGTATTAGTGTACAGGCATCTGAGTACTTTATGACTAATCCTGTGTTTATTTTCTACATTTCCTGTTTTGGGTCTGTTTTCCCCCTTTTTAACATTTGGTTGATTTGAGTTTTGTTCTTGTAATTAGCTTCTAAAAATTTGTCTCCTCCTCTTCCAATTTTAGTTTAAAGTTCTAGGGATAAGGCAAGCCAATTGGTTTCCAAAGATATTGTTCAAGGTTTTTGTGAAGTGTAGCCCATCCCCTTCAGAAGCCCCTCCTTGTAGTCTGCGATATAAGAATCCAAAGTTCTCTTGACAGCACCATCCCCCAAATGGTTTTTTTCAAAAGTCCTGTACTCTCTCATTGAGTGCCTACCTTTTGTTGGGAATACAGAAGAGAACACCACCAGGCACTAATTTCTTTAGTTTTCATGCCTCTTCATAGTCTCTTGATATTGTTTTCAAGGTCTTTGTGGTGTCATTTCTCCCCACATGAATGGGGTATAGGAAAGGAAAAATAATCAGTGGATTAAATTATTTTAATAAACCCCTCAGTAACATCTTTCATCACTGCTACTGAGAGACAGCTAATCTTCCTAGATTGATTGTTCTTTGTTCTTTCTTTATTTCCATCAGGGTGATCAGAATGCCTTACTCTGTACTGTAATAGAAATAACTAATAGCAATCTCATTCCCAAATCTTATTTCTTTTGCAGCCCAAATGCACAACTATTACAAAGGTAAACTTTGCATGTACTTTACCACCATCACTCATCAGTGTCAGGGAGTAATTATTCCCAAACAGACCAATATTCATTAAGCATACACAGAATGCTAAATCCTGAGGGTAGAGATATGGGAGAAATTGAGAATTCTAGAAAAGAATATGGGTAGGATATCTGTCCTAGAAATTTCAACAATTTATAAATATCCAATTCAGGTATTTTTAAAAGATCTTCTAGAGATCTCTCAATCTGATGTCATTTTAAGATCCATTTCTCAGAACCATGTCATAAGGAAGAATACCATCCCAATTATGCAAATTAACAGAATAGAAAGAAAAGCATGAGAAACACATAAATAATAAACTGTGCTACTGTACATTTCTGATCAGTATAAAATGTAGGATATGCATCAAGGATCATTAGCAATCCTGCAATATGTAATAGATTTCATTACTTTCAAGATCCATACACATTACAGTTCCATGAGTAGAAGAGCAAAAAGATCACAACCCTAGAGCATTAAATGTTTTTACATTCAGAGTAATAATAACTTCAAGTGGTGCAAATGTCAGGAGTCAGATTTATGTTTCATCACATATATTTAGTATCATTTTTTTTAAAATGGGATCTATGGCTTATCCAAATCTTAATAGTGTCAAAGTAAACATATTTTACTTACCAATAGAATACATCTCTAATTGCTGCCGAAGACGGACTTTTTTCATGCTGTCATAAAAATTTGGTTCAGGTGGTATTTCTACAGTTGGAGGTAATGTAAAAATCCTCATAATCTTCCTCTTATTTCTGAAGCCCAAAGGGAATAGAAAAACATAAGTAATACAAAAGTAGATATATTTCCCTTAATGGAAAATGAAATTAGCAACTTGTCTTAATTTCTACCGCAAAGAAATAAAAATACAATTGTAATTTCTATTAGAAGTGGCAATGATTATCTCCAATTTCTTGAGAAAGCAAACATTACGATCACTGAAAGATGTAACTACAGAAATTAGGCTATGAATGTTTAAATGTCACTTGCTAGAAAGGCTTCCTGCTCACTGCATTCTAACACCCATTATTTCATGCAAAAGCTACTAAAAAACATTTATGTTCTATGAAGAGCCTGTGTGTTCACCTAAATGTGAAATGCATAGTATTTAGATGCTGTATTCAGCATGGGCATGAAAGTCAGTGCAAATTAGCTGTTATCAGCTTGTACAGATCTTTTGAGTGGAGCCTCAGTCCTGAAAAGTTTTTCAATTATAGCAAGGTCATGAAGGTGCTATGCCTACTTCTTTAGCTAATACTCAAATAGCTAGTACAGAGACTTCTCAAAAGAAGAGTAATATGCAAGAAGTGTTTCAGAAACGGAGTCTGTAAACGAAGAACTATCCAGTTCAAATCTCGTATGTCCCAAATTTTCCTAAGTCTTTCATACACGATTTATTCTTTCTTCTAATACCAAGTGAGGGATCAATATTAATTAGATTTTATCAGATTGCAGCAAGATAAGATGTATAAAACATTTTGAAATTTCTGGCTGAAATCAATGCTTAACAGCTTATTATTTCATCTTCTTCCCATTCTGCTTGCAGATGTTATTGTTATTCATAAAGGTATATACTGTTTCTTTCAGAGATTTATTTTTAACACAATAGCAATAATGATTTTTTATTTCTATGAAGTTTATTTTTAATATTAGCTAAACCACACTTACCCTGGCCTAACTTATTGAAAAGGCAACTATTAACTACTGGAAAAAAAATAAGAAGTGCAAAACTGAATCCTTAGGTAGCATAAATTATTCCACAATTAGTTGAAAAAGTCACACAATACTCATAATAAACACTTATTTGAACATATCTATGGAAATTCTCAGTCATCTAGGTCATTGTTGTCCCAAAGGTGTTTCAGTAGAACTGAAAAAGCTTCTTGGATGAGAAGCAACACATCTTGAAGCAAAAACAAAGTCCAGTTGTCTTTTGAGCCAAGGAATGCCCTCATTTTCTTTATATTATTATTATTGAAATATTATAACACTGAATCAGACTTAGTCATGAGCAATAAAAATTTAGTCATCATCTTCATAAAAATGCACTGATAGGAAGGGGGTTACTGACTACTACATGGTGAGAAAGAACCAGAATTTTTCCCAAATTAGACAGGCATAAAAAGAACATATTTCTCTCCCACATCCTTCCTCCAAATCCCTAAGTAAACAAAACCTATTTTATTCACAGAAAGTTCCTGTTTTGTTGCCACTTCCAAAACTGACAAGACAGTTTGCAACTGTGAGTCCAGAAGCATGGACCTCAAATCTCGAGATAACAAATTGGTGATTAAATAGCCAGTATTTGCAAGCCGGAAATAGCCGGAAAGTTTGTAACGTTATTGCCAGAAGCTTTGGCAATATCGCAACTTTCCACAAAGACCAGGAATTATCTAGGAAAAGTACCCAACCCTCGATAAACCGTCAATTAGAAAGCCCGAATCTCAGAATTCAGCAAGAAAGTGGTTTCTCTCAGCCTCCGCACCTACGGTGGGCGGAAAAGTTTAATGATCTACCTGACTTAGACGCTTACGTATTCTTAATCAATATACAAATAGGATTTACAGGAGTCACTTCTTTCCCCGTTCAGATTCCCACCTGCGGGCGTACACCAACAGGGCCAAGCTGGCCAGCACCGCCAGTAAGTAAATGTTGGTGGCTTCGTTCCAAGCCTCGTGTACTGAATAGTCCATGGCGGCTACACCACCCCCACCACTTTCGCCCAGCGCACGGGCACCGGCCATAGGTAATAGAGGAAATCGCAGATTGCCGACCCCGAAGCAGGAAACGAAATGTGACCTCAGATCCTTCAGACGCTTCCAGATCGAAAACAAAGGCTTGGAGGGAAGGATGGATCCCTACGCACTTCTCAGCTTCCGGGTTGACTTAACGCCGCAGCTTGTGATGAAAACGAAAGCCCAGCAGTCCGGCAGGGGCTATGTCGGTTTTTGCGCAATTGCGACGTGGTATTATCATATATATTTTTTTTTCCTTATTCACCCGGATCTCCCCACACCCTCGGGCATTCCAAAGAAGTCTCTTTAAAAAGCAGGCGTTGGTTTTCCCCCGTGTCAGTGTTTTCCTGCGGAAAAATGGGAGGCTTTGGCAAAATGTCTTAATAAGAATGCATAATTTCTGCACGCGGAAGCCAGATTTCGACTGGAAAGGAAACCGGTAGAAATTTGGGGATAAAATTTCATCCATCCTTCACATTTTTCTGTGCCTCATTCATCTCTGGTTCAATTGCCCCCATCTGCCTCCCCCCCCCATCCCTGCCCCTTTTTATAGAATAGAATAGAATATAATTTTTTATTGGCCGAGTGTTAATGGACACACAAGGAATTGGTCTTGGTGCGTATGCTCTCAGTGTACATAAAAGAAAAGATACCTTCATTCAGGTACAACACTTACAACACTTAATGATAGTCGTAGGCTACAAATAAGCAATCAGGAAATAGAATCAATATAAAGCGTAAGAATACAAGCAACAAAGTTACAGTCATAAGTGGAAAGAGATGGATGATGGGAACAATGAGAAGATTAATAGTAGTGCAGATTTAGTAAACAGTTTGACAGTGTTGAGGGAATTATTTGTTTAGCAGAGTGATGGCCTTGGGGGGGGGGGAACTGTTCTTGTGTCTAGTTGTTCTGGTGTGCAGTGCTCCATAGCATCATTTTGAGGGTAGGAGTTTATGTCCAGGATGTGAGGGGTCTAAATATTATTGTCCTTCACTCAAGCACCACCTAACCCTGTAAGTAGACTTCCCAAATCGCTCCCAACCGTAGAATTATGATTCTGTACTTGAGAGTAGTGAAAAGTGGGTACATGAGATGTGAAATTGTAGGCCTGTTGCAAACTTGAAATCTTTGTTTAACTTAAAACTTTTTTTCAGGCCATCATAAACAGCGGTCGACAAGCAATAAAGTAGGATGAAATTTGATTGTGGCTCTTGTTTCTTTTGGGGGGGGAGTAACTGATGTCAAAATGTCATGTCCCAAAGATTTTGCCCAGTGGACATAATCAATTGATATGATCTGACATTGTGATTACAACATGGGCTTGTTAAAAACAGTACATGTCAGACAAAACTTATTGTCTTCTTTGATAAATTAGTGGATTGAAAATACAGTATATACTTACACTGCATACTATATAGTAGTGATGGTTAACCTTTTCGGCACTGAGTGTTGAAACTGGAGTGCGCTGGAGCACCGGAACTTGGAAAAGAGCAGTTGGCTGGTGCGCCTGAATGCGGCGGCCAGTTGTTCTTCCGGGTTCTGGTGTGCATGCGCCGGCCTGCACTGGAACCCGGAAGAGAGCAGCTGGCCAGTGCGCATGCGCACCGGATCAGCTGGCTGGTACACATGACAGAATCCAGAAGAGCAGCTGGCAATGGCACATATGCCCATAGGGAGGTTTGCCCATAGGTTTTGCCATGATGGCTATATGTATATTTAGACTTCAATAAATCATTTGATACAGGAAACAACAGCCAAATTCTTGATAAGGTAGAACAATGTGGATAGACAGTACATCAGATGGATTTGCAGTTGGCTAACCTACTGCACTCAGCCCATGGTCCTCCATGAGACTACATCTATGTCAGGGGTGTCAAACTCAAGGCCCGGGGGCTGGATCCGGCCCATGGGGTGCTTAGATCTGGCCCACAGGGCTGCCCAGGAAATAGTGAAGGACTGGCCTGTGGTCAGTGAGGGCCACACACTGCCTTCCTGAGCTCTGTTTTTGCTGGCAGAGGGCTGCAGGAGGCTGTCCCAGCCGAAAACAGAGCTTGGGAGCCTGTTTTTTCTGGCAGAACATTCAGGCCACGATAGGTACCCTTTAATATAAGTGATGTCATGCGGCCATGCCCCCCTGCCTCCCCACCCAAGGTCAAACACAAACCTGATGTGGCCCTCAATGAAATTGAGTTTCATTGCTCAAGGTTAACATAAAAATAGATTTTTTATTAATAGTTCAATTTTTATATTACCATCTATGTTTTAGTATATGGTTGTGGGTATCTTTATTAAAATCAGCCTATCTCCTTTGAACTCCTATTCTCAACTTCTTTCACTTTATTTTATTTTACACTCAAAATGATTGTACTAAGCTGTAATAAGTTTTGCTTAGGAACGTAATTAAGTCTTGAATTTTGAGTTGTTTTTTAAATCCAGCTATTTATATATTTGTAACATTTATACAGACTCTGAATACTCTTTAAGCCAGATTTCCATCAGTATTTAGGGACTATTCTGTATTCTAATCAATGCATGTTATAGCTAAAATGAGATAGGAGCTTATTCAAGGACATTTCCCCCTGATCTTGCAAATGTGTCAGTGACCAAGTTCAGTTTCCACCTTATATAATTCTGTTAGACCCAAAGGAACTACTCCTATCCATAAACAAAGCCTCTCTGCTCCAGTCCTTTCATTGCTGATAAGAAAGAAGTAATGCTCAGGATTAACAAAGGCAGAAGGGAATTGAGTAAAGGCCACAAAATTCCAGCCTGACATGATTGATTAAAGAACGTTTAATAATGAAATTGCAATAAAATATGTTATGTGCCTCTCATTAATGTTTCTCTGCTGCGAACTTCCAGCCCTGTTGCTGCCTATATTAAAAGTGCAGGTTTTGTAAGGAAAGCTGTCCTCACACAATCAAACCTATGCAGTTTTCTTTTTATGGTCCCATGATCCCACCAGTAAATTTCCTGGTCTACAATTCAAAATTCTTAGGAAAGGTCTTATTTTTCTATTATTCTCTGTTCCTCTTTCTTATAAAGTGGAAATCTAACCATAATCGAAGAAGTGGTCGCATCTCTTTAGCAGTGTTCTCTATTCCGCTGAATTTTCTATTGCAAATTCTAAAAGTTTTATATTTTTTCAAGTATACTTGTCATTTCAGTAGTTAAGAAAGATATGTGTCTTAGATCAGAATCCCATAAAGCATTAAAAGCCCATTATTTCTGATAAAAATAAGTTTGATGTATTGTAAGTCTTTACTTACTTAACTTGTGTGGAAAATATGGAAGTGGTTTGCCCTGATTTTTCTCAGAACCTTTTTCTCAGGGTTTTTTTTTTTTTTTGTGATAATGGTTTGCTTGTTTGGGATTTTTTAAGCTTTTCAGTCTAATCTGTAGCTCTCAGGTTTCCTGTATCCCCAGGGGTGAAATGCTCCAGGAAATGCTGACTGGATTGCGTGATCCGGTAGCGATTGTGGCAGGTAGTTTGGAGAACGGTAGCAAAAATCCCTGCCCCCTCCCCCAATGCCCACGCCTCACTGTTCCTCTTCTCTGTCCCTGAAGCTCTTGGTGGTGATATAGCTGCAAACAGCCTTAAATGACTGCCGCAGCACTTCAAAGGGCCGCACAACAGCTGATCAGCGCTGTAGGCAGCTAGTAGACCAGTGCCTCTATTTTTAAAGAAGGTAGATCGGTGCCTGCCAAAAAAAAGGCACTTGGTAGACTGGAGCCTCTCAGTAAAAGGAATTTGGTAGACCGGGGCCCTCTCGGTAAAAGGCAATTGGTAGACCGGGGTTTCTCAGTAAAAGGCAATTGGTAGACTGGGGCCTCTATTTTTAAAGAAGGTAGACCTGTGCCTCCCAAGTTTTGTATACTTTATTTTTATTATTTATTATTATTGACCATGCCCATTCAGTCACCTGACCACCAAGCCACACCCACCAATTAAGCCACAACCACAGAACTGGTAGGGAAATTTTTTAGATTTCACCCCTGTGTATCCCCCATCCTATTCCTAGTTAAACCCAAACTTATTCAGTTTTGTGCTACCAAAGCATCAATCACAATGCCCAGGCCAGGTTAGTAACTGCCCATATATACCTTTGCAGTAGGGGAATATCCCCTCCCAGCAAGCCTGCTGATATTAGTCTTGACTTGTAGTGGAAAAGCAGAAATCCTGAGGGTGAAGGAGGTATTGTCCTTTACTGTATTAAGTGAGGATTAATATTGTATAATGTGTATTAATTAGGGGACTGGAGGATAAAACATATGAAGAACGGTTGCAGGAACTGGGTATGTCTAGTTTAACAAAAAGAAGGACTAGGGGAGACATGATAGCAGTGTTCCAATATCTCAGGGGCTGCCACAGAGAAGTGGGAGTTGGGCTGTTCTCCAGAGCACCTGAGGGTAGAACAAGAAGCAATGGGTGGAAACTGATCAAGGAAAGAAGCAACTTAGAACTAAGGAGAAATTTCCTGACAGTTAGAACAATTAATAAGTGGAACGACTTGCCTTCAGAAGTTGTGAATGCTCCAACACTGGAAATTTTTAAGAAAATGTTGGATAACCATCTGACTGAGATGGTGTAGGGTTTCCTGCCTGGGCAGGGGGTTGGACTAGAAGGCCTCCAAGGTCCCTTCCAACTCTGATGTTATGTTATGTATGTTATGTTAAGGAATGCAAGTTCTTGAAAGTCTGCTAAACAGTTTAGAATAGAATAGAATAGAATTTTATTGGCCAAGTGTGATTGGACACACAAGGAATTTGTCTTGGTGCATATGCTCTCAGTGTACATAAAAGAAAAGATACGAGGCTTCCGGGTGGCTCCACCTCTTCGCTGAGCCCTAATTAAAGGGGCTCCGCACTGAACATCGTAAAAGCCAGGAAAAGCTGGCTTTAATCTTTTTCTCTGGATGAAAGAGGAAAGATAAGAGCGCAGGAATGTTGGTAGACCTCCCCAGAGGCTTTGTTTTAATTAAGCAGAGCTTCGAAGGGTCGATGGGTCCCATAAATATTTCTGCCATCTCCGACTTCAGTGCGTGTCTGCAAAAGCAGGAAAAGAAGAAGGTGTCCATCTCTGCTAATTGTCTTATCTTTATGGATCTCTTTAAGCAGACGGAATGAGTGCAAGCGGACGATTATTGGATTGCAAGTATTTTTGATTTCCTGACTTCTACTTTCTAAAAAAGAGAATTTTTTTTTCCTTTGTTCTAATTGACTCTAAGATGGCGCCTGAACGGGAGTGAAAATGACGAATGGAATTTTAAACAGTCTGTGCAACTAAGAAGATAAGAAATGTTATGTGGATTTTAATGAAGTGAACTGAGCTCTCCTATACTTAAAGGGGAGAAGAGAAGTTTCTAGACTTATATTTTGTGAATTTTAAAACTGAAATGGCTACTAAACCACCTAAGACTGGGGGCAGAAGGGGTTCTGAACCAGCTTTAGAAGATCTGATTAAAGAGCAAGGGAAAGTGTCTGAAGAAAGGTTTAAGGAGATTATGGATAATAATGAGAAAATAAGAGAAGAAATAAAAGAGAATAATAAAAAAATAAGAGAAGATATCTTAATGGCTTTTCAAGGTTTGGCAAAAAGACTGGAGGTGGTGGAGGAGGAGGTGCAAGAAATTGTTCAGTCAAATCAACAAATAGAAAATAGAATGGGGGGAATGCAAATCAAATTGGATAAAAATGAAGATCAAGTGGTGGTGATGCAGTATGGGAAGTTAGGAATTGATGATTGTAGGGGTATAATTAAGTTGGGACGAAAACTTTTTAGCATATGTTTGTTTTACTTTTAACTATACCTTGTGCTCGTTCCGGGAAGTCGGGGGAGGGGGTTGAAGGAGGGGAGGAGGGGAAAGGGGAAAAAAAAATTTTGTAAAACTTTTTGAATTAAAAAAAAAAAAAAGAAAGAAAAGATACGTTCATCAAGGTACAACATTTACAACACAATTGATGATCAATATATCAATATAAATCATAAGGATTGCCAGCAACAAGTTATAGTCATACAGTCATAAGTGGAAAGAGATTGGTGATGGGAACTATGAAACGATTAATAGTAGTGCAGATTCAGTAAATAGTCTGACAGTGTTGAGGGAATTATTTGTTTAGCAGAGTGATGGCCTTCGGGAAAAAACTGTTCTTGTGTCTAGTTGTTCTGGTGTGCAGTGCTCTATAGCGTCGTTTTGAGGGTAGGAGTTGAAACAGTTTATGTCCAGGATGCGAGGGGTCTGTAAATATTTTCACGGCCCTCTTCTTGATTCGTGCAGTATACAGGTCCTCAATGGAAGGCAAGTTGGTAGCAATTATTTTTTCTGCAGTTCTAATTATCCTCTGAAGTCTGTGTTTTTCTTGTTGGGTTGCAGAACCGAACCAGACAGTTATAGAGGTGCAAATGACAGACTCAATAATTCCTCTGTAGAACTGGATCAGCAGCTCCTTGGGCAGTTTGAGCTTACTGAGTTGGCCAGAAAGAACATTCTTTGTTGTCCTTTTTTAATGATGTTTTTGATGTTAGCTGTCCATTTGAGATCTTGCGATATGATAGAACCCAGAAATTTGAAGGTTTCTACTGTTGATACTGTGTTGTCAAGTATTGTGAGAGGTGGAAGTATGGAAGGGTTTTTCCTAAAATCTACCACCATTTCTACGGTTTTGAGTGTGTTCAGTTCCAGATTGTTTTGGTTGCACCACAAGGCTAGTCGTTCGACCTCTCGTCTATATGCGGATTCGTCATTGTCTCGAATGAGACCAATCACTGTTGTGTCATCTGCGAACTTCAGTAGCTTAACAAATGGATCATTGGAGATGCAGTCATTGGTATACAGAGAGAAGAGAAGTGGGGAGAGCACACAGCCTTGGGGGGCCCTGTGCTAATTGTACAGGTATTTGATGTGATCTTGCTTAGCTTCACCTGCTGCTTCCTGTTTGTTAGGAAGCTTGTGATCCACTTACAAGTCTGTTCCGGTACCTGTAGCTGGTTTAGCTTAGTTAGAAGAATGTCTGGAATGATGGTATTGAATGCTGAACTAAAGTCTACAAAAAGGACCCTTGCATAGGTCTTTGGAGACTCAAGATGTTGTAGGATGTAGTGCAGAGCCATATTAACAGCATCATCTGTTGATCTATTTGCTCGGTATGCAAATTGCAAGGGGTCTAAAAGCGGATTCGTGATGGTTTTCAGGTAGGAAAGCACTAGCCTTTATTGATGGATTGCTAGGAACTACTTGTCCCAACCACTATTGCCATCCTCAGCAACCAGTAAGTTGTTTAGCAATTGCTGAGGATTTGACAAAAAATCCAGGCACCCAAAGTAAGCCATCCAGTTGTGGCTTATGGCCCACAGCTTTAATTTAGTATAAACAGCTACAGATATTAGATTCTCCAAGCCAGAGAAAATAGATGAAACAAGGTGGTGGGATTTAAGATATAGTATATCCCACTTTCATGCCCTCCAGGATATGTGGAGAGCTAAATTTGCTCTCAGACCAGTTCCATTTCCCAATCCATCCCTCATTAAATACGCATTAGTTGTGGATAAAAAGGCATTGTTATTATAGATATCTGAGGAGAGAAAATTGTTAGCAAAGGTGGGGTAGGGAAGGATGTTGATTTTTTTCTTTATTTTTTTTAGGAAAACATGTATATGATCTGAAGATAAATTACAGTATAAATAAATTTAAATATTAGAAATACTGATTTTCAGAAGTCGTATCAAACAAACATGATAAGTGACTAAGATGCTAAAAAGTTTTTTCTGTCTTCAGAACAAAGCCTAAAACACAAATAAAAGGAAGAACAAAGGCCCTTCATTTTCCTTTCAATGGAGAAAAAGTTAAATAACATTGAGAAATGATAAATAACAGTTAGACATAATAATTAAATAACACAAAGAAACCCAAACTGTTATGAGAACCACTGAACACAAAGTTTTCTTTTAAACACATTGTTCAAAACAGTGAATTGAAACTTTCAAGTTTAATTTAAAACATCAACTTTAAGAAAATTACAATGAGCCTTCATATTCCATGAATAATTTTGCAATGAGAAAATGGATCTTCTCATGGGAAACCCTGGAATGAGTTAAGCAGTTTGTGGTATACTATCCTAGACCCCCTGTCTTGCTTGAAACTTCTTTAGTCTAGCAGGCATAATTGAGCACTATAACTAAAAAATAAAAATTAGAAAGTTGTGCTGATGTTGATGAGACAGGAAGAAGCAAGGCAGATGTAGCAGTCATAATATAATTAAAGCAAAATTATGCAGATATCAGATGTCTGTCTCCAGGTATATTAATAACTATCTTACACATGAAAAGTTCGTAATTAAACCATCCTATAAGACAAAGTATTCCTCATTTTTTTCCTCCTCTTCTACTACTACTACGATCACTACCATTGGATTCAACAAAAATACTGGCAGGTTATAGCATAAAAATATAGATACAGAATAAAAGCATAAGACAAATGGATATACCAACAATTGTAATGTGGTAATAGGCAATGATAATTCCCCAAAGGCTTCTGGAATAATATGGCTATAAACTATTGTAGGAATTTAGCACCCACTCCCTCCTAGAAGAATGAAATATTCTAGGAAATATTTTAAAAAGCAGAATATTATACCTTCCTGGATGAGAAAAGGAGAAACATGCTCTTGGAAAGCGGCCCCCACCTTTGTTAATAGCCCCAGAAAGACAAAAGACATCTTATCTACAACGCAGAAGACCTTCAGCTCCAGGGTGATGGGATTAAGACATGGCCCTCAGGACATGATAGGATTAGCCTCTACCCATTTCACCACATGGCACCTGGGAAGGTTACATCAGCCAGCAAGGTTAGCTAAGACCCCCACCCCCTGGGAGTCTGACAACCAATCAGGATACTCTTCCTGTGCCCCAGAAAGTTCAAAGCTCAGAAAAAGCATAAAACCAGGGAGCGCACAGGATCTCGCCCCTTTTCTGTTCAGGAACTCAAGCCATGTGATCCTGGCCACCATTAAACCATCTTTCCAAGCAGCCTCCATGTTTCCAGTGTCTTTGTCCCCACTTGGAACTGAACCCAGATGGATATTTCTTCCAACAATATAACTATATATAGAAATAAAGACAGTAAATGAAATCAGATAAATGACCTGTGGTATATCCAAGTGGAAAAATGTAGTAATCACAAAAACTCTATTACAGATTTATGTACTATGAAAATAATAAAGATGTAAATAAAGAAAATAAAGATGTATCTGGGAATTTAAATTTCAGGAATTGTGGTAACTGAGGAGTTTGGCACTGATGGCAACTTTTTAAACAGATGAAAGAGCATGAGCACTAGTTGCTCTCTGCATTTGGAATTTATAAAATGAAACCAATTGTGAATTGGTTTTAGGTTGGTTTCTGAGAAATTGGGAAAGTAGATCCCGATAGCTGGACATGTCTTAATTGTGCACAGTGCTACAACATGATTATATCTCCTTACCATCCGTATGTATGTATGTATGTATGTATGTATGTATGTATGTATGTATAGAATAGAATAGAATTTTTTTTTTATTGGCCAAGTGTGATTGGACACACAAGGAATTTGTCTTGGTGCATATGCTCTCAGTGTACATAAAAGAAAAGATACGTTCATCAAGGTACAACATTTACAACACAATTGATGATCAATATATCAATATAAATCATAAGGATTGCCAGCAACAAGTTATAGTCATACAGTCATAAGTGGAAAGAGATTGGTGATGGGAACTATGAAACGATTAATAGTAGTGCAGATTCAGTAAATAGTCTGACAGTGTTGAGGGAATTATTTGTTTAGCAGAGTGATGGCCTTCGGGAAAAAACTGTTCTTGTGTCTAGTTGTTCTGGTGTGCAGTGCTCTATAGCGTCGTTTTGAGGGTAGGAGTTGAAACAGTTTATGTCCAGGATGCGAGGGATCTGCAAATATTTTCACGGCTCTCTTCTTGATTCGTGCAGTATACAGGTCCTCAATGGAAGGCAAGTTGGTAGCAATTATTTTTGTATGTATGTATGTATGTATGTATGTATGCTTGGTTCTTTTTACTTGACTGAGTTGATTCTAGAAAGTAGAATTAGGTTCCAGATCTAAATTATCTAAATCTAAGATCCAAGATCTAAATCTAAATGAGTTGTGCTTCAAGTCTTCAAGTCTTAAACAACTATTTGAAATCCCAGCTAAATGAGGTTAAATGGGATTGCCAATATTTTTAAAACACACTTTTGAATTTTTGGAATCCCAGTTTCTTTCTTGGTTTATCAGCAATTCAGTTTTGCATATGCCTTTGGGGATGAGAAAAATGCTGCTAAGGAATACTTGGCTCATTAGTTCAGTCTAGTTAAATTTTCTCTCTATTAAAGGCTATTTCTGGCAAATTAACTTAAAAATCAGTCTGTCACCTAGCTCTAATTTCCCCCATCAGAAAGCACAATTCTTTAGAATAGCCTTTCTCAGTTTTGTTACTCCTTGGGTACTGGTATTCCAAGGCACAAGTGAGGGGGGAAATCAGATGTATAAATGAAATTTATTCCACGCCAAATGAATCCTGAAATGACAATTTTGCAGTAAGCAGACCCAATAAACCTTCTCAGTGGCAAGTTTTCTTACAACTGTTTTTTCACAATATCCTTGAGAAGAAAATTTGTTCTGAAGTGCACAGAATTTGGAAAAAAAATTATTAGTTTTTTTTAGAATAGTGCCATCTAAGTTTTATAGCTTTGTCCTTTAGGTCATAGTTTCCACACTTTCAAGCCATCCAGTATAAGAGCCGTGGTGGCACACTGGTTAGAATGCACTGCTGCACTGCTGAGTCTTATTTTCAGGGAAACAGAGTAGTGTATATTGGAGGTGGTTACCCTTTGAGAGCTGTATGCAGTGAAATTTCATTTTATGCCGATTAGTATGCATTCAACTGACAATACAATTATTCTATTCTAGAATTGAAAAGGGATTTTTAAGGAATGAATAAGAACTCAGGCTTCTCTTGCACAATGACAATTTTTAACAACTTTTAAATTATGCAAAAGGTGTTTCAAACTTTTACATCAGTAAACAGTTTATATAGCTACTGTCAGATCTGCCTCTGCTCAAATCGTAAGAAAGAAAACCCCAGACTCCATTGATTTAGAAAAGAAGTCCTTTTACTAAGAATGAATTGATAGCAGCTAAAGTAAGGCAAGATCTGAAACCACGCGAAAGTTATACATTGGAAATTACCCCAAATCCCTCCCCCCAAGAGTCCAAACAGCATCCAGTAAGATGTTATGGGAAATATCTTCTGTAGGTATTGTCCGCCTTCAGAACCTCAGGATGCTTGGCCTTGGTGAATTATAAACAGCTCTCCTCAGTGGTGCCATAGTTCATGAGTACAAACCTCCCAATTCCCATGGACGACTCCACACCAGCTCATTTCCCCTCCCAAATGCCCAAACCCACTTCCCTGTTTCTATGGCAGCCAACAGCAAGCAAGCTTCAGAAACCATGCTAGAGACCCAATCATTCTCAGAAGAAAGAACAGATAAATTATAAACATAAATTGCTATGCTACATCCATCTGTCTTCCTTCCCCAAAATTTATTTATTGCATTTCTGTCACATTGCAAGCAGCCCAAATCCTGTGGGTTTACATGAGTACCATCTGTAGGACAATTTATAGCAGTCATGGTAAATTTAAAAATATAAAATCAACCTTGAGAATGTTAAAAATGACAACTCAGAAAAAAAAGAAGCAATAGCAAAAAATAAGTTAAAATCTTTCCAGAATAGCTTGATCTTTAACATCTGTCTGAATACAATTCAGGACATCAGCCTGATTTCCACAGGAAGATTTTAAAAACAAACAAACATTAAATAAACTGAAAAGAAATTCCCTCCTCACTTCACATTTATCACATCTGGGGGTGATAAACATTAGGGATATTTGTGGGGAGGGGCATATACCAACAGGATGATGGTATATGCTTTTAAGCAAACAGAAACACTCTTACATCAAATGTCCTAACAAGTAAATAATTGCTGATGGGTTTTGGAAGATTAAATGATCATCTGCTTATACTTTTGCTATGGCTGCTGTCGATATACATGCCCACAACAGAACCTACCTTTGAGGAAAAGGAAGAGTCAGCATAAAAATAAATAATCAAGGACTTAATAACTAATTTAAATTACTTGTCTGCATTATAGAATGCCCCCATTCATAATATTGACCAATCTCCATCTATATTCTATTGAAGGAGTCTAGTGATCAACTAATATTGGCTATTTGCTTCTGTCATGAATTGCTTATGCTACTATATATTTGTTACTGATTAAACCAATATTTGTTGTTTACTTCTGATATGAGATACTGCTAGATACTTCATTTGTTATGAATTAAGCTTTGTTGCGGGCTTCTGCTTATATTATTGCATACTGTCAGAAATGAGTTGTTAGGAATTAATTCTAGCTTAGTAAATTGTAACCTAAATACTAGTTGACATTGGCACGTTCCAACAATCACCCAGTGCAGTTTCAGTGAGATATTGTCAGCTCTAGTTGCTCAAACCTCCATTTGAGAACTGGGTGAGGCTACATTTGGAGTATAAGATGCACACAGATTTTTACTCTCTTTTTTGGGGAAAAAAGGTGTGTCTTATACTCCGAAAAATACGATAATCACAAATATCTGAATGATCTCATGAAATCAACTCATTATTTATAAAAAAGACAACTACCTATTTGTTGCCATGGCTCTGGCAATTCTATGATGTCAGGAATCATGATAAAATGATGTACCAATCAAATAGAACTCTTAGAATGTGGTGGCCTTCTCCTGCAGCCTTCATATGGAATGATATGTAGATGTGGTTGCTTGGTAACAGCATAATCCTTTGCTTGGTAACTTCCACTGTTGGCTGCCATATTCCAAGCCTGGAGTCAAATATGCAGCATGGGATATATTTATTTATTTATTTATTTATTTATTTATTTATTTATTTTTGTCACAACAGTATACGTAAACATCGACATAAAACAACAACACATCATAAAAGAAAAAACATATATATGAGCAAAAGTATGCAACAACTATATTAATTTGATATAATGAAAGGGAACAATAGGACAGGAACGGTAGGCACTTTTGTGCTCTTATGCACGCCCCTTATAGTCCTCTTAGGAATGGGGTGAGGTCAATAGTAGACAGTTTTTGGTTGAAGATTTTGGGATTTTGAGTAGAGACTATAGAGTCAGGTAATGAGTTCCAAGCGTTAACAACTCTGTTACAGAAGTCATATTTTCTGGAATCAAGTTTGAAGCGGTTGACATTAAGTTTGAATCTATTATTTGCTCTTGTATTATTGCGATTGAAGCTGAAGTAGTCTTTTACAGGAAAGATATTGCAATAGGTGATTCTGTGTGTTAAACACAGGTCATGTCGGAGTCGGCGGAGTTCTAAGTTTTCTAATCCCAGGATTTCAAGTCTGGTGTTATAAGGTATTTTGTTGTTTTCAGAGGAGCGGAGAAATCTTCTTATAAAATATTTCTGGACACGTTCGATTGTATTAATGTCAGAGATGTGGTATGGGTTCTAGACAGGTGAGCTGTATTCAAGAATAGGTCTAGCAAATGTTTTGTATGCTCTGGTTAGTAGTGTAGGGTTTTTGGAAAAAAAGCTCCGTAAAATTAGGTTTACAACTCTTAGAGCCTTTTTTGCTATGTAGTTGTAGTGGGCTTTGGCACTTAGGTCATTAGATATAAAAACTCCAAGGTCTTTAACAGGGTGGGGGGTCATCTGTAAGGTAATGTCCATTATGCTTGTACTTATTGTTAGGGTTCTTTTTCCCAATATGTAGGACTGGGCATTTGCTGATTGAGATTTGGAGTTGCCAAGTTTTAGACCAATCGGATAGAAAGTCAAGCTCTTTTTGAAGGGCAGAAGTATTGTTAATGGTGTTAAATAATTTGACATCGTCAGCAAAGAGAACACAATAACTTGAGATATGGTCAAAGAGATCATTTATGTATAGTATGAAGAGCGTTGGTCCAAGAATGCTGCCTTGGGGAACGCCACTTTTGACAGGAACAGGATTTGATAGAGCGTTGCCAATTTTGACCACTTGATGTCTGTTTGACAGGAAGGCATTTATCCAATTGTGAAGAGGTCCTGAAATGCCGTAGGATTTTAGTTTTAGGAGAAGTTTATCATGCACTACTGAGTCAAAAGCTTTGCAGAAGTCTATGTAGATTGCATCTATTGCTTTTCCTTGATCAAGGTTGGTAGTCCATATGTTTTTGCAGTGGAGAAGTTGTAAGTTACATGATAATTTTTTTTTTGAAACCAAATTGTTTATTAGAGAGTAGGTTGTTTATTTCTAGGTGGAGTGTAATGGATTGGTTTATGGTAGATTCCATTACTTTGCAGGTGATGCAACATAGAGAGATAGGTCTGTAATTTTCAACTAGGCTGGGATCTCCTTTTTTGAAGATAGGGATGGCTGTGGCTAGAGACCAGAGTTTGGGAAGGGAACTAGTCGTGAAAGCTTTATTAAAGATTATGCTTGGGGGTTCTGCTATATTAATTGAAAGTTTTTTTAAGAAGTATGCACATAGTCCATCAGGCCCAATAGATAATGATGGTTTCAGGTTGCAAAGAGCTTTTTTAACATTATCTTCTGTGAAGTCTATGTGTTAAGTCATTGTACTCATTGTTAGTACGATTGGGGAATGTTGGATATGAGCCATCGCTGTTTACAAAGTCTAGCCGAAGAATGTGTTAAAGAGGTTTGCTTTAACAGTTTCATCAGTACATTCTTTGCCATTAGATTCTTTTAGTGGTGGAATGGATCTTGTTTCTTTAAGTTTATTGTTCACAAAATTATAAAAAGCACGATTGGAATTAGTGCGTAGAAGGTCTTCTTGCTTGGTGTGGTTAACGTTACCACACTGATAACTGGGTGTAACTGTAACTGTAGCTGCTTCTGCTACCCACCTTATTTTCCTTTGGATTTTATTACTGCTTCTTAAGACTTCAAACTTAGCCATAGAGCTGTGTCCCACTTTATGCCATTGTACCTTAGAAATCCTCAACTGCAGCAAGGCTACCAATTCTCCTTGTCTCTACCATGTGCCTAATCAAGACCTATTTGGCCCTCATTATAACTTTGTCATGTTGTGAGTATTTAGGACTTGGAGGCAAATCCATACTCCTAAAATTGGGAGGGAAGAAATTTTTGTTACTAGTGAGAGGAAGATGGAGCATTCCTAGGTAGAATTAGCAGGAAGGTGGAAAGTTGTATATCTCCTGAAAAGTATAGTGCTTAATTATAATGATTTAGTACATTGAGACTCCTTTTGTTTTGGCAGCCAGTTTGGTGAAGTCATTGGTTTATAAACTATGGCTTAGAATTTGACTGTTGTGAAATCATCTGAGCACTTTTTTTCATGTTTCAATTTGGTTTTTGTACAATATGTACCGTGTTTCCCTGAATATGACCTATCCCAAAGATAAGCAGTAGCCTGATTTTCATGCCTGTGCCTAATATAAGTCCTACCCCCAAAATAAGCCCTAATTAAGCCCTGCCCACTGTCTGGTTGTATGAGGTGGGGTGACACACATGCGTAAAAATCAAGCTAGGGCAGTGGGTGGAGCTGCCTCATGTGGCCTGTACTCATTTACCATAGGACCACCACTAGTAGGTCTCCTGTGCCCTGACACCTGTTGCGCCACTGCCTAACTTCTTCTGCAACCACTCACCTCATGGCTCATCACACCAATGCTGCCATCACACCACCCTCGCCATGTGGCTCAATGCTGCAGTGTTCACCATGCCATGACTCTGCTTGCATGGACAACAACCCAATACACTACACAGTTTCCTGCCACAAGCGGTGGCACTGGTGTGATGAGCCACATGGCGAGGGGCCATAGAAGAAGTTGGGCAGTGGTGTAACAGGTGTCGGGGCGTGGGAGGTCTGGCTGCAGTGGTCCTAAGGAAAGTGGGTAAAACATCCCCTGAAAATAAGACATGGTGCTTATTTTTGCGAAAGCATGGGTAGATTCAATCATAGATAAGCTTTAAACATTTCTTAATGTGATTGTGCTTAATTTGGCTCTTCATGTTATGTGAAGTCAATCATAGTATTCCACAGTACAGTAAACCTACAGGTAGAAAACCTGTAGATAGAGTTTAGGTAAAGGTAAAGGTTCCCCTTGCATATACGTGCTAGTCACTGCCGACTCTAGGGGGTGGTGCTCATCTCCGTTTCAAAGCCGAAAAGCCAGCGCTGTCCGAAGACATCTCCGTGGTCATGTGGCCAGCATGACTCAATGCCAAAGGTGCACGGAACACTGTTACCTTCCCACCAAAAGTGGTCCCTATTTTTTCTACTTTTTTGTGCCTCGTTGTGCCTCATCCTTCCTCCTCTCCTCAGCCGGGCCCCTCCCATCTCCACCCGGGCCTGTTATCAGGCTCTGAGTCTGATAATGAAGATGAACGGCCTGTCATGCCTCCAGCCTCCAGCCCCCAGCCCTGGCTCCATGCCCGGACAGGATGTCAGGAGTGAACAGACAAGCCTGATAAACTTCACTCCTACAGCGTGTGAGCAGGAAGCCAGCCACGTGCTGGAATTACTGACAGCAGATCCAGCTGAAGAGACTTCAAAGTGGGAGGATCCTCGCTTCTGGAGATCTGAGAGGCGATGCCAGCAGAAGGAAGGGAGGGGCAGGCCTGGATAAATGCTGAGTCATGGAGCCACACACCCCACAGCCTATATAAAGGACCTGCTTTTGGGATCCCAACCTTGAGTCAAGCAAAGACTCATCTAGTTTGCTGCTATCGGACTCTATTGCTGAAGTCACAACTTGGACTCCTGCCTGCCCTGATAAACCTCGAAGGAATTTGACAAGCTGCAGAGGCTTCGTTGCCATGTTTGATACGGACTTCCTAGACCCGGTCATCGGAGGGGGAGTGGGACACAACATACTTGCATTTTTACGTGCTTTTGAAACTGTTAGCTTGGCAGAAGCTGGGACAAGTAACGGGAGTTCACCCCATTACATGGCAGCACTAGGGATTCGAACCGCTGAGTTGCCGACTTTTCGATTGACAAGCTCAACGTCCTAGCCCCTGAGCCACCGCGTCCCTAGATAGATTTTATATATCATGTATTATATGAGAACTGTCTGTTTAATAATTGTTATGCTATTCATTTCTCTTATCATCTAGACCAGGGGTCCCCCAACCTTTTGGACCTTAGAGACCACCAAGTTCATAATTTTAAATCCTGTGGACCACTAATACGAATCCAGCGCGCCGTTTGCTGAAGCGCCTGGACTCCCAGTGACAGGATGGGGTCCTTCAGGCACTGTCCCTCCTCTCTCTTTCTCTCTTTCTCTCTCGCCACCTCTCTCTCCCACTCATTCTCATTCTCTCATCTCTCTTTCTCGCTCTCGCTCTCCCCCCTCTTTCTCTTTCATTCTTTCTCTCTTTTTCTCCCTCCTCTCTTCCCCCCCTCTCTCCCCCTCTTTCTCTCTCTCTTTCTCTCCCCCTCTCTCTTTCTCCAACTCATTCTCTTTCATTCTCTCATCTCTTTCTCTCCCCCCCTTTCTCTCACATTCTTTCTCTTTCTCTCTCATTCTCTCTCTCTCCTCAATCTCTCTCTCTCCCCAATCTCTCTCTCTCTCATTCTGATTCTCTCTGATTCTCTGCGCATCCCTTTCAGACCCAGGCAGCTTCGAGCATGAGTTGTGAAGAGAGCGCCCCCCCTGGGCAACATCCCCAGAGAGGCGGGCAAGCCAGGCAGTGGAGCCCCCTTTGAGGTTTCGTCTCTCGAGGAGCCTGGCCAAAGTTTTCCATGCTGCTTCAGCGAGCGCTCCTCGAGAGACGAGAGCTTGCAGGGGGCTGATCTGACGTCCACAATAGATAGCAAAATCTGGCTGCTCCCTAGACCAGTCACCATTTACAGCTCCGAGTCCCAAGCGGTAGGAGACGAGGGCTGCTTTGCGCCACCGGCTGGGCAAATATAACGAGGCGGAATGCTGATGCTGTGCAAGTGCAAGTAGTGCTTCGCTCCCACAGCTTTCAGCCATCGCAATCGCTGCTTTGGCCCACTTGCGCCACAGCTCCTCCACCAGGGTGCACCGGCAAAAATAGGAAGATTTCTCCATGGACCACCAACATTTTCTTGCAGACCACCGGTTGGTGACACTGATCTAGACAGAGATAAAATTCAGAAACCAAAATATATTTTTTTAAATTTATATAATTTAAAGGCCACCATAATCTAAATTATGGTGTTACTTTTAGCTAGTCACTCTCTCTCAGCCCTAAGAATAACATTTTGGTAAACCACTTCCTAAATCCTGCCAAGAAAATTGCAGGTACTTGTGCAAACCGTTGCCAGAAGTCATTAATGACTTGAAGGCACCCAAAAAGAAAAGTGCAATGGCAATATTACAATTAATAATTGCATTACCATCATTTAGCATGGGTATGCTAACTACAAGTAATGAAAAATGGGATCCAAAAACTCTGTAGACTTAATATCTCTTGTAATTCAAGACATCTGGAGAGGACCTAGTTCAAAAATAATCTGAAATAGATATTTATTCTGCACACTACAGGCAGATGGGCATAAAACAGACATTTGAATTAATTAACATATTCAAAGATTAAATTTTAGATCAAGAAAAAAGTTTATTAGAAGAGCCCAAGACAGTTTTTAAAAAGAAAGTACTACTTATCAAATAACAAAAATGAAAAAATAATTATCAAATTTCAAGAAATTGGTTCATCTATATTATTTAGGAACATATACATCAGGGGCAGATTCCAAATCCCATTGCTACTGGTTCACTTGTGCGTGCCATACTTCTGTGCATGCAGGCGGGTGGGCGGAGCCTTCCACCGCTGCTACCAGTTTTCCAGATCCGGTGCGAACTGGTAGCAACCCACCACCGATATGCACATATATTTATATAAAAATCATCCATGTAGACTCAGTAGTTATCAATACATATTACAACTAGAACTTCATCTATTTTGATTATATTAAAACATCAGTTTAGTATAAAGTTTATGGGCCTGGCCTAGAAATCACAAACTTCTTTATACAATTGCTACACAACACTAAAAGATGCTTATCGGTCTTACCATGAGCAGCTGTGGGACACTCCGATCATTGCATGATTCACCTTGTACCTGCTTACAGGTAAAGGCTTAAAACCACAAAACCAACAATTAAATCAGTGAAGACCTGGACTGAGAAGACAAAGTTAAAGCTGCAGGCCTGCCTTGACTGCACTGATTGGAATGTTTTCAAAAGTATCTCTACAAACTTAGATGAACTCACAGATACTGTAACATTATATGTTAGCTTCTGTGAAGACCAGGAACTTGCGAATATATAGTAACAGCAAACCTTGGTTCACAGCTAAACTTAAGCAGCTACGTTGTTCCAAAGAGGAAGCCTACAGAAAAGGTGATAAAATGCTGTACAATCAGGCCAGAAATGTATTAACAAGGGAGATCAGAGCAGCAAAAAGAAGCTACTCTGAAAAGCTAAAGAATCAGTTCTCAATAAATGAACCAGCAAACAGTGGAAAACTTAAAAATATCACCGGTTATGGCAAACCTGCTTCCCAGGCTGAAGGAAATCAACAACTGGCAGATGACCTGAATGTGTTTTACTGTAGGTTTGAAACAAAAATACAGCCACCTATCTCCACTATCCCCATCTCAGACACACTAACAACAGTCAAGCCTCCTACAACTGATCCTATCTCAGACACACCAACAACAGACAAATCTCCTACAACTAACCCCATCCCATTGGGTTCACAAGGCCTAATGATCACAGAAAAGGAAGTGCAAGACCTAGTTCACAGACAAAAGCCAGAAAAGCTCCAGGCCCAGACAAGATAATTCCTTCTTGCTTAAAAGTCTCTGCTGACCAATTGGCCCCCCATCTTCACCCAATTCTTCAATAAATTGCTAGAGATGTGCTATGTTCCTTCTTGCTTCAAATGTTCTACTATCATCCCAGTGCGAAAGAAGCCCACCATCAAGGAACTGAATGACTACAGACCAGTTGCTCTAACATACGTAGTTATGAAAACCTTTGGAAGGCTAGTGCTGTCTCACTTGAAAACCATCATGGATCTGCTGTTAGCCCCCCTGCAATTTGCACACCCAGCAAATAGATCAACAGATGATGGTGTTAATATGGCTCTGAACTACATCCTACAACATCTTGAATCTCCAAAGACCTACGCATGGGTCCTTTTTTAGTTCAGCATTCAACACCATCATTCCAGACATTCTTCTAACAAAGCTAAACCAGCTAGCGGTACCTGAAAACATTTGTAAATGGATCATAAGCTTCCTAACAGACAGGAAGTATCAGGTGAAGCTACGCAGAATCACATCAGATACCTGTACAATTAGCACAGGGGCCCCACAAGGCTGTGTGATCTCACCACTTCTCTTTATATATCAATGACTGCATTTCAAACGATCCATCTGTTAAACTACTGAAGTTCGCAGATGACAGAACAGTGATCAGTCTCATTTGAGACAATGATGAATCCACATCTGATGGGAGTTTGAACAGCTAGCCTTGTAGTGCAACCAGAACAATCTGGAACTGAACATACTCAAATCTGTAGAAATGGTGGTGGACTTTAGGAGAAACCCTCCCATACTACCACCTCTTACAATATTAGACAACACAGTATCAACAGTAGAGACCTTCAAATTTCTAGGTTCTACCATATCTCACGACCTAAAATGAACACACATCAAAAACGTCATCAACAAAGAATGTTCTTTCTGCGCCAACTTAGAAATCTCAAACTGTCCAAGGAGCTACTGATACAGTTCTACAGAGAAATTATTGAGTCTGTCATCTGCACCTCTATAACTGTCTGGTTTGGCTCTGCAAACAAATAAGACAGACACAGACTTCAACAGATAATTAGAACTGCAGAAAAAACAATTACTACCAACCTGCCTTCCACTGAGAACTTGTATACTACATGAGTTAAAAAGAGGACTGTGAGAATATCTACAGACCCCTCGCATCCTGGACATAAACCGTTTCAACTTTTACCCTCAAAATGACACTATGGAGCACTGCACACCAGAACAACTAGACATAAAACAATTTTTCCCCGAACGCCATTCTGCTAAACAAATAATTCCCTCAACACTGTCAAGCCATTTACTAAATCTGCATTACTATTAATCTTCTCATCGTTCCTATCACCCATTTCCTCCCACTTATGACTGTATGACTGTAACCTTGTTGCTGGTATCCTTAAGATTTAGATTGACTGTTTCTCTATGACTGTTATTAAGTGCTGTACCTTATGATTCTTAACAAATGTATCTTTTCTTTTATGTACATTGAGAGCATATGCACCAAGACAAATTCCTTGGCCAATAAAGAATTCTATTCTATTCTATTCTATTCTATTCTATTCTATTCTATTCTATTCTATTCTATTCTATTCTATTCTGTGTTCTAAGCTTCCCTTTGGCATGAAAGGAAACAGCCTTCCAATTTTTATTGATCTATCTAGAAATTGGGAAAATATGTGTGGTGATAAAGAAGATGAAGTCATAGTTCCAACATAATTTGCTGTATTTTAATAAGGATATAGACAAACAGCCAGCATTGTGTATATGTGGTCTTAGAAAAAATCTTTATGTTCACAAATTTCAGTTTAGTTTAATGTTTGGTTTAGTTTTTAACAGAAATTGTCAAGGCAGTTGACAAGGCAGTTCCACCACTATAGAGCCAAGTCAAGAAATACTATATTAGTTTCTTCCTAATATTTCATTTTATAGTCTACTTCTAGGCAACTTGTGAGCTTCCAGAGGTGACTGTAACTGTCACTGTTGTTTGTGAAACTACAGGTTCCCTATTTTCCCTATTTTTGTGAATAACAAAGAAGAGAATGTGTCTAAGGGGAAACACACTTGAAGCTCCTTCCCTGCTTTTCTTTAAACATCTGTGGCTGAGCTTGAGAAAGTTCTGTGGTGGATTGAATTGTCTCTTGAGATATTATATCCATTTAGTGTGTCAGATTAATGTGATCTTTACTTACATTCTATTTAATGTGTTAGAGGTAGAATGTGATGTTTTTTTCAAGATATTCTCAACTGGCAGTATCCATTTGAATTATATTCTCCTATATTTATTTTTCCCTTCCAGGGATTTCAGTGAAAATGCAATTTCTTCCCTTGACAAATGGGAGTGGTGGGCCTATCCTTTGACTGAATCCTTGTGAGTATATTCTCATGTTCCTCCTATGTAACTTATGTAGAAGAAATATGCATTTGCATCCCCTTCTTTACTGTGACCTGGACTTAGATCATCCTTGAGGTAGCTGGATACAACGGGAGAATGCTCCCTGCCCACTAGACCCTTGATGAGGGGTGTCAAACTCACGTCATCATGACAAAGTCATGTAATGTATCAGGACTTCTTCCCCCTCCACTAAAATGGGCATGGGCATGGACAGTTCATGATGCATCCGGCCCACAGGCCTCAAGTTTGATAGCCCTGCCCTTAATGATTATGTATCACAAGTGTCTCACCATTACAGGTAGACTAGTAAAACAGTTAGCATGATGACCATCTTCAACCTCAGTAAAAGCCTGTGATTTTGTCAGTATGTTGTTCTAAATTTTCTTTCATCTCTTTAGGATTCTCAAGAAAAATAGCTTGAATAGGCTGGACAAAATATCGCTAAATCACTTGTTTTTCCTTGTACACCTGTAAGTTTCTGTTTCTAGCAGTGTCTTACTTGCTAGCTCCCAAGGTTCTGTCCCACTTTTAAAGTGTGTGAATTTCCTAATCAAATTTCTGACAACTAGGGGCATGGTGGAGTTTTTTAATATTACGTAGGTTTGTAATAAAGCCTGAACCCTATTTTTGGATTTAAACCTGAGTCAGTCAATTTTCTGTGTATTGGCTGAGCATAAGGAAGGAATGTAGCACCAAGGCTGTTAGCAGAGTTGCTATGTTTTGGAGGGAGTTGTGAATAGGTGTTGCAAGGGGTGCTATTCAGCAGGTTCTGATGGGTCTGGAGAACCAGTAGCGGAAATTTTGAGTGGTTCTGAGAAATGGCAAATACCACCTCTGGCTGGCCCCAGAGTGGGGTGGGAATGGAGATTTTGCAATATCCTTCCCCCAAGAGTGGGGAGGGAATGGGGATTTTGCAGTATCTTTCCCCCAGGAGTGGGGTGGGAATGGAGATTTTGCAGTATCCTTCCCCTGCCATGGCCAACAAGCCACACCCACAGAACCAGTAGTAAAAAAATTTGAATTCCACCACTGGGTGTTGCCCCTTAGATAACTGGATATGAATCACTACTTGTGAGGTTACTTAGATATTAGATCAATGAAGCAATACACTTAGTGACAGGTTGTCTCAAACCTATACCAATTGAGAAAATATATTACCTCACTGGCATTGCCCCACCTAAGATCAAGAGAGAGGTAGTAGCAGATGCCAGAGAACTTAAGAGAATGATCCTCAACATCTTCTGAACAGACATATGCCCCAAGCCAGCTGACTCAGATTTAGGAATAGCTATATGGCAAGAACAAATATTCTTGAGAGTATGCAAGAACAAAATTGAATTAAAAGATAGAAGAAGGTAGAAGGAAACCATCAAGCAAGGAATAGTATTAAAGGAAGATATGGCTGAAGGATCTGACCTCCCTTATACTACTTGGAGGTTCCCGAGTGGGTTGAAAGTTGCCTAAATGAAAAACCAAGTAAAACCAATACACTCAAGTGGAAGCTCTTAGCACATAACAATATGCTATGTGAATATGGAGTGATACAGAGCCTGGGCTATCTCCTGGTATGTTGGCTACTACCAGAAACATGTATTGATACATTACTTATTTTTGGAACAACAGCAAAGCCAAGAAGTTGGCTTCATTCTGGAAATTTAAAGTTTGATCTAGGTGGAGGAGGAGGAGGAGGAGGTATTGCTAATACCAAACTCACTACATATAGGAATCTTCTTGCCCCTGCTACTTGATGCCATATGTAGCCTGGCAATGGAGTTCCCCAATTTTATGATTCTGGGGGACTTCATCCTGCCATCCATGGATCAAAGGTGCCTGGGAGTTCATAGTCGCCATGGCAACAATGTACCTAACTCCTTATTACTAACTCAAACCACAGGAGAAGCACATAATGGACATAGTTTTTGTCTCAGGGCAATGGAAACATTAGTTGTCATTGGACAAAGTACCGTCAATCACTTGTCATGAACATATCAGTTTCTGTTAATGTAGTACATACTTTCTGCAAGAATGCTAGACTTATTCGAAAAGTCCACTCCTGGTACATAATGGTCCCACTTGAGTTTCAGGGAAGGGGATTGTCACTGAGGCACATGAAATAAGGCAGTAATGGTACCTTTAGTTTGGATCACACTTATGCAGACTATATGCACGCCCCAGTAATTTGAGAGGTAACTGAGAACTTTCAAAAGATGAAGCAGAAGAAAAGATACTTCTGTTGCTGCTGCTGATCATCACCATCATTATCATCACCATAATCATCACTTTAACATTGTCTATCCAATTAAGGATGAAGGCCTCTTCCGCATGTTTCCAACCAATATGTTCCTGAGCTTTCTTTTGTCAACTGGGCCCACAATACTTGCTGATATTATCAATCCATCTTGTTTTAGATCTCCGTCATGGACGCTTTTTTATCAAGCGGGATCCATTCTATGACTTCTATCACCAGTTTGTTATGTGACGAGCCCATTTCCATTTCAATTCTTTTACTCTCTTGATGATATTGTATACTTTCTTTTGTTGTCTAATCTATGTGCAGGTCTTTCTATCTTGTCTTGTAATGCTGAGCATGTATCTTTCCATGGCTCTTTGTGCCATTTGTAGCTTTTGTATCAATTGTAAGGTTAGTGTCCATGTTTCACCAGCATATGTTAGAACAGGTAGTACATACTGATTGAAACTTTTCTCTTCAGACAGGGGGAGGTTGTTCTTGAAAATTATGCTTAGTTTGCCGAATGTCTGCCAACCATATTAACAATTCTTTCAATTTCCTTTATTGTATCACCTTCCATTGAGATCGGTTGAGCAAGATATATATAGTGGTCTATATATCTAAGTCTAGTTCTTCTCCAGATATATATTTTTCTTGCTTTGGTGAATTTATTAAACATAACCTGGCTCTTTTTCAGGTTTATTTTTAAACCAAATGGCTCTCCTGCTTTGTGCAGCTCTTGTATGTGTCTTTGTAGCTCTTCTGGGTCTGCAAATTCATCTGCAAATTTTAAGTGATTTAAATAGGCGCCATTGATTTTTATTCCATCTTTTGCCCAGTATAATTTGCAAAATACTTTTTCAAGGTAGGCCGAGAAAAGGATAGGTGATATTTTATTGCCTTGTCATACACCTCATTCTATGTTGATATCCATTTTAAGATTATTAAGGCAAATTGTCACCATTTTTTCATTTATTGATTGTAGTAACTTTATGTAAACAGTGTCTACATCTTGGTTGAGCAATGCATTAATGATTGCTTGCTGCAATACTGATTAAATATACTTCAACTTCTGCTGATTATACTTAATTGTATTTCTCTGTTCCTGTCCACCTGAATAAAGCTGTCAAAGTTCTATCCCATGTCTAGACACTGGAGCACGAGAGGGGGTCTGGATGGTGAAGAATAAATTTGGCTCAAAACCACCAAGACCAAAAGGTTTTGGGTCCACAAGTCCTGGAACTGGAGATATTTAATCTCTAACTCTGGACATGACTGTCTTATTTGGATTCAGTGTGCAATTGCTAGAAGACCAGGTGTCAGTTGTGACCAGGTGCAGCCTTTGTACAATTGCATCTTGTGCATCCATTCCTGGATCACGGGGACCTCCTAATGGGCACTCACTTCTTAGTAACTATGCAACTGAATTATTGAAATGCCCTCCACATAGATCTCCCTTCAAGAACATCCAGAAGCTTCCATTCAGAATACATGACATGGGTAATTATGAATATTTCTTGTTGTGCCCTTGCAATAGTTCTATTCTGTGACATGCTCTGGGTCCCTCTGGGTCCCTCTAGTTCTCCAGATGCAAGATGCAATTCTCTGTGTTATCATCTATCAAATTTTGCATGACATACTGTAGATCCGCAGTATCACCTTCAGTATCATTTCTCACAAGATATCTGCTCCTCCCATCCCACATGTTCCAACAGGAAGGGCACATTCTAAGTCCTTTGTCTAAAACAATGTCACTTTGTGAAATCAGGAGTGCCATATATTTTGGCCCATAGGCTTTTGGAAAAGCTTTTAGAAAATAAGTTGAACCTGGCTCTCTCCCCAGATTTTGAGTCATGATGAGCAAAATTCCTACTAGCAGAATTCCTATTTATTAGGATACAACACATTGAATTTCAATTCCAATCACCTTACGTTTCTTTTACTATCTTGTTTCAGTTTTATTTTGCTATTTTGTACTTTTGTGCAAGTTTTGTATAGCTTTGAAAATCATATTGTGTCAGGTAGTTGGTCATGTAAATATAGTAAACTAATTAATGTGTTGTAAATGTTGTACCTTGATGAATGTATCTTTTCTTTTATGTACACTGAGAGCATATGCACCAAGACAAATTCCTTGTGTGTCCAATCACACTTGGCCAATAAAAAATTCTATTCTATTCTATTCTATTCTATTAACCCCTTTTCTGGATTTGTTTATGTACACTGAATAGCTGAATTATAGCTCATATGTTATGGCAAATTTTAACAGCACTCTCAAATTTTAATCAACATGATAGTTTGCAAATGCTCATAAAAAGTTTTCAATTTATGTAAAAGTATTTTGAACTTCAGTGACAGATCTCTGTTGTTGATTCTGGATATAAGGAATATTTCATATACACATATTTAAAATATTGTGTCTTATTTGCTTAGGTAACAAAGTTGTATGCAGCTACATTCGCAAGAGTTTTGGTGATTACCATGATAGAAACATACAAAAGGACTGCAAATAAAACTTAAACAAAATATATGCCATCAGTCCACAAAAACTCTCAGGAAATGCTCTCACCTTCAGTCTTTCCTTAAAGGCAGCAGTGTGGGAGAGATATCTTCAAAGTTGTAAGATAGCTTTCCCCAAGCTGGTGCCCTCCAGATAGTTTGTTTACTGTATTCTCCACATTTATTAAAAACTCAACACAGAAAATACATACTATACTACTTTCTCCTCCTATTTTTCCCACAAGAACAACTGTGAATTGGGGTGGGGGGAGAACGAGAGAATGAGAGGGAGGGAGGGAAACAGGGAGGGAAGGAGAGAGAGAGAGAGAGACTGGTCCTATATCACCAAACTGGCTATATGTTGGGGCTATAATTCCTCATGTTCAATGTTCTACTACTTGCTGCCATGACTAATACTACTGGAAACATGAATTAAGTCATAAGAGGGTGGATGGAAAACCAATGGCACAAAGAAGTTTGGTGTGTATGAAGTGCTGTGCCAATCTAAATGTACAACACATTGACTTGTTATCTTTTATTAAAGCTAACATTCCAGGTTATCAAATAAATGAAAAGTATATAAAGCGACTGTGAGAGATGAAGATAGAGTTAGACATTTTGTTTCAGCTGTGTGTGCTTTTTTAAACAGGGATGTTTCATATAATCAAATCCAGACCATTGAGACAAATGCATTTGAATATACTCCATTTTTGGAACCTATGTAAGTCACTAAAGAAAAAAACAAACCAGTTTAAACTATGATGGAAATTGGGGAAGGAGGCAAATTGAAATTGAATGCTGTTAATTCTTCCAGTTGTGTATCTATCAATGATTTATTACTGAAAAGTTGGCTGTCCCACAAATCTTTTTTTTTTAATGGGGAAAGAGAGCTTGAACTCAAGCTTGAAAGAAGCAGCTTTCTCCCTAGAGGACAATCTATAGTCCTAGGTAAGAGCAGATGACTCTTTGCATGTTCTGCATGTTCTAAGAAATACCCTAAATGAATTTGGACTGAACTCGGATCTAAGTGGATCAAGATTCAGCTCTAGACTTGATTGTGAGTGCCAGACCTGAGTTTTCGTAAGTGGGAAAACACTATAGTGCTTTTGTGGAGTTACAGAACTTACTATGAACTTGGAATCTCTAGAGTCAAAATTATATTGCTTGCAGAGGATTTGATTTGCCCTTTGAATAATGAACTCTGCATTCCTATTAAATAATGATAGCCCATTAATGATAGTCCAATCCCAAATATGTATTGGAGCTTCTGGACTGAAGAACTGGCACAGTAATTGGAGGAAACCTGGAGTGGTTGTTTAGAAGATCAAAGTGGTATTATCCAACTACTTCAATGGAAAAAGAAGATATAACCTTTATATGTGGCTGCAATGCAATTCTCACATCCCCCATTCAATGAGGAAGGAAAAAAAGTTCCTTTTGTTCTGCCTTGTTTTATGTGTTGTTTATTTTATGCAGTTGGAAGATACTCTACATAGCTCTCTTGCTTCAATTTCCTTTCCAGCAATCTCAGTGGCAACTATATTTTGCGGATAATGCAAGGGACCTTTCAGGCCTGGCTTGGATGCACTTTCTATCTAAGGCAGCGACTCCAACCATGGTCCCTTTAAGACTTGTGGACTTCAACTCCCAGAGTCCCTCAGCAAGCAAAGCTGGCTGAGAAACTCTGGGAGTTGAAGTCCACAAGTCTTAAAGGGACCAAGGTTGGAGATCCATGATCTAAGGTATAAGTAAAAGTGAAACCCTTTCAGATAGTGGGTGAGACAAATGGTTTCTAAAAATGGGGCACAAAGTTTCTGCTAAAGCCTACAGGAGAGTAAAGGGCTTGTTTGACAGATTTCATCCCAAACACTATTCTTTTGAAGGATAGCCTCTAAGTAGGGACAGCCAACAGTTTCTAAGTTGATCTCGAAGCCAGAAATCTTGATCTCTAAACCTACCAGATATATCTGGGATATTTTTTTAATATCGTTATGACTTTACATCTCACTTTTCCAATAATACAAGTTCTGCCTATAATTATTCCACACTGCTTCCTTGGAGTAAGTAATAACTAGCATTTTGTGATAAATTCTTACTTAACTCTACAAATATACAACAGATAAATAGAGATTCATGGCACTACTAGCACACAATGATCCTTCAATTCATTGATGCTACAATATGTCCTTAAGGTAAGTGACCTAAATATAGTGACAGCATTTTAAGGCAGCCCTCTGAGATACTATGGATTTTCTCAGAAACCTTCTTTTTTTCATGCAGTGTTCATACAACTCTCCTTAGAGAGGGGAAGGTGGAAAAGATGCCTCCATATCACTTTTTAACCTTAACTTTTGACAAAAAGATAAGTGCTGCAGTAGAATTCTTCACAAATTTAAACCTATACTAATAGGAACCTCATTCTCAAAAATCTGCGAGTAAAAAATAACTTACTTGGGAAATATTCCATGAAAACAATTATCTCTCAACTTTAGCTAGTATTAAATTTATTGTTTAGCCTGTAAAATTTGAGAAATAGCCTTTGATGGAATAGGATCATTTTGGGAGAAGACCAAATAAGAATTTAAGTAGTACATATTTGTCTTATGAAGAAAAACTATAGGAATAACTTATAGACAATGGGTTATATTTGTCCCACTAAGAGGATCACAGTTTTGTGGTTAGAAGAACAAGGATCTTAGAGAAGAAGGAAAAATGCAAAGCTAAGTAAAGCAATGTATTCTTTAGGAAGGACTGAACTCCTAAGTGATAAAAGTCACATCATCTTGTATAGTGGATGTGAGAGATTTGATCATTAGAAACAGATGGGTTAATATTAAATTTGTCTAATGGATATCATGATTGTTAGTTAATGGGAAGGAGACAAAAAGGCTGTGAAAAGGGTTCACATCAAAAAGAACACTGGATATATTAGTGTTTCTGTACCAATACTAGACTCCTCTAAGTCAAAAGGGTGGATGGGTTAAAACATTGTGTTTGGTTTAGCATGAGAACATAAATCTATTGTGTAGAATGGAGAAAGAGAGTAGATATGCTCATTCCTGGATCTGACCTTTATATAAAGAACAAAAATGGGTGCACTGGAAATTCTGCTGTTCTTTGTATCAACAACAGCATAGTCCAATGTGCTAGAAAGACTAGATTTCTCCAAAGAATCACTATGGATATGGCTACAAATATAAATTAAATCTAGGGATATATTATCACTTACCTGATGAAAATGTTGAGGTGACAGAAAGTTGATGAGTGAAATAAGGAAGAGACGCAAAGTAGAAATTGTAATTATTAGACTTTTATACATAGTACTGGATATTCATGCTCAGACCATGATAAAGAAAGTAAATTTCTAGTTACCCTACCCTTCTTATTAGCCTTGGAACCTACCATGGGGAAGACTAGCCAATTTTTAATCTTTAAAAAATGCCCACAATCTAGCACAAGATCTTATGGAACAAGTAGAGAACATTGGTCACATTATTGTTACATTTGACATGCATGCAATCATATTGACCTCAAAGGAGATTGCTCAGAAATCTCGGAAGGATGGAAGGTTGAGTCAACCTTGAGCCAATGAGATTTGAACTGCCGAGCTGCAGCTAGCGGTCAACTGAAGTTGTCTGCAGTACTGCAGTCTAACCACTAAGCACCTCAGTTGAGATAAAGTAAATATGCTGATATATACTGGATTTAATTTATTTCCTGCCTCTAATTTCTTTTGCTTATTACTACTTCTTACTAGTAGGATTAGTAATGTTATTTAAGGTCAAAGACCAAAAGAAAATATAATTTGTTGCTTGTTTTCCTGTTTATTCTGCTACTCTCAATTTTGCCAAACTGATAATCAGCTCTTTCTTTCAGGATTCTCAACCATAATCCACTGAGAGAGATTGAGGATTCCCATTTCTACAGATTGCCCTCAGTGGAATTCCTGTATGTGTGAAGTTGTTCTTGACTTTATTAAGGGTTTGTTTACTCTGGAACAAGTATTCAGCATTTTTTCCGGATTCAGTTAGCTTGGGCTATTACAGGGGTCTACAAACTTGGCTCTTTTAAGATTTGTGGACTTCAACTCGCAAAGTTCCTCAGCCAGCTTTGCTGGCTGAAGAACTCTTGGAGTTAATGTCCACAAGTCTTAAAAGAGCCAAGTTTGCAGACCCCTGGGCTATTATATATGAAGATTAGTGTAACCCTCAATTAGGTTTTGGAAAACCTCGGTTCAGATTTTCTTACAGCCATTAAATTCATAGCATAACCATGAACCAATCATTAATTCTTAGCAGTCAGTTGTCCAGATCACGAAAAAGATCTCACAAGAAGACTAGAACTACGTTTAATTGAGACTGCCAGATAAATAGCCTTGAGGTCTCAAGGAAAAGATTATAACTGTTCAATAAATAAACCACTTCACAATGATTTTTGTGAGGCGAAAACGAAACAGGCATGCATTATGTGGATATGTAAGAAAGAGGAAAAGGAGTAAGGAGACACTTTATATATTGTTTTTGCAGTTGGCAGCATTTAATTACATTAATGATAGATTTTTAATCTTGGTTCCTGGATCTCATGCCTAGGCTGGAATTTATGAATGAATCCATTGAACTACATGGAGTTGCTTTAATTCTATGTATGTTTTTGTGTCAATACACAGAAAAAGGAATAATCCCAATATATTTTGTATCCACTAGAAGACTGTAGACAAACTGATTTATAAAGATAATTTTTAGACTAAGCATTGAAGCTCAAATGTTGTTCAAAATCAACAGTATTTTTATTTGGTGTGAATTTATCACAAGATCAATTTATTCCCTTACAACCCGAGCCTTGTGAGGTAGGATGACTGAGAATGAGTGACTAATCCAAAATTATCCAGGGAGTTTGGACAATTAAGTGGAGACTAGAACTTGGGTCTCCCAATGCCCAGGCCAGCCCCTTAACCTCTATACAGAGGCTCCTGACACTCCTATGGAAATCAATGCCAACAAACTCAGTGATAAACTGTGATTATTTAATAGTAAGAAAAATCTCGATGTGTATTTATTTTCTTATTTTAAGCATTGCTTCACATGTGGAGGACTGATATCCTGGCATTTGAAAATCAGCTTTCATTCCAGCTTTGCATGATGAAGAGTTGTGTACAGTATTGTTCAGCAACAGCAGTCCCTTTCCTATCTTCTTACAGCAGTGGATCAAATCATTTTATTACTTTTAAATTACCATATTGTTATTTGTGTCCTTTCCCCCAAAATGCTCAGAACAGTGGAAATAGTAATACTTATTCATTTTATATTTGAACAACCCAGTCAGATAAACTTGAATTCATAACACTTAAATTGTTAAGTATGAAAAATGGCTACTGAACATGCATTGTGTTTGTTCGGTGCATTGAACTGTATACAAATAGGCTGGAATTATAGATCATGCTTAGCCACAAAAGCATAAAGTAAGATTTAAAATAACCTGGTTTTACCTATTCTCTGACTGTAGATTTTTATTTTTTAACTTATTAACTGTGTTGTAAACCCAGTCATAATAGAATAGAATAGAATAGAATAGAATAGAATAGAATAGAATAGAATAGAATTTTTATTGGCCAAGTGGGATTGGACACACAAGGAATTTGTCTTGGTGCATATGCTCTCAGTGTACATAAAAGAAAAGATACGTTCATCAAGGTACAACATTTACAACACAATTGATGGTCAATATATCAATATAAATCATAAGGATTGCCAGCAACAATTTATAGTCATACAGTCATAAATGGAAAGAGATTGGTGATGGGAACTATGAGAAGATTAGTAGTAGTGCAGATTCAGTAAATAGCTTGACAGTGTTGATGGAATTATTTGTTTAGCAGAGTGATGGCCTTCGGGAAAAAACTGTTCTTGTGTCTAGTTGTTCTGGTGTGCAGTGCTCTATAGCGTCGTTTTGAGGGTAGGAGTTGAAACAGTTTATGTCCAGGATGTGAGGGATCTGTAAATATTTTCACGGCCCTCTTCTTGATTCGTGCAGTATACAGGTCCTCAATGGAAGGAAGGTTGGTAGCAATTATTTTTTCTGCAGTTCTAATTATCCTCTGAAGTCTGTGTTTTTCTTGTTGGGTTGCAGAACCGAACCAGACAGTTATACAGGTGCAAATGACAGACTCAATAATTCCTCTGTAGAAGTGAATCAGCAGCTCCTTGGGCAGTTTGAGCTTACTGAGTTGGCGCAGAAAGAACATTCTTTGCTGTCCTTTTTTAATGATGTTTTTTATGTTAGCTGTCCATTTTAGATCTTGCGATATGATAGAACCTAGAAATTTGAACATTTCTACTGTTGATACTGTGTTGTCTAGTATTGTGAGAGGTGGAAGTATGGAAGGGTTTCTCCTAAAGTCTACCACCATTTCTACGGTTTTGAGTGTGTTCAGTTCCAGATTGTTTTGGTTGCACCACAAGGCTAGTCGTTCAACCTCTCATCTATATGTGGATTCGTCATTGTCTCGAATGAGACCAATCACTGTTGTGTCATCTGCGAACTTCAGTAGCTTAACAGATGGATCATTGGAGATGCAGTCATTGGTATACAGAGAGAAGAGAAGTGGGGAGAGCACACAGTCTTGGGGGGGCCCTGTGCTAATTGTACAGGTATTTGATGTGATCTTGCTTAGCTTCACCTGCTGCTTCCTGTTTGTTAGGAAGCTTGTGATCCACTTACAAGTCTGTTCTGGTACCTGTAGCTGGTTTAGCTTAGTTAAATGGATAACCAATGAGATGAAGTCTCCCACTCAACCTCATGACTGTATGTGTATATGTCTGTCTCTCCCTATCTTTGGAAAAGTCCGCATGTCCTTTTTTGCAGGGACCTTAGTTCTACAGAAATATCTCCAGATATACTACAGAATTTGCTCAAAATTTCCTTGAAGATAAAAGTACTGTAAGTACTTTGAATCTTTTTTCTGTATCTCCCCAGGACAAAATGAAATGGACAACATCTTACTGTCCTGTCCTTAAGGGAAACATTTTACTTATCTTAAAACTAGTAGCTCAAGTTGGTACTAATTCATATTTCCTGACAAGGATGCTCAATTATCATGGATATTTGCTATGGATATGGTGGTTGTCCCAGAACATTTTCTGTCCACAATGCTTTCCAAAATATGCCAGAGTTCCTTAGAACCCACCAACTAAAGTTTATTAATGTAAACATCAAACAGGCAGCTAAGGTTCCCTTGCAGATAGCTTGTACATTGTAGCCAATCTTGCTCTCTCACAATATATATAACATGAACTATTGGTAAGGGGAGTGAGGGAACAGGGACACCCATGGAATATTCCATTCATGTGCAACAGTGAACACTGATAGGGAGTTTAGGATTAAAAGTGGCCTACAAAAATACATTGTACATATTGACTTTGTGGTAGATATATCTGGAGGTCTGGAAAAGACTAGTTAATATAGAAAGTAATCCTTGAGATCAAACCACTATATGAGTCTTAAATTCACAGAAATGTAGAAATTCTGTCTTACCCAAGTAGCCTACAATAATATTGTCTACTACCAGTTTTCCCTAATTTGGAGCCTCCCAGGTATTTGAACTTCAAATCTGGCTGTTTATCAAACAGTTTTGAAGCTCATGAGGAGAGAGAAAGTTGGTTTACTTTGGTTGTGTGTATATAACACTGAATTATGAACAAGCCAATCATACTTTAGCCTAGTATATTGCACTTCAGAATTGATTATTAAGATGTTGAAGTGGTAAATAGCTTCTGCCTTTTAGGATTAATTATCAATAGTAAAGGAACTAGCCATCAAGAATGTCTGTGAAGATTCTCAGTCATCCAGGTCATGATTATCCCAAAAGTAGTTTTTCAAGAGGCAACTGGACTTTCTGGCTTTTCTTTGAAGATGTTTCACTTCTCATCCAAGAAGCTTCTTCAGCTTCTTTTCCTCTTAAAAAAGCACCTTTGGAATAGCCATCAAGAAATTTGCCATAGACTTCCATTCGGTAATGGAACAATAAAAAGCTTAGAAAAGATGTTCTGATGCTGTGATGTGTCTACATCTACAAAGATGAAGTGAAAGTTGGACTTTACAGAAATAAGGTAGGAAGAATATTGATACCTTTGTACTCTGATGTTGTATAATCCTGAGAATATCACGCTCACAAATAACAAGAAATGGATTATAACACAAATCAGTTCAGAATTTTCACTCAAGGCATGTCCAAGTCTATATTATCATATTACAGACATAGTATTTGAAGACCCAGCTCCCTTGAAAATTCTTTTTTTTAAAGTTTTTTTTATTTTTCTACAAATATATCATTGTATGAACAGGTGGGACTAAAGTTTCTTACATATTAGTACAAAAAATTCAATATTCTTCATATTTAATACAATTAATCTTATAAACTTTTAGTAATAATACACATTTTGTTGATTTATAATCTTTCCTTAATTATTCAGTATTTCAATATAATATTTTTATGCCAATCTCCATATTCTTGATATCACTCCTTTTGCTACAAATAGAATACCAATAATGATATTTGTTGTGTTTAAAAATCTTACATAGTTCTATTAGTAATACACAGATTTAAATTGAATCTGTGTATTAATTACATTTAATTAATTAAACAAGTAATTAAATTAATCTACCATTATTTATCCCCTTTCTGATTTTTTATTATGCCACTGTCATATTTAAAAAATATACCCTATCTAATCATATTTTTACAAATAAAACAATGTTCATCTTAGTTGTGTTTGACAAGTTATAAAATTCCAATAATAATAATACACATGCTTAATTTTCCATTATTATCTTGTTCAATAATCCAACATATTTTCATACCAATCAAATTCTACATATCCTTAGAATATTAATAATCATATTTGTTACATTTTAACAGACTTATATAGTTATACTATATTTATATTAAATTATAATCTTCAATTTTTGCTTTTTCAATATTTCTCTCTGTTATTTTTATAGCCCTCACCATATTATTCAAACATATCCAAAATTACCAATAGTCTAGATTCCCTTCTTATTATTAATTCACCTTGAAAATATAACAACTAAAATTCTATGCCAGTCCCGCACGGATAAATAAATAGGTCTTAAGCTCACGGTGAAAGGTCCGAAGGTCCGGAAGTTGGCGAAGTCCAGGGGGAAGCTCGTTCCATAGGGTAGGAGCCCCCACAGAGAAGGCCCTTCCCCTGGGGGTCGCCAGCCGACATTGCTTGGCTGACGGCACCCTAGTTACCTTGTTGCTTCTTTCTGTACTCCTTTCAGAGTACAGAAATATATATATATTTTATATATATTGTGACCAAAACTGGATACCGTATTCTAAGTGTGGTCTTCCTAAGACTTTATAAATTGGTACTAGTACTTCACATGACCTTGATTATATCCCTCTTTAATGCAATCTAGGATTGCATTGGCTTTTTTGATAGGTGTCACACACTGCTGGCTCATATTTAAGTGATTGTCCACTAGGACTCCAAGATCCCTCTCACAGCTATTGTTATTGAGCCAGATTTAACTTAATCTTACCTGTACATTTGATTTTTCCTGCCTAAGTGTAAAACCTTACTTTTCTCTACTTTGAATTTCATTTTGTTAGATAGGGCCCACTGTTCAAGTCTGTCAAATGCCATCTGAATTTTGAGCCTATTTTCTGGGGTGTCAGCTATCTCTGCCAGTTTAGTATCATCTGCAAGTTTCATGAGCTCCCCTTCTATTACCTCATCTAAATCGTTTATGAAAATATTGGAGAAAATATTGAAGAGTACTGGTACTAAAATAGAACCTTGGGGTACCCCACTGTGTACTACTCTCCATATAGATGTAGTTCCATTAAGCACTACACGTTGAGCGCAGTATATCAAACAGTTATAAATTCATCTGATATTGTGTATCCCACATTTTTCAGCTTACCACGAAGTAAATTGTCAAATGCTTTTCTGAAATTCAAAAATGTCCACTATATTTCGCTGGTCTACTAGTTACTTTGTCAAAAAATTAAATTAGATTTGTTTTGCATGATCTGTTTTTGACAAACACGTATTGGTTTCTGGTTATAGCTTTGCTTCTTATAGGTGTTTGCAGATCTGTTGCTTGCTTATCTTTTCCAAGATCTTTCCAGGTATTGATATCAGATTAATTGGTCTGTAGTTTCCTGGATTTTTTTTTTTTAAATATAGGAACCACATCAGTGTTTTCAGTCCTATGGTAGTTCCCCGGTGCTCCAAGATGTTTGGAATATATGATTCAATTGTTTTGAGATCACATCTGCCAGACCCTGCAGAACTCTATGACGCAACCAGTTAGGTCCTGGTGATTTGAACTCTCCTAGACAGGACAGGTGTCCTCTTACCATTTTCTTGCTTATTTTAATTTGTATTTCAAGATTTTGGTAGGTTGGATTGTATTATCTTTTTGCACAAAGACAGATGCAAATAATGAAGTAAGTAACTGTTTTCTCTCAACTGCCTTAACATATTCTATTTGTTGGTATTCTGCCTTAATTATGTGTCCCTCTTTCCATTTTTTGTATTTATCCTTTTTATTTTTCAGTTTATCAAGGAGTTCTTTGTCTAACCATGCTGGTTTCTTCTTGGATTTCTTGTTTTTCTTTTTCAGTGGTATTGAGCTTGACTGGGCTTTTTATAATATTTTTCAGAGTTTCCCAAACTTATTGAGTTGCTTTCCCCTTAAAATTTTCATCCATAGAATCCTTCCCAAACTCTAAGTTTGTAAAGTCAGCTCTTTTCTAGGTGTATATACACCTTTAGCAATGTCATTCCTTTTTATTGACCCATATGCATTCTAGGAGGCTTCCATTCTTGTCTATGTACATTTCTGAAGAGATGTAGTAATCTCTTATGTATAATGCAACTCCACTTCCTCTTTTGTTAGGTCTGCTTCTTTTGAACATTTTGTATCCTTCCATCCATTCCAATTGTGAATTTCATCCCACCCCAAGTTTTGGAAATGGCAATTATATTATACTTGCCCTCATTTACTAGTACTTCAAATTAACCATGTTTAATGTTAAGATATCCCATGTTTAATGTTAAGATATCCCATGACCGGGATATCTTCGGGACCGCCTTCTGTTACCACATGCCTCCCACCGACCGGTACGCTCTCATAGAGAGGGCCTCCTCAGGGTGCCGTCAGCCAGGCAATGCAGGCTGGCGACCCCCAGGGGGAGAGCCTTCTCTGTGGGGGCACCTACCCTCTGGAATGAGCTTCCCCCAGGACTTCGACAACTTCCAGACCTCCGGACTTTTCGCCGCGAGCTTAAAACATATCTATTCTTTCGAGCAGGACTGGCTTAATAGGGTTTTAAATATGGATTTTATTGGGGTTTATTTTATATTTTGTATTGTATTTTAAATTTAGGCTATTGGAATAAGTTTTTTATAATATTGTTTTTATTGAATGTATTGTCTTTATTTTATCTGCCTGTTCACCGCCCTGAGTCCTCCGGGAGAAGGGCGGTATACAAATTAAATTATTATTATTATTATTATTATTATTCTTCCCCAAACTTTGAGCATTTAAGTATAGGCATTTGAATCCTTTATGGCTGACCCTGGGTATGCATCCTATATCTTCTAATTTATATCTGAATTTTTTTTCTTTCCCTACCTCATTGTTTAATTGCTTGTCTTGGAGTTTATGCTTGGGAATAATCCTAAAGATCCTAAGGATTGGTCACTCTTCCCCCTCAATTTTGGTTTAAAGCCCTTCTGATAAGTTGAGCCAATTGTTTTCCCAGTTCTTCCCAGTTCTTGTGAGGTGCAGTCCATCCCTTGCCAGAATCCCTTCATGTAGGTAATGCAGACCATGGTCTAGGAATCTAAAGTTTTCTTGACAGTACCAATTCTTAAGCCAATGGTTCATTTCTAACATTCTTTTTCCCCTCATTAGAAGTACAGATGAAAGCACCACTTGAGCTCCTAACCTAACTCTTAATTTTCTTGTCTACTGCTCATAATTTTTCAATATTATTTTCAGGTTCATGTCTTGGCATTCATCCCTATGTGAAGAAGAAGAAAGGGAATCTTCTTCAGTTCCAGTCATTGTTCATCTACTTCGCTCCAGCACCAGTCTTGGTGATTTATGATTTATGTAATGACCACATATTATCTGTGGCAAACTCCACTTTCTTTCTTAATTAAAATTCCACCATGGGTAGTTATATGGTTCTACTTTTCAAGTAGATTGTCCCCATGAATTCCTGTGTCAGACAAACAACCCAAATTTTTAGCATCTTCTCTTCACATGGAGGATGATATCATCCAATCATCCAAATGTACTGATTATGTAACATCCATTGTGTAATCTGATACATGTCTGCGTAAAAGTAATTGGAATTAAGCCAATTAGTAAATGGATACCATACATATATTTCGCAATTAATAATCTATATATGTTAAGCAAATAAATAAGTTAAAGCTTTAAACTACTCAATTGGTTAATATATATCTAGAATTAATTCTATTTATAAGTCTAATAGTTCTAAAAGTTTCCAGATTAATAAAATAATACATGTCTGCTTAAGAGTAATTGGAATTAATCCAATTAGTAAATGGATACCAGATTAAACTATAAACCACATCTAATTCTAATTGAATAAACTGATTAATATCCATCAAACTCAGTTACCTGTTTCACTCATAGCATTTGCTTAGCTGTTCCCCTCCCCCCTCTTTTTTCTTCTTTCTGAGCAGAGAAAGAGGAACTTTGGGGAACTATACAAGATGAAGAAATGAAAGCACTGGAAACCAGGAAACAATTTGCCAGCTTAAGAAAATTATTTCTTGATGAATATGTGAATAGGAAGCGAGCTATTGAAAACCTGATGGGGAACCTGGATACATTAGTCCAGTTGTACCAGGTGGCTCACAAAACTAAAACAGCAGAAAGTGAAGAGGAGGCTCAAGAGTTAGAGACCAAAATAGAAAACCTGCTCACCTACATAATTTTAGGAATTTTTATTTTATTTTGTCACAACAGTATATACAAACATCAACATAAACAATAATTCATCATGAGAGAAAAAGTATATATAAGTAAAAGTATAAGTAAAAGTATGCATATAATACTATAATGAAGAGAACAATAGGACAGGAATGGTAAGCACTATTGTGCTCCTATGCACGCTCCTTTCAATTCCAGTGTTCCTACTGATTCCAGTGTTTCCAGTGATTCCAGTGTTTCTACTGATAACTCAGAAACTTTTAATGAAGTCTTGCATGATAAACCATTGTTTAATGAGACACATTGTGAACATCAGGAACAAACGACCTCTGCTCCCCCTTCACTTGTTTTTTTACCAGACAGTGATGACAGTGATCCCTTTGAAGCAGTGTTGAATGAACTATTGGCATTTCTCATCTCAGATGAACTACCGTATATACTCGAATATAAGACGATCCGAGTATAAGCCGAGGTCCCCAATTTTACCCCAAAAAACTGGGGTAAACTGGGGACTCGAGTATAAGCCGAGGGAGGGAAATGAGGCAGCTACCGGTCAGGGAAAGCCTCCCTCCCTCAGCCGAGAAGGCTGGCGGCTCCCCCGCCCCGCCCTCTCACTGCACCGGCAGGGCTTCCCCGCGCTAATGCAAAAGCCCGCCAAGTTTGCACCATCCGGTATAATGTGAAAAAAAGAAGAAAAAAAAACTCGAGTATAAGCCGTATATACTCGAGTATAAGCCGAGGGGACGTTTTTCAGCACAAAAAACGTGCTGAAAAACTCGGCTTATACTCGAGTATATACGGTAATCGAGAACCTCATTTCCCAGATAATCTGTACCTTACCTTATTTTTATTTATGTTCTTTAGTATTTATACAAGTTATTAGCAACCCATTTTATCTAAGGGTAGCTCTTGGCATCTTACAATATTAAAATAAATAAAAACATATTTATTTAATTAGCATATGGCTTACCTGGACAAGCAATATATATTATCATTTCATCTAGATTATTAAAGCACAATAAAATATAAATGCTAAAAAGGTCTATGTTCAAATACCAATGTCTAGGCCACCTAATCATTGAAGCGCAGCGTTTTTTATATTAAATAATTCAGATACTAGATTGGTATAGGCTCTCAGATTACAGCTGGTCACAATGTGATTTACAGTTTGATGTGGGACCCTGTAGTCACACCAAAGGGAGTATACTATGCCCCATTTATACAGAGTCCTGGCAAACAATTTGTGAGATGACAATCCTATTCAGGATTGTCCAATGTTGGTATGGTAGTTCAAAGCCTAGCACCATTTTTGTGGGATCATTTATATGGCTTCCTGTGTCTGGGAGTTCAGTGACCATTTGGCTTTCCATTGGGAATTGATGTTAAAGTTGTTGGGCAGATCTTAATATGAGTGCCAGTGTGGGTTTCCTGGATTTGAGTCTTCTGGCTAAAAAATGAGGAAAGATGGCATGCACTGTAGTTGCATAATTTTTTGATATTCTCTTACTAGTACATTTTGTCTTTTAAAGCGGGTGGTGATATATGGTTCAGAACAGGAAGCCAGCAATATATTCATTTATAATCTTCATGATGTCATTGACTCTTACTAATATGGCAGCTGATAAGCCATAAAAGCATAGTATTCTGCTGCAGAGCAGACCAGCCCTAACACTAATGACCTGAGGGTGGTAGCTGAAGGCTTCATATGCTAGTTTGTTTTAAGGTGGAAGCAAGATAAAAACACAACTAAGAAACAACACAGAACTAAGTACAGCAGCCCGATTAAAAGATGGGGAGTGTGGGATGAGGATGGGGTGGAATGAGGATGGGATGGTGGTGATGGAATCTGCTGTTAGCCAGTCAATTATCTTCACTTTGATGCTCCCCCCATGGAAGCCCCAGGCCTACTAGCAGAGCCAAATCTCTTACAGAAGGTCAGGAGAGTTGGGGCCAACCTTAATCTGAGGAGTGGGGGCAAGATGTTCCAGAGGGCAGGTGTGATAAAAGAGAAGACTCTTCTTCTACACCCCACCAGGTGGAATATAGTAGTTGGAATATCCACAGCATGGATACTTCAGTCGTGAGATGACTAAAGCACAGGAACTCCTGATCCAGGAAAGGTCTTAACTGGTGCACAATCCAGTTATGTAAATGGTCTCCTAGCCATGGTTGCCAGATGCTCTTTGAGCAAGAGTCACGAATCCAGAAGAATCCCCAAATTGCAAACTAGACCTGTCTGGGGCAGTGCCATCCAGAATTAAAGATGACAAAGTCACAGATCTCGGGCCCCCATGCAACCAAAGTCATTTGGTCTTGTCAGAATGAATGCCTGTCATTCCCCCATCCAGGCCCCCACAGCCTCCAGACATCATGAGAAAACAGCAACAGCATCACTTGGGCTTAGAGAGGGCTGTAAAGCACTGTAAAGCGGTATATAAGTCTAAGTGCCATTGTTATTGTTACTGGGTCGTAACATACAGATACAGAACTGAGTATTATCAGCATACTGATGATAACTCAACCTACCAACCCATGATGACAGATGATCTCACCAACTGGCTTCATGTAGATGTTAAAAAGGAATTGGAGAGAGTACCAAGCCCTGAGGCAAGTCACAAAATAGAATCTGAGGACTGGATCTTTCATTCCTATTAATAATCATTGGGACTTGGAGAAAGGAGCCAAACCAGCGCAAGATTGTGCCACCCAGCCTCAGCTCCCCTAGCCTAGCCTAAAGTATATCATGGTCAATGAAGGCTACTGAAAGATAAGATAATGGTAAGATAGGGATTATTTTATATATGTGTGTATGCAATGTTATTATAATATAATATATAATATTTAAAACAACATAACATAATAGTTGAGAAGTGAAGAAAAGAATAGAGAAGTGAAGCGAAGCGAAGATAAATTTATTGTCACTTTTTTCTGTGAACACACTGACACACATTAAAAATTGAAATTCTGATGCCCACTCTCAAAAGAAAAATAAATATATAATCATACACACATACAGCACACTTAGGACACAGCTCTGTAGAGAACCTGTGCTGAAGAACTTAGAAAAATTACTCCCAACTGGGGGCTAATAGTGAGAAAATCAAGAATCCAGTTGCACAAAGGAGTGTTGAAGTCTTAAAGGCCTATTTTGTCTACTAAATGCTAAGAAATGATTGTATTAAATGCCAAACTAAAATTAATAAATGGCATTTGCACATGAGTATTTCTTTCCTCTAAGTATGCCAAGCTCAGATGGAAAACAGAGGAAATAGCATCCTTTGTGGAGCAATTTTGACCGTCAAGGAGAACAAGGATGGTCATCCTGCTCTCACCAAAGATCACCTACAAGCATGACCCAATGGCATTTTCATTCCATAACCTGATCTGTATTCTGACTGAAAGAGATCCAGATAATTTGTTTCATCCAGCTGCCAGGTCATCATCTTTTCCGCAACCTATCCTAGAAAGGGGATTTTGGAAACTGGACAAAAGTTGTCCAGGCAGGTAGGATCTAATGCTGTTTTTTAAGGAAGGGGTGAACCAGGGATTCCTTAAAAGCATCTGGAAATGTTCCCTCTTCTAGTGATATGTTAATTACTGCCTGGACCCATCTGCTAGTCACCGTCCTGGAGGCTTTCAGCAATCAGGAGGGACAAGGATCTAACTGTCAGAGATGGCAATGATGGCATCGAGAACACTGTCCACTTCCTGAGGTATAACAGGGTCAAACCTTTCCCAGATAATCAGGCAAGAACTCTCCCTAGACATCTCACTTGGACCAGCTCCACTCATGGGATCCAGCTGGGAATGAATCCAAATGACTTTGTCCATCAAATTTGGCATGGCAAAATAATCACCCAAGCCCCATTGACCAGGAGAGATCAGATGATCCAGAACAGGGCCACAGGACAATACTCTGAGGTGCTGTGACCTAGGCCCAAGTAGTTATTATTAGACACAATCAGTCCTAAACAAACATATTTTATTAGAACAGCTGAGAATTACTTCATTCTCAGCTTAGTCCAAATTAAATCCAAAACAAATCCTTCAGAAAAAGTCCTTTGGCCTTATCACAAACCTTTGTCCTCTTTGGCACCCTGCCAAAGGCTTTTCTTGGCAAAGCCCCACAAAGTTCAGAAACAAAACACCAGCTGGAAACAAATGTAGCAATGTTGCTTTCCTACAAAGAGCCCAAGAGCCATTTTAAGCCTTATGGGAGGGGCCAATCATCTCCTGGCCTTACTCTCGAGTCGTCCTTTTTGCTTTAGCTGCTCTAGCCTTCTGGCAGCTCTTTGCATGTGTGCACTAGGAACAGGCTCCTCCTGTTCCTCTGCCTCTCTGCTGTCCGCCTCTGGGGGCTCCGGAGTCCTCACATCGCTCCCAGATGGCGCTGGCCCCGTTCAGGACTGGCCCATGGTCCTCCCCAGCCTCCTCACTGTCCAACTCTGCTGCTAGCTCCATGGGCTGCTGGCAGACCACAACATGAGGATGCAAAAAGAGCAGATAAATAATACTGTATCATGGCTCTTACTGCCATGATGTAGGCCTTAATAGCAGTTCTAACTTGTGTCCGATTCTTTATCTTCTCCAGCAGTCTCTAGGTGTCTCATGACCCTTTTCAAAGTCCTCCATGAACCATAAGGAAGGTCTGGAGCAATAAATCAAGAGAGGCTGCCTAGGATGATCCTGTCAAAAGCCAGAGCCACCCTTAGATTCCAGGCTGTCACAAAGACTTCAGGAGGACCATAGAACTGTGATGGCAAACCTGTGGTATGCAAACCACAGGTGGCGCACATAGCCATATCAGTGAGCATGCGAGCTCAGCTCAATGCGCACGCACGCACTGGCCAAATGATTTTTGGGCCTTCTGGGTCCACCAGAAGTAGGGAAACAGGCCATTTCCTGCTTCCGGAGGGCCTCGGTGGGGATGGAGAAGGCCCATTTTTTATGTCCCCAATCTCCAGAGCCTTTCTAGAAGTCTGGGGAGGGTGAAAAAAGCGTCCCCCCCCCAAGAGGCCCTTTGGAGGCAGGAAACAGCCTGTTTCCCTATTTCTGGTGGGCCCAGACTGCTATCATGTCACTCCTAGTCTTTCTTTTCATTAATTAGACATATCCAATACGTGCAATTGTCTATCTTTTAGCTATTCTCTGTACTCTTTCTATTATTATTATTATTATTATTTATTCGATTTTTATACCGCCCTTCTCCCGAAGGACTCAGGGCGGCATACAGCCAAAAGTAAAAACAGACAATACAATATACAATTTAAAATACAAATTAAAAAACTTATTTTATAATTGGCCTAAAAAACTTTAAAATATATAAAACTAAAACCCCATTAAAATTAATATTAAAAAATTTAAAATCGATAAAATTTAAAATCGATAAAATTTAAGCCAGCCCCGTGCGAATGAAAAGATGTGTCTTCAGTTCGCGGCGGAAGGTCCGAAGGTCAGGTATTTGGCGTAAACCCGGGGGAAGCTCGTTCCAGAATGTGGGAGCCCCCACAGAGAAGGACCTTCCCCTGGGGGCCGCCAGCCGACATTGCTTGGCAGACGGCACCCTGAAAAGTCCCTCTCTGTGAGAGCGTACGGGTCGGTGGGAGGCATGCGGTAACAGCAGGCGGTCCCGTAAGTACCCAGGCCCTGGGTTTCTAGAGTTTCAACATCATTTTAATATCATAACCAAACTGGATGCAGTATTCCAAATATAGTCTTACCAAGGCATTATAAAGTGATATTAACATTTTACATTATCTTGATTGTATTCCTCTGTTAATGTAGCCTAGGACACCTTGGCTTTTTTTGGTAGCTGCTGCACACTGCTGGCTCATATTTAAGTGATTGTCTACTAGGACTTTAAGGCCTCTCTCACAGTTACTAGTATTTAGCCAGGTACCACCTATATGCACATATAGTATCTGTGCATTTGGTTTTTCTTGCCTTACTTTTTTCACCATTAAATTTCATTTTGTTAGCCCCCAATGTTTGAGTCTGTCAACATCCTTCTGTATCTTAAACCTATCTTCTGGAGTGTTGGTATTCCTGCCAGCTGGTGTCACCTGCCAGCCACCCCTTGGAGGAGATTGCTATGGATTTTATAGTCGAGCTCCCAGAGAGTGGGGGGTATACAGTCATCTGGACTGTGACTGACTTATTCTCTAAGCAAGCCCACTTTACTGCCTGCTCCAGATTGCCCTCAACCAGAAAACTGGCTAAACTGTTCATCAAGCAGATCTATCAACTGCACAGAATGCCCTGCCAGGTAATCTCAGACAGAGGCATTTCAGTTCACCACTAAATTCTGAAGAAAATTTCTTAAATCCATGAGGTTGACTCAAGGACTAAGCTCAGCTTTTCATCTAAGCACAAATGGAGCTGTGGAATGTATGAACAACATGGTAGAGCAGTACATAAAATGCTCTAGAACAACAAGAAAATTGGGCAGATCAGCTGCCTTTCACAGAAGTGGCTTACAACAATGCAGTGCATAGCAGCACCAGACTAACCCCCTTTCAAGTCATCAGTGGCATGGAATTGGTTCTCATGCCTGAGCTGCTGAGAGAGCCACCCTCCTCCATGACTCTTGCCGAATGGATGGAGTTGCTCAAGAGGGGTTGGAAAAACACCAAGAAAGCGCTAGCAGAAACATCAGAAGCATACAAATAACAAGCAGATAAACACCGTTCTCTTCAACCACCCTTTCGCGTGGATCAAGCTTACCTGTCCTTCAAATACATTAAATTGAAATTGCCCATCAGAAAGCTAGGACCTAAGTTCTTAGGACCGTTTCCAATAGTGAAAGTAATTAATCCAGTAACAGTTCAACTTAGCCTCCCACACCTATCAGGGAAAGTGCATCCAATCCTTCACAGCAGCTTGTTGAAGCCTGCTGTCAGTTCAAAACTGAGACCACAGGATTGCCCAGCACCTAATCCGATGGTAGTGCAAGGGAAACCCATCATGAAGTTAAGAAAATTTTGGACTCTAAATTGCATAGGGGTTGTTTCCAGTATTTGGTCCATTGGAAAGGATACTCTTTGTCTGAAGTTACCTGCGTTAAGAGCTGGGATGTGAAGGCAGATAAGCTAGTAAAACAATTCCATGATAAATTCCCTAATAAGCTAAAGGTCCTCCTGGGGGGAGAAGAGGTGATTAGGAACTGACTGGACTAACCTCCTACATTCATCTCATTTTAGGACATGCTCATTGGCTGAGGGTGGGGCAGCCTGTCAGCCCTGGAGGTCATCTTTTTCTTTGGATCTTCAGGGTTGCCACACTTGATGGATGGGCATGCTGTTGGAAACAGAAGCGGGGTTGGAAGGAGATGGGCTGAGATATATAGCAATAACAACATTCTTTTCCCTGGGAGTCAAGGACATTCAGCCTGCACCTAGAGAGGTGTGGATGGGAAACAATTCCAGTCAGGACAGTGACCTGATTGGACCAAGTGATGGATGTGGTTGCAGGGGAAGGGACTTTGACTTTCCTTTGGATGGAAAAACCCGGGGAACTTCCAGATTCAAGTTTTCCCAGATGTGCCAATATGACATCTTTAATAAAATGGAGCTTTGAGGAAAATGCCTGCCTCGGAATCTTACTTCTGTTGGGGTTTTATTTGGAACCCTGACAGTTTGCCTCCCTCACCTGCTTGCCTCGCTTGCCTGCCTTTGTGCTCATCCTCACAACCATGGCCTAGCTGTTCTTTGCACATTTTCCTCCTTTACCGCTTGCCTTGCTCGCCTGCCTTCGTGCTTGTCCTCACACCCGCGGCCTAGCTGTTCTTCACCCAACTGATCGGAAGACTTTGTGGAGTCCCAGATCCCTTGGAGAGGGATCAAAAGGAAGAGGCACTTTGCAGTGTAGCTCTTGGTGGCAGTCGAGAAAGTGAGCAGCAGGGGAAGCCTCGGAGAAGCTGATCAGCGGAAGGAGATGGCCTGTAATGGCGGCCACAAGGAAGTAACAGTGGACAGTTGGAATAGAATAGAATAGAATAGAATAGAATAGAATAGAATAGAATAGAATAGAATAGAATAGAATTTTATTGGCCAAGTGTGATTGGACACACAAGGAATTTGTTTTGTTACATATGCTTTCAGTGTACATAAAAGAAAAGAAAAAGAAAAGAAAAAAAATCTTCATCAAAGGTACAACATTTACAACACAAATGATGGTCATAGGGTACAATTTAACCCTTAATGATAGCAACAAAAAGTTACAGTCATACAGTCATAAGTGGAAAAAGATTGGTGATGAAAACGATGAGAAGATTAGTAGTGTAGATTTAGTAAATAGTTTGACATTGTTGAGGGAATTATTTGTTTAGCAGAGTAATGGCCTTTGGGAAAAAACTGTTCTTGTGTCTAGTTGTTCTTGTGTGCAGTGCTCTATAGCGTTGTTTTGAGGGTAGGAGTTGAAATAGTTTATGTCCAGGATGTGAGGGATCTGTAAATATTTTGACAGCCCTCTTCTTGATTCGTGCAGTATACAGGTCCTCAATGCAAGGCAGGTTGGTAGCAATTATTTTTTCTGCAGTTCTAATTATCCTCTGAAGTCTGTGTCTTTCTTGTTGGGTTGCAGAACTGAACCAGACAGTTATAGAGGTGCAAATGACAGGACAACGGCAAGACTGATCTGGTTAAAAGCATTTTTGGTGACCTCAAAAGAATGATCCAGGGTGGAAGATCGACTTTCTAAGAAAGAAGAGAAAGAAAGAGGCCCCAGGGAGGAGGAGGATGTACGTAAATTCCTCCAAAAGACAGCGGCGAAAGGCAAGTTCAAGTGCAAAAGAATTCACTGCACTTCAACAGATTGGATTGTCAGAGAAGGACTAAATGAGTAAAGAGGTTTGTTTTTCTGATTGCTATTAACTTGGAAGCAAAAATGGACAACTAAAAGGCAGAGACTGAGAGTAAAAAGCTGATAAATTGGAGGTTACTGACATCAGGAGGAGATTCTAAATGCTGAGAAGAAGAAGGCAAGGGAGACATCTGCTGGCTAAGAAGGAAATAGGAAGTCCTACGGACCAAAATAGGGTATTGTAAGAAGGACTAATAAAAAAAATTATATCTAAGAAAGCGGGAAAGGAAAAAAAGCATGGGAAATAATTTGTTACTTATTAGTTTATAAGTTATAGTGAATATAATTGTGGTTGTGGTAGTATTTATAGCTGCATAACTATATTTAAAAATAAATTGGAAATTGTCCTTATCATTACTCTTATTAACTAGTGATGATATTGATATTATCAATGCTATAAATGATGATTTATATATTATTGCTAATGAATTTTTGACATTGATTGATGTGTTAGATTGATAATTGTGAACTGTGGATTGATATAAATACTTAGAAATTATAAGTTATTGGCCTTAGTGTGTCAAGAGTGTGTACAATAGATATAAAAATAAGAGGATAGACTTGGTGATAAATAGGAAGGAATAAATTAAGCAATAGTTAGGGTGTGCTGGAGAGGAACAAGAGGATTGTAAATAAGTGGAAAGGCTGATTTAAGTTGGTTGCAGAGATGATGAGCATACCTAACTTAACGAGGATTCATACAGGAAGGAAGCAGGTAGCCCAAACTACGACAGTGGAGCTGAATCCAGCAGGGAAAAGATCCATAGAAGAAATGATGCAAAGGGAAAGATTGAATTCATTTAAGGACTTACAATTAATGCTGCAAGATGTAATGTTGAAAAATCACAAAGACTTGAAAAGAGAGATAGAAGAATTGAGGAGTGATACCGGAGAACTGAAAGAAAAGATAAAATCGATAGATAGTAAATTTAAATGTTTCCAACACCAAATTATGAAAAATGAGCAAAAATCATAAGAGATGGAGGAAAGAATGGGAAGGGAAGAAAAACGTGTGGATAAAATGAACATGAAATTAATATAAGCTAATAAAAATCTTGAAATGATGGTTATCCACATAGAGATGGAAAAAACTGCCCACTATTTGCGATTCCAGAATGTGAAGGAAAATAAAGGTGAAGATCTACCGGAAATGATGACAGATTTGCTGGCAGGAGCCCTAGGAATTGACAAAGAGGAAATGGCGAATAAAATGGATGAAATTTATAGAATCCACACCAATTATGCAAGGAGGTACATATTAAGTTTGTAAAGAAGTCAATTGGTGATGAAATACTACATAAGACAAGGGATGATCCCATGGTGTATAGAGGGAGACAAGCAAGTTCCTAGGAGATTGAGAGAACTAAGAAGACCCTATCAAATTATAACTTCTAAATTAACACGATTAAATATTAATTTTCAATCGCTGATACCAGAGGGTATCATGGTAACATGGCAAGAAAAAAGATTTAGGCTTGACACAATAGATAAAGTGGAGGAAATTTTATAGGCAAAATTTGGGCAGTGATGATGAAATAGAGGAAAGAGAATTAAGAGAAGATGAATCAAAAGAACAGACATCGGAAGTGACAGAAGCTTCAATAAAAGAAAGTGAAAATGGGAAGGAAGGAAGAAAGTATATAGAAAGATATGATGAAATCTAACACAAAGAATACAAAGACGTTAGACAGACGGGGGCGACAAGATCCAGACAGAAGTAGAGATGTACAAGAGGAAATAACAGTTTTATCATTAAACGTTAATGGCTTAAATGCTCCCACTAAGAGGAAAAATTATTTTAATAAATTGAGTAAGATGCAATTAGCTATAATAGTGTTACAGGAAACACACATAAAGGAGTCACAACAGCATGTATTAAAATGTCCTAAGCTGGGGAATATGTTTACAGCTCTATCTCAACAAAAGAAAAGGGGAATTGTGATATATATCAAGGAAGGAATTTCAGCAAAACAGATTTGTAAAGATGAGGAGTGAGTGACATAAAGTTGGTCACGCCCACTCAGTCACATGACCACCGAGCCATGACCACCCAATCACATGACTAGCAAGCCACGCCCACAGAACTGGTTGTTAAATATTTGAAGCCACCACTGCACATAGGTAACCAACTTACTACCACAATTGAGTCCAAATTGAAACATTTTTTAATTTTTTTGCAGTAGCCCTTAACAGAATGAAAAGGCAACAGAGTTTGACAGATTTTTTTCAGTGAGAAACCAAGATCAGAATCAGTTGTATCAGAATTGGCCTTGGATGAACAGTCACAAGCACAACCACTCCAACTTGGAGAAAGCAGCACGTCAATTGAAATGGATAACAATACTTCCAAAATTGAAAATAATCTTTCTGAAAGCTGGATACAATATAAAAATTTTAAAGAAAAATATGATGGACTGGTAATTTCTAACAAGAAGTTAGATTGTGAATATTGTGCAAAACATGACTTCATAAAAAAGTGTTCATGTGTCAAAAGAATAGAAATATTTTCAGAATGAGGCATCAGGGAAAAATAAAGAAGTACAAGTTTCTCTAAGGAAAAAAATGAAAGAACATTTTCCATCAAAAGCTCATAACATTTGTAAAGAGAACTTAAAACAACGTGAGCAGAATTTAATAACAAAAGAAATACATAAGATGAATGAAAAATATCTACATACTACTTATAGAGTATTTAATACAGTTTACAGCCTGGCACAATAATGTAAACCATTTTCAGACATAGAAGATGAGATAGAAATGCAAATTAAAAATGGATTAGATATGGGAGTAGGATTTCATTCACATAAAACTGCCATGAAAATAGTTCATTTCATTGCAAAAGAAATTTAAAAAGAAATATTTACTAAAATTATTGAAAATAATCTGAAAATACATTTAATTATTTACGAAGCCTCAATGATATCTTGCAAGCCGGTTGTTATACTTTTCTTAAAAGTTGAGGATTCAGTTACATCACCAACTATTTTTGTTGAGCTAGTTGAATTGAAAAAAAAAGATGCAGAGACAATATCTTCTTCAGTTATGGAAAGTTTAAATAATGTTGGGCTTACTAAGAACTACATAGAAAAAAATTTAATAGGATTTTGCTCCAATGGTGTCAGCGTTATGCTTGGGAGAAAATCTGAAGTGAGCACTAGGATAGCAAAAGAGTTTCCAAACATAGTAATATGGCACTGTTTAAACCATTGCCTCCAACTTGTTTTAGATGATTTCATAAAGGAAATAAAACAAATTAATCATTTAAAAATATTTATTGATAAGATATATACTATTTTTCATCAATCCAATAAGAACCAAACTGATCTTACTAAAATATCCAAACAACTTGGAATTGAAATTATAAAGATTGGTAGAGTTTTGGGACCAAAATGGACTACTTGAGTTTAAAGCGCTTATCCAGCACTACATCACTATTTTCATTTAAATGAAAAGTACTTAGGTATGGCTGGCCATCTTGAAAATATATATTTTATAACTGATTTGGTTTTGATTATTGATATTTTAAACAAAATTTTTCTTTTTTCAAATGCATTGCAAACAAGAAATGTAGACATAATAAAGGCTGAAAAACTTGTGATAAGATCTATTAAAGCAGGGATGTCCAAAGTTTTTTGAGTGAGGGCCAAATACAGAAAAATAAGCAAAGGCCCGGGCCACGGGGGGGGGGATTTTTGTACCAGTTCTGTGGGCGTGGCTTATTTTGGGGTGTGGCTTGGTGGTCATGTGACTGGTGGGCGTGGCTAACTCCTCATGTGACTGAGTGGATGTGGCTATGGGCATAGAAACCTAAATACATAGAGACCTAAATACTGACAGCGGCTACCAGTAATCCTCGGCTTGCAACCACTCATTTAGCGACCAATACAACAGCACTGAAAAAAGTGACTTACCACCAGTCTTTGCATTTATGACCTTCGCAGCATCCCCAGTTACATCAAAAGTCAAGCTTTTGGCAACCAGCATGTATTTACTGGGGATTTTCCGCCGTCCGTCGCGAACTCTCTTCCCACTGAGAGACACAGCAGCCAATGGAGGGACTCCGGGAGGCCCAGGCGAGGCCCGCACCGCTTCCTCGCAGCCACTCAGGTGTGCCACGCTGCTCCCACCCAGGCCAGAAAGGGACGGGCTAACTAGGGGCGAGTGGGCGGGCACCGCCCCTCCTCCGAACGCCGAGTGGCGGCGCGCGGAGCGGCAGGCGCGGCGGCCAATGGGAGCGGCGAGCTCGGCGCGTCACGGGCCGGCACACGGGCCCGCGGCTGAGGTAAAGCGGAGGCGTGTGGCGGGCGCGCGGCGCTGCCCGGCGGCGCATGGGCGATGCCTTGCCGCGACCGGTGCGTGGTGGGCCCGGCGGGGCAGAGGCGGGATGCCAGCGGCGGCGGGGCAGGCCTCGGCAGCTGCGCCGCCGACCCGGCCGGGCAGCGGTGACAGCCTGAGCCCGGACAGCAGCAGCAGCAGCGCCGGCGGCAGCCGATGCTGCTGCGCTGGCGGAACGGCTGCTGTCTGCGGGCGCGGGCGCCGAGGAGGCCATGGCCACGTCGGCGGCGGCGGCGTCACGACTGGCGGGATCGGCGGCCCAGCTCAAACTCCTGCCCATGAACGACCAGATCCGGGAGCTGCAGACCATCATCCGCGACAAGTAAGCGCCCCCTGAGCGCGTGCAGAGCGCCGCGCCCGGAGAGGCTCCTGCGCGGGGCTGGGAAGCAGAGCGCTTCGCCCGCCTGGCTTCCGGGGCTGCAGCCCCGCGTGGGGACGATGGGCGTCGCCGCCTGCCCGCCTCTTCCTCTGTCTGGTGGGCCGGGCTGGAGCCATGGGCGTCCTGGGCGCCCCCTACAGCCCAGTGGCGGAATGGCCGGCCCGCAGCCCCGGGTGGGCGGGGGTCGCCTCAGCGGAGCCACTCCGCATCTGCAACCGGGCGAGCGGCGGCTTCCTTGGGGGCCAGGACGGGGGCCGCACCCCACTGTCCACCGAGAATTTGCTGCGGGCCAATAAAAACTGATCCGCGGGCCGTAGTTTGGACACCCCTGTATTAAAGCATTTCAAATGCTTAGAAAGAAAAAGGGTCCATACGAAAAAAAGTTAATTACTTCAGAAACCTTCAAAAATATAAAATTTGTACAAAATCATCAATTTGTTGGGCTTCCTCAGGAAAGTCTTTTAGAAAACATTGTAATGAATTTGAATAAAAGGCTAATGGATTGTGAACATTTAAAAACAAGTTGTAGCCAATTTCAAGACAGGAATAAATTACAATTACTCAATTTTTTGAAACCAGATTGAAGAAGTAGTAATTCCATGGAACATTTGCTTGAATTTAATGACATTTTAATTACCAAATTGATTTTAATGATTATCAATATTTTGTGGAAAATGTTTTTAAAAATTTCCAGAAATATGCAATTCCTGAAAGTGTTCAAAGAGTTAAAAATATTGTCAGAACAATTGCTGTAAATTCAGCAAAAGCAGAAAGGCTTTTTAAAAAGATGAACATAATATGTTCAGAAAAGAGAAGTCATATAACTGTTTCTAATATAAAAAACATAATGAATATTAGTCTAATCACCCTACCTCTAAAGGAATGGGATCCTGAGCTTCCAGTTGATGTTGTGATGATACAGACACAGAGGAACAGGTCTCCACATTCCCTGTGCTGAATTCTTCAAGTTTGTGGGCTGCGGAGGGCGCCTAAGCTGCCCTGAAGGGGCGGTGAAGCAATGAGGAGCACTCTGTGAGGTCAGGGAGAGTCGCAGTTCTCCTGTCTGTCCCGGGGTTTCTTTTTCCTCTTAGCCACTGCAAGAAGCAGCCTAAAGATGGCCACTACAAAGCTGGTACAACTGAAGAATAACAGCTAAGACTGGTGCTAGAGAAAAGATGATGAGCAGTGGTGAGTGGAAGAAGATGAGTGGAATTGTCCAGGAAATAGATCTACTTTTTCAAGATATAAAACACATCATGGACAAAGAATTTAAGGATATTATGGAAAAATGGAAAACACTATGCAAGAGATGATGACTACAAACTAAGATGCCCAGGAAAGGGAGGAGCCAAAAGAAGAAATAAAGAAGGAAGAAGACAAGGAGATCATAATGAAAATAATAATTATTGATGAATTAAACCATGAGGAAAACATACTAAGAGAGTTGGAAGATATGTTTGAAATAGAGGCGGGACCTCGGTAAAAACTTTAGAAAATGGGCAGTGGAAGAGGGTAGAGGTGGGAGGAGTACTTAGATTGGACATCCAAGAAATAGATATAGATGGAGACTTAAGAGAGGAATGTGGGAGACAAAGAAAAAAAAGCATAGCAATTGAAGTATCGAAGTAGGCAAGATATAATGGGTAGATTATCTCTTTTTTCCACTTTCCTTATTGTTGTTTTGACTTGTTTTTCTTTTTCTCCCTCTTTCTTTTAAAGCATAGCAATTGAAATATAAGGCAGGCAAGTGATGACAGAAGGATGATTCCTTTTTTTGGTTGCTGTTTTCAATTGTCCTTCCCTCTCTTTCTATCTCTATTCTTTTTTCTTTTTGTAGGCAGGTGACATGATTAGAAGTTAGACAGGAAAGAAGGGAAAAACTTTTTATAGAGTGATATGATTAAAAGCTAGTCCAAGTGATAGAAATAAAGGGAATATTAATGTATTACATTTTTACTTGATAAAATGAAAGTAATAATGAGAAGTAGGTGGAAAAATTGAATAATGAAAGATTGTAATCTAATATAGATCTATATTGTTATAAGAATTATATAAATTGATTGAATCTAATAATAATATTCAATCTGATCAGTTTTGTTTGTATTGGAATGTATGGTGCCCAGGTACCACACTGTTCATGCATTGATTTGACATTTTTATAAAGAATTAAAAAAATAAAAAACTTGGGGAAATAAAGAAAGGGATCCTATTCCTACAGTGTAAAAATGGTTAAGGGTTTTTCACACAGCTGATGATGCTCGAGTAAAAGTGAGGAAAATTGCAAGTGAGGATGCCAATCAAAAAGCAATATGGAAATATTTTACATAACAGTTTTGAGTTTTTGTCACGTATTTATATAATAGTTTTTCATTAATATTTAAACTCTTGTAACAAAATCTAGTTTTGTATAGTTGTTTTATTGTTCCTATTTATGTATTAAATGCATTAAATAAGGCATTATTACTTTCAAGGAGAGGATGGGCGAGAAAAGCTGGGCGATAAGAGGCGTCCCTCAGTATGAGTGATGTCAAGTTGGTCATGCCTACCCAGTCAAATGACTGGCCAGCCATGCCTACCCAGCTGGTCATTAGGCAGAGAACCAGTTTTTAAATTATTTGAATCCCACCACTGCTGTTATTCCCTGGAGAGAGTCCCTGCAGTTTTCTTGGAAAGATTTGAGAAATGGTTTGCCATTGTGTCCTTCCTATGGCTGGGAGAGGGTGACTGGCCCAAGATCACTCAGCTGGCTTTGTGCCTTAGGCAGGACTAGAACTTGCAGTCTCCCAAATTCTAGTCTGTTGCCGTAGGCACCTGACTACACTGGGTCTCTTTCCATGTGCTATGTGCAATTCCCTTATTACGGCAATCCTTGAACTGTCCTGTGAACTAGTGAGGAGACTTTTATTCTTTGCTTTAAATGGAATTGTAGGGGGCTTTGGGAGGGGAAGGGGTAGGCAGAGTCAGCAAAAAGGAAATCCTTGGTAAATTGATCTCAGATTCAGTAGGATCATTTCCCATCTTTTTCTCATTCATGATAATCCGACTACATAATTTCTGTTTTGAAACTTCACCTGAATCCCAATTTGATTTTGAAAAGCCAATTAACTAAAAGGAGACCAGAGTTGGGGATGACTTTCTCATACTTTCAATCATCTAGCCTAGCAGAGTCTGGCAATCCTCAGCATTGTCTGTGTAATGAACAAAAATTCAGCACTTGCCCACCCCACCAGCAATGAAAAACATAGCATAGATAGTAGCTTATTTTCACCGTCGATGGATAAATTTTTTTGGATCAGATTATATTGTGGTGTTGTTTTGCTTTATAAATCAAATACAGTTTTCTTTCACTGCACATTCTCTATTTTTGTCTGGCAGGTATCTTTTAAAAGCATAAGGATTTATCTGAAAGAAGAAAAATTGTTAAACCCGAACTTTACTTTAGAAAACAAGAATGTCCTCTTGATTATTTTTTGACTTGGAAGCCTGTAATGGTGAGGAAGGGAAGATACTGCATTTTGACTAAGTAGATAGCTAACAAGTAGAGTGATGCTCTCCTAATTAGAATGGGATGCTAATTCCTTTCGGTTTATACATTCAGTCCATCAGAAATCATTTTTAAGTGTTTCACGAAAAGCTAGCTTTTTCTCTGTGAAATATGACAGAGAAATCCAGGACAGAATCATAACTTTGATGGGGGAGCCTAGTATAATTGCACTGCCTGAATATCATCAAAGGGACATATTCTAAATGGATTTTATGGTAGCGAGGAATGGGCTAATTTCCTGCTGTAATTTGCCTTAATTTACCCAACAAGAAAAAAACAGACTTCAGAGGATAATTAGAACTACAGAAAAAATAATTGCTATCAACTTGCCTTCCATTGAGGACCTGTATACTGCACGAATCAAGAAGAGGGCCGTGAAAATATTTGCAGATCCCTCGCATCCTGGACATAAACTGTTTCAACTCCTACCCTCAAAACGACGCTATAGAGCACTGCACACAAGAACAACTAGACACAAGAACAGTTTTTTCCCGAAGGCCATCACTCTGCTAAACAAATAATTCCCTCAACAATGTCAAACTATTTACTAAATCTACACTACTAATCTTCTCATCGTTTTCATCACCAATCTCTTTCCACTTATGACTGTATGACTGTAACTTTTTGTTGCTATCATTAAGGGTTAAATTGTACCCTATGACCATCATTTGTGTTGTAAATGTTGTACCTTTGATGAAGATTTTTTTTCTTTTCTTTTTCTTTTCTTTTATGTACACTGAAAGCATATGTAACAAAACAAATTCCTTGTGTGTCCAATCACACTTGGCCAATAAAATTCTATTCTAATTTGCCTTTTTAAAAAAGCCACGCTGGACAATAAAAGCCGCACCTTAGTATACGCGTAGGCTTAAGAAAAGCGGCGACGGGGCAGGATCACAATGGCATTTTCCACGCCCTGCCCTGCCCTGACCCTCATTCCTTAGTCATAGATATTGGAAGGCAAACACGCCGCTTTGATACTGCAGGTAATGGGCGCATTTGATAACGGATTGTGAATGTGCCTAATCATGAAGTTTAATCGCCGCCTCTATCTTTTATCTATAAAAGATCTATATCTCTACGTATCTTTTCTTTTATGTACACTGAGAAAATATGCACCAAGACAAATTCCTTGTGTGTCCAATCACACTTGGCCAATAAATTCTATTCTATTCTATCTCGTGTGGTATTTGTTCTGCACAGTTCAGAGTATTTCGTAATTCATCCTATACCCTGTACGAAATAGTAGTTTTTTTATGTGTGTTTGTTCGACCGATCTAACAAAAGGAGGCGGCAAAAGCGTGTTCCTCCTCCTCCTCCTCCTCAATCTCGTTGGTTCACTGTCTCCACTTGAAGCTGCCGTTCTCCGTCTCAAGAGTGGGAGAGAAGCAGCTACTGAAACTGAGGTCTAGTTGACTTTAACCGTTTCCCACTTTTGAAGCTCTAAGTGGCACGATGACGTAAGAGGTGCGCTTGCGCCGAACGCGGCCGCTGCTTCCGCTCACTTCCGGGTTTCCCCGTAGAGTTTCGTCTGGGTCGCGCCGCGGAGCTGGTGAGATCCCTCCCCCTCCCGCCCGCAATCTCCCGCCAAGCCCCGCCCCCTGGTGGGGGAAAGGAGTCGGTAGGGAGACTCTTGGGGACAGAAGGCGAAGTGGCGTTGAAGGAACGCAAGCGGGGAAGGATTTGGGGAAGAAGGTGAGGGAAAGGAGGTGGAAAGGTAGGTGGTGGGAAAGAAACGCTGCTGGGGTCAAGATGGTTCTTCCCTCTGTCCCGAGATACAGGGGAAGTTCAATGGGGGGAGGAATATCAGGATCGGGATAGCGCTCTGTTAGTTACTACTTAGCCTGGTGCCCGGCGGTTGGTTTTTACTCCTGTGGTGACAGGAGAGACAAAGACTCGTTGCCTTGATTTGTCCCGAGGACAACCGGCAGCTTTCTTAGAGACATTCCAGGAATCTGGCCCTTGGCTTCCCTGCCTTCTCTTTAGTCCTAAGTGGAATCAGTTTCTCTAATCTGTCATCCCCTTGAACCATGGACAAGGTCTGTGAAATTAGTGGTGGTTGTTTTTTTTTAAATTCAGAAGGATTTGTCTTCTTTCACTCTTTCATAACTATATTACTACTGAAAAAAACACTAATAAATCAACGTTGTCTTCATTTTTGTTCCTTACAGTCTTGTCTATGTTTATGGTTGTGTGCCTCACTAGGATTAATTTTCTATTTATTTTTCTTCTATGTGTCTAGATTTATCTATTTTTGAGCTCAAAAGAAATTATTTAACATCTTGACTTTTTTCAACATCAGTTGCAAGTTCATTAAGTAAGTAATTTTTATTAGTTTTATAATATTAACTTAGATGTTTCACATTCCATCTTTATTTCATAATGTCTTTTAATTCTTTAAATTAATAAAGTGCTGTTGTTTGCATATCTCAAAATATTTCAGCCCCTATTTTGGTTGTGTCATCTCTCTTGGCCCTGACAGCCGTATAATATATTCACTAAATAAATATGAAGATATGAAGATAATATGATTCTTGTTCTCCATCTTGTTTAACTCTCCAAATTCAGTTTTTACAATAAGCTGCTACTTCATTTAAACAATCCTTGTTCTAGGCTGCTGTCAACCTGCATATTTTCCACATTGGTATAATTTACACAAAACCCTTGATATATTTAAATTAGGCAAAAAAACAGGAACTATTTCTTTCCCTGCTTTTTACAGAGAAGTTATTCAAATACAGTGCCACCACTCCAGTGAATAATTGTTCATTTCTTTGAGCAAGATTAAAACTCTCTTTTAATCTTTTGCTATGAGGGTACTCTTTCTCCCTGTCCATTAAATTGGTGAGATCATTGCTGAAAGAGAGCCTTCAGAAAAGCATAACGTTTGTTTCCTCCACGCCTCCGTCCGAACGATGGCTTAATTAGCCGGCTCTTATCAGCTCTGGCAGCAAAAGAATCAGCGTCTGACAAGAGCTCTCGATAGCTGCCAAGACGCTGGTGAGTCACAACCTTCACCTCTAGTCAATCCGTGGATTTGCCTGATACAAAGAGGCACACCAGCTCTTGCTGCCTTTTATATCCTGCGAGGTGTGGCTCCATGACTCAGCACTTTCTAGGCCTGCCCCTCCCCTGTTTCTGTCTATGAAACCTGGGATTGAGCCAAGCTTGATTGCTGTCAGCTGGGTCTGCAGGCGTGGCCTTGGGGGGGGAAGAGTCAGGAGAAGGAGGCCTCGTTATCCCTTTCGCTTGGCCTGCTTCTGGCTCCTGGAGCTGATCCAGGGAGGCCAGTGCTTCCGAGGTAAGTTCTGATGGCCCTTCCCCCTCCCTGTCCAAATCACTTTCTGGCAGCAGGCCTGGCTTTGAATCACTTTCTGGCAGCAGGCCCGGCTCCAAGGCACTTTCGGGCATGGGGCCAGGTTCAGGGGTGGGAGCCACAACAATGTTTATATATATAGGTAGTCCTCTATATCAGGGGTCACCAACCTTTTGGACCTCAGGGACCACTAAATTCATAATTTTAAATTCCGCCCACCACTAATATGAATTTTTTAAAAAGATAAATAGTATTTAGTGCAATATAAAAGATGCAAATAATTTTTCTGGGGATCACCAAAATTTTCTCACGGACCACCAGTGGTCCATGGACCACTGGTTGCTGACCGCTGCTCTATATACAACCATTTGTTTAGTGTGTTTTTGTCTGCTAAAAATTACAATGGCACTGAAAAAAGCAACATATGACCATTTTTCCATACTTACAGTCATTACAGCATCCTCATCACAGGATCAAAATTCAGACCTTGGTAACTGGCATATATTTGTGACAGTTGCAGTGTCCTGGGGTCATGCGGTTACATTTTGTGACTTCTGACAAGCAAAGTCAATGGGGAAGCCAGTTTCAGTCAACAACCAGGTTATTAACAAATGTAGAGATTCACTTAACAGCTGTGGCAAGAAAGCTCATAAAATGGTGCAAAATGGTACAAAATTCATCTAACAACTGTTGCTTAGCAGCAGAATCATAAGTTCTAGGACTACCTGTTTGATGCCTATTGCAAGTTTCTGACAAACAATTACCTTCAAGAGCACCTTATATTAACACTATAGCTGCTTTGTTCTTCAGAAGCATTGCTCCCACATGCCATAGTAACCATCATTATATACCTCAATTGGAAGTTTTTATTTCACTAGTCAGTTTACAGAGTTTGAAGGGACATTGTAGGTCATCTAGTCCAACCCCCTACCCAAGCAGGAGATCCTATACCATTTCTGACAAATGACAGTCCAGTCTCTTCTTGAAATGATGCTATCACTCTTCTAGTGATGAAGCTCCCACAACTTCTGAAGGCAAGCTGTTCCATTGGTTGATTGTTCTCACTGTCAGAAAATTTCTTCTTATTTCTAGGTTGAATCTCTCCTTGATCAGTTTCTATCCATTAGTCTTGTGTTACTATTTCATCAGTATGCCTTGAGGAAAAGCTGTTTCTTACCAAAGAGGATTAGATTGTCTACTTAAAATCTGTATTGCTAAACTACTTATACCATGGGTGCCTTCTTCTGCTCCCAATTATTGGATAGAAAAATCAGGCTTGTAGGCATTTGAGGACACAGCTGCAAATTGACATAAAACATCTTGCATCTCCTACGTCCAATGACCTGCCCTCCCCAATAGGATGCCACAGGAATACAATATGACATGCTGCTTCTGGTAAATTAGCCATCTCTTCCTCTGTCTGCTCTATTTGTCTGGAAAAGGAGTTTACAAATAAGTAGGTGCCCATTTCTAATATTCTGAAACCACCTTAAGTCTTTTTCAGACTTGATTAGGGTACAAAAACATGTACTGTATAAGGAAATTATGTGTGATACTCCTACTCCAGTATTTCTACAATTTTTTTTTTTTTATTCAAAAAGTTTTACAAAAATTTTTTTCCCCCTTTCCCCCCAACCCCTCTCCCTTCACAAACCCCCTCCCCTGGCTTCCCGGAACAAACACAAGGTATAGTTAAAATAAAACAACCATATGCTAAAAATTTTTTTCCCAAAACTATTATACCAATTCTCCCTCTCTAGCTCTGACTTCCTCCTTACATAACCAAAATCCTTCAAAAAATTAACAATAAACAGTAATAAAATATATAGATCAGTAGAACAAATTAATCCTAAAATATTTAAAACCAGCTAAAGCATAAAAATCCAATCCAATTCAGAGAATATCTCCCTTATAACTTCTATAACCATATAATTTTCCCCCCAAGTCTTTCTTACATAAGATCTTTCGAGAATATTCTATTTAAAATTCAATACAACAGATTATAGAATTTCAATACAGGGAAATTACAATATCTGTTCAACTTTAGTCCTTCCTCGTCAAAATCCAGTATAAATCCAAATATCTAGTCTTTTATGATGGTTATAAAACATATAATCAACCCATTTCTTCCAAATCTTCCTTACGTATTGTCTTTCAGAAAGGCTAAAATCTTTTTCTGTTAATATTTCAAAAAAAAAAAATTCTTTCAAAAATGATACTTTTGTCTCTTGCCATTTTTGATGCATTAGTCTCTGTCTTTCCTTCATTACTCCTTTTGAAAAGTCAGTCACAATATTTCCTAATAGTTCCTTATGTCCAAGAATCCACGAGTTACTGCCGTATATTCCCTCAATCCGAAAAGAGAACTCTTGGAAAGCATTAACCCTGTGAATTTTTCCATTTCGGGAGACAGCCTCCTGTAGCACAACTTCAGGCTTTTCATCCAAACTTTTTAAAAAAGGCTTCTTTACATCCATTCCATATTCCAAGTCCTGATTACTTTGGTTAATTTCCTCCAAACTCTCATCCAAAACGCCTCCATTTTTTTCCAATTCGTATTGTTGAATAATTAAATACATTCTTTCTGTATAATCCTGTATAAAGTCACGAATCCATTCTTCTGAAAAAACCTTCATGGCAAAGTTCTTGCTGAAAATCCCCTTATGAAATACTTAAACAAACTAAAATAATCCAACAATCCACAGTCCAGTACAATAAGATAAAATCTCCATTCAGTTTCACTTTCTCAACAAGTAAACACCATTTTATTTCATTGTGTTGATTGTAGATGAGAGAAAATATTGTGTTGATTGTAGATGAGAGAAAAATAGAAGTCAGATTTAATACTTGCAATTTAAATGACTGATCTCCTGTGTTTTATTCTGTCTGCTTATAAATATCCATAACAATCAATTGAAGCAGAAGTGGTCGCTCTCTTCTCTGTCTGCTTAAAGCAGAAACACACTGGGGCTGGAGCTTTGCAGAAGGAATTCCAGGGAACTTTCCCTTTCGAGTTCCCCAAACAGGGCCTCTAGAGAGAGCTCTACCCTTCCCTCTTCTGCTCTTTCCCTTCTCCTTACCGGGGAAGGTACTTTCAGCCGTTGATTTCGCCGGCTTTTACAGAATCCCAGCGCGGGCGCCCTTAGGGCGTCCTTCAGAGAGAGCGGAGCCACCAGAAGCCCAGTATTTCTACAATTTTATGCTGGATCATCTGAAATACTTTTCCACTCATTTAGGCTTTAGACGTAACTCTGAGACAGATGAAAGTTAAGGACTAAGTTTGGGCAAATTCTTTGCAGTATGTTGAGTCTTGTACAAAAAAACCCATATCTTTGAATTTTTTAAAGTAACTCGTGTTTTTTTTCCCAGGACACCAATTTTGTCAATTATTCCATGTATATGGTTGCACAACTATTTTACTTTGGGTTTTTCACCAGAAGAACAATGATTGCTTATAATTGCTTACAAAGCAATTATACAAATCTGGAAGAAGATGGAGCTGCTTTAAGAGTTGAGGCAGAGGCAGACTTTTTATGTGCTTGAAGCATTTGCAGCATTCTCAGAGATTTAGTGGTTGAGGCTGGAATATACAGAGAAGTTGGAAACAAGGCCTCTGATCTGACCTTCAGTTTCCTATTGAGTCACAAGGCTTGACAGACCATTAATGGCAGGTTTTTATCACATACTGAAACATATACTAGACAATCATGTTGTAGCTTATTACTTGTGGTTGGATTATGGTTTGAAACAAAATGAATGCAGCTAATTGGAAAACAGTGAATTAAGGGAGGCCTGGGGGGAAAAGGGTGATTTTACATAGGCTGTTTCCATGTGAAAACTTTAAAACTGGCTTTTCTACACCTGTACCTAGGTGGAATTATCAACAGAGTTAGTCTTTTGGAAAAACAATGCCCCAGGGGTTTCTTTTGTTGGTTAACCCAATGGTTGATACTATAATAGGGCAAGATAAACGAAGATCCACGGCTGTGGAAATGAAAACTTGAATAATTTGTTCCTAAATATATGTTATGCTGTTTCAGGTTTTGTTTTGTTTTGTGTGTATATTTTTAAATGAACGATTTACTTCTTCCATAGATCTTGAGATCCTGAGAACGTTTTAGTCATTGTGGCCATGACTTACCGTATTTTTTGGAGCATAAGAAGCACCTTTCCCCCCCCCAAAAAGAGGGTGAAAATCTGTGTGCGTCTTATACTCCAAATGTAGCCCACACAGCTTCTCAAAAGGAGGTTTCACAGGCTGAAAGAAGCTTCAGAAAAAAAGTCCCCAAACAGAGCTTCAGAAAAAAAGCTCCCAGAGCTTCAGAGGCTTTTTTTCTGAAGTTCTATTTTGGAGGCTTTCAGAGGCAGAAAAACATTTTTTCTGAAATGGAGTTTCAGAGGCAGAAAAAAAAGCAAGGCACAGAGCTCACAACCAAGGAACCTGTTGCTAAAATTCACCTCTGGGAACAGCTGATTGGGGGTATTCGGTGAGGCTGATCCACCTGCCAATCAGCTTTTTTCTTATTTTCCTTCCCAAAAACTAAGGTGCGTCTTATATTCCAGTGCGTCTTATACTCTGAAAAATACGGTATATTGAGGCAAAATGATCCCCCCCCCACCTCTTTAATGGGCCTTGGAAGCCATCCTATGTTAAGCAAGGAAATTATAGTATGGGCTGGGAATATGTGAATTCTCCATTTGCCACTTTCACAGTCTCAGACTCTCCAGAATAATAAATTGGGGATTTTCATACAATTTGCTTTCATAAATTGTGTGCAAGATACAAAGGTTGAACCAGAGTTTTAAAAAAAATAGAGAAACAAAACTGTTCAATTGCCTTTTTCAATTTTTTCTATCTTGTTTATGCCAAAATAAATTAAACTTCGTTCATTTTTAAATGCTCATTCACATTTTACACATGTTTTCTTTCAAATCAGAATTGTGAAGTCCCATTCAGATTTGTGGTCATCAGTTGGTTAATTTTTTTTCTTTCACAGAATTTCTGGTTAAAATCACACACTTAAAAGTTTGCCAGAAAGGAAGATTTGTGACCAATAGCTTTTGGAAAAGAAATGTTTGTTTTTCATCAAAGAATACAACAATATGTGTTACTACAGTATAGGTTTTTCCTATTTTACAACAATACCTTGTATTGTTCATATAGTAGTGAATTCATTGGTAAAAGGTGATTATTGATAAGTATAAAATGTAAGACTATTTTTTTCCTTTTCTTTCCTAATTTGTATCTTTAGTTTGTACTTTTAATTTTTTAAATTTTCTTTAAGATTAAAGATTTATTTGCTTAAAAAAAAGATAAATTAAGGAAAAATGGGGAGGGGAGAAAGGAAGAATCATCCATGTCTAAGCTCAATTTATGATAGTACTTTTCTCTCCAGACTAGTTACTTACTTACTTAATCACTTAGTTACTTCCCTAATAGCATTAAATGCATACAATATATAATAGAGACGTGTTCTCTCTGAGGTGGAATGGGGGATACTGATGGTGAGAATTTGTTGAGAACTGTTTAGAAGGAATAAATTATCTTTCCCATTAATTTATTCCTATTGTCTTACACATGTGTTATTTTCTACTATTACTTTCTGTCTGAGTAAGCTATTTAAATTGAGGGGATGTATTACGCTCTGCTTTCACTTTTGTGCATGCTTTGTGCATGCTACGCCATCAAAACATTTTTTAAGATAGGAAAATAATTTGACATGTTAAAGGAAACAATACAACTCAGAATATATACAAGTATTCCATGGAAGATCTAGCTATCCATGTCTTCTAAACAAGATGGGCATAGATTCACTTCAGTGCTGGAGCACTATGCCTCTGAGTATACATTGTTTTGGAACAGGAGTTATTGGCATATTCTGCCTTTGAGCTTTCCTCGGAATGCTGGTCTAGGCCTCAGACCTGGTCTGTCAGGGGTCTTCTTATGTACACTGAATGGCGCGTTTTTCCCTTTTCTGCATGACTGAATAGGAAATTTGGAAGTAAGTAGACCACAATCAGTGAAGCAAATTTTCTTTACAAATGTATTTTTTCCAGTTTAGAATTGGAAAAAACTATGCCATTTACCAATGGGTCATTATCACCAATGTGTCATGAGATGCTGCCTGTATTCATGCAGTAATGCCTTCCCTAATAATTCACACCCACATGTCATAGTTTATGTTTCCACAAATCCTATAGCTGACATGGAAATAGCTTATCTTTATGTTTTTTTACATAAGAGATCTCTCCAATGTCAATTGCTATGAAAGAAGAGCAAAAATGAGAACCCAGATTGTTGGGGGCAATAAGTTGACTTTGTATATAATATACAAATGGATGAAGACTATTGCTTGACATAGTGTAAGCTGCCCTGAGTCTTCGGAGAAGGGCGGGATATAAATGCAAATAAATAAATATATATATATATTCATGGTCTCCTTGAAGAATTTCCACTGGCATGTAGGAATCGAATGTGAGAGTAGAAGGGCCTTTCATCTGAATCATCCCAATTTTCCTTTTGTTTCCCATGCCAAGTTAGTGTAGGCAGGGTTAAAAATATTGAATACTTTGAGGGATCTTGACATTATTTTAGAGAAGGAAAGAGGCCATTTTGCTAGAAAATATACAGTTGAATCACTGCTTTGTGTAGTAAGAAATATATCTGGACTTTTCCTCCAGAATTACTTCAGGTCTTATAGAGTTTATAAAGAAAGCCAATAAAGACAGTTTAGATACGTAATGCTACATTCAGGAGTCTTCTGAATGTTGAATGTTGGTTTGTTTTTTGAAAATATTTTCTTCAGACTATTGGCTGATGGTCATGGAATCTTTTTTGTTTCATAATAGTCTCCCTAGACATGTGATGGAGAGTAAGGTACTTGTTACTTGCAAAATTTAGAATGTTTATCAAACTATTCTGTGGCAGTAAACATTGTCCAGAATGCTATGAAGCTATGAGCAACAACAACAACAGCAGCTATCAATCAACAGTCATTGCTGTTTCCCATCAGAGACTCATTTCTGCAGAAAACAAATACAAGATCTTCTGTCTGTCCTTTACTTTTATTTTTTATTATTGTTTTAATGCTTTTATTTAATGGTCTGTGATCATAATAAAGATTGATTGATTATAAATCTATGTAAATCTAGGTAGATTCTAAGATATCTGTCACTGTTCTAGGCTTGGGTGACCTTTGAAAATCCTTGAGAAAAAACGAAGACAGTCTTTTTGAAAATTAGTTAAAGTTCTGTTCTTTATTATTACAAAGTTTTCGTGAAGTATATTTAATTATCTAGAACAGTGGTAGTCAACCAGGTCCCTACCACCCACTAGTGAGTGTTCCAGCTTTCATGGTGGGCGGTAGGGGTTTTATCCGATACTGAAACACTTTCCTTTTTTTTAATTTAATTGACTTTAAAAAATTCCATAGCATTATTTAAAAACATTTTCATTAGGTTTTCATAAAATTCCCCATGAGAATTTAAATTTCTGAAAATATACTATTTGTATCGCCCGTGCATAGGTTTACTTCACGTTACCTAAGTGAAACTAAATGGTGCTATAGTGCGACCACAAACAAAAGAGCCTCGTCCCAGAATAGCTTACACATTACCCAGCTGTAACAGACAAGCGGAGCTGGTAGCTGGCATCCCCCCCCCAAATCCAATCCACGATGCGCGAGAGGCATGCGCAGACAACGATACATGGCGCATTACTGTGGAACTCGTGGGTGGTTAGAAAATTTTACTACTAACAGAGATACAAAAGTGGGCGGTAGGTTAAAAAGGTTGACTACTCTGATCTAGAACAAACGTTAATCCTTCTAAAATAGGAGACTCCTGCCACTTACAGTTTTACTCTATTAGTAATAGTAATTCCGCCCTCGAGCTCCCTAAGCTCCAATATGCTTAGAAATAATTTTTTGACAGATATTTAAAGGAAAGAAAAATAAAATGATCTCTAGAAGTCTAAAAGATATATCATGCAAAAATACAAGATTATTACAAAGAAAGAACAAATAAAGGAAAATGTTTGTAGCTCAGGGTTGACATGAGGGGTCCTTGGTGCTCCCTGAGCTTGCTGGTTTTATTGCCCAAACTAGGTAATTGTCAGTGCTAGCAAGGAACGGGGCTTGCTCTCAGTTCATATTCTGGTGGCTTTTCCTGTTATTGTTGGTGGGGGTGGTCTTGGAGGTTCTTTGGATGGGCTGTTTGCTGTTGGCTTCTTTGGCAATTTCTTGATTGGAGTATTGTTTATTTGATTGTCGGTCTGATGTTAACCTTGGAGTTAATCTACGCTGTTGTTTCTATTGATGGCTGATTTGTCAGAGTGCCAGGCTTCTAGAAATTCCCTGGCATTTTTGGACTGGGCTTTGATTAAAAGACCATTAGGTCTTGTTTTGGGGGGATGTCTTATTTTATGGTTACCCATCCATTCCCTCCCACCATCTCTTTGCCCAGGGCCACAATGGCTTACAGGGTTTCCAAGGGCAGACACACTTTTCACCCAGACTGAGAAATGATGGAGACTGGAAGCTTCATCTGCTTGCACATGGAGCTCTTTGAAATGGAGCAATTATTTTTGTTTCAAAGCACCCCATTTGCAAGCAGAGGAAGGTTTGTCTCCTTATGGCCAAAAAGTGTTTAGGCGCCTATGGGGTGTTTGGGAGTGATTTGCTCCATTCCCAAGCACCCCATAGGTACCCAAACACTTTTTGCCTGGACAGAGAAATGGCAGAGTCTAGAAGCTTCTGCTGCTGCAAATGGGGTGCTTTGAAATGGGGTGCTTTGCCCTCTGGGCAAAAAGTGCATGGCTGAGCCAGACGGTGGCAGAGACATGGGGGGGAAAGGCAGGCAATCCCAATGCACCATCCACTCTGTCCCATCATCTCTTGGCTTGCCCACAGCTCCTCCAGGGCAAGCACCCACATGGAGCATATGGATCGCCTGCCTTCTCCCCTGCCTCTGCTTGCTGGCAGTGCCACCACACAAGTCTCGCAGGCAGCCACACAGCATATTCGGATCGCTTCTCCCCCCCTGCCTTTGCCTCCTTGCTTGGATCTATCTGCGCTGCGCCAAGGGGCCAGCAGGTTGTGGCTGCTGCCGGACACCATTGGCCTCCGGACACTTGCTGCCTCTTGTGCTGGCTACACCCATTCCCAGTCTTATTTTTGGGGTAGGGCTTATATATATCAGGCTAGGGCTTATTTTGGGGGTGGCGACAGGTATTTGTTGATGCGTTCTGCCAGTCTTCTGCACTATCCTACATGGCGGTTGTTGCACTCCTTACATTGTACGTTGAAGATGACTCCTGTTTTTTCTTCTGGTGGTGTTGGGTCTTTTCGTCTGCTTAGATTGTTTTGAAGGGCTTTAGTTGGCTTGTGTGCTATGCTGATTCCATGTGGTTATAATAGTTTGTTGATGACCTCTGAGATACTTTTGCTGTATGGCAGTGTAATTCTTTTTAGACTTTGTGTTGGTTGTATTGGGTTCAATGGCTAGGCACTTTTTGATAAAATTGCATGGATATCCATTTTGTTGAAATATGTTGTATGTTGTATGAATATGCTCTATTTTTCTTTTATGCTGTTCCGGGTTGGTACACTGTGTTTTGGCTCGTCTAAATAAAGTCCTTAGGCAGCTTTTCTTAGAAGTTAGAGAAGTTAGATTGTTGCTTTGGTAGTGGAGCACCTGGTTAGTATGGGTGGTTTTTCTGTAGACTTGCATTTCTAGTTTGCCATTGTGGTCTCGGCTGATCAGGCTGTCCAAGAAGAATAGCAAGTTGTTATTTACTTCTTCTCTAATAAACTGGATTTCTTTAAAAGTGTTATTAATGATTCTCTGGATGTTCTCTAATTGGTCGTTTTTTATTATGGTGAAGGTGCCATCTTCATATCTAATCCATATTTTTGGTTGTATTTGTGGAAGTGCTATGGCTTCTAGATGTTGCATGAGAACCTCCTCTGTAAATCCTAATGTAAATTTATTTGTTTAAATGGAATTTTCTATTTTTTACTTTAATCTTGTCTTGAATAAAATAAAAATGTAAATTAAAAATAAAAAAATTCTTAAACTCTTCCCCATCATTATAGAGATCAAGCTCAGCATCTGATAAACTTCCTTTTTAGCATACTGAATCATAATTTAAAATGCAAGAAGGCAGCTTCAATCAGATGATGGGAAAAAGCTTTGTCATCATGTTACAATCATGCTGGGAAATAATAGCTTAAATTTCCAGGTTCTGAGTTATCAGTGAGTGATTTGGCTTTTAAAAGTTTTCTGTCCAAAAATGCTGACTTGGTATCTTATCATCTGCTTCCATCTACATAACGAGAGCTGATCCACAGGAGGAGGAACTGGACCACCTTTGAGATGGTCTTTGTTGTTTAAAGTACTAATTTTGAGACATGACTAGCAGACACAGCTAATACTGTTTTATAGTCTGTGAGATTAAGAAAAGTGGTGTGACTATGATTATCATACCAGACTATGTCATACCAGAATCTGTGCTTGCAGTACAAGTTCTACAGGTCTGATTGTACGCACATTATACATTTGGATGCAGTTTTGCCTGTCATCTATTTGGATTATTTTATTTTTAAAGATAAAAATGATTCCAGTATGCCTTGGAAAGTTTCTGCTTTTAAACCAGAGAGTTGTCAAGGTTCCGAGTGATGAACCCAAACCAATCCACATTCTGAGACTTTCAGCTTTCTCAAAGGATTGTTTTATTGAGTACATCATTTCAGCACAAATGGAAATAAAACAAGCTCTAAATATTTCCCGCGGTTTCAGTATAATTAAAGAAAAGATATTCCCTCCCTCATGGTCACAGGTCACATTGTCCAATTAGGTGTTCTGGCATCTCCTTGGCAACTCCCCTCAGTCTCTGGCCAGCACCTGTTGTCGTCTGGGCTGACATTCCAGTCTTCCCCCCTTTCCGCACTGTGCACTGTGTGGCAATCTGAGAAATATAAAGATGGCTGCATCAGGCCTCAACAGTTTCAAAATTGACAAGGTTTATATCAGATAAACGTAGACATCTTTATACTCTCGACACTGGTTTTAATCTAATAGTTCAATTCTAACACAGTGGCTAAGCCAGGTGGCACTGTGTCTCATACCCACTCTGATCAAGCATTGTTATTAGTGACCATTGAGATATAGTATGCATTTGCTATTGTGTTTGTTCCAGAGAGCTGTGGCTCGATTATAGTGAGAGCTTGCACTGCTTTGTGCTTTAATATCTGTGCCACACATCTCTTCTGCAAGATTCTTTTTTGTTCCCCCTCTCTGTTCCTCAATAGTTTTTCTTTCAATATCTCCTTACATTTCCAACTGTGCCTTGGAGCTGTTGCTCATATTGGCACTTTGCCTGGTATTTTTCAGAATGAGAAGCCAAGACAACAGTAAGAAATTCCTGATTTGTCAATACATTCAGCAGTTCACAGGCCACAAGTGTTTGTGTCAAGCAGCATATGTTCTCAACCCTGTTCATGTGTAAACATTTAAGAGGGCCCTCAGATGTGTCTGGAGTGTGTTGATAGGACTTAAATGCATCTTGAAAACAAGCTTGTTATGTGTGATAATATCTGTGAAATAATGGAGGAAAGGTGCTGGGTTGCTCATTGCTTATGTATTTTGGGACAGAGTTTTTGTGTGCAGTGTGCTTTATACCTCGATCTTAAAACATAATCTATCTCAAATTGGAGTCTTAGGATTCATGTTGTTGGCAACAGTTTAGAGACAGCTAGCTCACAGCTTTATTCTGGGTTGTTGCCTCAATTTTCATATCCAGTTTCAGTCTCTCATCTCAGTATTAAACATGTCTGACCCTGCTTAGTTTTTGAGAGTTTACAGAATCTTATCTAAGTAATTGAATATCATTTCTTCCAAGTAACATATGTACATACATAGATCTATGGGCATTCAGTGTCCTTTCTTCCAAATGGATTTCCCTAGATTCTCATCCTATGTTGGCTACTTCATAATAACTTAATATTAATTATAAGTATTCAGAGTCAGTACTTGAGAATAATAAAGAAAAAAATGTGGAGATTTTTGCAAATAGTTCAAATTTGTATTTTGTTCAAGTGAAACAATTTCAAAACGTGCTGTAAAACTGGTCACAAAGATTTCAAAATTGCTTGTCATGTCTCTGTGCTTGGCAGGAAAGGGACTATCCAAGAAAATATAAATTGTGTAGACAATTTAATTCGGTAAGTAAAATGAATATAGTTGGGGGTTGGGGAGGAAAATCCTCCTGTATGCTTACAGAACATTCATAATACATTTTCCTCTATTAGATTTAAGACACTGAAAATAAAATTTGGAGCCATGTCATTAAGTACCAACCATTGGTCTCTACCTGTTCAAAAAACACTGTGAGTGCTTTCTGTCAATCATCTATCTAGATTAATACTATGCAGGCCTGGCTAGGCAATTTCTTGCTATTTAAAATGAATGACTGCCACATTACCTTGCCATTGACTGGGCTGAGTGGTTTGACAGGAGTTGAAGTTTAAAGTATCTGGCAATTGCCTAGGTGCCTATCTGTGCAGGAAATCACTAGGTTTCATTCAGAGATTTTCATAGCAGTATGACTGGAGATGCTACGTATTGAACTCTGCTTTCTATTTGCAAGGTAGCATTCTATCACTGGACTATGGTCCCAATTTTTCCCATTATGCTGGAAAATCAACCTAGCACCAGTTCTGCTGCAAATATATTTTAGGGGTGGGGGAAAGGGGGTGTATTCTAAAAAGCCCATCTAGTGAATCAGCCAGGAACAGATTTTAATTTGGATTTGTGAGGTTCCAAATATGTGACCACTATATTACATTATGTTTTTGCTGTCCATAGAAGGAAATTTAGTCTGTGCAGATATGAAGAGGTGAAGTTTCACTCCATCAATAGGAGGTCAGAGTTTAAAAGAAATTCACAGTGTGGTTGCTGCGCTCAGCTTTTAAAACTGCAGTGTTCAGAGTTCAGGAAGTCTTGTGACAAGATCAGCCTCAAGATCAGGGGCTTATTTTCTCCATTCTACCTCTACTCCAGAGAAGCAACACAGCTTTTGCCCTTGGTCTTCTGAGCCTCTGTGACCCTATTCAGACAACTCACCCATCTCAATGAAATACATGGTGTTCGAGCATCAGTGGTATTACTTTGTGTTTTGCTTTATGATGGAAAGGAGTTGTAACACCCTGGGGCTCTAGCTGTGGTTACTGGTAAGTGGGCTTCAGAGGAAGTGAAATAAAGGGAGGGAAAGAAGGAAGGGAGTTGTAATGTAACAAGAAATTTAACATTTTGCTAAGTATTGTGGGGAATCAAGTTCCTAGGAATTTTGGAGAAGTCATTAAAAGTATGTTTACACATATCCAGATCTAGACAAGAAATGAGATTTGGGGTGGTGAAAAAAATTTATTATTGGTTGGGTTTTGGGATAAACTATATAGGGCAATTCACATTTACTTGAGTCACCTGGAACTGTTGCTTCGTAAATGTGTTTCTGTGGCTAACTTATGTTCTGCTTATGATGTTGTGGCACCTCCATGTTTTAGGCCACTTTCTTTTGTTCTTCTTAGGGGAGAGAGGTATTATTACTGACCATTAAAAGCTTTATTAAGAAGAACCAAAAGGTTGTCTAATCAAGCAGTCAATAATAAGCCAGGTTTTTTAGTCATTACCGTCATGGAAAATATTTCTTCTTATATTCTTCACAAATAAAGATTCTTTTGTCACAACTCAGCAAATCTAAACTGTAGGGATCATGAGGAAGGAAAATTGTTGGAAGGACAGTTGGTAAGATCTTGCCAACTGTTCTCTCCCCATCTGTACTCAAATGTATATTCACTCACCAATATCTACTTTTGGGTAAATAAGTAGGAAAGTGACACATAGGCCAGACTATTTATCTGTATTCTCAGATATGATCAGTATGTTTTGCTTATGTGAAGCTCTGGTAAAAATTCTACTCTGTTTATTTTTCCTCAGTCTATCATGTGATGTCAGCGTGAGACAGAAGCAAAGACAGACATGCATTCCAACCACACAACTAATAATGGCTGCCGAGCACAGGAAGTTAGACAGGTGAGTACAGATTCCTGAACTGATAGCTGGAAATAAGGCTGTTTTGGATGTAGGGACATGTCCAGTTGGTGAAGAAATTCATCAGATTAAAGAGCTGAGTTTAACATGGAAATGATATAATTTCTAAGGATGGATGGTATACAGGTAGTTTTTGACATACAACCATTAGTTAAGTGAACTTTCAAAGTTACAATAGTATTGAAAATGTGACTAATGAATAGTTTTCACACTTAAAACCATTGTAGCATCCCCATGGTCACATGATCAAGATTTGGGCACTTGGCCACTGACATGTCCTTATGATGGTTGCACTGTTCTGTAGTCATATGATCACTGTAACCTTCCCAGCTGGCTTCTGACAAGCAAAACATGGAGGAAGCCAGATTCACTTGAAAACCACAGTGATTCACTGAACAACAATAGCAAAAGAGATTGTAAAAGATAGTGCAACTTACTTAATTACTATATTGCCGTGATGGCAAACCTATAGCACGCGTGCCAGAGGTGGCACGCAGAGCCCTCTCCATGGGCACGTGCGCCGTCGCCAACTGCTCTTCTGGGCTATGGTGCATGCGCACACCAGAACCCAGAAGAAACCAGCTGGCCGCCGGAACTCAGAAGAGTACATGCGCACCTGCCAGCTGCTCTCTTCCGGGTTCTGACGCACACGCACATGCTCCCGTTTCGGCACTCGGTGTCAAAAAGGTTAACCATCACTGCTATATTGCTTAGCAACAGAAATTGTGGGTTCAATTGTGTTCGTAAGTCAAAGAGGTTGCTATTTCTGTCAATTATACATAATTCAATCTTAAAGATCTGCTCTGGGATTTATTCTGGACACAGCACACTGTGTCACCTTCCAGTTTTCAAAGCAAACCTGCACATTATTGATAGTTATTAATACCAATTAGTACTAATTGGTATTGCTAATTAGTAGTTATTCTCTAATTTTCTTATGTTCCAATTAATACCTTCATTTATTTTCCTCTAAAACCCATCTTCATCATCTAAACCACCCTTTTTTTATAACACTATTATTAGAGGTCATTGTTGCTTTCTGAGTTTGTTTTCTTGCAGCTAGTTTCTTACCCAAACTAGGCAATATCATCAGTGCTAGTAAGGAGTGGGGCTTGCTCTCAGTTTATATTCTGGGGCCTTATCCTGTCGTTGTTGGTGGGTGTGGTTTTAGAGGTTCTTTTGTTGAGCTGTTTACTGTAGACTTGTTTGCAGTTCCTTGATTGAGGTGTTGTTTACTTGATTGTTGGCCTGATGTTAATCTTGGAGTTAACCTATGCTTATCTGGGTGCTGACTGCTGGTGGGGACGTGTTTTGGTCTTTTTGGTCTTTTTTTGGCTTGTTGAATGCCTCTTTTGCATAGTATATAGATATTGTTTATGTCTGTGTGTCTATTAATGGCTAACTTGTCAGACTGCTAGATTTCTAAAAATTTCCTAGTGTGTTTGGACTTGGCTTGGTATAGGATGGTCACAGTTTTCCACCTACACCAACCGAGTGCTCCACTACCAAAGCAACAACCCAATCTCCCACAAGAGACGTGAGTAAGATGGGAAAAGGGAACAAAGGGACTATTATGTTACTGGGCTTCAACATTAAGACAGAGGAAAACGAAGAAAATTGCAGTATGAGGATACAGTGTGAACAGGGAAAATTAAGTATGATTACAAAATTTGTCTTCCCCACCACCACTTTTTTTTTAATTTTATTACCTGTTAATAAAAACAACTGGTTTTCCAATAGAATTGTACTGGAACTTTGGAAAGAAATGGAAGCTGGTTAAAACATGTTGCTGAATGTGGTATTTTAAAAATCAGCTCCAAGTGAAGCATTTTGCATAACTTGAAAGAATAGATATTGGAAATAGTGCTTTTAGGCTGCATCACCATTAAGAAAATAAGAGCCAGGGATACTGGCTCTTATTGAAATGTCTTTAATCAACTTCCTTTCTTCTGCTTCAAGAGATCATTCATAATATAATAATTTTTAAAAGTATTTTTATTATCTGAGACCAAATTTTGAATGTTTCCAACACATGCTGTATCAACATTAAAGCAAATGATCCATTTCAAACAAGACTTAGTTTATTTGCTGTATTATTATTTTTCAGATACTTTCTATTTTTTAGCATCTTTCTTGAACTGCATTGCCCAGACTTTATTACTATATTCACCCATTGAGATCTGCCAGTATTTGCATAGTATTAATAGTAATTTGGAAGTGGGATGGTTTATTTAATCTTGGTACAACCTAAGACATCTTGTATTTATGTTACTTTAGTTGATCAAGAAGCAGCTGGTGAATTCCATCAAGGCCCTGCAGAAGAATTATGTGACCTCTGATGCGCTTGTAACAAGTGAGGATCAAGATGCTAATACTCTTTGTTGTGTATTGGAGGCTGTGTTTGTGCATGGTTTGAACACTAAGCACATCAAAGCAGAGGTTGGCACAAAAGGGAGAAAACATGGAGAGCGACGACTTCCTCAGCCAGTGTTTTGGACTCTGCTAAAATCTATTACTCACAGGTGAGACTCAGAAATGCTGCAATTTTGATTTGGGAAGTTACAATAGTGTTCAATGTTTATTTACATGGTATGTATATAGTATGATGCAAGAATAAGATTTTTGGGTGCAGAAAATCATTTGATGTGTGGAATGCTAGAGAACTTGATTAAAAAAACCCCATGGTGTAATTATATGTGCCTCAGTTATCTCTTGATGGGGCAGCAAAATGGCTCATTGGTTAAAACAGGGGTGTCAAACTCAGTTTCATTGAGGGCCACATCAGCATTATAGTTGCCTTCAAAGGGCCAGTAGCCTGGTTGCCGCAACTAGGTGGGCGTGGCAGCTCTGCTCCACTCATTGGGTGCAGCTCATTGGTGGGTTTTTACCAGTTCACCCCATTTTGGGCGAACCAGTAGTGGTGGTGGTGGGAGGCTCTGTCCACCTGCCCGGACGTCATTACAGACACTCTGCACATGCACGGAAGGTTCTGCGTGTGCACAGAAATGCTGCACGGGCGCACTCCCTGTTCCGAACCAGTAGCAAAGGTAAGAGGAACCCACTACTGGTGCAGCTGACTCAGAATGGCTAGATGAGGACAGAACAAGTCACACTGGCTTGAAACAATTTGATGCCCCACAAGATCCTCGCCTCCCCAAAGTGCTGGCAGCCAAGCACGCATGCACACCCCATTCCAAGTTTGGGGACTTTTACCCACAGAAGAAGGAGAACCCTTCTCCCCAAGCCCAGACATGATTCGTAGTTTGTAAGTCAGATATGGATAAAAGTTTCCAAGCTTGGAATTGTGTGTGTGTGCATGTGTGTGTATGTGTATGTATGCGTGTGTGCATGTGCATGTGCACAGCATGCCAAGGGAGACGTTCTTCTCCCAATCCCAGACGTTATAGGCATTTCCCCTTTCCAGCAAAGGAGAAGGAGGAGGATGCTGCATGTGGAAGCATAGAGAGAAAGTTTGCAAGAAGCAGTTCCCTCCAACTGACAGATCTCTAGAGAGCAAGAGAAGGAGGCAGGGGAGCAGCACTCCCTGGTTCTGCATGAGGAAGGCTGGCTGTTCTCCCAAGAGAATCCCCATTTCCAAACATATGTGGTAAGAATGCCAGCTTCTTGGGGCAGCCTTTCCTCATGCAGCTTCCCTTCCACTCCTTCCTCCTCTCCAGAGATCTGTCAAGGCAGAAGTTGGACTCAGAGGAAACTGCTTCCTGCAAACTTTCTCTTCCACAATTCCATACACAGCAGTGTCATCCTCTGCCTCCTGTGGGAGGCCAGGCAAGGTTGGAAAGGAAGATCCAGAGGTTTCTAGTGGAGGAAGATGAGACTAGGGCAAGCACCAACGTCTAGTCCTCACCGCCCTTCTCAGGCCACACAGAGGACCCTGAACATTGGCGCAGGCTGCCCAGAGCTCTGGGCAGCAGAGGGCAAGCACCCAGCCCAGTCCTCAAGCTTCCAGGGCACCAAGGCACTGGGACCCCGCAGCCCAGCCCAGCCCCGCTTCCCCAAGGGGGCGCCCAGCTGCGCTTACTTCCTCCTTGAGACTGCTGCTTCTGTGCTTGCTCTTCTTGGCCAGGTTGCTCATGATAGGTTCAGGAGAGCAAAGTAGATGGGTCAGAGGGAGGCCCACAGTCTCTCCACACAAGGAGACATGGCTTTGTAAACAAAGCATCCTCAGTGATGGGAGACCACCAAGAGAGGTCAGGAGGAGGGGACAAGGGCAGAGAAAGGGCAGCAGGGCTGTTGGTGGCCAAGTGCTAAGGTAGGACTTCCCTCAGACTCTCCCTCTGTCTCATTCCAATCTCCTTCCTTCCTTCCTTCCCTCCCTTCCTCCTTTTCATTCCCATCTCCTTCCTCCCTCCCTTCCTCCCTCCCTCCCTCCCACCACAGGAAGGAAGAGGGAAGAGAGTATAGTTGTGGCTTTCCCATGCGGGGGCAGAGCCAGGCCCGGTGAAAGGGAAGCCTTGCGGGCTGTGAAGCCAGGCCAGCGCAGACCAAGGAGGCAGCAGGGGCGCTGTTGCCTGATGCAGCACTGCTGGGGCTCTATGTGCTGCTCTACTACAACTTTGTGGCAGCCATCCGGGCAGGAATACGATCAGCCTTAGATCTGACCCATAGAGACATGCACCTACAGGATGGATTGGGGACTAGGTGGCAGGGGCCGGCCCCTCTCTGTGTCCAGGGTAGCCCCTCAGGCCACATCTAATTTGGCCCGTAGGTCTTGTGTTTGACATGTCTGCCCTAGTTCTTTCCAACCTAGCCATTCAAAAGCATGCAAATGTAAGTAGATAAATAGGTACCACTTCAATAGGAAGATAACCGCTCCATGACATCATGCTGGCCACAAGATCACCGAAATGTCTTTGGGAAGTAATGGCACAATAACTATTGAAATGGAAGATAAGCACTGCCCATTATCATTGGCAACAATTAGTGGAGTAAAAACCAGAGGGACTCCTTACCATTTTACCTCTTGATGTTTTCATTAAACAAGAATGCCTCAAACCCAACTTTTACCACTTGCTAAACCTGTGCTTTCTCTTGTCTTTGGGAACTGTCCTTTTAATGGATGTTGTATTTTCCCTTCCATGGCTATTTCTTCTTTTTCAGAAACATAATTTCTGAGCTGGAAAACTTGGTCTTCATCAATACAGATGTGGGGCGTTGTCGTTCGTGGTTGAGGCTGGCTCTGAATGATGGCCTGATGGAGTGTTACCTAAAACTCTTGCTTCATGAAAAGTCTCAACTCTCTGAATATTACCATTCACCTGCTCTGCTTCTGGATACTGAGGAGGTTGAATTTCTCCTCAGTTATCTGCAGGGCTTGTCTTCTCTGGCTTTTAACCTCTCCTATAAGTCAGCAGTATTGAACGAGTGGACCATCACACCTTTATCCTTGTCAGGCCTTTGCCCTGCCTGGGAACTGTTGGATCCTCTTGTGGGGCTGGAATCTCAAAGAAAGGAGTCCCTTAGTTTTCTCTCACAATCTTCTGGCTCTGATGAAGTTGAAGCTCACCCAGCCATCCTGCCTGTCCCTAAAAGTCAACAGGCAGATAAACTCACAGCTTCCAACTTGAGCATCAGCACAACTGGTTCCTCACAGCTCTCTTCCAGCCTTGACTCTGACATTCTCGTCCCAGCCAATTCTCCCAGCACCACCAGCCCAGCTACAGAGAAAGAGCCCATCTCCAATGACTCTGAAGTTGACACGACGACAGCAGCAGCAGACTTGGACCAGGACCTCCAAGAGTGAGTATGATAGTGAAAGTGATATGTCACATAATATCTTAACTCTGCAAAAATGAAAGCAGAAGTTTAATGGGATTCAGCATAATACTAAAATAACAATTCCTGGATTCTTAATAATGTGCTTGCATATCAATATGGGAAATCACCCTGTATATCTCTTCTGCCTTTTTTCTAAGCCTCAGATAGAGGCTTGCTCAGAAGGCTCGCTTCTCCTGTCATTGGTCCTGTTTCTGCGATTTTTCTTTGACCACGTATGTGGTGCTCCCTTGGTTAAGCAATTTTTCCATTTCATTCATGATAACTGTTCTGATTTTCTTTTCAGCATTTATGTTACATCACAGAAGCATAATCGGTAGTTCTTGGGGTTTTTAATAGTTAGTATGTTACATTATCTACAAACAAACATTGGAAGTGTTTAACGTTTATATATGACGGTAAGAGTTTATTAATTATAGGTTTGATAATGGCACCATTTTCAGAGCTTGAGAAAGCTGTAGTCTTGTCTGGATGATTCACTCAATAAATCCACAACCAAGGAGCAATTTGAACACAAGGCCAATTTCCTATATATTTTGTCTGGACCTAGAAGCTTCACTCTCAAAATACTGTGTGTGCTGGATATTTAATTTGTCTATTCTAATCCTTTAGATTAGGGGTGTCAAACTGGCAGCCTCTGGGCCGGTTGCGTCACACACAGGCCACACCCACTGCAGCTCCACAGAGAGGGGAAATGTTGCGATACATCACGTGATGTCAACATGACGTGGCAAGTTTGACACCGGTGCTCTAGACCAACTTAACACATAGTATAGAATGCATCAATTCTGTTCATGTATTAAAAGAGTTTATTTTGATGCTTGAAAGAGCAAATTAACAGTTATTGAATGCGTTGAATTATATGTGACTAAACCTCAGTCATCTTTGATACCTTATCTCTGGACTCCATGTGGTACATTGAAAGATAGAATTACTGGAGATGATTTTTCTCTTGCAAATGTTTTAAATCTTTATATTTCTTTCCAGAGTGTTAGCAGAATTTACCAGGACACAGAGAAAGTTGGAATCTGTAGGAGTTCATGAAGCACCCATTGTCTCTCAGTCTTCCTCACCAGCGTGCCCCTGCCCTGCCACCAATTTCTGCACTGTGCACCTTCCTCAAACTGTAATGGCAAAAGATCCTGTTGACTTCATGCTACCTGCAATAATGACTAATTCACAGCTTCCCAATTTACCTAAGAGTGGAGAAACTGTTAGTAGTACCAGTGTCCAACAGACATCAATGCTAGCCACAATAACTGTGACCAAAGAACCTGTGGATGTGACCCAAATTCATTGCAACATCAAGAGAGGAGCTAAAACCTGGAGCAATGAAGTCAATGGTTATGAAGGAAGCCTTCCAGGAACAGACCAGCTTCTTTCACCAGTCTCACCAGTGGTCTGCCCTGTAAGGATTACTTGTTCTGTTTTGTAATGTTTTGTTTGTTTTGAAGCTTCTGAAGCTCTTTCTGGCCACATTGCCAAAAATCGGCAATAACACTGGTAAAAGAGTCAGCCTAGTTCTCTATTGTTTTGAAATGTGGAATACATGAAACACTTTAATGTAATTCTAGAATAAGCTTAAGATGATTTTTAAAAAATAAAGCTTAATAAAGCAAGGGGAAATCCTGGCTTGGCTAGATTGCCTTGTCTGGTGAGGCTTTTGGCTCTCCTCAAATAATTAAGGTGGTCCTTGGCCATCCTTTGTATTTCTACCATAGTTCAATAAGTTCTGGAAGGTTAAGTACAATAAGTACAAATAAGTACAAATGTTGCCCAAATTTGTACTTCTGGCATGCCAAATAGACATTCATTTTCAGTAGCTTCCCAAAAGCATTAATTTTTTCTTAATTATTTTTTTGAATAATTGAATGAAGCAGCCCATTGGAAGTTTAACGTTTATATATGACGGTAAGAGTTTATTAATTATAGGTTTGATAATGGCACCATTTTCAGAGCTTGAGAAAGCTGTAGTCTTGTCTGGATGATTCACTCAATAAATCCACAACCAAGGAGCAATTTGAACACAAGGCCAATTTCCTATATATTTTGTCTGGACCTAGAAGCTTCACTCTCAAAATACTGTGTGTGCTGGATATTTAATTTGTCTATTCTAATCCTTTAGATTAGGGGTGTCAAACTGGCAGCCTCTGGGCCGGTTGCGTCACACACAGGCCACACCCACTGCAGCTCCACAGAGAGGGGAAATGTTGCGATACATCACGTGATGTCAACATGACGTGGCAAGTTTGACACCGGTGCTCTAGACCAACTTAACACATAGTATAGAATGCATCAATTCTGTTCATGTATTAAAAGAGTTTATTTTGATGCTTGAAAGAGCAAATTAACAGTTATTGAATGCGTTGAATTATATGTGACTAAACCTCAGTCATCTTTGATACCTTATCTCTGGACTCCATGTGGTACATTGAAAGATAGAATTACTGGAGATGATTTTTCTCTTGCAAATGTTTTAAATCTTTATATTTCTTTCCAGAGTGTTAGCAGAATTTACCAGGACACAGAGAAAGTTGGAATCTGTAGGAGTTCATGAAGCACCCATTGTCTTTCAGTCTTCCCCACCAGCGTGCCCCTGCCCTGCCACCAGTTTCTGCACTGTGCACCTTCCTCAAACTGTAATGGCAAAAGATCCTGTTGACCTCATGCTACCTGCAATAATGACTAATTCACAGCTTCCCAATTTACCTAAGAGTGGAGAAACTGTTAGTAGTACCAGTGTCCAACAGACATCAATGCTAGCCACAATAACTGTGACCAAAGAACCTGTGGATGTGACCCAAATTCATTGCAACATCAAGAGAGGAGCTAAAACCTGGAGCAATGAAGTCAATGGTTTTGAAGGAAGCCTTCCAGGAACAGACCAGCTTCTTTCACCAGTCTCACCAGTGGTCTGCCCTGTAAGGATTACTTGTTCTGTTCTGTAATGTTTTGTTTGTTTTGAAGCTTCTGGAGCTCTTTCTGGCCACATTGCCAAAAATCGGCAATAACACTGGTAAAAGAGTCAGCCTAGTTCTCTATTGTTTTGAAATGTGGAATACATGAAACACTTTAATGTAATTCTAGAATAAGCTTAAGATGATTTTTAAAAAATAAAGCTTAATAAAGCAAGGGGAAATCCTGGCTTGGCTAGATTGCCTGTCTGGTGAGGCTTTTGGCTCTCCTCAAATAATTAAGGTGGTCCTTGGCCATCCTTTGTATTTCTACCATAGTTCAATAAGTTCTGGAAGGTTAAGTACAAATAAGTACAAATGTTGCCCAAATTTGTACTTCTGGCATGCCAAATAGACATTCATTTTCAGTAGCTTCCCAAAAGCATTAATTTTTTCTTAATTATTTTTTTGAATAATTGAATGAAGCAGCCCATTGGAAGTTGAGTCAATTGTTTATCATGGGATATTATTTCCTTGTTTGGGGACCTAAAAACATCACTGTATCTCCCTACATTTTTTTTAATTGGTATTTAATGAACTATGATTAACAAACACTGTCAGGTAACTAAATTAACACAAAACCAAGATGAAAAAAAGATATGGAAACTAAAAACCGATCTACTTAAATACAAATAGACACTTACTGTACCTGTACAAATTTATCATACAGGTAAAACATTGATCAAGAAGTTCCTTTACAGCTCCGGAAATGCTTTTCCTGCAGCTGCACTGAAACTTCCTGTTCTTGGCTTCATTTCCTCCTAGCTACAGTGCCTTATTCCTGGCTTGGAGCCAGTCTGTATGTCATTGTCTGTGGCCAATAAGGCCCCCCTAATACATGATCTGATTCAGGGGGGTGCCGCGGATATTATAGGCGTTACGGAGACCTGGTTGGGCACTGAAGGGGGTGTGCCCCTGGTCGAGATGTGCCCACCGGGTTTCCGTGCATTCCATCAGCCGAGGGCCCAGGGTAGGGGTGGAGGGGTGGAGGTTGCTATCAAAGAGAGTCTAGAGCCGAGGGAGACCACTGTACCTCAGATTGCCGGGTGTGAATCCCTCTTTGTGAGGTGGGGTCATAGATGTCAGATGGGCTTGCTGGTCGCGTACCTGGCTCCTTGCTGCGTGACAGCTGCCCTGCCCGAGCTCCTAGAGGTGCTTGCCAGGGTGGCAGTGGAGAGCCCCAGACTTTTAGTCATGGGGGACTTTAACCTGCTATCTGCCGGTCGTCATCGACGGTAGCTCGGGAGTTCTTGGCTTCCATGACGGCCTTGGACCTGACTCAAGTAGTGGATGGCCCCACTCACATCGGGGGTGGCACACTGGACCTGATTTTTGTCTCTGGTCAGTGGTTGAGAGATCTGGACTTAAAGGAAATAGTCATTGAACCTTTGTCATGGTCAGATCACTCTCTCCTTCGCCTGGACTTTCTGACCGCTACCCAACACCGCAGGGAGACGGAACCATTACGTTGGTACCGTCCCAGGCGCCTGATGGACCCAGAGAGGTTTCGGACGGAGCTTGGGCCACTTCCTGAGGGTCTGGCTCACGGCACGGCAGAGGAACTAGCTGCAGCCTGGGAACGGGCTGCGGCTGGGGCTTTAGACCGTGTCGTGCCTTTGCGGCCTCTGACCCGGCGCAGATCCCAACCGGCTCCTTGGTTCTCCGAGGAGCTGAGGGGGATGAAACGCCGGAGAAGACGCCTAGAGAGTTCCTGGAGGTCCAGCCGTTCAGAGGCTGATCGGACACTAGTTAGATCCTATACTAGGACCTACCTAGTGGCACTGAGGGAAGCGAGGCGTTGCTACCCCCCCTCCCTCATTGCGTCGGCAGATAACCGCCCAGCTGCCCTGTTTCGGGTGACCCGCTCCCTCCTTCACCAGGGGGAGCGGGATGACCCGTTGCAGGGACGTGCTGAGGAGTTTAACGGTTATCTATACGATAAAATCGTTCAGCTTAGGGACGGTCTGGACCAAAATTGTGGCGATTGGGACGGGGCATCTGAGGACGGTCTTGGTGATGTTGTTTGGGATGAGTTTGACCCTGTGACTCCCGAGGACATGGACAGGTTGCTGGGTAGATTGAATGCCACCACATGTTTACTGGACCCGTGCCCCTCCTGGCTGGTGCTGGCCACTCAGGAGGTGACACGAGGCTGGCTCCAGGGGATTACGAGTGCTTCCTTGTTGGAGGGCGTCTTTCCGGCCGCCTTGAAAGAGGCGGTGGTGAGGCCCTCCTCAAGAAGCCTTCCTGGACCCGGCTGTTTTAGGTAATTATCATCAGTCTCCAACCCGCTCATGGCGAAGGTTGTAGAGAGTGTGGTGGCATATCAGTTCCCCTGCACCTGGAGGAAACTGTGTATCTAGACCTGTTCCAGTCCGGCTTCCGGCCCGGTTACAGCACTGAGACGGCTTTGGTCGCATTGGTGGATGATCTCTGGAGGGCCAGAGATAGGGGTTATTCCTCTGCCCTGGTCCTATTAGACCTCTCAGCGGCTTTCGATACCATCGACCATGGTATCCTGCTGCGCCGGTTGGAGGGATTGGGAGTGGAGGCACCGTTTATCGGTGGTTCTCCTCCTATCTCTCCGACCGGTCGCAGACGGTGTTGACGGGGGCAGAGGTCACCCGCGGCGCCTCACTTGTGGGGTGCCGCGGGGTCGATTCTCTCGCCTTCTGTTCAACATCTATATGAAGCCGCTGGGTGAGATCATCAGTGGCTTCGTGTGAGGTACCAGCTGTACGCTGATGACACCCAGCTGTACTTTTCCACACCGGCCACCCCAATGAAGCTATCAAGTGCTGTCCCGGTGTTTGGAAGCCGACGGGTCTGGATGGGGAGAAACAGGCTCAAGCTCAATCCTCCAAGACGGAGTGGCTGTGGATGCCGGCATCCCGGTACAGTCAGCTGAGTCCGCGGCTGACTGTCGGGAGCGGGTCATTGGCCCCGATGGAGAGGGTGCGCAATTTGGGCGTTCTCCTGGATGAACGGCTGTCTTTTGAAGACCACTTGACGGCCGTCTCCAGGAGAGCTTTCCACCAGGTCCGCCTGGTGCGCCAGTTGCACCCCTTTCTAGAGCGGGATGCCTTGTGCACAGTCACTCACGCCCTTGTGACGTCTCGTCTGGACTACTGCAATGCTCTCTACATGGGGCTCCCCTTGAGGGGCATCCGGAGGCTACAGTTAGTCCAGAATGCAGCTGCACGGGTGGTAGAGGAGCCCCGTGGCTCCCGAGTGACACCTATCCTGCGAGGCTGCACTGGCTACCTGTGGCCTTCGGGTGCGCATCAAGGTGTTGGTGAACGTCTTTAAAGCGCTCCATGGCATAGGGCCGGGTTACTTACGGGACCGCCTGCTGCTACCGAATACCTCTCACCGACCCGTGCGCTCTCACAGAGAGGGACTCCTCAGGGTGCCGTCGGCGCGACAGTGTCGTCTGGCGACACCCAGGGGAAGGGCCTTCTCTGGGGGCTCCCACCTCTGGAACGAACTCCCCAGGACTTCGTCAACTTCGGACCTCCGAACCTTTCGCATGAGCTTAAAACCCACTTATTCATCTGCGCTGGACTGGGTTAGTTTTTTAAGTTTATGGGTTTTAATGGGTTTTAGTCCTAAATTTTAATCGTGGCCAATTTAATAAGTTTTTTAACTGTATTTTAATTGTATTTATAGTGTATTGTGTATTTTTACTTGGCTGTGAACTGCCCTGAGTCCTTCGGGAGAAGGGCGGTATACAAATTTAAATAATAAATAATAAATAAATAATAAAATAGTTCATAGGAAATGATGTCACCTTTCCCAGATCACTTTTCCCAAATATCACCCATCTATTCCACTGGCATCCAGAAGAAAAAATGTGGAATACCTTTGTAAGACCGTGCCTAATTCTTTCCCAGGTGTTCCCAAATTTCTGTAATAATTATTCCTGATGATAGGAAAATTTAAAAAAAACAGTTTCAGTTTTATTTATATTTCTGTGTGTATATGTATGTATTTAAAGTATTCAAAATTAATAGAATTTTAAAAATTAAATAGTAATTTGTCACAGGCTGAATTTTTAAAAGAGAGTTATTTAAATTGGATGGCCATTTTTCTTGGTGCTTTAAATGGTAAGTTTGGATTATGTTTTTTTTCCAACTGATCTGTCTATCCAAAGGCAATAATGATAATTACCTGTATTTATAGTGCAAACTCTCAGGTCAAGTCATTTAACATAATACTCAATTAGAAGATGGCTGCTTTGTGGTCACTTGCAAGAAAAATCTCTAACAAGGATATTGCTATCATTGAACTTGAATTTTATTCCTATTGAAATCTAGTAAAGTTCAGAATCATCCCACCATTCTTTCCACATTTCTTAATCACTGTCCTTCTTTTCACCTGTTCTTGCTCCACCATCAAATCTGAGCAATGTCAAAAATAAATTCATTCTGTGCAGACTTCCATGATAGCAATAAGAGGATGCTGTCCTTCAAAGGACAATATTTTCTTGCATCAGCCCAGCCGCTTGAATTCAATAAAGTCAAAACCAGAAGACTAGCTTGTTCTGGTAATAGCACAAATGTTATCTTGCTTCTTTATTATTTCCCAACAGAAAAGAAGCTGGATCACTGAGGATGATTTTTACCTTCCTTCCCCTCCTGAGGAAACAGAAAAAAGTCTCTCCAGTTCTCCCAGCACTTCACTGGAGAGGCTTACCGGTAGCCATTCTGCCATGCCATTGAGAGTCCCAGATCCAGGCGAGCTCTCTGTATCCTCAGCAGAGCTCAGCAAACCTAAACTGTCTCCTGGAAGGGAGCTGAAGGGCTTTAGTGTTGTTCATCGGAGACAAATAGGTAACTTGTGTTTTGATTAAGGGAGAAAGGATGAAGTAGAATGGGAGGAGAGATTTCTATGGTGGTTCAAAGAATTTAGAGTAATAGAAGCATCATCCATTTTTGCTGCTTTACAGAAATATCATTTGTGCTAAAGAATGCATAAAGCTATTCCTCTCCTCACTTGTAGGTCTTTCCAATCCATTTCGGGGTCTGCTGAAGTTGGGAACCCTGGAACGTCGAGGAGCTATGGGCATCTGGAAAGAGTTTTTCTGTGAGCTCTCTCCTCTAGAGTTGCGGCTATTTGTAGACTATGAGAATCGAGTGTGTGTAGAAAACTGTTCTCTGCTGAGATGTGAGTCCTTAGGATGGGCTCACAGTGATGGGCGCTTTGAGCTAGTCTTTTCCAACAAACGATTGTATCTTCGGGCTTCCTCTCGGGATGAAGCAGAGGACTGGTTGGACCGGCTGCATGAGGCCGTAAAAAAGTATAGGCTACAGCAGGATGAAGGATGGGAAACTCTAGACTACCCTGAGGCTGCAGAGGATTCTGAGGATTTCTTTGGAGGTGGACCACCTGGTGACTTGCCTTCCTTCTCGGGTTACAATAGAACTGGCCCAACTGAGTTGGACTGGTCATGTGCCTTGAAACCCGAGTTAGATGCAGTCAAGGAATCCGTCCTGTACCTGGAAGTTGAAAAAGCATGGGTCCCTTTGGTATTCTCCTTGTCCTTAGAAGCCTTGAAATGCTTCAAAGCCAGAAATGATAAAAAGATACTGAACAACAGCTTTGGAATTGAGACCATCCAGGATATCCTGCCAGATGTGAGCCTGGGTGGACCTGCGTTCTTCAAGATCATCACTTCAAAAGCAGTACTGAAGCTGAGAGCTGAGAACGCAGAGGAGGCAACTGATTGGCGAGACCTGGTCCGCCGAGTGCTCATGTCCTACTTGGAAATGGCAGAGGAGGCCCTCACGCTTGGGGGCAACCTGGATGGCAATTCACAGGCAATCCTGAAGAATACTGTTAAGGAACACGGATACTTGCTGCAGTATCTGGTTGCCATCCCCATGGAGAAAGGCCTGGACTACCAAAGTTTCATATGTGCAGGTAGGGATGTATAGCTCCTTGCAAAAAGTTAACTTACAGAAAGCCTTTTTTAGTAAGTTAAAATGTATTTTCTCTTCCAATTAAACAACTAAGATTGAGGATTTTACTTCTGCATGTTTTTACTTGTACTTAATGTGATTTTAGAACACAAGATATTGGTGGTCTTTGTTATATGCAGCTTTAACAGTAACATAACTCCAGTTTAATCATGGGTAGTGGTAAGTCATTGAAACATGAAAGTCTTAAACATTATTACTGTAAGCCTTTGTTTCACTAGATCTCTTAATTCTTCTTATGACCAAATTTTAATTTAACTAATAGAAATAACAAGAAATTCTTAAGCTGCGATAACTGAGGGAGGGCGGGGGCAGTCCTGAAATGTCTGATTGTTCTGGTTTTTGTTTGTAATTGATTCATTTTGAATGCCAAAACTACACTTTGTTTTCAGGGCTATTGTTATGTCCCCTCCCAACCACAACCCAAAAAGACACACGAGCTGACTTTCCTTGCCAGCAATTTACTCTGAAAACAGATAACAGTCCTGGCTACGAACTTGCGATTGCCTGCCAAGTTCTTCTCAGACCAGCGTAATTTGCAGTTCAGGAATAAACAGAAGTCAAAGTATGAATCACAAAATAACACAGCCAAAACTCCCAAAAGTCAGTCTTTGTCCATCACGGAGCCCAAAGGCAGTTCTGCCCACTTTTATACCCTGTGGGATATGGCTCCATGACTCAGCACTCTCTGGGCCGGCCCCTCCTTTCCTTTTGCTGCGCACGCTTCACTCGGTGTCGCTGCCTTGCGTCTAACCACAATTGATTCTCCTCAGCTGGCTCTTGGAGCTCTGCCAGGGAGGAGGAGGAGGGGTCAGGGGAAAGAGGCCGTGTCAGCTCCTCCTCCTCCACCTGGCCTGCTTCTGGAATCTGGAGCGGAGCCAGAGAGGAAGATTCTGCAGAGGGAAGCCCTGGCTGAATCACTCTCAGCCAGGAGGTCTGACTCATGGGGTGCAATAGACACAACAGCTATGTGCCAAAGAAAATGGCAAAGTAAAGTTTGAAAAATTGTAAAGGCGCATGCATAGATTATTGGAAGTGACTTTGTGTATCTCTGATTAACATGAACTCATCTCTGACTCAATAAGCTGGCCTATTTACAGTTCAGCGGTTATAAGTCCACAGGAAGAAAGATGTAGGAAGATCAGGCAATGTGTGACAGGCAGGTCTGATGAGCAAATGCAGTTTGTGAAGTCATCTGTGGATATTGTTCTCTAGTTCAGGGGTCTCCAACCTTTCGGACCTCAGGGACCACTAAATTCATAATTTTAAATCCTGTGGACCACTAATATGATCTGCTTAATGACCAGCTGGGTGGGTGTGGCTAGGTAGTCATATGACCGGGTGGCCATGACCAACTTGATGTCACTCACATTGAGGGGCACCTCACTGGCTTCTACTCACCCCTCCCCTCCTACCCACTCCTCCCCTGCCTGGCCAGGCTTCTTAGGGCCCCAACAGGAAGCAGTTGTTGAAGCTAAGCACCATGAGAAAGAGTTGGCAAAACAGCTGGCTCAGTTCAAATTGGATCTGACTGAGAAGGAGGCTCAGCAGAAGCACCTCATTGAGGACTAGGAGCATAGGCTTTCCAAGCAGAGGGAAGACCTGCAGGAGTGCAAGGCCAGGTACCTGTGCTTGGAGGCTCAGCGGGTTGAGATGGTCAGCCAGTTCCAGGCCATGATGCAGTCCCACTAGAACAAGGCCCTCTGACTCTTCGCCAGCAGCAGCACTTCCCTCCAGCCTTCACCCAAAGCCCCACACCAGGAGGCTGAAGCAGACCCCAACCCACACAAAAAGATCCTGAAGGGGGAGACTCTCTGCAGCAACACAAGCGTTCATTGCATGTATCCAGTCCAGAGGCCATAGTTTGAGGACCCCTGATTTAGTGCAATATAAAAAATAATTTTTCTGGGGACCATCAAAATTTTCTCGCCGACCACCAATGGTCCACGGACCACCAGTTGGTGACCGCTGCTCTAGTTCATAATCTTCACTGTCATCTCTAAGTAGACCATAGATTAATCTATTTGGTGACTTGACTGCACTTTTCTCTGTTTGAATGAATGAATGAATGAATAAATAACACATTTGGCTTTTAGTTTTTCATTGCTTACATTGGACTAGTATCTGTAATTATTTAACAAATATCCAGTTTTTGCAATTTGGATAACTGGAAAATGTCCAAGAATCCTTCAGTCTAGAGCTCAGTCTAGAGGTGAGATAATGCCTATGAACCTCTTACAATGAAGTGCAGGGATTTCCATTAACCATTTTATTCCTAAAATAATTTCGTGAACAAGAGAAATATTAAGGGTTACACCGTTAGTAGTAAATCTGATAATGAAACTAAATAATGGACAAGAGGCTACATTTTTATGAAAGTTCAGGCCAAATTTCCAAATTTTGAAGCAATTTATCTTTTTTTTTCAGTCATAGAGTAAAATACATTATTATATTTCTAGCCACTAAAATCGGAACAACAAATAATTCTGTTCCAAAGATAGTTTTGGCTTTGGGCTTTCTTTCTGCTAAAAATTAAAAAAAAGTAATACAGGAAAAAGGAGGGTTCTTGCTTGGTATATATTGAGTAGTAGATAAAAATATATGGTTGTGTAATAAAGGCAAGAGGTCTGTGTGTGAGTGTGTGTGTATACATATTACATATACAGGCACATCCATACTTGAGAAACACAGATCTAGAGATCAAGGCTGAGCAATAGCTGAACCTTGCTTCAGCTCTAATACTTTCCTCTCACTATAGGCAGTGGCCTAGTCAGCAAATGAATTACGGGAACTGAAAACTGACTTCTCTGGAGACAGCAGCTGGAGAATAAGCTGTCTGAATACAGAAGCTTCTCCAATAGCCAAGAGTCAGTTTCTGGCAATTTAAGATGATCTTACATTTTGTCTTTCCTTTCCAGGCTGCTCCAGGCAGATTGGTTTCTTCTTTATGAAGCCTAAGCTGTGTTCATTCACTGGCCTCTATTACTGTGATAATTGCCACCAAGATGAAGAGTCTGTGATACCTTCACGTCTAATTCATAACTGGGATCTTTCCAGATATCCGGTATGCCCTATTATGGTGGGAGGGGGGCATAAAGTATATAAGCTCTGTTATGTCTGTTATGTGAAATTGTCTCTCATGTCTCTTTTAAATCCCACCTGCACAAATAGAGTCACAAAATGACCGTAATTTTCATTATGAAAGAGAAAAGCTTGAGATCTCCTTTCTTTGTGCCCTACCTGCATTGCAAGTGAGTGCAAATAGGTGCAGGTTTAAAAAAGCAGACTAGCAAAATGTGCCCTCCCTCTGAGTCAGGAGTGGGTTCTACTTACCTTTCTACCAGTTCTCAACGGGAGCACATGTGCACGCTTGTTTTGTATATTTTTCTCAAGGCACAATCTTAGTTGTCAGAAAGCAAACTCAGCTCTTTTCATTTTTCTTCCCTTTTATTATTATAAACTCTCTGGAGTAGCCCCACAAGACATGAGCAGCAAATTAATTAAATAATTAAACAAACCTTCAGTTCAAATTATAAGAAGGTTCTTACTGAAATATGAGCCAATGAATTTCTCTTTATAAATTATAATATTCTTTTGCATTTCCTAGATGGAAATTCAGGGGCTCAGGGGCTTTTACAAGAACATTCTCATCTTGTTGTCTCTGTCAGATTTGTTGCCAGGCTCTGAGATTCCTAGCCAAAATTCAAAATCAACCCTTGATTGACCTGAAGCTGGTGAATGAAACCCTCTATGACCATGTAGAGCAAATGAAACAGATCTATCAGAATCGTGAGCAGCTGAAGCTATTGGGTGATTACCTTGTCCTTTGTCGCAGTGGTGCCCTGAAGGAGATCAGTAAGAGGTGAGCCAGAGGCATATAAGAGGGCCTTCTCCAAATCAGTATATTAATCTGAATTAACTCCAGCCTTCCGACACAAAAATAAGCAAGCATTCTGCTTCCAAATGATGCTGGCTATTCAGTCAGACTGTCAGTTTTGGAAGGCAATTTTCTTTTTGCTTCTTAACTGCCACATATTTTAGCTGGAGAAGTTGGGAGGGGATTGTTGTTGGAGCGGTAGAAAGTTAGTCATAATAACATTCCGTATTCAAGGACTTTTGCCTGCATCTGATGTAGACTGCCTGAAGACTGTATCCAATTGAGTGTGAAGAGTTGATTGGACAATATGATGAACTTGTGGGTGTGGGGCAGGGCTGTGAACTGTCAATTGGGTGTGGAAAACCTGGAAGCTTTCAGTTTCGGGTTTTCCCAGCTGTGCCAACATATCTCTAATAAATTGGAACTTTGAGGAACCTCAAGCCTCAGAGCTTTATTTCATTGGGGGTGTTCCTTGGAACCCTGACACAGACATTGTATGTGGAACTGGAGGCTTACCACCACTCGTAGATGCTTTTGCACCACTTTCATTCATCAGATAGACACAGCTGCCTCCACAGAAGTTCTTTTATTGCCAAGCTTATTGCCATCCTCATCACAGATAGAGCAGTGGAATACTTCTATTTCAGTGATAGCTGTTTTGGACATAGCCGAATTTTAGTTTGTAGCTATCTCTTTCTCTCTGAAAAGTGGTCTGGTCCCAAATGGATTCCAGAAGCATTGCAAGAGAAAAATAAAAAAAGAGCAATATTGTTTCCATCTCTTCAAATCAGGAGGATAGGGCTTGTATTTGGTGACATAGAACACTTCTGGGGGTGTTGTTGGATCTGGTTTGCTAATTCCAAATTGATGAATTTGATACGTACCATATTTTTCGGACTATAAGACGCACTGGAGTATAAGATGCACCTTAGTTTTTGGGGAGGAAAATTTTTGGGGAGGAAAATAAGAAAAAAGCTGATTGGTGGGTGGATCAGCCTCCCGAAATACCCCCAGTCAGCTGTTCGCAGAGGTGAACGTTAACAACAGGTTCATTGGTTGTGAGCTCTGGACCTTACTTTTTTTTTTCAGCCTCTGAAATCTCTGTTTTGGAGGCTTTTTTCACAGCCTCTGAAACCTGAGTTTGAGAGGCTGGGCGGGGCTACATTCAGTGTATAAGACGCACCCAAATTTTCACCCTCTTTTACGGGGGGAAGGTGCGTCTTATACTCCGAAAAATATGATATACAGTGTGTATTTTCATTGTAAAAAAAATGTTGCTAGAAAATTAAAAGAAAAAATCCCAATGTATTCAATTTGGCCCTGAGTACCATCAGCATGTTTCTTGTGATCTTTGAAAAATGGAGAGAAACCAGCACAGGCATAGAGCAATGGTATATTTCTGAGATCAAGAAATATGAGTCAAGTAAAAAGTACCTTGTGATACAATGGCTTGATGAAAGAAAGGGTTGGGAAGAGAGGCACACGGTAAAAGAAGAATGAACAAAAAAGCCTAAGAGATCAGCTTGTGTGCAGAAATGGAGTATGAGAAATGAAGCAAGAGTTCTTGTTGTCTCATCAGGGTTTTATTATACGTTGTATAAAACTTCTGGGATGCAATGGAGAACAAATTTTAATATATTAATGATATTGTTCTTTGAAGGCTTGACCATCGGCACTATCTCCTGGAGTGTCCCCATAAATACAGTGTGGCTGACCTGAGGCAGGTAGGAGATCTGGAAAAAAGAAATGTTTCAATCTAGAAGCAGGTGGAAATTCAATTCAAGAAAATATTACCCATTTCTTCACCCTCTAAGTTAGATCCCCCAAAATCACAGCCTAGTAACCAAGGGTGAAATGTAAAATTTGTTAGTAGCAGTTCTGTGGGCGTGGCTTGGTGGGGGGGGTGTAATGTGACTGGGTGGGCGTGGCCAACTTTTTTTTGTTACTTTTGAAAGCATTTTCTCTACAACCTCTTCGGCCAAAGAGGTGGTAGAAAAAATGCTTTTAAAAGGCTCTTCTGGCGATCCCAGCTGAGTTGCCTGTTCATCAGAAGCTTTTCAAAGCATTTTTTTACATCCTCTTCCGGCCGAAACAGTTTGATGGTGGAGATCTTATCCAGGACAGCCTGAGGGTGGGGGGCAGAGGGCATCAGCACCCCCAGCTCCTCCGCCTCTCCTCCTCCAACACTGACTATGGCACGTGCAGTTAAGAGTGTATATCTTCCCCGTCCCCTTTAAACGACCGATCAACCCCCCGCCACCATTCCCTGCTATGCTAGGTAAAGCGCTTTCCTCCCCAAAACCAAGCACACTATGCGGCTGGTGCTGCCACTTGAAAATGCTTTCCTCCCTGGTTCCCCAAAGCGCTTTCCTTTGCATAGCATAGCAGGGAATGCAAGCCAATTCAGATGTTTTTTTTCCTAAGTCATTCTAGTTCAAGTCTTTGATCTTTCCAGTCTTCTGAAGCTGTAACACAAGTACTCCTTCAATCTTTCTCTTTCTCTTGGTAGCCTAAGCAATGCAATGTTTTTTTTCCCTCTCCAGTGATGTTTCTCTCCAATCCACAAATTCCGGTAACAAAATGTCACTCGTTAATCCACAAAAACAATTCCTTTGTCTTCCTCAATTAAGTCCTTTTGTTGGCAAAAGATGTTTTCTCTCGATTTTCTTCTCCTTTTACTATTTATAATTTCTTCCAAAACCAATTTTAAATCAAGATGGAACAGTATTTCTTTTAGGGCTCTTTGCTGTTTCTTTCCTCTTACTTTAAGTTTCCGTGTGCCAATTAGTCGCTAACTTCAAACCAGAAAATCTTTTCAGCTTTAAAATTTGTTTCTTCTTATCTGCGAGTTGGCCAATCGCTCTCCTGGTAACAATACTCTGTGCAAATCTCCACTCCTGCTCAATTCTTTTGTGTGGCCGTCCCGACTTTGGCAGCTCCTAACGGCTGCCTTTTCTCGTTGCAGGGTCAAAGGCTGGGTGCCAGCACTCCAGAGAATTCACAACTTCCCTGTTCACACCAGCCAGTGCCTTCTTTCTTTGCTGTCCCTCCAGGACAGTTATGGTCCATTAAGGACCCCCAAAACGACTGGAATTTTGGTGTTCTTCCTGGGACCCCGGGATTCATGTCGTCTTGTCACAACGCTGGCCACACATCTCCCATACAAATTATTTGATGCACCATGAGATATTGCATGATTCAGTGCAAAGCAGAAAGCATGAAGCTTTTGAGAGCTGGTCTGTGCGTGTTCAGATGCAAAAAACTTTGTCCTATCTAAAGAGTATAGCAAATAGACAGCTAAGCTCTCCAGGAATTCTCTGGCCAATTCGCTTCTGCTCAGCAATTTTTTTCCCTAGTCCTGTATATTGCAAATTTTTTGTTAATTGCATTGGATCTGCATGAAACGAGCATAATGTTAAAATGTTATGATATTTATGTAGTTATTTACCAAGCACATCTCAATTATATTAAAGTAACCAAAATATCCTTACAACCCCCAAGGCATATCACAACTTTTGAATCCCCCTAATTTTTGGAAATTGAAGTAAAAAAAAATTGACACTGCCTAATTTCTGCATTAACAACTGCTGCGGTTTTAAACATAAGTATGCACAAAATGGAAAATCTAAATTGTTTCAATTTTAGAATAATTTGCTGTGTTCTGGAAGTTCTGCCAAGCCATTTTGGATCAGCTTCAGTTTAGCAAAAACAAAACCCAGAATATTTTTTAGTTCTTTGGAGGGTTTATTCCACTAGTTTATGCCGACTATAGGGGCATTGCTCATTTCTGTTTCTAGCCATTGAATCAGTGCTGTCCAAAGACATTTCCACAGTCATGTGGCTACCATGACATCACAGAGCACTGTTACCTTTCCACCAAATTTGTACTTATTGATCTACTTACATTTGCATGCTTTCAAACTACTAGGTTAGCAAGGAACCTGGGGCAAGGTTGGGACCTCGCCCTATTACGTGGCACTCGCATCTGGAACATGGGTTGTCAGCTTCCCTGCTCAGCGTCATAAGCACTGAGTCACTGCACCATCCCCAAACCATTTGTGGGGTCTGGATGAAACCAAATCTGAAAATATGCCAGTTTCTTTTACAGGGCAAAAAGAGTACATTCACTCTTTTTTTCTTCTTTAACTTGCTGTATAGTATGTCGCTTACTGTCAGTCCCTCTTGCCTTTCCAGCACCTGCCCTTGCCTGCCTTTCCTGCTGCTGCTGCTGCTACCAATGTCCAAGCTGAGCATGTCCCACTAATCCACCCATTCCAAGTCTAGGACAATTCGCTGCAGCCATGTCAGTGCAGCCAACTTGTTACAGGACAACTTGCTGTGAGACAATTCCATGTGGGATAACTCAACCCATTGCTTCTACTTGGCAAACCTTTCTGATTTTTTTGCAAGGACAAGAGGTTTGGAGAATTTGGTCCTCCTTTTCATGGAAGACCCAGCCCTGTGGGCATTGTGCCTCTGGAGAAAAGTATCAAGACCTTGAGGCTATCCCAACCTTTGAATCCCCTCCCCCAAGCCCTACCAGATCACCCCAAGAGCCCTGGCCATGCTGAGGCTGTGGGAAAGCACCGAACCTCCTTCTCTTCCACTGTGAGTCAGGTCAATCCCTGGATCCAGGGGTACCCCATTTCCCCCTACTGCAGTCTGGCTCAGAGAGGTGGTGCCAGAGCCGATAAGCCACTGCCACTGTCTAGCTGTGCAAATTAATGAAGAATTACACCCTGCACAAGTGCTCCCCAGGGATTGCACTTTGCCCACCTGGCTGTGCTGCCTTCATTCCCTGCCTACATTGGATTTCCCTTCCCCAGAACCAGTGGAACTCCTGCTACAGGAAGAAAAGGAGACCAGGAGAGGATGGATCAAACGGAGTGAGAGCAGCATAGCCAGTCAGGGGGTGGGGTGGTGAAACACAATTTCTGGGGGACACTTGCTAAAGGGCTCAATGCTTTATTAATTTGCCCAGCTACACGGTGACGGCAGCAACACTATCATCTCTGGCATCACCTCTCTGAGCCAGATCACAATGGAGAAAAATGAGGGTCCCCCTGGATCCAAGGATTGACCTGTCTCACAGCAGAGGAAAAAAATTTTTTGGTCCTTTCCCACAGCCTTAGCATGGCCAGAGCTCATGAGTGATCTAGTAGGGCATGGGCAAGGATTCCAAGTCAGAGATAGCCCTTCGACAACCGCTCTCCAGGGGCACAATGCCCATGGGGCTGGGGACTTCCATGAAAAGGAGGATCAAATTCCTTAAGCCTCTTTCCCATGCAATGAAACCCAGGAAGGCTTGCCAGGTAGCAGCAAGGCAATGAGTTACCCCATGTGGAACTGTTCCAAGGTGAGTTTCCTCTGCGAGTTGTCCCACAGCAACTTGGCTGTGGCAACCAGGCCACAGTGGGTTGTACTATTCCGACCCACTCCTAATATCCCCTCATGATCCTTCGTGTGCTTTCCCTTACCTCTGTCATCTTGGCTTCATTGCTAATATAACTTTTTTCTGCATCTGTTTCTTATTCTACCATCTTATTCTACTTACCTTGCCACCCCGTCCCCAATCTTCTCAACACCATCCCTTCACTGCCAGCAATCAGCTGCTGCCTGTGTCCATTCCATATACCTTACCTAACCTCCTCAGAATTACTTCTACCTGGACATGATCATATATATTACAAAGTTTAAATTCATGCAAATTCATGAAAAACATATGAAACGCAATGTATTCTGATTTTGACAGGGACCAGCCAAAACCACCTGTTTCATGCCTTTCAAGTGTTTTAACTCAGACTGGCATCATAAGGGCGGTGGCCATTTTTTGCTGAACGGCATATGTTGCATATTTCTGAGAGTTTCTGTGAAGGCAGAAATAGAAGTGATTTCCCTGCTCCCCACCAATTACTCACCAACTGCTCATGGCTCTTCTCTTTTCTTAGATAGCAGACGGTATATTTGAAACTTTTCTTCAGTCGCTGATCCAATTTGCCTCCCATCATGTGTACTGCTGTGATCTTTGTACTCAGAGGGGCTTCATCTGCCAAATATGCAACAAGAATGATATCATCTTTCCCTTTGAATTTGATACAACCAGCAGGTAAGTGTTACACATGTCCTTCCCTGTAGAACTGAATACACATTTGAAGGAAACTAAAATAAAATTGAGTTCTCCTGTATATATTGACCATATCTTGGAGTTCGCTAGGTTAGCACATCGGAAGATGGTTTTCGACTCTACATTGTACAGGACTGAGTTATTTGAATTACCCCTTAGGACAGCTACCTATGACACCCCTTGTTCTAATATAGTAGGCAGACTTTGGATCCCCTCTTTGAAGTAGTGCCATCTTATAGGACCTAGATTGCTTGCCTTCTCAGTAGCAGTGCCTTGGGATGATCTTACCACCACCACTAACACACACACACACACACACACACACACACACACACACACACACACACAATACTAAGTTGACCCAATTCCAAACTGGCCTTTAGGAAAAATTTAAAAACATAGTCATTTCCCCAAGCATATACTACATTCGGAATATAAAATGCGTTCAAATTTTCAGCCTCTTTTTTTTGGGGGGAGTGCATCTTATACTTGGAAAAATATGGTAATTTTCTCGTGCACGCCTCCTCTGCCAGAGGCACCCCCACACTCAGTGGCCAGCAAAGTCAACCAAAAGGTATGCATCATTTGAGGGACCCTTCTGGAATGATAGGCAGTGATGATCTGTTATTTTAATAAACACAGCTTAAACAGGAAGTAATCTCAAAATCCCTTCTTAGTTGTCAGGCAAAAGGAGAGTTCCCAGAGGCAAAAAGGTAAAGCGGCATGTAAGCCCAAATGTGAAGAAAGAGCCAGCTATATAATTATCTAACTTTTATCCCCCTACCTGTGAAATAGTTTTAAGGTTGCCTTATAGCTAGTAAAATTACTTAACCATTTAACAGAGTGTTTTTCAAATGTGTACTTCAACTCCCAGCATATTGGCTGGGAAATTCTAGAAGCTGATGTCCACACATCATAAAGTTGCCAAGTTTGAAAAACACTGACCTAATGTAACGCAGGAGGGTGCGTATTTCTCCAGGCGGCTTACTTTCCAAACTAACCAAAATTAAATTTCGTCACATTTTATTTCATAGCTAATGTAATTGAAATGCATTTTAAGTAATGTGAATTTCTAGTTACATATTCTCCTTAAGTGTTATTAAAAATGCAATTTAATAACTTTGGAGACTTCAATAACATACCCAAAAGTTTGGCAAATTCTGTACAGCCCTAGACATGCTTTTTCCCTTTCAGCTGCTGTCCAGGGCTTCTTTCTATATCTGCCACCTCATTCTTTTTGATCTGATAATGATTGCGACAGAAACTGGGACCATACTGTTGTATGTAAAGGATCTGTTCTCTCCTGAGAAATGGTATCTGAGTACCAAGGGAGAAAAGCATAGTTTTTCAACCTTTTTTCCTTACACAATTGGAATCTCTGAGTGGAAAGTTGTTTCAAGAGTTCAGCAGAGGAAGTCTGGCAGCAGGGATACAACAACTTTATTTGTGATTCCAGTTTCACGCTTGAGATGTAAAGATACTTATTATAAGAGGGAGACTGGCCTTTGGAGCCAATAATATAGAAAGAGAATATCTAATACCTTCCAATCTGTTGTACTACAATTCCAACCTGGCTGTTGAGCTCTAATGTGACCTTCTCAAATAGTTAACTGCTCACAGTTGATGAGTTGCTTCTAGAATTGACATACTTCTTTTTCCTTACAGGTGTAGTGAGTGCAAGACTGTCTTCCACAATAGTTGTCAGGCAAATGTCAGTTTCTGCCCTCGTTGTGTCCGTCGGCAGAAATATCACCAGCAACTGCAAGAATTCCTTTGGAAATGATCTCAACTGTGCCAGTCCTTTGGATAAGATTCTGGAATTCTCCAGAAGGCAATTGGAAATCAGAAGCTTAGGAGCAATGGAAAAACACTGCCAGCTGCACACCTTCTGTCTGGATTAGAGTCCTACAACAACCAGTGCACCTTGCCATCAGCTCTGGGAAAGGAACCCACAGAGATACTTCCTCGAATTCACCCATTATTGCCATTAATCTTCATTTATTCTTGCCTTCCCAAGCAAATTCATCCTTATCCTGACATTGAATACTGGATATTAAAGGGATATGTAGCAAGAACTCCTAAGAAGACTGGTTTTAGTGGATGTCTCTTGATTTAAATCACTGGAGAAAGGAAACATTGTTTTACTTTTAACAAATGCACTTTCCAGCAGATTTCTTGTGCCTTCTACACTTTACACACTGCTCTTAAACTGTCTTGTGCCAAAATAGCTGCTGAATTCTTTAGAAAGGCATGCCATCTTTGGTGTCCTCAAGCAAAGTGACCTTCTTATAAATAAGCTATTATTATTCTCCTCCATTTAAAAAAACGCTCAGTCAGCATATTTCAAACTTGATTTTAATATTTTCTTTTATTCTCCTATGCAGATAATTAACTTTATTGAATAAATAACAGACGTCTTTTATGAATCCGTTACTTCAGTGTAACGCTTATTTGCAAAGTAACTATAGCATTCTTGTGGGCTTATGTTCACCCAGAGATCAATACCATCCTGTATTCAGGAACATGTGCCACAGAGAATCCTAATAAGACTAAAGAGAAAAGGTTGAAACCTGGATTCTGGAAGAAACTGGATTCATTCATTCATTCAATTTGTACAACTGCCCTATTCAATAAGTGACTCTTGGCAGTGAACAAATTTAAAATACTTCAAATACCAACAATTACAGCAATACAAAAATTAAAATACATAGCACTTGAGAAAGACATCCTATAATCACTAGCGCAACCAAAAAACAAGTCCCTGCACATGCTTGTCCCCAGGCAGAGGATGATATTACAGCCAGAATAGGAAGGACTTACCTTTTTTAGAGAGTATTATAGTAAAAAGATTGGTCTAAGGTTTCTAGAGAAGTAGGACACATATTTTTCCTCTTAAAATCTATAAAAATGGAAGAGCCTGAAATATTGACCATGTCCATTCCAAGGGTTTTCTAAATCCAATAAAAGTTCAAAAGCCAACTGATTAAATAAAAATGAAGATTCCAATGATGTTGTTATGTTCTGGGTGAAGAATGGAGATGAGGCCAGAATTATCTCTGTGAAAGGTTTAACCCAGAGGCATCAATAAGGTAGCTGAGGAACTCTACCTGTAGAACAGTGATCTTACACTTTTCTTTTTAAACTTGAGCCAACTTCCTGGAAATTGGTGAATACTACTCGCAGACGGTCAAGGAGTTCGGCATTGTTGGCCACTGACACTAGAACATCATCGAAATCGGGGATGATACCTGGGATGCCCTGCAGGAGATGCTCCATCAGACTCTGGAAAAGTCCCAGTGCCATGTTCACCCGAAATTGTAGCTGGCAACATCTAAAAGCTCCTTGATATGTTACAGTCGTCTGAGTCTCCACTGTGGCGTCATCAACTGGAAAAGGTTGATAGGCTTGGGCAAGGTCCAATTTAGCAAAGATCTTACCCTCACCCAAAGAGTGCAGTAGATGTTGGACCACAGGCACCGAGTATTCATTTTGTTGTAGTGCTTTATTTAATGTACATTTATAGTCCGCATAAATGCCAACAGAACCATCCAGCTTCACAGGGAGTCACAATTGGAGTCTCTCATTTTGCGTGGTCGATAGGTTCCACGATTCCTTGGCTGATGAGCTTGTCAAGTTGTCATCAACCTTTGCACGCAAAGCAAACGGTACTCTTCGTGACTTCTTTCGGATCAGAGAAACCTGGGGGTCAAGGTTAAATGAGATGGGTGTGCCCATATATCTGCCCAGACCCAAAATGGAAAACCAGTCCAATCCTAGGAGACTCGGTAGGGAGCCATCCACTACAAGCAGTAACAGTGGGCCTGAAAAGTCCCTAAAAGATACTCTAAAAGTGCCAGGGCCAATGACAGAAACGGATGTAATCAAGAACAGAATTGTGGGGCAGAGTAGAATTTGCTGAGATTGAGAAACATTGCAGCAGGGAGGGTGGTACATGTGGATAAGACTCAACATTGCCTAGTTGGGAACAAATCTCCAAAGTAGCCTGCAAAGTTATGCAATACTTTAGCATTATCCATTCATTGGGGGGGGGGGATTAACTTGTGATAAAAGCTAACATCTGAGAAATGTTGCCTGCTAGATACTTGGGAATAGGACTTTCAAAGTGACAGCAGATTTCAAGGATGGCAAAGAATAATGTGTCCATTAAAGTGGCATTATCTAGCTGACTGAGGGGTTGGAAAAGCTAAGCAGAGTTGGGTTTGGATGGGAGACTGCTAAAATACCAGGGCTTTAGACTAGACAGGGAAGTTGTGAGGTGGGAGAAGGGGAAAGCTGAGAAGGCAGCAGTGATAGCCACTTCCATGGCACTGCTTGAAAGCAATGTAGTTGCATCCAGGACAGCTTCCAAAGGTGAGCTCAATTTGAGGGCAACTTCAATTTTAGCAGTTCTTTGTTACTGTTATTAGAGCAAGTTTGATTTTAACAGGGAGATAACAAAATAAGCATTTGGAAAATCCCATAGTGTTGCCAATATGTCAGGAAAGCTATTAAATAATGTTAAGAATTAAGGGAACACAAACATTTATAAATAATGGCTTCATACAACACTGAGTTAGATAGGAAGATGATGTTTTAATGGCAACACCTGCCAAACAGGCAGGCAGTGAAGTTTGTATGAGTCTGGAGGAAATGCCTTTTAAAGCTGGGCTTACTGCACTGAAAATGGTATGTGAAGCCTGAAATTGAAAACTGGAAATTGGATGCAGCAACAGTTGCTAATATCCTGGCTGGAAATCAATGAACATGCAATATCTGGAGGCCATCAAGTTAAAGAAGGTTACCAAGTTCTAGCAACAAGGTTACCACTAGGCAGGAACCAGCAGGTCTTCCAGAGATGAGCCAGCCCTATTTTCAAGGCACAAGCAAACATCATAAACTGTCTAGAAGGGAGAATTCCTCTGTGACTTCAGATATGATTGCCAATGAAATTCTGAGTATGAAATTGTACCCTCCATCCAATCATTTCAAGTCAGGGTACCTGGAGACATTTTACAGCAGGCTTTCAAGAACTGTTGCAGTAGAGCCAGGATATTAAATTTGCAAATATCTATATCGCTAATAGATGGCAGCAAAGAGATATTGAGAACTTTTTGAGGTAAGGAAGGAAAAACAAAGTCCAAATGTCCTTGGAAAGAGGTGGGGGGGAAACACCTTTGGGACAACCAGACCTTGATGACTGAGAATCTCCATTAACAATCAGCCTATAATGGACTTTGTTTTTCCTTGAAGACATTTCCTTCTCATCCAAGAAGCCTCTTCAGTTCTGACTGAATGGTGGAAGAGGGAAGGATTTATACTCCTCAAAGTCATCTGGTCGTTAGCACTCTTTCTGAGAGTAGTTGAGGCCATTTGAAAGTTTCTTTGTGCCCTCAGGGTCACCTTGACTGAATAAGGGAGTAGTCCAGAGGTGTAATAAATTGCTTGTGGTTTCCTAAGAAATAAGGGGTCCATGCACATAAATGGGAATATATTACTGTGGAGGATCAAGACCATCTCTTTTCCAGATAAATGATTCCAGGATAGAAAGCAGCTGAATTTTTCAGTACAAAAGTTGTGAGCCATCCAGTTGGGAAAGAAAAACATTTCTCTCCGGATGTTCTCAATTTTCGTATCAAGAATCTTCACACAGATAATGAAGGAAGAAAATAAACTTGTGTACAACAATGCATACCTGGTTCTATCCATTGTATGTATTTGTCCAAAAGCCAGATTTATAAGGAAACTTCAAAAAGAGTTATTTTTGTATACAATTGTACATTTTCTGTAACTTTTAAGCCTGAGTATGTTTACTAATATATTTTTACCCTATCAACATGGATCTTTTTTTAATTTCCCCATTTGGAGGCATGTGTTTTCTGTCTCCATATTAGAGTAGCCAAATTTAGTTCATTGTTTCATGAAACAAAGCAATACAAGGTAAGTGGCGTCTGACATCAGTAGCCTTTCTCTATGGGGAAGTGGTAACTTTTTCTAAGAGAGTAATGTTATGCATTAAGATGAATGACGTTCAGAGATTTGTAACCTAAATACAATAGCAAAATAAATTTTATTAACTTTTTGTTCAAAATATTTATTTCAGCATTTTACATAGTTGGGAAAATAAGTACTTGGGGGGGGGTATTTTTCAATTTTATTTCTCCTGAATGAAAAAGAATCTTGATTCAATCAATGACTATAAAGCACCTTGCATACCTAAAACTGATATTGATTAGCCAATTAGATAAAACAAATCAATCAAACTGCTACACATCTTTACATGTTACTTGACAAAATTAGGGCATTCTTAAGGAAATAAAATAATTTCAATCTGAAAATAAAAGTTTAAATAAAATGATAAGAGTGATCAGGATATTTAATTAGATGTTGGCTCATGATGATTGTCAGCAAAATGCAAAATATAATAAAATATTTATTGTTTTACTGTATAAATCTTTGGCTTCTTTGATACATAGCTATAATTGGACATATTTAGTAATACGGAGGTGACAAGAAAAAAATATGGTAACTGGAAATTTTATTGTTAAAACTGCAGAGTAGATAAAAAAACTAAGGATGTTTTCTTGCTTGTAAATTTCTGGCAGGATTTATTCAGCCAGAATTTAAAACAAATTTCTGGATCAAATAGAACTTTTGTCCTTATCTAGGATCCAAAGCCAATGAGAAAGACTCAGTCCCACTAATGTTAGAAACCTCTCCTCTAGTTGGTGGTGAAAGAGTTTCCAAAAGAAATTAATTTTAAACACATTATTTTCTAGATGGGAAGATAATATATATGGAAGGAATTCTAGTTCTTGCTCATTGACATTTTCACTATTAAAATTTATATTTTATTGTAAGGATTATGTTAGTTTATCTTTTGCAACCCAGCTAGAAATCTGAAAGGCTGCTCCAAAACACCTTAAATAATGAATGGATTGCAAGGAAAAGAAAGGTTTTTCTAAATATCATGTAGTTTGACAAAACAAAGTACGAGCAGAAGAACAAGCCAAACAGGGAGGGAACAGTCTGGTATGCTACGAAGGGAAAACAGATTTAATTACTTTCATCTATTTTGAAAGGAAAAACAAAATACAATTTCAGGGCAAACTAGAAATATTTTGATGTGAAGAGGACAAAATGGCATCTCAGCACTAGCAACAGGTTTGCCGTTATGGAAGGAGGTAAGCCAATACCTCCTTGAGGAAGCTGGGCTGGGCTAGGGTCAGCTGTGGGATCCAAGTGCTGGAGGGCTGGACTGGGTGCTTGCCCACCGCTGCCCAGGGCTCTGGAATGGGAGTACCTTGCTCCAGGGTACAGCAAGGATGGCACAGGAGATACCTACCAGAAGCCCAAAAGCCAAAACCCTTCATTGGCAAACCACACATGTTAAATCACTGACACCCAACATTTGATGGGCATCCTCTCCCATGAACCCATATCCCCTTGCCCCCTGGGCCCCCAAAGCACACCATGGTCCAAGGCTTTGTGGAAAATGTCTGGAAGTCAATGGAGGGGTCTTTTGGTCTCCCCTCAAAGGACAGCCCTACAAGGAGACCCTAGGGATCTAACCAGCATTGCCTGCAAAAGCTAAACTTTGGATGCAAATTTCAGACACTTTGAATTCTATTTCTGGCCTTCTTAGATGTTGGAGAGAAATGTTTGCTTTTGTCACATAATTATATTTATGCAATCCAATAATTTCCCCAAACTTAATAAAGCATCAGTAAAGAATTGTAAATACATGTATTTTAAAGACCACATAATTGGAAACAGGGATTCCTTTTCGGGAAGAGCCAGCCTCCCTCATGCAGGACCAGGGAGCTCTGCTCTCCTGCTGCCTTCTCTTGCTGTCCAGAGATTTGTCAAGGTAGAAGTTGGACTCAGAGGAAACTGCTTCTTGCAAACTTTCTCCTCCACGGTTCCACATACAGCAGCAGTGTCCTCTGCCTCCTCCTTTGCTGAGAGGATGCATCAGACAGGGAAATGTCAAAATGTCTGGGATTGAGAGAAGAACATCTCCTTTGTTGTGCTGTGCACACACACGCACACACATACACACCATTCCAAGTTTGGAGACTTTTATCCACATTTGAGTTTACCAATTGCCAATCATGCTAAGCTAGGGGAGAAGGCTCTCTCCTTCCTATGTGGATAAAAGTCGCCAAATATGGAATGCGTGTACGTGTGTGCCCGCATGTACTAGGCTGCCAGCAGTTTGGGGAGATGAGGAGCTTGTGGGGCACTAAATTGTCCCCACATCAAGCTAACTCTGCCCACAGTTGGAATTTGATCATGAATGGCTCAATGTTTCCACGGCATTCCATCCTTTCAAGGTTGGTAAAATGAGGACTCAGATGTTAGGAGCAATATGCTGACATTGTAAATTGCCCAGAGAGTGCTGCGAAGCACTACAGGGAGCTAAAGTCCTACTACTTTCCTTCCTCCACTGCTTATCCCCCTTTTTTTCTAGCTATAAGTAATGTGCAGTAATTTGTTGTAGTAGCTGGAGAATGATAGCCAGGCCTTCAATCTGATTTTCCAGTGGAAATAGATGGTATTCCCTACTGTGACTCTGACCCAAAAACATTAATCACAAATATCTGCATGATCTCATAAAATCAACTCATTATTTATAAAAGAAGCCACTACCTACTGTATATAGTTATTCTATGGGAATTCTATGATGTCAAGAATCATGGTGGTGGAAATGAATTCAGCCAACAAGTATGGGTTGATGAAAACAGATTTTTATTAAAAGAAAACAACAAAAAACTATTTTGCAAAATAGGGTGGATATATCCCAGCAAGTCTCAACAGAGGAGTTTGAGCCAGGAAGCCAACACACCTGAAAATTCAAAAGCATCACATTTTATAGTTCCCTAATGTTAGATTGGGTAATTGAGGAGACCCGAGACCAGACTAGTGACAACAGCTCTTTTATTTAGAGTGGGACTTCAGCAAAAGTACAGGCAGGATGCTCTCCTTATATACACACCTGGAACAATGTCAACCAATAGGATTTGAATGTTTTCCCGCTGGGATTCCCCACCAATGGGAACATACACAACACTTAGCCCGATTCTAATTTTCTGAGATTGTGAATTTGGGGTTTTCATGAGCTGTCAGCCATAATCATCAAAATTATGACAAATCAAGGCATGAACTATCTCACTTTGCATGTAATGAGTCTATCTCATATATTAGTTTCACTTTTTAAGTTACATTACTGAAATAAATGAACTTTTGCACGATATTCTAATTTTTTGAGTTTCACCTGTATATGCGTTTCTAACCTATATACCTACAAACTATTTTATTTTTGAATTTTCTCTAAACTGATATCACAGCAGTGGCATTGTCCTGCAGCCTCCATATTGAATAACATGTGGTTGCTTGGTAACTGCATAGAATCACTTCAATTGTTTGCTGCAATATTCCAAGGCATCCTTCACTTGAGTAAAATGAGCAAGAGCATCATGACTGATGATGACCCAAATGATGATGACCCAAATTTTCCTGGTTGGAATTCTGGTATTTTTTGAAAGGTTGGATGGATTCACATTTCCATGCCCAGCCTCAAGCTTTATTTGCAAAGAGATTCAAAAGGAAGTGTCTTCAGAAATTTTAGAAGCTCTGAAAATTAAAAGATGGTCAAATATGTTTTTCAAAGAAAAAATAAGGGGAAAAAAAGAGAAAGCTCCAGAGTTGGAGATCCAAATGGAATCCCTTAAGAGGATTCCTCAAGGATCAGTTCACTCCTTACAGAAGCGCTCCGTTTTACACCTTCCAACTCAGCTGCCCCCTTTGACATCTTCTATTGTGGTGGATGCTGGTGGTGAGCAACAGCCCGGTAAAGTGGTCTTTATTCTGAAATCTGGCAACAGATTAGCAAGGCCCAGCCATGTAAAACACCTTGTAATCAGCGAGCAGGCGAAAGAGAAAAACACTCAGAAGGAACAAATCACAGAGAAACCTTTGGAAAAGGAACTTGGGACTGAGGAATTAAGAAAGGAACGTCTTCTCAAACACTTAATAATTAGGGGAAGCAAGTACAGAATTACTACTGAGGGATCTGAAACTTTGAAGAAACTGTTGCCTGATGAAACATATTGGGAGCATCATGAACACTCGACCTCTGCTCCCCCTTCATTTGATTTTTTGCCAACCACTAATAGTTTTCTTTTGCGGCGTTATGCCTTTGAATCTGAGTGGCGAAAAAAATTGGCAACTCTCTTTCCAAATGAGATTCTCAGGAACATCATTGCCAGGTTTATGCGTGTCCTCAAAATAGACTGCAAAGAACCCAGTATCCAGAAGTTTTGTCCTAAACTGATCAATAGAATGGTTTTTTTCCTGAAAAAATTCATTAGAACAACAGACTTGGAAAGGTTATCTGCGCTGAGGAACTTTTTGCCGGCTAAAAAGGGAAACAATATTCCTACAGCAAGCTCCAGAAAAACAGAGAAGCTCCCTGATGAGGTAAAAACAACGTAGATAAGTAGTCCTAACAAGTGCACTCTTTGAAGTTTTGACCAAGATTTGGTTACTTAGAAGCAGGGGTGAAATTCAGCAGGTTCTGACAGGTTCTGGAGAACCGGTAGTGAAAATTTTGAGTAGTTCAGAGAACCAGAAAATACCACCTCTGGCTGGGCCCAGGGTGGGATGGGAATGGAGATTTTGCAGTATCCTTCCCATGGAATGGGGTGGAAATGGAGATTTTGCAGTATCCTTCCCTTACTACACCCACCAAGCCATGCCCACAGAACTGATAGTAAAAAATTTGGATTTCACCACTGCTTAGAAGTGTCTCTTTTTTTTCTCTCCAGGAGACCAAATTGGTGTAAATTATTTGCACATTCATTTCTGTAAAAGCAGTTACTGTTGTAAGTAAAAGCCCTTTTAGATTGCTTATGTGCAAACACCATTTCTCTGTATGATTCCGATGTCTATTCTCAAGCAAAAGTGACCTGTGTATTTATGTAAAGTTCTTATAGATGCTAATCGGCATTTGGGAAGAGTGGCGTATAGCACACAGGTAAAGTAACTGAAATGTGAAAACTAAGAAAAGCAGAATTAAAACAGAGATTTCAAATAAAATTATATGGTTTTAAGAAAACCGGATTGGTAGAACTGTTGTTGCTTTAAAAGGGTAAGTGGACTCAAATTTATGGTACTTTTTTTTCCCCTGGGGAAAGGAGCTTTTTATGGATTTGAAGAATTGCAAGAGTCTGCAATATCTCTTGCGTAAAGATGAAAACTGGTCTTTAAAGAAAAAGGATTTACCGAACAACAGTAGAGTCAAATGTTTCCTGCACAAGATAATGATGGACCATTGTCTCTGGCCGGATTTATCAATTTAATTTCTGCTTTTGAATTTTGACACACTATTTCAGAATACTATACTATAGTAATAGTATATAGAATACTATCTCAGAACCACTGAACTATATCTTTCAAAGATCCTGGAGCACAGAGGAGCTGCCAGAGGACTGGAAAAGAGCTGATGTAGTTCCCATCTTCAAAAAAGGGAAAAAAAACAGATTCAGGAAACTACACACCTATCAGCCTGACCTCAATACCGGGGAAGATTCTGGAAAAGATAATCAAGCAACAAATCACCGAACACCTAGAAGCAAACAAAGTAATAACCAAAAGCCAACATGGGTTTGTCAAAAACAGATCATGCCAGACTAATCTTATTTCATTCTTTGACAAAGTGACAAAATTAGTGGACCAGAGGAATGCTCTCGATATAATTTACTTGGACTTCAGTAAAGCATTTGATAAAGTAGACCATAACCTACCACTAGATAAAGTAGAAAAATGTGGGTTAGACAGCACCACCACCAGATGGATTCATAACTGGCTGACCAACCGCACTCAACGTGTAGTCCTCAATGGAACTACATCCACATGGAGGGAAGTATGCAGTGGAGTACCTTAAGGCTCTGTTTTAGGCCCAGTATTCTTCAACATCTTCATCAATGACTTGGACGAGGGGATAGATGGGGAACTCATCAAATTTGCAGATGACACCAAGCTGGCAGGAATAGCCAACACTCCAGAAGATAAGCTCAAGTTACAGAAAGATCTTGACAGACTTGAACATTGGGCGCTATCTAACAAAATGAAATTCAACAGTGAAAAAAGTAAGGTTCTACATTTAGGCAAAAAAACCAAAATGCACAGGTACCGTATATGTGGTACCTTGCTCAATAGTAGTACCTGTGAGAGGGATCTTGGAGTCCTAGTGGATAACCATTTAGATATGAGCCAGCAGTGTGCAGCAGCTGCTAAAAAAGCCAACACAGTTCTGGGCTGCATAAACAGAGGATAGAATCAAGATCACGTGAAGTGTTAGTGCCACTTTATAATGCCTTGGTAAGGCCATACTTGGAATATTGCATCCAGTTTTGGTCACGATGTAAAAAGATGTTGAGACTCTAGAAAGAGTGCAGAGAAGAGCAACAAAGATGATTAGGGGACTGGAGGCTAAAACATATGAAGAACGGTTGCAGGAACTGGGTATGTCTAGTTTAATAAAAAGAAGGACTAGGGGAGACATGATAGCAGTGTTCCAATATCTCAGGGGTTGCCACAAAGAAGAGGGAGTCGGGCTGTTCTCCAAAGCACCTGAGGGTAGAACAAGAAGCAATGAGTGGAAACTGATCAAGGAAAGAAGCAACCTAGAACTAAGGAGAAATTTCCTGACAGTTAGAACAATTAATAAGTGGAACGACTTGCCTGCAGAAGTTGTGAATGCTCCAACACTGGAAATTTTTAAGAAAATGTTGGATAACCATCTGACTGAGATGGTGTAGGGTTTCCTGCCTGGGCAGGGGGTTGGACTAGAAGGCCTTCCAACTCTGTTGTTATATTATATTATATGATTTTAAAGGGATAAAATGGGTACTGTAATAAATATCTTTAAAAAATTGTAATAGTAAATTTGACAAAAGTTTCCTAAACAGTAGGTAAAAATTAAAATTGGACAATAATATACAGTACATAACGCTATTCAAACAATAATAAATAAGGTTTACTTTAACTGAGATTTTTGTAATAATCCATACACAGCGTTGCACATAAAGAAATAATCACCACTTGTTTACCTAATTCCTGGCTACTTTTTAAAAATATTTTTACCCATGACACATGGTTTCTCCCATGTCCCAGTAGCAATAATACTTTTCCCATCTATATTTATTGGAGTATGTTTGGGCAGTAGTTTGTGAAGATTTTGTTAACGTTTTATAATGTTATTGTTTATTATTATTTATTTATATAACTTATTATTTATAAAATATATGATTTGCATGTTCACTGTATTTTAATAATTCCAAAGTGGATTTATTATGAACTTGAATTTTTAAGCTTCTGCCTATGGAAGTTTTTTTTTCCTGATATAATCCAATGGGTATTTTGTCAGGTTTTCTGGGGCTAATAGATGCTTTGGCATACAGACGTCTGATTCTTCCACAAGATAGATGGGGAAAAGTTGCCAAGGAAAATTACAAGACTGCATTGAGGGGAACAAAAGTTTTCAAACTTGCCTTTGTCTTGTCTTGAGTTTACCGTGAATTGGTAATGGTCTCTGGTACGGCAAAGTATAAATCAATAATAAACCAGGATTCTAAATTCAAGATAATAAAAAATGATTAAAACCATATTATGGATTATTTAGAGTATCTTCAAGAAATGGGTTTTGATTATAGTTGTTGCTAAATTGTTATATTGTGATATGGGCTAAGACATTCAAATTAAGCAAGTTCTATCTTAACATTATTTGAGAATTAAACTGTTACAGAACAGTCCGATATATACTGAGGAGTACAAGTTGCCCTCTATATCATTAGTCCGGATGAAGAAAATGTTGCAATACATGAACACCTATCTTCTATTTTGCTTCTCTTTGTTTAACCTTGCAGATGGCAAGGCAGGGAATTCCAAAATACGGGAATGGCAACATTACTGATTTCCAATTGGTTTTTTTTGTCATAATATTGGTACTGGCTATTATCCCACTGCTGATTTTAATTAAGGTAAGCTAAAGTATTTTACTAGAGATCCTTGTATTCATTTATTAACCCACTATATCTCAAAGCCCGGTAATGAAAAAAATATTTTTTTCCAACTTTCAAAATATTGCTTTTGTAAAGAGCTAACATTTCCTTAAACACTAACTCAGGGAGATCACAGTACTGCAGCAAGATTTAATATAATACATTCAACTTCAAAGAGTCCCAGCAGGTGTGACAGTGACATAGCAACGTCATAAGAAAGGGTGGGACTGGTTTTAGTAAAATTATTGTTGAGGGGGTCAAATAGAGATAACTAAATGGATGTGTAGAATTAGATTCAACACCGCAGACCTTTTTACAAACAGAAGACGGAGAAAAGGAAGAGTTGAGAAACAGAAAAAGATATTGTTCTCTAGCCAGTCATTAATCCTTTTTCCTCATTGTGAAAAATCTTTAAATTTATCCCTCACGATCACACCTCTCTTTTTGGATTAAACAGATCTATTGTCAACGCACTGCCAAAGGAACGGAAGGGACCCCTCTGGAAAAACGGTAACTCTTACCTGGAGATACTCAGTTATTTGCAACTCTCTGCTCAGAAAATCCTCTTTATGAGGACCAGTCTCAAGATTTTTTGGCAATGCACCTGTGAGTTTCACTTTTAAAAAGCAGGTTTTAGCGCACAGGATGCTGCATGTAAAAGTTGAAAACACTGAGAACATGGCTGAATTATCTGGTTTTTTGCTGGCTGAATTTGTATGTATAGCATTCCTCAACTGGTGCTATATGTTCCTCTCTTGTCTTGGCAACTTTAAACTATTTTCAGTGCTGAACAAACACTAAACTTGAGATTGGCAGGAGGGCATGCATGCTAACCAAGCCAAAAATAAGTAAAGCCCCAAAGAGATACGTTGTTACCTGCAACATGCACTCTTAATCTTTGGAGACAATTGCAGGTGTGTGTTTCAGCATACCAGGCACTTAAGCCTTGTACTGCCTGCCCACTGCTTGTACATGCACAGAAGAGTCTGAAGTGACTGAAAAGGCCTTTTGACTCCATTTTGACAAATGAAAATAAATACATATTTCATTTAAATGATAAGAGTCTCCACAGAAATGTATGTCATATTTTGTTTGCACATTGCCGAAGAGTTCTTATCCAGGCTAAGATCTCACTATTTTTCTTTTTAATTGTTTGTTTAAGGACACTTCTGGATAGAATGGAGAGAGGTACACTTGAAAAACAGGTCTGTAAATGCAGAAGCAACCAATGGTGATCTGCTACTTAATTGTCTTATTAGATCTGAAAAGCATGGCCCCACATTTCCAAAAGTATTAGAGAGACGACTTCCGGTATCCGGTGGCAACGGACGTCTGGAAGGCTTCTCCTGCCTCCAGTGTCCGAATCCGGCCGCCGCCGAGGCCCTTAGGGGCCAGGTGTTCCGAAAAGGACACCTGCCGCACGGACGGCTCGCCAGGGGTCTCCCAGCCGATATACAGGACTGGGGGGACCGATGCTGGCGCGTCCTAGGCTCGGCGGGGTTCGGAGGCCACAGGCCGCGGCCATTATTTTGGTCGTCGCCTGGGCCGCTGTGCTCGGTGACACCGGGGCTTTGGATTTATAATTGCAGCAGCCTGGTGGTGAACAGGGAACGGAGAAGAATTGAGGAATGAAGAAGGAAGGGATATCGGCAAATGTGGTGGAGTACTCCGGTGCGGGGGTTTTCTCCCCTGCGACTGGAAGGAGTACGAATCACTTTGGAGAGAGAGAACTTAAAATAACAAGATTACGGTTTGTGGAGCTCTGGAGAAAGAGGTGATGGAGAAATTTAGGAGGGAGGGTTTGAGGCCCCTCCTCTGAGAACAATGGTGGCGTCCAGCTTCCGCCTTCACTATGAGAATCTTGATGACATCACTTCCCTTGACTTCCTGGTTGACTAACTGTACTCTGGACTCGTTGCTCCTGTGAGTGCCCCTGGTGGATCCGGAGGAAATTATAAGGATACTGTGCTTGCCTGAGGATTTTAAAAATTTTTTTTAAATGGCAAAGGTCAGAGACCAACTGCTGGAGAAATGGAGAATTCTGGAAAAGTTATCTAATATGGACAAGAAACTGGATGAAATAAGAGCAGAAATTGTGACTATCCAAAAGGATTTAAAGGATACTCAACAAGTCTCAGCAGAAAATAAGCAGAAAGTGGAAGGTCTGGAGGGTGAGATGCGGGCAGTGCAGAAAAGAGGGAGACGACAAGCAATGCTGTGCTTGGACTACAGATGGATAAAATGTCTTATTTTCTTAGGTTTCAAAATTTGGAAGAAGTGGACCAAGAAGACTTGAGAGATGTTGTGACTAAACTGTTGGGAGAATTTCTTGGGAGAGGTGTTGATTTTATGAATTGGGATGTGGATCGAGTTTATAGAGTTAATTCACAATATGCACGCACGCATGCAGTTCCTAGAGAGGTTCATGTCAAATTTGTGAAAAGAGAGACGAGAGATGAAATTCTTAGAAAACATAGGAGTGGGGCACTGACTTATAGGGGCAGGGAGATAGCCATTCTGAGGCAGATTCCCAGACAGGTACGTGAAATGAGAAAGAAATATTATTTTTTATCAAGCAAATTGTACCAGAAGGAGTGGGCTTCAGATGGCTGATGCCAGAGGGATTGATGATTTTCCGGGAGGGCATTACGAAAAAATTAGTACAATTATGGAGGCTGCGGCCTCGTGGAGGAACACAAAGCCCTCCTGGATTTAGATGACCCAGGAATTGAAGAAGGGAGGTTATAGACCATGGGGCGGAGGCGGCTGCCGCTGTTGCGGCCCTGGAGTTGGGTCAGGCTGAACCCAGAGTTCTGAGATCCAAAACTAGGAAGTGACAAAGATATTTGGTATTGTGTTGGTTTTCCTTATTCTCTTTCGTATGATATTCTGATTATTCTTGACCCTTCCTTATTGTGTAAGATTGAAACTTAGCTACTTCGTATCACCTGCTTGCCATATGGCTGTTGTATGTGTTTAAAATTTTGAGTAAAATTCTTATCATGTATAAGAAAAATGAAAATTTACCATACCTGATATGTATTTGCATTAATTTTTTTTTGACCAATAAAAACTTTTTATAACAAAAGTATTACAGATGTGGCTTAGGAAAGCCTGAATTACATTATTATTATTATTATTATTATTATTATTATTATTATTATTATTATTATTATTATTATTATTATTATTATTATTATTATTATTATTTACACAAAATGTCAGTATAGACAGCAAATGAGATAACTATGCTGGATTTCGTATCACAGATCACTAGTCGAATACTTCCCAAGCGTTTAGGACTGTGTAATGTATCGGCAAATTATGCGACCAGATCCCAGTAAGGTGGTCTTTAGGTACAGCTCCCAGTGTGCCAAGTACCACTGGAACTGGAACCACCTGCACTGGTTTATGCCAGAGTCTCTGCAATTCGATTCTCAAATCTTGATATCTGGTGACTTTTTCAAGTTGTTTCTCATCGATTCTGCTGTCACCAGGTATAGCAATGTCGACTATCCACACTTTTTTCTTTTCCACAATTGTGATATCCGGGGTATTGTGTTCCAAAACTTTATCAGTCTGTATTCGGAAATCCCACAGTAGTTTTGCATGCTCATTTTCAATCACTTTTTCAGGCTTATGATCCCACCAGTTCTTTGCTACAGGCAGATGGTAGTTGTGACACAAGTTCCAGTGGACCATCTGAGCGACTGTGTTGTGACATTGTTTGTAGTCGGTCTGAGCTATTGTCTTACAACAGCTCAGTATGTGATCAATGGTTTCATCTGCTTCTTTACAGAGTCTGCATTTGGGATCATCAGCAGATTTTTCTATTCTGGCTTTGATTACATTTGTTCTAATGGCTTGTTTTATTATTATTATTATTATTGTTGTTGTTGTTGTTGTTGTTGTTGTTATTCCTGATTCTGCCACCCAACAGGCAGTTAGGCCTCTTTCCTCCCCCACCCCCATTCCTTATTTTGCCCTTCTGCCACTAAACAAGCAGTTAGGCTGCTGTGGCTGGGCCTAGACAGCTATTCGATGCAGTTCCTACGGTTGTGGGATTATTATTTTTGGATCAATAGTGGCTTAGCCACCGTGAACCAACATAGGCACCTGCCATCACTAATGATGAGAAGAAATCAACAAAATTCCACACCGGATCGGTTATCGCCTGGGTCAATACGGACCGTGTCAGATGCTATGGCTCCTGGACATCTGTTGAAAAAGGGGCTATAAGACTCAGTTGTTACTGCTAGAGAACTAGGGCGTGCAACTGCAAAGCGACTAAAACAAAAGCGCAAAACTTGGACAACTGAAGAAAATTGAGAAATCATCAAATATATTACCAGGCAGAACCAGGAGCCAAGGGATTTCAAAAAAGAATGCTGCAACTATGGAAGGACAAATACCTGGAAAGTGACGTAACTGAACAAAGATTAATGGATCAAAGATTCTTCATCATCCATAATAAAGTTCTCACATATGTGGAAATGAAGATCTAGAAAGATTGGCTAAAAAGAAAACAACAGGTAATGAAGAACAGGCTGAAGAAACTGTTCCAACAAACTGACCAACCAGTGGAAGAAACCAAAATACAGGATGAAAATCCTCCTGTGCAACAACTCGAAAGTGCAGAGCTAAATGGTCTAGCAAAAATGCTTTAAAAAAAGATTAAAAACCATATCAGAAAAAATATAGAAAGAAAAAGACTACCTATCATTCCAAACTGCATAGTAAGTGAGAGAAAGATCTATTAACGGCTGTGAACAGCATTTTAACGTCCATCCCATCCAGCACATCATATTAAACCAACCAACTAATGTATAGCACAGCCGCCATTATAACTGCAGAACTGGGTTATAAAATGCCGAAAAAGAAATCCACTGGAACACCAAAGTGGAAAATTCGATTTGAAAATAAAATAAATAAAATAAAATAAAATAAAAACTACGAGGAGATATCAGCAATCTGAAGTACTTGAAAGAAAACTAAATAACAAAAAGCTGAAAAATAGTTTACACAATAAATACAATCTGGAGGCAAAAACAATAATGGAAATCATGGAAGAACTTAAAAAACCGTGTAATAGCAACAGCAAAGAAAATTAAAAGATACGAAGGACAAATTAAACAATATCGTGAAAATGTCCAGTTGAGAAGAAACCAATACCTCTTCTACCAGTCCCTTGATGAAAATTGAGTCCAAACTAAAGTTCACTCATGTAAAGAAAAAAGTTTGAACTTTTGGAAAGAACTGTGGGAAAACCCAGTGGAACACAACAAAAGTGCCTCCTGGATCAAAAATATTCAACATCTAACAATACGAAACAAAATGGAAAATATCGTAGTAACAACTGACATGGCTGCAAAAACAAGCAAGAACTGGAAGTGCCCCCGGCCTGGATGAACTGCACGGATACTGGCTAAAACACCGGACCAGCCTCCATATCACATGGCCACTCAATGATCAGCATTTGATCAAATGCTTCAAAATGCAACAAGCGAAGAATGGTTAACAGCTGGTCGAACATACTTAATAATAAAAGATCCAGAAAAGGGCACAGAGCCAAGCAACTATCGCCCAATTACTTGTCTGCCAACAACATTCAAACTTTTTACAAGAATACTGGCAAATTCAGTATTCAATCATCTGATGAAAATCAGTTTGTATCCAGTAGAACAAAAAGGAAATTATAAAATATCAAGAGGAACAGAAGATCAGCTGCTCATTGACAAAATGGTACTAAAAAATGAAAAATGAAGAAAAACAAATTTAAATATGGCATGGATTGATTACAAGAAGGCATTTGACTCATTACCTCACAGCTGGATTAACACCTGTCTGGAAAACTTTGGAATCAGCAAAAACATTTATACATTTTTGAAAGCAAATATGCAAAAATGGAAAACAGTTCTAAAAGCAAATGGGGAGAACATTGGTGAAGTCAACATCAGATGAGGAATCTTCCAGGCGGACTCACTTTTACCACTACTGTTCAACATTGCATTAATTCCATTGACAATAATCCTACAAAACACAAAACTGGGATACTAAATCTCAAGCCAACATGGCAAGATAAACCATACATGGATGACTTAAAAATGTATGCGAAAAGCCCCACTGAACTTAAATCAATACTCAATACAATTCAACTGTTCAGCAGCGACATCAAAATGAACTTTGGACTTGAAAAATATGCTATGTTATCCATGCAGCAAGGAAAATGGAAAAAATAGAAAGAATAGAACTGGGAAATGGAAACATAATAAAAGCATTAGCAAAAGTTACAAATACCTAGGCATATTGGAAGCAGATAACATCTTGAATGGAAAAGTCAAAGAGTCAACGCAAAAGGAATACATCAGGAGGGTCTGCAAAATATTAAAATCAAAGCTGAATGCTGGAAACATAATTAAAGGGGCAGTTTCAGTGACAGGCTATTCAGCTGGAATCATCCACTAGACTTTGGCTGAACAAGAAAACTTGGACCGAAAAGCATGCAAACTTTTGAATATATACCACGCTTTACATCCACGAAGTGACATGGACAGATTGTACCTGTCAAGAAAAATAGGGAGCAGAGGGCTATTGCAAATCCATCAAACTGTGGAAGAAGAAAAAGGAAGATTGAATGATTATGTCAACCAAAGTACAGAAAAATTGCTGCAGGCTGTAAAAACAGAGAACGTTATAAAAATATCAGAAACAAAGGCAGAATATAAGGAAAAACAGCTGGATAACTGATTAAATACAGGGAAAACCAAAGCTTTGCACGAACAGCACTTGAAAAACATTGAAGGAAAATATGAAGACAATTTTACTTGGGCATGGCTTAAGATGGGAACCATCAAGAAAGAAATGGAAGGTTTAATACTCGCTGCTCAAGAACAAGCACTACAAACTAATGCCATGAAAGCAAAGACACAAAAATCTACCAACAATCCAAACAGCCGACTTTGCAACAACTTAGTCGAAACTGTTTCACATTTAATATGTGAATGCAATAAAATCACACAAACTGATTACAAAGCTAGACACGACCGAGTTGCTAAATTAATCCACTGGTCATTATGTAAAAAATACGACTTGTCTGTATCCAAAAAGTCATGGGAACATAAAGTGGAAAATGTTATAGAAAATGAGAAGGTGAAGATCTTGTGGGACTTTCGAATACAGACAGATCGTCACTTGGAACACAACACGTCAGATATCACAGTTGTCGAAAACAGAAAGGTACAATTTATTGACATCGCAGTACCAGGAGATGCCAGAGTCGAAGAAAAAGAACTAGGAAAAAATCATGAAATATCGCGACCTGGCCATTGAAACTACACAGCTATGGATGAAACATGTAACAGTGATACCCATTGTCATCGGGGCACTTGGTACCATGTCCAAGAATTTTATAAGATACATCACCAAATTGCAGCTTCCTGCAATAACACCAGCAAAACTGCAAAAACCAAGGTACTTGGTTGATACCTAGGACGCTGGCAGCAACCTGTATCAACCATAAGCACCAGTCAATGGTATCTGTGATCCATTTTTGAATGTTCAGTTGTCTGAGTTTCATATTTAATGAATAAAGATGATGATGATGATGATGATGATGATGATGATGATGATGATGATGATAATAATAATAATAATAATAATAATAATAATAATAATAATAATAATACAGGATGGTGTTTTTTTAAAAATTTTGCAAGCCCCCTGGAATCACTTATTTGTGAGTCGGACAGTTACATAAATTTGTTAAATAGATGATAGAGAGCTAGATGGGTAGATACATAGATGGTTGGATGGATGGGTGGATGGAAGGATAATAATCCTGTCATTTTGGAAGTATATTAAACTCAATGAGGCTTACTTCTGAGTACATAGACGTTAGTATTGGGTTACAAAGTTTAACATAAGTTGGTTCTTTCTTGATAACTGATGTCTAGAGCCATCTGTTGTACTCCCTGTACTGTTCCTGTTTTAAAATTACTCCTGTTTTAAAGTCATCTAAGCTATCACTCCATGTTGATAGTAGTGTGAATAAAAATGGCAGCTTCCAGCTGTTGTTCCTGAATTTGCCAGTTTCCCCCATTTCTCACCATTTGTTTTGGATCCTGTAAGACAATCAGTTGCCTCTTTTTTTCTGCTCATGTAGAAGTAATTCAGAACCACTTAGCTTCTCTGTATAGAATGAGACGAAGACCGTTGTAATAGCCAATGGTTTTGAGCCCAGCTTGCCCTACACCTGTGACTTCTAGATGACTGAAAATTTCAAATATCCAAACATATGCTATAGTATTTAGAAAAAAAGCAGTATTTTGAATCATTTTGATAAGATATTTTTATGACATACTGTAGGTACCAAACAGTGGATGATCAGAACATTATTTCTGTAATATATCACAATGGCTGGATTCACAAAACTTGAAGGGAAAATATGACTTATTTGTAACTTAATGTGTGAAGTGTATCAAGTCAAGTGAGCAAACCATATTGTATAGGTTTTATGTATTTTGTGTATTTGTCTATTATTCGTATGGGATCTTTTAAGAAGAAAAGTTTAGCTACAAACCAATTATAACTTAAATATACCAGGATTAACAAACATAGTTTGTGGAGGTTTTGTACATTATAAGCATCTTTTCCAGCTCTTTCAAATCCATTAACTTGAAAAAATGTGTGCATGAAGCAAAGCTGGTCTTTTGAAAAGATCTCATAGGAATAATAATGCTGCACACAACTCACTTAAACCAGAGTTGTATCAATCAAATGAATTGATAAAAGCCTCATTCCCAAACAACATTAAGGCATACATTTCTTTCATAGATCATAACTAAACCCAATTAAATAACATATATTAAGCCCAACACCACTTGCAAAGTTTAGGAATGCTAGGGCTTGGGAATACTTTTAACTACAGCTACTAACTACTAGGTTTACTGGCTACTAACATTAATTGGCAGAAGTACAAAATATATTCCAGGGTTCTCTACCATAAGAGTGTTTGTCTAATTGGACAACTAATTAGGAGTTAACAATTGCTCTAATTTGCTAGCTACACATTCCTTCAGCTAGATTCTCCATTCCAGGAACTGGAATTTGAGATACAGATAAAATGATAATGCAATGCAAAAATTAAAATCTCAGACTGAAATTTTATGATCATTTTTGATATCCTTTCCTCATTCTCAGACTTCAGCATCATCACTTGAAAAGCCTCTTTGGTTTAAAGATATGTATCAACCTATAGAGGAAATAAAGAAAAGAAGCATGGTTGATAAATTACATGATGAAGAGTACTCAGAAGTGTCCTCAGAAGAAGAAGAAGAAGACATATATGCTTGGGCTAACGCAAGGTATTGTTTCTTCTCTTCTCTTTTCTTTTCTCTTCTCTTCTCTTTTTATTTTTCCTTTCCTTTCCTTTCCTTTCCTTTCCTTTCCTTTCCTTTCCTTTCCTTTCCTTTCCTTTCCTTTCCTTCGCTTCCCTTCCCTTCCCTTTCTTTTTTTTTCCTTAGCACATATTTCAAGAAAAAAACTGAAAAAAGTATGATCATGGTGATCATGATGCATTCAGTCGTGTCCAATTCTTCTTGATTCTATTGGCCAGGTTTCTGATCTTGTCTGCTCCGGCTAATGTCAGGTTTGATGCAGAGGTGGGTTCTACTTACCTTTTCTACCGGTTCTCATCGTGCCCAGACGTGCGTACTCACTACGCTCGCGCAGAAGAGATTTGATGACGTTTGGGTCAGTGGGCAGAGCCTCCCACCGGTTTTACTACAGGTTTATATAGAACCAGTCTGAACCGGGGGCAACCCACTACTGGTTTGATGGTGTCCAGACACCAAGTTCTTTGATGGCCTGGAATCCTTTTATCACTAACTCTTCCAATATATCTGCTTTCTCGAGTAAATTCCCCTGCATGACATGGCCGAAGTAAAATTACAGAGGGAATAGTCCCATTTTGTGAGTTAGAGGACATTTTTATTTTTTTTCATTACATAATTCTTTGGGCATATTTGGATTTGTCCACATTTATATTACTGCAATGCACTTTACATGGAGCTGCCCTTGAAGATCACTTCAAGTGCCCTTGAAGGCAACTCAGATGCTACAACTGGTCCAAAAAGTAGTGGCACATGCATTATTTATTTTTTTTATTTATTTATTAATCAAATTTTTATACCGCCCTTCTCCCGAAGGACTCAGGGCGGTTTACAGCCAGATAAAAACACCAAACAAAATAAATACAGAATAAAATACAAGCTAAAAAACTGATTCAATTTGGCCCATATTAAATATCATTAAAAGAATAAAACCCACTCGAATTTAAAACCAAAATAAAAACTAAAACCCTATGCCAGCCTTGCGCGGATGAACAAATATGTCTTCAGCTCGTGGCGGAAGGTTCGAAGGTCCGGAAGTTGGCAAAGTCCTGGGGGAAGTTCATTCCATAGGGTGGGAGCTCCCACAGCCCCCTATGTCTGGGGGCTGCCAGCCGACATTGTCTGGTGGACGGCACCCTGAGGAGTCCCTCTCTATGAGAGCGCACAGGTCGGTGAGAGGCAATCGGTGGCAGTAGGCGGTCCCCTAAGTAGCCCGGCCCTAAGCCATGGAGCGCTTTAAAGGTAGTAATCAACACCTTGAAGTGCACCCGGAAGACCACAGGTAGTCAGTGCAGCCTGCGCAGAAGTGGTGTCACATGGGAGCCACGAGAGGCTCCCTCTATCACCCGTGCAGCTGCCTTCTGAACCAACTGGAGCCTCTGGGTGCTCTTCAAGGGGAGCCCCATGTAGAGAGCATTGCAGTAATCCAAGCGAGAGGTAACCAGAGCATGAGTGACTGTGCATAAGGCATCCCGATCAAGGAAGGGGTGCAACTGGCGAATCAGGGAAACCTGATAAAAAGCTCTCCTGGATACGGTCGTCAAATGGTCTTCAAAGGACAACCGTCCATCCAGGAGAACGCCTAAGTTGCGCACCCTTTCCATTGGGGCCAATTACTCGCCCCCAACAGCCAGCCATAATTGCAGCTGACTGTACCGGGGTGCCGGCATCCACAGCCACTCCGTCTTGGAGGGATTGAGCTTGAGCCTGTTTCTCCCCATCCAGACCCGTACGGCTTCCAGACACCGGGACAGTACATCGATAGCTTCATTGGGGTGGCCTGGGGTGGAAAAGTACAGCTGCGTGTCATCAGCGTACAGTTGGTACCTCACCCCAAAACCACTGATGATCTCAACCAATGGCTTCATATAGATGTTGAACAGGAGAGATGAGAGAATCGACCCCTGCGGCACCCCACAAGTGAGGCGCCTCGGGGTCAATCTCTGCCCCCTTGTCAACACCATCTGCGACCGGTCAGAGAGATAGGAGGAGAACCACCGATAAACGGTGCCTCCCACTCCCAAACTCTCCAACCGGTGCAGCAGGATACCATGGTCGATGGTATCAAAAGCCACTGAGACGGGACCAGGGCAGAGGAATAACCCCTATCCCTGGCCCTCCAGAGATCATCCACCAACGCGACCAAAGCCGTCTCCGTACTGTATCCAGGCCGAAAGCCGGACTGGAACGGGTCTAGATAGATTATTGGGTGTTCCTATGTTTGCCCGTGTTATACCTCTGTTGTATGAGCTGGGCTGTCTTCTAGCTTCCTTCTGGATGTAATTCAAGGTGATGGTTGTCACCTACATGGCAGGGACCAGGATATTTGCAAGGTCACTTCTCCCTGCCTACCATTCAAATAGGGTAGGTATGCTCCAAGTCCCTTCCCTGAATTCTTACCCTCTAGTGGAAGCTTGGAAATATGCCTTTTCCTGTGGTTGCTCCTACTTTATGGAATATTTTCCCCCAAAAAATTCAGCAAGCCCTCACTCTTTAAGCCTTTTGGAAGGCTGTCAGTACCTGTGCTTTTACCTGGGTGCAGGGATGGAAAAAGAATATCTGAAACTGATGGTGGTACATCCCAAGGGGATGACTGAGAAGACTGGTTTTCATTTTCGTTTTGTAGTCTTATAGTTATTGGTTTTTCTGTTTTTCTTTATTTATCAGACCTCCACTAGCCCCTGAGCTTCTTGCTCTGGAAAAACTGTAAGTAACTACAGGTGCTACAAATAGGTTACTAATATTGTTTTCATTTTTAAACTTTCAAGCACCATAGCAAGCCTTCAGCATTTTTGTTGAGATGAAATTATTAGAAGTTCTTAGAGTGTTGTTTCCAACTTAATTGAGTAACTTAACTTAGCAGAGTTAAAAATATTGTAAGAATAAATTATAGTACTTCATTGAATTTCATAACTTTGAATATATTAGGTATTTTATACTATGTCTATAAGGGCTTATCTCCTGCAATAAACTATTTTATGCTCAAATGTTTGCCTCATATTTTAGCAAGTATCAAATTGAATTAACATTTTAGAAACAGCCACAATTGATAGAGATCCAGATTGGTGCCATGGTTTAGGCACCAGGAGAGAAACCAAGAGATGGTGATTTCTAGTCTCACCTTGGGCATTATGCCAGCTGGGTGATCTTTGATCAGTCACTCTCTGGGAAGGAGGGAATGGCAAACCACTTCTGAAATCTTTTCAAGAAAACTGCAGTTCTCAGGAGTGAGCATCAATATGAAGACACACGCAAATAAAGATTGTTAAATCAATAAATCTGCACCAAATCTTTATTTAAATCCCCCAAAACCTGTTAACCTTGAGCAGCAAGGGTGCAGAACCAATTAAACAAACACCTGGATGAACAGATGTGCCTTTAACTAGTAAAAGCTTTTAGGTTCAGCATCAGTCCCAAAGGAACTGTAATAGAAGACCTTCATGTTTGGGTCAGCAATAAAACCAAAACCAAAAAGACCATATTTTGTTCAGTAACAAATACTTATTTTATATTGGCCAAAATGAGTTTATTATTTTATTGCATCTTCTCCTGTAGGATTGTTAACAGTCTCTCGAGATGTAGAAGAGACATCCGCTTCTGGTACCAATGCTAGGAAAATATTTGTTTATGTTTTATTTGTTTGATATATGTTTTACCATTTTTTTCTTGTGAACTCAAGATGGCAAATAGGAGATAAACCTGTGAAGTAGGTTTATCCCAGGAAGTGACTGGTGCCAAATCACTCAGAGGACTCCATGACATTTGTGGAGATTTGAATGTGGGTCTCCCCACATCTGGTCCAAAAGTTTAACCCAGTTATCCTTTAATTCCTACTCTCAGCTATGAATTAAGCAGAATGAGAATATGAAACAGAATGAAAGTGCATAAAATAAATCTGTATAAGAATCAAAGGGTTGTGGGGGAAAGGAAGACATTTCTTGTTTAGACAAGGACTTGAGATGCAGTGAAGGTGAGACCCGGGGTGCCCACATGCATTCTCTAACATGCAGGCAACACCTGGGTTTTGCAACAAAGCCATCTTAGGATGCTCATGAGCAATTACATGATTTTCTCCCTTTAGAGAAAATGTGAAATGCTGGGTTCATGTAAGAAAACAAAAGAGTACAACTTTGATCTTTATAAACCTATTGAAACGTGGATTAATCTCTGTTTATATTTTGTCTTCTAGAGACCTAATGCTGCCACCACCACCACCAGCTGAAGCTCCAATTCCGGCTCCAGCTCTGACTCCGCCTCCACCTCCACCTTCAGCTCCAGCTCCAGCTCCAGCACCAGCACCAGCACCAGCACCAGCACCAGCACCAGCTCCAGAGCCTGTTAAAAAGGCCAGTTCAAAGAAACTGTGAGTATCTATAGCATTATCTGTGTGAGATATTATTCATTTACTTGAAGATACGTCCACTAATTCATTAAATTTATGAAAGAGCCATAGTAGCGCAGTGGTTAAAAAGCAGTATTGCACGCTAGCTCACTGCTCACTGCCATGAATTCAAGCCTGACTGGCTCAAGATTGACGTCGCCTTCCATCCTATTGATGTCAGTGGAAAGAGAATTCCAACTGTTGGGGGCAACATACTGAGTCTATAAATTGCTTAGAGAAAACTGTAAAACACTATGAAGTGGTATATAAAGTGGTATATAAACACTATAAAGTGGTATATAAAACTTAGTGCTACTGAATTTATAAATCTTATTTCTATAATATGGTTGTGCTTCATAGTTGCTATACTAAGAGAGGGCTCTCAAAATTCCTAACCCTGATCTATAGGCAAGCAAATTGAATTAAGTGATATTTTATTTAATTTGTCAAGAAGAAAAAATTATCCAATAGATCGGAGCTCATGCTAGCCATGTTCCAGAGGACAATTTATCTACAGCAGAATTTCTCAATCACAGAGCCTTGAAGACACATGGATGTCAACTCCCGGAATTTCCTAGCCATGTTTAATATTAACATCTTAAAGTTCCTAAGGTTCAGAAAAATCAGTCTAAAACTTCCTTCTGTTTTAAGAAGTTTGAAAACAAATGAGCCATCCCCCTTCCCATCCTGGGAGGGAGTCAAGCTTAGCTACAGAAGATTTCTTTTTAATCTCTGTTCTGTTAAAATGTTTGTCTGTTCTTTGTCAGATCTGAAAAAGAGACAGCCACTACTGAGACCTCTACAAAGACTGAGTAAGTAGTAGACTCTCTCAAGGATTATAACTTTTTTCCACCAAGATTCTTCTACATGAGACATTTGTTTATAACAACATCTAATTTATACTGTGATTATTGCAGTTTCATTGTTATTAAAATTAACAACTCTACACACCCAAAAACCTTTGTATATACAAACTAAATATAAAATACACTGCTTAAAGAATTTTAATATTCTAATTTCTCCTGTACCGTAAGTGTGTAAAATCATCACAAAAAATAAAGGGTCCATTTTTAGTAGCTGATATATTTCAGATTCTAAGAGCATTTTGAGTTAAAAATTCAGATCAGGGGAAGCAGAACTAGGAAACAGAGGATGCTCCTAGTTCTAGCATTGGCTAACCTGATTGAAAATACAAGGCAAAAATCGGCATTCTTTCCAGACCTCTCTAATTAGAAATAGGACCAAAATTAATTTTTAAAAAATAGAAGAATTTTGCACAGTGGCAGGACTTAAAACAGATAAGGATAAGGCCAAGATAATAACAAAGAGCCTTATGAATAAACAGAAAAATGAATTGATGGAAAAGATAGGCATGCAGGTGACCAAAAAAGTCAAATATTTGGGAATTTGGTTAACAGCAAAATGTACATTGATCAAAGAAGACAACTATACTAAATTAATGCAACAAATAAAGATAGAACTGAACAAATGGAAAATAACTACAACTCTCATTAACTGGAAGAATAGCTACAGTTAAAATGAATATTCTACCAAAAATCTACTCCTATTCCAAGTAATTCCGATAAAATTAGGGAAGAACTTCCTTGGAGTCTTAAATAGACTAATAACAACATTTATTTGGTTAGGGGGGGGAAACCCAAATTAAACTAAATATGCTACAGGACAATAAAAATAAGGGAGGATTCAGGCTACCAGGTTCCCAGACTGGGAACTGTACTATCACGCCTCAGCCCTTACATGGAGTGGATAAATTTAAAGAACAAAAGGATTTTGGCGATAGAAGGACATGATTTACAAACTGGGATGGCACGCATTTATATGGGACAGAAAAAGCAAAACATAGAGTTACTTTCAAAAACACCAAGTTAGAAATGCTCTGTTATTAATTTGGCAAAAAATCAAACAGAATCACTATAGCAAAATACCGGTCTGGCTATCAACATTGGAAACATTAATAAATCCGAATGTGTTGGAACTTGATAAAATTTCAAGATATAAAGATATACTAAATGAACAAGGGAAATTAAAAAACAAAACAGGAATAAAAAAAACAGGGAATTGATTTGGACTGGTGGCCTTATATGCAAATACAGACGAGGTACAAGAAGGACACAGAAAACTATGGATTTTATAGTGAACCACAAAAATTAGACAGGATATTACAGGGGACAGATGAAAAACTGATTAAAAAAATTTACAACTACTTATTGAGGTTTAAAACTGAAGAAGAAGCAGCAAAGGAAACTATGATAACGTGGGCAATAAAATTTGGGTACACTATAGAACTATAATTGGCAAAACCTGTGGGAACGAAATTACAGATTGACGATGTTAGCAGTGTACAGAGAAAACTTGTATAAAATGTTCTATAGATGGCATCTGCCACCAGCCAGATTGGCAAAAATGTTCCCAAATTGGTAACCAGAATGTTGGAAATGTAAACAGAAACAGGGAACATACTATCATATGTGGTGGGCCTGTTCATTGACAAAAAAGAATTGGGCAAAGATAAAAAAGTGGCTGGAGAAAATGGTAAAACAACAAATAGACTTAAAGCCAGAGCTATTTTTATTAGGCATACTACCACGGAAATATAATAAAACAACTCAGTATTTAAAGCTACATGTAATAACAGCAGCTAGAATTATGTATGCATAAAATTGGAAAAATGAAAATATACCCACAGAGGAAATGGTAACAAAGAAAACATTAGATTGCACTGAGACAAACAGGTTGATGATGGAAATTAAAGACAAAGGAGAAACTGAATATTATTTAATTTGGGATGTATGATACAACTGGTTAGATAATAGATGCAAAGATTAGAAAATTAATGATGAAAGATGATCAATAAACAGAAATAAATATAACAATAGATAGAAGAATACTTACTGTAAGTAATACTATGGCAAGATGGTACAAAAGTGTAAATTAAAATATTTAGAATGATAAATATAGAGATTTATGGTAGAAATATGGAAACAAAAGATATAAATACAATATTGTATGAATAAGAGTTAAATGGCTGCAACAGGAAGAATAATCGTACGTAAAATTGGCTGATACAACCAGTATATCATTGTTGCAAACTTGAAACTGTGATGCAAAAAAAAAAAAAAGTACAATAAAAATATTATTTAAAAAAATAAGATTTCCTTCTGTTTTAAGAAGTTTGAAAACAACTGAGCCATCCCCCTTCCCATCCTGGGAGGAAGTCAAGCTTAGCCACAGAAGATTTCTTTTTAATCACTGTTCTGTTAAAATGTTTGTCTGTTCCTTGTCAGGACTGAAAAAGAGACAGCCACTACTGAAGCCACTCCAAAGACTGAGTAAGTAGTAGAGTCTCTCAAAGGACTGTTCTTTAACTTATAACTTTTTTCCTCAAGGATTATAACATTTTTCCACCACGATTCTTCTACATGAGACATTTGTTTAAAACAACATCTAATTTGTACTGTGATTATTGCAGTTTCATTGTTATTAAAATTAACAACTCTTCACACCCAAAAACCTTTGCATATAAAAATTAGATATAAAATACACTGCCTACAGAATTTTAATATCCTAATTTCTCCTGTACCATTGAATGTAAAATAATCACAGAAAAATAAAGGGTCCATTTTTAGTAGCTGAAATATTTCAGATTCTAAGAGTGTTTTTAGTTAAAAATTCTGATCGGGGGAAGCAGAACTAGGAAGCAGAGGATGCCTCCTAGTTCTAGCACTCGCTAACCTGGTTGAAAATGCAAGGCAAAAATCAGCATTCTTTCCAGACCTCCCTTCTTCATGATGAGAGTTCCCTAGCTGGGTGCAGGAAACTCTGAAAATAATTTGCTGTGCAAATTCGAGCAGCAGAGAGCGCCTCCCTACCAATAAAGCTTAATTAATTTTTGTGCCCATTAAGAAAGATTCTATGAAATCCTCTTACTCTCTTTAGCTGTAAGTGAGTTGACTTAATGTTACTTCAAAATTGATTTGCTTGCTGGCACAATGGAGGATTGGAGAAATGCCTTGAACAATGCTTGTGATACTGGGCATAAAAGAGGATTGACCTCTTCTGCCACAAATTAACTGCAAAGTATGTTCCAACTTGGCTGGGGCTTGGATAAGAAGACTTAAATATAAAGTTGGCTTTCCTCCAAATCCAACCCAACCCAACAAGACCACATTGTGAGATTAAAGACATCTTTTTGCAAGTCTAAAAGCAGTGTATTTGAAAATAAAGGACTAAAATGGTAGATTCAGTGCATGGAGGACCATATAAAAAGCAAGCTTACATACAAGTGTCTACTGGTGCAAGCGCTGCTGCAACACACAGTTCTTGGGGGCCCTGTTATACCACTGCTCTATGAACTCTACTGGTTGCTTGGAGATTTATTTCAGAGTATTACTTATTATCCTTAAATACCTACATGGCATAGATCCAAGTTACTTGAAGAATAGTCTCACTCAGGGGTGAAATGCTCCCAGTTTGGACTGGATCAATCGATCTGGTAGCGATTGTGGCAGGTGGTTTGGAGAACTGGTAGTGATGGTGGCTCAAGGCTCCACCCATCTGCCTGCCATCTGCCTGTTTACACTCTGTTCATGTGCAGAAGGTTTTGCGCATGTGTAGAGGGTCTACACACGCATGTGACACACATGCATGCACTTCCAAACCGATAAGAAAGGTAAGTAGATTTCACCCGGTCTCACCCCATTGAGGCTAGCTGACCCCACCATGCCAGCAAAACAGACAAGCGGCAAGCCCCATCAATCAAGGAATTTTGGCTGGCAGAGTCCAGGAGAAGCACCACATCTGCTGTGGCTCTTCCCCCTTGGAACATCTTATCTCCTGAGGTGAGATCACCTCCCACCTTTCTGACCGTCCATAAGGACCTGAAGACCTGGCTCTGGCAGATGGCTAGGGACCCCAGCAGGAGAGCATCTCACTGGAGGTGGTTGATGAATTAAGAGACAATCCCACACATAAGATCAGAAGATGGTTAGAGGAGATTACACTCCGAAAGATTGATTTTAAACCAGAGGTGTTTCTTCTAGGAATGATTGATAAGAAAACTGAAAAAAGTCTGTACTATATAACGTTGCACATATTAACAGCGGCCAGAATTGCTCTGGTGCAAATGTGGAAACAGATTAACATATCACCGGAAGAAATAGTAATTAAAAAAATCCTCGAATGTGCTACAATGGATAAAATGACAATGGAGATTAAAGAAAAAGATGATTCGGATTACTACAAAGTGTGGAACAGATTCTATGTGTGGCTAGAAAATAGAAATCAAAATGAGTAATAAGAATGTAAATTCTGACTAACTGAAATGTAAGAGTACTGAATATTGGTAAGGATAAAATACTGACTATGTCAATATACAGGATGTAAGTATATATAACAAAATTGTATATAAAAATGCTCAATATGGTTATACAAGAATAAGGATTGTTCGGTTTTTGTCTTTTTTCATTATGTTTTTGGTTTTAAAAATGTAAAATCTCAATAAAAACTTTTTTTTTTAAAAAAGAAGAGATAACTCCACATCTCTCCCACTGTACATCCTCCTCCATCCCTCCCCATCCATATTTCTTTTTGTAATCTTTTATTTATTAACTTTGTCTTTGATTATAACCATATTTATTATCTCAGAAATATTTATCTTTTATGATTTTAATGCTTTCAATGCTGTCAACCTTCAGGGTCGCTTTGAAACAAGACATTTGGCAATTAAATTGAATAAATAAACAAATCAATGACTAGGCCAAACTGGCCAGGGAATGATAAATTATTCAATTGCTGCCAGAGCAGTATTAAATTCTGCGTTTAATTTCTTTATCAGAACTTCAGAAACAGAAGGCACTTCAAAGAAAACGTAAGTAGCTGCAGTGTGCAAATCAGGATTATATCTCTTAAGAATTTCTGAAGTGGTTCAAAATACATCTTCTGATCCACATGTGTAGGATACTTAATGTGTAAAACATCTCATAACTTGCTTATCTCATTGTGCAACAATAGAAAGAAGTTCTAGTAGGAAATAGGAAAAGGTAGGAGAAAAACTAGAAAAGAGCAAAAGCAACCTTCATATTAAAAGATTAGTTATTTTCGAAAGAGCAGTGAACATTTTTGACCACATCAAATGGATAGTTTTAAAGTTCATGGCAGAGATTACAGTACTCTGTACTGTATTAGTTTATTAGTTGCACCCAACTAAATAAAATTAGATTCATTTTATTCTTCCTACCTATTGAAATAACTTTAATTTAGACAGATATTTGTTTGCTGGGACATAGAAATAGCCATGCATTTCATTTATTTATTATTTATTAAATAAATTTTCACAGCTGCCCAACTCACATATAGATAATTCCAGGTGGCTTACAACATTCATTAATGTTGTAAACGATTAATTTCACTCAAGTTTGTCAAGAAAGAGATGTTGGAGCATGGTAGCCTTTTCCCCAGTCTTGTTGGAAAGCAGATGTGAAGCCTCTGGAATCTTGTTTTACTGTTCACTACTGCTCACTTTAGGGCAGTGATGGTGAAACTTTTCGGCACCGCGTGCCCAAACCAGAATGTGTGTGCCCATGTACGCACCAAAACGCCGGAAACCATAAGACCAGTTGGTTGGCGCACACATACACACGTGCATACGCATCAGCTAGCTGGTCTGTGGGTTTATGGCACTCCGCACGCGCACAGAACAGCGTGCCGGAAAACAAAAGAGCAGCTGGTGATGGGATGCCCACCCACAGAGAGGGCTCTGTGTGCTACCTCTGGCACGTATGCCATAGGTTCACCATCACAGCTTTAGGGCTTCACTTATTCTATACCCTATCTCTATTATAGATAGAGAGTGATGCTGCCAGACTAAAAGTAGCTGTTGTGAGAAGATTCTATGGGTGATTATTGAGCCCCCTTCTCTTAGAGAGGTGGGCTATCATAGTGTTGTTGAAACTGATTCTCATCCTGTGTTCTGTGTTAGAATCCTCTTAGAACAGCTCCTAGAATTGTTAATATTCTCAGGATTTAAATTGTCCTCTTAGCAGCCGGGTTCACTTGAGATACTTGAGGTCAAATGTGGTTGAGATACTTGAGGTCAAAATGTGGTTGGCTGAATATGGCTCCATGTGTTGTGCCCACCAGGAAACTGGGCTAAATCAGTAAATGAGTTCACTTCCCATAAGGCAGTGTGTTGTACCAATAAAACTCTTAGCAAGATAAGGCACCAGTAGGAAAAGGAAAGAATGACAACATTGCTGATTCTCTGCTTCTTAGCGCCAACATGTCCATTCAATTTTCTAGAATATGTAGTTTTATAAACATATTGTAATACCATCTTTTATTGTATCTACAGAAGTTCAGAAGAGGAAGAGGAAGAGGAAGAGGAAGATGAAGATGAATACTAACCATATTTTGCATATAAATTGTATATAAGTTGTACATTAATTAAAGCACTATTTATTATTAAATATATTATTTGACTAGTACCTTTTTATTGTTATCCTTATCCTGTGGCTTAAAAACTTTTCAGATTAGCTATTCTCCCATCTGGAGCATCTGCAATTGTGTTGGGCCAAGGTAGGGGTGAAATCCAGCAGGTTCTGACTGATTCTGGAGAACTGGTAGCGGAAATTTTGAGCAGTTCGGAGAACTGGCAAATACCACCTCTGGCTTGCTCCAGAGTGCAGTGAAAATGGAGATTTTGCAGTATCCTTCCCCCAGGAGTGGGGAGACAATGGGGATTTTTCAGTATCCATCCCCTGGAGTGGGGTGGGAATTGAGATTTTGCAGTATCCTTCCCCTGCCATGCCCACAAAGCCATGCTCACAAAGCCACGCCCACAGAACTGCTAGTAAAAAAATTTGGATTTCACCATTGGGCTAAGGTTCTTATTATTTATGGTCCTAGTGGCTACCAATGATAAAATCTGTATAGGTTTTCCTGGTGCCAGAATGATGTTTTACAAATGTGTAGAACATTCACATGACATTTGCATAGCGGCAGAATTACCCTGATATGTATGTATTCATTTATTTATTGCATATCTGTAAAATTTTCAATAATATTTTCAGATTCCCAAATGTAGAATACAATATCAGGTGTTTTAATATCTGTAACTAAAATTATGACTATAAACCTTAACATAAAAAAGTAGTAGGAAGTAAAATAAGACTGACAGTGTTACTGAGATTTCACATTTGCAGTTCAAAATAAAAACGTAACATATTAAAAAAACCTGGGGAATAAAACAATACTCATTTGATAGCAAAATAACAAAACTAGCTGTATAAGATTATTCTCCTTTTTCAGTGAAAACATTCTATTTTCCTCACTTCACATGTCAGGATCATCTGAAACCCTTGATAAAGCTTTTGTAGTAAGTGGTCTGCAAGAAAATGTTGGTGGTCCACAGAAATATCTGGACATTATTTGCATTTTTTTATGTTTTATTACCGTGTTACTCCGGGACTTATTTTCTTTTAGGCTTGAAAATAAGCAACCCTCTGGAGCATCTTAGAACCCTATAAAATCCATCCATTCATTCAGGGAAGGGGTCAGCTGTCTCAGAACTACATGCTGTTGCTGATTCTGCTCATTAATAAACCTTTCTTAAGCAGCCTCTATATAGGGATGCGGTGGCTCAGTGGCTAAGACGCTGAGCTTGTTGTTTAAAAGGTCGGCAGTTCAGGGGTTCAAATCCCTAGTGCCGTGTAATGGGGTGAGCTCCCATTACTTGTCCTATCTTCTGACAACCTAGCAGTTCAAAAGCAGGTAAAAAATCCAAGTAGAAAAAATAGAGACCACCTTTGGTGGGAAGGTAATTGTTCTGGGCTCCTTTGGCATTTAGTCATGGTGGCCACATGACCACAGAGACATCTTTGGACAGCGCTGGCTCTTCAGCTTTGAAACAGAGATGAGCCCCGCCCCCTAGAGTTGGGAACAACTAGCACATATGCGCGAGGGGAACCTTTACCTATTTAAGCAGCCTCCATTTTATTCCTGTCTTGGAACTGCAGCTGGTTTTCTTTTTCCCTACACCTTCATCCACTTGTTTTGGGAGTGAGGGTTGATGGGTAATAGAGAACAACAACAGTATATACACAAATTATATGCTGGGACAGGACAATGAATACTTTATTTTGGATTAAAAATTGACATGGATCTGCTAGCCTCTATTCTGTTATTTCTGATTCTGGATGTTGTTCTTTCTGGTGCATTTGTTTCAAGTATCCCCTTCTTATTGGACTTTATCTGTAATAACATCATTATTTCTTTGTTTTCAATCACTGTGTATTTGCAACAGGTAAACACCTTTTCTAGTAGTCCTGAAGCTGCTGGCCCTGGTTGCTTTCCTTTCTATTTGCACATTCATTCCATCAGAAATCATTTTTAAGTGTCTCATGAAAGACTAGCTTTTTCTCTGTAAAATATGACAGAGAAATCCAGGACAGAATCATAACTTTGATGGGGGAGCCTAGTATAATTGTGCTGCCTGAATATCATCAAAGGGACATATTCTAAATGGATTTTATGGTAGCGAGGAATGGGGTAATTTCCTGCTATAATTTGCCTTTTTAAAAAAGCCAGGCTCATCAATGGAAGTCCCACCTTACTACAATACACGCATATGTCTGCAAAAAGCGGCAACTGGGTGGGATCCAATGGCATTTCCCCTACCTCATCCTACCCCTAATTCAATAGAATAGAATAGAATAGAATAGAATAGAATAGAATAGAATAGAATAGAATAGAATTATTTATTGGCCAAGTGTGATTGGACACACAAAGAATTTGTCTTGGTGCATATGCTCTCAGTGTACATAAAAGAGAAGATATGTTTATCAAGAATCATAATGTACAACACTTAATGATAGTCACGGGGTACAAATAAGACATCAGAAAACAATCAATATCAATAAATGATAAGGATACAAGCAACAAAGTTAGAGTCATACAGTCATAAGAGGAAGGAGATGGGTGGTGGAACGATGAGACGATTAATAGTAGTGCAGGTTTAGTAAATAGTTTGACAGTTTTGATTATTTATTATATTTATTTATTTATTTAGCAGAATGATGGCTTTTGGGGGAAAACGTTCTTGTGTCTAGTTGTTCTGATGTGCAGTGCTCTGTAGCATCGTTTTGAGGATAGGAGTTAAAACAGTTTATGTCTCCTGCCCGATCCCTGTAGCCATCTCCGGCTTTAGGGCAGCTGATGTCAGCTGCCATTCCTCCCCTATGGGTCGGGGAGAAAAGACCGGGGCTGCAGGGAGTTTACTGCCTCCCTGCCAGCCCTGGTGGCTCCCCCATTCTTTGCTGCCCCTTCAGGGCAGCTAAGGGTCCGTGATGGACCCCCATTCCAGGGGGAATCTTGGCAGTCACCTCGAAGCTATCGGGGCGAACGACCGTTCTGCTGCGACGCTCGCCACGCCTCCATAATATTTTGAAAGAGATACTGAAGCCGGATGAGTGATCATCAGCTCACAGGAGGCATGGAAAACAAATTTGCCAAAGGTTAAGAAAAAACAGGAATTGAAACAGGAAAAGAAAATGGAAGGAAACAATTAAAGAAAATTAGGTTCACCTAAAACCTGGAATGAGAGTCTGGAACCTATCTCAAGGGTTTTAATTAATTTTGGAGATATTTTCAGATTAAATATTTCAACTGCAAATGCTTTTGGACAACTTTAAAAGTTTTTATTGGCTAATTAACTTTGGACAGTTTTAAAAGATGGGAGGGAAAGGGAAAGGAAGGGAAAAAAATTGGACGATTATGATTTTAAAGCTTTAAAAATGGACTTAAATTGATTTCATCTTATCCTCCCCACTTTGCACAAGTTTGACTATAAAGGATTACAATGTAACTAACCATGGGACTGAAAGAAAGTTATAAATTCTAACAACTTGAAACAAAGGAAACTTGGCTTCAAAATGGCTACTGTACTATTTTGCCTAATTATACTATAAAAGGGACAAAGACTTTAAATTGGAAAGAAAAAGAAAAAGAAGAAGTAGATTGGATCAGGACTTTAAAAATGCTTTAATGGATTGTTTTTTTGTTTTTTTGTTTTTTATAAAATTTTGAACATAAAGAATTATAAGAAATTGAATTAAACTGAAACAAAGGAGTTTGCTACTTTATCATTTTGCTACAGTAGAAAGGTTGACCTAAAGGCAGAAGAAAGAAGGCAGAAACAAATGATTTGACCTTAAAAGGGATATTGTTAACTGTGGATGGCAACTGCAGTGTAAAGATTGACACCTAAAGGCAGAAGAAGAAATGCAGAAGCAAGAAATTGAAATGATCTGAAATAAAAGACTTGATGATAACTGTGGACTGTAAATTGTTATAAAGGCTGATACTTAAAGAATTAGATCAATCCCCAAGGAAAGACTTTTTCATTTTAAATTTAAATAGAATAATAAGGAGAAAGTTGTTTTTAATGTCTTGAAACTTCAAAAATATCTGTTACTTATGATTTGTAATTATACTAAATAATGATTTTAGAGACAGAGGAAGATAGCAGGAAATGAGTACTCTTGACCTTAGGACTACTCCCACATATTTATTTATTTATTTAATTAGATTTTTTATTTTTTTTATTTTTTATAAATAATTTTTATTTCCATTTTCAAACATCATATTTATGTACAAACTATTATCCATCATTAATCATTAATTTTTATTTATTACTGATTCAGGCCTGCCCGATTGCCACTTCCTTTCTTCACAACCTCCCTCTCTACCCTCTACTACTTTCCCATCCATCCTCACCTCCTTCACTTTACTACTTCCTCTCCTCCTTCTCCACTCCTCCCTTCTTCCACCCTATCTAACCTTCTTATTCCCCTCCTCCTTCTCTACTCATTCCTACCTACTTTCTTCCCTCCTGCTACTCCTCTCTCCTTTTCTTCCTGAAATGGCAGTCGAGCATCCCCAATATCATTTAAAATTTTTAATTTCATATCTTCAAAAAATACTGTACATTAATAATCAATCCATGTATCTTTTCCCCCTTCCCCCTCCTCCCCTTCCCCCAGACTTCCCAGAGCAAATACCGGGTATTATGACCAACAATCACAAACTAACGTATACAAAATATACATAACCTCCCACCTTTAAAAATTTAAAACTTTAGATCCCCTCACAATAAAAATAAGAAGATAGGAAAGAATAATAAAAAAAAAGAAAAGAAGAGAAGCAATGCAATACCAACTTCACATATTACTTCTTACAGTCCATTTTTAAAATTAATCCATCTTCTCAAATTCAATTTTTTTTCCACTTGTATATTCCTTCAAATTTCATAAGTCCATTTCTCAAATTACTGTCCATCTTCTCGAACTCAATTTTTTATCACTTATATATTTCTTCAATTGCCATAACATTTAATGTCCGTTCTTCTTACAGTCCATTTTAAAAATTAGTCCATCTTCTAAAGTTCAATTTTTTTTCACCCACTTGTATATTCCTTCAAATTTCATAAGTCCATTTCTTAATTTACAATCCAGCTTCTCAAATTCAAATTTTCATCACTTATATATTTCTTCAATTGTCATAAGATTTAATATCCAATCTTCCAATACTACTCCATCAATCAAATATCATTTCAAATAAAATCTCTCAAATATAGTATTCATCCACAATATAACAGTAAGCAGTTAAAATCATTACATCCACATTATCTAAATTCATAAATTTCACTTTCCATCCTTCACAATTGAATAATATCATCCCATAGATTTATACCATACAAATAGCAAATAACAAAAATCCTATAATTTATATCCTAAACAAATCAATTCCAAAAATTAACCATAATCATCATATTCACATCTTAAACATTCCTCCCCTCTCCCATTCTATTTTCCATCATTTCCAAACCAATTAACTTAGCATCTAACAACAAAGGATTCCCACTCTTTAAAACATTAATATAAAAATGTCTCGCTTTCATAACTGAATTAAGAAAATACTTTCTGCCTCTAAAATTCACTGACAAACCCATTGGGACTTCCCATCTAAAATATATCTGATGTTTCTTAAACTCATCCACTAAAAAGCAAATTCTCTTCTCTTTCTTAACATTTTAGGAGGAATTTCCTTCATCATTTTATATCTTGTCCCAATATTTGGAATTTATTTTTATAAAAGGCTTGCAAAATTTCATACTTAACCTTTTGAGTTGTAAAATAAATAACCACATCCCTCGGTACTCTATTTTGTCTTGCCCACCAAGAATTAACGCGATAAATTCTTTCAATATTAGTCTCAAAATCTTCTGGCTCCACACCTTTATCTGAGCAAAGGCTTGCGTAAAATCTCCTTTAAATTTTCCTTCCTATTTTGTTTCAACCCCCTCACCCTTATAGCATATTCCATTAATCTATATTGTAATATTACTCTTTCTTCATCTGCCCTATCTACCTTTGCCTGTATATCTTCCATCTTATTATCTAAGTTCCAATTGTTTTGATTTTTTTGAGTTTCTTCTATTTTCCTTTGCAACTCTAAATTAGCTTTATTAATTTCTGTAAAATCATCCTCCATCTGAATACAAGAGTTCAATATTTGCACAATTGCATCCTTTACCATTTTCATTTCCCTCTTCTGCTCTTCCACCACTTCCTTAAAATCCAACATCTCTTTCTCTATTTCATCAAATTTTTGATCTATTTCTAAAAAATGACTCTCCAAAAACTCCTGTAAAAAATTTCTTAATTCCTTTTTAATTTCTTCTTTTAATTTTTGAATCTGAGCTGAAGAAATTTCAAAGTTTTTAATGACTTTTGGCACTATTTGCTTAAAAGCCATTTTAAAAAATATAATATATAACAGAGAAGAAAAAGTTAAAGAAAAATTCAAAAATCTTTTCTTCTAAATCACTATAATCCCAAAAAAGAAGAAAAAATATAAATCATAAGATTCTCGTTTCTTCCATTTAATCATTCCTATATATCTTCTATTTCGACGCTAGCTGTTAGTAAACATTTCTTTAACTTTTGTTTTCAATATACACATTCCACAAAACCGCCATTTGCTTTCTTCTCTCCTATCTTCGCAGCAAATATATCCTCAGGGGCTTGCAGTCTTCTTACAAACAAACGTTAAAACTCCAGTTTCTGCTCCGTCCACTTTACATTCCATCATAAATCAACTCCAGCCGTGGAAATTGGACGCTTCGTTTGTCCGCCATAAAGGCAGAAGCCTCACCCAGCCAGGAACTTATCAGGCTATAGAAGGAGATCTCCCCCGTAAGCCTTTGAAGCTTATCAGGGTGTCTCAACTTCGAACCTGAATGCTCATATTTCCTTCTTTGCCCGAAGGAAAAAATTCCAAGCTGTGGGACCCAGATTTACAATGTCCTGACAGCTCTTACTGACTAGGGAGTTAGCAGCTAAATCATAGCTGCTCTCCACGAAGCGGAGCCAAACCGGAAGTCTATTTAATTAGATTTTTATACCGCCCTTCTCCTGAAGGACTCAGGGCGGTTCACAGCCAGATAAAACAAAACAACAATAATAAATACAAGATAAAACAATAATTAAAAAACTTGTTAAATTTGGCCTGAATTAAAATATATTTAAAACAATAAAACTCTAAATAAGATTAAAAACCAAATAAAATGTTTAAAATCCTATGCCAGTCTTGCGCGAATAAATAAATATGTCTTCAGCTCACGGCAAAACGTCCGAAGGTCAGGAAGTTGACGAAGTCCTGAGGGAAGTTCGTTCCACAGGGTGGGAGCCCCCACAGAGAAGGCCCTCCCCCTGGGGGCTGCCAGTCAACATTGCTTAGATGACGGTACCCTGTGAGAGCGCACGGGTCGATGGGAGGCAAACTGTGGCAGTAGGCGGTCCCATAAGTAACCTGGTCCTAAACCATGGAGCACTTTAAAGGTGGTAACCAACACCTTGAAGTGCACCCAAAAGACCACAGGCAGCCAGTGCAGCTTGCGCAGGAGTGGTGTTACATGGGAGCCACGAGTGGCTCCCTCTATCACCCGCGCAGCTGCATTCTGAACCAACTGGAGCCTTCGGGTGCTCTTCAAGGAGAGCCCCATGTAGAGAGCATTGCAGTAGTCCAAGCGAGAGGTAACAAGAGCATGAGTGACTGTGCATAAGGCATCCCGGTCAAGAAAGGGGCGCAACTGGGGGATCAGGCAAACCTGATGAAAAGCTCTCCTGGAGATGGTTGTCAAGTGTTCTTCAAAAGACAACCATCCATCCAGGAGAACGCCTAAGTTGCGCACCCTCTCCACTGGGGCCAGTGACTCGCCCCCAACAGTCAGCCACAGAAGCAGCTGATTGTACCAGGGTGCCGGCATCCACAGCCACTCCGTCTTGGAGGGGTTGAGCTTGAGCCTGTTTCTCCCCATCCAGACCCGTACAGCTTCCAGACACTGGGACAACACTTTGACAGCTTCGTTGGGGTGGCCTGGGGTGGAAAAGTACAGCTGCGTATCGTCAGCGTACAGTTGGTAACTCACCCCATAGCCACTGATGATCTCACCCAGTGGCTTCATATAGATGTTGAACAGGAGAGGCGAGAAAATCAACCCCTGCGGCACCCCACAAGTGAGGTGCCTCACGGTCAATCTCTGCCCCCCTGCCAACACTGTCTGCGACCGGTCAGAGAGATAGGAGGAGAACCACCGATAAATGGTTCCTCCCACTCCCAAACTCCCTAACCGGTGCAGCAGGATACCATGGTCAATGGTATCAAAAGCCACTGAGAGATCTAATAGGATCAGGGCAGAGGAATAACCCTTGTCCTGAGCCCTCCGGAGATCATCAACCAACGCGACCAAAGCTGTCTCCATAGACATAGACGGATAGGTTGATGTGATTGCACAACCGCCCTAAGAAAGGATGTTAAAAGGCTGTCTGTAGATTCATATTAAATCATTTAAAAAGATTTATGTAAAATACAAATGAGAATTATAGAATTTTTAAGGATATTTTGGGGAATGATGGAGACTACGGGAAATTGTTTTTGATGATTTGAAATTTCAAAAGAAATACTGTTATTTTCTATTTGCAATTTTATTAGATCGCAATCTCTAGAGACAGAGAAAGATAGCAGGAACTGAATAGTTCTTATTTCAGGATTATTTCCACTTAGATGGATAGGTTGATGTGATTGCACGACTGGCTTAGAAAGGACATTAAAAGGCTGTCTTCAGATCTATATCAAAGGTTTTAAGAGATAATTGTAATTATGCAAAATATGAATGACAACTATAGAATTTTTAAGGATACTTTGGGGAATGAGGGAAAGACTATAGAAAATTATTTTTGATTAAAAGAAATAATGTTACTTATGATTTGTAATGATATAAGGTAGGGATTTCTAGAGGCAGGGGATTGTAGGAATTTAGCACCCACCCCCCTCCTAGAAGAATGAAATATTTTAGAAAATATTTAAAAGGCAGAATATATTTCCCTGGATGAGAAATGGAGAAACATGTTTTAAAGACAAAGCAGCTCCCTGCAACTTCCTTTTTAAATTTTTTTTAATTTTTAAGCATGGAAAAGCGTGGGAAATATGTGTATGCCTGCATGTGTGTGAATGAGATAGCCCTTCTCCCAATCACAGCTGGATCTTGCTTCCTCTGTGCATTTCCTAATCGCAAAAAGACCAAAAGTCTGGAGAGCATGGGGATTTTGCCAGAGCACAGGACCTTCTGTTAGGGAAGGAGGAAGTGTGTGTGTGTGGGATTCCACCTGAGGAAACAATCTGATTCCACCTCTTTGAGTAACCTCTAGCCGCACCTCTGCCTACTGCTAGCTCCACCAAGCCGTGACCGGTAGGCTAGAGAAAGCAAGGGGGGGAAGCCAAACGTGGAACTTTGTGTTTATCAGGAACGGGAGCCGAGTAAAAGGAAAGTGAGCGTGAAGGGGACAATTAAAAAGAGTAGAGTTTACTAGTGTATTTTAGAGAAAGCAAAGCAGGAAGCAGTGTCTAGGAGGTGCTCGTACCTGCTGGAGGGGCAGTAGGTCCTCTGGGATCACCTTTTCGATCCAAAACGAAGCTCCCTTAACAGGAAGGGGCCCATACTTCGACAGAAGGGAGTCGAAGTCCTTCCCAGAACCTTTTTTTCTGAAAACTGTAGGAGGGACCACCCGGCTAAGCCAAAGTGAAAAATAAAACCTCACATTGGAGAGGGAAACATGGGAAGCAGTAGCTCGAGGGTGGCGGGAAATCCCCTAGGAGACCTGCTTGGGGCCTGGGATGCCAGGCGCTAAGAGATGAGAATAGGAAACAAATTTGGCTAAATAAAGGTACTTAAAAGAAAAGGGAAATATATAAATAGGAATGTTTGGGTTTTTGTTTTGTTTGCTTGTTTGTCTCTTTCTCTGTCTTCTATGGAACCACGTGGTCTGTCTGTTAGAATAGAATAGAATAGAATTTTATTGGCCAAGTGTGATTGGACACACAAGGAATTTGTCTTGGTGCATATGCTCTCAGTATACATAAAAGAAAAGAAAAGATATGTTCATCAAGGTACAACATTTACAACACAATTGATGGTCAATATATCAATATAAATCATAAGGATTGCCAGCAACAAGTTATAGTCATACAGTCATAAGTGGAAAGAGATTGGTGATGGGAACTATGAAACGATTAATAGTAGTGCAGATTCAGTAAATAGTCTGACAGTGTTGAGGGAATTATTTGTTTAGCAGAGTGATGGCCTTTGGGAAAAAACTGTTCTTGTGTCTAGTTGTTCTGGTGTGCAGTGCTCTGTAGCATCGTTTTGAGGATAGGAGTTAAAACAGTTTATGTCCAGGATCAGAGGATCTGCAAATATTTTCATGGCCCTCTTCTTGATTCGTGCAGTGTACAGGTCCTCAATGGAAGGCAGGTTGGTAGCAATTATTTTTTCTGCAGTTCTAATTATCCTCTGAAGTCTGTGTTTTTCTTGTTGGGTTGCAGAACCGAACCAGACAGTTATAGAGGTGCAAATGACAGACTCAATAATTCCTCTGTAGAACTGGATCAGCAGCTCCTTGGGCAGTTTGAGCTTACTGAGTTGGTGCAGAAAGAACATTCTTTGTTGTCCTTTTTTAATGATGTTTTTGATGTTAGCTGTCCATTTGAGATCTTGCGATATGATAGAATCCAGAAATTTGAAGGTTTCTACTGTTGATACTGTGTTGTCAAGTATTGTGAGAGGTGGAAGTATGGAAGGGTTTCTCCTAAAGTCTACCACCATTTCTACGGTTTTGAGTGTGTTCAGTTCCAGATTGTTTTGGTTGCACCACAAGGCTAGTCGTTCGACCTCTTGTCTATATGCGGATTCGTCATTGTCTCGAATGAGATTTGTGCCTTCCCTAATTTAACTGAGATTTATGGCGGGAATGATCAGTGTGTGTGTAAATCTCAGAGTTTTGTTTTTCTCTTTGTCCTCCTTGTTTTTTATGTGTGTATGTCTGTCTTTGTGGGCCCTTGAGGTAATTGTAACTGTAAAATGTATCTGATCTCTAGAGACAAGAATTTTAAATTGTTAGAGAAAAAGAAAAGGTTGAAGCAATGACAATGGGGAAGAGAGAGAGAAAAAAAGGAAAGAGCCTTTTTCCTGTCTTTGTCCGGCCAACAAAACAGTAAGAGGACTTTTCATCCTATTTCTGTTTTTTTTTCTCCTTCCCTCTCTTTATCTTAAAGTAACAACTCAAGTTTATAAGGAAACATTTTAAGTTCACTTACAAGATAAGTTTATGAGGAAATGTTTTAAATTCACTTACAAGAGAAAAAAAATTCAGTCTTGCATTTACTGTGTGTTTAAATGATTTTACCTGTTCATCCTCTTCCTGAAGCATGTGAATCCAGTTTTTTCTTTCTCATCAGTGTTGAAACTGCATTTTGTTGAAACTGCATTATCTTTTAGTAACTGCAATATTGATGTGTTGTTTCTTTTCAAACTCTGCCTGCAAATATCTACCCCCCCCCTTTAATCCTGTTACAATGCTTTTCCTGAGAAGATTACCCACAAAAGTGGGGAGGAGATCCTGTTCTAATGTCTTTCAGCCCTGAAAAGATGACTCTGCAATTGTGGAAGCAGAGCACATGGTTCCAGATGCTGCCCCCAGAGGAGACCTTCCATTTGTTGGAGCCAGGAATTGAGTTCGAATCCAGCCCCCACTGAAAGTCATCACAGCAACCAGAGTGGAGCAGACCTTCCAAGCCTGACTAACCAGCCTTATCACCAAGCATGCTACCCAGCAGACATGAAAGAAAGGACCCTGAGATGTACAAATAAAGATTAAAAGACTCTTTTCAATTCCCAGAAGACAGCTGGAAAGACTATGGCGGGAGGGTGGAAATTCATTGTAAGGTTTTCTGTCTTGTCTCCTTTATATTGTAATCAGTCTAAAGTATTCATGTAAGGATTGTATTTGAAAGTAGCTGCCACAGTAAGTTCTGAACACCTGAGATTTCTGTCTAATGGTAGGGAAATTTGTCCAGCATGTTTGTATTGTTTGTATTGCTTGAATTGTAAAGGTAGCTGCATACACAGGCACACACAGAGAGACACACCATTCAGAATTAGATTGAAACTATTCCCTTCACTTACCTCCACACAAGGCTTCTCCTAGGTTGATTTTTGCTCTGTGGCACTAAAAGCCCAAGAAGTCAGATCTCCCTGCTAATTCCATGGGGAGGGGCTCAGGCAATTCCTCTCTTGAAGAGATAGCAGAAAAAGTGATATCCAAAACCCAAGCCCTGACTGACTCACAAATGATGCTGCCCAGTTGCCCAGTAAAGCAAGATATGTTGCACTGGTGGTCTCATGAGTAGAAGTCCCAGGGCTCATTGTGTGTAATTTAAAAAAAAAAAAAGGAAAAAGCCTGGATTGCATACTGATTAACCTCAATTTGGACTAAAAAAAATCTGGATGCACTAAAGTAAGAGCTAGGGCAGGTTCAGTAACCAACCCTTGGAAATGGCAGCCTGTAATTTAAAGGAAAACCAGTGCAGTCTGCGCAGGAGGCGGTGTTACATGGGAGCTCTGGCGTAGCTCCTCTATCACCAGCGCAGCTGCATTCTGGACTAACTGAAGCCTCCGAGTGCACCTCAAGGGAGCCCATGTAGAGCATTACAGTAATCCAGCGAGAGTAGCGAGGGCATGAGTGACTGTGCATAAGGCATCCCGATCAGGAAGGCGCAACTGCGGACCAGGCGAACCTGGTAGAAGGCCCTCCTGGAGCGGCCTCAAATGATCTTCAAGCGACAGCCGATCGTCCAGGAGGGCGCCTAAGTTGCGCACCCTGGGGCCAATAACTGCGCCTCCGACAGCCAGCTGCGGCTGCAGCTGACTGAATCGGGATGCCGGCATCCACAGCCACTCCGTCTTGGAGGATTAAGCTTGAGCCTGTTTCTCCCCATCCAGACCCGTCGGCTTCCAAACACCGGGACAGCACTTAACAACTTCATTGGGGTGGCCGGGGTGGAAAATACAGCTGAGTATCATCAGCGTGCTGGTATCTCACTGATGATCTCACCCAAGCGGCTTCATGTAGATGTTGAACAGCAGGGGCGAGAGAATCGACCCTGCGGGACCCCACAAGTGAGGCCCCTCGCGGTCGACCTCTGCCCCCGTCAACACCGTCTGCGTCCGGTCGAGAAGAGGAGAGAACCACCGATATCGGTGCCTCCCTCCCAATCCCCAGCCGGCGCAGAGAGATAAGTCGATGGTATCGAGCGCCGTAGGACCAGGGCAGAGGAATAACCCTGTCCTGGCCTCAGAGATCATCCACCAATGCGACCAAAGCTGTCTCCGTGCTGTATCCGTCGGAAGCGGACTGGGCAGGTCTAGATAGACATCTTCATCCAGGTATTGGGGTAGCTGTCGCGCCCGGCACTCTCTACAACCGCAACAAAGCGAAGGTTGGAACTATAATTACCCAAAATAGCTGGGTCCAGGAGGGCTTGGAGGTCTCACCACCGCCTCTTTCAAGGCGGCAGGAAAACCCTTCCAATAAAGCGTTGATAATCCTCTGGAGCCAGCCTCGTGTCACCGCCTGGTGGCCAGTACCAGCCAGGAAGGCACGGGTCAGTAAACATGTCGTGCCGTGCAGCCTCCCCAACAACCTGTCGGCGTCCTCGGGAGCCACAGGTCAAACTCATCCCAAATGGACTCAACAAGGCGTGCCTCCTCTCCCTCGCTTGGATCATCCCAATTTCGGTCCAGACCGTCCCTCAGCTGAGCGATTTTATATAGATAACATAAACTCCTCGGTCGTTGGGTCATTCCTGTTGTCAAAATTTTAAATTGTTAGGAAAAAGAAAAACAAAGGTTGAAGCAATGACAATAGAGAGAAAAAGGAAAAAGTTTTTCCTGTCTTTGTCCGGCCAACAAAACAGTACAGAGACTTTTCATTTTCTGTTTTCTCCTTCCTCTCTTTATCTTAAAGTAACAACTCAAGTTTATAAGGAAACATTTTAAGTTCACTTACAAGATAAGTTTATGAGGAAATGTTTTAAGTTCACTTACAAGAGAAAAAAAAATTCAGTCTTGCATTTACTGTGTGTTTAAATGATTTTACCTGTTCATCCTCTTCCTGAAGCAGGTGAATCCAGTTTTTTCTTTCTCATCAGTTATGTCTCCATTTTGTTGAAACTGCATTTTGTTGAAACTGCATTATCTTTTAGTAACTGCAATATTGATGTGTTGTTTCTTTTCAAACTCTGCCTGCAAGATATCTACCCCCACCCCTTTAATCCTGTTACAATGCCTTTCCTGAGAAGATTACCCACAAAAGTGGGGAGAAGATCCTGTTCTAATGTCTTTCAGCCCTGAAAAGATGACTGCAACTGTGGAAGCAGAGCACATGGTTCCAGATGCTGCCCCCAGAGGAGACCTTCCATTTGTTGGAGCCAGGAATTGAGTTTGAATCCAGCCCCCACTGAAAGTCATCACAGCAACCAGAGTGGAGCAGACCTTCCAAGCCTGACTAACCAGCCTTATCACCAAGCATGCTACCCAGCAGACATGAAAGAAAGGACCCTGAGATGTACAAAAAAAGATTAAAAGACTCTTTTCAATTCCCAGAAGACAACTGGAAAGACTATGGGGAGGTGGAAATTCATTGTAAGGTTTTCTGTCTTGTCTCCTTTATATTGTAATCAGTCTAAAGTATTCATGTAAGGATTGTATTTGAGTACCACAGCAAGTTCTGAACACCTGAGATTTCTGTCTAATGGTAGGAAATTTGTCCAGCATGTTTGTATTGTTTGTATTGCTTGAATTGTAAAGTAGCTGCATACACAGGCACACACAGAGACACACCATTCAGAATTAGACTGAAACTATTCCTTCACTTACCTCCACACAAGACTTCTAGGTTGATTTTGCTCTGTGGCACTAAAAGCCCAAGTCAGATCTCCTGCTAATTCCATGGGGAGGGCATCCCCTCAGGCAATTCCTCACTTGAAGAGATAGCAGAAAAAGTGATATCCAAAACCCAAGCCCTGACTATGACTCACAAATGATGCTGCCCAGTTGCCCAGTAAAGCAAGATATGTTGCACTGGTGGTCTCATGAGTAGAAGTCCCAGGGCTCATTATGTGTAATTAAAAAAAAAAAGGAAAAAGCCTGGATTGCACACTGATTAACCTCAATTTGGACTAAAATAAATCTGGATGCACTAAAGTAAGAGCTAGGGCAGGTTCAGTAACCAACCCTTGGAAATGGGCAGCCTGTAATTTAAAGGAAAACCATGGCTGTGAAAATTTTGGGATGTGTGCTTGCTTGAAACCTGACTAGAAGCTCTCAGAAAGTGATATCTAACAGCTGAAATTAATTGGCATAGAAAATTGGATACTGTAAAATTCTTACCAGAACTTTTCCCCTGGCTGCTAGACTTTCATGGTTGAAAGCTTTTTGGAGCCACTGAAGGAATCTTTTTCTGTTGCCTTCCTTTCCATCAGAAAAATTAAAAGCACCCATCAAGCCTCCCTGATTTGATTAATTTTAATTTTTTGCCAAGAGCATGTTTCAAAACTCTTTTTCAAAAACGTTTTGGAAAAAAAAAAAGTAGGGATTGTAGGAAGTTAGCACCCACCCCCCTCCTAGAAGAATGAAATATTTTAGAAAATATTTAAAAGGCAGAATATATTTCCCTGGATGAGAAATGGAGAAACATGTTTTAAAGACAAAGCAGCTCCCTGCAACTTCCTGCCACCCCCCACCTTTGTCAATGGGCCATCATCTGCATCATAATAGAACCCATCTAGCAACTGAAACTCACCACATGGCACCTGGGAAGATTACATCAGCCAGCAAGGCTAGCTAAGACCCCCACCCCCTGGGAGTCTGACAGCCAATCAGGGTACTTTCTTGTGCCCCAGAAAGTTCAAAGCTCAGAAAAAGCATAAAGCCAGGGAACACACAGGATCTCACCCCCTTTTCTGTTCAGGAACTCAAGCCATGTGATCCTGGACATCATTAAACCATCTTTCCAAGCAGCCTCCGTGTTTCCAGTGTCTTTGTCCCCACTTGGAACTGAACCCAGATGGATATTTCTTCCAACAGGATAATAGCAGGAACTGAATAGTCTTTATCTCAGGATTATTCCCATGTAGATGGATAGGTTGATGTGATAGCATGACCGCTCTAAGAAAGGTTAATGACTGCCTTTAGATTTATACTAAATGTTTTAAAGAGAAAATGGAATTTATGTAAAATATAGATGATGACTATATGAAAATTTTTAGAGATATTTTGGGACTAGATATTTTCCAGGATAAAAGGATGGAATAGAAAAGAAAAGAAATAGAAAAGGACTATCACAACATTTGAAAAGGGGAAAATATTGGATAAATGATATGAGAGGAAGAAATCTGAAATATGTTTGAACATGTGCCCGACTGATACCTTTTTCAACAAAGATTTGTATGTTTTATTTTGTTTTTAAAAAAATGAAAAAAAACCTGTTTTTAAAAAAAACAGTTTATGTCCAGGATGCGAGGGGTCACATCCCTATTTTTGATTCGTGCAGCATACAGGTCTTCAATAGAAGGCAGGTTGGTAGCCATAGATATTGGAAGGCAAACACGCCGCTTTGATACTGCAGGTAATGGGCGCATTTGATAACGGATCGTGAATGTGCCTAATCATGAAGTTTAATCGCCGCCTCTATCTCGTGTGGTATTTGTTCTGCACAGTTCAGAGTATTTCGTAATTCATCCTATACGAAATAGTAGTTTTTGTATGTATTTGTTCGACCGATCTAACAAAAGGAGGCGGCAAAAGCGTGTTCCTCCTCCTCCTCCTCAATCTCGTTGGTTCACTGTCTCCACTTGAAGCTGCCGTTCTCCGTCTCAAGAGTGGGAGAGAAGCAGCTACTGAAACTGAGGTCTAGATGACTTTAACCGTTTCCCGCTTTTGAAGCTCTAAGTGGCACGATGACGTAAGAGGTGCGCTTGCGCCGACCGCGGCCGCTGCTTCCGCTCACTTCCGGGTTTCCCCGTAGAGTTTCGTCTGGGTCGCGCCGCGGAGCTGGTGAGATCCCTCCCCCTCCCCCCCGCAATCTCCCGCCAAGCCCCGCCCCCTGGTGGGGGAAAGGAGTCGGTAGGGAGACTCTTGGGGACAGAAGGCGAAGTGGCGTTGAAGGAACGCAAGCGGGGAAGGATTTGGGGAAGAAGGTGAGGGAAAGGAGGTGGAAAGGTAGGTGGTGGGAAAGAAACGCTGCTGGGGTCAAGATGGTTCTTCCCTCTGTCCCGAGATACAGGGGAAGTTCAATGGGGGGAGGAATATCAGGATCGGGATAGCGCTCTGTTAGTTACTACTTAGCCTGGTGCCCGGCGGTTGGTTTTTACTCCTGTGGTGACAGGAGAGACAAAGACTCGTTGCCTTGATTTGTCCCGAGGACAACCGGCAGCTTTCTTAGAGACATTCCAGGAATCTGGCCCTTGGCTTCCCTGCCTTCTCTTTAGTCCTAAGTGGAATCAGTTTCTCTAATCTGTCATCCCCTTGAACCATGGACAAGGTCTGTGAAATTAGTGGTTGTTTTTTTTTAAATTCAGAAGGATTTGTCTTCTTTCACTCTTTCATAACTATATTACTACTGAAAAAAACACTAATAAATCAACGTTGTCTTCATTTTTGTTCCTTACAGTCTTGTCTATGTTTATGGTTGTGTGCCTCACTAGGATTAATTTTCTATTTATTTTTCTTCTATGTGTCTAGATTTATCTATTTTTGAGCTCAAAAGAAATTATTTAACATCTTGACTTTTTTCAACATCAGTTGCAAGTTCATTAAGTAAGTAATTTTTATTAGTTTTATAATATTAACTTAGATGTTTCACATTCCATCTTTATTTCATAATGTCTTTTAATTCTTTAAATTAATAAAGTGCTGTTGTTTGCATATCTCAAAATATTTCAGCTCCTATTTTGGTTGTGTCATCTCTCTTGGCCCTGACAGTCGTATAATATATTCACTAAATAAATATGAAGATATGAAGATAATATGATTCTTGTTCTCCATCTTGTTTAACTCTCCAAATTCCAGTTTTTACAATAAGCTGCTACTTCATTTAAACAATCCTTGTTCTAGGCTGCTGTCAACCTGCATATTTTCCACATTGGTATAATTTACACAAAACCCTTGATATATTTAAATTAGGCTCAGGGTGGCTTACAATGTATAAGGCAATAGTCTCATTCTATTTGTATATTTTTTTACAAAGTCAACTTATTGCCCCCCCAACAATCTGGGTCCTCATTTTACCTACCTTATAAAGGGTGGAAGGCTGAGTCAACCTTGGGCCGGGCTCGAACCTGCAGTAATTGCAGGCTTTGTGTTCTAATAACAGGCTTCTCTATTGCCTGAGCTATCCCGGCCCGGCTGACTTCTGACAAACAAAGTCAATGGGGAAGCCAGTTTCAGTCAACAACCAGGTTATTAACAACTGTAGTGATTCACTTAAGAGCTGTGGCAAGAAAGCTCATAAAATGGTGCAAAATTCATCTAACAACTGTTACTTAGCAACAGAATCATAAGTTCTAGGACTACCTGTTTGATGCCTATTGCAAGTTTCTGACAAATAATTACCTTCAAGTGCACCTTATATTAACACTACAGCTGCTTTGTTCTTCAAAAGAATTGCTCCCACATGCCATAGTAACCATCATTATATACCTCAATTGGAGGCTTTTATTTCACTTGTCAGTTTACAGAGTTGGAAGGGACCTTATAGGTCATCTAGTCCAACCCCCCACCCAAGCAGGAGATCCTATACCATTTCTGACATGACAATCCAGTCTCTTCTTGAAATGATGATATCACTCTTCTAGTGATGAAGCTCCCACAACTTCTGAAGGCAAGCTGTTCCATTGGTTGTTTGTTCTCACTGTCAGAAAATTTCTTCTTATTTCTAGGTTGAATCTCTCCTTGATCAGTTTCTATCCATTAGTCTTGTGTTACTATTTCATCAGTATGCCTTGAGAAAAAACTGTTTCTTACCAAAGAGGATTAAATTGTCTATTTAAAATCTGCATTTCTAAACTACTTATACCATGGGTGCCTTCTTCTTCTCCCAGTTATTGGGTAGAAAAGTCAGGCTTCTAGGCATTTGAGGACACAGCTGCAAATTGACATAAAACTTCTTGCATCTCCCAGGTCCGATTTATTTATTTATTCAAATTTTTATACCGCCCTATCTCCCGAAGGACTCAGGGCGGTTTACAGCCCGATAAAATACAAATATAATACAAGTTAAAAACACTGATTAAAAAACTTATTTGAAAAGGCCAAAATTTAAAAATACAATTAAGACAATAAAACCCCCTAAAATTAAATTTAAAACTTAAAATCCTAGTCCAGTCCTGCACAAATAAATAGATGTGTTTTAAGCTCGCGGCGGAAGGTTCGAAGGTCAGGAAGTTGACGAAGTCCTGGGGGAAGTTCATTCCAGAGGGTGGGAGCCTCCACAGAGAAGGCCCTTCCCCTGGGTGTCGTCAGTTGGCACTGCCTGGCAGACGGCACCCTAAGGAGTCCCTCCCTGTGAGAGCGCACAGGTCGGTGGGAGGCAATCGGTGGCAGCAGACGGTCCTGTAGGTAACCCGGCCCTAAGCCATGGAGCGCTTTGAAGATAGGTACCAAAACCTTGAAGCGCACCCGGAAGGCCACAGGCAGCCAGTGCAGTCTGCGCAGGAGAGGTGTTGGGAGCCACGAGGGGCTCCCTCTATCACCCGCGCAGCCGCATTCTGGACTAACTGGAGCCTCCGGGTGCTCCTCAAGGGAAGCCCCATGTAGAGAGCATTGCAGTAATCCAGGCGAGATGTCACGAGAGCATGAGTGACCGTGCATAGGGCATCCTGGTCCAGGAAGAGGCGCAACTGGCGAACCGGGCGAACCTGGTAAAAAGCTCTCCTGGAGACGGCCGCCAAATGGTCTTCAAAGGACAGCCGTGCATCCAGGAGAACGCCCAAGTTGCGCACCCTTTCCATTGGGGCCAATGACTCGCCCCCAACAGTCAGCCGTAATTGCAGCTGACTGTACCGGGGTGCCGGCATTCACAGCCACTCTGTCTTGGAGGGATTGAGCTTGAGCCTGTTTCTCCCCATCCAGACCCGTAAGGCCTCCAGGCACCGGGACAGCACTTCGACAGCTTCGTTGGGGTGGCCCGGTGTGGAAAAGTACAGCTGAGTATCATCAGCGTACAGTTGGTAACTCACACCGAAACCACTGATGATCTCACCCAGCGGCTTCATATAGATGTTGAACAGGAGGGGTGAGAGAATCGACCCTTGCGGCACCCCACAAGTGAGGCGCTTCGGGGTCGACCTCTGCCCTCCCGTCAACACCGTCTGCAACCGATCAGAGAGATAGGAGGAGAACCACCGATAAACGGTGCCTCCCACTCCCAATCCCTCCAACCGGTGCAGCAAGATACCATGGTCGATGGTATCAAAAGCCGCTGAGAGATCTAATAGGACCAAGGCAGAGGAATAACCCCTATCCCTGGCCCTCCAGAGATCATCAACCAACGCGACCGTGCTGTATCCGGGCCGAAAGCCGGACTGGAACGGGTCATCCAGGTACCAGGGTAATTGACATGCCACCACACTCTCTACAACCTTCGCCACAACCTTCGCCACAAAGCGAAGGTTGGAGACCGGATGATAATTACCTAAAACAGCTGGGTCCAGGGAAGGCTTCTTAAGGAGGGGTCTTACCACCGCCTCCTTCAAGGCGGCAGGGAAAACACCCGCCAACAAAGAAGCATTTGTAATCCCCTGGAGCCAGCCTCGTGTCACCTCCTGTGTGGCCAGCACCAACCAGAAGGGGCACGGGTCCAGTAAACATGTGGTGGCATTCAACCTCCCCAATAACCTGTCCATGTCCTCGGGAGCCACAGGGTCAAACTCATCCCAAATAGTCTCAACAAGACAGCTCTCCGACCTCTCGTCTGGATCCACCCAATTTTGATCCAAGCCCTCCCGAAGCTGAACGATTTTATCATATAGATAACCACTAAACTCCTCGGCACGTCCCTGCAGCGGGTCATCCCGCTCTCCCTGTTGAAGGAGAGAGCGGGTCACCCGAAACAGGGCGGCCGGGCGGTTATCTGCCGACGCAATGAGGGAGGAGACGTAGCAACGTCTCGCTTCCCTCAGTGCCACTAGGTAGGTCCTATTATAAGACCTAACTAGTGTCCGATCAGCCTCGGAACGACTGGACCTCCAGGAACTCTCTAGGCGTCTTCTCCGGCGCTTCATCTCCCTCAGCCCCTCGGAGAACCAAGGGGCCGGTTGAGACCTGCGCCGGGTCAGAGGCCGCAAAGGCACGACACGGTCTAAAGCCCCAACCGCGGCAAGTTCCCAAGCCGCGACTAGTTCTTCAGCCGAGCCGTGAGCCAGACCCTCAGGAAACGGCCCAAGCTCCATCCGGAACCTCTCCGGGTCCATCAGGCGCCTGGGACGGAACCATTGTGTTGGTTCCGTCTCCCTGCGGCGTTGAGCAGCGGTCCGAAAGTCTAGACGAAGGAGAGAGTGATCTGACCATGACAAAGATTCAGTGACTAAATCTCTCAAGTCCAGATCCTTCAACCACTGTCCAGAGATAAAAATCAAATCCAGCATGCCTCCCCCAATGTGAGTAGGGCCATCCACTACTTGTGTCAGATCCATGGCCGTCATGGAAGCCATGAACTCCCGAGCTGCTGTCGATGACAAGCCGGCCGATGGCAAGTTAAAAGTCCCCCATGACCATAAGTCTAGGGGTCTCACCTGCCACTCCAGCAAGCACCTCCAGGAGCTCGGGCAGGGCTGCTGCCACGCAGCAAGGAGCCAGGTACGTGACCAGCAAGCCCATCTGACACCTATGACCCCACCTCACAAAGAGGATTCACAGCCGCAATCTGAGGCACAGTGGTCTCCTCGGCTCTAGGCTTTCTTTAATAACAACCGCCACCTCCACCCCTACCTTGGGCCCTCGGTCGATGAAATGCTCGGAAACCCGTGGGCACATTTGAACAAGGGCACGCCTCTGTGCCCAACCAGGTCTCCGTAACGCCCATAAGGTCCGCGCACCCCTGAATAAGATCACAGATTAGGGGGCCTTATTGACCACGGACCGTGCGTTGCACAACATCAACCGGAGGCCCAGGCTCTGAGGGTCTTGACCATCCGGGAATGGGAGAAGTCTGAGGGCTCGGGGCGCGATCGCCTGCAAACATCGAGCACGCCCCCATAGAACGATATGAGCCCCACTTCCGCCATATCTGCCCCTCCCACTAACCGTACAGATAAAACCACCCTCAAAAAGTGGAACACAAACTCCCCATAACCTCGAACCTATTAAACAACTGCATGAGCACATGCAGGAACTGGACCCCACCCGACGGGTTCCCCAACACCCGCCTAACCCTCCCACCCCTTAAAATGCCCTATCTAAAACCCCAAAGGCTCTTCCTCTCGTGATGCCAACTCTGTGGGTCCCAAGACCCGTCATTGAGGCCGGCCCTCGGTAACGAAGCGGGCCATTCCTGCGAGGCGGGGGCACCTCGCAGGCGCAAGAGTTCATGTGCAGAGTAACGCATAGAAAAGTACGAATCGGCGAAAGATGATAAGATGATAAAATCCCAGGTGGTAGGGCATTAACAAATGATGAAACCTCCAATGGATGTCCAGTTGTCAAATAGGACAAATAAGGGCTGGAACCAGATAATAAAGATGATAAAACCAAAGAAAGTAGACAGACAGCATCCATGGTGAATCTATGGATAAAGTTCCTACAAAAAGATCTTAACAAGGTAGAAATTACTATCAGTCTGTCCATAGTCCAGTCCAGAAACCCATGGGGTACAAAATGGATGGCATTACGGTCCCCACCATCGATGTCCGTTGTCAATTACTCCACCGAAGCCTGTCATATCGCCCCCTCCGCCAAATACTCCGAGAGCAGGCTGCTCAGGCCAAAGACCTGTCCACAGCCGGCTACTGACTCCAAAAGGCCACAGGTCCCAATGTGGCAGGGGGCCAAATCGGATGGATGAAAAACCAGGCAGAGAAGGCGAATGCAGGCCGGGAAAACCTTCACCCCTTCAACGTTCGAAAGTCAGGGGGGCGGACAACTATAGGCTAGGAACAATCCTTCGCCGCTTCGATATTCAGAAGTCAAATGGGGGGGGGCAGGCCATCAATAAAGGACGCAGATGGAAAACGCCAGATGGAAAGCGCCATTAAAGGAGAAACAAACCGCGGCCACGCCTCAGGCCTTATCTCAGGCCTCACCTCCCACCGCGGCCTCGTCACGCCCAACGCCGATGGAACCGCGGAACAGAGGACGCCGCTGGAGAAAACGACTCGTAGCCCACCAGGGCCTCGCCAGGCGTAACAAAGCGCCGAAGGGCAAAACAGGCCGGAACTAATGCCGCAGCTGAAGTCGGGCCGAAATCGAGGCCGGAGCCGGCAGCAAACAGCGGGCCTCCCTCGCGCCCCGAAGATGGCTGCCATCATCCAATTCGCCGCTTTTCCCTCGGCCCCGTTCTCGGCTGCCGCAAACCCGAGAGGGTCAGGAAACCTCTCCTGCGGCAGCCAGGAAGATGATCCAGTAGACCGAGGGACAGGAGCAGCTCGGTAAGTCACCCAAAGGCCACCATCCTGGGAGAATCATCCAACGCCGATTCCGACTCTCCTAGCAAACCGCCATACTTGCGCATGCGCAGAGCCTTTTTCGATGACCTGCCCTCCCCAATAGGATGCCACAGGAATACAATATGACGTGCTGCTTCTGGTAAATTAGCCATCTCTTCCTCTATCTGCTCTATTTGTCTGGAAAAGGAGTTTACAAATAAGTAGGTGCCCATTTCTAATATTCTGAAACACCTTAAGTCTTTTTCAGACTTGATTAGGGTACAAAAACATGTACTGTATAAGGAAGTTATATGTGCTACTCCTATACCAGTATTTCTACAATTTTATGCTGGATCATCTGAAATACTTTTCCACTCATTTAGGCTTTAGACGTAACTGAGACAGATGAAAGTCAAGGACTAAGTTTGGGCAAATTCTTTGCAGTATGTTGAGTCTCGTACAAAAAACCGCATATCTTTGAATTTTTAAAGTAACTTGATCTTTTCTGCTTCAAGAGATCATTCACAATATAATAATAATTTTTTAAAGTATTTTTATTATCTGAGACCAAATTTTGAATGTTTCCAACCCATGCTGCATTAACATTAAAGTAAATGATCCATTTCAAACAAGACTTAATTTATTTGCTGCATTATTATTTTTCATATACTTTCTATTTTTCAGCACCTTTCTTGAACTGCATTGCCCAGATTACTATATTCACCCATTGAGATCTGCCAGTATTTGCATAGTATTAATAGTAATTTGGAAGTGGGATGGTTTATTTAATCTTGGTGCAACCTAAGACATCTTGTATTTATGTTACTTTAGTTGATCAAGAAGCAGCTGGTGAATTCCATCAAGGCCCTGCAGAAGAATTATGTGACCTCTGATGCTCTTGTAACAAGTGAGGATCAAGGTGCTAATACTCTTTGTTGTGTATTGGAGGCTGTGTTTGTGCATGGTTTGAACACTAAGCACATCAAAGCAGAGGTTGGCACAAAAGGGAGAAAACATGGAGAGCGACGACTTCCTCAGCCAGTGTTTTGGACTCTGCTAAAATCTATTACTCACAGGTGAGACTCAGAAATGCTGCAATTTTGATTTGGGAAGTTACAATAGTGTTCAATGTTTATTTACATGGTGAGTATATAGTATGATGCAAGAATGAGATTTTTGGGTGCAGAAATCATCTGATGTGTGGAATGCTAGAGAACTTGTCTCGTATGGGTTTAATAGATAAAAAAAACCCATGGTGTAATTATATGTGCCTCAGTTATCTCTTGATGGGGCAGCAAAATGGCTCATTGGTTAAAACAGGGGTGTCAAACTCAGTTTCATTGAGGGCCACATTATAGTTGCCTTCAAAGGGCCAGTAGCCAGGTCTCCGTAACTCGGTGGATGTGGCTGGGTGGGCATGGCGAGACTTGTGCCACTCACTGGGTGCAGCTGACTCGAGATGGCTGGGTCAGGATAGAAAAAGTCACACTGACTTGTGCAGACAATTTGGTGCCCCACAAAATCCTCGCCTCCCCACACATGCACACACCATTCCAAGTTTGGGGACTTTTATCCACAGAAGAAGGAGAACCCTTCTCCCCAAGCCCAGACATGATTCGTAGTTTGTAAGTCAGATATGGATAAAAGTCTCCAAGCTTGGAATGGTGTGCGTGTGCGTGCGTCGTGTGTGTTTACAGCATGCCAAAGGAGATGTTCTTCTCCCAATCCCAGACATTATAGGCATTTCCTTGTCTAGTGCCCCCTCCCAGCAAAGCAGGAGGTAGAGGATGCTACTGCTGCATGTGGAAGTGCAGGAAGAAAGTTTGCAACAAACAGTTGCCTCCAACTGATAGATCTCTGGAGAGCAAGAGGAGGAGGCAGGGGAGTAATGCTCCCTAGTTCTGCATGAGGAAGATTGGCTGTTCTCCAAAGGGAATCCCCATTTCCAATCGTGGTAAAAATGCCGGCTTGTTGGGGCAGCCTTCCCTCATGCAGCTTCCTTTCCACTCCTTCCTCCTCTCCAGAGATCTGTCAAGGCAGAAGTTGGACTCAGAGGAAACAGCTTCCTGCAAACTTTCTCCTCCACGATTCCATACACAGCAGTGTCATCCTCTGCCTCCTGTGGGAGGTCAGGCAAGGTTGGAAAGGGGGATCCAGAGGTTTTCAGTGGAGGAAGATGAGACTAGGGCAAGCACCAAAGCCTCGTCTACCAGAGGAGCCTCACCACCCTTCTCAGGCCATGCTGAGGACCCTGAACAGTGGTGCCTGCTGCCCAGAGCTCTGAGCAGCAGACGGCAAGCACCCAGCCCAGTCCTCAAACTCCTGGGGCACTGGGACCCCGCAGTCCAGCCCATTCCTGCTTCCCCAAGGGGGCACCTGGCTGTGCTTACTTTCTCCTGAAGACTGCTACTTCTGTGCTTGCTCTCCTTGGCCAGGTTGTTCATGATGGGTGCAGAGGGCAAAGTAGGTGGATCAGAGGGAGATCCACACTCTCTCCACACAAGAAGACATGGCTTTGTAAGCAAAGCATCCTCAGCTATCTTTCTTCTTCCTCTCTCCCCTCTTCTTCCTTCCCTGCTTCCCTCCTTCTCATTCCTATCTCCTCCCTCCCTCCCTCCCTTCTTGCCTTCCACCTTCACCTTCCCTTCCTTTCTTTTTCCCTTTATATCCTTCCTTTCTCCTCCCCCTCTTTTCTCTTTCTCATTTTCTTTCCTTCCTTCCTTCCTTCCTTCCTTCCTTCCTTCCTTCCTTCCTTCCTTCCTTCCTTCCTTCCTTCCTTCCTTCCCTGCTTCTCATTCCCATCCACTTCCTTCCTTCCTGCTTCCCTCCCACCTTCCCTACCTTCCTCCTTCTCATTCCCATCTCCCTCCTTCCTTCCTTCTGCATTTTTCATTAGGTTAAAGACAAGCCCCTCTTCCCTGCCAGCCACTCCTTCCTCCTTGCTATGCTATCAGCTGGTTAATCTGCCTGCATATTCTAACATGCACAGCTGCTTGGAGAGATTGAATCTGTGCTGCTGATAGATGAAACTTGGGATAAGATTACATGGATTTGAATATCTTGATGACATATTTGTCTGAAAAGTCTTTTATAGAGTACAGCCTGATACAAATGTATGGAAATGTTTCTAATGACAACCATTTATCTACCCTCCTGTTTGAAAGGCAATTATTCACATCTCATTTGCATTTGTATGTGCAGGCAAACTTTTCCATAAGCTCCTTCCAAGTGAACAGAGTTAACTATTCCTTCCTCCTTCTCCTTCCCATCTCCCTCCCTCCCTTCCTTCCTCCCTTCCTTCCTTCTTTCCTTCCTCTCTCCCTCCCTCCCTCCACAGAAAGGGATGAGGGAAGAGAGTGTAGCCGTGGCTTTCCCATGCGGGGCAGAGCCAGTCCCGGTGAAAGATAAGCACTGTCCACTATCATTGGCAACAATAAAAGCCAGGGAACTCCTTTACCATTTTACCTCTTGATGTTTTCATCAGATAAGAATGCATCAAACCCAATTTTCACCACTTGCTAAACCTGTGCTTTCTCTTGTCTTTGGGAGCTGTCCTTTTAATGGATGTTGTATTTTCCCCTCCATGGCTATTACTTCTTTTTCAGAAACATAATTTCTGAACTGGAAAACTTCATCAATACAGATGTGGGGCGTTGTCGTTCGTGGTTGAGGCTGGCTCTGAATGATGGCCTGATGGAGTGTTACCTAAAACTCTTGCTTCATGAAAAGTCTCAACTCTCTGAATATTACCATTCACCTGCTCTGCTTCTGGATACTGAGGAGGTTGAATTTCTCCTCAGTTTTCTGCAGGGCTTGTCTTCTCTGGCTTTTAACCTCTCCTATAAGTCAGCAGTATTGAACGAGTGGACCATCACACCTTTATCCTTGTCAGGCCTTTGCCCTGCCTGGGAACTGTTGGATCCTCTTGTGGGGCTGGAATCTCAAAGAAAGGAGTCCCTTAGTTTTCTCTCACAATCTTCGGGCTCTGATGAAGTTGAAGCTCACCCAGCCATCCTGCCTGTCCCTGAAAGTCAACAGGCAGATAAACTCACAGCTTCCAACTTGAGCATCAGCACAACTGGTTCCTCACAGCTCTCTTCCAGCCTTGACTCTGACATTCTCCTCCCAGCCAATTCTCCCAGCACCACCAGCCCAGCTACGGAGAAAGAGCCCATCTCCAATGACTCTGAAGTTGACACGACAACAGCAACAGCAGACTTGGACCAGGACCTCCAAGAGTGAGTATGATAGTGAAAGTGATATGTCACATAATATCTTAACTCTGCAAAAATGAAAGCAGAAGTTTAGTGGGATTCAGCATAATACTAACATGACAATTCCTGGATAATATAATATAATATAATATAATGTGCTTGCATATCAATATAATATAATGTGCTTGCATATCAATATGGGAAATCAACCTGCATATCTTTTCTGCCTTTTTTCTAAGCCTCAGATAGAGGCTTGCTCAGAAGGCTCGCTTCTCCTATCATTGGTCCTGTTTCTGCGATTTTTCTTTGACCACGTATGTGGTGCTCCCTTGGTTAAGCAATTTTTCCATTTCATTCATGATAACTGTTCTGATTTTCTTTTCAGCATTTATGTTACATCACAGAAACATAATCGGTAGTTCTTGGGGTTTTTTATAGTTAGTATGTTACGTTATCTACAAACAAACATTGGAAGTGTTTAACGTTTATATATGACGGTAAGAGTTTATTAATTATAGGTTTGATAATGGCACCATTTTCAGAGCTTGAGAAAGCTGTAGTCTTGTCTGGATGATTCACTCAATAAATCCACAACCAAGGAGCAATTTGAACACAAGGCCAATTTCCTATATATTTTGTCTGGACCTAGAAGCTTCACTCTCAAAATACTGTGTGTGTATTTAATTTGTCTATTCTAATCCTTTAGATTAGGGGTGTCAAACTGGCAGCCTCTGGGCCGGTTGCGTCACACACAGGCCACACCCACTGCAGCTCCACAGAGAGGGGAAATGTTGCGATACATCACGTGATGTCAACATGACGTGGCAAGTTTGACACCGGTGCTCTAGACCAACTTAACACATAGTATAGAATGCATCAATTCTGTTCATGTATTAAAAGAGTTTATTTTGATGCTTGAAAGAGCAAATTAACAGTTATTGAATGCGTTGAATTATATGTGACTAAACCTCAGTCATCTTTGATACCTTATCTCTGGACTCCATGTGGTACATTGAAAGATAGAATTACTGGAGATGATTTTTCTCTTGCAAATGTTTTAAAACTTTATATTTCTTTCCAGAGTGTTAGCAGAATTTACCAGGACACAGAGAAAGTTGGAATCTGTAGGAGTTCATGAAGCACCCATTGTCTCTCAGTCTTCCCCACCAGCGTGCCCCTGCCCTGCCACCAGTTTCTGCACTGTGCACCTTCCTCAAACTGTAATGGCAAAAGATCCTGTTGACTTCATGCTACCTGCAATAATGACTAATTCACAGCTTCCCAATTTACCTAAGAGTGGTAGTTAGTAGTAGTACCAGTGGTAGTAGTAGTACCAGTGTCCAACAGACATCAATGCTAGCCACAATAACTGTGACCAAAGAACCTGTGGATGTGACCCAAATTCATTGCAACATCAAGAGAGGAGCTAAAACCTGGAGCAATGAAGTCAATGGTTATGAAGGAAGCCTTCCAGGAACAGACCAGCTTCTTTCACCAGTCTCACCAGTGGTCTGCCCTGTAAGGATTACTTGTTCTGTTCTGTAATGTTTTGTTTGTTTTGAAGCTTCTGGAGCTCTTTCTGGCCACATTGCCAAAAATCGGCAATAACACTGGTAAAAGAATCAGCCTAGTTCTCTATTGTTTTGAAGCGGGGAATAAAACTTTAGTGTAATTCTAGAATAAGCTTAGGGTGGTTTTTAAAAATAAATCTTAATAAAGCAAGGGGAAATCCTGGCTTGGCTAGATTGCCTTGTCTGGTGAGGCTTTTGGCTCTCCTCAAATAATTAAGGTGGTCTTTGGCCATCCTTTGTATTTCTACAATAGTTCAGTAAGTTCTGGAAGGTTTACAATAAGTACAAATAAGTACAAACGTTGCCAAAATTTATACCTCCGGCATGCCAAATAGATATTCATTTTCAGTAGCTTCCCAAAATCATTAATATTTTTTAATGATTTTTTTGAAACTCCCTGAAGGAGCCCATTGGAAGTTGAGTTAATTGTTTATCATGGGATATTATTTCCTTGTTTGGGGACCTGAGAACGTCACTGTATCTCCCTACATTTTTTAAAATTGGTATTTAATGAACTATGATTAACAAACACTGTCAGGTAACTAAATTAACACAAAACCAAGATGAAAAAAAGATATGGAAACTACAAACCAATCTACTTAAATACAAATAGACACTTACTGTACCTGTACAAATTTTATCATACAGGTAAAACATTACCATATTTTAGTTATTAATTAAATAATTACCATATTTTAATTATCACTTTTTTATAAAAATGAGAAATGGCAAATCTGTCACATTCACCAGCTAGGGGCCTCACAACGAACGAATGATGTTGATCAAGAAGTTCCTTTACAGCTACGGAAATGCTTTTCCTGCAGCTGCACTGAAACTTCCTGTCCTTGGCTTCCTTTTCTCCTAGCTACAGTGCCTTATTCCTGGCTTGGAGCCAGTCTGTATGTCATAGTTCATAGGAAATGATGTCACCTTTCCCAGATCACTTTTCCCAAATATCACCCATCTATTCCACTGGCATCCAGAAGAAAAAATGTGGAATACCTTTGTAAGACCGTGCCTAATTCTTTCCCAGGTGTTCCCAAATTTCTGTAATAATTATTCCTGATGATATGAAAATTTAAAAAAACATTTCAGTTTTATTTATATTTCTGTGTGTATATCTACAGTATGTGTTTAAAATGTTCAAAATTAATAGAATTTTAAAATTAAATAGTAATTTGTCACAGGCTGAATTTTTAAAGTTGTTTAAATTGGATGGCCATTTTTCTTGGTGCTTTAAATGGTAGGTTTGGAATATGTTTTTTTTCCAACCGATCTGTCCATCCAAAGGCAATAATGATAATCACCTGTATTTATAGTGCAAACTCTCAGGTCAAGTCTTTTAACATAATACTCAATTAGAAGATGGCTGCTTTGCTGGTCACTTGCAAGAAAAATCTCTAACAAGGATATTGCTATCATTGAACTTGAATTTTATTCCTATTGAAATCTAGTAAAGTTCAGAATCATCCCACCATTCTTTCCACATTTCTTAATCACTATCCTTCTTTTCTCCTGTTCTTGCTTCACCATCAAATCTGAGCAATGTCAAAAATAAATTCATTCTGTGCAGACTTCCATGATAGCAATAAGAGGATGCTGTCCTTCGAAGGACAATATTTTCTTGCATCAGCCCAGCCGCTTGAATTCAATAAAGTCAAAACCAGAAGACTAGCTTGTTCTGGTAATAGCACAAATGTTATCTTGCTTCTTTATTATTTCCCAACAGAAAAGAAGCTGGATCACTGAGGATGATTTTTACCTTCCTTCCCCTCCTGAGGAAACAGAAAAAAGCCTCTCCAGTTCTCGCAGCACTTCACTGGAGAGGCTTACCGGTAGCCAACCTGCCATGCCATTGAGAATCCCAGATCCAGGCGAGCTCTCTGTATCCTCAGTAGAGCTCAGCAAACCTAAACTGTCTCCTGGAAGGGAGCTGAAGGGCTTTAGTGTTGTTCATCGGAGACAAATAGGTAACTTGTGTTTTGATTAAGGGAGAAAGGATGAGGTAGAATGGGAGGAGAGATTTCTATGGTGGTTCAAAGAATTTAGAATAATAGAAGCATCATCCATTTTTCCTGCTTTACAGAAATATCATTTGCGCTAAAGAATGTATAAAGCTATTCCTCTCCTCACTTGTAGGTCTTTCCAATCCATTTCGGGGTCTGCTGAAGTTGGGAACCCTGGAACGTTGAGGAGCTATGGGCATCTGGAAAGAGTTTTTCTGTGAGCTCTTACCTCTAGAGTTTGTAGACTATTTGTAGACTATGAGAATCGAGTGTGTGTAGAAAACTGTTCTCTGCTGAGATGTGAGTCCTTAGGATGGGCTCACAGTGATGGGCGCTTTGAGCTAGTCTTTTCCAACAAACGATTGTATCTTCGGGCTTCCTCTCAGGATGAAGCAGAGGACTGGTTGGACTGGCTGGATGAGGCCGTAAAAAAGTATAGGCTACAGCAGGATGAAGGATGTGAAACTCTAGAATACCCTGAGGCTGCAGAGGATTCTGAGGATTTCTTTGGAGGTGGACCACCTGGTGACTTGCCTTCCTTCTCGGGGTACAATAGAACTGGCCCAACTGAGTTAGACTGGTCATGTGCCTTGAAACCCGAGTTAGATGCAGTTAAGGAATCCGTCCTGTACCTGGAAGTTGAAAAAGCATGGGTCCCTTTGGTATTCTCCTTGTCCTTAGAAGCCTTGAAATGCTTCAAAACCAGAAATGATGAAAAGATACTGAACAACAGCTTTGGAATTGAGACCATCCAGGATATCCTGCCAGATGTGAGCCTGGGTGGACCTGCGTTCTTCAAGATCATCACTTCAAAAGCAGTACTGAAGCTGAGAGCTGAGAACGCAGAGGAGGCAACTGATTGGCGAGACCTGGTCCGCCGGGTGCTCATGTCCTACCTGGAAATGGCAGAGGAGGCCCTCACGCTTGGGGGCAACCTGGATGGCAATTTACAGGCAATCCTGAAGAATACTGTTAAGGAACACGGATACTTGCTGCAGTATCTGGTTGCCATCCCCATGGAGAAAGGCCTGGACTGCCAATGTTTCATATGTGCAGGTAGGGATGTATGGCTGCTTGCAAAAAGTTAACTTACATAAAGCCTTTTTTAGTAAGTTAAAATGTATTTTCTCTTCCAATTAAACAACTAAGATTGAGGATTTTACTTCTGCATGTGTTTATTTGTAGTTAATGTGATTTTAGAACACAAGATATTGGTGGTCTTTGGTATATGCAGCTTTAACAACAGAGTTGTTAATGCCTGGAATGCACTACCAGACTCTATGGTCTCTTCTTCAAAATCCCCAAAGCTTTAACCAAAAACTATCTACTATTGACCTCTCACCATTCCTAAGAGGTTTATAAGGGGCGTACATAAGAGCACCTACGTGTCTACCATTCCTATCCTAATGTTCCCTTTGATTGTATCCAATTTCATATAGTTATTATATATATGCTTATATATCGTATAGTTATTTCATGCTTATGCTTATATATACTGTTGTGACAAAATAAATAAATAAAAATAAATAAAATAAAATTAATGGTAACATAACTCCAGATTAATCATGGGTAGTGGTAAGTCATTGAAACATGAAAGTCATAAACAAGTCATTATTACTGTAAGCCTTTGTTTCACTAAATCTCTTCATTCTTCTTATGCCCAAATATTAATTTAACTAATAGAAATAACAAAATTCTTAAGCTGCGATAACTTAGTGGGGGTGGGGACAGTCCTAAAATGTCTGAGTGTTCTGTTGTTGTTTTTTACTTCTTCTTCTAATTGATTCATTTTGAATGTCAAAACTACACTTCGTTTTCAGGGCTATGTGCCAAAGAAGATGGTAAAGTAAAGTTTGAAAAATTGTAAAGGCGCATGCATAAATTATTGGAAGTGACTTTGTGTATCTCTGATTAACATGAACTCATCTCTGACTCAGTGAAAAGCTGGCCTATTTACAGTTCAGAGTTATAATTCCACAGGAAGAAAGATGTAGGAAGATCAGGCAATGTGTGACAGGCAGGTCTGATGAGCAAATGCAGTTTGTGAAGTCATCTGTGGATATTGTTCTCTAGTTCATAATCTTACAGTTCATAACTGTCATCTCTAAGTAGACCATAGATTAATCTACTTGGTGACTTGACTGCACATTTTTCTATTTGAATGACTGAATGACTGAATGAATAACACATTCGGCTTTTAGTTTTTCACTGCTTACATTGGACTAGTCCTGTAAATATTTAACAAATACCCAGTTTTTGCAGTTGGGATAACTGGAAAATGTCCAAGAATCCTTCAGTATAGAGCTCAGTATAGAGGTGAGATAATGCTTATGAGCCTCTTACAATGAAGTGCAGGAATTTCTATTAACCAGAAAATATTGGGATCCATTTTATTCCTAAAATAATTTTGTGAACAAGAGAAAAATTAAGGGTTACACCCTTAGTAGTAAATCTGATAATAAAACTAAATAATGGACAAGAGGCTATACTTTTATGAAAGGTCAGGCCAAGTTTCCTGATTTCTTGAAGTGATATATCTTTCTTTTCAGATATAGAGTAAAATACATTATTATATTTCTAGCCACTAAACCAGAACAACAAATAGTTCTGTTCCAAAGATAGTTTTGACCTTGGGCTTTCTTTCTGCTAAAAATAAAAAAGTAACACAAGAAAAAGGAGGGTTCTTGCTTGGTATATATTGCTTCAGTGTCGGCTGTTTTGGACATAGCAGATTTTAGTTTGTAGTTATCTCTTTCTCTCTCTTTCTATCTGAAAAGTGGTCTGGTCCCAAATTGATTCCAGAAGTATTGCAAGAGGGGAAAAAAAGAAGAAGAGCAATATTGTTTCCATCTCTTCAAATCAGGAGGAGAGGGATTTGTATTGGATGACACAGAAGACTTCTGGGGGTATTGTTGGATCTGGTTTGCTAATCCCAAATTGATGTAATTTGATATGTACCATATTTTTCAAACTATAAGATGCACTGGAGTATAAGATGCACCTTAGTTTTTGGGGAAGAAAATAAGAAAAAAAGCTGATTGGTGGGTGGATTGGCCTCCTGAAACACCCCCAATCAGCTGTTCACAGAGGTGAACTTGAGCAACAGGTTCATTGTTTGTGAGCTCTGCACCCTGCTTTTAGAATTGACATACTTCTTTTTCCTTACAGGTGTAGTGAGTGCAAGACTGTCTTCCACAATAGTTGTCAGGCAAATGTCAGTTTCTGCCCTCGTTGTGTCCGTCGGCAGAAATATCACCAGCAACTGCAAGAATTCCTTTGGAAATGATCTCAACTGTGCCAGTCCTTTGGATAAGATTCTGGAATTCTCCAGAAGGCAATTGGAAGTCAAAAGCTTAGGAGCAATGGAAAAACACTACCAGCTGCACACCTTCTGTCTGGATTAGAGTCCTACAACAACCAGTGCACCTTGCCATCAGCTCTGGGAAAGGAAGCCACAGAGATACTTTCTTGAATTCATCCATTATTGCCATTAATCTTCATTTATCCTTGCCTTCCCAAGCAAATTCATCCTTATCCTGATATTGAATACTGGATATTAAAGGGATATGTAGCAAGAACTCCTAAGAAGACTGATTTTAGTGGATGTCTCTTGATTTAAATCACTGGAGAAAGGAAATATTGGGATCCATTTTATTCCTAAAATAATTTTGTGAACAAGAGAAAAATTAAGGGTTACACCCTTAGTAGTAAATCTGATAATAAAACTAAATAATGGACAAGAGGCTATACATTTATGAAAGGTCAGGCCAAGTTTCCTGATTTCTTGAAGTGATATATCTTTCTTTTCAGATATAGAGTAAAATACATTATTATATTTCTAGCCACTAAACCAGAACAACAAATAGTTCTGTTCCAAAGATAGTTTTGACCTTGGGCTTTCTTTCTGCTAAAAATAAAAAAGTAACACAAGAAAAAGGAGGGTTCTTGCTTGATATATATTGCTTCAGTGTCGGCTGTTTTGGACATAGCAGATTTTAGTTTGTAGTTATCTCTTTCTCTCTCTTTCTATCTGAAAAGTGGTCTGGTCCCAAATTGATTCCAGAAATATTGCAAGAGGGGAAAAAAAGAAGAAGAGCAATATTGTTTCCATCTCTTCAAATCAGGAGGAGAGGGATTTGTATTGGATGACACAGAAGACTTCTGGGGGTATTGTTGGATCTGGTTTGCTAATCCCAAATTGATGTAATTTGATATGTACCATATTTTTCAAACTATAAGATGCACTGGAGTATAAGATGCACCTTAGTTTTTGGGGAAGAAAATAAGAAAAAATGCTGATTGGTGGGTGGATTGGCCTCCTGAAACACCCCCAATCAGCTGTTCACAGAGGTGAACTTGAGCAACAGGTTCATTGTTTGTGAGCTCTGCACCCTGCTTTTAGAATTGACATACTTCTTTTTCCTTACAGGTGTAGTGAGTGCAAGACTGTCTTCCACAATAGTTGTCAGGCAAATGTCAGTTTCTGCCCTCGTTGTGTCCGTCGGCAGAAATATCACCAGCAACTGCAAGAATTCCTTTGGAAATGATCTCAACTGTGCCAGTCCTTTGGATAAGATTCTGGAATTCTCCAGAAGGCAATTGGAAGTCAAAAGCTTAGGAGCAATGGAAAAACACTACCAGCTGCACACCTTCTGTCTGGATTAGAGTCCTACAACAACCAGTGCACCTTGCCATCAGCTCTGGGAAAGGAAGCTACAGAGATACTTCCTTGAATTCATCCATTATTGCCATTAATCTTCATTTATCCTTGCCTTCCCAAGCAAATTCATCCTTATCCTGATATTGAATACTGGATATTAAAAGGATATGTAGCAAGAACTCCTAAGAAGACTGATTTTAGTGGATGTCTCTTGATTTAAATCACTGGAGAAAGGAAATATTGTTTTACTTTTAACAAATGCACTTTCCAGCAGATTTCTTGTGCCTTCTACACTTTACACACTGCTGTTAAAATGTCTTGTGCCAAAATAGCTGCTGAATTCTTTAGAAAGGCATGCCATCCTTGGTATCCTCCTCAAGCAAAGTGACCTTCTTATAAATAAGCTATTATTATTCTCCATTTTTTAAAAAAAAATGCTCAGTCAGCATATTTCAAACTTGATTTTAATATTTTCTTTTATTCTCCTATGCAGATAATTAACTTTATTGAATAAATAACAGATGTTATGAATCCGTTACTTCAGTGTACCGCTTATTTGCAAAGTAACTATAGCATTCTTGTGGGCTTATGTTCACCCAGAGATCAATACCATCCTGTATTCAGGAACATGTGTCACAGAGAATCCTAATAAGACTAAAGAGAAAAGGTTGAAACCTGGATTCTGGAAGAAACTGGATTCATTCATTCATTCAATTTGTACAACTGCCCCACTCAATAAGTGACTCTTGGCAGTGAACAAATTTAAAATACTTCAAATACCAACAATTACAGCAATACAAAAATTAAAATACATAGCAGTTGAGAAATATATCCTATAATCACTAGCGCAAGCAAAAAACAGGTCCCTGCACATGCTTGTCCCCAGGCAGATAATGATATTACAGCCAGAATAGGAAGGACTTACCTTTCTTAGAGAGTATTATAGTAAAAAGATTGGTCTAAGGTTTCTAGAGAGGTAGGACACATATTTTTCCTCTTAAAATCTATAAAACTGGAAGAGCCTGAAATATTGACCATGTCCATTCCAAGGGTTCTCTAAATCCAATAAAAGTTCAAAAGCCTACTGATTAAATAAAAATGAAGATTCACGATGTAATAAAATAAAATAGAATAGAATAGAATTTTTTATTGGCCATACTATACAACCTATATTCAAACCTAGGGATTCAAACCGCTGACCTTTCTGATCGACAAATTCAGCGTCTTAGCCATTGAGCCATCTAGGGAGCTGCCAACAATCTGGGTCCTCATTTTACCAACATCAGAAGGATGGAAAACTGAGTCAACCTTGAGCTGGTGAGAATCAAACTGCGGAACAGCTGGCAGTCAGCAGAAGTAGCCTGCAGAACGGCTTTCCAACCACTGTACCACCACGACTCTTAGTTGACATGCATCATCATGGACATAACATTTCTGCTCCCTCCTCCATGATCACCCATATATTTTTAAAGAATTTATTTTTGTATTCCTAAAGACTTCCTTTTTTTTCATAAAGCGAAGCTAATTACATAATTTCCATCAAGAAGCAAAGAAAACACCCTATGATACATGGTATTAGTTCGCATTCCAGTTCTGCATCAGTCAGCATCTTACTTTGGGGGAATACAATTTTCTCAAGGATCCATGTACAAAATAATGTATTAACTTTAATTGACAGTCTATGCAGAGAACACTCACAGATATTCCTATATACACTTCAGTTCCTTGTTCCATCCTCTTATTTAGATCACATGTTTAAATTTAGTTCCAAAGTTATATAGTTATACTGTGGAGTTGTTCAGTTTAAACATGTCCAACAACTGTTTGGATTTTTTTATTTTTTTATTTTTTTTTTATTAAAATAGTTTTACAACAATTAAATTTTTTTCCCCTCCCCCCCTCCCTCCTAAACCCCCCTCCCCCCCCCCCGGACTTCCCGGAGCAAACACAAGGTATAGTTCCTTAAACAAAACAGTCATACATTAAATTTTTAAAATCTAACACAATTATAATCTTTCTCTCACATAACCTGACTTCTTCCATTAAAATCAAAATAACATCCTTCATTCAAAAGCAATCCGAAATTTCTTAATCTGATATCTATTTTGAATATAATCAATCCAGTTCTTCCATTCATTTAAATATTTTTCTTGAGTACTATCTTTCAAGAAGGCTGAGATTTTAGCCATCTCAGCCAAATTGGAAACTTTCAATATCCATTCTTCTATTGTGGGTAATTCTTTTTTCTTCCAATATTGTCCAATCAACAGTCGTGCTGCTGTTATTAAGTTCAAAATCAACTTAGTCTCAATCACTGTACAGTCCGTTGTTATTCCCAAAAGGAAAAATTGCGGTAGGAACTTTATCTTCTTCTTCAAAACATTCTGCATAATCCACCAGATTCTTATCCAGAAAGACTTAATTTTCTTACAAGTCCACCATACATGAAAATATGTAGCATCATCACAATTACATCTCCAACATTTCGCTTGCATATCTGGATACATACATGATAATTTCTTAGGATCTAAATGCCATCTATAAAACATCTTATAAAAATTTTCCCTTAAATTCTGCGCTTGCGTAAATTTAACATTTCTAACCCAAATTTTTTCCCATGTTTCCAACATTATTGGTTCTTGAATATTCTGTGCCCATTTTATCATACAATCCTTTATTAAATCTCTTTCGGAATCTATTTCTATCAACACAGTATACAATCTCTTTATATGCCCCTGAGTTTGATTTCTAATCTCCTTACGCCTAATAGCTCCCCTTGTCACTCTTTGTTCCTGAGATTGTTCTTGAGGGACTGATATCACAGGTGCAGTTTCAGCTTCCCCACTCTGTTTCTCTTGAAGACTTTTATCCACTGTTTCTACATCCACTTTCAATACATTAAAAAGAAAATCTACCAAAATACCAAAAGAAATTGCAAATAGCAGAACAGGAGGTGTTGGTTTTGAAAGAGATCCCTGCTAAAATGTTAAAGGATAGAAGGGATTTTAGGTTTTTTACACAAGAGCTTAAGAAGCATCAGATTCAATATAGATGGGAGGTTCCAATTGGTTTAACAGTATTTTTTCAAGGCAGGAGATATCGAATTGATACTGAACTGAAAGCAAAAGATTTTCTTTTTAACTGTTTGGATTTTTTTATCGCTAGTCATTTTTTTATCGCTAGTGGCAGTCAAAATAGGAACACAATTTTGTTTTGGTTCAATGAAGGGGATGTGTGTTTGGAGAAGGGTGTTTCCCCATCTACTCTTGCCCACAATTCTGTTCTTGACTATATCTGTTTCTTGAGTTAATCCCCTAGAATACCACTCGACAGCAAAGTAGTCGCTGCCACACGAAAGCTTGCCCACCCTGCTCTAAAATAAAAGTTTTCACCTTTGATCTGCAAAAAGATTGGTCTGCTTGCAACTTCCAGTTTTAGATTGAAATTACATCAAAAACTTTATTTTTATTTTTTATTTATTTATTTTTGCCACACAGTATACTGTATATAAGCATAAGCATGAAATAATTATACAATATATAAGCATATATATGAATATGAGTATGTAATAACTATATTAATTGGATATAACAAAGGAAAACAATAGGACAGGAACGGTAGGCACATTTATGCTCTTATGCACTTATTTGGGAGAGGCAGATATATTGCCTAAGCCAGTGTTTCTTTTAGGGCTAAGGTTACCAACTTTAAGATGTGTGAAGTTGAGCATCTTGGCTAGAGAATTTGGAGAGCTGAAGTCCACACATCTTAAATTTGCTGAGATTGAGAAACATTGCAGCAGGGAGGGTGGTACATGTGGATAAGACTCAACATTGCCTAGTTGGGAACAAGTTTCCAAAGTAGCCTGCAAAGTTATGCAATACTTTAGCATTATCCATTCATTCGCAGGGGGGGTGGGGTGGGGATTAATTTGTGATTAATCTAATCTAAAGCTAACATCTTGTTGCCTGCTAGATACTTGGGAATAGGACTTTCAAAGTGACAGCAGATTTCAAGGATGGCAAAGAATAATGTTTCCATTAAAGTGGCATTATCTAGCTGACTGAGGGGTTGGAAAAGCTAAGCAGAGTTGGGTCTGGATGGGAGACTGCTAAAATACCAGGGCTTTAGACTAGACAGGGAAGTTGTGGGGTGGGAGAAGGGGAAAGCTGAGAAGGCAGCAGTGATAGCCACTTCCATGGCACTGCTTGAAAGCAATGTGGTTGCATCCAGGACAGCTTCCAAAGGTGAGCTCCATTTGAGGGCAACTTCAATTTTAGCAGTTCTTTGTTACTGTTATTAGAGCAAGTCTGATTTTAACAGGGAGATAACAAAATAAGCATTTGGAAAATCCCATAGTGTTGCCAATATGTCAGGAAAGCTATTAAATAATGTTAAGAATTTAGGAAATACAAATATTTATAAATAATGGCTTCATACAGCATTGAGTTAGATAGGAAAATGATGTGGTTTTAATGGCAATACCTGCCAAACATAGGCAGGCAGTGAAGTTTGTGTGCAGTCTGGAGGAAATGCCTTTTAAAGCTGGGCTTACTGCACTGAAAATGGTATGTGAAGCCTGAAACTGGAAACTGGAAATTGGATACAGCAATAGTAGCTAATATCCTGGCTGGAAATCAATAAACCTGCAGTATCTAGAGGCCATCAGGTTGAAGAAGGTTTCCAAGTTCTAACTGCAAGGTTATTACTAGCAGGTAACCAGCAAGTCTTCCAGAGATAAGCCAGCCCTATTCTCAAGGCACAAGCAAACATCATAAACTGTCTAGAAGGGAGAATTCCTCTGTGACTTCAGATATGATTGCCAATGAAATTCTGAGTATGAAATTATACCCTCCCACATTTTACAGCCTGCATTACAGTTGATGCTGTGAGATATGGCAGAGTTTACACAGTACCAAATGCAGGCTGAATGTACTATAAAATCCTTGTTGGGAAACATTTTATCATCTGAAACCATTGTTTTCAGCCTTGTTTTCATCCTGCTGCTTGTTTATATCAAATTGTTTGCTTTTCTTTTAACTAGATTTTGTAAGTGATTCTGGAATTTATATATTCCTCACATTTCACATAATCTGCCTCCCATTTTACTTGTTTATGTTATTTATTTAATTTATCCCCACCCCACCCCGTGTTATATATTTCCTTTACAGCAGGCTTCCAGGACCGTTGCAGTAGAGCCAGGATATTGAACTCGCAAATATCTAGATAGCTGATAGATGGCAGCAAAGAGATATTGAGAACTTTTTGCTACTGAGGTAAGGTACTCATTATAGGCTAATTGTCTATAGAGAGTCTTAGTCATTAAGGTCTGGTTGTCCCAAAGGTGTTTTTTTTCCCCCTCAAAAGGCAATTGGACTTTGCTTTTCCGTGGAGACATTTACCTTCTCATCCAAGAAGCCTCTTCAGTTTTGGCTGAATGGTGGAGGAGGGAAGGATTTATATTCCTCAAAGTCATCTGGTCATTAGCACTCTTTCTGAGAGTTGTTGAGGCCACATGAAGGTTTCTTTGTGCCCTCAGAGTCACCTGAATAGTACAAATGGATATGGAACCTCATTGGAACTTGCAGAAAGGACTGTGTTGTTACAAGCTCATAGAAATATCCACAGTTGGTGCTCTAAAACTGCAGTTCAAAGAACAGCCCCATCCATAATTTTGGGTTCATCAGCAGATTTTCTGGAAATATCCAAGAGGGCTAGAAAAATATTGATACCTTTTGTAATGACATACATGTGCAAAAATCATTCTCTGCTGTCATTTATCTTAAGAAAAAGCATAGAAACTGCTTAAAAACATAGAATCAGCGCTCAGAACACGTTTACCTTATTAAGCCAGACATAACAAGATTTGTGAGTGAAATGCAGCACCAGCATTCTTATTAGTTGTAATTAAATGAACATAATATGTTCCCCTTTTCCCAATAGCTTGTGTTAAATGAAATACAACCTGTAAAATTATATTCATACCATTTTCTAGCTTTCATTTTCACCTGACTTTTGTATGCATATATTTTATTAATGGTTCCATGTGCTTGTAGCTTCACTGCTAGTATAGTTGGTGGGGTCTACTTTAATTGGGCGTTTTTTTCTTAAAGATATTTTCTTAACCCAACATCCCACCTTAGGGCCACCATGGGCCTGAGGTTCCTCCAGATAGTGGGCCTGGATTCATAAACAAAAATATATGATGTCTTAACACAGACAAACAAGGCGGAAGGTAAGCAGAATTGTAAAATCTTTTCATCAAATTCTAGGGTAAATATTGACATCAAGTTCAGAATTAGCTCATCAAAATACGCTAAAATGGTCCATTGGGATGAAAAGATACTTTTACTTTAAATTCATCATTGCAATAAAGATATTATAATAGGAGTATGTGCATTAACAGATTTCCCCTTCTCTCTAAATTTGAAGGCTCTTCATCAGAAAATTGAAATAAATATTTGACGCAGTCTAGTGCTATAAATCTTGAATTTATCTTGGTGGTCTATGGCCAAGCTCTGTGGCCACAAAAGGTATTTAAAAGAAGTCCATGGTGAAGAAAATGTTGAGAACCATTGTAATACAGGAACACTCTCTCTTTCAATAGGCTTAGTAGAGATGTTGCATTTAGGAAGTTTGGATCAGAACTTTTCATGGCTTCTGTCAAAATTTCCCCCCAGCATAGTCATTACTGAGAAGTCCTGGGTTAGATACTTTATATAATGTATTCTTCTTCTTTGTAGATTGACTTATACATGGAGCAGAGAGCAGCAATTAAAGCAGGAAAGACTAAAAAATAAACAAGTACAATACAACACTTTCCAATACAATCTCAACTCGTTTCGCACATCCACAGTCTTGGCCACTCCTGAAAAAACAGAGGTGGAAAAATCTCTAGCCTTTGCTACAGGGGTAAAATCTAAAAGATTTTGCCACCGGTTCTGTGGGCATGGGTTGGTGGGCAGGGCTTGGTGGGCGGGGCCAACATGACATCACTCACGTCACTCTTTCTTCTCTTTCTCTCTCCCTTTCTTTTTCTTTCTTCTCTCTCTCCCTTTTTTCCTTCCTTCTTTCTTCCCTCTCTCTCCCTTTTTTCCTTTCTTTCCTTCTCTTTCTTTCTTCTCTCTCTCTTGTCAGCCCCACTGTAACAATAACACCCACGAGAATCAGTTGCCTTCCTTTTATTTCTTGCTAAGTGAATACAATTATTTGGATGTAGAAAAGCTGCATGGACCCCAGTGTAGTTCATTCCATGCTGGGATCCTGTGACTTAGTTAGAGAAGGTGAAATATCGAGGCGGGTGGAAATCATATGCATGCAGACAGACAATCTCCATGTGTGAGTCATTGTCCTCTAAACAGTGCCTCACCCCGCCTCACCACTGCCTAAAGGAGACTTCCTCTGAGTAGGAAAACTTCCTTCCTCCATCCAGTGCAGTCTGGTGGGAACACCCAAGTCACACTGCATGCTTTCTCAGGCATTCAATCTCTTTGTGACCGTGAGAGGCACAGGAGAGAAGGGGAACAAGCTGAGATATTTGTAGAAGAAACCAATTGCTCACTTAGGGCTCGAATGCAGGGGGTCTAAATCCCTAAGGCTGAAAACACCTGTGTCCGCTGGATGTGGCCTGAGTGAAACAGGCAGCCCAGAGCAGGGCGTGGTGAGCTCATCGTTAATGTTTCTTTTCCCTCAGCAGGGTTTTTCTGACTTTATCATTCTGGACTAACATCAAAGCTTCCCTTGGAGTTCATATTGATACTCCGAACAGGATGGATTACTTTTGATCTTCCCGAGGTCCCTGCACCTCAGGATACTTGCAACAATGAAGAACTGGGGGCAGAGCGTCCTGCCTGAACTTTTTCCCACAAAGCTTTTTTGACTTTCTTAACTCGCCAATCTCTTATTGTGAAGAAGCCAAGAGAAACGTTCGCTTTGAGATATTCCTCCCCACTGATTGTCACAGAGTTTAACTTGGGGTGGCGGGGGGGGGGGGGGAGGACCAGAAGCAGGTTCAGACCAAACACACAAGCCCAGGCGGCTCCTGACACAATCAACAAGGAAGAACCAGGCCACACCTGAAGAGGCAGGACAGATTGTGTGGACGGAGACAAGAGAAGAATCTGGTGAGATGTGAACCAGCAGGTAAAACTGGGGACTGAGGTGGGATCCAGATCAGGCAAGCCAAGGGTAGGGGAGCTGAGGCAGGAATCTAACAGCAGGGGAAACTGATCGAGGGACTCTCTTTTTCCAAAACGTTGCTCTAACAACTGGAATCTGAGCGATAGCCTTTGATTGGCTACTAAGTGTTTGGTTCCAGGCTTCGGTGCTTGTCTGGGCAGGCTCTCTTGTGGGGTGGAGAAATGGAATTATGCCCAGTGCATGAAATGCACTGAAAAGGTTAGGAATTGCTTCCCGGCAGCTTTTTGCTAATTACTACCATCATGAGAGCCCTCAGTGCATTCAGCTGATGTTCTGTAGATGAAGACTGTCCTCTATGATTTACCACTTCAGTATAATCCCTAGATTGTCAGTGATTCTCCCAATGGGGTTAAGGGCAATGAAACTGTAATTCAGATACCATCTGAGATACTGAGTTGCCCTGAGCCCTTGGGATATTTTCCAAGCTTCCATTTTCACTGTCTCTAAACTATTAGGTAACAATGAGGCTGCACCTACTGCAGGTGGAAAACGCAATCAATAACAATCTTTTTTTTTGGAAGCACTAAATATAAGTGCATCTGTTGATTAGAGCACAGTTCTTCAAACTGTCGTGAGGAAACAATTGCAACCATAACAATATAATAAATCAAAAACCTATCATAATATTTCTCCCCAAAGTCTGGAAAGAAGTGACATTTCCGAAGTCTTAAGCCCTTTTTAGTGCACACCCATAGTTTTACACTTGATCCACTAAATCAGTGTATTTAACCTTTTTTTTGTCCTTGGCCCCCTTTCAACCTTGTTTTGCTAAGATCTGGTAGGGCCACTGTCCAGTTCCCATTAGCAATAAAAAAAATTGCCATTTACAAATTATAAATATAAGTTTTTGTTTATAATAAATACAGTATTTTTAGTATAATACAGTTTGTCTGTGTGGTTCCCTCGACACATGCTTACATGCTTTCCCCTGTGATCCGCTTGAAATTTTCTAGGACCCTGAGGAATCATATGGCCCCAGAGTATCCCGAGTATTTTTTGAATTGCTGAATGAAATAATATATTTGTCTTGGTGGCCTAGGCTAGCCTTTGATTTCATAATGCATCATCATATTTTTCATGTCAGGAGAAGTGTGCTTTTATTTTTTGTTTAATTTATTAGTTATATCCTGTCCAACATACCTTTCTCGTCCTATTTTCCCCACCACAACAATCCTATGAGGTGGGTTAGAGAGAGTGACTACCCAAAGTCATGTTCCTGAGCACCAAACCTTGTTGTACTCAGGCATAACCTCTCTGCACTATGTGTCGCTTTATTATGGGTACCTGATTTTATTCTGTTAAATCTGAACTTGCATTACAGTTGACCTAATATATATTATTATTATTATTATTATTATTATTATTATTATTATTATTATTATTATTATTATTATTATTATTATTATTATTATTTATTAGATTTTTATACCGCCCTTCTCCCGAAGGACTCAGGGCGGTTTACAGCCAAAGATCAGAACACAAGCAATATACAATTAAAACAAAATTGAAAAAAAATTAAAAAATTAAAAATTTTAATATCCCAGCCTTCCAGGGGAGTGTCCTTGTATATGTGCAGATATTTTTTCCTCTTGACTGAATAAGGGAATAGTCCATAAATTGCTTGTGGCTTCCTAAAAAATAAGGGGTCCATGCACATAAATGGGAATATATTACTGTGGAGGATCAAGACCATCTCTTTTCCAGATAAATGATTCCAGGATAGAAAGCAGCTTGAATTTTTCAGTACAAAAGCTGTGAGCCATCCAGTTGGGAAAGAAAAACATTTCTCTCCGGATGTTCTCAATTTTCGTATCAAGAATCTTCACCTAGATAATGAAGGAAGAGAATAAACTTGTGTACAACAATGCATACTTGATTCTATCCATTGTATGTATTTGTCCAAACGCCAGATTTATAAGGAAAGTTCAAAAATAGTTATTTTTGTATACAGCTGTACATTTTCTGTAACTTTTAAGCCTGAGTAGGTTTACTAATATATTTTTACCCTAGCAACATGGATCTATTTTTTTTTTAATTTCCCCATTTGGAGGCATGTGTTTTCTGTCTCCATATTAGAGTAGCCAAATTTAGTTCAGTGTTTCATGAAACAAAGCAATACAAGGAAAGTGGCGTCTGACATCAGTAGCCTTTCTCTATGGGGAAGTGGTAACTTTTTCTAAGAGAGTAATGTTAAGCATTAAGATGAATGATGTTCAGAGATTTGAAACCTAAATACAATAGCAAAATAAATTTTATTAACTTTTTGTTCAAAATATTTATTTCAGCATTTTACATAGTTGGGAAAATAAGTACTTGGGGGGTTATTATATTCTTTCAATTTTATTTCTCCTGAATGAAAAAGAATCTTTATTCAATCAATGACTATAAAGCACCTTACATACCTAAAACTGATATTGATTAGCCAATTAGATAAAACAAATCAATCAAACTGCTACACATCTTTACATGTTACTTGACAAAATTAGGGCATTCTTAAGGAAAAAAAATAATTTCAATCTGAAAATAAAAGTTTAAATAAAATGATCAGAGTGATCAGAGTGATTACTATTAATCTTCTCATTATTCCTTATCACCCATCTCCTCCCACTTATGACTGTATAACTATAACCTAGTTGCTGGTATCCTTAAGATTTATATTGATTATTTCCCTATGGCTATCATTAAGTGATGTACCTTATGATTCTTTTTTTTTATTAAAAAGTTTTTCAAAAATGTTTAACAAATACATGCCCTCCTCCTCCCTCCCCCCTCCTCCCCCTTCACCCCCACCACCCCACCCCGGACTTCCCAGAGCAAAATAGAGGGTACAACATCTAACAATCATAAGCTAAATTACGCTAACTATTCATAAACTCCGATCCCTCCCATAGAACCATAACTCCCTTTTCCCATGCACCCTTATGATTCTTGATGAATGTATCTTTTCTTTTATGTATTCCGAGAGTGTATGCACCAAGACAAATTCCTTGTGTATCCAATCACACTTGGCCAATAAAGAATTCTATTCTATTCTATTCTATTCTATTCTATTCTATTCTATTCTATTCTATTCTATTCTATTCTATTCTATTCTATTCTATTAATTCGGTGTTGGTTTAATAGCTCATGATGAGTGTCAACAAAATGCAAATATATAATAAAATAGTGTTTTATTATATAAATCTTTGGCTTCTTTGATACATAGCTATAATTGGACATAATTAGTACTATGGAGGTGACAAGAAAAACTATATGGTAACCCTAAATTGTATTGTTAAAACTGCAGAGTAGATACACAATCCTAAACTCTATTTTAAAAAGAAATAGAAAAACTAAGCATGTTATCTTGCTTGTAAAACTTCCAGCAGGATCTATTCAGCCAGAGTTTAAAACAAATTTCTGGGTCAAATAGAACTTTTTTCTTATCTAGTATGCAAAGCCATAGAGGAAAACCCAGTCCCACTAATGTTAGAAACCTCTCCTCTAGTTGGTGGTGAAAGAGTTTCCAAAAGAAATTAATTTTAAACACATTATTTTCTAGATGGGAAGATAATATACTGTATATGGAAGGAATTCCAGTTCTTGCTCATTGACATTTTCACCATTAAAATGTATATTTTATTGTAAGGATTGTGTTAGTTTATCTTTTGCAAGCCAGCTAGAAATCTGAAAGGCTGCTCCAAAATAGCTTAAATAATGAATAAATTGCAAGGAAAAGAAAGGTTTTTCTAAATGCCATATAGTTTGGCAAAACAAGATATGAGCAGAAGAACAAGCCAAGCAGGGAGGAAAAAGTCTGAAATACTAGGAAGGGAAAACAGATTTAATTACTTTCACTTATTTTAAAAGGAAAAACAAAATACAATTTCAGGGCAAACTAGAAATATTTTGATGTGAGGAGGACAAAATGGCATCACTACTTCCTTTCATGTATCCCTGAGGAAGTCAACAACAAAAGGAGAAAAGAGCAGCCTGTGAAGCAATCAGAGATTTCTTCTATAGTATTTCTTTACAATCCTTCCCTCCACCCCACAAGCCCACTCAGCCCCTGCTTCCTGAGAGGATCATCTCAACCTATATTGTCTACCTGTAGACATTAAAACAATGTTGGAAACGGTTTGAACCTAGCCCTGAAAACACAAATGTATCAGAACTATTTGCATCATCCTTGGCAGTATTTTGCAGAGAACATCCTATGCATCTGCAGACAAAAATGTTTTCTTGATTAAAAAGCAGGAGAATAAAGCAACCCCAGCAGAAGATAAAATGATAGCATTCTGAGATGAGAGAGGGAGAGAGGGAGGGAGAGAGAGAGAGGCAGAGAGAGAGTCTGCACAGAAGAGAACACAAAATTAGTTTTGGAGCATTAGTTTTGGATCATAATGTGGGATAGTATATTTCATGGAACAATAACAAATTGCAATTGCAATTGCAATTATATTATACCAATTCAATTATAATGTTCTTTCACACTTACCAATTACAAGGGTTGACATGAAGAGGCATCACCAAGCTGTGGTTTAGAAGCGGCCCTCAACCTGATCCTTTACAAATGTGTAGTCACCCTGTACTATAGCACGGTTTAAGGCTGAAAATTAACTATCACACTATACACTTTCAGTAGTTTGCAACTGAAAGTTAGAACAAATTACCAATGGAAGTGGTAGAAGAACATTAGATTATCTTGTCAAGGATGAGAAGAATAATGATGCAAAAATAAGTATTATTTATTTGGACAGCAGAATTCTGTCATAAAACAACTCTATCCTTCCTCCTTAAATTAAGTATGCACGGGCCTGTGTAAAGTCATGCTTGACAAACTTTTTTTTTCTTTCAGAGGGACATAAATTGCCCACTTTGGGACACTAAAGATGGAGTCACCAGGCAGAGAGGAGGAGACATATGTGCTGGTGGAATATGCCTTTGAATATACCTCCAAGGATGGCCAGCTCATCACAATCAAACCCAATGAGAGATACATGCTTTTAAGGCGAACCAACGACCACTGGTGGCATGTTAGGAAGAGCAAAAACTCCAGGCCTTTTTACATCCCAGCTAAGTATGTTAGAGAATTGAGCACTTTCATGCCTTCTGAGAGGCCATGTCACACAACTCAGCTGGATACTATCAATTTAGGGACCTCTATTGGAGTTGGCAGTGATCAATTGCCAGAGTATGAATATCGATTTGTGACAGCTGTTCAAGAATGCAAAACAGATACCTCACATCAGTATTCCAGCTCCTTAGGGATGGGAACAGTGATGTCTCTTGAAGATAAAGGGAAGAATCTACCCACTCTTGGAGCAGCAAGAGGCACACAGCCTTCTCTCAGTGCCTCATACAGTTCTCTTAAGCCACTTTACCTGACAGACTCTAATCATCCTCTGGCCTGTCAAGGAGGTTCTGCTGAGCACATGAGACCTGCTCTATCTCTGAATGACTTGCCAAGATTCACGCCTCCCACCCAGGTAGGTGTGGGGAATTCAGGATTGTACAAAGCTGCTTCGTGGGCTCACCCTCACCCGTTTCTGAAGAACAGTTCTGAAAACATCTGTAAATTGATGAAGGACCAAGTGATACAAGACATGCAGGAATGCTGTGCCAAAGAGGTACACTGACAATTTCTTATAAAAAGATCTGTGTTTCCTATGTCCCAGATGCGTTAGCCTATATATCCCTTTATTCCATTTTAATGGAATATTAATACAGGGCCTGTGGGAATTATAATCCAGTAGATTCTGGAAGATATTAGTGTGGGGAAGACTTTTACGTCTACCTCCAGAACTCACTGACTGCAATAATTCCTGACACTGTGGAGTTATGGGAATTTTAGATTAATTAGTTCTGACCATGTCACATTGAAGGGGGCCAAATGAGAGACTAGAAATAACAGTTGCTTAAAACCCACACTGGATTAGTATTAGCCATGCTGAGAACAAGTCATTTGTCATTTCTAGCCTCATCTCTGGCCTATTATTTAGCCTCATCGCCTGCAGGTCTCCTCAGAATTCATTTTCTGCTATCGGTAGGATCCCTGCTAAGGAATTATTGAAATTTTCAGTTTTCTTATTTGTATAAGATGCCAGTCTCCTCGGAATCATTTCTTCCTTGCTGAAAAACATTCTCATCTCACTTCAGTTCCATATAGGTTTGCCAAATTTCACTACAGTATTTCTCTGCAGTTAATGCTGCAATTTGCTATAAAACCTTAGCATACTTTGTCTCAGATTCTGCCATTTCTGACTGGAGATTTTAAGGTAGAATACTCCCAAGTTAAAATTCCTAGGGCCAGTCCTGAGAAATATCATATTAAGGAGAACTCTTACGACAAGTATTCAATAATGTGTTTACACACAAAAATTCTGATATAATCTTATTCACTTATTCTCCAGAGTATTACAATATTGAAAAAAGTAACTGGGTATGACTACTTACATCTATTCCTCAACCATAAATGATAGTTCAACTTTGTTCTAATACACACAAGCTTCACACAGTATATTAAGTTAAAGTAAAGTGAGGTAGACTAGCTTGTGGCTCAGAATGTAGCACAAAGACAAGCAATTTTGTTCATTCAATAACTCATAACAAGTGCTCTTCATCTTGGGCAAAATACAGCTTTTGGATAGTGTACAGTACATGAAAAGGAGGGATTCTATACCTCAGAATGTAATGGATTCTCAGAATGAGAAAATAAGTGTCCAAGATCACAATCAAAACTCTAGCTCATATATGGATGTGCGCAGGGGCAGGTTCAAAATTCCGTCACTACCGGTTTGCTTGTGTGCTTGCTTGCTTGCTTCTGTGCATGTACAGAAGTGTCCAAGCAGGTGGGCAGAGCCTCCCATCACTGCCATCAGTTCGCTCGATCCAGTAGCAACCCACCACTGGATATTTGGTATAAGAACACATGTATATATACTGAACAACATACTAGTGGCCACATTTCATCCCCATTGAAATAATATATCAAGAAAGAGTTTAGTAGTTTTGGAGATAATCCTAGTACAATAGTACAGTCAAATAGGTATGCTCCTTTCAAACTAAGATACAACTTGTCAGGCAGAAGAAACAAAGACTTCCCCACATAAACCTATTGTGTTGGGACAAATACTGAAAGTATCTCAAGTATCTATTTATCTAATCAAGAAACTGGTTCTCATAGTTAATAGTCTCAGGAGTATTATTCAAATAACTTTCAATTCCCATTTTCCATGCAGTGATAAGCAAATAAAGAGTAAATGGGAGAGATGTCTCAGTTCTGCACAGTGTAAGAGAGAAGTGAGCAGGGCAGCTGAGGTTCATATAATACATGATGTGTAACTTCAAATGAAGCTTTAGTTTCTGCCAGCTTTAGTTTCATTGCTTTGCTTCCAGCCCTTTGCATCTTGATTTATAATTCAGCATGGCCTACAGATACCTTGAATAGTATTGTGTAGTGGGCTTCAACAGGAAAGAGACAGACCATAATAGATACAACACCATTTATTGACTGAAAACTGGAACTGAGGAATAGCAGGCAAATGCCTGTAATTTATACTGTAACCAATTAACCAATCATAGTACCTGAGAAAGCCGCCCAAATATGAATGTTTCAAGTTTCCCTCTAAAACAGTTGGAATCAACAGCCAGAGGTTAGTTCACTTTAACAGGGCTCAACACAACCACATATACTCAATACATACATGGATACCATCTGTCTCTCTTCTTTTGTTATATTATCTTTGTCATCATGTTCCAGCCCCTATTTGTCTTATTGGACAACTGGATATCCATTGGAGGTTCCATCGTTTATTAATGTTCTGCCAACCTGGGTTTTTATCATCTTATCATCTTTCGCCGATTCTCATTTTTTCTATGCGTTACTCTGCACATGAACTCTTGCGCTTGCGAGGTGCCCCCACCTCGCAGGAATGGCCCACCTTGTTATCAAGGGCCGGCCTCAATGACGGGTTTTGGGACCCACAGAGGTGGCATGCGAAGAGAAAGAGCCTTTGGGGATTTTTAGAGAGGGAATTTTTAAAGGGGGGGAGGGCAAGGGCGGGTATTGGGGGAAACCCGTCGGGGAGGGTATGTCCAGTCCTAGCGCGTGCTCACGACACTATTTTAGCTGGTCCGAAGACGGGGGGAGGGGTCTGAACAGAGCAAAAAGTATCATTCCATCTGTACGGTAAGTGGGAGGGGCAGATATGGCGGAGGCAGGGGGCCGTATCGTTCGTTGGGAGCACGTGGCCGATGTCTAAAGGCGATCATGTGCTCCGGCCCCCCAGTCCTCACTCGTTCCCCGGATGGTCAAGATCCTCAGAGCTTGGGTCTACGGCTGATGCTCTGCAATGCCCGGTCCGTGGTTAATAAGGCTCCCCTGATTTGTGATCTGATTCAGAGGGAGTCCGCGGACTTTATGGGCATTACAGAGACCTGGCTGGGCACAGAAGGGGGTGTACCCCTGGTTGAACTGTGCCCTCTGGGTTTCCATGCATTCCATCAGCCGAGGGCCCAGGGTAGGGGTGGGGGTGGGTGGCGGTTGTGATTAGGGAAAGTCTGGAGCCGAGGGAGTCCACTCTTCCTCAGATAGCTGGCTGTGAATCCCTCCTTGTGAAGTGGGGCCATCGAAATCAGATGGGGTTGTTGATCACGTACCTGGCTCCTTGCTGCGTGACTACAGCCCTACCTGAACTACTGGAGGTGCTTGCTGGCGTGGCAGTTGAGATTCCCAGACTTTTGGTCTTGGGAGATTTCAACTTGCCATCGGCTGGCTTGTCATCAACAGTGGTTCAGGAGTTCCAGGCCTCCATGACGGCCTTGGACCTGATTCAAGTAACTGATGGCTCTACACACATTGGGGGAGGCGCGCTAGACTTGATTTTTATCTCTGGTCAGTGGGTAAATGATCTGGATTTAGGAGATATAGTGAAAGAACCGTTGTCATGGTCAGATCATTTTCTCCTTCGCCTAGACTTTTGAACCGGTAATAATGTTCTAGAATACTATGCAATGGGGCCATCTCTATCATCTGGCATCCTGTGACTTAGTTCTGCCACAATGCCATATAGTGAAGCAGGCTAGTGGTAGGGTTTCATTGAAATGAGCTAGGACAGAGTCCAAGGATAGCAATGATTTTATCACTTTGAACACTTTGTCTTGAGTGCTCGACCAGACCCAGGGTGTTTTTTGTCCAGTAGGCAGTGTAGCAGTTCTGCCAGGGCAGCCTTATGCAGTAAAAAGGAGTGGTAAAAATTGAGCAAGCCCAGGAACTCTTGGAGCTCCCCCTTGGATTTTGGTGTGGAGGCTTGCTGAATTGCCTTTAGCTTTGCTTCAGATTGATGGATTATGGCAGCGTCAATGCGGAAACCCAGGAATTCTGTGAATTCCACACTGATCTGACACTTTTCCTTCTTGAGTTTTAGGACTGCTTCATGGAAATGTTGGAGTACTGTGCTGAGACGTTCTGCCAGGACTGCCACTGATTCCCCATGATCAGGACATCATCAAAGTATGGGCAGACGCCAGGAATGTTCTTCAGTGTTCATTCCATAATAGTTTGGGACAACCCTGGTGCTACACTTACCCCAAACTGCAAACAGCGCATTCGGAATGCACCTCTTTGTGTGATTGTTGTTTGTGCTTCTATGGTAACATCATCTACTGGTAGCTGCTGATAGGCTTGGGCGAGATCTAGTTTAGCAAAGATTTGGCCTCCCTGGAGCAAAGTGAGGATGTAGCTTATCACTAGTACAGGGTAAGCATGCTGCTGTAGTGCCTTGTTTATGGTGCACTTGTAGTCTGCGCAGATGCGAATACCCCAGTTAGGCTTTACTGGGGTCACTAAAGAAGTCTCCCACTGGCTACAGTCCACAGGTTGAAGCACTCCCTGCTGTACCAGCTTGTCTACTTCTGCATCAATTTTAGGCTTCAATGCAAAGGGAACCCTGCACGGTTTTAGCATTAGCTCAGATTGGAGTTTGCTGGATTGAGGTTCAGTGAAATGGGTGCCCCTTTGTATTATCCCAGCTCAGTGCTGAATACATCAGCATATTTTTGGCATATCACTGCTAAATCAGCTATTTGAGTTCAATGGATGCCTGTCACCCTGATGCCCAGGGCCTCGAAACAGTCCAGACCTATGAGGCTGGTACGTGGTCCTTCTATGACCACTATGCTGAGGGGACTTTCAAACTCTCTGAATTATACTCCAATTATAGTCTTGCCCTTTATGGGAACACGGCAACACCAGAAGTGTACTAAGTGTACTAAGAGCACTAAGTTTGATTATTTGAACGGGACCCGCCATCAGCTACATTTGCAAATGTGGTCAAAAGTTGTGGAGGAGATAATGGACAGGGCCAATCCAGTACCTAGGCCATGGAGCATGGGACCCCTTGAAGTTTTAGTTGGAGTCTTATTTTTTCTTTGATGGGGTGTTGGGCCCCTGTGCATTGGGTGCTATGCCTTTCTGAGCAGTGTTCAACTCTGTTCTGTCCTGGGGACCATTTCCCTTTGTGCTGTTGTATCACAGGTTTCGTTTTCCACTGATGACCTCTGAAAACTCTGGCAATGTGCCTTTGTTTTCCACAGGCATGGCATACTGCTATGAGGAATCTGCACTCTGCTCTTTCATGCAGTCTCCCGCAGCTTGCGCAGCTCTGTGGGGGAGTTGCTTGTTCAGTGAAGCTTGGCCATCTTGGTGGCTCTCTCTGCAAGCAAGCAATTTCTTCACTCTCAGTGACTTCCACTGAGCCTTCTGCATCTCTTGGTGGATCACTGGGGGGCTGATGTGTGGTTTTTGGTGGCCAGAGAGTCTTCAGGGCCCCTCCAGCAGCCTCATCTGCCATGACGTCCTTCAATGCATCTTGGAAAGTCAATTTCTTGTTGCAGGCCACAAACAAGTCTGTCTCTGAGATGGTCGTCCAGATCAGGGTACTCACATTGGAATGAAGCTTGGCAAAGGGCTGTCACAAACTCTGGTGAAGATTCCCCAGACCACTGTTCACATTGCTCAATGCATAGCGCTGGGTGATGACTGAGTTTAGGCTCAAAATGTTCCCTTAATTTTTTCTTGGGATCTGTGTAGGCCACAGTCTCTACACTTGCTGGTGCTATCAAGTTTTCAGCGATATCAAACATGGCTTGTCCACAGACACATAGTAGGGTTGCCGCCTTCAGATAGTTGTCTACTCAGGAGACATATGAGCTCCACTGTTCAGGATGAGTAATAACGAACTTGTTGAGCCTTCCCGTTTTAGCCATGTTGAGATGACCCCTGTGGTGCTGGTTAATGCCTGTACTGCTGCGGTTGGAGCTGGGCTGCACTTAGGAGTCCTGGGGATGGATCCCTCAGTACGTCTGTGCCTCCAGTGTGTCTTACTGGCAGACAGGGCGGGGAGCATGGTCCCACCAGGGCTTTTACCCGGTCTGATGCCGAGTGAGTTCAGTCTCTTGGTTAGCATCTGCTCTCTCCTCTGCAGATTCCCACCCTCGTCACCATTATAGTGTAGTGAGCTTCAGCAGGCCAGAAACAGACCATAATAGATACAACACCATTTATTGACTTAAAACTGGAACTGAGAAACAGTAGGCAAATGCCTGTAATTTATATTCTAGGCCCACAGGGTCTTAACCAATCATAGTACCTGAAGAAGCCCACCCAAATATGAATGTATCAAGTTTTCCTCGAAAACAGTGGGAGGGAAATCCAAAGGTTGGTTCACTCTAGCAGGCTCAACACAACCACATATACTCAATACATAACAAGTAGCATATTCCTGCTGATCAAATTGCAGTCTGCAGTCTGCAGTCTGAAGATACATGAGATAATCATATTGTTGCTCTAATTAGCCGTCAATTCTTATTGCTATTAAGAAACTTTAGTCTAAAGCTATACTAGTTTGTGTTTTGATTCTTCTTGGCTTAGTATATTAGTGCTTACTATTAGTGTTTATTATTATGTATGGCTCAAGCTCCTTTGTGCGATAGTCCATAGCTTAAAAATGCTAGCTTAGCATTGGAACCACACTATAGTATTGGAGAAAAAATGTGGACATCCAGTAGGAGTTTGCCTTTAAGACACATGCTTGTGCTGTCATGACACATATAGAAAAAGGCTGGGCTTGCATCATGACACTTGTGATGTCAATTTGACACATACTTATTCCCATGTGACAGGGATTTTAACAGACTGAGAGTGCAACTTCTATAAATTTTGAGATGCAGCTCCAGGGATGTATTTCAAAATTGGGGAGAAATTAACCTATAGGTTAGGTATACCTCTAGACTAGATTTGTGCAATGCTCCTGATTTGTCAATTCTCTCAGGCAAATTATATAAGAAGCATGACTGGATGAACTAATTCTGCTTTATTGTAAGATTATATTAAGAGAATCTTGCAAGCCTAGAGGTGCAAACTTTCGCCACCACTTTTAACTACTTGATCCATGTGGGCAGGTAATTCCTAAAATTCTTTCTCTGACCACTAAGATCCTGTGACTTCTGCCTCTGTTGTCTAATTGTTTCCTAGGAGCATCTCTTCCTTCGGTCCCCATGGTCATCTATACATTCCATTAAATGATTCAATTCCAGAAAGATATTTCAGAATATGAATGATCCTGTTTATTCTTTAAAGCAGCTACTTCTTTTTCTAACTATTGCCATGCAATTCAAAGAATTTGTATGGCTGTCAGACAGGTGCAACAATTGCGTCTTGAAAAAAACCCTAAACACCTTGCAAAGCACTTCATATCTCTCTCTGATACTTACTACCTTCCCTAGTTCTTGGATGGGGAACCACTAGGTAATATTCCAGCTGTATACTAGACTAGGAAATTATAAAAATCTTATGGGAAAGTGGTGGCAAATCCCTTCTGCTATTATTCCCACAATGTATACGGTCATTAAAAGTTAAGTTCTATTTGAGGGAACCTTTACAGTATCTTTTTATCCCACCACATAAGAAGATAATATTCATCCATTCATACAGTAGATCAGAGGTCCCCAAAATTTCCAGCTTGGCAGCATGTGAGTGGCAGGTGCATGCATGAGCATGCACAGCTCTATTTGCACAAGTGGCATGTGCAGATGCCCACCACTCGCACAAATGGAGCTTCATGCATTACAAATGGACCTGTGTGTTCATGCTCATCCATCGCTCATGCAAGTGGAGCTGGATCTGCCATTCATGCAAGTGGAGCTGCTCACACAAGCTTGCCCACCGTTTGCATGGCCTGTTGCACTGCTCCGTTCCAAATAGGCCACAGCCCAGGGGTTGGGGACTCTTGATGTAGATTTTTAAAAAAGATTGAAATGAGAAGAGAAGAGAAGAAACCTTGGAGGTCTTCTAGTCCAATCTCCTGCTTAAGCAGAGAATCCTATACCATTTCAGACAAATGCTTGTCCAATCTCTTCTTAAAAGCTTCCAGTGTTGGAGCATTCACAACTTCTGGAGGCAAGTTGTTCCACTGATTAATTGTTCTAACTGTCAGGAAATTTCTCCTTAGTTCTAGGTTGCTTTTCTTCTTGATTAGCTTCCATCCATTGCTTCTTGTCCTGCCTTCAGGTGCTTTGGAGAATAGCTTGACTCCCTCTTCTTTATGGCAGTCCCAGAGATATTGGAACACTGCTATCATGTCCTTCTTCTCTTGTCCTTTTTTCATTAACTAGACGTACCCAACTCCAGCAACCATTCTTTATACAGTATGTTTTAACCTCCAGTCCCCTAATCATATTTCTTGCTCTTCTCTGCACTCTTTGTAAAGTCTCAACATTTTTTACATTATGGCAACCAAAACTGGATGCAGTATTCCAAGTGTGGCCTTACCATACTTTATAAAGTAGTATTAACACTTCACATGATATTGATTCTATTGTTCTGTTTATGCAGCCTTGAACTGTGTTGGCTTTTTTGGCAGCTGCAACACACTGCCGGTTCATATTTATTGTATTTTTGGGAGTATAAGACAGACTTTCCACCCCAAAAAAAGTGGGTGGAAACATCTGTGCATCTTATACAGTGAATATTGCAACGGGAGAGAGGGGGGTTGGTGCAGCGCTGATCAACTGTTTTAGAACAGGCTGCGACAGCAATGGTGAACAGGCCGCGGCGGTGGGGGTGGTGGCAAACAGACTGCCATGGTGGTGGTGAACAGGCAACAGCGGTGGTGGTAAACAGGCCACAGTGGTGGAGGAGAATGGGCAGTGGCGGACAGGTGATGGAGAATGGGCAGTGGCGAATGTGCTGTGGAGAACAGGCCATGGAGAACGGACTGCGGTGGCAAACAGGTGGCAGCGAACGGGCCGTAGTGGCAAATGGGTCATGGTGGTAAATGGGCCATGGTGATGAACAGGCTGCAGTGGTGAACGGGCTGCGGCAGCAAATGGGACACAGCGGCAAACGAGCTAGGTGAATATCGGATGGATGCTGGGAGGCAGAGGCAGATTTTTTTTTCTTCCTTTCCTCCCCAAAAGCTAGGTGCGTCATATAGTCTGGAGCGTCTTATAGTCCAAAAAATACGGTAAGTGATTGTCCATTAGGGCTCCCAGATCCCTCTCACAGTTACTACTATTGAGCCAGATGCCACCTATACCAGTGATGGCGAATCTTTTCCAGTTTCCAACATGCTAGTCTTCGGGGTTTCTGGCGCGCATGCACTTGTAACAATTAGCTGGCCAGCGTACATGATCGTGCAGGAAAACGGAAGACCAGCTCTTCCAGTTTCCAGTACTGCTCACACATGGCCAGCTGATCATCATGTGTGCATGCATGCCAGAAACCCAGAAGAGGAATGAGTGACACTGCAAGTGACAGGCAACATGGCTCCACGTGCCTCTTTGGGCAATGTGCCATAGATTCGCCATCACGGACTTACACTATATCTGTGCATTTGGTTTTTCTAGCCTAAATGTAAAACCTTACTTTATTTCACTATCGAATTTCATTTTGTTAGATAGAGCCCAATGTTGAAGTCTGTCAAGAGCCTTCTGTATTTTAAGCCTATTTTCTGGATTATTGGCTATTCCTGCCAGTTTGGTGTCATCTACAAATTTGATGAGTTCCCCATCTATCCCCTCATCCAAATCATTGATGAAGATGTCGAGGAGTTCTATGCTTAAAACAGAGCCTTGGGGTACTCCACTGCATACTTCCCTCCATGTAGATGCAGTTCCATTGAGGACTACACCTTGAGTGCGGTTGGTCAACCAGATACAAATCCATTCGGTGATGATGTTGCCTAACCCACATTTTTCTATCTTATCAAGTAGTAGGTTGTGGTCCACTTTATTAAATGCCTAACTGAAGTCCAAGTAAATTATATACACAGCATTCCTCGAGACCACTAATTTTATCGCCTTATCAAAAAATTCAATAAGTTTTGTCTGGCATAATCTGTTTTTGACAAACCAATTGGCTTTTTGGTGATGACTTTGTTTGTCTCTAGGTCATTGATGGGGAATCTTTTCAGCACCAAGTGCCCAAACTGGAACACGCATATGCATGCACTGGAGCCCCGGAAACTCGAAGACCAGCTGCCCAGTGTGCATGCATGCACCGGCCATCTAGTCTTTGGATTTCCGGCATGTGCATGCGAGCTGGCCAGCTGGTCTTCATAAGTGCCAAAGCACCAGAAACCCAAAGACGCGCACCAGCCAGCTGGCCAGCATGCATGCACATGCTAGAAACCAGAAGAGCACCTGGCGATGGCACATGTTCCCACAGAGAAGGTTCTGCATGCCACCTCTGGCACCCATGCCATAGCTACACCATCACGGCTCTAGTGATCATTGATTCATTGCTTGATTATCTTTTCCAGAATCTTCCCCGGTATTGAGGTCAAGCTGATAGGTCTCTAGTTTGCTGGGTCTTTTTTTTCTTTCCTTTTTTGAAGATGGGAACTACATCAGCTCTTTTCCAGTCCTCTGGTAGTTCCCTGGTGCTCTAGGATCTTTGAAAGATATAGTTCAGTGGTTCTGAGATCACATCCGCCAGTTCCTTCAGAACCTTGGGAATGTAATCCATCTGGTCCTGGTGATTTGAACTGGTCTAGGGTGGACAAGTGCTCACTTACCATTTTCTTGACAATATTAACTTGTGTTCTTAATCTGTTTTTTACAGTACTATTTTTGCTAAGTTCAAGTGTTTTGTCCTTTTGTGTAAAGACAGATGCAAAAAAAGAGTTAAACAGTTCTGCTTTATCCCTGTTGCTTGCAAAAAAGCTTTTTTTATTATTTTTGACTTTTGTCACAAGCCTTTGTTCATTATGAGCCTTAGCTTTTCACGCTTCATCTTTGCAGGCTCAAGATGTTTGCTGATATTCTGCCTTAGTTATGTGCCCCTCTTTCTACTTTTTATACTTGTCATTTTTGTCTTTTGATTTACCAGAGATTTCTTTATGCAGCCATGCTTCTTCTTCATTGATATTATGCTAAATTGAGCTTTTATAATTCACTTTTCAAAGTTTCCCAAGCTTCTTCAGTTGTTTTTCCCTTGAGGATTCTCATCCATGGAATCCTTCCCAAGTTCTCTCTAAGTTTATTGAAATTAGTTCTCTTAAAGACTCTAGTTTGACTTTTGCTTGTGCTTGCATAATGTTGAATTCCAATATTGCATGATCAACCCCACCCCCCCAAGGGTCCTGTAGCTTCAACACCTTTTATCATTTCATCTCTGTTAAAGAGAATTAAGTCCAATATGGCTGATCCCCTAGTTTCCTTCTCTACTTTTTTGAGAGACAAAGTTGTTTGTTAGGTTTGTCAGGAATCTGTTTGATCTGCCACTTAGTGCAGAGTTTGTCTCCCAGTTGATGATAGGGTAGTTAAAGTCCCCATTACTATTGTGATGTGTTTCCTACATATTTTAGTTTACTGACTAGCAAAAATTTCATTTATTTCCTCTGTTTGGTTGGGCAGCTATAGTGTGCATGTATGGCAATGTCATTTTCCCCCCTTTTCTATTGACCAAATGCATTCAAGACAGTTTTCATCATTATTGTGCTCTATTTCTATAGAGGTGTAGTTATTTCTTATAGATAATGCAATTCCACCTCCTCTTCTGTTTGGTCTGTTTCTTTTAAATAATTTAAATCCTTCTAGCTGTATGTTACACTTTGGGGTTTCATCCCACCAAGTTTCCATAATGGCAACAATATCATATCTGCCCTCATTTACTTGAATTTCTAATTCACCCTGTTTATTCCTCATTCTGTGTGTTGTTGTATAGACACGTGATTCCTTTTTGACTGACCGTGTGTTTACTTTCTACATAACCTGTTTTGAGTTCCCCTATTTCTTTGCCACCTGAATTCTTTCAGTTGACAAAATTGAAATACAATTTCTATAAAATACACTGACTAAAATGAAGGATTTATGTCTGGTTTACTTTTAGTAAATTAATTTCCTATTTTTAATTCAGTTAAGAGCAGTGGTGAAATCCTCTGAAGTCTGCTACCGGTTCTGTGACTCTGCTACCGAGCACGTGCTTTGCATGTGCGTGCGCGCTTTGAGCACATGCGTGCCTGAGGCGTGCCTGCACAGCACTAAAAAGGGAACATTTTGAAGCCTTCTGAGTCTGCAAAGGTAAGTACAACAGTGGGGTGGGGGGAATCCACTGTGTCGTGCGATTTAGCTTAGCTAGAAAGCAGGAAATCTGACAATTCTAGCTAATATAAATTGCGCGTCACAGCTAATTGTCAGAAATACCAGTTCACCTGAACCGGTTTTTTTACTACCGGTTTGCCCGAACTGGTCTGAACCGGTAGCATTTCACCCCTGGTTAAGAGCCTTTCTGATCTGATCTACTGTCATCCAAATAATTGAATAAATAAATCCTTCTAGCCTCTAACTCACTTTTCTATTACAGCTTTTATTGATTCTTTGATGTCACTAAATATAAGCATGCATAAATTACAGTAGAATGATCCAGATTTTGATCCAGATGAACCATATTTATTTTAGATCATATCCCATATTATATAACTATGCAGAAAGACATGCGGTACAGTATTTCTTTTCCATAGGGAAGCATGTTTAATTGTCACTAACAATATTAGAAAAATATTACTTAGAGAGCAACCTGGCACCTTTCAAATATGTTATAACTAAAATTCTCATGCAGCTGAGTGAAAGTTCTAAAAAACATGGAATACAATACAAATTTAAATACATAGAATATTACTGAATATTACTGCAGTTCCTACTGATTAATCCCAGCAGGGGGTAGTATTTCCCTATGCTTGATCTGTTATTGAGGCAGAAGGAAGTGATAAGAGAAGCTTTTAAAAAAACCACACATATTTTCTAATGTTCTCCTATATAAACATATGTAGTTCCTTACAAATAGAAACAGAACACAAATAGAACACTAGCTCATTGGAAAAAAATTACTATCACTGCCAACTTCCTTTTTACAAGTTTAGCATTTGGAGTGAGTTTTAGATTTATACTAGACAATCCATGACCAGCTGAGTCATTGTTCAGAGATACTTCCTTACCAGATTCCCCAATGCCTTCAACAATGAAGCTGAAAAGCTTCATCACAAAAAAAATTAAAATTTCAAGGAGATATTCAGATATGTATCTATCTAGGATGTAGTCCTTGTTGAACTGTATGGCACAATCAAATATAAGTACAAAAGTTGTCCACAGGAAATGTTTTATCACATTTTGTACCATGTCATAAAAGGATTTATGATAATTTTTATGTTTTAAAATGTTTTATAGAATTCCAAATTTCAATTCCATGGAAGCCATGGTTTCTGGTTTTGGATGCATTCTGTCAGTTAGCCTATTTGAGGTACCTTGGTTCAAAAATCGTTGCCTACAATGCACTCTTGTGCCCAGTTAAATTACAGATACAAGAGATTCAATAATGTATAGATGACTGTTTTCACTCAGTGATTTTTGTTCTTCCCATTTCCATGAAGATATGAGGGAATCCCTCTTATTTTATTTATTAAATTTATAAACCATTCCAGTCTACGTAAGTCTTCTTGGCTTAGAGAATGTAAATTATTAAAAGTTTATTTTTTTTTTAAAAAAAGCAGAATATATAATCCAAAAGAGAGGGGGGAACCCTCAATTAAACAACAATAGATCCCACAAAGGGAGCTATTTTCCATTCTAAACCAGGGTCTGGGGTAGAGGCAGGTTTAAGGACTTGTATAAACAGAGTGAGGAGGGAGGGGTTGTACAAATTCTTGCTGATATTATGTTTCATGATGGAGAAGGTCCACTTCCTGGATATTGCCAGATGACATTGTTTAATCAGTGGGACTCAAATCATAGCAGTTACATTAGACCATGCAGAACCATAAAGGAGATCTGTGGTCCTTCCCTTAACAGGCCCTATGCCATAAAGGGCTTTTTAGTTCCTTGAATCGCACCTTCTAGTTTACTGGTAAGCAGTGCAGCTCACAGAGCAAAGATTAGCATGGGCATGTCATGGATTGCCCATCACTGCTCATTCCACCACTCTCTGGACCAGTATAACATCTAAGTGGTCTTCAAAGGTAGTCCTATGTGAAATGTATTGTTGTAGTTTAACTGCAAGATGACCAAAGCGTAAGTTGCTATCTTAAAGGCCTCCAGGGCTAGATACTAGGGTCATGCAAAGGCATTCTTGGCCACAGTTGCCACTTGCTGCTTAACAAATCTTTCTACTTTTGATTTTAATCAAGGACTTAAGGTAGCACAAAAAAAAAGAGAGCACCAAGTCGGATTGACAGGTGGCTAACCAGCAGGTCTCTAACTTGGAGCTCTAGTATATATAATTAAGGAAGCCAAAGTTCATCTGATTTGAACTTGCTGCCTGAAATCTTCCTTCCTGGCAAAGAAAAGAGAGTATTAAAATTCTGAGCATTCATATCTTACCTCTTGCACTAGGTAAGGCCAGAGAAGCCACACAATGGATCTGTTAAAATTTAAGAAGGGATTTCTCAGTGTCAGAGTTCCGAGGTTTCTAGGGTATTACCCCTACAAATACAAACAAAAGTCAAAGATCTTACTTTTATTTAGAACCAGTGTGTGTGCATGTGTACGTGTGTACGTGTACACACACTTCATTCATTCAGTTTCTAGCATTATGCACAACAATGCTGTGCATACATTACACAGAACAATGTGTTAAGCAGAAATTTAGTAGGAAACGTATCCTCTGCTAAGGAAATGCTTAGGGCAAATGAAGATGGCACTTTTTTTCCCCACTGCTGCCTGTCATGTGGCTTTTCAAACTGCACAGGAGTCCTGCCAGAAACAAATCACATGTCCTTGGGAAGGCGGGTGCATTCCAGGGTTTTTAGTCATTCCCTTGTTAAGGTGCACTGCTTCCAGGTTAATCGACTTGCCTGTACTATAAATAGGAAGGTGGAGAAGACCACACCCTGAAAGGACAATAGCCAGGGCTGAAATAAGTAGCAGCAACTGATAAATACCAAATTACTTTCTCTTAAGTTAGAACTATCCTTGTAAATGTAGCTTTGGATACAAAAGGCCACAAAACTGCATGGGAGACATAGATATTGTATTCCTTATGCAGATAAATATTTGGGTTGAGAGAATTTGTATTTAATTACCTTGTTTCTTTCAGCTTCTACCTGGACCTAACTCAAGGATTTCATTTTATTTATTTGTTTGTTTATTAAATTTATATGCCATCAATCTCAGTTTGCAAAGTTCTGGGTAGATTTTTAAATAATTAAAGAAACAAAATATAAATTTAAAAATTGGCCAAGCGGCTTAAAGATCAAGGTATTTGGCATAATTTTCTGAGGTATATGCTGTACCTGCTATCTGAAAAAAGAAAAAGTTGGTAGAATCTTGTTTGAACTGATCTGTTGGTTCATAGACACATCCATTAAGTTTTCCTAGAAACAACATAGAAGTGATTTCCCATTTCCTTATTCCTTATACAAGGTATCATATCTATATGCCTATATGTATAGATAAATTGGGATGTTAATCCTCTGCTGAAGGATTGTAAAATGAAGCATAAATCTACAGAACCATGGCACAAAAATGTTTGCTTAATAATGCTATCACATCTGGAGTTACAGCTGGTGCATTGACACTTATTTGATTAACAAGAGCATGATGCTCATGAAATGTTAACTACTGGTCAAGATGAACAATAGAAAATTCTCAACTCAAAGAAACAGCTGATACTAGACATCAAAATGGCCATACTGACTTCAATGCTAGTCAGTCACAGAATTCATTACATTTCAGAATATTAATAACTACATTACCTGAACAGTGGTTTCTGGCTTAAGCAACATATGAATCAATGTTCTAAACCAGTGTTTCTCAACCTTGGCAACTTTCAGATGTGGGGATTTCATTTTCCAGAATTCCTTATCCAACAGTGAAAAGAAATAGTATTATATAATTCAGGAGCTGTCCAGGACACAAGAGGTATTAATTTAACATAAATCAAAGAGATTTTACGATTTACTTTGAGTCAACTTGCTGTGTTCACATTATTAGTACAGGGGCCCCCCAAGGCTGTGTGCTCTCCCCACTTCTCTTCTCTCTGTATACCAATGACTGCATCTCCAATGATCCATTTGTTAAGCTACTGAAGTTCGCAAATGACACAACAGTGATTGGTCTCATTCGAGACAATGACGAATCCGCATATAGACGAGAGGTCGAACGACTAGCCTTGTGGTGCAACCAAAACAATCTGGAACTGAACACACTCAAAACACACTCAAAACACACCCTTCCATACTTCCACCTCTCACAATACTTGACAACACAGTATCAACAGTAGAAACCTTCAAATTTCTGGGTTCTATCATATCGCAAGATCTCAAATGGACAGCTAACATCAAAAACATCATTAAAAAAGGACAACAAAGAATGTTCTTTCTGCGCCAACTCAGTAAGCTCAAACTGCCCAAGGAGCTGCTGATCCAATTCTACAGAGGAATTATTGAGTCTGTCATTTGCACCTCTATAACTGTCTGGTTCGGTTCTGCAACCCAACAAGAAAAACACAGACTTCAGAGGATAATTAGAACTGCAGAAAAAATAATTGCTACCAACTTGCCTTCCATTGAGGACCTGTATACTGCACGAATCAAGAAGAGGGCCGTGAAAATATTTGCAGATCCCTCGCATCCTGGACATAAACTGTTTCAACTCCTACCCTCAAACGACGCTATAGAGCACTGCACACCAGAACAACTAGACACAAGAACAGTTTTTTCCCGAAGGCCATCACTCTGCTAAACAAATAATTCCCTCAACACTGTCAGACTATTTACTGAATCTGCACTACTATTAATCGTTTCATAGTTCCCATCACCAATCTCTTTCCACTTATGACTGTATGACTATAACTTGTTGCTGGCAATCCTTATGATTTATATTGATATATTGATCATCAATTGTGTTGTAAATGTTGTACCTTGATGAACGTATCTTTTCTTTTATGTACACTGAGAGCATATGCACCAAGACAAATTCCTTGTGTGTCCAATCACACTTGGCCAATAAAATTCTATTCTATTCTATTCTATTAAAAAACATTTGCATTGACAGAGTGAGCTTAGGTGAAGCAACTCATAGCTCCAAACTTTCTTGGACTCCCCTACCATGCAACATTATGATAATTATTTCAATTGACCTGGACACCCATGTTAAGGTAATTCAGCAAGGGTGGAAGAGATTCCTGGAACTTTTGGCCCTGGAATACTAAGAGACACTGATACACATCTATTATAATTTGCAGCACAAAAGGGACATTATTGGCAATAATATGTTCCAATATTCAGCCCAGTACCAATTTACATGTTGCCCTCTGTGGAAAGGATGGTGTGGACATGAATTACTTCATAATGCCCAATGATTAAAAATTTCATTTAAAGTTATTCAAAGACTGCAAGGAGTAGTCTTCAGGTCTCAAAACCATCTTATACTACATATGCAACTGTGTAATTCTAGTTGTAAAGACTCAAGGCAAAACTCTTACACCCTAGAGAATGATCTCAAGAGACTCCTCTAAATTTAGCAATAATTTCAATTGTCCTCTTTAACTGCTTTACAGAATCAGAAAATATGAGAGTTGAAAATCAGTTTACTATAACTATAAGTGAATGAGTTAGGCCTCTCTACCTAGTTCACTGTAAACTTACCCAGGTCTAAATGTCAGTTAAAAGTGTGGACATTATTAGGTAGTGGGCTGCAGTAGGCAAGAACAGGCAGCATAGATACAACAGCTTTTATTGACTCAACTGGAACTCTCTAACAACAGGCAAATTCCTGTAATTTCTACTCTGGACCCATAGGGCCTCAACCAGTGGTGGAATTCTGCCGGTTCTAGGCGGTTTTTTATTTATTTATTTATTTATTATTAAATTTCTATACCGCACCATCTCCCGAAGGACTCAGGGCGGTTTACAGCCATATTAAAATACACAATACCAATACAAATATAATAAATAACAATATTTTAAAAAATTAAAACCAAATATTTAATGGCCAGATCATTAAAACGGTCAAAGACCGATTTAAAACCCATTTAAAAATTTCACTAAAATATTTCTTAGGCTAGTCCCGCTCGATGGAATAATAAGGTTTTCAGTTCACGTTTGAAGGCCCGGAGGTCAGGAAGCTGTCGTAACCCCGGAGGTAGCTCGTTCCATAGGGCCGTGCTGCCACAGAGAAGGCCCTCCCCCTGGGGGCCGCCAACCTACATTGTTTGGTTGACGGCACCCTGAGGAGGCCTGCTCTGTGGGAGCGCACAGGTCGTTGGGAGGCAATCGGTGGCAGAAGGCGGTCTCGTATATATCCCTGTCCTAAGCCATGGAGCGCTTTAAAAGTGGTAACCAGCACCTTGAAGTGCACCCGGAAGGCTACCGGCAGCCAGTGTAGGCCGCGCAGGATAGGTGTTATATGGGAGCAGCGCGGTGCTCCCTCAATCACCCGCGCGGCCGCATTCTGGACTAGCTGGAGCCTCCTGGTGCTCTTTAAGGGGAGCCCCATGTAGAGAGCATTGCAATAGTCCAGGCGGGAAGTGATGAGGGCATGAGTGACTGTGCATAAGGAGTCCTGGTCAAGGAAGGGGCGCAACTGGCGAATCAGGTGAACCTGATAAAATGCTCCCTTGGCGACAGCCGTCAAATGTTCATCGAAGGACAGCCGATCGTCCAGGAGAACGCCTAAGTTGCACACTCCTCCCATGGGGGTCAAAACTTCCCCCCCAACAGTCAGCGATGGTGTAAGCTGACTGTACCGGGACGCCGGAACCCAAAACCACTCAGTCTTGGAAGGGTTGAGCTGGAGCCTGTTCCTTCCCATCCAGACCCGCACAGCTTCAAGACACCGGCCCATCACCTCAACGGCTTCGTTGGGGTGGTTCGGGGTGGAAATGTACAACTGAGTATCATCAGCGTACAGGTGATAATCCACCCCGAAACTACGGATAACCTCACCCAGCGGCTTCATGTAGATGTTGAACAGTGTTGTGTCTCACTCGCTCCCCCCTGCCGCAGCCGGACCCCTCTTATCTCCTGCCGGACGCTGATAGTTCGGAAGAATGTCCTGGAATGCCTCCAGCCCCCAGCCCTGGCACCATGCCCGGACAGGCCGAGCAAGACGAAGGGCCTGACGTGCCTTCAGCCCCCAGTCCTGGCACCATGCCCAGGGAAACGGAGCAACTAAACCCCTCCCCCACAGCATGTGAGCCTGAAGAATGTGAAGCCAGTCATGAGCTAAGATTACCAACAGCTGGAGGCTCGAGAGATCCTCGCTTCTGGAGAGTAGAGAGGCGACGTCAGCAAAAGGAAGGGAGTGGCAGGCCTGGATAAGCCACAGCCCATGACCTATATAAAGGATCTGCTTTTTGGCATTCTCTGAGTCAGGCAAAGTCTAACTTGGATTGCTGAAGTCACTTCCTGGTCTCCTGCCTGCCTTGAGAACTCTGATAGGACTTTGGCAGAGCTGCAGAGGCATGCTTGATACAGACTTCCCCGACCGGCCGTCAGCGGAGGAGTGGGACACGACAAACAGGAGAGGCGAGAGAACAGACCCCTGAGGCACCCCACAAGTGAGGCGCCTTGGGGCCGATCTCTGCCCTCCTGCCAACACCGTCTGCAAGCGGTCAGAGAGATAGGAGGAGAACCACTGATAGACGGTGCCTCCCACCCCCAATCCTCCAACCGCTGCAGCAGGATACCATGGTCGATGGTATCAAAAGCTGCCGAGAGATCTAACAGGACCAGGACAGAGGAACATCCCCTGTCCCGAGTCCTCCAGAGGTCATCCACCAACGCGACCAAAGCCGTCTCGGTGCTGTACCCGGGTCTGAAACCGGACTGGAACGAATCCAGAGAGACAGTTTCCTCCAGGTATTGAGGAAGCTGATACGCCACCACACTCTCAACAACCTTCGCCAAAAAGCAAAGGTTGGAGACTGGACGATAGTTCATTAATATAGCTGGGTCCAGGGAGGGCTTCTTGAGGAGGGGCCTCACCACCGCCTCTTTCAAGGCGGTGGGGAAAGTGCCCCCCAATAAAGAAGCGTTAGTAACTCCCAGGAGCCAGCCTCGTGTAACCTCCCGTGTGGCCAGTACCATCCAGGAGGGACATGGGTCCAATAAACATGTGGTGGGATTCAACCTGCCCAACAACCTGTCCATGTCATCAGGAGTCACAGGATCGAACTCAGCCCAGATAACACTCTCAAGACTCGTCCCCACCATCCCACCCAGATCTATCCAATCAGTGTCCAGTCCGTCCCGAATACAAGCGATTTTATCCGACAGATACTGTACAAAATCCTCAGCATACCCCTGTAATTAATTAATTTGCTGGCTCGCCCACCCCTCACCCCACCCTGCCCCGTGGCGCAAGCCCCAATCAAGTTGATTCCTGGGCCAGCTCCCCCAGCCTTCCTGCTGCCAGGGAAAGCCCCGGTCAAGTGCTAACTCCTGAGCCAGCCTAGGCTGCTGCCACTGTGCTATCCCCCTTCCATCCCCAGCCTTGCCTGGCTAGCTCTGCCACCACCGCATCTCCATCACACACGGCATTCATGGCCTAGCTAGCTAGCGCCCCCCATCCCTGGGCTTACCTGTCTTGCTTTGCCACCAGCACCACGGATCCATTTCTGTGCTTCCTGGAGCTTCCCACTTGCCTCAGAAAGCTAGCTGAGAAGCCACATGGCCATGCTAGCTGGGCGAGCGCTCTCTCCCCACTGGTTGGGAACCACACGGCCATGTGGTTCCCGACTAAGGGAGAGAGAGCGCTCTCCCAGTTAGCACAGCCCACTGGTAGGACACTTTCCTCGCTGGTCAGGAGGCTGCTCATCTGCCTGGCCAGTGTCAGAAGAGAGGGAGGCAGAAAAGTTCAGCCAAGTCTTCTCCTCCTTCTCAGACTCAAGCAAACAGGCACACGCACCTCATTGTGCTGGGATCTTCTGCGAGGAGATGGTGCGTCTCCTCGCAGAAGGTCCTGGTGCTGTGAGATGTGTGCATGTTCTCTGTGTGTTTCAGGCTGAAAAGGAGACAACTTGCCCGAACTTTTCCTGCCTTGGAAGCTGCTCTTAAGTAGCAAGGACAGGCTGTGGCAGCTGCCTTCCAAGCAGCTTCGACCGGCCCAAAAAACAAGGCAGTGACAGTGGCGATGGGCCAGGAGAATGGTGGGATACATCAGGACAGCACTGGCCTAAAGCTCGTCAGCAGGCCATCCTCCTGGTGGGTTCTGGCCATGAGTGGTACCGGCACTGGTACCGGCAAGTAATGGGGTGCGTAGCCACCAGAAGTCCCATCCTGATCTTCACTCCATTGCCTGCTGGTGCCGGTGCTGGTGCCAGTGCCAGTGCCGCTCGCGGCCAGACAGAATTAAATTGATCTGGATATCTGGAGAGCAATGCCAAGCAAATGGAACAAGTCATCATATCCCTATTTATAAAAAGGAGATAGTCACAGATACAAAACTATGGTGGAATTAGTCTGATCCCCATAATTATATATTCATGCAGAACAGGTAAACTCTTCATGTAGATAATCCATCTATCTCCCATCCTTGTCCTTTTAGATAAGTTTTGATACCATTAATTAGGGTACCTGCAGAGCTTGGTACTCTCTCCTATTCAACATCTCTATGAAACGACAAGATCTTCATTGAACAAGATCTTCCATCACCATGGACTGAGATATCATCAATATGCTGATGATACTTAACTGTATATCTCATCCTATGGTGAATTAAGCAATGCTGTGACCTATCGCAGTGCCTGGAGGTTGTTAGGGGCTGGATGGGGAGCACTGGTTGAAAATGAACCCTGGCAAGACCAAGTGGCTCTTGGTTTGGGGTTCTTTGGTCCTTGGAGAATTGCCATCTTTGGTCTTGGATGGGGTGGCACTGCCCCAAACAGACCTAGTGAGTAATCTGGGGGTTCTACTGGACTCACAATTCCTACTCAAAGAGCAAGTGGCAGTTGGGACCTTTGCAGGAGGGGTTTTGCACAACTGTAGCTTGTGCACCAGTTACACCCTTTTCTGGACCAACAATCCCTACTCACAGTCACTCATGCTCCAGTTGCCTGCCATCTTGACTATTGCTCTACAGAGGGCTGCCCTTGAAAAGCATCCGTAAACTCCAGCTGGTTCAAAACGCAGGGCCTACATGGTTTTGTGCAGACCTTGCTGGTGCACATGTGTCACCTGCGGGAGCTGCATTGGTTGCCAATTTGCTTCCAAGTGCAATTCAAGGTGCTGGTTGTCACCTTTAAAACCCTTTATGTCTTGGGACCAGGTTATCTAAGGAACCGTCTCTTGCCGGTCACATCCATCCAACCTACTAGAGCAGGGAGGCAAGGAATGTTGTGGATCCCATCTCTTAAGGAGATACATCTGGTGGGACCCAGAAGAAGGGCGTTCTCCATGGTTGCTCCCTCCCTCTGGAACATCATCCCCCACCTCCCCCAGAGATTAAACTGGCCCCACTCTGACTCTTTTTCAGAAGGCCTTGAAGATATGGCTCTGCCAACGTAACCCAGAGCAGGATGGAGCCTATTAAATGGCTGGTATGAGTATGTATTGTCAACGGGAAGGAGAGATGGTGGTTATTATTTTATTTTTTATTTATTTCTTTTATATTGTGTTTTTATTTCCTGTAAGCTGCCATGAGTCACCTGTGAGCACATAGGCAGTCATATAAATTTTCCAAATAAATAAATACCTCTATTCTCTGAGCAAATTAGGGGTTGAAGGCAATAGCCCTGCATCCCCTTCAGTAAGTAGCTCCCATCAATGATAGTAGAGAAGGGGAGGTTATTCAAACATATGCCTATTCATGGAATGCCTGAGAGATTATCTTTCTTTCTTTTTTTAACAATTAATAGAGATTGTTTAGCACGAAGCTACTTGACTAGGTTTACTATTAGTGTGGAATGCATACTATCATAGTAAATAGAATTAGTTCATCTGGTTATGTTTCCCATCTAGCCTACCTAATAAAGTTAACATCAATCTTGCAGGTTTAAAAATACAACTCTCCTACCATTTCCTTTACAGCCTGTGAAACTAGGATTAGTCTCTTCTGAGCTTCTTACCATGCCCACTATCTAGTTGTGGGCTGTGTAGTCTCTCATCTGACTGTTCCTTAGGCAGCTGTCACTTGGTCCTGTCTCCTAGTTCCAAGATCTTTCCAACATACTATTTAAACATCCAAACAAATCAAGAGCAAGAATTCCAAGGTCACATAGATCTTCTATAAAATGTTTATGAAAAATGGTTTTGAAAATGCACGTTCACTAGTAGAAGACCTCAAAAACTTAAATAGTCGCTTTACAATTGACTAGACTAGAGTAGAATTGAAACAAGACACACACTTCTTTGAAATGTAGCATGGAAGGTTCCATGGCTCTGTGTTACTCCAACAATTAAACATGTGTGTGCATACATAAATACACAAACATTATTTAAACTAAAAAGAACCTATTCAATATACAACACTCTTGTATTAAATTCAACAAGCTCTTGTGAAAAAAAATAATGGAAGAGAACTTGGAATTTGAACTCAGCTCTTTTTATTATATACAATTATTTTAAAGTCTATTTCAGGAAAGCATCAGACTATAAAATAAGTTATTACAACTCCTTAAATTGCATTATAATCATCTACCTAGATTTCCAGGGTTGTAATTGTATTAGCACATATTAACTTATATAGTGTCAATGTCCTTTTTAATAGTTCATTACTGTTGAAAGATTTTAACGATATTAGAAAAACACAATTATTTTTTTTAACATGGACCTTATGATAGCTTTACTATCTCCTTTGTCATTGGAATATAAAATGGTGGAAACAGTTCAACTTTTGTTGCTAGCTACAAGATTTTTTTTTTTAACCTAGGACTTCTGGGCTGCATAAACAGAGGGATAGAATCAAGATCACGTGAAGTGTTAGTGCCACTTTATAATGCCTTGGTAAGGCCACACTTGGAATATTGCATCCAGTTTTGGTCACTCAACAAAAGATGTTGAGACTCTAGAAAGAGTGCAGAGAAGAGCAACAAAGATGATTAGGGGACTGGAGGCTAAAACATATGAAGAACGGTTGCAGGAACTGGGTATGTCTAGTTAATAAAAAGAAGGACTAGGGGAGACATGATAGCAGTGTTCCAATATCTCAGGGGTTGCCACAAAGAAGAGGGAGCCGGGCTGTTCTCCAAAGCACCTGAGGGTAGAACAAGAAGCAATGGGTGGAAACTGATCAAGAAAAGAAGCAACTTAGAACTAAGGAGAAATTTCCTGACAGTTAGAACAATTAATAAGTGGAACGACTTGCCTGCAGAAGTTGTGAATGCTCCAACACTGGAATTTTTTAAGAAAATGTTGGATAACCATCTGACTGAGATGGTGTAGGGTTTCCTGCCTGGGCAGGGGGTTGGACTAGAAGGCCTCCAAGGTCCCTTCCAACTCTGTTGTTATATTATATTATATTATAAACAGAGCACAAGGATGTTTTAAGAATTTTTAATCAAAGATGGTTTATATTTCATTCTGTAATTATACCAAAAATTCATTCATAATTAGAACTATTTGCAGTTTTATATAGTAAGTCTATGTGTAATTTAATAAAGCTATAAAAATAATTTCTGGCAGGTATTTTAACAGTAGTAGACAAAAACTATAAAGGGAGAATTGTGTTAATTTCCCCCGTAAAATAATCATAACAGCCTTGATTTGAGAGGACCTATCAATTATTACTAAAATTTAGTAGTGGCAACTACTTTTATGCGAATGCACTCCTGTTTATTATACACTCCCTTAAACAACTGGGAGACTACAGTGAGTAGAAGGTAGAAAGTGGAGAATGCTTGACCTGAGCCAGTATGGCAATGCTTTATTCTTATGGATCTTACAACCTCAAAATAAGACTTAGAGATGTACAAAATAACACAATATGGGAAACAAAGTTGCTAGGAACATTTGCAAATGCAAACTTTTGTCAGGTAGACAAGCTGCTATTTGTAAACCCTTTCAAAATGTTGCCTTAAGTAGTAACCCTGTTTTCTCAGAAAGAGAAGAAAAATGTAATGTTTATACCACATGAAACCATAATTTGTTTATTGAACAAGCTATAATTTGCTAAGGCAGCAAACTAAACTGTAAGACTATATTCACAAACTACAGTATTGTGGCTCCGTTTGCCCAATAAGCAATACTAAGCTATAAGCAAACAAACTACTATCTACCATTACAAATTGTATGAACATTACAGGTTGTCTTTGACTTACAACAGTTTGTTTAGTGGCTGTTTGAAGTTACAACAGCATTGAAAAAAGTGACTTATGACAGTTTTGCATACTCACAATCATTATAGCCTCCTTGTGGTCACGTAATCAGAATTTGAACCCTTGGCATCTGGCTCATATTTCTGACAGTTGCAGTGTCCCAGAGTCATGTAATCATCTTTTGGGACCTTCTGACGAGCAAAGTCAGTGGGGAAGTCAGGTTCACGTAACAACTGTGTTACTAACTTAACAAATGGAGTGATTCACTTAATAATTGTGGCAAGAAAGGTTGTATAATGGAGCAAAACTCAATTAACAATTTCGCTCAGGAACAGAAATTTTGGGCTCAATTGTGTTTGTAAGTCAAGAAGTACCCATATCAGATCTGGCCTGCCAAAATCCATATGGCCATCAGATGACAGCAAAGTTAGGTTTTTTTTCCCATTTCCCCTCTTCTTTGGTCCTTTGGTATTTCTGAAACCCAGATTCAATAGCCCCAAATAAATTTTTAAAAAGTAGATCTTTTTTTACAAACAGGGTTTCTTGTAAGTATTCTTTCAGCTAGTCTTTAATTTGTAATGTATCTGAACATTTCTCGGGATCATGCATGGCTGGCAACAATTTTAAGTTTGACATACCTATTCTCCTAATCCTAGATTTTCTGGATTGGTGGCATATGAGGGCATTGTGCTAGAGCCTCACTGTGCTTTTTCTCTCCAAAGCCAACCATATCCTCTTTTCTTTTAGTAGTCTCCTAGCTACAATTTACAGAAATGATCCATTAGCAAAAGAATCCGGAGCTGATGGAGCGTGAGTGCTGAAAGGGTTAAACTAGGGAGGGCTCACTGAGTTTCTTCCCTTATGCAAATTATCGATTTGCTTCACCTGTCCCAAGAGGTGGGGGATAAGAAAGCTCAAGGGCAGGGTGGAGCTGTTGGTTAGGGAAAAAAAGCCAACTGAGTGAGATAGTCCGCGGAGCAGCCTCTGGTGACTTATCTTTACGCCTTAGGTAAGTAAAAGTCTGAATGTTAAATACTTGCTGAATGTTTGGAATAAGAGGCTGAACAGGGAGGGAGAAAGGAAAGAGGTGTGAACCAAGGTTACTTTCCTCCGGCTGAAAGGGAATTTGGGGATAGGTGCTACACTGAAGCTAATGCTCTGTGTAACATAGCATTCCTTGTAAGATGTTCCAGGATTTTTTAGTTTTCTTGCATAATACTTAAAAGGGCTTAATAACAGCTTAATTACACACAATCTCAGTTTTGGCAAGTATGGTAAATCCTTGACAAACTTTTGGTTGTTCAGTAGCTTGTTCAGAGCAGGTAAGATAGAAGCTTGATAGTATCAGATAGGGTAATTGGCCATGTCTGACAATCTTGCTAGCAAGAACTTTATTTATGCTGGAATAGAATGATAAAAGTGTGAAACTTTCCACATTGCAGTTTATATCTGCGCTGTAAGCTGATCCAAGGAAAGCTTCCTATGGAGAGGAGAGTCTGTTCAAAGCCTTCTTACATGTTTATTTAGGAATAATTCTAATTCCTTGATGTTTTCCTCTCGGTACGTCTACATTTAATTGCTGCATTTATTAAGCAAATATAATAGCCTAGTTTGTATACAACACTACATACAGTACTACCTAATGCTTAAAGGAGGCAATTAAGCCAAGGTTCTGCCTCTCACACATTTGTTAAAATAAGACAGTAGCCCTTGCCCTTTCTTAGCTGGCAATGACAGTTTGTTCGTGTGCTGTGGGAACTTGCTGGTGTAAGACAATTTGCCGTTATCCATAACCATTTCTCAAAATGCAAAGTGATGTAATTTGCCTAAAAAAATTAAGAGTAAAGGAACACAGATGGTCCTTGCTTAACAACCCTCTTGTTCAGCAACCATTTGAAAATAAAAAGGCACTGAATGAGTAGTACTTGGGTGTGATGTCTGGTTTGCAGTTATGATATCACAGTGTATTGTGGTTACATGATTGTGATTTACAACTTTATTGGCCTCCTATGAGCAAAGGCAATGGGGAACCCACCAAGAGTTTGTAAAAGGCAACCATGTGATGTTCTTGCTTAATGAATTGTGGTGATTCTGACACTTCTAAGTGCTGTTAAGTAATTTTCTGTCACTATGTGGCACAGGCATATGATGTGACACTTTGACTCAGTCAGCAATGGAAATTCTGGTCCCAATTAGCATCTTTAAGTGAGGACTTCCTTTTTGTAGTGGCAAAAAAGTGGAACAATTAATTTGTGTTTTGATAGCATGCTGACTGAAGAAGGGAAATAAATGGACAAATGTAAGAAACATTAAAAAGCAAAGGGTGATAAAATATATGGCTTGCTAGGAGGAAAAATGGATGATTTGAATTGATTGAGAACAGAAATAAAAGAAATAGGTTGGGAAATTGATGGTAGACACTGAATGAGAATCAGATCATAAAACGGGAACATAAAGCATTTTTTTTCATTTTTTTCACTTTTTTGTTAAAGCACTTATGTGGGTTTTTTTTTTTCATTCTCTTTGACAATATATCACCGTCATTACTGCCTTGTGTTCTGCTATTAGGCATTTTTATAGCCTTTTTAGAGCCTTTTACAGTCTCTGGGAAGTCTAGAAGAATTTTTTCCCATTCCTTCATGAATACGTTTTTAACTGTGCAATATTTAAACTGTTTCTTGCATGCATAGCCAATTTTAAATCACCCCACAAAATATTGGTGGGTTTTAGATACAGGTGTTGACTTGGCCTTTCCAGACTCTCCATTTCTTGCTTTTCAGCCATTTTTGATGGATTTACTACAGAATTGAATAGAATAGAATAGAATAGAATAGAATAGAATAGAATAGAATAGAATAGAATAGAATAGAATAGAATTTTTATTGGCCAAGTGTGATTGGACACACAAGGAATTTGTCTTGGTGCATATGCTCTCAGTGTACATAAAAGAAAAGATACGTTCATCAAGGTACAACATTTACAACACAATTGATGGTCAATATATCAATATAAATCATAAGGATTGCCAGCAACAAGTTATAGTCATACAGTCATAAATGGAAAGAGATTGGTGATGGGAACTATGAGAAGATTAATAGTAGTGCAGATTCAGTAAATAGTCTGACAGTGTTGAGGGAATTATTTGTTTAGCAGAGTGATGGCCTTCGGGAAAAAACTGTTCTTGTGTCTAGTTGTTCTGGTGTGCAATGCTCTATAGCATCGTTTTGAGGGTAGTAGTTGAAACAGTTTATGTCCAGGATGCGAGGGGTCTGTAAATATTTTCACGGCCCTCTTCTTGATTTGTGCAGTATACAGGTCCTCAATGGAAGGCAGGTTGGTAGCAATTATTTTTTCTGCAGTTCTAATTATCCTCTGAAGTCTGTGTTTTTCTTGTTGGGTTGCAGAACCGAACCAGACAGTTATAGAGGTGCAAATGACAGACTCAGTAATTCCTCTATAGAACTGAATCAGCAGCTCATTGGGCAGTTTGAGCTTATTGAGTTGGTGCAGAAAGAACATTCTTTGTTGTCCTTTTTTAATGATGTTTTTGATGTTAGCTGTCCATTTTAGATCTTGCGATATGATAGAACCTAGAAATTTGAAGGTTTCTACTGTTGATACTGTGTTGTCTAGTAGTGTGAGAGGTGGAAGTATGGAAGGGTTTCTCCTAAAGTCTACCACCATTTCTATGGTTTTGAGTGTGTTCAGTTCCAGATTGTTTGGGTTGCACCACAAGGCTAGTCGTTCGACCTCTCGTCTATATGCGGATTCGTCATTGTCTCGAATGAGACCAATCACTGTTGTGTCATCTGCGAACTTCAGTAGCTTAACAGATGGATCATTGGAGATGCAGTCATTGGTATACAGAGAGAAGAGAAGTGGGGAGAGCACACAGCCTTGGGGAGCCCCTGTGCTAATTGTACAGGTATTTGATGTGATCTTGCTTAGCTTCACCTGCTGCTTCCTGTTTGTTAGGAAGCTTGTGATCCACTTACAAGTCTGTTCCGGTACCTGTAGCTGGTTTAGCTTAGTTAGAAGAGTGTCTGGAATGATGGTATTGAATGCTGAACTAAAGTCTACAAAGAGGACCCTTGCATAGGTCTTTGGAGACTCAAGATGCTGTAGGATGTAGTGCAGAGCCATATTAACAGCATCATCTGTTGATCTGTTTGCTCGGTATGCAAATTGCAAGGGGTCTAACAGTGGATCTATGATGGTTTTCAAGTAGGAAAGCACTAGCCTTTCAAAGGTTTTCATGACTACAGATGTTAGAGCAACTGGTCTGTAGTCATTCAGTTCCTTGATGGTGGGCTTCTTCGGCACTGGGATGATGGTAGAGCGTTTGAAGCAAGAAGGAACATAACACATCTCTAGTGATTTATTGAAAATATGGGTGAAGATGGGAGCCAATTGGTCAGCACAGACTTTTAAGCAAGAAGGAGTTATCTTGTCTGGGCCTGGAGGTTTTCCTGGCTTTTGTCTGTGAAATAGGTCCTGCACTTCTTTTTCTGTGATCACTAGGGGTTGTGAACCCAATGAAATGGGGTCAGTTGTAGGAGGCTTGGCTGTTGTTGGTGTGTCTGAGATGGGGGTTGTGGAGATAGGTGGCTGTAGTTTCCTTTCAAACCTGCAGTAAAACTCATTCAGGTCATCTGTCAGTTGTTGATTACCTTCAGCCTGGGAAGGAGGTTTTCCATAGCCGGTGATATTTTTAAGAGTTTTCCACATGTTTGCTGGTTCATTTGCTGAAAACTGATTCTTTAGCTATAATGCTCAGGGATATTGTCAGATTGCAAAATTCATGTTTGGTTGAGTTTCAACCTTCTGACCCTGGTGTGAGGATCTTGCATTATCATCAAGCGCCCTGGGATAGTATGAAGAATTCACAGTGCTTTCTATGGTTGGGACCTGCCCTGATGCATCAAAGCAAATCCAAGCCATAACATTCCCACCACCTTGCTTTACAGTTTGCATCAGGTTCTTCTGGTAAAATTATGGTTGCTTTATTCTGCTTTTGCTATCAATTTCACCAGAAGAACCTGTTGCAAACTGTAAAGCAAGGTGGTGGGAATGTTATGGTTTGGGGTTGCTTTGATGCATCAGGGCAGGTCCCAACCATAGAAAGCACTGTGAATTCTTCATAGTACCCCAGTGGGCTTGAGGATAATGCAAGATCCTCACATCATGGCCAGAAAGTTGAAACTCAGCCAAACATGGACCTTGCAATGTGAAATATCCCTAAGCATTATAGTAAATCCATCAAAAATGGCTGAAAAGCAAGAAATGGAGGGTTTAGAAAGGCCAACCTGTATCCAGGCTTTGGCTATATATAAAACTCATGCCCAATGCTCTTGCCTCTTATTTTTCCCCACAACAATAGCCCTGTGACTGCTTCAGTCACCTAGCCAGCTTTCATGGCTAAAGGAGGCTTATGCATTCTCAGTCTCTTGGTTTCTAGGCCAACACCATAACATTTTAAATGAAGAAATGTAGTCTTTAGGTTTCCCCACCCCCCCAATACATCTTCTGGTACTGTGACCAAACAATTATCTTTGCCTTATTTATCCAGATTATATTGTTCCAGAAGTCTTTGTCTAGATTTTCATGAGCAAACTTTAGATTTACTCTGATGTTCTGGACAACAAAGGTTTCCTCCTGGCATAACTTTGGATTTAATTTGTGCAGCGCTCTCTATTGGTAGAATCATTTACCTTCACAGCAATGGTGTTGAGATTTACCTGTTTATATAATGAAATTTTTGGGATCTTGGAATTTCTTTCTGCATTTTGCACTCTACTCTTGAGCCGAACTTGTTGGGATGGCCTGTCCTAAGTAGGTTGGCAGTTGTTGGAAATCTCCTCAACTTGTGCAGTGATTGGTGTCTAGTTGTTTGGTATTTTTTTAAAAGTCCTACCCAGGTTTATAGGCATCCATAACCCACTTTCTGAAGACCCTAAAGAGCATTTTCAATCTAAGCATAGTGATAACACCCAATACAACAGCAAAGAGTACTCAAACTAAATACCTGGGATTTGAATAAGACAATTTTCTCCCAGATCCTTTCTATTCTCATTGTTGGCACCTGATCTGGTGGCATCTGATTCTAATTTTACGTATTTGAGATATCTGTAGTGATAACTATATTTAATGTATCTTTTCCATCTGCAAATTTTGCTTTTATGTTTATTTAAATTATACAATTATCACATGTAAATGTTGCATGATATGTTATACCAGTATACCCAGGGGTGAAATGTAAAATTTGTTACTACCAGTTCTGTGGGTATGGCTTGGTGGTGGTGGTGGTGTAATGTGACTGGGTGGGCATGGCCAACTGTTTTTTTTTACTTTTAAAAACATTTTTTCAAAAAGCATTTGGTCAAAGAGGTTGTAAAAAATTCTTTTAAAAGCCTCTGATGATCCCAGTTGAGCCACATGATCATCAGAGGCTTTTTTTTTTACTTTTAAAAGCATTTTTTGGCGAAAGAAAAAATGCTTTTAAAAGTAAAAAAAAACCCTCTGATGATCGCGCAGCTCAGCTGGGCATGGGGGGGCATGGATTTTTACTACTGGTTCTCCAAACCACCCGCCACCATCACTACTGGATCAGGCGATCCGGTCACAACCAGGAGCACTTCACCCCTGAGTATACCTCTTAATCAGTATTGTGGAAATGAAGATCAAATACATGTAGGTTAAAATGTATTGTAAAAGTTCTTTAAACAATGGGATGTACTTACTTTTTCATGTAACTGTATATGAAATAGATTCTCACTTGCCTTATCCAGCCAGAGCTGAGTTTCTAGCAAGATGCCCTTGCTTCATGATTTCATTTCTTACACATTTTGTCTGGTAAACTACATCCATGGTTTTGAATATTGCTGCACTTTCTACACCCATATCAAGTCAACAATAATACACTTTTGGGAGAAGACCTGATATTTAAGCAAATCTTTAAAAAACAAAAATATCTTAATTTAGACATTTTTGTTGCACTTCTTTCTTTTCCCATTCATTCCTTCAATGCCAATCTTAGGAAAAATCTAAAATAGCAAAGTCACATTTGACATTTGATCATCATCATCATCACCATCATGTCACAGTTTTCTCCTTTTTTATAGTCTCTGTGTCTTAAAGCAATGAGCCCAGTTTGCCTGTTGGAAGAACTGGTCTTGTTGTACAATCACAATGTAAAAGTACATGTCCTAGTGGACAACCATTTAAATATGAGCCAGCATTGTGCAGCAGCTGCCAAAAAAGCCAACACAATTCTGGGCTGCATAAACAGAGGGATAGAATCAAGATCATGTGAAGTGTTAATACCACTTTATAATGCCTTAGTAAGGCCACACTTGGAATATTGCATTCAGTTTTGGTCGCCACAATGTAAAAAGGATGTTGAGACTCTAGAAAGAGTGCAGAGTACAGCAGTAAAGATGATTAGGGGACTGGAGGCTAAAACATATGAAGAACGGTTGCAGGAACTCGGTATGCCTAGTTTAATGAAAAGAAGGACTAGGGGAGACATGATAGCAGTGTTCCAATATCTCAGGGGTTGCCACAAAGAAGAGAGAGTCAAACTATTCTCCAAAGCACTTGAGGGAAGAACAAGAAGCAATGGGTGGAAACTAATCAAGGAGAGAAACAACCTAGAACTAAGGAGAAATTTCCTGACAGTTAGAACAATTAATCAGTGAAACAACTTGCCTGCAGAAGTTGTAAATGCTCCAAAACTGGAAATTTTTAAGAAAATGTTGGATAGCCATTTGTCTGAAATGGTGTAGGGTTTCCTGCCTCGGCAGGGGGTTGGACTAGAAGACCTCCAAGGTCCCTTCCAACTCTGATATTATTATTATTATTATTTAGCCAACATATCTCTTCCCATCAGCTCTTAAAGCCTGATAAGCCATCTCTGGATTTCTATCAGTACTTGGGTTTTAAGAACTATACTATCCATAATTGTCTCTTAGTCCTCTGGCTTTGCCCCCCTTTTTATCCTGCAAAATAGTTTTTGTTTCTGGCTTTTGGAAGTAAAAAATAATCTCAAAGCCTACTATAGCTTGCATTGCCTGGTTCACTGAATAATTGTAACCTACCTTCATTCAATTAAAATTTAGGCAAAGGGCTCCCTCATTTAAAAAAATGTTGAGTTTTTGATATTATGACACATAGGTAGGCTTTTCTTTTATTCCTATTAGTGTAGAGAAAGAGGAAGGGATTTTAGTGAGCTACTACAAAATGCTAGAAAAGAACATTAGATATAACTCATTACCGCAGTAACCATTTTATCCCACAAACCCCAACAGGAAGCATGTGAAAAGCAGAGGGCTGAGTTCTTGTTTTGCACTTTATGTTGTGTTGCTTTCTGTCTCTTGATTGGCCTGTGGTTGAGAAAGCAATTTTTCCCCCCACTCTGCCATTTTCCTTCCGTTAAGGCACTGCTTCTAAGCTTTAGACGGATCTTCTTGGGTTGTATTAACAATGGGTGACTGGATTCCTAGCTCACTTTCCTGGCATAAATCATCCCGGACATCAGACTCATCTGAGGTATGGAAATGGGAAGGGTAGGAGATTGCCCTTTAAGTCAAAAGATTTGACTTAAGCTTTGCTTGAAGACTGCCCAGAACCTATTGAGAGGGTTGGACCAGAAATGGATGGATAAATTCAAGCCAAATCTTAGTGAAGAAATATCATACTGCTTTCAAAATGCAAGTGTGTAGCAAAAACTTGCAAGAGTGAGTCTCAGTTTAACTCTCTAAATTCTTCTAATATATCTACTCAATTACTCATTGTCTACACACTGAATTTCTGCTTGTGAGATAGTTGTAACAAAACCAATGTTCTGTAAAAAATGGAGGTGAAGTATCTTAACTACAACTAAATATGCCACATAATAATTACAATGTTGATGAATTTACATGCTTCCTTGTAACATTTTGGTTCCCTATTTTCATTGCAACAATGTTAAACAGGTATTTTTGCTTCTTAAAGCTAATCTAATAAATGGCTATCATTACATCTTGGTAGCAGTAAAGTTCTTATATTAATTATGCACTGTGTAAATAAGCTTTTTCTTTGATAACCTGGAGTCTTTGGAAATAAAGTAGCTCATAAGCATTGTGAATAGATAAGCAACATAAAAATTGGTGGTCTCATGTGATGGGCTGTGAAAATAACCATGGGAGACAGGAGGAAGAGCCACAGCTTAGATAATTGCCTGAAAAATAGAGGAATGGAGTTGGAATAAGCCTCTCTCCTGCCCCGGAATTATCTGGAAAGAAAAAGTGGTTGTCTTTGCTAAATCCAGAAGGTGTTCCAATAGGAATGACTATTCTTAACTCTGTCATTCTAAAATGTGCAAATCAGAATGTACTATGATTTATTCTTATTGCCAGAGCCTACTTGAAACCAATAAACCAGAATAGAAATTGCTGGAACAGGATAGGCAATCCCTGATGTCCTTCAGATGTTTTGAACTAAGCCTCTATGATTACTAGTTAGAGTGACCATAGGTCAAAGATTATTAGTTTAAAACATGAAGAAGCTGGAAGTTTATGTGCTCCCTTACCTGATCATTGCATTCTGTCCTTAAAGAATATTGGCAAAAAGGAGAAAATTGGCATACAAAAGATAAAGGAGAAGGAATAGTTTAAGAGGCTAATGGTCTTTACAGGAAGTAAGAGAAGAAGCAGGTTAGTTATTTTGGGCTGTTGTTCTGTACAAATGAAGAAAAATGAACTCAAGGGGACACTGTTGAACAGTTATACGTAGCAATCACAAGTCTGTCTCTCCTGTGTAAAATATGGAGTCTTCCACTCTTCATGCCTTTCTGTCTGTAAATGTTTTTTCCCCACAACCCAGGTTTTAATGGTAATTCTAAGGGAGAGAAATACTGGCTATGAGCATGTGCAGAAAGAAAAGGAGAGAAAAGAATGAAATTAGAATGTAAGATTTCCTACTTTCACCACATGATCAAGTCTCTAAAGATTTGCCAAAACACTTATAAGATATGTACTCCTAATCTAGACTGGGTTTAAGCAGGAGAGGTTCTAAATATTGCCTCACTCACTCTGTGGCTGAAAACACTTAACCCAGTTTATTATTTTATTTGTTTTATTATTATCAACAGTTAGGTTGCCAAATATCCCTAATTCTTAGAACATACTCTTTTTCTGCCCTAACTTGGTCTTTCAGACCAGGAAGAAAAACTATCCTCTGAAATTGGAGAAAAAAGCAGCAGGCAGCATTTAGTAAATAACATTTGGGGGAAAGATGCTACTTGACTTGCCTTCAGAAGTTGTGAATGCTCCAACACTGGAAATTTTTAAGAAAATGTTGGATAACCATCTGACTGAGATGGTGTAGGGTTTCCTGCCTGGGCAGGGGGTTGGACTAGAAGGCCTCCAAGGTCCCTTCCAACTCTGATGTTATGTTATGTTATGTTATGTTATGTTATGTTATGTTATGTTATGTTATGTTATGTTATGTTATGTTATGTTATGTTATGTTATGTTATGTTACTCACTATTTCATGCTAAGATGATGATTGACCTGCTACAGCAAGTTGCACTACAAACTATGCCATTCTAATATACCATATTGTTCAAATCCAGCCTGTTTTTGAATGAATTGAATGAATGCAGTTTTCTTGACAAGATTTCAGAACTAGTTTGTTGTTATCTCCCTTCTAGAGCTGAGAGAAAATGGCCCAAGGACACTTAGTTAGCTTGTGCCTCAGACGCATGTTTTCTCAGTTTCTAGCCTGATGCCTTAACCACTGCACTAAACTGGCTTTTCATGCAGTACATAGGCAGGGATAAATGTCTGCACTTATCAAACAAATGCAACAGTCACATGATTTGTAGTATATCCTCTTCTGTCCATGTCCACCTTTGGAATGAGATCCTCTCTGACAGATTTTCATAGAAGCAGTAGGTACTATATCTGGGGAAATGTTTCTATGTTCCCTTTCTCCTAACGCATGAAGATCTGAGGAGCCATAGAGCTGAGCATTCTGCTTCTCTGTGATAGGTTTTCCTTTGGCAGGCAACCCTATCTTGGTAGCACTGAATTGTTGAACAACTTGGAACTTTTTTTATCTCCTGTCCTCAATACTTACATGTCCAAGAATAAATCAGCAACTTCCTCAGTTCAAAGTCAGGTCAGAGTTTGTTGGCTTCCTTATTGCTGTTGAAAGTAATTTGTGTGTCCACTCTGTGTACCAATATAAAGGAGAATCGTATTATTTCTCTGCCCAATGTCCATATCAAACATTTCTAAGCCTTAAATTAATTCTCTAATATCCATGGCTTCATGGCTATCTTTGTTAATCTTGATTCACCACTTTCTTTTTCTTTAAAATCTGTCCTCTTTAGTATCTTTATTTCTATAGATTCCTTCTACTCGGTATTCTCTAAATTGCTAGATTACAATTTTCCTCATTCTCAGCCAGTAGTACAAATTGCCATACTGAGTAAAAATGGATAGGAGAAGAGTCATACATTCGGCTGAGGAAGACTATTCAAGATTGTAAGCAGGGGCTGATTTATATCATTGTTTGTTTGTTTGGTCTTCATTCTAATCCAGAACAAAAGTTAAACTGTGATTTCAGTTGAACCTCATCTGGGCAGTGTGGTTTATTTTTTTGTCCTAGTCTAAATCAAGGGTTTCCAACCTTGGCAACTTTTTTTTTTAATTTGAATTTATATAGAATTAGAATAGAATAGAATTTTTATTGACCAAGTGTGATTGGACACACAAGGAATTTGTCTTGGTGCATATGCTCTCAGTGTACATAAAAGAAAAGATACGTTCATCAAGGTACAACATTTACAACACAATTGATGGTCAATATATCAATATAAATCATAAGGATTGCCAGCAACAAGTTATAGTCTTACAGTCATAAGTGGAAAGAGATTGGTGATGGGAACTATGAGAAGGTTAATAGTAGTGCAGATTCAGTAAATAGTCTGACGGTGTTGAGGGAATTATTTGTTTAGCAGAGTGATGGCCTTCGGGAAAAAACTGTTCATGTGTCTAGTTGTTCTTTCCCCAGTCTTGTTGGAAAGCAGATGTGAAGCCTCTGGAATCTTGTTTTACTGTTCACTACTGCTCACTTTAGGGCAGTGATGGTGAAACTTTTCGGCACCGCGTGCCCAAACCAGAATGTGTGTGCCCATGTATGCACCACAACGCCGGAAACCATAAGACCAGTTGGTTGGCGCACACATATGCACGTGCATACGCATCAGCTAGCTGGTCTGTGGGTTTATGGCACTCCGCACGTGCACAGAACAGCGTGCCGGAAAACAAAAGAAAACAAAAGTGATGGGATGCCCACCCACAGAGCAGGCTCTGTGTGCTACCTCTGGCACATATGCCATAGGTTCATCATCACAGCTTTAGGGCTTCACTTATTCTATACCCTATCTCTATCATAGATAGAGAGTGATGCTGCCAGACTAAAAGTAGCTCTTGTGAGAAGATTCTATGGGTGATTATTGAGCCCCCTTCTCTTAGAGAGGTGGGCTATCATACTGTTGTTGAAATTGATTCTCATCCTGTGTTCTGTGTTAGAATCCTCTTAGAACAGCTCCTAGAATTGTTAATATTCTCAGGATTTAAATTGTCCTCTTAGCAGCCGGGTTCACTTGAGATACTTGAGGTCTGTTCTTGTGTCTAGTTGTTCTGGTGTGCAGTGCTCTATAGCGTCGTTTTGAGGGTAGGAGTTGAAACAGTTTATGTCCAGGATGCGAGGGGTCTGTAAATATGTTCACAGCCCTCTTCTTGATTCGTGCAGTATACAGGTCCTCAATGGAAGGCAGGTTGGTAGCAATTATTTTTTCTGCAGTTCTAATTATCCTCTGAAGTCTGTGTTTTTCTTGTTGGGTTGCAGAACCGAACTAGACAGTTATAGAGGTGCAAATGACAGACTCAATAATTCCTCTGTAGAACTGGATCAGCAGCTCCTTGGGCAGTTTGAGCTTACTGAGTTGGCGCAGAAAGAACATTCTTTGTTGTCCTTTTTTAATGATGTTTTTGATGTTAGCTGTCCATTTGAGATCTTGCGATATGATAGAACCCAGAAATTTGAAGGTTTCTACTGTTGATACTGTGTTGTCAAGTATTGTGAGAGGTGGAAGTATGGAAGGGTTTTCCTAAAGTCTACCACCATTTCTACGGTTTTGAGTGTGTTCAGTTCCAGATTGTTTTGGTTGCACCACAAGGCTAGTCTTTGACCTCTCGTCTATATGCGGATTCGTCATTGTCTCGAATGAGACCAATCACTGTTGTGTCATCTGCGAACTTCAGTAGCTTAACAGATGGATCATTGGAGATGCAGTCATTGGTATACAGAGAGAAGTGGGGAGAGCACACAGCCTTGGGGGGGCCCTGTGCTAATTGTACAGGTATTTGATGTGATCTTGCTTAGCTTCACCTGCTGCTTCCTGTTTGTTAGGAAGCTTGTGATCCACTTACAAGTCTGTTCCGGTACCTGTAGCTGGTTTAGCTTAGTTAGAAGAATGTCTGGAATGATGGTATTGAATGCTGAACTAAAGTCTACAAAAAGGACCCTTGCATAGGTCTTTGGAGACTCAAGATGCTGTAGGATGTAGTGCAGAGCCATATTAACAGCATCATCTGTTGATCTGTTTGCTCGGTATGCAAATTGCAAGGGGTCTAACAGCAGATCCGTGATGGTTTTCAAGTAGGAAAGCACTAGCCTTTCAAAGGTTTTCATGACTACAGATGTTAGAGCAACTGGTCTGTAATCATTCAGTTCCTTGGTGGTGGGCTTCTTCGGCACTGGGATGATGGTAGACCGTTTGAAGCAAGAAGGAACATAACACATCTCTAGTGATTTATTGAAAATATGGGTGAAGATGGGGGCCAATTGGTCAGCACAGACTATTAAGCAAGAAGGAGTTCTCCGAAGACTCAGGGCGGCTTACATTGTGTAAGGCAATAGTCTCATCCATTTGTATATTATTTATTTATTTATTTTATTTATTTTATTAAATTTTTATACCGCCCTTCTCCCGAAGGACTCAGGGCGGTGTATAGCCAAAATAAAACACAAAATATATACAAATTAAAACATTTAAAACCTAGCAAATTACAAAAAGGCTGATAATTAAAATTTAGTTTTAAAATTTTAGAAATATCAATAAAACCCCAAATTAAAATTTGACACTCTTATGCCAGTTCCGCTTGAATAAATAGGTGTGTTTTGAGCTCACGACGGAAGGTCCGAAGATCAGGCACTTGACGTAAGCCAGGGGGAAGTTCATTCCAGAGCGTCGGTGCCCCCACAGAGAAGGCCCTGCTCCTGGGGGCCGCCAGCCAACGCTGTTTGGAGGACGGCACCCTGAGGAGACCCTCTCTGTGAGAGTGTATGGGTCGGTGGGAGGCATAAGGTAACAGCAGGCGGTCTCGTAAGTACCCGGGTCCTAAGCCATGGAGCCCTTTAAAGGTGGTAACCAAAATCTTGAAGCGCACCCGGAAGGCCACAGGAAGCCAGTGCAGGCTACGGAGTAGTGGTGTTACGTGGGAGCCACGAGCGGCTCCCGTTACCACTCACGCAGCTGCATTCTGGACTAACTGTAGCCTCTGGGTGCACCTCAAGGGCAGCCCCATGTAGAGAGCATTGCAGTAATCCAACCTAGATGTAACCAGAGCGTGAGTGACCGTGCATAAGGCATCCCAGTCAAGGAAGGGACGCAACTGGCGGACCAAGCGAACTTGGTAAAAGGCCCTCCTGGAGACGGCCGCCAGATGTTCATCAAAGGACAGCCGTCCATCCAGGAGGATGCCCAAGTTGCGAACCACCTCCTTTGGGGCCACTAACTCGCCCCCAACAGTCAGCCGCGGATGCAGCTGACTGTACCGGGGTGCCGGCATCCACAGCCACTCCGTCTTGGAGGGATTGAGCTTGAGTCTGTTTCTCCCCATCCAGACCTGTATAGCTTCCAGACACCGGGACAGCACTTCGACCGCTTCGTTGGGGTGGTCCGGGGTGGAAAGGTACAGCTGAGTATCATCAGCGTACAGATGATAACTCACCCCGAAACCACTGATGACCTCACCCAGCGGCTTCATATAGATGTTGAACAGGGTAGGCGAGAGAATCGACCCCTGAGGCACCCCACAAGTGAGGTGCCTCGAGGACAACCTCTGCCCCCCCCCGTCAACACCGTCTGCGACCAGTCAGAGAGATAGGAGGAGAACCACCGATAAATGGTGCCTCCCAATCCCTCCAACCGGCGCAGCAGGATACCATGGTCGATGGTATCAAAAGCCGCTGAGAGGTCTAATAGGACCAAGGCAGAGGAGCAACCCCTATCCCTGGCCCTCCAGAGGTCATCCACCAACGCGACCAAAGCCGTCTCCGTGCTATAACCGGGTTGGAAACCGGACTGGAACGGGTCTAGATAGACATTTTCCTCCAGGTGCTGGGGGAGCTGCCATGCAACCACATTCCCGCCTGGACTATTGCAATGCTCTCTACATGGGGCTCCCCTTGAAGAGCACCCGGAGGCTCCAGTTAGTCCAGAACGCGGCCGCGCGGGTGATAGAGGGAGCACCACGTTGCTCCCATATAACACCTATCCTGCGCGGCCTGCACTGGCTACCGGTAGTCTTCCGGGTGCAATTCAAGGTTTTGGTTACCATCTTTAAAGCGCTCCATGGCTTAGGACCTTCGAGACCGCCTTCTGCCACCGATTGCCTCCCAACGACCTGTGCGCTCCCACAGAGTGGCCCTCCTCAGGGTGCCGTCGACCAAACAATGCAGGTTGGCGACCCCCAGGGGGAGGGCCTTCTCTGTGGCGGCACCAGCCCTGTGGAATGAGCTTCCTCCTGGATTACGACAACTCCCTGACCCCCGGACCTTCAGACGTGAACTGAAGACTCTATTATTTCAGCGCGCGGGACTAGCCTAAGAACAAAAATGTTTTAAACAAATTTTAATGGGGGTTTTATTGGTTCTTATTGTTTTAGTGATCAGGCCTTGATAATATTTAGTTTTAATCTGGGTTTTAAATGTCTATTTATTATATTGTTTTATATTGTTTTAATATGCCTGTGAACCGCCCTGAGTCCTATGGGAGATGGTGCGGTATATAAGTTTAATAAATAAATAAATAAATAAATAAATAAATAAATAAATAAATAAATAAATAAATAAATAAATAAATAAATACTCTCTACAACCTTCGCCACAAAGCGAAGGTTGGAGACTGGACGAAAATTTCCCAAAATAGCTGGGTCCAAGGAAGGCTTCTTGAGGAGGGGTCTCACCACCGCCTCTTTCAAGGCGGCGGGGAAAACCCCTTCCATCAAAGGCATTTATAATCCCCTGGAGCCAGCCTCGTGTCACTTCCTGAGCAGCCAGCACTAACCAGGAAGGACACGGGTCCAGTAAACATGTAGTTGCATGTAACCTCCCCAGCAACCTGTCCACGTCCTCGAGAGCCACAAAGTCAACTTGTATTGCCCCCCCAACAATCTGGGTCCTCATTTTACCTACCTTATAAAGGATGGAAGGCTGAGTCAACCTTGGGCCTGGTGGGACTCGAACCTGCAGTAATTGTAATTGCAGGCAGCTGTGTTAATAACAGACTGCATTAGCCTGTTGAGCCACAAGAGGCCCCTTAACAGAGCTGGCTAAGGAATTCTGGGAGTTGAAGTCCACAAGTCTTAAAGTTGCCAAGGTTGGAGACCCCTGGTCTAAATGGCAGAAAAATATTGAAAGGAAAAGGTTGGGATAAAAGACTTCTTCATGTAGCCAGTTAAGTGCTTTCTCATTTCTGACCAGAAAAATAATCTAAATTTCTATTTTCTCTTCTGTATCTCTCTTACATAATGGGTTGTCAATTATGGGAAGAGAAGTTCAGTGTATTTAAGAACTGGATTTGACAAGGTTGCCATAACACTGCAGTTGCTGTAGAAATATACACTTAGTAGATACATATGCAAGATAGAACAATAGAAATTTCAATTATAGCATCAAAATTGAGTTAAGATCATTTGAAAGGGAGAACTGAAGATCAGAGTTAAAAAGCATAATCCAGAGAAAATACTTTTTGTTCAACTTTTATTTTGGATTTCAAACTTTTTCTTTGCTATAGAGCTATAATATGCTTAATGTATAACTAATATTTACTGGAGTTTATCAGTAAGTCAGTTTGACTGTTTTAATAGAGTTGAAGACAGCAGGTGAGAAAACATTGCATCTTTGGCAAAACAATATGCTTGTTCATTGCTAAGTTCTGCACACCTAGGTACTGTTAAAAGACACAAGTACAAAGGTGAGAACAGGGAGGTTGGATGGAAAATACTCTGACATTATAGAAAATGTTAACTATCAATTTAAAGATCATCCAAGCCAAGGACAATTGTCATGGTAAAAATAAGAGAAGCTGGAAGAGATAAGCTGTAAATATTACTCTATTTTTGAAATGTAATGAGTCATCAAAAGGAACACTGACAGATTTGAAAAAGGGTACATTGCTGGTTTGATTTACTTTTGAGTATAAAACGGCAAAAACATTGGAGTGGACGTGTTTAATGAATTGTTTGCTTATTAATATAAAAAGTCAGGCCATTACGTCTCAAAATAATTGTTGTCGTGATATTTTCCAAAATTATTTCCACACAGAGTCTTGAGGATTTCTTTAATTTGTACAACTGTCTTTTGGAGCAGAAATACTGAGTATCGAAAAATTAAATTTTTGAATGTTTCCTTAACTTGTATATTATCTGATTTCTTTTGGTCTTTGTTATAGTTTATTTGTTTTTTTAATAGACTTTATTAGACTATTTTTAATTATTACATTTTAAAGTATGATTTCATAATCCTGGCTAGACAGGAATTATAGAAGTCTAGGCCATTCAGAGAGCTGGTTAAGGAATAGGTTTCATACAATGAGGTGGTTGGATTACTTTTCTTTCTTGTTTTTATAGCTGCTTGAAGATGAGGCCACAGATCCAGTATATGTGAACATACAAGAACTTCAGTTGGAGCACAATACTACCACTGCCAACGATTCCCAATCCCCATTCCAGCTGTGTCTCAGCAACCCTTTGAACGACTGGGAAATTCACACCGACACGGAAAGTGGTCATTTCTTCTATTACAATTCTGTGACTGGTCAGACAACTTGGGAGTCTCCCTTTGGAGCTTCCTTGGATAGTGTGAGTCTTTCCCACTCTCACTGTCCCAGCCCTGACTCATCTGCTGAGTGGAACCAATATATAGATAAGGCCAGTGGGCAAATATTTTTCTATAACGCAGCCACAGGTGAGACTTCGTGGGAGGCACCCCAAGAAATTTTCAATCCTCCAGAGATGTGGTCTGCATTTACTAAGAGATCTCCAGATCGAAGAGTAAGTGGATGAGAGGAGAAGTCTATTAAAAACATCAAATACAAAGAAAAATGATAAAATAATAAAGTAAAATAAAATATATTGTGGTGGGGATCAGGCCCACAATTCATAATTATAACTGGGCTAATACCTGGAGACGAAACAGATCTTCAGGGCCTTTTTAGAGTCCAGGAAGACTGGTGTCAATTGGATTTTGGGGTGGCTGTTCCATAATTCTCAAGCCTTGGGAAAAGAAATCTCTCAACTGTTTAAGGAAGAAGAAAAGTTGTTTGTGTATTGACCTCTTTTCTAATATTTTTTTTCAGCCACCAACTCCCGAAACTGACTACCCAAAACTTTCACCTCAAGAACTGTCTTCAAAGGAAGGTTATTCTCCAGATGGATCCTACAGGCAATTTGACTATGCTGGTATTCCTTCAGCAGACCAGGGTTGTGCTTCCCCTGGCACCTCGGAAACATCAATGTTTGATGTCCCAGGCATGGTAAGAATATCTTGGAAAGACTGGGAGTGGGGGCACAGAGGGAGACCCAAGGAAGAATTTCCAGACCATGAGAACTATTAAGCAATGGCCTGGCCTACTTGCTGGTATTGTGGATGCTCCATCGCTAGAGGTTTTCACACAAAAGTTGGGAAGCCAGTTGGGCAGATCTGAGGATACCTGCCCTGGGCAAGTGGTTGGACTAGAAGACCTCCAAGGTCATTCCAATCCTATGATTCTGTGAGTACAAGATTAATATTACAATGAGGCTGAGACATTCTAATGGTAGAATCGGAGCTGCTTAAATTAAAACAATAATGTAATCAGATAGAACAAAGGATTTACTCTATAATGAATAACCCCCAGCCATCATAATTTATTCAGAACCCCATGGTTAAGCAAACCACCATTTGCCTCTATGGTATCATCCCAGACACTGAATGAGATGAACGCAGTAAAAAATGCCAATCTGTAAAACAGATTATAATATTTAATCAGTTGCCATATCAATTCATCTGCTGAAAGTGAGAGGAGGCAAAATGGGTTACCTATTGATAGGTGTAGATACAAACTTGAGTGTAACAAAACAGTAGATCATGATCCTGGAGAAATGTGGTATGAGTGCCTGTATGTTGTTTACTGCTGCTAAAATTATTATACTTAGGTGACCACTTCTGGCGATCGCCAGAGCACCAGTAGTGGATCTAGTCGTGGCAGCAGTCCTTGTGCAAGTTGGTCCCCTACCCAGTCAGTTCACCCTGGGTCAAAAGATGAGCAGGTATGGAAGAAAGGGTCTCTGCTTGCTGATGGCAGATCTGAGGTGGGGTTTTTATAAATTAAATAGAGAAGCCAAAGGTTCTCCTGATCCTTTGCATATTTTAAACCAGGAGAACCTTTTGGAAAGATGGAGGGAATGATGGGAATAGAATGGCCAAACAAGCTGCCACTTTCAAACAGCCACTTAGTGCCTGCAATTACAATTTCCACATTGTCCATTTACTAATCTTATTTCCTTAAATTATAAGTAACAGTCCAAGCCTCACTGCGGTAGAAGAAACTCTAGAATTATTTTCTCTCTAAAGAAGGTGAAAGGGGCTCCTATTTGAATCCGTTTGACATTGCAAATATAAAATGTCTACCAACTTGGCTCCCAATTTTTAGTATCTTTCCTGCACTCTGGATTAAATTAGACAATACCTCAGGTATTGTATTGTCTTAATTCCTACGTTTATTTCTTAAATTTACAGTGGCTTAAGCCAAATGAAGATAAGCATGCTTAGGAAGTGAGAGCTTTAACCCTCCTCCTAGTGACTTTGGATTTGTTTAAAAGCAATCCTGAATGCCACAAGGTTGTTGTTGCTGAGCTACTGACCCTATCTAACAGCAGAGCCATCCTTTGCTCTGATGATGGGGTTTTCCACAGCAACTAGGACAAGATTAAATCACCATTTCTTTTTCTCCACCTGCCCAGCTGAAATCTCTTGAAAAAGCTGGGATGATGTATCGGACAAGAACTGCCGATAAAGGAAAACGCCTGAGGTAAGAGAGGTCTGTTGTGTATGTTTGTGGACTTATTTCAGGCTTTCTGATGTAGGGAGAGGCAAGAAGGAAGTTTGGAATAATACTTTTTTTCTTGCTTGGAACTGGAGTTACTCTATTAAAAATATGGGTTTTTAAAAAATCTAGAACAATAAGCACTTGCAGTTGTGGAATAGATCAGTTGATGTTGCCTTCTAAGGTCCTGCTTCCTCCTTGTTCAGTCATTCAAGGCATGAGATAAAATCTCCTTCTCTGGTCAATAGCAGCCTAGATATCGAATAATTCTTAGGCATTTTAATTCCTTGGCTCTAGATTGGCATAAGTTTTTAGCTACTAGTATGAGGAAGAAATAAAACCATATTCCTGAGTCACTACTTTCCTTGTAACCGTTGAGTTTCCCCCACTCCACCCAAAGAAATCTTCCTTAAACATATAAGTGTTACCATTGAAATGAAATAAAAGGCAAGGCTGTAACCAAAAGTGTGTGGTGGGTATCATGCTGGTTCAGGCAAGGTAGAGCATCATTCCAAAGGCCTCGGCATATTTTGGGGGAGGGAATGCATCACTAATAAACTCACTAACATTCACTAATTAAATAAAAGCAAGCAAGGTTGAATTTAAATAAAGCAAATACTCAAAAGTTTAATATTAATCAATAACAAAATTAAAAGCTGCTTTAAGCCATGTTAGAAGAGAAGGTGTTTGCCAATTGCTAGTTGCCTTGTTTGGCACGTTTTCAAGAACTAAATAGGTCTATATTCTCCTGAATTGCATAACAGTTACCCACTTCTCAGCTTTTCTGCCCACTCATTTTTTTTATTTACTTGTGAGCAATTTGGAATGGAATTATTGGCCTCCTGATTCTGTCTCCCTCTCATTCTTCAGCTATATATTGTCTGTCTGTACTGTATACTATTTTGAGCCTATTTTTCCTGATGATTGAGTTGATCATTTATATAGACATACTCCCTTTGTGTGTTGATTATTAAGAGTAATGTGGGTTGAAAAACGATGAGAGAAAGAGGGCATATTGATGCCTATGTTTGTATAGTTTTACTATTTTTCCCCAAACCTTTACTCTTCAGTTTTTATGCCTACCCAGTTAATATTTTTCTGTGAATGGTGTGTCCTTTCTTTACCTTCTTTTAGGAAGAACTGGTCGTGTGTATGGACAGTCTTGGAAGGTGGTGCCTTAATATTTTTCAAGGACTCCAAACATGCAGCTTCCACCAGTTCAGTAAGTCTTCATCTTTAGCTTCCTGATCTGAGATAACCAGCTGATATTACAGTAGAATAGAGAGTTGGGGAAGAAATTCAAATGTATAAATACATTTAATTTAAAAACCATCTTCCTTTATCTGAAGCTGCCTCATTCTTAAGGTTTCTTCAGGAGTCTTGTCTTCTCATCTCACCGTTGCATTTGGTTAGCAAAAATCCATTTCCAGATTTTGAAATATGTGTTTGTCTATATGTGTGAGTAAAATTTCTGTTTGACTCATATAATTTTTACAAATTATTTTTTTAAATATATGTGTCCGCTCAGAAAAAACATATGTAACTGTGTTAATAATATGGCACAACATTAAAAGTAAAACTTTGAAGTTCTCTTTCTTGCTTCTTTATTGGATAAAACGTAATTAGATAATAATAAATTTCATATGAGTCATCCTAATGTGGAATTTCAGAAGAAACCTTTCCTTCATCTTACTCACTCTCCTTTATTTTATGTATTTGATTCATAATTTTTTCTCTTTTTAAGCCCTGCAAATTGCTACTATAATATGCCCAATTATGTATTTGCTAAAATTTATTTCATATTTTAAATGATGGCCCTTTTTTTCTTTAAGTCTATTCCTTGCTTCCTTAAGCATTTTGTTGAAACAATTGGATAAATATTTTTTTATTAACTATGCCAAAAATACTATCCCCTACCTCTTCTCTTATCAAATTAATAAGTTAGTTGGGATGCAATTTTTTCCTTATTATTCCCAACCATCTTGCCATTGGTAATGTTAGCTGCGTGATGAAGTATTATTTTAACATTTCTGAAGCACAATGATGGAGATAGTTGCCTCTGTGAACTTTAATCTCTAACAGCTAAACCTTACTTTAAATTAGAAACTTTTTTGTTTTCATTTATATTCACACTAATTGGTTAGAAATATGTATGCATAACTAAAATCTTACTCACACAGCATAGTTTGCCCAAAAATCTAGATGCCTGTGGCGCAAGATATATTAGTCAGAATAGAATAATGTGTATACTGGATAGATATAATGTGATAAAGGAAGATGGGAGGTCAGTGAGCAATGGTCCAATCTGAACATTTGTGTTACTTCTACTTTTCTTCTTTGCATATTTAGAAGTATCCCTCTGTACTGAGTAGTCCAGAGTTTAGAGCGAATCTTCATGGAGCATCTCTTTCTTGGGCCCACAAAGACAGATCAAGCAGAAGGAATGTCTTGGAGGTAAGAAATAATGGCCATCATTGTCAAGTATACCAGAGTTCAGAGAAAAGGAAAAATTATCCTATTTCCTGGACCATCTCTGCTATATGTGGCAAAATTAAAAAGCATTTCTCTTATTGACACAGTCACTGTTTGGAGAAAAATGTTAAAGAGATATTAGGCAACCAACTCCTGAACCTGTAGTTAGGATGGGGACAGGGGTCTCAAAAGCACCCCATCTTTTGTCAGAGCTAGCCTGCTGTTAAAAGAATCGGTTTAGTTATTTCTTGATATGGATTATTATTATGGAAATACAATGTGCTTTATCCTAAGTCACTCGTAAAAAAATGCTAAAAGCCAATGAAGATTTGCAAGTGTAGTTTGGTAAATTAGAGCAATTTTCAATGTTTGTGGAGAACAACTTTTAGATATTACATACAAATGCTTGTTTTGTTGTAGCTGAAGACACGGGATGGCTCCGAGTATTTGATCCAACATGATTTGGACTCCATTGCCAGCATGTGGCACAAAGCAATTAATAATAGAATTAGCAGACTGGTATGTCTCTTATTACTGAATTTATGCTAACCCAAATGAACCAGGAATCTTTTCATATACCGTTAGCAAAGGGTGGGAGTCATCAGTATGGTATGTACAGTCCACCTTCATTTAAACTCTCAAAGCAGAGAGATATAGATATGTTATGGTTCCATATTTAGCCTTTTCAGAGGTTATTAAACTACAGCTCTCATCATTGGTTATGCTAACTGGCATTGCTGGGAGTTGAACCTGTAAGGATACATATTACATACGTCTAACATACAGCATGGTAAAGTTAAAATCTCTGGGTTATTTTTTTACATTGTGGTAAGTAAATTCCATGCAGATCACAGCCATTTAAGAGCATCAGAAGAAGGTTTTTTTTTTAAAAAAAAATGTTCCCTTATGCCAATGCAGTACAAGTATTTTCTTTCTGTTAGAAAAGCCCCTCCCCCCCTTTTTTTTTTTACAGTGAAGTTTTAAACACTCTGGTGGTTGGAAATACAGCAATTCCTGAGCTTTAAGTCCTGCAAATGTAATTTTGTTTTAAAAACTTTCTTCTTTGTGAGCTCAGATAAAAGGAGAAGGGATAAAGTTTCCCATTCTCTTCAGCAATGAGCAAACTGGTATAACATAAATGTATGGAAAACTTGTTATTAAACTTAACCTACACTCAAATTTTCTTTGTGGTTTTTGCACACAGAGTAATGCTTTTTTTCTGCCATTGCTCTGCCTCATTCATGGGGTTTCATAGGAGCATCCAGATGAGATTCATTTTCATTTGTAAACCTTCCATTGTTGTTGTTGTTGTTGTTGTTGTTAGTTGTGAAGTCGTGCCCGAACGATCGCGACCCCATGGACAACGTTCCTCCAGGCCTTCCTGTCTTCTACCATCCTCTGGAGTCCATTTAAGCTCATGCCGACTGCTTCAGTGACTCCATCCAGCCATCTCGTTCTCTGTCGTCCCCTTCTTCTTTCATATTTTTAAAAATAATAGTTTTCCATGCATGACAGTAGAAACCCTTTATTTCCTTTCCTATCCTCTTTCCTTTATATATTAATCTTTGAATATTTGTTACTATTATCATTATTGTCTGTCCAAAAAAAAGGAGGGGGAAGGAGGGAAAGGTATAATATTTACCAATCACCAGGGGGACTGGCAATATTAGGATTTCACAATTGTTCTAGCTTTTTGGCAGGTATGACAATAATTTTTCTGTATTTCTTTCTTTCAGTCTATAGAGTTTCCTTTGGAAGAGGATGCTCCAACTTCCTCAACTGTAAAATCCAAGGAACAAACAGCAGGAAACAAACAGAAAGAAAGTGAAAAAAAGCATCCAGGTTTGTGCTCTGTTCATTGGCAAATCTATGTGATCTGAGTTGACAACAGTGATGAAAACTAAAATTTTCATCATACTGTATGTGATGGAAACTAAAATGGAAATGTCACATATGTTCTCAGACGAACTAATTCAACAATACCATAGACATACTTATCCACAGATACATAATAGTTTTTTCAGGATTAGGAATTGTTAATCCCTTTTTTACCTAAAATATTTAAAGAGGATTTAGTAACCCGGAGTCTTTTTTTAGGACTTCAAGTTACCATAAAATTAAAGGCTGCTACTGAATTAGAATTTGTTTGATATTTATTTTCAACACTGGAGCTTTGTTTCTATTCTGACAAGTAATGTTCAAGTTTCATCAATGACAACCTGCCATGCAGGCTGTTTCTTTGCTTTGTCTTGTTTTCAAGGGATTCGGTGGAAAAATAGCAAAATGTATGCTGGCCTGTTTTGCAATTTTTTTTTCTTTTAGCTAAATTAAATTGATAAAGATTTCAACTAAATTTTTATTTCAAGTCCAACTGACAGGAAGAACTGTTGTAAAAATTTCTTCAATCTGCAGAAGACATGCCAATAAAAATAAAAGCACTGGGCATTTGCTTTCAGGAATGGGAAGGCAAAAGAAGTAGGAGTAGAACACCTGACTATTAGTGTGACCAAGGAGGGAAATGTGATTGAAATCCAGAAAGGAATTTTGTAAGCCAGTTTAATTTCCAGCTAGTTTATATACAGATCAGCAGCTGAAAGCTGAAGTGTGGAAAAGACTAAGAAGGAGGCTAAAACTGTAGCATGCTAAGCTACACATATTGAAAAAGGGTGTGTTTCTTTACAAGTTGTGAAGGAGGCTTGAATATGAATTAAAAAGAAACAAGCCTAGAATGTGAGGATTAAAATAAACACATAATAGAGCAAACTCTGTTATATATCCAACCTACTTTCCTCTAAATGGGTGGGATGTACAAAAAGTCTAGCTCTATACCCCTGAAGGGTACAAGGTTAAGGAAAAGTGCCTTACCAGGCTGCAGGAATTAGCTTCTGGATAGCCTGGATTCTTGCAAGTTATAATTGCTCTGCTTGCTCAGGAAAGGAAGGATATTTACATAGAAGATCCCCATATTGATAAGGGTCCTGATGTTTAGGAGGAAGAGAGGCATATAACTAAAATAATTATGACTAATGGCATTAGTAGTATAATAGCAATCATAATATTTTTAAACTAATAGTTTTGCCATGCATGACAGTAGAAACTCATTATTTCCTTTTCTATCCTCTTTCTTTTATGTGTTGATCTTTGAATATTTGTAAAGGTGAATTCTCCTTCAAGCCGAGCTTCTATTGATTTGAATATATTTCATAATATTCTTGGCAGCAGCACAGAACAGAAACCAGTAGAAAGGCGTTTGTGAATTGATTTTATTCTTTCAGTTAAAAGACTGCACATCCTCCCAAAAGAGTTCTTTTCAAAACAAGCAAGCTTCTAGCATACTGTGTAAAAAGCCTCTAAAAATAACCTTGATGGAGAAATTTATATTTTCTCTTTTTGCCACTTTTTTCTTCCCTAAAAGATTCAGCACACCTTTAAAACAACATTCCCACTCCCTATATGACTATTCTAATGCCAGTTATCCCTTTGCAGGTTTCTGGCATTCTCACGGTACTGACAGTGATTCCAACAAAATCCGCAATGTGCTCAGGAAATTTCTGCCGAAGCGTCCATCTCTACAGTATCTGAGAGACCGAGGTTATATTAAAGGTAAATTCCCTGGAGAGAAAGAATCCTGTTTAAAAAATGACCTCAGAATGCCATTCAGGCCCACAGTTGGCTCATCATTTGTTGTCATTTGTAGCCATTTTAAATATTTTTAACATTTACGCTATAAGGGGCTCAACCACTGCTTGCCAGAGCAATACTGCCCTCTAAATGGAAAGATATTCATTTAGAAAATGATGTCATTCATCTTTCTTGCCTGAGTTGATATGGTTTTTTTTTAATGTTGTTGTTTAAATTCAGATCAGGTATTTGGATGTGCTCTTCAAGTTCTCTGCGATCGTGAAAAGAGTACAGTGCCTAACTTCGTCAGGCAGTGCATCGCCACTGTAGAGAAAAGAGGTATGCAATAATCTACATTTCACCTAAATTGAAAATCTGAGCCCAGACAGCCCACATCTTCACTTCCGTGATGTGTATCCATTATGCAACCATCAGAAAATCCATAACATTTGCATTTTGAGCCCTTCATTCTGATTTTGTGACTCATCAAAAGCTCTGTTAAATTGTTTTTTTGTACTGAATGCAAAATGTGAGAAAAGGCCATTACTTTGCACCTATTCTGGAGATACAAATAATAGCTGCCATTTCTCTGTCTCTCAGGTTTGGATATTGATGGACTTTATCGGATAAGCGGTAACCTGTCTACCATACAAAATTTGCGCTTCAAAGTTGACCATGGTAAGCCACTGTGACTTGTAAATGGGATAGTTTAGTGAGGAATAGTGTCCATTGCCTGTAGAAGATCCCAGGTTTGTTCATTTTTTGTGAATATTTTTGAAATATATATAAGAGGCTTTCTGAAACCTGGACATTGTCCAGGGATGCTGGTATCAACATCTTTGTTAGAATGCCTAATAGAAGAACATCATGCATGATATTCTAGCATGAAAGAAATGTTTCCCATCCCATCCCATCCCACCCACCCACATGGATATAATAGGATGCATGGAGCAGCCCTCAAGGGATCAAGAATCAATCTCAGTTGACTAAGTTTCTCCCTTGGAACCACTTTCCCATGTCATGGTGTCCACTAGATAAAGCAAGGTGAGGAATATCTAGCTTGGTGTTTTTGAAACACAGCAACTTTTAAGATGTGTAGACTTCAACTTCCAGAATTCCATAGACAGCAAACTGGGAGTTGAAGTCCACACATCGTAAGGTTGCCAAGATTGAATAAATTTGATCTAAACAGAACTTTCTAACACTAAAATAATAGCTAATCCAAGTTGCTCTCCAGATGCAACTGAATTTGAGCTTCCTTTTGAAAGCTAAGTGCACTCTGCTTACTTTGGAAAGAGTTGCTTTTTCTTCTTCGGCATTGTTCTGGAGCAAATTTTACTGTATTGTTCTCTGGTCCAAGGATTTTGAATAAATGTTGGTCTAAAAATCAGTTATGGCTGTATTGCTATCATTATCTTTATCTTCAATGCTATGGGACATGGGATGAGAGTGTATATATTGTATTGTAATTTTCATTAATTTTGCAGATGAGCATCTGGATCTTGATAGTGGCCTCTGGGATGATGTTCATGTCATCACTGGGGCACTTAAACTCTTCTTCCGCGAACTGCCTGAACCGCTCTTCCCCTTCAGCTATTTCGACAATTTAATTGCTGCTGCTAGTAAGACAATCTTTTACTCTTGGGAAGATAAAAGTATCATTTAGTGGCTAACTTTGAATATAAGTATAAAGACATAGCTTTTTTGATTGTAAACTTATCTCCCATAGCTAAGGCGTGGTCAGACTTCAAGGTATACACAGAATGTTTTTACTGAACACCTGAGATCCACAAATCATAATACGACAAAATTGGGGGGGGGGCTTCAAGCTACTCTTGACTCCTGATGACTGCCTGGACTAATACATGAAATTTTCATGGCAACAATTTCAAAGGCGACTTGCTACTTCTTTGTGACTATTGACTACCTCAAAATTATCAGCTGGCTTCATGCCTAAGCTGAACTAATACTTGCAGAACTAGAATTTCGAGTTCAGAAAGGTGATTTGAATATTCTGCATATAAAAATTGCCTACATTACTTACCTAAAAGTTTTCTATATTTCAGTTGTTTCTCTTGTTGAAACAATTGGGAGTTAAACATTGTGTCAATCTAGCACATTACCTAGATTGATAATAGAAGATACAGATCTATTTTTATTCTGCTCATTGTGTCCTATGTCTTGTTTATCATTTAAAGCAGATTTAGCAAATCTTGTAGCACTGAAGATCATATTTACTATTTTTAAATTGTGAACAGATAGTTGGCAGACAGAAAGTAACATTAAACCTGGGCATGGCCAGGTCAAAACAAAAAGAACTAAAAATAACTGGAATACTTTTCTGTGAATTATAGTATTTAAATCCAGTTTGTTTATTTATTTTAAGTTTAAATCCAGTCTAAATTGATGGTATATAGAGGCAGTTTTATCTAGTGGTTACGTCACCAGATCAAAAGCATGAGACAATAAGTTCAAGTCTTGTCTTTGCCATGAAAGCCACCTGGGTAACTTTGGGCTCTCTTCAGCTCTACAGGGTTGTTGTTGTGGGGAAAATAGGAGGAGGATGTGTTGGATATGTTCGCTGCGTTCTTTGAATTATTTGTAAAAATAATAAAGGTGGGGGGTACCAATAAATAAATGATAAATAATTTAAGGAGCTCCGTTCAAATAGTGTTACAAACCAAAAGTGCTTCTTTATCAGCAAATTGCAATGAGGAGATGATTAATAGGGTCACATTAGAGCTCTGTTTAGGAAAAGTAACAGATTCCCTTTTCATGCCTTGTGACAATTAATATCAATACAGGTAACAATAACCACAAATATCAAGATCTGATGATCCCAGTGGTTATTATCACATTGGATGCCATACCAAAAAATCTTGGACAGGGCATGAAAAATCTGCACATTGACAAAATTTCTATCTGCCAATTACAAAAGACCGTTCTGCTGTGATTCCCCATAGATACTATGCTAATACATTACAACTTCCTAGGTTCTTAGGAAGAACTCAATGCATATGAAGGCCAACACAGCTAAAGAACTGTGATTTCATGTAATAATGCTTTTATTGAACTAAAATAGCTGTGAGAAAAAAGAAAAATACAGAGTTAAAAACATGGACACAAGCAAAAGCAAAAAAGAGAATAAAATAGGCACTTCATAAAATATACATAGAGTCTCACAAATATTATGTAAGATATACTTTTTTGGAATCTGGCATCTAGCAAACTAGGCTTGGCATAGCCTTTTTTGCAAAATCAAATTAGGAGAATGTGACTTCTGGTCTAATATGCACCTTCCCCCTTGCTCTTGACTGCTGGAAAGAACAGAGTGGCAAGAAAGTAAATATAGGTATGATGTCCTGTATTTCCATTGCAGTGAAAAATAACAGTGAAAAAACCTAGGCAATCTACTGTTATTTCTTAAAACTACTTATAAAGAACAAAATGAGTGAAATCTCCTTTTTTGGGGGGGACTGCAGAAATTATAGACTCCGCAAAGCGAAGCCATCACTTACGAGAGATTGTGTATTCCCTACCTCCGGTTAATTTCAATACACTGAGGGTTCTCTTCCAACATCTTTCCAGGTGAGCAGCATCATTTTCAGATCTTTTAGGTGGTTTGGGCTGTTAAAATAGTAATTTTACAATAAAAAGCAGTCCTGTGACCATAGATCCTTTTTAAATGTATTACTTTAGCCAGAGTCGCCTCCAAGCTAGAATCAACCCTTATGACAGTTTTCTTTGTATTTTGGTTTTCCTATCTTTAACTTTCCATTTGGAAGCAGATCCCAGCTCTTTCCCTTATTCCATCAGGGCTGCCTGCCTGATAGCACCACTGTAGAAATTTAGTTGAAGACACTTTCAGTTGCTATGCTGCTTGAAAGAAACAATATTCAATGAAATTTAAGCAGCCAGATGGGCACAAAAGGGCAAGTAGTTAGTTATCATCTTTATAGAAGAATACTAGTACTTCATAAAAGTATTGTAAGTGATAACATTAAATCCAACCAAAAGAAATTGGAACTTAAGTCCACTTACTTCTGGTGGCATGGCAGAATTGTTCTTATGGCTTCAAGGTGTTCTTCCTTTTTTTCCCCCCAGGGTTGTAGCGTTCCGGGAGAAGAATCGCATGTCTCTGCAAAGTATTGCAATTGTTTTTGGGCCAACATTATTGAGGCCACAGGATGAAGAAGGAAATATAGCGATGTACATGTATTTCCAGAATCAGATTATGGAGCAGATCCTTAGTCAAACCAGTTACATATTCCCAGAAAGCTAGACGTAGAACTGTATAATGCAGTGGCTTCAATGTGAGAACAACTCCTGCTGCTATAAGGAAAGAGGTTAGAGCCACAGATAGGGACAATGAAGCTGGGAGAGAAACATTTGGCAAGCAAGCAAATCTTCTCTGCTGGATTCAAACAGTTTGTTTTTGTAGGTTGGAAACATGGGTGAGTAAACCCTGTTGGACAAGTAATGGACTAATTGCCTGGCATGGCATTCTGCATCAGTGATTTTCAACATTTTCGTTGACTACATGATTTGGTATGGGAAAAGTGTGGGGAAAGGGGAGGCTTTGTGAGTGAGTCTAAAGATTTATTTTTCAACCGAAGTAATTATTTTTCAAGCAATTCCGCTTGTTCTGAAGGAGTTGAGGGAAGTAGTTACAAATTAATATATTTTGAATCTTCAGGAGGCTTTTCTTTAATGAAGTATTATTGAAAATGTGAGACAGGCTTGAAGAAAGTCAGACTTTCATTTCAGAAAGTCATACTCTGACCCCACTTTATTGACTGCAAGACATAAAATGTCACAGTACCAATACATGATCACAGTATTAGCATTGTAATTCAGAATACAGATTTGTTATATTAATTTCTGTGTATCAGTTGTTTGTTCCAATAAATGTGTCAATTATCTGAAGTAAGATAACTTGCACTTTCAGATGAATAAAGTGGAATTCAACTTATCTGTCTATCTGATCCTTGGGTAAACCAAGTTCAATATAATCACATATATAGGGCATCCCATGAACAGTAGAACCCGACAGTTATATCACCAACAATGGTTGGCAAAATGGCCCAAAGTAGCTCTTCAAAAGATTGAGAGCTTGAGTTGCAGCATCTGACCTCTCAAATACTGCATACTACCTGGTTGGAAGCTGCTCAAAGAATTTGATGCACCTACAGCCGCTTCTTAGTGGCCTTTCCCACAGGGATGCACTGGGAATTTTAGCTGGATCTTTTTTTCCCTACTACCTCCAAGCTGGCCCATTTTCAGACAGTCTTTTATATCTCTTACTCTGTTCAGTTTTCAGAGGGTTATTCTGTTGAAAGGCAAATGGTGAAAGCAATGGTGAAATCCATTTTTTTTTACTACCGGTTCTGTAGGCGTCGCTTGGTGGGCATGGTGTGGCTTGGTGTGCATGGCGTGGTGGACGTGGCATGGGAAGGATACTGCAAAATCTCCATTCCCACCACATTCCAGGGGAAGGATACTGCACAATGCCCATTTCTTCCCCACTCCTGGGGAAAGATACTGCAAAATCTCCATTCCCACCGCATCCTGGGACCAGCCAGAGGTAGTTTTGCCGATTCTCTGAACTACTCAAAATTTCCACTACCGGTTCTCCAAGACCTGTCAGAACCTGCTGAATTTCACCCCTGGTTCAACAGTATATAGGCCACATTGATACCACCTGCTGATATGAAGATTTGTTCTTTTAAAATTATTTGGAGGGGTTTAGCATCCCCCCACCCCAATTTAATTAAGGCAGCATCTACTCATCCTTAGCCTAAAGCCAGCCTGGAAAAGAAAGAATTCCAACCCTCCTCCTTTACATGACTTCTTTCAATATTCCATTAGGCTGAAAAGAAAATCAAAGTAGTGAACGTATGCAGAAAGTTATTCTGCTGACAAATGGATGGCAAATACATCCTTGAAAAGCCATAAACTATTTTGGAGATAGTTTTTTCTCTCTCCTGTTTTAATACAATAGTACTTTTTTGGGTCTGTCTTGATGGAGAGAGGAAGTCACTGCATCCATTATGATATAATGCAAAAAACTGCGTCTGATTAACATCACGAAATATAGTTGGATAGTTTCCCTAATACAGTTCAATAGACTAATAAGAGTTTAATCCTACACACTTCTTCAGAAGCTAAAATAGAGATCCACATGCTTTAATTAGATAATAAAAATTTGGAATGTAGTACTTCTTTCGTCTCCTCCACAAAACCTGTTTTTAAAATGGTTACAGCTGGAAGTTTTTTGTTCCACTGACTGCTCTTAAAGTAAACAAATACACAATAATAACCCTACAATAAAACATGCTGGCTGGGGAATCCTGGGAAGAAGTGGTCCACAGGTCTCAAAGTTGCCAAGCATTAAGAAAAGCACTAAGGTACAATCAAAATGAGGAAGCAGCATAAAAATGGAACGTGGCTTCACCAATTTGCTAATTATAACATTTCTTTTCTTGTGGACTGCTAGTGGAAAGGTTCTCCAACCTGGAGGGGGGGGAGGGACGGGGGAGGGGGATACAAAAGCAAAGACTTGAACAGGCAGAGTGCAAGCACAATCAAATTTCCTTCTAGCTTCTGTTCTTCCTTTTGCATTGCAAAACTGCCATGGGAAGTTTTATGACAAAGTTTGGAATTGAATAAAAGTGTGTGGGGGTGGTGGGGATGTTATTTCTTGCCCAACCCTATCCATTTAAATCATTATTTGTGAGGGAGTCACACAAATTCATTTACCATTTTAGGAGGTTGTGGTATGGAAAAGTTTGTGAAATGGTGCTTTGTAGTATTTTTTAAGACAGACTACGATATATTTCATTCTTGGGTACACTGCAGATATTTTCTTCTGCAAGGAAGGTTGAACACCACATCTCAGCTGAAAGCACCCCACCCCAAATCCCCTCTGCATGGCCAGCCCACTTTCAAAGCTCCCCTCTGTCCATCTGGCATCTGTTCAGTTTTATCTTGCTCAGGAATGTAGGCAGTACTTAACAAGAAGGCTGAAAGAATTGCACTAGCAGACAAGAGGCCTGTCTTACCTTCGAAGGAACTTGCTTGGAGGGGCTCTTGGCACGTGAAGCGGTGTGGCCTCCTCCAGTACAATATTCCCAGGTAAAAGGAAGAACTATTTTAGTGTGCACCCCCACCCCCGTTGCCTCTAGGTGAAATCTTTACCTTGCGGGAGAGGGTGATTCTCTAGCTACATTTGGGTGCATTTCCATTTACTTTTCTAAAAGATCTGAAAAGAGGCAAGAGGATTTTTTAAATCCCTCTTTTGTTTTAGGAGTAAGAAATGATCAGAGTTCACAGACTAGTCCTTTTTTTAAAAGCAGATGTTTTGTTTCAGAGAAGGCCACGGTTATGAGGGAGCGGTTGCCAGGGCAAAATTCCTAAGCTTCCTAACTGCCATGTTTCATGTCTCTCTTTAATGTTATGATTTTTACAAGGGGGCTGTGTTGACAGTGGGTTTAGTAATATCCAGGAAGTTTCTCTGATAATAGTGAAGTTGTGATGCTTGCATAAAAAGTGGAATATAACAGAAACTGTTGGAAAAACAATGAAAATAAATTAAACTTTCCACTGTTCTTTGTTTAGGTTTTTTTTTTTTAACAATTGTAAGTCACCGAAAATGTCTGGAAGCAGTATATGCATTCATATTATGTTGGATTGCATTTCTGCCCACCTATTGAGCCCTTCCCAAAGACAGTAGCAGTAATAAAGTTGGAAGGGACCTTGGAGGTCATCTAGTCCAACCCCCTTGCTCATGCAAGAGACCTCTGCTAGGGATTCAAACCGCCGAACTGCCAACCTTTCTGATCGACAAGCTCACTGTCTTAGCCACTGAGTCACCTAGTCAGACATGGGATAGGTGGATACTGTTCAATAATATTAAATATTTCATCACAGGATATAAGCTGTTCCAAATTAACCTGCCTTTTGCAATTGACTGATGGTGGTTTTGTCAATTCTGATGATGTTCAAGTGGTGCTCCAGATGCTTTGGAATTGCATCCTAGGCGCTTATTAATGTTGGTATCACTTTTGCATTCTTTTACCACAGTAGTTCTACCTCCATTTGCAGTTATTTTATTTCTATTACAATATACTGTATCCTAGTAGTTTGTAATTTTCTCCAGTTTTTATTTATTTATTTAAAATACATATATATATATATATGTCCGCCCACAGTGATTCATAGCTGCTTAACGCAACTAAAAACCCACCCCAACTACCCCACAGGGGCAGTAGATGGCTTTGTTTTAGCTTAAGGTCCCCAAGCCCACTGCCAGTCCTTATTTTCAAGGCATTCCAGAAAAGTAACAAGATGGGAGCCAATCTTATCTCTGGTGGAGTGATATTCCATTGACAGGAAGCCATCAATTTCTCTTGGTCCCACTGTGTGTAATGGATGGGACCCACAATTTTCTTTCTATTCCACCGTTTCCAGGTATTGCATTGTCTATTATTATGTACATGTGATCTACAGTTAGATTTGCAGTTTAAGATTAATGGAAACTTAATAATTCAGATCTTAACCAAGAACCTAGGAATTATTGAGATAGCATCTAAGAATATAGGCAGTTCCACGCAGGGTGGCTCTTGTAAAATTAGGGTGTTCAGTAATGAAATACTGAAAAAGTCAGTATTTACAGATATCAAGATAGTCCTTTAGGTAGAATACAATAATTTTTTTTAGAATAGATTTTTTTTATTGGCCAAGTGTGATTGGACGCACAAGGAATTTGTCTTAGTGCATATGCTCTCAGTGTACATAAAAGAAAAGATACCTTCATCAAGAATTCTAAGGTTCAATACTTAATGATAGTCATAGGGTACAAATAAGCAATCAGGAAACAATATCAATATAAATCATAAGGATACAAGCAACAAAGTTACAGTCATACGGTCATAAGTGGAAAGAGATGGGTGATGGGAACAAAGGGAATATTAATAGCAGTGCAGACTTAATAAATAGTTTGACAGTGTTGAGGAAATTATTTGTTTAGCAGAGTGATGGCGTTCGGGGGAAAATTGTTTTTGTGTCTAGTTGTTCTGGTGTGCAATGCTGTATAGTGTTGTTTTGAGGATAGAAGTTGAAACAGTTTATGTCCAGGATGTGAGGGTATCACTCAGGGTTCCAATCACAATTGGATTTCTTTTCCATAAGCACCTAACTTCAATCTGCAAGTCCTGGTATTTCTTAATTTTATCCAATTGCTTCTTTTCAATTCTAGCATCACCAGGAATAAAAACATCAGTGAAGCAGACTTTTTTTTTCTTTTCAATAATTATTGACAAGAATAATTTTCAATTATTCTTTCAATTATTCACAGGCATGTTACAAATAAGGTGCCTATCTTTTGGATCTTAAAATCCCGTAAGATCTTAACCCATTCATTTTTCCAAAACCTTCTCAACTTAATGGTCTTACTGCAATAGACTCCTCAACTTTTCAAATGTGGATCAAATAAAGATTAAGATGCCTTAAAAGTTAATCCAAGTTTTGCAAGAGAGCGGGGGAGCTACATTTTTATATTAGACCACAAACACAGGAAATTATGGCTAAGTAGCATTTCCAATGAGAAACTATCCCATTATATCCACTATAAGAACTAATTGATTAGAATAATGAGATCTGCTTTGTTGTTTAATAATGCAAGATTTATATAAGCACTATAATTTAAATTCAGAATAATCTTAATTTTGAGCGTTCTTCCAAACATATATCCTATCACTGGACATCACACGCCTCTACTTTGCATGGTAACTGCAAACTGTGCCAACCTCCTGCTACATAGTGAATATGTGTGCCATCCTTTTTTCCCATGAAAAGCCAATTGAGGCAGTATCTAGTGTCTGCCAGGCCAAAAGTGTTTCCAAGGAAGTTATCTTTCTCTTCCATGTGTTCTTGCCCTGTTTGCTGTGGGTTGGGATGAGGGGGTAAAGGTCATGCATGACTAATGTTATTTGCTCAGTTGCTTTCTTCACTCTAAAGTTTCGGTAATGGTGGCAGATCCTATATTCCTACAGAGCCCAGGTAAGAATTTTTTATTTTTTAAAGCCTGTAGTTTCCAAAGTTAAATTTGTTAGGCTTCCTATAGCAAAACCTCATTTCTGAACTTTTGTACTGTTTGCACAGTATAACCAAGCGAAACACAGCAATCTCTCACCTGATTGCTTTAGCAACTTAGAACTGAAGGTGCTTCAATTAAGGGTTATTATTTGGGTTTACTTAATAAAATACAGCCAGACTTTAACTGATAATTTGCAAATTTGCCAATTTTTAAAATCCCCAAGGAATTGAGATACAGGTTTCACTTGTTAGCACTATTACTTAACCTTTAAAAACCTTTAAAAAGTATGTCTGAAAGGAAAGCAATTTTCATTCAAGTGTAATGTTTCTCATTCAGATACAGAGGTTTTTTTTAGTTATATATGATTTCTAGTTATTCAAGATACTATTTAAATTTAACAACAGTGGTAATAATAACTAATTAGGCAAAAATTACTTCCTTTGCTCTTAAGCTTTCAGTGGCAACTTGTTTTTTACGGTTAATTAGTGTTATGTAACCAATAATAAGACAAGGTTATTTTAAGTATAGTTATATTTACAAACATTAATGGCCTGGTATAGATATAATGCTGAATTATGAATTATGATATATAAACTAAAATGACTGGCTTTATACATCATGCTTTACCATAGTTGCTGTCAAGCACGGGGGAAATCAGAATAGAAGAATAGAATAGAATATCATTTTTTTATTGGCCAAGTGTGATTGGACACACAAGGAATTTGTCTTGGTGCATATGCTCTCAGTGTACATAAAAGAAAAGATACCTTCATCAAGGTACAACATTTACAACACGAATGATGGTCAATATATCAATATAAATCATAAGGATTACCAGCAACAAAGTTACAGTCATACAGTCATAAGTGGAAAGAGATTGGTGATGGGAACTATGAGACGATTAATAGTAGTGCAGATTCAGTACATAGTTTGACAATGTTGATGGAATTATTTGTTTAGCAGAGTGATGGTCTTTGGGAAAAAACTGTTCTTGTGCCTAGTTGTTCTGGTGTACAGTGCTCTATAGCGTCGTTTTGAGGGTAGGAGTTGAAACATTTTATGTCCAGGATGTGAGGAATCTGTAAATATTTTCACGGCCCTCTTCTTGATTCGTGCAGTATACAGGTCCTCAATGGAAGGCAGGTTGGTAGCAATTATTTTTTCTGCAGTTCTAATTATCCTCTGAAGTCTGTTTCTGTCTTGTTGGGTTGCAGAACCAAACCAGACAGTTATAGAGATGCAAATGACAGAAGATTAAGGCAATACAACTGAGTATAAAACTTTATTGCACGCTTAAGCTCTGTACAAGAATCTGAGCTACTAACAGAGCAAATTGGCAGTAGATAAGAGTTAAAGGAATTCAAGCTGGGCTGGACTTAGATCTCCTATGGGCACGCAGGGACTCATAACTGATGAGGCATTTGACACACACCCCTCTCGGGCTCAGCCTGCTCATCCCCTACATCACTCCATATTGGCCCCTCTCCTCTTCCATGAGTTCTTCTATGCTGCTTTTACCTTCCATCATTCAAAGTCTTAGTTCTCATAGGAAGTCTCGAAGGAATCCTCCTCCCACTCCTCTCCAGGATCAGGTGGTGGTTGCTGTTAACACACAAATATCTTTAGAGGATCCTTCTCTGCCCCTTCTCAGGAGTTGAAGATATGGAAGGTGCATCATAGGTGAGTCTCCCTCTTCCCCCCAGAGGGAATGCAGAGGGACTAGTTAATCTCTTCCTCAACAAGTTCCTCTGGTGAAATTGGCAGAGTGCTGATAACTTGTTTGGCCACGGCTTGTCAGTGCTGAAGTGCTGGTGGAACTAACCAACTAAATCGGGGGCATCAACATACCGTTCATTTTCCTAGGAGTGATCTGCAACCATGTAGCCTTTCCAATGAATCAAGTCCTGGATGCCTTTGCTTCTTTTTCTAAAGTCTAAGATTTCTTCCACCTCGTATTCTGGTTCTCCCTCTTTTATGACTGGCATTGGAGCGTAGGGCTGGGATCGTACTGGGCTTGGGGAGGCATCTTCAAAAAGTAATGCTTGGTGAAATATTGGCCTTCTCATTTGTGGCAAGGAGGTGAACTGAGGAGAGGTTGATCTTGACATTTAGTAGCTGGAAAAGTGCTTTCCAAAATCTAGATAGGAATTGCACACACCTCTGTCTGACACAAGTGCTAAGATAAAGAAAGATATGGTCTAGGAAAAGTTGGGCTATGCCTTTATGCTTGTGAGTAAGTCCTGGTGCAGTTGGGTAACTTCCAATCTTTCAATGGTTGGTGGTGATTGATGCATCTGGAAATTGGAAGATTGTAGTATTGTTTTTGGTTATGTGATCTTTTGAACAGAATATACTAGTTTGTGAGAGAATGGATTTGGCATTAAGTTATTGGAGTCTGGGATGCATTTAATGTAGATATCAAAACTTTAGAAGAATTGACTCCATCTGACTTGTCTGGGGGAAAGTGGCTTGGTTTGTTGCAGTAGGTCCTGTGGTCCTCTATAGGAAAACATGCACATTCTAGGAAGGGTTTCCAGTGTTGGAATGCTGATTTAACAGCAAGGAGTTCTTTATTAAAGATGTCATAATTGCATTGTGGGGCAGACAGGGCTCTGGAAAAGAAGGCAAGAGGTATGCAAAGAGCTGCTTTAACTTTTCCAAGGCTGATTGGTGTGTAGAGACCCACGCAAATTTAATTCCCTTCTTCGTCAGTTGGGTCAGTGGCTTTATGAGCTAAGTCTGGTATAAATTTCCTGTAGAAATTAGCAAAGCCCAGGAAGCATTGGACATCTCTTGCTGTGTGAGGGGCTTGCCAGTCTACTATAGCTTGGACTTTTGGGGAGTCCCGCCTCTTGTGGAAATACGTTAGCCCAAGAAGTCTGGTTGTTGTAAATCAAAGGCACATTTTTCTGGCTTGGCAAAGAGGTGGTTATCTCTTAGTCTACTGAGGACTGGGTGCACATGGTCCGTATGCTGAGCCTCATTCTGACAGTAAATTAAAATGTCATCCAGGAGACTTGTGAGCCGGCCTGCAGAGGAGACGGCCTGGAGCTGTCAGGGTGGGATGTCGCCACTTCCCTCCACAGCTGCTGCCAACAGACAAGTCCGGGAGGTGAGCATGGCTGTTGGGGCTTATCACAATGCTCTCAGATTCTTAAATCACTGTGAAGAAGGTAGTCTTTGGAGACTGAGCTACCCTAAGTGCCGAAGAACCAGGAAAGAAGGGTGTCGTGTCCCACTCCTCCGCTGACGGCCGGGTCAGGGAAATCCGAATCAGGCTTGCCTCTGCAGCTCTGCCCAAAGTCCTAGCAAAGTCCTCAGAGCAGGCAGGAGACCAGTAAGTGACTTCAGCAAGATAAGTTCGACTTTTGCCTGACTCAGAGACTGCCAGAAAGCAGATCCTTTATATAGGCCATGGGGTGTGGCTCCATGACTCAGCACTCATTAAGACCTGCCCCTCCCTTCCTTCTGTTGCCTCCGCCTATCCAATCTTCTGATGCGAGGGTCACTCCAATCAGCAGTTGGTAATAAACCCTCCTCAGGCTCACATGCTGTGGAGGAGGGGGAGGGGTCTAGCTGCTCCGTTTGCCTGGGCATGGATCAGGGCTGGGGCCGGGAGATGCTCCTTCTTCTGCAGTTTGTCTGGGCATGGAGCCAGGACTGGGGCCGGGAGGCATACATTCCTCCGTGTTCGGGAGCAGATAAGAAGGCCCCGGCTGCTCTGAGAGCGGGCAAGACACAACAAAGGGCTTGGTGCCAATACAAAAAAGACGACCAGAGTTAGTGGAAGGGAAACTTCCCGTCTTTGTATTTCTTACCAGACTCATATTTTATGCCAATGACCAGGCGACTGCACAAAAAGTTGTTGACTCTCTACAGTCAACATGAGTTTGTCTTAAAATTCAAAGTTCTACGTACAACTCTAAATAAATAAGTTGTGGTGGATGCTGCCCGAGATGTCCGATCTTGCCATTATGGAGTGATCAGTAAGTTTCAACTCCAGGTCTCTGAGCAAAGCCAGACGAAAGCCCTAGAAGGGAAGGAAGTGATAGCTTCTCTGCTCCCCACTGCAAAAGAGCAGCAGCAAAAGGAAGAAGAGAAGAGGGTGAAGGAGCATCTGGCCAAAAGTGTATTTCTGGATCAGACTCTGTGTCAGCGGAAGATAGAATGTCCTCATTGGGACTAGTTTACTCATCTTTGTAGGAATCCTGTGCATTGCTTGCTGCTCTTAGGCTTCCCACATTGGGAGAATTGGATTTTCTGAGTGTGAATCAGACATTAGTAGGTTCTTACGTATTAGGTCTCATCACATTGGTTATTCTTAGAATAACCAATTCTAAGTGATATTTTAATGGGATGTGGAAAGTCTTTTTTAAAGAAGGTGTTACAAATTCACATCATGAATGTGAATTGCCTTTAATTGCCTTTGGGCTCATTAAGATGCTATGGAAAACCTATTCAGTGATTTACATCTGGTGATTTTTTTAAAAAGCAGTGTTTTAACTATGTTTAACTAAAAGATTCAAGCCTTTGGCCCCAATTCTTTTATGGAACAGCTTTAAAATGCTCAGCGATTATACCTGTGAAATGAATTTGGAGCGACTTTTATATTTGCATCTACTGTGTGGAATTCTTAATGAAAGAAATGTTCTGTTGCTTTTAAAAAACTTACCCTACCCATCTGTGTTTGATCATCATGAACCCCAGCAGACACAACCCCTGCAATGTCAATTCTACTTCTCTCCTGTCTTGTGTTGCCATTAGTGCTAAGTGACTTTGTGTAGTTCTGTCAGTTCTCAAGATGGTAGAACAGTATTCGGAACAGATTACCTGACAGTGAACATTTTATAAAAAACAGCAGTGGCAGGAGGCGTTGTGTTTACATAGCGATCTAGTTTGCATTGCTTCACCAATGCAAAAAACGTGACCAAGCTAGCCATTGCAGTCCAGTTTCATGGCCTCCATTCCTTCCCATTCAGGCTTACCCAGCTAATTATCAGCCAAGGTGTTCTTAACTCATCTCCAGAGTGGGATGCAGGCTAATATTCCCTTAACTGGTGCCATCGACCTGATTATGCATCAAAATTTAAGACAGTGCTTCTGCCCTCCTTGCCTGCAAGATGTGCTGGTCTCTTTGCAAAAAAACAGAAACTGACTTTGAGAATGAATGCTTCTTGAATTATCTGTCTCTGAGAATTAGTGATTGTCCACTTGGAGCCTTTCCTAAGGAAACACTTGTTTTCTTTCTTGGACCTGGTGGTTCTGTTTTTAATCCCCTCTTTCCTCATTCACCCTCATTTTTCTAATGCACTTTGACTAGATATTATCCAAATATAAGACCACAAATTTATCTATTAAATCTTGAAAAACGGTTCTAGAAAATCTAGAAAATACAGCCAGAACATTGCACAGACCAAAAGACAGCACATTATATTCAAATTTGCTGTATCTGGTGTCAAAGGCAAATTAAGTATTTATGCCTTATTTTACTCGAATAAGGTTGTAAGCATTGAGGAAATCTAGTCTTGTAAAAACACTTGCTTTCAGTAGTCTATCTAATAGGTCTGGAATTAATGGCAGTGTATAATGGTTTCTTACTATGACTGCATTTAAAGCCTTATATAATCATGGACCACTCTGAGTTGGGAGGGGGATGTTATCACTGTTATTAGCCTCACTGGGGTCTTGCTTCTTATAGAAGATAGAAGCTGAAGCAGGCGACTGGAAGGGTTGTATGAATCCCTTTTGCAAATTACAGTCCAAATGTTGTTTTAAAGTTTCTAAGTAGATATTTGGAATTGTCTCTTGGTGAGAATTTTGGCACCAGGGACCAGATTTACGGTGCAATCACAGTCTCTGTGTGGAGAGAGGGTCGAGGCTTCCTCCTCCTCAAACCCTCAGCAAAGTCGGCATATATACTTGTCAAATTGAAAAACTCTCTGTGAACCATTGGAGGAGGGCTGGTGGGAGCTTTCAAGGGCTGATCACAGTGAGAAATGCATTCAGGATTTTCAAAGACAATAAATTGCTTTTTCCATTTAATATTGGGGTTGTGGTACTGTAACCAAATGGTTCACAGTGGAAGATAGATGTGTTCCGCTACAAAAAGAGTTAGCTCTTCAGAATGCTGATTTACAGGTAATCCTTGACTTTCAACCACAATGGAGCCCAAACTTTATGTTGTTAAGTAAGAAATTTGTTAAGTGAGTTTTGCCCCATTTTGCAACTTTTCTCACCACATTTGTTAAGTGAATCATTGGAATTCTTAAATTAGTAACATGGTTGTTAAGTGAATCTAGTTTCCCCGTTGGCTTTGCTTGTCAGAAGGTTGCAAAAGGGGATCACATCGCTCCAGGACACTGCAACCGTCATAAATGTGAACCACTTGTCAAGCATCTGAATGTAAATCACGTGACCATGGGGATGCTGCAATGGTCATAAGAGTGAAAAATGGTCTCATCACTTTTTCAGTGCCATTGTAACTTCAAACAGTCACTAAAGGAATTGTTGTAAGTCAAGGAGTACCTGTATTGTTAACTTCAAAGGCACTGTGGCATGAGTAATTGGGCCAGCTTTTAAAATTCGGCCATCAGTAGTTATCACTGTCAATGGAGACTTCAGAGAAACTATAGGTACGTTAGATTTCAGTACTACAGTTAGGCTTATGAAGTCAGAGATTGACCCAGATTCTATTAAAACAAGGATCGTGGTTTCCTGGCCACTGGAAAGTATCAGGGTGGAATCAAATTTTATTAACATACCTGAGCATGGCGGTAATTGAGCTCCATGCAGTGCTTGGGTGGCCCCCTCTGTGAGCTCTGGGAGGATGGGGGGCATTTTTCATTTCCCTGGCCTTTAGGCTTATTGTCCAGGCAGTGAGTAGTGGAGACATTGCCAGGCTATCTGTTGCCTCTCCTAGGAGGTTTAGTAGGGCAATTCTTGACTATGTAGCCAGGCTTTCCTCAATAAAAACACAGAGCGAGCTCTCTGTACCTTTGCTATTCTTCTGCTCCTGATGTTTGTCTGACTGCTCCAATTTGCATCAATTTTTCAGTGTCCAAATCCAAGGGGGCAGGGAGGCTAGGGGTAGAGAGACAGGGGAAGTCAGTTTTGGAAGTGGTTGGCTGTGGCTGTCAAAAAATACTTTTAAGTTCTGCAAGTCAAGACGCAGCTGTTATAGCAGCTAGGCAGAGATCTTGTAGATCCTGGGGATTACCTTGTGTCCATTGTGTGATTGTGGCCTGGTTGAGTTCCTTCTCAAATTATGTTCTTCGGGCTGACTCATTTCAATCCAGATCTGCTGCAAGGAGCTTGAAACCTTCCTTGTATGCTCTCACAAAATTGTTATCTTGGTAGACTTGAAAGATGTACTGTTTGACAGTTTCTATCTGAATATGGTCTCCAAAATGCTTCCTAAATCTAGTGAGGAAATTTGGATAACTATCCAGCATGGGATTGTTGGTTTCTATGAGTGGAAGCTCCCATTGGGTAGTTGATTAAAAGTATGATAGTCAAGAAGACTCTTGATTTGCCTATTGGAAACTCCCCAGGTTGGGTGCTGATGAACACATCTCACTGTGCTAGGAATGTTTTCATCTTATCAGACCACCAGTGAATCCCAAGCCGGGAGACTTGGGAATGGGCGCAACACAAACTGGCAGTTGTGCCTGGGTGGGTGGAGCAAGTGGTTGTGGTTCCAGAGGAATGCCTTGTTGAGTCAAGATCCGCATTTGCTGCATCGTCTGTTGAAAATTGGCTGCAAAATTTCTGATTTCATCTTCAGTGTCATCTTGGCAACTGTTGATAAAGTGGAGGTCCAGCTCATCTCCTATTGCTGCAGCTCTGGGAACTGAGGTTATAGAAGTTATTCCGGAGCCCGAGAAAATTTTGGTATAGGAAGTAGCTCAGATTAATGTCAAGCACCAGGGGAAATCAGGAGATTGGTGCAATTCAAGTAAGTATAAAAAATTACTGCAAACTTAAACTCTTTACAAGAATCTGAGCTATTAACAGTTAAAGCAAATTGGTGGTGGATAAGAGTCAAAGGAATTCAAAGTGGGCTGGATTAGATCTTTTGTGGCAATGACTGATGATACATTGCCTCAGGCTCAGTCTGATAATCACCTACAGTTGCTTAGTACTATATGCAAATCAGTATCTGAAGTATCATTATTATTCAATTATTAAAGTATTTCAGAGCTTGGCAATCCTTTATTACCCATAAAACATGCAGTAAAAGAAGATTCTTCAGCCTTTCCTTGAAGGACTAAGTCATTCCATACACCTTTGAAATACTGTTCTATTTTCACCTGCTAGAAGTGTTTAAATATATAATCTTCCCAGAACTGCCTAATTTGTAAAGTGCAAACCATGGCAAAAGGGATAGTCTGCTTTGAAATTTGAAAGAATTGGAGGTAGTTTGGAAAAACTCATCCTCATAAATTAATTTAACGCTCACCAATTTCCACTTTTGGCATCTCCAGTTGACTGATGTTGTATTTATATCCCAGAACATTAAAAGGAGAATCTCTTGGCTGGGTTGTTACTTCCAAGCTGAACCAGTAATGGTAAAAGACTAACAGATATTTGTTGGCATACTGTTGGTTCTGGGGAAGGTGACAGCTTTCATATCTACTGAAAAGGCATGTGGAAAAAGGGATTTAGGATAGAGACTCTTGGACAGACACATATACATCATTCATTTCATTGAAACCTTTCTTCAGTCGAGTCTACCATGATATTGGATTTTGTTCAAAGGATGTCCCAAAGGTGCTTTTTCAAGAGGCAACTGGATTTTCTTTGAAGACATTTCGTTTCTCATCCAGCTTTGACTGGATGGTGGGGAATGGAAGGATTTATACCGGTGGTGGGTTGCTACGGGTTCGCCCGGATTGGGCGAACCGGTAGCAGCAGCGGCAGGAGGCTCCACCCACCCACCCACATGCTTCTTCACATGTGCACATACTTATAACAGTGAGTGGGTGGAATTCCTGTGTAGGACTTTGGTTTCTATCTTTTCCATGTCGAGATTGGCCACAATGGGGGACACAGGTGAACCCATGGTATGTTTTTATCTGTAGAAATCTTCATTGTATTTATTATATATTTATTTATTATTATAAATGATTAGCTGTCTGCAAGGTGTATAAATCCTTCCATTCCCCACTATCCAGTCGGAGCTGGAGAAACTTCTTGGATGAGAAGCGAAACATCTTCAAAGAAAAACCAGAAAATCCAGATGCCTCTTGAAAAAGCACCTTTGGGACAACCATGACCTGGATGACTGAGGAATTCCAAAGACATTGCTCAAAGGATAGAACAGTTACGAGAAAGTTAATAGAGTTTGAAGGGACCTTGAAGGTCTTCTAGTCCAATCCCCTGCTCATGCAGAAGTCCCTATATACCATTTCAGACAAATGTTTGCCAGATTTCTTTTTAAAAGCCTCCAGTGATGGAGTACCCACAACTTTTGAAGGCAAGCCATTCCCTGGTTTATTGTTTTCACTGTCAGGAAATTTCTCCTCGGTTTTAGGCTCTTCTTTCCTTAATTAGCTTCCATTCATTGCTTCTTTTTCTGGTGCTTTGGAAAATTGGTTGACCCCTTCCTCTTTGTGGTAGCCCCTCAAATATTGGAACACTGCTATCATGTCACCCCTACTCCTTCTTTTCACTAGACTACATATACATATCTTCCTAAACAAGAGAGTGCCGACTCTTAAAGCATGTTTTGTTCCAGAGTTTAATGTTGACTAAATTCACATTCAGTCTACCAGTTAATAACAAAAATAAAGCAATCCATTGAAATTTATAATAATCTTTATTGCAATCTCTCCTTCCAGGTGGATGAGATGGCAGGGTCTCTTCTCCTGCAACCATTCTTCATGTGTTTTAGCTTCTAGCTCTCTAATCAGTGGTAGTTGCTGGGTTGGACTTTTTTAATAATATTTTTCAGTTTCCCAAGCTTTTTGAGTTGTTTTCCCTTTTAAGATTTTCATCCATGGTATCCTTCTCAAGTTCTCTCTACATTTCTTGACATCAGCCCTTTTAAAATCTAAGCCTAAGACATTGGTTTGATTATGTTCTATTGCTTGTGTCTGTATTATATTGAATCCTAATGTGGTCTGGTCACCTCCCCCAAAATTCCTGCAGTTCAACCCCCTCTATAATTTATTCTGTGTTAGTAAGAATTAGGCCCAGTATAGCCATCCCTCTAGTTCCCTCCTCTACCTTTTATTTATTTATTTTTATTTATTTATTTATTTTGTCACACAGCATATATAAGCATAAGCATGAAATAACTATACAATATATAAGCATATATATGAGTATGAGTATGTAATAACTATATTAATTGGATATAACGAAAAGAAACAATAGGACAGGAATGGTAGGCACTCTTGTGCTCTTATGCACGCCCCTTACAGACCTCTTAGGAATGGGGTGAGGTCAATAGTTGACAGCTTTCGGTTGAAGCTTTGGGGATTTTGGGAAGAGACCACAGAGTCAGGTAGTGTATTCCAAGCATTAACAACTTTGTTACTGAAGTCATATTTTCTGCAATCAAGATTGGAGCGGATAACATTAAGCTTAAATCTATTGTGTGCTCGTGTATTGTTGCAATTGAAGCTGAAGTAGTCTTTGACAGGAAAGATATTGTAGTAGATGATTCTATGAGTTAAACTCAAGTCATGCCGAAGACGGCGTAGTTCTAAATTTTCTAAACCCAGGATTTCAAGTCTGGTGGCATACGGTGTTTTGTTGTATTCAGAGGAGTGGAGAACTCTTCTTATAAAATATTTCTGGACACATTCAATTGTACTGATGTCAGAAATGTGGTTCCAGACAGTCGAGCTGTATTCAAGAATTGGTCTAGCAAATGTTTTATATGCTCTGGTTAGTAATGTAGTGTTTTTGGAAAAGAAGCTACGCCAAGATTAGGTTTACAACTCTTAAAGCTTTTTTTGCGATGTAGTTGCAGTGGGCTTTGGCACTTAGATCATTTGATATGAAAACTCCAAGGTCTTTAACAGGGTGGGGGTCATCTGTAAGGTAATGTCCATCAAGCTTGTACTTAGTGTTTAGGTTCTTTTTTCCAATCCTTTATAAGGTAGGTAAAATGAGGACCCAGATTGTTGGGGGGGCAATAAGTTGACTTTGTAAAAATATACAAATAGAATGAGACTATTGCCTTATACACTGTAAGCCGCCCTGAGTCTTCGGAGAAGGGCGGGATATAAATGTAAACCAAAAAAAAATATGTAAGACTGAACATTTGCTGGTAGAGATTTGGAGTTGCCAAGTTTTAGACCATTCAGAGACAAAGTCAAGGTCTTTTTGAAGGGTAGCTGTATTGTTGGTGGTGTTAAATAGTTTGACATCATCAGCAAAGAGAACTCAATTACTTGTAATTTGGTCACAGAGATAATTAATGTATAATATGAAGAGTGTTGGTCCAAGAACGTTGCATTGGGGAACGCCACTGTTGACAGGAACAGGATTTAATATATAGCATTGCCAATTTTGACCACTTGTTGTCTGTTTGACAGGAAAGTTGTTACCCAATTGTGGAGGGGTCCTGAGATGCTGTAGGATTTTAGTTTTTGGAGAAGTTTATCATGTACTATTGAGTCAAAAGCTTTACAGAAATCTATGTAGATTGCATCTATTGCTTTGCCCTGATCAAGATTTGTAGTCCATATGTTTTTGCAGTGAAGAAGTTGTAAATTACATGATAATTTTTTTCTGAAACCAAATTGTTTATTAGAGAGTAGGTTGTTTGTTTCTAGGTGGAGGCTAATGGATTGGTTGATGATAGATTCCATTACTTTGCAGGTGACACATAGAGAGAGATTGGTTTGTAATTTTCAACTAGGCTGGGGTCGCCTTTTTTGAAGACAGGGATGACCGTGGCTAGTGACCAAAGTTTGGGAAGGGAACTGGTCGTGAAAGCTTTTTTAAAGATTATATGACAAAGTTGTCACCTGGGTTGGTTAGAAACATGATTGATCTCCCACTTGATGCAGAGTTTGTCTACCACTTGATATCAAAGTAGCTAATGTCCTCCATTACTACTGTACTGTACTTTCCCACATACATTTGTTAACTCATTAGCAAAAAGTTCATATATTCCTTCTGTTTGTTTGGGTGGCCTGTAGTATATGACAGTCATCCTTTTTTCCTTTTATATGACCTTATGCATTCTAGGACAGGGGTCTCCAACCTTGGTCCCTTTAAGACTTGTGAACTTCAACTCCCAGAGTCCTTCAGCCAGCAAAGCATTATGCATTTCTGTGGAGATTACATATAATGCAATTTCGCCTCCTCTTTTGTTCGTTTTCTTTTGAACAGTTTATATCCGTCCATCAGTAATTTCCAGTCATGAATTTTATCCCGCCAAGTTATCCCACTGGTTTGGGGAAAATTGGTTTGTTCCCCATGTAGCTACTCATAAGCTGCTTCTTAACAATTCCAACACTTTAAAGCCAACATGAGTTCATATTTACTTCTACTAACTTTCAAATGGTGAGAAAAGAACACTAAGTGCTCATCTGCAGCTTTCTAATAGATCTGTTTTGACGAAAATAATTATTTAAAAATGTTAGAATTTTTAAACCTGTCTGACTAACTGACTGACTGACTGACATAGGGGTAGGGTATTGAAATTCAGAATCAAGAGGTGAGTTAAAACAAGGAAAACAATCCGATAGGGGGAAAAATCAATTTCAGAAAAACTAGCAAAGAGCCAAGGATGGGAAAAGACTCAGCTTTCAAACACAAGTGATACAGTGGGAAACTGCAAGGCTTTGGAACAGTTTCTAAATTGACATAATGAGGTTGGGCAGAAGTGCCCTAAAGCAATGGAAACAGTAATATAGAAAGAAAACATTAGATTGCAATCTGCCAAATAATTATTTAATTAAAAAGACATTTTGACTGCAAAACATGACGGATCAGATGAGCCATGATTTCATTTTGCTAAGCACATACTTAAGCAAGATTGCATACTACATTGATTGAAGTATTATATTGTTGAAAAAAATCTGGCACAGTTATATAGTACTTCAATTAATCATAAAGATAGTCAAAAAAAAGGGAGCAGATCATTTGACAGATGAGATCAATCCTGATTGCTCTTTAGAAGGCCAGATCCTGAAGATGAAACTCAAATATTTTGGCCACCTAATGAGAAAGAAGGACTCACTGGAGAAGAGCCTAATGCTGGGAAAGATTGAGGGCAAAAGAAGAAAGGGACAACAGAGAATGAGGTGCCTGGATCAGGTCACTGAAGGAGTAGACATGAGCTTATATGGACTACAGGGGATGGTAGAGGACAGGAAGGCTTGGAGAAATGTTGTCCATGGGGTCACAATGGGTCGGACGCAATTTCGCAACTAACAACAAAAGCAAGAACAAGTAAGGATGGGCACAATATAGATGTATGGATATATGAGTAGATCACCCAACATTTCAACATGTTAGCAAAGATTTAAGGATTTAAGTCCCTACTGTTCTAATAGCAACCTTATAATACTTGAGAAAAAAGTTAGTGTGACCCATATTATTGTTTGGAAAGACTGTGAACTCTGTTCAATACTTATTCAAATTGCTTGACACAGAACTCTTCTGTATTTTTATCTTGAGTCTCAGATATTATTTAAAGAAGACTCTGAAAGCCAAAAGTTTCATTATTCCTGGTATATTTAACCAGCAAGACTTCCATTTTATTCAGTTTTAATTCAGGTAGAAGTGTTTCTGAAGACATCTTGCTGTTGAATTGTCCATTCATCCCCTGAGGTTACCACAAGCATCAATGGAGACTGTTGTGATTGTAGCTATTGGGGTTTTGGCAACCATCTTCCTGGCTTCTTTTGTGGCTTTGGTTGTGGTATGTAGGCAGCGTTACTGCCGACCCAAGGACTTCTTGAGTCATTATGATACCAGGTGAGATAATTTTTCAACTGTGGATTCTAGTAATTCATTCACTCACCTAGAATGTTTTGGGGCATCAATTTCCAGAATTTGAAATCAGGATCGCCAAAATTAAGGAATCAGGGCACTGCAGGCACAGCACATCTGAAGGATTCCAAAATGGGAATGTCTTAATCTATGACTTTTGTTAATAATAAATGACAGCCAATTAAGGGTTCTATGAGTAAATTTTGATCTCAAAATACTTAATTTATTGGTCAAAAATAAGCTTAATTAGGGGTGTTTTGACACACAGCCCCAACAACACCTTAGATTTCTTTTGTGCTTCCTCCTAGGCCTATTGTTGACCTAATTGGCACCATGGAGACACAGTCTGAACCCTCTGAATTGGAGATGGATGATGTGGTAATAACAAACCCACATATTGAAGCAATCCTGGCAAATGAGGACTGGATTGACGATGCTTCGTAAGTTGGGCAGCAATGCCTTCCAGGCTGCATAATCTGGAAGAGATTGTTTTTCTTCTGCTGCATGCAATTTGGGACAAAATGGGACCAGAGAATAAAGCCCAAAAATCTCTTCAAATTCCTCTCTTTAAATGCTTAGTACAGAAGTACTACATTGAAAAGGCTTGATAGTCAAGTATTGGACAAATACAGCTGATCCAAACATATTTTTTTCCCACCCATTTTTAAACCAATGTTGGTGGGGAGAAAAAAACTGCATAGGATAAATAGTTAACTTTTGAAAATATCCTTGTTATCCAATAATATTTGTTTTTAGCTGAATGAAACTTTCTTTTTATTATGACCACCATTAACCTTAAACACCCATTTTGCCTCCATATTAGAACTAGACCCTTGGTATTTGCCACATAGGTTGATTTTTGCTTCCCCTCAAAATCTACTACTGATTACTATATCCATCCTTCCATAATAACATTTTGCATCCTCTTATCTCATCTGATACCCTTTTTCCTTGTCTGAGAATGCTGACGGTTTCAGGCCCCGTACTTCCAATGCATCTTATCTTTGCAATATTAATTTAAATGGAATAACAAAGTGTATACTGGGGGAAAGACTAGAACTCTGATGGCGAACCTATGACATGCAGAGCCATATCTGTGGGCACATGAGCATTGCCCTAGCTTAACTCCAGCACACATGCGTATGCTGGTCAGCCTTCTGGGCCCATTGTAAATCGGAAAACGGGCTGTTTTAAGCCTCCGGAGGGTCTCCAGAGGTGGTGGGGAAGGTTATTTTAGCCGTCCCCAGGCTCCAAGAAAGCCTCTGGGGAAGGCGAAAAATGGGCCTACTGGGCCCATCATGCCATCGCATGCCAAAAGCTGGGGGAGCACCGGGGGCATGCGTTCGTGGGGGCAGGTGCATTGAATTATGGGTGCCGGCACCCCTGCATGCAACGCCCCCCATTCCCCCTACTTTTGGCACACGACGGCAAAAAGGTTAGCCATCACTAGATTAGAACAAACCTAATTCTAAGTTATTGGTCATTTGTGCAAGTTATTGGTATGAATTTCATTATTGTTAAAAAAAAAAATGATAAAAGATAATGTCTTTGAGCCTTAACATGTGTGTTTCAAGGTTCCGACTGATGAACTCGAATGAGTCAGCACTCCAAGACTTTCAGTTTCCTCAAAGAACTGCTTTACTTAGTACATCATTAGGGCACGGATCATCTTAAAACCAGCTCTGGCTATTTCCTGCACTTTCAGTACAATTAAAGATTAGACAGCTCCCTCTCTCCTTGTCACAGGTCACATTATGATTATCCAATTAGGTGTTCTGGCATCTTCTTGGTAAGCCTCTTTCAGTCTCTGGCCAGCACCTGTTGGGATGATCTTGGTTCCCATGAGATAGGAAGTTGTTGATATCTGGTTTAACATTGCAAAGCTCCCTTGTCCCCCCAAAGTGCGTCAAACTGAGAAACAGAGAAAATTGGCTGTGATGGGCCCAATCCGTTTCAAAGTTGATAGTCAGATCCCCCTAAAGAGCACCTGGAAATATCAAGCACACACATACATTAGCAGTGGCTGGGTCCCCCCCTGACTTTGGGGAGGACTCCCCGGTTTCTGGGGGTACTTCTCCTGAAACTTTTTTATTAAGTAGTCCACTTTCATATCCCTGGCCTTCACCTATCTAGCCTCTGCTAGTGGATACCCTTTCCACTGGACCAGGTATTGAAGTTTACCCTTCTGTAGCCTGGAATCCAGGATCCTCTTGACTTCATAGTGGGTTCCCCCCTGCACCACTATTGGAGGCGGAGCTAACCTTGCTAGCGGATTTAGTTCTTTTTTTAAATCGTATTTTATTAAGTTATAAGGTATTGTGAAAGTAAATAAGAGGACAATGAAAAGGGAGGGGGAAGGGGAAAGAAAACTGAGGAAGGATAGGGGAGTAAAAAGAAAAATAAGCATTGACTTCCAATTCTCACTGTTACAGTAGAATAAGGCATTAACAACAGATCACAGCCTTTTGCTTTTCCATAATAGTATGAACAAGTCGTTTCTATAAAGATCTATCATCTAATACAGTATTTTCCCATTGTTCAAGCATCACATTATATCCAAAATCCCTTGCCTGCTGAATCATACTATGTTTCACATGTTCATTTTCCAAATTCAATTTCAATAACATTTTATAAATCTTAGCAATAATATGTTCATCGTTATGCTAGTGGACTTAATTCTGACCCTGCCACCGGCTTGAGCAGACTGCAATGGAAAACTGGGTGCATTTTCCCTAACAAAAGCGGCAGTTTCAATTCTATTGTCACTGGGTTTATTATTTTTACTATTAAAAAAGTTCCTATGAATTTTGGACCCAGTTTCCAATGGAATAGTTTCAATTACAGATGTTTTTGTGGAGACGTAGACCTTCTCCCCAATGTGAAATGGCCTCTCGGGTGATGGTCTCTTAACTGCCTGCGCCTTCTGCGTTTCTGTTGCTTTAGCTAATGCCCGTTTTACATTTCCCCATGCACTTTGTAAGGAACCCACCCATTCCATTAGGCTCAAGGAGGAGAGGGGTTCCTGCAGCTATTCTGGCATGGGGATGAATTCCACCCCGTGGCTACGTTAGAGAGGGTGAGTCGCGTGCTACTATGCACTCTATTATTATAGGCAACTTCAGCAAATGGCAGGTGATCTGCCCAGTTAGATTGCTGATGGTTAACATAGCACCTCAGGTACTGTTCTATCATTGTGTTAGCTCATTAAACAGATCTGTTCATACTCGGATGTAAGGCAGAGCTAAGCCCTTGAGATGACCCAATTAACTTAATGAACTCCCTCCAGAACTTTGCAGTGAACTGGACTTCCCAGTCCGAGATGATCCTTTTTGGCATCCCATGCAGCTGCCAGACATGCTGCAGGAACATCTTGGCCAGTCTTTGGGTGGAAGGGAGATTTGAGCAGGTGACGAAGTGTGCTTGCTTGGAGAAAAGGTCTATCACGGTCCAGATTATTGTATTTCCCCTGCTCTCTGTGAGCTTCACTATAAAGTCCATCACTATCTCCTCCCATGGTCAAGTCAGATCAACTATCTGTTGCAGTAATCCTGGGCTCTTCCCTGGCCATTTTTTCATCGCTGCACACAGCACAGCTTTTCACATAGTTCTCTATGTCCTTTTTCATTTGTGGCCACCAAAATTGTCTCCTTGTTAAGTGCAGGGTGTTTAGGAACCTGAAGTGGCCTGATTGCTTGGCATCATGCCTTTGTTGCAAAACTTGAGCCTTAGGGTGCTGAGGACATACAACTTGCCACTCTTCCAGGCCAGCCCTTCCTTCAGTGTAAGCTTTTCCCCATGGTCCTTGTACCATGGGTCGGATTGCAACTCTTTTTTTAGTTGCTGGGTCAGTTCGTTACTGGGATCTGACTGTCTTCTCCTTGGCTACTGCCTCGTCATCACTTGTGCCACTTTCTGAGGGGAAGGAATGAAAAAGTCTACCACCTCCTCCTGACAACTTTTGTATTATGGCAGGTGGGACAGGGAGTCCGCTAGGAAATTCTTGCTCCCTTGGGATGTACTTCAGCTCGAACTCAAATTGGTTGAAGTATTGTGCTCACTGGACTTGCTTAGGTGAGAGTTTTTGGGGAGTCCGAAGCACCTCCAGGTTCTTATGATCAGTCCATATCTCAAATGGCACTTTGCCCCCCTCGAGGAATTGGTGCCATGTTAGCAGCATCCATCGGATAGCAAAGATTTCCTTCTCCCACACTGCTCAATGTCTCTCTGTTTTGGTGAGCTTTCAGGACATGTGCATGGTTGCAGCTTCCCCTCTCAATTTTTCTGTAAGAGAACTTCCCCTACCGGCATCGGCCTGGATAATGAAAGGCTTTTCAGAGTTAGTGTTTCAGGGCTGATTCCTCAGCAAACACTCCCTTTAACTTCTCAAAAACATCCTGGCACTCTATCGTCCAGGTTAGAGGCTGGCTCGGGTGCAGCTTCCCTCCCCCCTTTCCTGTCTTCAGCAGCTCAGTGATCACCAGAGGGAACTTGGCAAAAGAGGGGATAAACTGCCTGTAGAAGTTTGCAACTCAGAAAAACTGCCGCTGCTTACGGGTTCATAGGGCCTGCCACTTGAGTATGGCTTTTACCTTTTTCCGGGTCAATCTCTACCCCTTCCCTTGACACTCAGTAGCCCAGGTAGTCTAGGCAGGTTTTGTGGAATTCACACTTAGATAGCTTAGCCAATAGGTTCACCACTAGAAGCTTTTGAGCATCTGGCACACTTCGTGTGCTCTTCCATTGTTTCAATGAAGATGAGAATATCATTTAGGTACACTAAGACCCCCTTATACAGGTGTTCATGGAGTATCTCGTTAATTAGCTGTATGAACACAGTGGGGGCTCCTTGGAGATCAAACGGCATCACTTTGAATTGGAAGCTCTCCAGCGGGCAATTAAAGGCACTCTTCCACTCGTCGCCCACCTTGATTCTCACTCAGTAGTATGCCTCCCTCAGGTCTAGGTTCTTGAAAATCTTCCCTTTGGTCAAATGGCCCAAGATGTCCTTCATTAGGGGGAGCGGCACATGCATACCCCACTGATCCCCCTAAAATCCACACATAGCCTCAGCTACCTGTCCTTCTCTTTGAACGGTACGGGGGATGCTACACAGGGCTTGGCCAGCTGGATGAACCCTGGCCAGGTCCTTATTTATTTTATTTATTTATTTATTATTTTGATTTTTATACCGCCCTTCTCCCGAAGGACTCAGGGCAGTGTACAGGCAAAAATAAAACAGGCAATACAATGTACAATTTAAAATGCAAATTAAAAAACTTATTTTATAATTAGCCTAAAAAGTTTAAAATATATAATAAACTAAAACCCCATTTAAAATTATTAATAAAAAATTTAGAATCGATAAAATTTAAGCCAGCCCCGCGCGAATGAAAAGATGTGTCTTCAGTTCGCGACGGAAGGTCCGAAGGTCAGGTATTTGGCGTAAACCCGGGGGAAGTTCGTTCCAGAGTGTGGGAGCCCCCACAGAGAAGGACCTTCCCCTGGGGGCCGCCAGCCGACATTGCTTGGCGGACGGCACCCTGAGAAGTCCCTCTCTGTGAGAGCATATGGGTCGGTGGGAGGCATGCGGTAACAGCAGGCGGTCCCGTAAGTACCCAGGCCCTAAGCCATGGAGCGCTTTAAAGGTTGTAACCAAAACCTTAAAGTGCACTCGAAAGGCCACAGGTAGCCAGTGCAGTCTGCGCAGGAGTGGTGTTACGTGGGAGCTACGCGTAGCTCCCTCTATCACCCGCGCAGCTGCATTCTAGACTAACTGAAGCCTCCGAGTGCACCTCAAGGGGAGCCCCATGTAGAGAGCATTACAATAATCCAAGCGAGAGGTAACGAGCGCATGAGTGACTGTGCACAAGGCATCCCGATCAAGGAAGGGGCGCAACTGCCGAACCAGGCGAACCTGGTGGAAGGCCCTCCTGGAGACGGCCGTCAAATGATCCTCAAATGACAGCCGTTCATCCAGGAGGACACCTAAGTTGCGCACCCTATCCTTTGGGGCCAATAACTCGCCTCCAACAGTCAGCTGCGGCTGCAGCTGACTGAATCGGGATGCTGGCATCCACAGCCACGCCGTCTTGGAGGGATTAAGCTTGAGCCTGTTTCTCCCCATCCAGACCCGTACGGCTTCCAAACACCGGGACAGCACTTCAACAACTTCATTGGGGTGGCCCGGGGTGGAAAAGTACATCTGGGTGTCATCAGCGTACAGCTGGTATCTCACCCCGAAGCCACTGATGATCTCACCCAACGGCTTCATATAGATGTTGAACAGAAGGGGCGAGAGAATCGACCCCTGCGGCACCCCACAAATGAGGCGTCTCGCGGTCGACCTCTGCCCCCCTGTCAACACCGTCTGCGACCGGTCGGAGAGATAGGAGGAGAACCACCGATACACGGTGCCTCCCACTCCCAATCCCCCCAACCGGCGCAGCAAGATACCATGGTCGATGGTATCAAAAGCCGCTGAGAGGTCTAATAGGACCAGGGCAGAGGAGTAACCCCTATCCCTGGCCCTCCAGAGATCATCCACCAATGCGACCAAAGCTGTCTCCGTGCTGTATCCGGGTCGGAAGCCGGACTGGAACGGGTCTAGATAGACGGCTTCATCCAGGTATTGGGGTAGCTGTCACGCCACAGCACTCTCTACAACCTTCGCAACAAAGCGAAGGTTGGAGACTGGACGATAATTGCCCAAAATAGCTGGGTCCAGGGAGGGCTTCTTGAGGAGGGGTCTCACCACCGCCTCTTTCAAGGCGGCAGGGAAAACGCCTTCCAACAAAGAAGCGTTGATAATCCTCTGGAGCCAGCCTCGTGTCACCTCCTGAGTGGCCAGTACCAGCCAGGAAGGACACGGGTCCAGTAAACATGTCGTGGCGTGAAGCCTCCCCAACAACCTGTCCACGTCCTCGGGAGCCACAGGGTCAAACTCATCCCAAACAGACTCGACAAGACGTGCCTCCTCTCCCTCGCTTGGATCATCCCAATTTCGGTCCAGGCCATCCCGGAGCTGAGCGATTTTATCGTATAGATAACCAGTAAACTCCTCGGCACATCCCTGCAAAGGGTCATCCCGCACCTCCTGATGAAGAAGGGAGCGGGTCACCCGAAACAGGGCGGCCGGGCGGTTATCTGCCGACGCAATGAGGGTGGAGGCGTAAGAACGCCTCGCCTCCCTCATTGCCACTAGATAGGTCCTAGAATAGGACCTAACTAGTGTCCGATCAGCTTTGGAACGACTGGACCTCCAGGTGCTCTCTAGGCGTCTTCTCCGGCGTTTCATCTCCCTCAGCCCCTCGGAGAACCAAGGGGCCGGACGAGATCTGCGCCGGGTCAGAGGCCGCAAAGGCGCGACACGGTCCAAGGCCCCGGCCGCGGCCTGTTCCCAGGCCACGACTAGTTCCTCAGTCGTGCCGTGGGCCAGATCCTCAGGGAATGGCCCAAGCTCCGTCAGGAACCTCTCGGGGTCCATCAGGCACCTGGGACGGAACCAACGTATAGGTTCCGTCTCCCTGCGATGGTGAGTGGCGGTTCGGAAGTCTAGGCGAAGGAGAAAATGATCGGACCATGACATTGGTTCTGTTACTAAACCATCTAATTCCAGATCATTTAACCACTGTCCAGAGATATAAATCAGATCCAGCATGCCTCCCCCCATGTGCGTAGGGCCATCATTTACTCGAATCAAGTCCAAGGCCGTCATGGAAGCCTGGAACTCCCGAGCTGCCGTCGATAACAAGCCAGCTGATGGAAGGTTGAAATCCCCCATGACTATAAGTCTGGGGGTCTCAACCGCCACAGCGGCAAGTACCTCCAACAGCTGAGGCAGGGCTGTGGTCACGCTGCAAGGAGCCAGGTACGCGATCAACAAGCCCAACTGATTCCTATGGCCCCACCGCACATAGAGGGATTCACAGCCGGCAATCTGAGGAACAGTGGCCTCCCTCGGCTCTAGATCTTCCTTAATAACAACCGCCACCCCCCCACCCCTACCTTGGGCCCTCGGCTGATGAAATGCTCGGAAACCTGGAGGGCACAGCTCAACAAGGGGAACCCCCCCCTCTGGACCCAACCAGGTCTCCGTAATGCCCATAAGGTCCGCGGACTCCCCCTGAATAAGATCGCAAATCAGGGGAGCTTTATTAACCACGGACCGGGCATTACATAACATCAGCCGAAGATCCAAGCTCTGAGGATCATGGCCGCCCGAGGAACGGGTAGGGACTGGGGGGCCGGAGCACGTGATCGCTTTCAGACATTGAACACGTGCTCCCAACTCTCGATACGCCCCCCCCCCTCCGCCATATCTGCCTCTCCCACTTACTTATCAATGTAGTTTCTCAAATCCTCCAATTCTTTTGGGGTCATAGAGTATATCTTTGGTTTGGGGAGTTTTGCCTCTGACAGGATCTCTATCACACAGTCGGTAGGGCAGGGGAATATGGGACATCACATTCCTCTTCACTGAACACCCCCTTCAGGTTCCGATACTCTTGGGGGATGAACTGGGCTTCTGGCTGCTGTTCTGAAGCCACTTTCAGCTACACGCTTCCTCCAGCCTCCTTACTCTGCCATTCACCTTCTCCTGAGCCCCCAACAGGGAAATTGTGCTCATTTTCCTTTCTCCTTTCTGCCATCATATGGTCAGGCCCCACTTTTCTAGCCAGGACATCCCTAGAATCACTACCGCCATCATTTTTGGCATTATTATGAACCAGATGATCTCATGGTACTTGCCTATTTTCAATTGTATGAGCTCATTCTGGGGGAGCCTCCTATTAGGGACAAGTCCACCTGCTCAAACCTCATGGACTGGGGCAGCTTCCTCGCTCGTATTCCTATCTTCAGAGCCATGGACAAGTGGGCATTGGGTGCAGCCCATGTCTATGAGTGTCTTCAATTCTCCCTGGGCTCCCGACTTGGGTGCTACAATCCTTGCCAGAGGATTGGCAGAGAAGGTGCAACCAGCTCCACTTACCATTGGACTGCCTTCTCCCTCATCTACGCTGTCATAACAAGCTGACTGATGGTCCCCTTCAACCAGAGTTCCCTCTCCCTCACTGCTAGGGGAGAAGAACTCTATGGCCTGGTGTGCTATACTCTCTTCCCTTTTGTTGTGGCTTCTTTAGCTCGGTGGGAGCGGATGGCCCCCCTCTTGGTGGGGAAGCATTTGACTGCACACCAGAAGCATAGGATGGCTCTGCAGGTTGGGGTGACCAGGGGAGCGGCCACCGGAACAGATCTGAACCTTTGTCCCAGCGGGCACCATTCTTGGCTTCTCTCCGACTCCATTTCCATCTCTTTGACCTTCCCTGAGTCTTCTCCATCCTCCTGAAAATGATTGGGTAGGCAGCCAGGGCTCAGGACGCCAGAGGTTTTGTTTGCTAGTTAAAGCTTAAAAAGTGACAGCTGGTTTATTGTTAAGGTTCTAACTGATGAACACAAATGAGTCAGCACTCCAAGACTTTTAGTTTCCTCAAAGAACTGCTTTATTGAGTACATCATTTTGGCATGGATGATCTTAAAACCAGCTCTGGCTATTTCCTGTGCTTTCTGTACAATTAAAGATTAGACAGCTCCCCCACTTGTTGTCACAGGTCATGTTGTCCAATTAGGTGTTCTGGGTATCTCTTCCTTGGTAACCTCTTCCAGTCTCAGACCAGCACCTGTGGTGATAGCAATAGCAATAGCACTTACACTTATATCATCATCATAGTGCTTTTACAGCCCTCTCTAAGTGGTTTACAGAGTCAGAATATTGCCCCCAACAGTTTGGGTCCTCATTTTACCCACTTCAGTAAAATGGTTGATGATCTTGGTTCCCACAAGAAAGGAAGTTGTTGATGTCTGATTTGACATTCCAAAGCTCCCTTGTTCCTCCAAAGTATGCCAAGCTAAGAAAGGAGAAAATTGGCTGTGACTGGTCCAACCAATTTCAAAGTTGACAGAGAGGGTTTTACATATGTGTAATAGAAATAGTAATAGCATTTATATACACTTCACAGCAGGGGTGAAATTTAAAATATTTTGCTACCTACTCTGTGGGTGTGGCTTGGTGGGTGGATGTGTCCTATGACTGAGTGGGCATGGCCAACTCAATGTCACTCACAGCCATACCCACTCAGTCAACCCCCCCCCAAGCCACGCCCACAGAACCCAGTAAGGGAAAAATAATTTCTATTCTGCCTTTTCCCTTTCCCTCGCCACCTGTTCTCCCTTCACCTAGGCCCCAGAGTCGCCACTTGCCTCAATGGGGTCAGGGAATGTACCATTCCCCAACTCTGGCCTTTCTCCAGAGCTGCCGCCCACTACCGCCCGCTCGCTGCCTGCTCACCCTTCGCCTTTGGTCAGGGGTCGGGGCCCAGGGATGCCTCATTCCCTGAGGCCCCGGAGTTGCCCCCTGCTCGCCGCTTCCTCAACCGGGTCGGGGAATGCACCATTCCCCGACACCAGCCTTGTCCTGGAGCCGCTGCCCACTCTTCCTTCATCACGAGGCATATACTTACTTTCTTCCAGCGGCTGGCTGCCGGGAAAGGCAAGCATCCAAAAGTTACCGGAGTTGCTCTCCTTGAATATGCTGCCTTGTTCTTTGCGCCGGCTGCGCAAGCGAACACCTAACCTGCCGCTGATAAATAAATGAAATAAACGGGTGTGCGCTTGCGCAGTCGGTGCATGGAACACGCAGCAATGGCAGTGGCAGATTCAAGGAGAGGGACTCTAACTTTTGGACTCTTGCCTTTCCTGGCAGCCACCGCTGGAAGAAAGTAAGTATACGCTGCATGGCAAAGGAAGAGCGGGCGGCGGCTCCGGGACAAGGCTGGTGTCGGGGAATGGTGCATTCCCCGACCCGGTTGAGGCAGGCGGCAAGCAGGGGGTGGTTCCAGCATCTCAGGGGAATGAGGTATCCCTGGGCCCTGGGCAAATGGCGAAGGGTGAGCAGGCAGTGAGCGGGCAGCAAGAGGGCGAAGGAAGAGCGGGCGGCAGCTCCGGGGAAAGACCAGAGTCGGGGAATGGTGCATTCCCTGATCCGGTTGGGGAAGGCGGCGGCTCCCCAACCGGGTCAGGGTTGGGGAAGGCGAGGCCCCGGGGAATGGGCCTCGGCCCCTGACCCGAGGGCGAGCAGGTGGTGAGCCGCCTTCCCGGTGTTCCGGTGTCCAGCTTGTGAAGGCTGGACTGCGGGCCGTGGAGTGGTTCAGGGGTGTGGCCAGCCAGCGATTGCTACCGGATCGGTGAACCTGAACCAAACTCCGCTACCTACTCGCCCGATCCGGTCCGATCCGCTGGCATTTCACCCCTGCTTCACAGTGCTTTACAGCTTTCTCTAAGTGGTTAAGGATTCAACATGTTGCCTCCTACAATCTGAGATTCATTTTACTGACCTCAGAAAGATGGAAGGCTAAGTCAACCTTGAGCCAGTGAGAATCAAACTGATGAAGTGCTGGCAATCGGCAGTCAGCAGAATTAGCCTGCAATACTGTATTCTAACCACTGTGCCACCACGCCACCAAAGTAATGAATGCATTCTTATAGGAGAAAAAAAAAATCAATGCTTCATGCCAGTTTCTTTTCACCCTTCAAAACACACTGGCTGCAGAATGTGCATTGATGTTCTGTTTAATCAATTCTTGAAGGGAAACTTGTCAACTTGGATGGCAAGAGCCAAATTCTTCAAGTGAGCTGAACAAAATGTCATACAGAATGCTCAGAAACAGAAAATCTTGTGACTAAGTAGGAAAACCGAAGACCAGAAAATCATGGAAGCATCCAAATAGAAGACTTTTGGTGAATTGCTTCTCTAATTTGCTGCTATTTTCTTCTTCCTTAGGGGCCTGGTCTCTCACTGCATTGCTATCCTAAAGGTACATTTCTTTTCTTTTCTTTTCTTTTTTTCAAAAATCATAATGTGAAGATAGAAGGTGCACATTCCATAGGAAGCACATGTAAGTCAGTAAGTACAGTTAAGTAGCAGACAAACTCCCACCCCATGTAACACTCATTTATCTTACTTTCTGAACAGATCTGCCACACTCTCACTGAGAAGCTTGTTGCCATGACAATGGGGTCAGGAGCTCAAATGAAGTACCCAGCAAGCCTGAATGACATTATTGTGGTGGCCAAACGAATCAGCCCAAGGTGCGAGTTATAAAGAACTTAAGGGGAGCAGGACTCTGGATTGGTCTAGGGAGAAAAAATCCATTTTAGCCTGAACAAAAGATGGGATATAAACCAAATAAATAAATATAAGGGGGGATGTACAGAACACTATTGTGTGATTATTGTTTAAGTAATTTACTTCTTTATGAAAAGGACTGTTTCAACTGGTCTTACTTTGGATGGGGATTCTTCCATGATTGGGGCAGTTCCCATTGTTGCTCTTTGCCCTCTCTGTTTTTAATGCCCTTGGATTTGCAGGATAGAAGAGGAAAGCTTCAGAGAAGGGGATATGTAAACTGGGCTCCAATTCTATTCAAAATGCTAAATGTATCTGGGTAAATATCACAGGAGCATAAGGAGAAGGAAATACAATGGGGTACCTCAAGTTTCTGTCTTGAGTACAATACTCTCAAGCATCATAAATGACCTAGATGAGGGCTTAATTGGATAGATTACACAAAGCTGGGTGGGGTAGATGTTAACATTTTGGAACACAGACTCGGAATTCAGAATGATCTTGACAGACTTTGAGCATTGGTCCCTATCAGAGGTGAAGTGCTCCTGGTTCGGACTGGATCGGCCAGTCCAGTAGTGATGACGGCGGGTGATTTGGAGAACCAGTAGCAAAAATCCCTGCCCCCCCCCGCCCATGCCCAGCTGAGCCACACGATGATCAGAGCCTCTTTTTTTACTTTTAAAAGCATTTTTTTACAACCTCTTCGGCCAAATAGGTTGTAAAAATATGCTTTTAAAACTAAAAAAAAGATCGCGTGCCACAGCTGATCACCCCCCCTTCTTCGTGCATGCTGTTCTACTTACCCCATGCCTCCTTTTGGCATGCACTGCATGCACACACACTTCGCATTTGGTGCATGGAACATATGCACAGCCAGTGACCCGGTAGTAAACCGGTTCAGATTTCACCACTGGTCCCTATTCAACAAGATGCAATTCATTGGTGAGAAAAGTAAGGTCCTGCACTTAGTCAGGAAAAACCAAATGCACACAGAATAGAATACTGTAGATCAGTGGTTCTATAACCTTTATAGTGCTGCGACCCCTTTAATACAATTCTCCACGATGTGGCGACCCCAACCAAAGGGGGAAAAAAGTGGAAAACTGTTTTTTTGAATTTATTGCACCTGAAGCCATATTGCTAGCGATCTGAACTACTTGCGATTGCCTTGAGGACGGAGGCATTAAAGCGGAGACTCCTCCCCTATTAAGTTTATCACGCCTGAAACCAGATTAGACTAGCAATTGGGAGTGATTGCAGCTGGCTTGAGAGGGAGACATCAGAGCAAAGATTTCTCTTTTTTAATTCATCGCGCCTGAAGCCGAATTCGGCTAGCGATTTGAAGAGCCTGCAGCTGGCTTGTGGAGTCAACCATTGGAGCGCAATTCTTCGACTCGCAAGTATACTTCCCATATTTCTGATGGTCTTAGGTGACCCCTGGCAAATCGTCATTCGACCCCCAACGGGTTCGCAACCCACAAGTTGAGAACCACTGCTGTAGATGGTACCTAGCTCAACAATAATATTTGTGAAAGGGATCAAAGTGTCCAGATGAACCACTGCTTAAGTATGAGCCAGGCGTGTGCTGAAGGTTTCAAAAAGGCCAATGAGTCTGTCTACATCAACGGAGGGAAAGCATCAAGATCACAGGAAGTGATAGTACCTTTCTATACTGTACTAGTGAGCCCACACTTGAAATACTCTGCCTAATTCTACTCAGCACAATACAAAAATAATGCTAAGACCCCAGAAAGAGTATAAAGAAGAGTAACAAATTTGATAAGGGGTCTGGAGCCTGAATCACACAGTCAATGGCTAAGGGAACTCGGTATTAGCCTAACGAAGAGAAGGTTTAAGGATGGCATATTAGGCATCTTCCAATACTTGAAGGGCTGCCACAAGGAAGAGGGAGTCAGTTTATTCTCCATAGCACCTGAGGCAAAAGCAATGGATGGAAGCTTGTCAGAAGGTGATCCAACCTGGAACTAAGGAAGAATTTTCTGACAGAAAATTAAACAATTGGAACAATTTATCTCTCTCTGAGTTGTGTATACTCCATTGCTGCAGGTTTTCAGGAAGATTGGCAATCATTTTTCCTGGTTGAGGATCCTGCCTTGGGCATGGGGTTGGACTAGGTGACCTCCAAGATCCCTTCCTACCCCGTGTTTCTATGAGTCTAAGATGCAGTGAGACATTTATCTTTCTATTTCATAATAACAGAGTTGGAAGGGACCCTGGAGGTTTTCTAGTCCAACCCCCTGTCCAGGCAGGAAACCCTACACCATTTCAGACAAATGGTTATCCAACATTTTCTTAAAAATTTCCAGTGTTGGAGCATTCACAACTTCTGCAGGCAAGTCGTTCCACTTATTGATTTTTTCTAACTGTCAGGAAATTTCTCCTTAGTTCTAAGTTGCTTCTCTCCTTGATTAGTTTTCACCCATTGCTTCTTGTCCTACCCTCAAGTGCTTTGGAGAACAGTTTGACTCCGTCTTCTTTGTGACAACCCCTGAGATATTGGATCACTGCTATCATGTCTCCCCTAGTCCTTCTTTTCATTAAACTAGACATTTCTCTGTGTCAGGTGCAAGGAACAGATCCACATATGAAGGGTTCAGGTTGACTATTTTATTGTGTTCTACAAAAGCTATATAAGTTCTGTACAAGCATCTTCCTGGACTGGTTGTCTTCACTTGGGAATTAGCAGATAAGATTTCAAGGAATTTAAGGGGAGAGGGTCAGGTCTAAGTCTCTTGCACCTGCTCAAAGTTAGTTTCCCACATAATCCCCCCCCTTGCCTGGCTGGTAACTTCACAACACCTTAATTTCATCAGTTTAACCTTAACAACATCTGTCTGAGACGTAAGGTCTACCCTCTATATGAAAGTAGGCAGAGGTTATCCTGGTAAGGTATGTTGCACCAAGACAAATTCCTTGTGTGTGCAATCACACTTGGCCAATAAAGAATTCTGTTCTATTCTATTCTATTCTAAACAGTAGGATAACAATCATACAGGTTCATACAATTCAACAGGAGCAAGCTGTGCTGCTCCCCTGCCATCCCACTTATACTGGACGGACAGAGAGGGGGAGGAATGAGTGGATGGATGGATAGACAGATACATAATTTTTATTTCACTTCTTAATGTATACATTGTTAAATTACAAGTAGCCATCTCTGTTTTCCTCATAGGGTAGATGATGTGGTCCGATCTATGTATCCACCACTGGACCCCAAACTGTTAGATGCCAGGTGAGTAGGCATTGCTTGGGAGGGAACATGTGATTCCTTTAGAGAACAGTGGGCCTCTGTTGCATTGCATAATCAACCTTCCTGCACCATTTTTTTCTTTATGACAAATTTAAATTCTAATTATGTTTTAAGAAAGAAAAAAAACAAGGAAGGAAAAGGGACATGCTATCTTCTCCAAACAGACCTACAATTCATTCTTATTTTTGAAATGATCGCTCATGAGAAAAAGGATAGATGTCTGCTGTATTTTCTAACTATATAATCTAGAAAACAATATACCGTATTTTTCCCACTATAAGACGCGCTGGACCATAGTTTTAGAGGAGGGAAACGAGAAAAAAAATCTGCCTCTGCCTCCCAGCATCCATCCAGTATTCATCTGGCTAGTGTCTTGCAGAAAACAGCAATAGCCTGGTCAGCTTCAGGAAGTTATTGCAGCCCCAGCACGTGGCTCATCAGGGCTCTGCTCTGTTATGCCCACCACTGGTCAACTGAGCTGAGCTGTTGCTGCCACCAAGGAACACTGAAGCCTTCGCTGCCGAGCAGCTGGTTGATGGTTGGATCGGCCTCCCAGAATAGTGCCAATCAGCTGTTCTAGGCGGTGGGGATCGCCATCGCTGATTGCTGCTACCATTCACCAACGATCACCGCCAATGATAGCTGGCAGCAATGAACAGCAGCGGTGATCGGCTGTACTGGCAAACTGTGATGGTGGCGGAAATTGGCAGTGGTGGTGGCGAGTGGCAGTGGCAGCAATCCCCACTGCCTAAAACAGCTGATCATGGTATTCCAGGAGGCCGATCCAACCGCCAATCAGTTGTTCGGCAGTGAAGGCTCCAATGTTCCCCAGTGGCAGCGAATGGGCTGCTGCTACCACACCAACCCCCCTCCCTCTGCCGCAATGTTTGTTCTATAAGATGCACAGACATTTCCACCCACTTTTTTTGGGGGGGAGTGTGTCTTATAGTGTGAAAAATATACTTCTTAGAGAAATCTTCCTTTGCTGTCACTCCCACATTTTAGGATGTCTGCATATGTGGTCCTTCTGGAGTTCTTCATCAACATTTCTCATCGCCTTTAGAAATGCTTCTCTTAATCAGTGCAATCTTTTTTTAATATAATTTTATTTTTAAGTATAAGTTTTTAAGTCTTAAAAACAAGACTAAAAATCAATACAAACTAAAATAAAGAAGGGCAAAAAGGAGGAAATAAAAGAAAAAGCTAAAGTGAAAAAAGAAAAAAGGCAGAAGAAAAATAGAAAAGAAAAAAGATATTAAGAAGTGGGGTCCAATCTTGTTTACAGCAATCATAAGTACAGTTGTAAACTTATCTCTTTCTCTAAAGTTAGCTTGTGACTCTCTTCTTTCCATAATTTCTTCTGTCTAATCATCAAAACCAGAGTTCTGGGTTTTTTTTTTACGCTAAAAGTTCAGCAATAAATGCAGAGCAAGCAGGTCAATTTCGCCTTAAATTTAAAAAAAAGCTGGAAGAGCCTTGGCGGCGGAGTAGGAAAGGCGGGGCTTGGCTCTTCGGCCCCACCCCAATTTCTGTTTCTTTTGCAGGACGACAGCGCTGCTGCTCTCGGTGAGTCACTTGGTGCTGATCACGCGGCATGCCTGTCAGTTCCCCAGCCACATGGACTGGATCGACCAATCCTTGTCCGCGGCGGAGGAGCATGTGAGCGTGCTGCGCGAGGCAGCCTTGGCTTCAGAAGCAGAGCGAGTTCCTTCTGGGTCGGAAGGCTTTCTGCAGGAGCAGTCTACAATTTGAGAACAAGGGGAAGCGGAGAGGGTACCCGTGTCAGAAATGGCTCTGTGGTTTCTCTTCTTCATAGAGCATCGCTGATGATTTTGCATAATGACTGTTATCCTGAAGATGACAGAAGCGCCCCCTCAACTGTTCTAGTCTTGCATCTGGATTAGTGACTGTGAGATATAATCATGCTGGAGGGGGTAGAACAGGGAAGGAGGACATCGTATTATTGTTAGTACTTTTTGTCTGCAATCATAAATATTTTTGCCATGGCATTTGTTATTTGTAGTTAAAGCCAAGAAAAAAAAGGAGGGATTATATACAGGTAGTCCTCGATTTAAGACCACAATTGAGCCCCAAATTTCTATTGCTAAGCAAGGCAGATGTTAGATATTTTGTTCCATTTTATTATTTTTCTTACCACCGTTGTTAAGCAAATCACTGCAGGTGTTAAGTTTGTAACATGGTTGTTAAGTGAATCTGATTTCCCCATTGACTTGTGAGGATATTATAAAATGTAAAATCACATAATCACTGGGACAATGCAGTTCTCATAAATACATGCCAATTGTAAAGTGTCCGAATTTTGATCACGTGATCACGGGGATGGTGCAATGATCATAAGTGTGAAAAATGATGTCATTTTTTTGTGCTGTTGTGACTTAATGGTCAGTAAACAAATGGTTGTAAATCGAGGACTACCTGTATCAAAACTCACATGGGTAGTTAAGTGACAGTCGCCATTATTACAGGCACATAACCCTGGGCCTTGGTGTCTTTGATAGCAATTCCCCTACCCATTATTTACTTGATTCTGAAACATTTTCCAGTTTCTGCAAAACCAATTCTATACTTCTTTGGATTCTAACTCATGTTTTCTTTCTATAGGAAAATAATGTGTATAGTGTAATAATTAGGAGATTGTAGAGGAATGAACAGCTGATTGCATCATTAAATTCCTCTTGCGTAATTGCAGGTTGACTGTGAAACCATTCAGATGTATATAGAGTGAGTTTCCCCTCTCATTCAGATTTGTAAAAAATAGTTCTCTTCATGTATTCATTTATTGCTAATATTAATGTAGGACAAAAACCTATTTTCTTATGAAGATAAATCTGAATGTTAGCTAGCTAAGCTTTAACTAGAACCTATTGTTCACCCAAGTATTTCCAGACTGGGTCTTTTCCTTTCCTGATTTGCCCTTTGCACAGATTTTTGTTTACATACTCCTATCACTCCTATTATCACTACTACTTTCATGAAAACTTAATAAAAAATTATAGCTTCAACCATTTCAGTTTGAAAAGGAAGTATTTATTGACCAAGTTGAATCTTGCTTGCTTAGGCTGTTCATAGTAATCAGCAGCATTACTGAAAAAAATTAACATACATGCAATGCAGATAATGAAATCATTGTCCACTTTTGACAAAAATCTGTCTTCTCTAATCTTTAACCTTACAGCTTTCATAATTCTAAGCCCTAATTCTGCTTCAATACAAAATAATTGCTGGAATAATTGCAGCACCATTTTAATATTAACTATGTAAAATAATGCATTCCAGAGTGCTAACTGCAGAGTTCTCCCACCGAAAACAATCAAATTTTCTGCTATGCACAAGCTTATATTGCTTAGATATCATTTCCCTATAACTTTCCTATAGGAATCATACGTGGATCAAGCTATGTTTTGCTTAGTTCACATTTGCAGAGTTCTGCCAACATTTGGAGGAATAGTTGAAATGCTGGTTGCTACCATTTATACAAATTGGCAACATTGTAAAACACTTCTCTACTTTTGAGAGCATTCAGTAGTGTTGGAAAATACACAGAATAGGGGGAACATACAATCAACAAATGTAATGTTGATAATTGTTTTTTGCCAGCTCAGCAGGGACCCCGATGTAACTTATTGACCACTTCAACTTCAGAAAGGAAAAGATGTTTAGAGTATCTTAAATGTCATTGTCTGACATTTACATTATCATCACATATATTATCATGTATATCCGAATCAAATATTTCCCTACATATGTTATCTGTTCATGTTAGAAGATGCATTTCAATGAAGCTGCTATAAACCAATAATAACCTCAATTCTGTTGTTTTTGTTTTGTGTTGTTTTACTATGCCATTCCTTCTTCCCATGGAAATAAATTAGTGGCATAATCCAGTAGGTTCCATGATATGACAGTGAGGCTGGTGAGAAAATAAATGCTTGTAGGGTCACTTTTGCTGGTAAGGTCAACAGAGGAAGGGTGATAGTGAGAATTATCCAAAAGTGAAGACCAGTGAACCTGTACAGGTATAAGCTTATCAAAAATCAAACCTTGAAGAAAATAATGACATATAAGTGCCAGAGGTGGGGGTCTAATTTTTTTACTACCGGTTCTGTGGGTGTGGCTTATTTTGTGGGTGTGGCTTGATGGTCATGTGACACTGGGTATGGCTTGATGGTCATGTGACTGGGTGGGCGTGGCTTGGGAGTCATGTGACTGGGTGGGCATGGCCAATAACAATAAATAAAAATAATAAACAAACTATATGCAAAACAATAAGAGGTACCAAAAACCAGCTTTCACACTTTACACACACACAACACAACTGACTCACACACAATGTAAAAGCAGCTGCACTTCACCCAAAATGGCCCCTGCAACAAGCAGGAACCTCACACAGCAACAAAAAGCTCAAAAACTTCACACTTTGCACACACACAACACAACACAACTGACTCAAATACACAAAATGCCACATAAAGCTTTGTGATATTTTGTGTGTTTGTGCAGTTAGAGTGAAATATTACAGAAACACACCAAATCTCAAAAAGCTTCACAAATATTTTATTTTATTATTTTATTTTATTTATATTTTTTAGATCAGGGGTCTCCAACCTTAGTAACTTTAAGGTTTGTGAACTTTAACTCCCAGAGTTCCTCAGCCAGAAAAGCTGGCTGAGGAACTCTGGGAGTTTAAGTCCACAAGCCTTAAAGTTACTAAGGTTGGAGACCCCTGTTTTAGATAAAAGCAGCTAAATTTAAAACCTCCTTAACTTTAAATTGCTGTCTAAAAAAACCCAACTCCTTTAAAAAAACCCCAATTAACTATTTTTAATAGTTTACTTACCCTATTGAGGCAGGCAGATTGAGTTGCTCACCGAGGAGATGGATTGCAGGCAGGCAGATTCAGTTGCTAGCTGATGCAACTGATTTCAGCACAGCGAGCCTGAGAGGAGCAGTAATTAGATAAGGGGGGAGGGGGAGGGGGCGATTTTAAAAGCCTGTGATGATCAGGAAACTCATCTGGGATCGCCAGAGGAATAAAAGATTTTAAAAGGCTCCTCTGATGATCCCAGCTGAAATTTCCTGATCTCAGCCCGAACCTCTTAAAAGGATTTTTAAAACACCCTCTTCGGCTGAAGAGCTTGTAGAAAACATGTTTTTTAAAGGTTCTGGTAATCAGGCAATTAAGCTGGGATCGCCAGAGGAGCCTTTTAAAACCTTTTGTTTTTACAACCTCTTCAGCCAAGAGAACCGGCTCGGGGGCATGGCCAGCTGGGCATCGTTACCAGTTCTGCGAACTTGGCCAGATTTTTGCCAACGGTTCTCAAGAACGGTCAGAACTGGTAGCAACCCACCACTGATAAGTGCTCTGTTTTTGCCAATAAAGCTAGACTGTTGTAACATTTAGATGAATCTAGATCAGGGATGAAATGCTACCGGTTTAGACCAGATCACCCGATCTGGTAGCGATGGCAGCTGATGGTTCGGAGAACCGGTAACGAAAATCCCTGGCCCTGCCCCCTGCCCCTGCTGAGCCATGTTTTCTTTTTTTTACTTTTAAAAGCATCTTTTCTTCATCCGAAAAAATGACTTTAAAAGTAAAAAAAAACCTTTGATGATTGTGCGGCTCAGCTGGGATTATCAGAACCCATTAAACTCTTTTTTTTCCACAACCTCTTTGGCCGAAGTGGTTGTTAAAAAAAAGGTTTTAAAAGGCTCCTCTGGCGATTCCAGCTGAGTTCCTCATCACCAGAACCTTAAAAAACATGTTTTCCACAAGCACTTCGACCAAAGAGGTTGTTAAAACAATCCTTTTAAGAGGTTCTGGTGATGAGGCAACTTCAGCTGAGATCGTCAGAGGAGCTTTCAAAATCTTTTTTTCCTCTGGTGATCCCAGCAGAGTTTCCTGATCATCACAGGCTTTTAAAATCATTTTTAATAACCTTTTACAACAGCCCCCGTCCATGCCCACCCAATCGCCCCTTCCCCACTTACCTTATTGCTGCTCCTTTCGGGCTGACAAAGCCATGCTTTACATCAGTTGCATCAGCTAGCAACTGAAACTGCCTGCCTGCAATCCATCTCCTCAGTGAGCAAATCAATCTGCCTGCTTTGCTGGTTGAGGAACTCTGGGAGTTGAAGTCCACAAATCTTAAAGTTACTAAGGTTAGAGACCCCTGATCTAAAAAATATAAATAAAATAAAATAATAAAATATTTGTGCAGCTTTCTGAGATTTGGTGTGTTTCTGTAGTGTTTCACACTAACTACACAAACACACAAAATCTCACAAAGCTGTATGTGGCATTTTGTGTGTGTGTGTGTGTGTGTGTGTGTGGTGGTGTGGTGTGTATGTATAAAGTGTGAAAGTGAGGTTTCTGCTTGTTGCAGGGGCCATTTTGGGTGAGGTGCAGCTGCTTTTACATTGTGTGTGAGTCAGTTGTGTTGTGTTGTGTTGTGTTGTGTTGTGTGTGTGAAAAGTATGAAAGTTAGTTTTTGAGCTTTTTGTGGCTGTGTGCTGTTCCTGCTTGTTGCAGGGGACATTTTGGATAAAGTGCAGCTGCTTTTACATTGTGTGTGAGTCAGTTGTGTTGTGTGTGTGTGTGTAAAATGTGAAAGTTGGTTTTTGGTACCTCTTATTGTTTTGTATACTTTGTTTGTTATTTTTATTATTTATTGTTATTGGCCATGCCCACCCAGTTGTCAGACCACCAAGCCATGCCCACCAATTAAGCCACGCCCACAGAACCGGTAGGGAAAATTTTTAGATTTCACCCCTGATCTGGATGGCAACTCATCCAGAATGTGTCTCTTGGTATTGAGGAAAATCATAACATTTTCATAGGTAAAGTTTGAAGGAATGAAATGACCAGACAAAAGTTGCAAACAAGCCTAGTCATTAAATACTGTGATTCATTTTAGCCTTATGTGACATGATCTCTCTCCTTCCATCTGCAATCAAACTGTCACCAGGGTGTTTTAAAGATCTATGCACAGCAGCACTTTTATTGGTGGTCCTTCAAATTTGTACAAGATGCATAGAGTTGAATCTTTTAGTATGAAGATTCCCTTTGAGTTAATCCAACAACCCTGTACCAACTGTGTGCAGGCAGCTCCCTGCCATGTATCAACATTAGGAACATCCTTTGTGTAAAAATCACTGACCAGTGCATTAAAATGGTAATCATATAGTAGGGCTACACTACTCTGTCAGCATTACAGTGACAGCTTTCATTCTACACTCTTAAGGGATTTTTCCACAAAGCTGAAACAGTGCATTGGTGGCCAAATATTCCTCCTCTCGAAGTATTCATTTCCTTTATGAAGAAAAGGAAGGAAAATCCTAAATAAACACAAAGCTTGTAATCTGTCTCCTTCTTGAGTTTGAACTCTTCCATGATTGTGACATTGCTATAATAATTTATTTTATGCAGCAGATGCAATCAAAATGGAACCTAGAAGATAAGGAAATCCTGCAATCAGAACCACGCTTATTCCTAAATCATTATGCTGCTTGATCCATCCCTCTTCATGCTTCTCATCTATTTCATGATGATGAATTTTATGTGTACGGTCAAAATGAAGCCTAGGAGAGAATAGGCAGGAAACCAAAAGTAAAGGAACTTGTAACCATACCTAGCCTGTTCCTGAAGAAATGCCATGATTGGTGGATATTTTCCCTGCTAGCTGTTTGGGTGTTGAAGCACAGAAGAATCATGCCAACACAATACAAACCATGTGGCTTATCTTGCAGTTGTGAGGAATCACTGCTTCCTGACAGATGCAGATGCAGATGGAGCCGAACCCTTTGAAAAGAAAAGGAGGAGGGCACCGGGGAAAGATCTTTTCCTTCATGTGCTGATTATTGCTTTGCAATTTACCTAGAGAGCTGTTCTTACGGCTTCCTATGAACAACTTAGCAAGCACATAAGGAAGCTCAGTTTCATGCATGTAAACACTGCAGGCACTAAATCGTAGCTGAGAGGAAAGGTGATCTGGTTCTGTAAGTGCGTAATTGCTTCTTTCATTCTTTAGTTCTGACCAAAAACATCAGGAAGGAACAAGAACTGCTGTTTTGAGGAATTAATTATTTTGACTGCTTAGAAAGGAAGCAAACTTTGAAGTGGTAAAGCTCGTTAAGGAACTTGTACGCATTTATTTATACATTACTGCTAAATTCTGATTGGTGAGCATTACTGTGAATGTTAATTTAAGTATTAAAAGAAAAAAGGGAGGGGGGAAAAAAAGCACAGACAGGGGGCACCCGGATTTGAACCAGGGACCTCTTGATCTGCAGTCAAATGCTCTACCACTGAGCTATACCCCCTTTTCTGCTGTTTAGGTTGCTACAGCTTTTTTTCAAGGGAAGGAAGTGAAACTAAACATTCCATTTTGTAATAGAATTGGTAGGAATCCTGTTAATTAGTTCTTCAGGAATATTGTAATTCCTCAAAAAACAAAACAATATAAATAGTTCAATGGTAGAAATTCTTCTTACTGTTTCATTATCTGCCCAAATATCCCTTGGTTTTTTTTTCCAAAAAAAAAAGTAGGGCTTTTTGTTTAGTGACAATAGGAAAGATCCACATAACGCAGGATTTGAAATTGTACCATTTTGACCAAAAGCTCCTTATTCATTAAGCCTACAAATATATGTGGAATATATACTGAGAGACCCCCCAACTAAAAGAAGATCAATATGATTTTAAAATTGGATGAAGAAATACAGGATTAATTATCTGCAGTAAGCTTGTGACATTTGTAACATTGAAAATACAAAATGATCTACAAGCACACAAAAAAAATTAAAAAAAATGGAACAAGGTTAGCTATAATAAAGACAAAAAATACTGAAGTTCTGGAGACTTCTGCTTTTTAGGCTATCAATAATAAAGTAACCAGCAGTCAAGATCTAAGCTGCAAGCAAGATTTGAAAAAGCAGCAATGAAGGCGTTCGAAAAGATATGCAGTCATCAGGATATATCTCTATCTATAAAGATCAGAATCATGCAGACAACAGTTCTGCTGTGACACTTTATTGAAGCAAAAGTTGGACTTTGAAGACTCGGGATAGAAAGTGTACTGACATTTTGAACTTTGTATTCTCCAAGACTCTGCGAATACTATGGTTAGCCAAGAAAATAAACAAATGATCGTCAAAGATATCAAATTAGAGTTCTCACTCAAGGCACAAAGGACCTGGTTCAATTCATCATAACATCACCATATGTGATGGTGAACCTATGGCACACGGGCTGGAAGTGGCACACAAAGTCATGTTGCCTGGCATGTGAAGTGTTGCACATTCCTTTTCTGGGTTTCTGGCGCACACATGCACATCGGACAGCTAGTCTTCTGGTTACTGGTGTGCATGTGTGCACAACAATCAGGTGGCCTTCACATATGCCGCAGTGCCAGAAACTGGAAGATTATCCAGCCAGCTGATTGTTGCGTACACATGTGTGCCAGTAAACAGAAGACTAGGTGGCTGGTGCGCATGCGTACCCCGATACATCCACCCCCTTGCCACCCAGAAGCGCTGTCCCAGTCACCCCCTGCGCCCGCCTGCCTGCCTTGTTACCAATACCGCGAGGAAAGGCCCCGAAGCTGCGCTGCCTGGGATCTACATGAGCTGCTGCAGGGGAGGCCAGGAATGGCTTGCTGGCTGAATGCTGCCCAGAGTGCGAGGCTGGCAGGAGGATGAGGAGTCTCCGCTGCCTCTTAACCAGCGTAAATGACATGCTGCCACAGCCTACCACCACCCTCTCTGCTCCACCGGCTGTTTCTGCCACTGGAACCGAGAACTTCCCTGTCTCCCCGCCTGAGCGGACTTCTTGCACGGCCCCAAGTCTCCAGTGGGGAGACAGGGAAGCCCTGGCCTAGCTGGCAGCTCTGGTCCTTTTCTTTTTCTGGGTTCCGGCGTGCCCCCTTGCCTCTCACAGCCAGGAGAAGTAGAAGCCGCTGGCACGGAAGGGAGCTACCCCCAGAAGGACCGAAGGAGAGCGCAGTAAGTGGTAAGAGGCACGTTGGTTGGGAAGCAGTCATGCTCCCTTGGAAGAACTGGTGGGAGAGGATTGTACCAACCTTTGCCGGTGCAAATAGCCCTGCTGGATGCTGCCCGGAGCTCGAAACTGGCAGGAGGAAGAGGAGCGGCGGTGGCAGACCATTCACAATGGCAAAGTTTGATGCAGGAACCTTTCCAGGCCCAAAATGGGACATGAACTGTACTGAATCCACATGGCATCCCTGCCCAACCCTTGCAATGCTGGGAAAGGAGCCCCCGGCCCCCACCACTGAGCCGTGCTGTCTGACCACCGCAGGGCGAGGTGGTGATGCCCAGTCCAGGGAACACATGCAGCTAGCAGAGCGAGCCAAGAGGGTTTCTCCGCCCTGCTTTGATGGCGGCCATGGGGTCACCTGTGCAGGCAGCCCATCCACCCTACCCTCCCTAGCTGCTGGTCCGCCAAAGCCCCGCCAGCCACACCTGCTTAGTCGGCAGCTCCCAGTGGGGAGGAGTCCAGGCAGGGCAGCAGAGGCCGCATATTTGAAGGCCAAGGTGGCGGGGCCAACACCAGGGAATGGGCCGGTACCCAGTTGCCCTCTGGCCTGGCGACATGTGCTGAGCTTGCCAAAAGACTCGCAGTCAGCCAGGCGAGCATGGCAGGGTGACACAGTTCTCGGCATGAGGCAGCCGGGTTGCTCAAGTGCCACAACCCACCAAGGGAGGGAAAAGCAGCAACAGGCCCTGCCCAGCTGTGGCCCTCAGAAAGCCTGGCTGGCAAGTGGCTGGGGAAGCCTGCAGGCAATGGACTGGCAGGGGAGTCGCGAATCCAGTGGTTGAGGGGCAGAGATTCCACCGAGGCCATCAGACTGAGAGGCCACTGGTTTGAGGCCGCCTGGCTCCCTTTGTAGTCCACACGTGTATTGAAAATAATAGATGAATAAAATTGAAACATAAAAGTGAAACAATCTCAGCTTAAAAGGAAAAAAATTGTATCTCAGGTGAGAGTAAAAAAAATGCTGCCCCGTACACCTGAGCTGGCTGGTCGGGTGGGGAGAGAGGGAAGCCCCAGTTCGCTCATCCTTGTCACTGCCGCCCCCTTGCCCCTAGTGGACATGGAGCAGACCGTTCCCACCGGCAAAGGTTGGTGCAGGAGACTTTCCAAGCCCAAAACAGGGTGGGGAGGGGGCGGAGTGCATGCACATGGGGATGTGGCCCATGCGCAGGGGAGCATGGGGTGGGGATGTGTGTGCATGCACAGTGGGGTGCGCGTTGCATTATGGGTGCCGGCACATGTGTGTGATGTCGTGCACACATGAGTATACTTTCAGCACCCAAGGAAAAAAAGGTTCACCATTACTGCCTTATATTATGTGAAGACCTAGTTCCTCAGAAAAATCTATGTTGCAAAGGTAGAAGGAGAAAGAAGAAGATCATTAGGAGAAAAGTAGGACTCACTTATATGGCAATGGGTACACTATTGAAAGACCTGCAAAAATAGGTTAGGACAGACTGTGGAGAAAATCTGTGCACTCACTAAGATAACTACCAATTTGTGGCCACATAAGTAATCAACCAATCATTTTGACCATTTAGGAAGGGAATTGTTTAAAATGTAATGTCCCGAGATTGAATTTGAGAACTTGGAATGGATATTTATTGTTTATTGAAAAGATTGTTATGCAGGGAGTCATGTAAAGAATGCACAGGATTCCTTACAGGATTCCGTAGGATTGGGTATTACATTATAAAAACTATCTGCAGCCTAGTGTTTGAAGAGGCATTGACTATAATATTCCCTCCCAGTATAGCAAAGAAATGTGGTGAGAGTTGTAGCCTGATACACATGGAAAGTATGTATTCTGCCATTAACCATTTCCAAACCATTAACCAGTTATTGGGGTGAAGAAAAAAAAATGAGGCATATTTCAGAACAGATAGTAGGACAGTGAAAATAATTTTGTACAATGTGTTTTCATAGTTTTAATACAAATTTACCCTGCCTGATTAGTTCATTATTCAATAACTGTCAACACAAGAGTCAAAACTGAATAAATCATGTTCATTTAATCATGGGTGAACATGCTAATACAACCTATTTATCTTTGTTAACAATTGAGTTCAATGAAATGATATTATTATAGCTAACCTGTTTAATTTTTGTTCAGTCAGTAACTAAGGTAATCATTTCTCATTTCACTATTCATTTGCGTTCTCTCTCTTCCCAGATATATATTAAATATTATACAACAGTAGCACTCTTGATCTTCAAGGTGTCATAGAATTTGCTGTATGAGTTTCAGAAGCCCAGTTATGACCTATTCAGCGAGTTGTAAATACAGACTGATTCCCTCAACACTGTCAGACTATTTACTGAATCTACACTACTATTAATAGTTTCATAGTTCCCATCACCAATCTCTTTCCACTTATGACTGTATGACTATAACTTGTTGCTGGCAATCCTTATGATTTATATTGATATATTGATCATCAATTGTGTTGTAAATGTTGTACCTTGATGAATGTATCTTTTCTTTTATGTACACTAAGAGCATATGCACCAAGACAAATTCCTTGTGTGTCCAATCACACTTGGCCAATAAAATTCTATTCTATTCTATTCTATTCTATTCTATTCTAAAAATAACATCATATATTATAAATGAAACTTTAATTGTTGCCCCAAACTCAAAATGCCATCTTTGTTGTTTTACTAAGAAAGCAAGGATTCTTGTAACTCCCATTCACTGCACAGATGAATTTTTACTACCAATGGCTAGCAGTTTGGAAGAGACTTGCATAAACCATATTGTTTTTCAGATTATAGGCAGACTGAGAAAAAACTTCCTTTGCTTACACCTGTCCCAAAGGTGCTTTTTCAAGAGGCAACTAGATTTTCTTATTTTTTTCTTTTGAAGACCTTTTGCTTTTCATCCAAGAAGCTTCTTCAGTTCTGACAGGATAGTGGGGAATAGAAGGATTTACGTTCCTTGCAGACAGCTGGTCATTTGCATCCTTTTTAGAGGGTCATTGAAGCACTTGGAGGTTTATCTGTGTCCTCAGGGTCACTCAAATAGTGCTCCCGGTTCCTGTAGTCTGCAATATTTCCTTTGGAAATTTCACCTGAACACTAAAAGCCAACTTCTTTTTGATGTCTCTGCACATGCAATCCCTCTTGAATTGATCATCTTTTTTGTGTTTCTGCTCAACACTTCTCATCTTCATTAGCAAAGCTTCTTTTAGAACATCATCCTCTGCCTTTCCCTGGGCCAAGGACTGCTGCAGTTAGAAATGGCATATAAAGCACTACTCTGCAGAAATGCTAGGGTTGCACAAAAATATGCCATACTACTTCAGTGACTCAATATTAGTATTATTCCTTTCAATTACAAGTAGTCTTCGACTTAACCTTTTATTTAGAAACCATTCAAACCCACAACAGCAGTGAAAAAAGTGACTTACGACCATTTTTCTGTTATGACCTTTGCAGCATTACCCATGGTCACATTATCAAAATTTGGATGCTTAGCAACTGGCTCGTATTTATGATAGTTGTGGTGTCCTGGGGTTATGTGATCATCTTTTATGACCTGAAAGTCAATATGGAATCCAGATTCACTTTACTAATTTAACAGCTGCATTATTATTACTAATTTATTACTAATTTAATAATTACTAATTATTACTAATTTAACAGCTGCAGCTATCCATTTAACCACTGTGGCAAGAATATCATAAAATTGGAGGGGGGGAATTCACTTAACAACTGTCTCGCTTAGCAACAGAAATTTGGGATCAATTGTGGTCATACATCGAGAACTATCTATAGTTGTGAATTAAACTGCATGCAATTGTTACATTTTAAAATACACATATATACTTTGATCATGTCCCTCTGTCTTCACAATTTAACTTATTCCTTTAATACCTTTTCAGATTTAAAATAAAAATAGTACGTCAGGAGCTTCCACTCATAATCAGGAAGGAGGACAAAACAGTGGTGGCGTAGGAAGGGCGGGGCTTGGTTCATCAGCTCCGCCCCCATTTTTGCAGGACGGCGGCGCTGCTGCTCTTGGTGAGTCGCGCGGCGTGCCTGCCACTTCCCCAACCACATGGACTGGATCGACCAATCGTTGCCCGCGGCGGAGGAGCACGTGAGTGTGCTGCGCGAGGCAACCCTGGCTTCGGAAGCGGGTCGGAAGGCTTCCTGCAGCGTTTCAGAACCCGAGCAATTTTAAGACGTTTCCTGTACTTCAACTCCCAGAATCCTCCAGCCATGTCGAATATGGAATTCCACACATCCTATGATTGTTCAGATTCAAAAACGCCGATATGTAATTCATTGAGCGGAGCTGATTTTATCCTTAGCATGACAGAACTGCACGTGGGGTCTCTTGCATCCGGATTAGTGATATTGAGATATATATAGATCCCGGCGATTTTGTAATTATGTAAATTAAAAACGATTTGTTCGAGTTTGATTGGTGGTTTTAAAGAACTTAGAGCTGCTCGTATACGGTGCTGCCGAGATTCCCGTTACGCAATTTGCGTAAATTAGTTTCATGTATGCACATAATGTAGATAAATAAATTGTTATATGTTTTATAAATTGCTTCTGCGTTGTTCCTAAATTCCGGTCGGTGAATATTACTGCTTGCTTTGAATTTTGAACAAAAAAAAAAATATTGAGGGGGCACCCGGATTTGAACCAGGGACCTCTTGATCTGCAGTCAAATGCTCTGCCACTGAGCTATACCCCCTTGGCTTATTTTTCGCTTGCTACCGTTTCTCTTCAAAAGAGAGAAGAGAAACTAGCCCTGTTTTTACAATAGGAAGATTTTGAATCCTGTTAATTAGTATTTGGAAACAATCCACCCATTAATATAAACAATTTGTTTTGGCGTTTGCATTTTTTGTCTGAAAAATTCTTGCTTTCACTTCGGTCACTAATATATAGAAGTGATTTTTTTTTCTGCTTAGTGATGATAGGAAAAACTTATATATTTTAGTGTTTTAAATATGTTTGATTTTGACTATTCAGGAAAGGCAACCATTTAAATTGTAATTTCCTGAGACTGAATCTGAGAACTTGTACTGATTGCTGGATTGAAAAGCTCATTAAACATATAAAAGGAGGGCATAAGATTCCATATAGCATTCGGCATTATATTGTAAAAATAATCTACAAAGAAAATGTTGGCTATAGTAATCTCTACCAGCATAGCAAATGGAAATTATGGTTATGATTTCATGTATGTAGTTCAACATACATGGAAAGTATGGACTTTGACAGTCTTTTAACAACCAGTAATACACTTACTGCAATTTACATCTTCATTATAACAGAATAATAGACCTTGGAGATTTTCTAGTCCAATCCCCTGCTCAAGCAAGACTCTTTAGACCAATGGATATCCAATCTCTTTTTTAAAAACCTCTAGTGATGGATCACCCACAACTTCTGAAGGCAAACCAATACACTTTCACAAGAAATTTCTCCTTAGTTCTAGGTTGCTTCTCTCCTTGATTAGTTTTCATCCATCGCCTCTGGTTTTGCCTTCAGGTGCTTTGAAGAATAGGCTGACTCCCTCTTCTTTGTGGCAGCATTGTTCTTCATATGTTCTAGCTTCCAGCATACTAATAAGCTTGTTGTTCCTTTCTGCACTCTTTCCAGAGTCCCAACATATTTTTAGCAGCACTAATTTTTTACATGATCCTGATTCAATCCTTCTGTTAATGTATTGGCTTTTTTGACAGCTGCGGAACACTGCTAGCTCATATTACGTGGCTGTCTACTAGGACTCCAAGATCCCTCTTGCAGTTACTTTTATTAAGCCAAGTTTCACCCAATCTGTACCTATACATTTGGTTTTTCTTGCCTAAGTATAAAACCTTACTTTTCTCTACATTGGATTTTATTTTGTTAGATAGGACCCAGTATTAAAGTCTGTCAAGATCCATCTGGATCTTGAGCCTATGTTCTGGGATGTTGGCTATTCCTGCCAGTTTAGTGTCATCTGACGAGATCTGACGAGTTCCCCTTCTATTCCCTCATCTAAACACCCTGGTCATGATCCTCCTCAGATGCTTCTAAAAATCCATCAAAAACATCAGCCTCAAATCCTCCTCGAATTTTCAAGTGTAGTCCTGATAATATAATTTGTACAGCTATTGTTGGATTGGGGAAGAAAAAGAGGAAATAATATAACAGATAAAAAATAAAAATTATTGTACATGTTTCGTAACATACTGAACTACAAATTACTCAATCACATTTAGCTTATTTTGTTACACAAATTCAACCCAAGAGTCTGAACCAATGCAATTTGTTTCAAGCAGCAGTTTAATAGTGCCTAAATTGCTGTTCAAATATTGGTCAACACTTCAGTTAACCTGCCTTATTTTTTCCTTAAATATTATTTCCTGTTCCTCATTTCACTTTCAAAATGTTAAATTTTGTACAATAGCAGTATCGTTGATCTTAAAGCTGTCATAGTGTTCCTTATATTTTTGCAAAATATTAGCTTAGGTACTCTTTTTGGCACTATAAATGCTAACTCGAATTAAAGCCACATTGTTTAGGATAACTTTTATCAGGATTCGAATAATTAGGATTCAGTATTTTAAAATGACCGACTGAGTTTGAATATTCTTTTTAAAATAAAATTAAGTTCGGTTATATGGGAATACAAGTTCAGAATCGCCCTACGGGGTAGATGAACTAAAAGTATTTAAAGAGGACGTTTCTTTGAATAAACATGTACAGACTTAAACTACAAAGTCAACCTTTTTTAAAAAACGGCTAAAGCACTCTGACTAAATTCACCTTTAACAGAATACTACTTTAGCCATAAAAAAAAAAAAGTAGGGTTCATGTTATATCCGTTTCCGGCATTCACATGATAAGGTCGCTTCACGTGACACGGGACTTTGAAAACGTATTAGTTATCCCGGCAAGCCTTGCGCTGTCTTTCTCTTTTTTTTCCCCACCTCCTGAGCAAGATGTCTAAGCGAGGTAAGGCCTGTTAAACCGCGAGATGGTCTGGAAGGAAATCCTCCTTCATCGCTCTTGTTTGGGAAGATATTAGGCTCGCTCTATTGGGATTACTGATGGGTGAAAATTAGGTCTCTGACGAGATGAACATTTTTGACCACCCAGCTCAAAAACAATATTTTTTGGTTCGTGGGATTTGAGGAAACCATTCAGGGCGGGAAGGTGAGAAGTTGATTGGAAAGCAGTGCAGTTGTAACTTCAGCTGCTTTAGTAAGATTTTACTATAATAATATTTGCGGCATGATCTTTTCCAGACGGCGTACTTTTATCATCGTCCCCTTTTTATTTCTATTGTAGTTCCATATTTAATATATCACAACTAGCAACTTTTAAGATATGTCGAGTTCCCCAATGGAAAGTTGCAGTCCATACGTCTTAAAAGTTGCCACGGTTGAGAAACTCTGCTTTAGATCTTTGAGAGGACAAAATGAATTATTTATGCTTGCCCATTTGGGTGATGAGGGATATGCAACTCCCCCCCCTTTTTTTTTTTTAAAAAATCACGGTATGGAGATCGGAGGGGCTTCATAAATCAGTAGAGTTAATTGCTTAGCTCCGAATAATGGACTTTTTCAAACTATTAGAACAACAATTCCACAATATGGAAAATAGTGATTTTTTAGTGAGGGGGAAATTTACCTGATTTGAAGACTCAAAAATCAAAAAAAAGTTGGTAGGTATTGGCATATTTTTTATTGCTTTAATAAAACATTCTTCATCCTATGCCTTTTTAATAGGACGTGGTGGTTCGTCTGGTGCGAAATTTCGCATTTCACTTGGTCTCCCAGTGGGAGCTGTGATCAACTGTGCGGATAATACAGGTATGTCTTAATTGGGTTAATTTGAATAAATAATTATGGGCAGCAAGTCTGGGAGTTTTCTTAAAGCACTTTTAAACTGATCTTTAGCCAAAAGAGCTCCCAAGAGCAGCTTACAGGCAACAGAGTTCTTTCAATTCCTTGATTAAACAACATAATCAGTCCTGAAGTAGGTGGGAAATGCTAGTTCTAATATCAGTCTCCTGAATGTTGGATTGGTAAATATTTAAGCTTTGTGGACAATTGTAACATTCATGGTAGGAGATCATATTTAATGCTTCCTCTACTTTGGGATAATGGAAGGTATTTCTGGAATTGGATGGAGCTTCTGTTCATCATGAAACACCCTAGGTGGTAAACAATGTAGTACATAAATTAAGAAACATTCGTTAGTTCAATTATTTACTACAAAATCTAGATCACTAAACATTTTTCTTAGATTAAAATAAATTTTTGTAGATTTTTAATCTCCATAGAATGAAAATAATTCAGAATGTGATTAAATTTGGGTTGGATGATATTTGGGTGCTTTATTCTAGTGGAAAATATACTGGCTAATACTTGTGAGAGTTAATTTCTTACACTGAGGAAAGGGTAGTAGGTATCAAAACAACAAATCCACAAGCTGCTGTCTTCTGTACAAGAGCGAGGGCACCAGCCTTATACATAAAAATTGAGAAAGTTTGATTATGACAGCATAGTAATGGGACAAATAAAACAGGCAGGAGTTTTGACATTTTTAAATTGCCATATACATACATACATACATACATACATACATCTTAAATTATTACCTCCCTTCTAATACATATTAAAGGTTTTCATTCCCTGAATTAACTTTTTGCAGTTCAGAATCTTAACAGGAGATACTCTGACATTATCCTTATCCAGTTCATCTGAAAAAAATCCTAGTAAGTTCAGTTGTGTACCATTGCAGTCATGCTAAAAGAACAAATGATGCAGACTAGAAGCAATGGGTTTTTCCCTTCAAAAAGCACTTGCTGGGTCTGTTTTCCAATGACCCAGGGAGTTGTCGTGCAAGGGTAAAGAAACAGCATTACTTTTGGGTGAGGTTGCAGCTTGTGCTGATATTCCTCAATCGGTAATGTAACAAAAAATACGAGAAGTCTTTATAACTTTGATACAAAGTATTCGTTAACAGCAATAATTCCTTTATTTCACAGGAGCCAAGAATCTGTACATAATCTCAGTGAAAGGAATTAAGGGGCGTCTGAATAGACTGCCAGCTGCAGGTGTGGGGGACATGGTAATGGCTACTGTCAAGAAAGGCAAGCCAGAGCTGAGAAAGAAGGGTGAGTGATATAATAAACAAGATGCACTGATTTACAATCTTGTTACTACTTTGGGACTGTAAGAGAAAAGCTGTTGGAAGAAACGATGGTTACGATCAACTAGTCATTACTTACCTAACATTTTCAGCATTAAAAGTAAAGTTAAGACAGTTGGACACAGTGATCCTTGTGGTAGATATATTGATGTGATCTACATTAGTTGTGTCTTAACTAAAGTGTTTTTGCGCTAAATGATTAACATTGGATGGAATCTAGTTTAGGTTTATCTTAAATTAATTTATAAATTGGATTTTTGTGTTTCCATCTTCTAAATTCATATATTCTGAAAAAACATTTCTCCTTTGGGAAATTCATTTTTAGACTAATATATCTAGTTTGGGTTTTATTTTAGAAGAGTACATTAATTTAGGCCAGAATAGAATATAATTAAGGCCAGAAATACTGTAGTGATGCATATGTATTCTATCTATCTTCCTCAAACAATAACACTCAGTTTTCAGAATATGAAAGACTATTTTTTTTCCAATTTCCACCCAAAAGGTGAACGTTTTATAATAAAATAAAATCATACACTTTAAAGTTCTGTCTATTAGAAATCTTATTTGAGCACCAGAATCATAGCTAGAGGCCTAAGAGATGATCTCTCCAGAGCGAGTATTTTTGAAGTGCTGTTAATTAAATGGTGTAAGCACATACTTAACTGTTGTGATACCAGTAAATCATAAAGAATTTAATACTACCCAGAGCATGTTTTCGTTCTAATTTTTCTGACATACATGGATTTAGGGTTTTATAGTTTATATTTATGCTGCCAGGATCTTCATTTTAATAAGGTTGATTTAATCGTTTTCAGTTGCAAAATGTCCTGTTTTATAACAACTCTAAAGAAATTGATTTCAAATTTAGGTATTGCATACTAAACTACTGATTTTGAACTTTTTCATAGTGCATCCAGCAGTTGTGATTCGTCAACGGAAATCATACAGGAGAAAAGATGGCGTATTCTTATATTTTGAAGACAATGCAGGAGTGATAGTAAACAACAAAGGAGAAATGAAAGGTATTGCTGCTGATGGGACCACAAAATTAAAAAGAACATATTTTGCTTCTTGCAGAAATATTCAGTCTGTATTATTAATAGCTTATTGCTGTGAGTTAGAATTGTAATTCACAGTGAAGCTAGTCCTCTGGAATGGTCTTATTGCTGTAGAATGACTTATTAAAATGTCTTGAGCACTCATTAAAGTTTTACAAAACTAGCACAAACTAATAAAGAGCAGAAGCAAGCAACAAAGAAAGAAAACAAGGAAAGCAAAAGTGTAGAAAGAATTAAAAAGAAAAAATAGAAGTTTACAATTTCTTTTGCGGCAAACTACAATATTTTAGTTTATGATTGTAGTAAACTCTTCATGATACTTTTCTAATCAAAACCACATGAATCATTCTGTTTCATGAAAAAAAGTCAAGGTATTTCCAGTTGATCATAAATGTAGATATTTGTTTTTATGATGGTGCTGCTGCTAAGTAATACTTCTGGTTTGTTTGTTTTTCCAGGCTCTGCTATCACAGGCCCTGTAGCCAAAGAGTGTGCAGATCTATGGCCCAGAATTGCTTCCAATGCTGGCAGTATTGCATAAATATATTTGTTCTTTGTAAAAATCAAATAAAAGTGATTGGCTCAAAGTTTTGTGGTGTGAATATCTTCCGTATTATAGGGAAGGAAAGAAACAGACATGCTGAATTAGCTTGGATATGGATGTGACAGAATATTTAATCAGAAAAACACTCATACTCTTTGATGTGCTGTTTTAATAAATCTTGGTGCAAATTCATTTTTGCTGTATATTAAGATTTCTTGGGTCAGTGGATAGCCTTAATTCCATCTTTTAAAAAGTTGTAAGGTTAGAAATAGGTGAAGGGGAACCATATTTGTATAATATTATTCAAAACACAGAAGAGGTATACTGTAACTATGACTATGTACAAAAGGAGATACCAGAGTTATTTGCTCTGTGGTTGTCCAATGATTTGCTAACTCCTTTTGGATGTTTTTTAATTGCCATAAAGTATAACAATATATTTTTAAAATTATAAATATATAGAATTCTACTAAGTAATTTACATTATGTTACATGTATGTCAGTAACACTGATTTCACTAAAGGCCCTCATGCCCCAGCTGAATATAGTACATTTTTGTGCTAGGAATATCCCCAGGTTATGCAGGATAGTAAATGACATGCTGGTTGGGCTGTCTTTTGCCCTGCCTTTCCCACTGAGTAAAGTTGAGCAGATTGTATCATTTGAGCAAATTAAATGAAAGAAAGCTTAACAAAGATACACCCATGTGACCTTTTTAAAAAAAATTGAACAATTAACCAGCATAGGACAATACAACCATAAATTGTATTGTAATTGTAATATTGTTATGTTCATAAAACATAATTATCGCACTATACAGTGCATAATCTTTGGAGTGTTTTAAAAGACAGAATACCTAATTTGAATTGCAATCGGCAATATATGAATCTGGCAATAATTCAGAAAGGTATGTACTTTTCTCTATGCACCATTTACGCTATTTAATTCAAAAGTGGGAACTTAAAATCTGACAGCAATTTCACTGACATGAATGAAGTCTATGAAACATGGAACTGGTTATTCATTTCTTTTAGGCTACAATACTACTTTGTTTCATAAATACGTCTAAAAAGATTGTGTCTTGCATTACAGTTCATGTATCGGAAATTGTGAGCTGCACAGCACTAAAGGAAATTCTCAAAGCAGAAGGGCAAGTTGTATGTTGTATGAAAAAAAAAATTAAGTATGTTACTTAAATGTAGATTAGCCATTTTTTTTAAAGTTTTCTGTGGTGCAGGAACTATGGTAGATTAATACAAATATAAAACTAAGGGTTAATATTGAGTGAACTCTACTAAACTGCAGAAATGAAAAAGGTATGCCAGCTTCAGGTTGTTAGGGAACAATTGTCCCTTGATAACATCACAGAGACTCTAGTAGGGTAATAATGAGAGTTGCTAGGAGAGAGGTAGCATATATATATGGTGTGGTATGATGCGAGAGATTAGTAGTTTAGTGTGACAGTCGGCTTTTTCTCTTGTGCTAATCATGACTTGTATTACACGGAGATGTCTACAAAAGCAAAAGGAATTCATCCTTGATGGTGTGGCAGTGGATACCATTGGTAGCAGCTATGCTCACATTCTGCCCAAGCTGTGGTCTGCATTGCCACCATATAATGCTCAATTAGATATCCATGCTGCTAGCTATTTCTCATCTCCAGTGGTCAAATCACTGCTAAAAAAGACGGAGCAGGTAATGGCATTTGAAACTTGAAATGGAAATCAATGGAGTAGATGAGCAGCAGGACTAGGAGATACAACTTAATGCAATTTAATATGCTAGACTATGGTCCAGGTTCTTATGACTTGTAGATAGTGTGATATTTTAAAACTTGCTGAAATCAATTTTTCAATACATTCCTCTGGGAAATTGATCAAGTAAGGATACATAAAATATTTGAATGGCTTAATATATTTAAAGGAGGTGGGGCATTAAGATATTGGGCTTGTCGAACTGTTGGCAGTTTGAGACCCAAGCACTATGTGACAAAGTGAGCTGCTATTCTTGCCCCATCTCCTGCCAACCTAGCAGTTTGAAAGTATGCAAATGCAAGTAGATAAATACTACTTTGGTGGGAAGGTAACAGCATTCCATACACCTCGGTGTATAGTCATGCTAGCTATATGACCACGGAAGTTTTTTTGGATAACATTAATGGAGATAAGCACCAAGCCTAGAGTTAAGACAGGACTAGACAGAGGAAAGCTTTACCTTTACTTTCAATATATTTAAAGTAGAACTCTACCCAAAAGAGTACCTAAAAACCAAAACGAAACCTCTGAAAATACAGCTTTTATATTATTGCCTTGGCAATCAACATAAGAAATATGGCTCTGATTGCAAAATATTGGCCTGTTACTCTGATAATCCAGAGTAACACATTCCCCAACTAAAATTTTTTTTCCCCAAATAATAAACTTACGTACGTGTCTAAAATAACAATACAATCTGCCTTACATCTAGTCTAGAAGGTATAAAGATAACCTGTATTAAATATGGGGAAAGTCCAATTAAAAACTTTATGCTTCCAAATTATCAGATGCTGGTTCCTTCTAAATTTTAGTACAGAATATTCCTCTTTTATGTACTCTTGCACAGAGCTGCTTGATTTTTTTTTAGAAGAGAAATGGGAAATTGTGGGCAACAACATTCTGTTCCTTGGACAGAAATTGGCCCAGACTGATATTTTGTTCATTACACTCGCTTTAGAAAGCTATTACCGGTAAGTGTAAATGTATCATGCTTCCAATATTTAGATTTTCTTTTCCTGGAATGTTTGGTCTTCAGGCTTGATGTCACAACTCTCTTTATGATCTCACTGTAGACATTTCTCATTGCATCATATTTAAGAAAAACAAAAAATATTCCATAATGATAAAAATTAAAACCAGTTTCCTCTTTCTCATACTCTGTATCTACCATCCGTGCATATTCATTTGTTTTTAAACTGAATTAATTGGGCTTCATTTTTCTTTTGTTTGACAGACTCGTGGTGGAACCTCTAGGGATGGGTGGATAGTGGACTATTTCCATATCTATGGGCCAGGCCAGAGGTATTTGAACAGGAGAAACTGGGCAGGAGCAGGTGAATGAAGTGCTGTACCCATCTCTTTCTCTATCTTTCATTTCACCAGTAATTATTTATCTTCCAAACTTTTAAAGTGATTCAGGAACTATGATAATGTCTTATTGAAACTACATTTCATGGCACAAGTGAAAGCTATTTAGATGTTTTAATAAATATATATTAAATTAAATATATATTAAATTAAACTCCATGTTTAAAATAAGCAGTGGGCATGCCAAACAGATTAGTAATAGGAAGACAGTCCAAATAGTATTAGGAACAGAAGACTCTTGTGGCTTAAGGAAGATACAATATCATAACTCCTTAAAATGAAAATCAAATTTGAACAATTTCCTCCCTTGCAAATGAAACTTAAATGTTAATCTGTATATGATAGGAATTCTTTTATGCCCTGGAACCACAGTTGCCTGCTGAAGGCTTATATCAGCAAGAAAAGGAACAAAACGGAGGAAGTTTTGATAGTGTGCCCCCTTTGGTGACAAAAACTTATCCAGCTTTTCCTGGACTAGCCATTTGTTTGCATGAACAAAGTATGAACATACTGTTTGAATGAACATAGCAAATTTTGAGTGATACCACTTTGTCTATTTTTTAAAAAAAGAAAGCCCCAAAAAACAAGCAAACCCTAGGCGTAGACATTCCCCAAAATCACTGAGCCTTCCTAAGGTTCTCTGGCTTAAAGCATTATCCCCAGAGGAATTATTGGCTTATACAAGTCATTATACAAGACATTGGCTTATACAAGTCCAACTGTATAAGCCAATGTCCCACTTTGCCTCCTTTTCACTCATGTCACTGAGGGCTGTAGAGTAGGATTTTTAAAAGATGAGACTTCGAGTTTCTGACTAAACGAATTTTGAAAATGAATGCTACATTAATTGTGCTCTTGACTCTGTAAAACTTCTCGATATTTTTCTAGGAACAAGGGAAAAAACAAGATACATAATGTTCTTAAAATTAATAATATGTGATCACAAAAAAATCACACGTACCTGTTTGTTATTGTATTAATATATTAATGACTCTGCCCAGAATTGGACAGAATAAATTGAAAGCTGCTATTCCATATATTCTTACTGAGGATTATTGATGTTATTTAGAAATAAGTTTTATACATAAGTTTAAGATTTATTATAGAATTTTTACCATATTTGATTGATTTTCTAAACCAGTGGTCCCCAACCTTTCTGGCTTCATGGATTGGCAGTGGTAGCAGCAGGGGAGGGAGGATGGTTTCACACACGCAAACCATATGTGGTATGTCGCACATGCACAATGAAGCTTTGCACATGCTCGCACACCGCTTGCAAGGCCTGGTTCCCAACGGTACTGATCCACAGACTGGGAGTTGGGGACTCCTGCTGTAAACAATGAGTGATTAAAAATGGTTGAAACTAATAAAGTTCCTGGTGGCAAGTAAAGCAAATTACATGTACTATGCTTTATGTCAGGCTCAAAATTAAGAATAACACATAGCCATTTTTTTCCAAGCTGAGTTTTTTGTTTCATACCTATATACAAAACCTTGTTAGACTGAAGACTATTTGCATCTACAATATACTCTGTGAACCATTAGGGAGGGACTTCTTCACTCTCATCATTTCACATACAATATCTAGGCTGAGTTGCTTCTTATTCCTTTAGAATACACTTCCTCCCTCCTAGGAATCCCCCTCACTATATTCCATCCCAGTTTTCCTGTCATAACTCATATGGGCTCTTAAATATAATAATTTAAGAATACATTTAAAGCTTGTTAGGTCTCCACCTTGATACTCCTCCACTTATTTATTTTACACATAGGGAGCCAAATTCACAGAGCATGAAATTAAAATGTGAATTGAAGAATAGGCTGGTAATATACTTATCATTTATGTGGATCAAGATGACATTTGTTATGAGAACTGCTGTGGCTGGTAGGACATGGAGCAATGTTCTTTGTTTTTGGGTTGGGTGGAGAAGAACACTGATTAATCATAATCATCTCTGGAGGTTCTCCCATTGAAGGCCACAGAAATGAAATTTAACTTGTGATTTTCAAAGTATTTTGGAGAGATTATAGAGTGGAAATGGTGGGGGGAGTAGATATTTAGGGTATAATAATCCATTGCTGATAGGGCAGTTAGGTTGTACAAAGTAAAAGAAAAACAAGTCAGCTATTGAAGAAAAAGCATTAAGAGATAAATACTGTAATAAAAATGGGGTTTTTTTGAATACAGGTTGTATTTTCCAAAATAGTTATTCAACGTATTTTTGATGATCTTTACTATTTATTTTTATACAGGTCACTCTCCTGAGCAAGTGGCTGGTCACCATCTATATTTGATGGGTACAAAGCCAGCAACAGGTTGGAACGGCCGATATGGCTATCGCCGCAACACTCCAGATCTTCGCACACGCTCTTCTTGTTTTGGTGAAGTAACATGGTTACCCATCCACTGAAGAACATCAGATTATATCAATCTGTCTCTTCTTCTAACTTAAATGCTCTTCCTATGTTTTGTTTGTTCTTGATTTTTCCAAAATAATAAAATACTTTTAATTTCTTATTTAAAAGTTTGTTGCTTGTGGGGAAGGGAAATTTTGGCAGAAGATTACATTAGGACAGCATTTTCCTAACTGGGCATGCTAGATGTGATGGTTTGGGGGAGGATGAAAGCTGTACTGTAGTCCAAGCTGGGGAAGGAAAAAAGTGGTAACCCAACATTCTGCCTGTGACAAAAGTGACTTAATTGTATATTTTGTGCTTTGGGACTTTTGTTTTTGGGGCAGAAAATGGGTTCAGATTAACTATGTTATAGCAGGAGTCTCCAACCTTGGTCCCTTTAAGACTTGTGGACTTCAACTCCCAGAGTTCCTCAGCCAGCTTTGGGTTTATAGCATATAACTGTATACCACTTTGGGTTTCAACGAGCATTGAATAGCAAATCTGAATCTTTTTAATTAACTATTGAACCGTTTATCATTCCTATCATTTCTATTCCTTGCATATGAACTCTGATAGAAAAATATCTATGTACTAGAGTGACTAGTGCTGGAAGAAAAATCCGGTCTGGTTCCAAGCCTGGAGAAAGACGCAGGCTGTAGGAAAGAAACTTTAGTGACAGCAGCATATTTCTGGGGTGGCTCACTAAATGGGATTGAGATAGATGGGCTTTTATAAATTTTTTGGGGCTTTGTGATTGAGATGGCTCTTCCTGTGTAAGAATGTGTCCTTTAATATTTTAATGGCTGCTGTCAGATTTCCTTGGGTCATGGCTGGCTCTACAGGCAAAAGGAAATGCAAATCCTAGGTTTGTCTAAGCTATTATTGTCAGTTTGCCTAATTCCATTCCTTATTTGGAGTCTCTTTGCCTATGGATAGATTGGCCCAGTCTTTCTAAATGGATACAAAATCTACATTCCAGAAGACCAGCCTCTTCAAGCTTCTGCTTGAGGCTGTTTTCCTATGGCAGGAAGACTGGGGCTGGTTTCTGCCTTTATTAAGATCTTTTCCATTTCTCCTTTGGGGGAAATATTCTATCCTGCCTCTTTTTAATATTTTAAAATAAAGAATATTTTAATCTGGGGGAGGGCTTCCTAGACCAGGCAATAGTGATTCAGAAATAATACTATAGAAGCAGGGGCAGCTATACGATACCTATTAGTATTATCTGAGATATATTTTTTGGCATTAAGATCTGCTTAATATATAAAAAATAATATGCATCAAACATGCACGCTGAAAATGAATCATACAGCATACACTTGTATTCATGGCCATTTAAACTTCATGGAACACAAGTTAATGTTAAATTGCAGCCGTGAAACCACAATTGCAGATACACAGAATCATTTCCAAAATTGTAAACAGGAATCTACCAGCCATATCTCTAGTAGTATTAGCAACATCACAAACAGTATGGCAGCCATCGACAGACAAGCAATTCACAATAGCTATACTCACATGGCATACTGAACTCTAAATCTAAGCACAGTACTGAACAACATTTTCGCCTCTTGCATTGTTGGACACAGTTCAGATGGTTAGTTTATGCTTCCATCCATCTATTGTTTTTCTATAAAGAAATGGAGAGGAAATCAGCCCAGTGCTATTATAGTTAAGCAAGCATGTAGATATAAAGGATAAACAAATGGGTCATGTACAAAGCAAATAAGAAAGGAGAGATTAACTAAATCAATACTGTACTTCAGTAACTTGTCATTTCTCACTTTATAGATGCCTAGTGTGAATATTTTAATCCAGTATTTCTCAACCTCAGCAGTTTCCTGGTATATGGACTTCAATATCCAGAATTCCCTATCTGAGGCTGAAAAACCCTGCTTTAGTCAATCTATATATACCACGAATCTGTATTGCATAGGTGTTAAAGTTAATGAAAAATTCTATTCTTTGAATTGACTGAAAGAGATATCCATTTTTTGCTCTTAAGCTTTTAATAAATAAAGTTTTCTTTTTATTTGTTGGTTTTCTTTAACTGGGTAAATTAATATATTTTTCTATAACAATATATACAAGAAAATATAATTGAATAAATCTTGGATTAAGTTAGCCATGAATAAATATGTCATGAGCCCACTCCTGCCAATAAAGTAACAGTAACAGAGTTAGAAGCGACCTTAGCGATCATCTAGTCCAACCCCCTGCTCACACAGGAGACCTGTACTAGGGATTCGAACCGCCAAACTGCCACCTTTCTGATTGACAAGTCAGTGTCTTAGCCACTGAGCCACCTAGTCAGTCAGTCACCTAGTGACTGCCTTCTCAAGCCACAACATTGTGGACATCATGGCTCCCACTGCTTCATGTCTAGTTTTATTTACCATCCTGATCATAATGGTAGGAATGACAAACATTGTACTCTAAACACACATTGCTACTGTGACAAAACTATGAAGTTTCCACTAGCCATGACAGCAAAGAATAGACTTCAAAGTCAAAGGAAATGTACCATAAAAAAAAGAGGGAATATTATTACCGTTAGTCCTTTCAGGGGTCTCTGCAAGCTGAATTGAAGGAATAGTAGTGTGTTCCAGAACAACTTTTCTGTCTTGGTGCTGCCATTCGTGATGGAATCAAAATGAATGGCCAAAACCAATAATCAAAGCTCTCTGCAGTGCTTATTATTCAGCATATACTGGAGGGCTTGTCTTCTCCCTAGAATTATGAGACACCATTACCAGAGAGATGGACGCATTGATATTTATATATTTCAAAAAAGAGGAGAAAATGATGCAGACATACATATACATAAGTTTGTATATACATTATGTAAGCATACATATTGATAGTTAACAAATCTCAGATTATTTCCTACCCTTTGTTACTTTCTTCAATAGAAAAACACATCAATAAGTTGCCATAGGAATCTTCTGATAAAGACCACTGTGAACCAGATACTTCAAGGTTTAGTCTACAAATAATCCTTGACTTATGATCATAATTGAGCCCAAAGTTTTTGTTGTTAAGTGAGACATTTGTTAAGTGAGCTTTGCCCCACTTTATGATCTTTCTTGTTTCATTTGTTAAGTGAATGACTGCAGTTGATAAATTAGTAACCCGATTGTTAAGTGACTGACTTCCCCATTGACTTTGCTTGTCAGAAGGTTGGAAAAGGGGATTCTAAGACTTAGATAGTCATAAATATGAACCAGTTGTCAAGTATCTGAATTTTTGATCACCTGATTATGGGGATGCTGCAAAGGTCGTAACTGTGAAAAATGGTCATTAGTCACTGTGGGAAGCCCCACCGCCTGAAGAATGAAGTATTTTGGGAAGTATTAAAAAGGCAGGATAGAATATTTCCCCTAAAGGAGAAATGGAGAAAAAACCCTTAAGGGATGCAGAAACCAGCCCCAGTTTCCCTGCCCCAAGCAGAAACTGAGGAGGCCAGGTTTTAGAAATGCAGATTTGGTAATCCATTCAGAAAAACTGGGTCATGACAGAAACTCAGATAAGCAACAAACAAAAGGTTGACAAAATTAGCTCTGACAAACATCTAGAATTTGCATTTTCCCTTTTACCTATAGAGCAGCAGTCAGCAACTGGTTGTCTCTGGACCACTGATGGTCCGTGAGAAAATTTTGGTGGTCTGTGGAGAATTCTTTTTGCCGGTGCACCCTGGTGGAGGAGCTGTGGCACAAGCAGGCTGAAGCAGCAATTATGATGGCTGGAAGCTGTGGGAGGGAAGGACTACTTGCACTTGCACAGCATCAGGATTCCACCTTGGTATATTTGCCCAGCTGGTGGTGTAAAGCAGCCCTCGTCTCCTGCTGCTTGGGACTTGGAGTTGTAAATGGTGACTGCTCTGGGGAGCAGCCGGATTTTGCTTTCTATTGCAGATGCCAGATTGGCCCCCTGCAAGCTCTCGTCTCTCGAGGAGTGCTCGCGGAAGCGGTGCGGGAAACTTCGGCCGGGCTCCTTGAGAGACAAGAGCTTGCAGGGGGCCGATTTGGGGTCCGCAATGGAGAGCAAAATCCAGCTGCTCCCCTGATCAGACACCACTTACACCTCCAAGTAGCAGAAGACGAGGGCTGCTTTGCTCCACCGTCTGGGCAAATATATCGAGACAGAATGCTGATGCCATGCAAAATGAAATAGAGAAAAAGAGACAGAATGAAAGAGAATGAGAAAGAGAATGAGAGAGAGAGAGAGAGAGAGAGAGAGAGAAAGAGAGACACAAAGTGAATCAGAGAGTGAGAGAGAGAATGAGAATCAGGATGAAAGAGAATGAGAGACAAAGAGAATTAGAGAGAATTAGAGAGAGTATAAGAGAGAGAGAGAATAAGAGAGAGAGAGAGAGAGAGCACCGCCTTCTTGGAAGAAGTGCGGGGGGGTCCTGAAGGGGGATGTCTTGCATTAAGTGTCGAACCCCCCCATCTCAATTTTGTGAAGTTGGTGCAGCAGGCAGCGGTCCTTCCTGGCGCGCCTTGTTTTTCTGGAGCACTCCGCCCCCCTCCTGCTTCTGCCTGCCTCCTCCTCTTCCTCCTCCAGGAGAATGAGAGAGAATCAGAATGAGAGAGAGTGGGGAAGAAAGAGAGAATAAGATAGAGTGGGGGAGAGAGAGAGAGAGAGAAAGAGAGGGGGGAGAGAGAATGAGAGAGAATGAGTGGGAGAGAGAGGGGGGAGAGAGAAAGAGATTGAGAGAGAGTGGGAGAGAAAGAAAGAGGGGGGAGAGAGGGAAAAGAAAATGAGAAAGAGTGTGAGAGAGAGGGGAGGGGGGAGAAAAAGAGAGAGAGGAGGGACAGTGCCTGAAGGACCCCATCCCATCACTGGGAGTCCAGCCACTTCAGCAAGCGGCACGCTGGATTCGTATTAGTGATCTGCGGGATTTAAAATTATGAACAGTGGTCCCTGAGGTCCAAAAGGTTGGGGACCCCTGCTAAAGAGCCACCCAACATCCCTACTTGTCTCAATAGGAATCCAGAAAATCCAGAAATCCCACCCACCCTAAACTCCCATTTTGTCAGCTGTCCCAGAATCATATGCAGTTGGTGGTTCTGCTTCATCAGTAAAGGGAACTTTTCTTTCCAATCAGCCTCCAGCCTCCATTTTATTTCTAGCAGCTTTCTCCCAGCTTGGAACTGGACCTGGATTTTTTCTTCCAACATCACTTTTTTCAGTGCCACTGTGAATGGCAATAAACGAACTATTGTAAGTTGTGGACTACCTGTATTTGGTTAATCCTTTCATGTGTCCATTTTGCTATCTTGCTCCCTGTGGGAATTTATTTTCTTCACATTTTTCCTAACTCTGGTTGTTGAATTCTGGCTAGGTTGATAGGTAGTTCAAAATAAGTTTCTGGATGGACTGAAGTATCACAGCGATTGAACTGACTTAAAGATCGATCAAAGGCAAGATATTTCCTCCCACGTGCTTACAAACTGAATAAAACTGAGATGGGCACAATCTTCCTTTAGCCTGCCTCCTTCCCTATATTATATTACTATTCACATCATCACGTGAGTCTGACAGTTGAGCCAGGGATGATGCGTTGCAGTCTGACGTATCAGGATCATTTATCAATATTATAATCAGGATATTATAATATAATATTATAATTATAATTATAATATTATTATATTATCAATTTTCCCCACAGAGAAAAAAAAGCCCCTGCAGATTCGACAGAGGAAGGTTTATACACATCTTTTTTTTAAACCCATCACTTCCGCCTCGAGAGGACCGACGTCTGAGAGAGGGCCGAAATGTAGCGTCATCACTCCGCGCCGAGTCTAATCTCAGCAGCCGAAGGAGAGGAGCTGCGTCGCGGCTGCAGGGGCTGCAAAGGAGATCGAGCTGTCGCCATGGGGGGAGGCGATCTGGTGAGGAAAATGGAGGGGATGGAGGGAAGCCGAGGTGGAGAGCGGCGGGTGGGGGGTGGGTGAGAAGGGAATCGAGAATTGGGACTAGCCCGAATTGCCTTGAATTTGAGTTAATCGAAGCTAAAAGCCGATTTCTTATCTCCACCCGGGCTCACTTCCTATGTACACATCTGGATGAAAATATAGGGATATTTCGTATAATGTAAATTATATACTATATTATATCATACATAATTTTACAATTATACAGTTGAAATGTAAGGACGCATTTAAAGGTGGGAGAGCTGTGGTGGGGGAAAGGCTCAGCTGGAATTCAGAGTTATGGAAAGCAGTTCAGAAGAAACGGGGTAGGGACAGCATCATACCGTCTTCAATTTAATCACTTGCTAGAAGTAAAGAGCATCTTTATGGCGAGCTGAGTGGTTTATCACTAAGTCATCATCTAGTTTGTTTAGTGTTTCGAAGTGTTACATCTTAGCTACTGTTTCACGCATCGCCAATTCATACATAATCTTTACTTTTGCTTTAGCAATTTGTGGTACCTTAGCCATTGTTTACAAGCCATGGTTTATGGTTTAATGAAAAAATTCAACATTTTTTTACTACTGGCTCTGTGGGTATGGTGGGCATGGCAGGGGAAGGATACTGTAAAATCTCCATTCCCACCCCACTCCAGGGGGCGGTTACTGCAAAATCCCGATTTCCTCCTGATCAGCTGGGGCTTAGGCAGCAGAGAATAGATGGGGATGGGGCCAGTCAGAATTTTTACTACAGGTTCTCCAAACGACTCAGAATTTCTGCTACCAGTTCTCCAGAACTGGTCAGAACCTGCTGAAACCCACCTCTGGTTTAATGTATATGATGAACCCAGTTAATATTCAAATGGTATATTCAACCATTTCTACAGTAAGAAAAACATAACATTCTATGATGTGCAAATCTAGTTGGTGAGTATAGGACCTTCAACATGCTCTTAATGTACAAATTAACAGATGATGGAAACCTCATTTGGAGCGGAGGAAATAAATTGAATAGCCCCACAGTCCAAAACTTGTAGTGTGCTATTCTAAATCAATGATATGAAATTGACTGTTGAAGCAAGATGTATGTGTTGTGGAGTTAGCTGCCATTCTGTTATAGAACAATTACTGTAAAGTATAAATTAAGGGAATTATTTGAATAATAATATGAATGTGGAGCAAAAACTTCTATGTACTTAGTTTTAGTTCACTGAAGTTTGCATTCATATATTTTTCTGGTTGATACTTGACATTTGGTACAGCTTTTGCCGAACAAGTTTTCAGATTAAATCAAGGTAAATTTAAATGCTTAATCTTGTCTATAGAATCTTAAAAAAAGCTGGCATCCACAAACCCTCCGTAATGTGGAAAAAGTTTGGAAAGCGGAACAAAAGCATGAAGCTGAACGGAAGAAAATTGAAGAGCTACAACGGGAGTTGCATGAAGAGCGAGCACGAGAAGAAATGCAACGTTATGCAGAAGATGTAGGCGCTGTCAAGTATGTTGGAATTACTGGTTTGTAAACATAGAATTGTAGCACAGGAAAAAACTATTTAGGCTATCAATTCTCTGCACTAATTCATATTAAAGAATCTCTGACAGAGACTGTTTAGTCTCTATTTAAAGAATTGAAGCAAAGGGGAAACATCACATCTTTGGATAATTGATTCCATTATTGAACTATTTATTACAATATTAATTTATTTTGAATGTTCAGTCAGAATCTGCCTTTGTCAACAATTTTGTTGAAATAAAAAAAAATACTATGTCTTCCACATTCCCATAATGCTTAAAACTATTCAGTTCCAAAATGATATAATATTCAAACAAGTTCTGTGTTCTTGATATTTCCATACTAACTTCTGCTAATTGTTTACAAGTACTTATAAGTTATTGTTATCTGCTTTAGAATAGCCTTTTAGCTTGTTAAAGATTTTAAAACCATTCCATCTTCTAGTTATTTAGCACTTCCCCAGTTCTCTAGGATTTCTTAGTGAAAATATAATTGAAGACTTAGCCAAACCATCCTAAAATTCAGTTCATTTAGATCTGAAGATTTAACTGATTAAAATTTAACAGGATTTGTTCTTGCAGGGTCAGTTTTGCCTCTCACAATTGCCTGATGGAACATTTATCTTCTCATTACAGATAACTGAGTGCAAAATAGCTTTGCATTTTCATTGTTACCTCTTAATATTTTTCATTGTCATTGAGCAGCCAATATATCAATTCTGTCTTCCTTAAGGAAACCCATTTTTAGCAGCTTTCACTTGTTTCAGTGATTCTGAGATTTAGCTTTCTTAGTACCATTTCTGTACTTGTGAGTTAGCTATCTGTACCCTTATTTGAAGACTTGGCTCTCTTTCTATTTACTATGTGTTCTCTTTTTTGGATCTTTATTAAGCTTTTTTTGCAACTATATTGGTTTCATAACTTGTTGCAGATAAAAAGATAAAGATATAAAGCATACTTCAGCTAACATAATACCAAAAGAAATACAAGGCAAATAGTATTGCCACCATCTTCAACTATCTCTAAGTGATCTATATGTATACATATATATGATCTGTGCATAATACCTTGGTTTGCAAGTGACTTTAGCATAGCATCTTCTAGACTGAAACTCTAGAACGTAAACTAATTAAAGGTGATACTGTTCTGTATATGTAAAGTGCATTTCCCTTGTCACTGCCATCATCCATTATCCAAATTATATTTTAAGACAGAAATTTGAAGGGATAGAGTCTGAAATTTCAGTATATCTCAGTTTGGATATTTTAACACTGACCTTATCATCCAATATAGTACTTAAAATTTGATAGCATTTGACTTCTTAGCAACCAAATTGATGAACTTCTCTCATTCAAGAATTAAAAAGTGGATAGTTACAGAAACAAAATTCTCATTTGGAAATCTAATGTTTCTTGATAAAGATTTTTTTTAATTCAATTTAGAAAAATATATTTTAATTAATATTAATTTTCTTTGATAAAACTATGGAGATCATTGGAAAAATAAAATGTACCTCTTCCTCTAACAATTATATTTCACTTCTATCACCCTTGGGGAAATTATGATCTTGATAAGAATATCACCAATATGTGTTCATGAGCCTTTTGTTTTCTCCCATCCAGGAATTAAATTTTTATTTCTTGCATTTAGCATTCCCCTAACTCATCCCAAATTCTAGACTTATTTACATGTGTAATGTGTTGTCATCCTCTTTGTAACCTCAGCCCCCAAGAAATTTAAATATTCTGCTCTAAGACTGCTTTACCTATTATAGTCATTCTTCGTTTGTTTGTTTTTAATTTGCATCATCATCTCTTCTGACTTTGAAAGTTTTTTTAAAATATATTTTTATATCTTTTCTTCCAAATAAATTAGAAAAAAAGATGAAAAGTTGGAATGGATGTACCAAGGACCAGGTGGCATGGTGAACAGAGATGAATACCTTATGGGACGCCCAGTTGACAAGTATGTCTTCGAGACAACAGAGGAGAAGGAGGGCGGCTGTTCTTCTGAGACTGGCCTTCTGCCAGGCTCTATCTTTGCCTCCACAGGTGCCAATTCTGCCTTGGATATGGCTAGCAAGATTCGGGAAGACCCTCTTTTTATGATAAGGTAATTAGGATTGTTTTCAGTGATTCTGAGATTTAGCTTTCTTAGTACCATTTCTGTACTTGTGAGTTAGCTATCTGTACCCTTATTTGAAGACTTGGCTCTCTTTCTATTTACTATGTGTTCTCTTTTTTGGATCTTTATTAAGCTTTTTTTGCAACTATATTGGTTTCATAACTTGTTGCAGATAAAAAGATAAAGATATAAAGCATACTTCAGCTAACATAATACCAAAAGAAATACAAGGCAAATAGTATTGCCACCATCTTCAACTATCTCTAAGTGATCTATATGTATACATATATATGATCTGTGCATAATACCTTGGTTTGCAAGTGACTTTAGCATAGCATCTTCTAGACTGAAACTCTAGAACGTAAACTAATTAAAGGTGATACTGTTCTGTATATGTAAAGTGCATTTCCCTTGTCACTGCCATCATCCATTATCCAAATTATATTTTAAGACAGAAATTTGAAGGGATAGAGTCTGAAATTTCAGTATATTTCAGTTTGGAGATTTTAACACTGACCTTATCATCCAATATAGTACTTAAAATTTGATAGCATTTGACTTCTTAGCAACCAAATTGATGAACTTCTCTCATTCAAGAATTAAAAAGTGGATAGTTACAGAAACAAAATTCTCATTTGGAAATCTAATGTTTCTTGATAAAGATTTTTTTTAATTCAATTTAGAAAAATATATTTTAATTAATATTAATTTCCTTTGATAAAACTATGGAGATCATTGGAAAAATAAAATGTACCTCTTCCTCTAACAATTATATTTCACTTCTATCACCCTTGGGGAAATTATGATCTTGATAAGAATATCACCAATATGTGTTCATGAGCCTTTTGTTTTCTCCCATCCAGGAATTAAATTTTTATTTCTTGCATTTAGCATTCCCCTAACTCATCCCAAATTCTAGACTTATTTACATGTGTAATGTGTTGTCATCCTCTTTGTAACCTCAGCCCCCAAGAAATTTAAATATTCTGCTCTAAGACTGCTTTACCTATTATAGTCATTCTTCGTTTGTTTGTTTTTAATTTGCATCATCATCTCTTCTGACTTTGAAAGTTTTTTTAAAATATATTTTTATATCTTTTCTTCCAAATAAATTAGAAAAAAAGATGAAAAGTTGGAATGGATGTACCAAGGACCAGGTGGCATGGTGAACAGAGATGAATACCTTATGGGACGCCCAGTTGACAAGTATGTCTTCGAGACAACAGAGGAGAAGGAGGGCGGCTGTTCTTCTGAGACTGGCCTTCTGCCAGGCTCTATCTTTGCCTCCACAGGTGCCAATTCTGCCTTGGATATGGCTAGCAAGATTCGGGAAGACCCTCTTTTTATGATAAGGTAATTAGGATTGTTTTCAGTGTGAAAAAAGGGCAGAAAGTATATAAATAAAATAAATAAAAAATGAATGGCTGATGAGTAAGTGAGGGGATGGCCTGGATGATTTATAAAATGAAAGCATTGAAGTATCCCTGATACTAACACTTTAAAAAACCCCAATTAATCCCATTAACGTCTACATTGCCTCTCTGACATTTTTGTGCTAAATTTGATCAGAGATGCTAATTCTATAGATTGAGTATTGGCAATTTATGACTTTTCAGATGCTGTAACTAACTATTTATTAGGAAACCCATGTGGTCACTCGTCTTATATAAGATAATCTAACTCCATTTATCATCAGTAAAAGCAAAATAAATAAAACCAACCACGTCTTGATAAAAGATAGAATCTAATACCTGTGGAAGACCATAGGTGTCAACCTCTAATCACAGATTTAATAATAGTATTGACATAGAATATGAGGATTTCACATGAACATTACTTAATAAATTAATATTTTGTCTGTATAGGAAGAGGGAAGAAGAGAAGAAACGTGATGTTCTGAACAATCCTGTAAAAATGAAGAAGATCAAAGAATTGGTATGCTAATGTTGAATGCTCTGTGAATGTAAACATCCACATGGTTTTGAATTCTATGATGACAATCTTACATATACTGAGGAAAATTCAGTGGGGCTTTTTTCCAGTTTGATGTAATTGTTAAGGTGTTGGCATAGAAATCAGAAGACGAAGTTCTAGTTCTGCCTTGGGCATAGAAAACTGGCTGCCTGACTGGGCCAGTTAAACTCTTTCAATGCAATTCATGTTACAAGGTTCTTATAGAGAAAATAGGAGAAGGCAGGAGTATTAAGTATGCTTGCCATCTGAGTGGTATATAAAAAAGGTAGATAAAAGTATATAAAAATAACTTAAGATGGATATAACTTATCAATATCAAATTATTATGGACAAAATTGGGAGTTCAGAGTATCTTTTTTTGAGCTAGAGAGAAAGTAATTCCAAGGCTATAAAGAGAGTGCAAAGTTTAATTTAGTCTCTGCTGAACTTGGTTTAGAGAGAAAGAGAATAATGTGCAGAAATAATGACTCAACAAAATATTAAACAGTTGCCCAATCAAATTCAAAGTCTTTTAATAGTTGCTGTATTTACAACAAAAATTGTTAGAAATTAGTACAAACTGGAATGTAGTTTTTCCAATTAATCTTGTACAAGATTGTAGCTGGAGTAAGATTTCTAAGTAACATTACTGAAGATAAAAAATTATTCCAAATATAATTAATGCTTTAAATCTTCACTCTTCTTATGGCAACCAAAATGTTCATTAACATCTTCATGAAAAGTATCAGAAAAAAATTGAAAGATAAAGTTTTCTAAGATAATACAAGAATATTGAGGAATGGTGCTTTGTGACTGGCCCTTCTATGGCAGCCGTTTTATGAGCATGCCCATAAATATGCTGTCAAAATTGTAATAAGTGCCTGTTAGCCAAATGGAATTGGAATCATATTTTAAACTCTGATCATTATTATGAAACTCGTATTTCCTTTTTCAAATGTTCCAGTTGCAAAGCAGTTTGGAGAAGAAGAAGAAGAAAAAGAAAGAGAAGAAGAAGAAAAGGAAACACAGGAAACATAGGCACCATAATTCCAGTAGTGGTGAAGATGAAGAGATTAAAACTAAGTATGTTTTATAAATGGTATACATTTATTCATTCAGCCTACTTGGGTTTGACTATTGTTCATAATTGCAGAGAAAAGAATGGGACTCAGTCCCTCACAAATATATGCTCTTTAGAGGTGTTTAAAGGTGGTACGGGTAGTCTCTGGTTAACAATCACTCATTTAGCAACCTTTCAAAATCATGAAGACACTGAACAAGTGGTATTTATAACATGTTCTCAAAGTTCCGGCCATCTTAATCCCCACGGTCATGTGAGCACAATCCCTATGCTTGACAACCATATGCTTGGCATTTTTGCACTTAAAATGATAAGTGCAATGCTTTTGCACTTAAAATATCATTAGTTGCAGTATCCCATGGTCGCATGATTACCACTAACCTTCTTGCTAGTTTCCCATAAATAAAATAATTAGGGAAGCCAGAAGGAAAAGTTGCAAGTCACTCCCATAAGTCATTCCCACCACTTTTTCTCCTGAGGAACCCAACTGTAGAATACAAAAATACTCTAGAGTGCACCCATTTGCAGCCTATCCCTGACCTTACTCAATAGTGCATGCCCACCTAGCTATGCTCATGCTGCAGCAGCTATTTGTGCTCCTTACATTCTGCAGCACCTACCTGCTTTGCTCACACTGCAGCAGCCACTTACTTGTCCACATGCCTGCTTAGAACTTGCAACTTCCTGCAGGCTTTCCCATTGCCTTTACTTCTTGGAAGCTGGCAGGAAGTTGCAAGGAAGTCGTCTTTTAATAACCCATGATCCTTACTTAACAATGGGAATGGGAACTCAGGATTGCTATTACTAAGTGATGGGTCACATGAGATTGTGCTTTATAATTGCATCACTTAATTACAGAAATTCCAGTTCCTGTTATCATTAAACGAGGACTAACTATATTGTGAAGGGGGCAGTGTATCTTGATAGAGACTGTTGTATCATTCTGTATATCCCAGAGGAGCCACAAATGATATATTTCATATTTGAGCTAGTGTCCGTATATGCTGGGTTTCTATTCATATGGGCTGGAATTGGCATGTATGCTACATATACATTTAAAATAACAAGGGACTTAGACCTATCGCACTGATGAAGTGTTAGAATTTAATTTTCTTCTGCTTTAGGTCACGAGAGAAAGTAGAACTTCTTCATCCTAGAAGATCAGGATATGGATTGCAAGTACGTACTGTATTCTGTAGTATTTACTATACAATATAAAATAGAGGTGCTATTTATTGGGGCCAGTTTGACTTAAGTCATGACATATGCAAACTCATGTATTGTCATTGAATTCCTTGCTAATGTAGATTAACTGCCAATATCTTTATAGTCACAGTCACATCTGTGTGCAGTCAGTTTAATATAGCAATATTTATTCTCTAATAAAGCATTTTTTTCGATGTGTAAACTCTTTTAAGAAAATGGCATTTTTCTCATAATATTAGGTCCGTGATAGTGGCCATGAAAGGATATCCCATAAACTCCAACAGAGTTTACGATCAGAGCAACAAAGCCATTCTCCTGAAAGGCATGTCAGCAAGAACACAAATCAGGAATCAAGCAGACATAAGAGATCAAGATCACCTAGAAACAGTAAACAGTAAGCAAAAATTGGGCAACCAATTCTCATTTTCTAAGAGAGATGTTATCTTAATTGCTGTGGAATTATTCAAACCTTAAATTAGGAGGTTTTTGCATACAGTAAAATGTAAAGACTGAGAATACTTGAAAGATCATTATTCTGGCATCTATTCATTGTAATTTTTAATGTAAATATTTTCAGAATATATGGAATATTATATTCATTATTTAAATTAATAACAATTTAATATTTGAATCACCACCACCTCCAAATCTTGATTTGGGATGTTGGTCCTCTTAGTCATTTGAAAGGCAAGTGCAGTCACTGGGTTGAAAATGCAAGTGCAGTCACTGGTAGTATAAGATAAAAAATTAGTAGAACAGCTTAAACTAAAAAAATATTAATGATGAATTATTATTTTCATGGAGGAAAAATTTTTTTTGAATTGCAGGGACAATGGTATGGAACAAAAGGCAAAAACAGAATACAAAAATTTTCATAAGGAACACCAGTATAGAAGACCCCAGACTTCGAGGTATGTGAATGGGTATGGTATTGGTGTATTTTCAGTGGATTGTGACATAGCTGTATAATGCATTGCAGGCAGAATATTTTGAAAAACACGCGTGCTTTAATGCTTAGCAATTAAATGAAATGGTTTATAAAAATAATGAGATTCAGCAATTTCCTCTTATTTAAAAAAATCATTATCATTATTGCCCAATATTTAAAAAAAACCAAATGTCTAACTTTATAAGATCAATCTCTTCCAATTTGATGGGTGAATGATCTACATTACTAAGGACTGAGCCTCAATCTCTGCATGTCTATGGAGATTCTCAGTCATCCAGGTTATGATTGTCCCAAAGGTGCTTTTTTTTCCCCTAAGAAAAAAGAAAATCCAGTTTCCTTTGGGGGAGGGGAAGCACTTTTGGAGCTCAGTTTACGCACTTGCTTCCTGCTAATTTCCAAGCACTTTGGAAATCATTAAATATTTTTGATGCGCTGGATGCAGTCAACAATTACATCAGATTTAAGGTATAAATCTGTTTAAGATTCACGTGTTGCAGAAATGTAAAGAATGTAGGATCCTTTCTAGCTTGAATTGAAAACTTAATCGAATCAAAAACTTAATTACTATTCTGGCACTTGGTGTGTTTTGACTATTAAGTAATCACTTAATCATAGCTCTAAGAACCCTATTTTCTCCACCAAGAGAAAGATTACTCCATAGGTTGATGATGATGATTATCATTTGAAAAGCCACTAGCCTATTTTAAACCTATTTTAAACAGAAAATTATCTGCAGAAGAGCTGGAGAAAAGACGGAAAGAAATGATGGAGAATGCCAAATGGCGAGAAGAAGAAAGAAAAAACAATGTGAACAAACATAGAAAAGAAGAAGAAAGAGAGCAAGCTCTAGAAAAACTTCGCCAGTCCAATGGGAAGTTTATACAGTGAGTGACCACCTTCCTTCTAAAATTGGGAAAGAAGCCATAGCTCAATTGGAACAGCATACATTGAAAACAGAAAGTCCTATTCGGTCTTCCTTAAAATAGTCAAATGATCATTACACTTGATATAAAGCAGCAACATCCTATATCTCAGTTTGAGAGTCTTTTTGTGCTGTATGCTTGTTTCACCTACCAAAGTATTAGATATAAGGAGGAAATATTTTCCTTAATTTTTTAAAACAGACACATTTGGAAGTTTCATACTTTGTTCAGTGTTTCTCAACCTCAACAACTTTAATGTGGTCTTCAATTCCCAAAATTCCCTTGCAAGTATACTGGCTGGGAATCTGAGAATTGAAGTCCACATATCTTAAAGTTGCTAAGGTTGAGAAACAGTGATCTAGTTTCTCTGACTACATGTAGTCTTCAACTTATGACCACAATTGAATGCAAAATTTCCATTACTAAGCGAGATGTTGGGAAGTGAGTTTTACTCCATTTTACGACCTTTCTTGCCATAGTTGTTAAGTGAATTGCTGCAATTGCTCAGTTAGTAACACAGTTGTTAAGTAAACCTGGCTTCCTGGTTGTCAGAAGCTCACCGAAGATCATATGACCCTAGGACACTGCAACCGTTATAAGTCAGTTGCCAAGCATCTGAATTTTGATCACATGAGCATGGAGATGCTGCAACAGTCATCAGAAAACCAGTCATAAGTCACTTTTTTCAGTGCTGTTGTAACTTCAAATAGTGATTAAATGTACTGTTGTAAGTTGAGGACTACCTGTATATGCATGTAGATCAGGGGTGTCCAAACTTGGTCCCTTTAAGACTTGTGGACTTCAACTCCCAGAGTTCCTCAGCCAGCTTTGCTGGCTGAGGGACTCTGGGAGTTGAAGTCCACAAGTCTTAAAGGGACCAAGTTTGGACACCCCTGATGTAGATGGTGCTATTGGAACAGCCAGTAAAGTGGCAAATGCAGATGAGTCTTCAAAGCAGTTCTGTGAGCTTTCCAAAAGGTGGAGTTTCTCTAAGAATTTGGGAAGGGATGTTTCACTTTCAATAGAATCCCTTTTAAATACTTTGCAGAATTTCAATAATTTCCTCAGCCTTTTCCAGAGTTGGCTATTTGTATATGAATTAGCCTAAATATATTAAGAGTAGAACTATAATAATGTTTATAAACTACTTTAGGATAATATGATCTTAGTAAGGATTAGGTAAAAATCTGGGTATAAGGGAGAAACTACAGAGGCATAGAACTATCTTGAATAGGAAGAGGAAAGTTTTTATGTATAAAGAGTGATGCAGAAAATCATGCATGCATTAATGACTACAGAAAAAAAATGAAAACAAGATTTCCTTTTTAGACTTGAGAGAGTTCATGTTTTGCAATGCCCCCACCCCAGATATTATGCAGAAGGGCATTTAAACAGTTTTTTAAAAATATTCTGTTTTCTCCTTTTTGTTTTCTGGTTTTTTTTTAGTGAAAAACATTATGTGGGACAAAATGGACGCTTTTCTAATTCTTAATGCTCTTCTTTATTTCTTTGACTTGCAGTAATATAAAATTGGAGAGTGCATCCACTTCCTCGCTTGAAGACAGGGTGAAGAGAAACATTCACTCTATCCAAAGGACACCAGCAGCTCTGGAAAAAAACTTCATGCATCGATGAAGTTGTTTTGTATCGTATCACTGGCCCACTAAGGATTTACATTGTTGTTTTTGTTTTGTTTTGTTTTTCTGTTTGTTTTTTTCCTGAGGACCAACTGACCATTCAGGAAACCTCCATGGGCCAGGTTATTTTTTCTTTGGTCTAGATAGCACAAGAGAGTTCACTGTGATATTCCATTTCAATGTTTTTAAATTAAGGTATTTTAAATATGTACAGTTTGAGATACTCCTTGTAGACCAATATGTTCTGCCTTTTTCTTTTATATTTTATAATATAGTGCTATAAAAAGATTATAAGAGTTTTGCTCCTCTTCCCACTGAAAGATGGAATCAGAACAAGTAATTCTGTTATTTTTAGTGATATTTCAAAGAGAATAATTATTACAAAAGTTTTCATTGTCTAATAATAATTTCTCTGCCTTTTATGTTCTTAAAATATAATATACTTAGGTCCAGGCTAACTGGGCGTACACTTCTGTTTTTCAGTTTCTTTCCTCTCCAGAATCTTAACATCACTTTATTTGAGGCAAGATATATTGCTTGCTGTAGAAGAAAATCCCTTTCCTAAAAGGAAAGAATAATATTTTTCTTTTTTTTTTACTGGAGATATGAACATTTTGTTGTCTAAAAGAGCTTCTATAACAAGCAAAGTTTCTTAATAGGCAAAAGGGAACAGACAAAACTTTATGACAGCAATCTTTCATATATTATTTTGTGATATGTAAATATTCACCTTTGTATGTCTAGCTGGCATTTAATATATGTATATATCTTTATGTATCTTTTTAGTATTTTTGTGGTATTTTTAAATATTTAGAAATATTTGTGGTTTTTTACATTCTGCATTTTATATTTACTGTACCTTGCAAGCTGCTCTGGGTAGCTTGCAAGGTACAGTAAAAATACCAATTATATATTTAAAATTTTAAGAACTAGTAGATAAACAAGGACATTAAAAGGCCTGGGGAAATATAAACCTGGGATCCCCAACCCCTAGGCCACAGCCCACTACCAACCCGTGAACCACTCAGAACTGGGCCGTGGAAATGGCAAGAGTGTGAACGCACATGTATCCCCAATTGCATGAACAGCAGGTAAGTGTGTGTCCATGTGCCTGCCACTCGCACAAATGGAGATGCACATGTGTGTGCGCACTTTCCCATCATTTGCACTGAACCCTCCCATCTTCCCCCCCCCCTCCTCCCGTTGGTCTGCAAAGCTGGAAAATTCTGTTTTAAACTCTAGTAAGGAAATGGCCAGTTTAACTTTAGATAGCAATTTATTGATAATATGAACAGGCTCTGGAAAAAGTTGGATAGGTTGTTAATTAACAACAAATTGTTAACAACAACTTCTTTGAAAGGATTTGTAAAAGGTGCCCCTTTAATAACTAACAGTGCGATACTGAATGGAGCAAATGGGCCTAAAAGAAGCATAGGCCTACACCCTGTAAATTTTAATACATAATCTGGGCAACCAGCAAAATTGCTTAGGTTTGTAAGAGCTCAACATTTAAACTAATGTAAGACCAAAGAAGATCCCATTCATCACTCATAGAAACAATTCTAGATCAGTTGTAGTTTGCAAACAAGTTTAAAGGCTGCAACACAATGAATACTTTGCAGTAGTCCCTTTATGAGACTACCAGTACATAATTCACCAAAGCAAACACTCATTCATATAGAGATGAACCTCCTGCATCAGCCAAAGCTGATAAAAAGTTTGTGCCATTTATGCCTGCATTGGATTCAGGACAATTATATATAGCAAACCTATTTAAGAAGAAAAAAATAACAGATATATTCCCCAAATCCTGAAACATACCTTCTAACCTTGATTCATTGTTTTACACCCAATTTACTTGATTCTGCTTGTAAGAAGCCAGCTGTGAAGTGCATAAATGGCAATCATGACTGGAATGCTGCATCAGTTGTAAGTGTGAGAACTGGTCATAAAATTATTTTTTCAGCATTATCATAGCTTTGAAAGATCTCTATACAAGACAGCCCTTAAGTCAGTGATATGTACTGCTATCAATTTAACTCCAAATTACAAATGATTCTTCACAATGGATTCATATAGACATTAACATGGATGAGAAGTTGGAACCTTGTAGAATCTCCATTCATGATCTTTCCAAAGTGGTCAAGCAAAAATTACAGTATTGCTTTCTATTTGTGTCCCCAAAAACAGGAGCAGAAACAACATAGGAATGTCTCCGTGACCCTAGTTTCCTCAAATGGTCTAAAATGCTCAATGGCATCAAAATCTGCAAAGAAATCTAGCTTCCCCTGTATCATTACAAATCATTCAACAGGTCAGCCAAAACAAATCTGGGAAAAGATCAAGATGATCCATTTCATTAATAGCTCTTGGAGATGTAATGTTTTCAACTTTTTCCTATTGGCCTCACTTCAGATAAAATATTGGTTATTGGCAGGTGGATGTTAAAATCATATGACTATAGTGAAGGCTTGTTAATCCATGGCCTCTTACGGGGCAATTTTATCTATAATAGAGAAATAGTGGCCTGAATGATTCTTAGTGATTTTCAAAGCTGGATAGGGATCTAATGAAAAAAGTCACAATCAGACAGCACTTTCCTCAGGAGACAAGTCATGAAACTGAATTCTACCAAATTATATGGTACATACCTTAAATAACTTCTCCAAAATGATGACATGAAGTATAAGAAGAAACTGAGTAATTTTGTTTGCTCATAATAACACTCAAGAAATGTACGGGTGCCAGACTGATTGTTAGAGTTTAGGACACCTGCTTATAGATTTGGATAGTTTTATGTAGATGTAATCAGGGAGAAAAATCATTGGTTTTTTTCTTTCTAATTGCCGGGGCACAGCCTTTATTTGTTTGTTAAATTTATTTTTCCATCTTGCAGTAGAGCTATTCTGGGTGCCTTACAACAATTACATAGAAAAGTGATTTTAAAAATGTAAAAATGCAACAGTAAAGGAATGAACTCATAAAAATAAACACTGAAAGTTACGACAATATGAAAAAATGAACAGAGGAGCAGCAGGAAGTGCAGGGGGGAAGTGGAGTCAGTCAGTCAGTCCGACAACCGCCTCCAGTCACAAATTCCTCTACTGGAGTTCCAAGCCAACCAGCAAACCCACATCTTCAAGCCCTTGTAAAAAGATGCGGAGCGGGGGGCAACTTTACCTGGGATCAGGATGTTACAGAGGACAAGCATTACAGCAGAGAAGGTTCTTCTGGATTCTTTCAGTTGGAGTTCCTTGACTGACAGGATCCTCAGCAGGCCTCCTCTACAACACAAGTAGAGTGGGCTTGTCTAATGTCTTGAACTGCACCCAGAAGCAAATGAGCAGTCTGTATCTCATCAAGCAGTGGTGTAACCTGGGTCATTGTATTTATTGTATCAAGTCTTCACCACATCCTGTCAGACATGTCTATGGACCTGTCTCACAGTAGTCTCATTACTTGATCTTGCATCTTCTGTTGCTTCCTCTTGTCTTTCCTTACACTCTTAGCATTAGAAGGTGCTTCAAGGGCCTTGCTCCCCAGGTTTCTGTTGTGAAACCATTTTGTTACTAGACTCATGGAATAAGCAGAATGGGGCAACTTGCCCTGACCAATTCACTGCAGCCAACTCGCCACAATCAACTCGCTGTGGCCAACTCGCCATGGCCAACTTGCCATAAAACAACTTGCAACAGGGCAACTCGCAGGACAATTTAACAGTTCGATTGTTTAAAATAAATAAAAAAATAATTTTTGTCATTCATATTTCATTTTGTCCCTCTTGGCATCCTGTAATGATTCTATTCCACCATTTCTTTCATTTTAGTGTAACTTGCCTGGAAGTGATTTGTCCCATAGTGAGTGGCCATGGCAAGTTGGCTGCGGTGAGTTGGTTATAGTGAACTGTCATAGAAGCCAGAATCAAGTGAGCTTGTTGCTATTGTATTTTTTTTTATTGGAATTTTTTTTACAAAGAACAAATTTTTAAACCATCGTTTCCCCCCCCTCCCAAGACTTCCCAGAACAAAATGCAGGGTATAACATTTATCAATCATAAGCTAAAATATCACAAAAATCTGCCTCATATACATGCTCTCCCAACACCCCCTTAACTCCCCTTTCCCATTTAAACATATACATTAATATATACCATTCGTAACATTATTCATAGACTATTTGGTACTTTTTAGTCCAATACTTGTTTTGAACATAATCAATCCACCTTCTCCACTCCAATACATATTTTTCTTGTGAATGTTCTTTCAATTACGCAGAGATTTTTGCCGTTTCTGCTAAGTTCGATACTTTAAGTGTCCATTCTTCAATCGTAGGTAAATCTTCTCTCTTCCAGTATTGTGCAACCAAAAGTCTCGCTGCTGTTATTAAATTTAGAATCAACTTAGTCTCTATAACTGTACAATCTGTAATTATACCCAATAAAAACAACTGTGGAGTAAATTTTATCTTCTTTTTCAGAATATTCTGCATAATCCACCATATTTTAATCCAAAATGCTTTGATTTTTTTACAAGTCCACCATATATGAAAATAAGTAGCATCCTCACATTCACATCGCCAACATTTGGTTTGCATATTTGGATACATACATGCCAACTTTTTAGGGTCTAGATGCCATCTATAAAACATTTTATAAAAATTCTCTCTTAAACTTTGCACTTGTGTAAATTTGACATTTCTAACCCATATTTTTTCCCACGTTTCCATCGTTATAGGTTGTTGAATATTTTGTGCCCATTTTATCATACAATCCTTAACTAATTTTGTTTCTGAGCCTCTTTCTATCAATACATTTGTACAACCTTTTAATATGCATTTGACCTTGATCTCTAATTTGTTTTACCAAATTTTCCTCATTTTGCATAATACCAATTTTCTCATCTAATCTCCATCTAGCTTGCAACTGTCCATACTGAAACCAAGTATAATTCATGCCTTCATCTCTGAGTTTGTTTAAGGATTTTAGTTGTAACTTATCCTTTTCTACAAAAAGAAGTTCTTTATAAGCTTGCCTTTGTTCTATATTTATGTTCTCTATCGTATGTCTAGGAATTACCCATATTGGTATTTTATAATGTAGCTTGTATTGATATTTCTTCCACACCCTTAACAAAGCATTTCTAAGAATATGACTTTTAAAAATCTTATCCACTTTCTTGTCATAGAATAAATAGGCATGACATTCATACAATAAATCATAACCTTCTATATTCAAAGTTCTTTCCTCTGTTGAGTTATACCAGTCACTAATCAATGAAAGAACAACTGCGTCATAATACAATTTCAAATTCGGCATTTTTAGACCCCCTCTTTCATGTATATCTTGCATTATCTTTAATTTTATTCTCGGTTTTTTACCCATCCAGATAAAATTACTAATCCCTTTTTGCCATTCCTGCAAATTTGCATCCTTTTTAAGTACTGGTATCATTTGAAACAAAAATAAAAACCTAGGCAGAACATTCATTTTTATTACTGCTATCCTTCCCAGTAAGAATAATTGTAAGTTCTTCCAATGTTCCATCTCCCTCTGTACTTTCTGCCACAATACTTCTTTACCTCTATATTCTATTTTACCAATCACACGTGATTTCTGCTTCTTTCTTATTGAATAAGCTAACCACCTTCCAGGCTCATTAGCATTATTATGCTTGACATATTGTAAATTAGTTGCCACTTGATCTGCCGTCATCGTATTAAACTCTCCTTTTAAGATATTTATTCTTTTGTTTTCTTAATTTCACCTTCGATGCTGTGATATATACTCCTAAGTATTTGACCTTGTTAGCTATTTTATATCCAGTTACTCTTTCCAATTCATTTTGTTTAATATTCATATTTTTACTTATTATCTTAGTCTTCTGTTCATTCACTTTAAATCCAGATATCTTACCATATTGCTCAATTATCTCTTTCAAATATATAGCAGAATGAATAGGTTGAGAGAAGGTAACAACTAAGTCATCTGCAAACGCTCTTAATCGATAGTCTTGATGTTTAATTTTATTCCCTTTATTTGGCTTGCACCACGTAATCTATTCAATAAGATTTCTAAAGTTAAAATAAACAATAATGGAGACAAAGGAAATCCCTGTCTTGTCCCTTTCTCAATTCTAAAAGACTCTGTTAAGCTATTATTAATTATTATTTGTGCTGTCTGCTTCTGGTATATTGCTTTAATTGCTTGTATAAAATAGTCTCCAAATTGCATTTTTTCTATTAATTTAAATAAAAATGCAATCTATCAAAAGCCTTCTCGGCATCCAAAAAGAAGAGCGCTGCAGAGACTTGGCTGTTCCTTTCCAAATATTCTAATAGATTTACAATATATCTCATATTATATCTCATTTATCTACCCATAATAAATCCTGATTGATCAGTATGAATTATTTGACACAAAACTGGCATTAATCTATTTGCTAATATTTTAGCAAAAATCTTATAATCAGTATTCAATAATGATATTGGCCTATAATTTTCCGGTTTATTACAATCTTGCTCTTCCTTTGGTATTAATGAAATAAAAGCCGTCCTCCACGAGGGAGGCACCTCCCCTCCTAATTGTATTCTATTAAGTAATTCCTTCAACGGTTCTACCATTTTATTTTGCAGATTCTTATAGTAAACGGCCGTTAGACCATCTGTTCCGGGTGCTTTCCCATTTTTGAGCTGTCTAATTGCTAAAATTATTTCCTCTGAGGTGATAGGTTGATTCAATTCTTCCCTTTGCTCTATTGTAAGCTCACATATACCTTGCTCTTGTAAGTATCTTTCTGTATCTATATCTTTAATCAAATCTCCAGCATATAATTTTGTATAAAATTCTAAAAAGGCTTTTTAAATCAAATTTTGTTGAAATACTTCTTTACCTCTATATTCTATTTTACCAATCACATGTGATTTCTGCTTCTTTCTTATTAAATAAGCTAACCACCTTCCAGGCTCATTACCATTATTATGCTTGACATATTGTAAATTAGTTGCCACTTGATCTGCCGTCATTGTATTAAACTGTCCTTTTAAGATATTTATTCTTTTGTTTTCTTGTCTTCTGGATTCTTTATAAGTAACTGTTCCTTCTTTCTAATTTCCTCCTCTAACTCTAATCTTTTTTTTTGCAACCTATTTCTGTATTTATTATTCATTTGTATAAGTACACCTCTCATAAAAGCTTTGCTTGCGTCCCAAACTATCTCAATAGATGTGCCATTTTGCATGTTCATAATAAAAAATTCTTTCATTCGTTTTTTACACTCTTCTATATTTTGTTCATATTTAAACAAATTTTCATTCAGTCTCCACGATTTTCTTCCCTTTCCCCATTCAAATTCAATCCAAACCGGACTATGATCAGACAAAATTCTTGCACATATCTTGGTTCTCTTCACCCTAGAGAACAAATCATTGGTAATTAGTATAAAGTCAATCCTAGAAAAGGATTGATGTCTATCAGAGAAGAAAGTAAAATCCTTCTCTTCCATATTACGTTCACGCCAAACATCTCTTAATTCCAGGTCTTTCATCATATCAAAAAAAGCCTTTGGCAATTTTGCACGACTTGAAATATTCGGTAAACCTTTTTTATCTTTCCGGGTATACAACACTCCATTCCAATCACCCATTAATATATATGATTTATAATCCCATTGTATTATTTTATTATGTACGAATTTAAATTTTTGTTGTTGTTGTTGATTAGGAGCATATACTCCAACTAAAAGTGTCTTTTTCCCTTCCAATAACAGTTCAATTGCAATATATCTTCCCTGTTTATCTGTCTCAATTAATGTTGCTATTAAGTCTTTCTTTACGTAAAGAACAATGCCATTCTTTTTCTCTGAAGCCGAAGCAACGAAATGTGTACCCAACCTTGAGTTAATCAAATATTTTTGGTCCAAAGATCTAATATGTGTTTCTTGTAAACAAACTATATCATTTTTAAATTGTTTCAAATAATGAAATATTTTTCTTCTCTTCTATGGTGAATTTAAACTATTAACATTCCAGGATTAAAAACTAGTTGCCATTTTTGGCAGTCGGAAGCTGGAACACCCAATGTAACTCTGCTTTTTCTTTGGGTCTTGCTCCTCCCACAGCTTCTGTTTTAGTAGCCTCTACCACTTGAGTTTGTTGGAGCTTAACTTCTTGTTCCTTACGTTTAGTAGCTGCTCTCATCATCCTTTGTTCTTTTACTCCTCATTTTGGTACTTCTCCCCCTTTAGATATATCCAACACTTGTAAAGAATCTTCCTCCATAACTATAACTGCAGCTTGGTCTTGTGCATGCTTCATTGCTTCCCTTTTTCTTATTTCTTCAACATCCCTTCTTCTAGATTCTGGTGATGATGGGCTTCCAGCTTTCAATACATTAGCATAAAAGTCTCTTGCTTTCCAAATTGTATTAAGATGATGTGGTTTTCCTGCATAATACACAATTATCCCCACTGGGATATCCCATCTATATTCAATCTGCCTTTTTTAAGCTCCTCCACCAGAAATGCATATTCTTTTCTGCTTTTCAGCATTTTGGGGGGAATTTCTTTCAAAATTAAAATTTATTGTCCAGCTACCTTAATTCCCCCCCCCCCTTATAGGATCCTTGCAGAATTGCATTTCTCATTCTTCGAGTTGTAAACAACCACATCTCTTGGCAGCTGCTTTTGTCTGGCAATCCAAGAGTTCACACGGTAAATTTTGTCCTGCCAAAGCCTTAACAGCCTAGAATCAAAAGGCCACTGAGGGTCTAGACAAGATTGCATCTATGCAACCTCTTGGGCATTTGCTCTCATTGTTCTCTGTGGTTCATGGAGGAACTGAGAATTCTAAAACAAATTAAGAGAGGTTTGGAGCAGGATTACCCAACCTCTGGGCCGCAGACTGGCACTGGTCCATATGAACTGGTCCGTGCAAGCAAGCAAAACCCCATTCACACAAAAGTGGGATCCAGACAGTGTATGAAACTATGCTCCCTCAATCCACAGAAAAACATCTTCCATGGAACTGGTCCTGGTGCCCAAAATATGAGGGACCACTGCTCAAGAGTACCCCTAGAGAAAGATAAAGGATGACTAGATACTATTAAGGCCTCTTAAGAGCCGCTATTAAGGTCTATCTCATGGCGATAAAAACTGAACAAAACAATACGGCTCTGTTATTATTGCATCTGCAGAGTCTTGCTCCTTGGCCCTGTTCCAAATCATCCAATTTCTCCTAGGCAAGGTGAGGGGGACTCAATCATCTCAATGGCTGAGGAAAATTTGTTGAATACTAGGTGACTAGGTGGCTCAGTGGCTAAGACACTGAGCTTGTTGATCAGAAAGTTCGGCAGTTCAAATCCCTAGTACAGATCCCCTGCGTGAGCAGGGGGTTGGACTAGGTGACCTCCAAGGTCCCTTCCAACTCTGTTACTGTTGCTTGTTAGATAAAATCATTCTGATTTGTTCAGAATGATTTGTTGGAATCCTTGTATGCTGTATGCTGCAGCTCCTTATGAGATGCCTAGGGAGACATCTTGCCTAGCAATTTGGGAACAGTTTAACCCTGCTGATCCTAAGGAAGTGGACAGGGTCTTCTGCACTGTCAATACAAATACCCTTGTCCCTCTGGACTGGTGATAAATTCCAGGATGCAGTAGAGTTCATGCAGTGATAAATTCCTCACTGCAAGAGAGATACCCTTTTAAAGAGGCTCTGGTTTGTCTTCTTAAAAAAAAACATTACTTGATCCAACCTGCCTTGACAATTTTTGTCCAGTTTTCCATCTTCCATTTTTAGGGAAGGTTGTAGAAAAGGCAGTTGCTTGGTTGCTTGCCAGCTCCAGAGAGTCCTGGATGAAACAGATTTTCAGGACACCTTTCAATCAGGATTTAGGCCTGCCTATGGGAAAGAAAAAACTTTAATTATACTTATGGACAATCTCTGGCAAGAACAAGATATGAATAGTGCAACTATTCTCACCCTTCTTGCTCTCTCAAAGGCATTTAATACCGTCAACCATGATATCCTTTTGGGCTAGCTTCGTGAATTGGGGCTGGGTTCAGTGGTGGGATTCAAGTAATTTAACAACCGATTCTCTGTCCTAATGATTTCTTCCAACAACCAGTTTGCCAAACTGCTCAGAAAGTTAACAACCGGTTCTCCGAAGTGGTGCAAACTGGCTGAATCCCACCACTGGCTGGGTTGCACAGTTTTAAACCGATTCAGCTCCTTTCTCCAAGGTTGGTCCCAATCAGTGTTGATAGGGAATGAAAGAAACCTCCTCCACCCACACTCAAAGCATCCTGCAAGGCTTGGTACTCTCTACTCTTCTATTTAACACCTACATGAAACCATGAGTCAGATCATCTGTCACCATAAGTTGAGATATTATCAATATAATGGCGATATTCAGCTCTACATCAACACAGCAGGTGCCCCAAGTGATACTGTTTCTGTCCTCTTGCAATGCCTGGAGGTGTGGGATCCTGGATGGGGGGAAATGGACTTTGCCAGACCCTGGCAAGACTGAGTGACTTTGGGTGCATGGAGCCTTGGGATCCAAGGTTTTGTCATCTCTGGTTCTTGATGAGGTTGAACTTCCCCATTCAGACCAGGTTCACAATTTTGCAGTTCTTCTGGACTCATGTCTCCTACCTGAAAAGCAGGTGATGGGGGTGACTAGGAGAGCTTTTGCACCGTTCTGGTTTGTGTACCAGTTGCGACCTTTCCTAGATCTTGGCTTCTTTTGCTCTATTATTCAAACCTTGGTCATCTTTTGTCTGGACCATTGCAATTTGCTTTACATGGGATTACCCCTGAAATCCGTTCAGAAGCTTCAACTGTTTGAAAGTGTGGCAGGGAGAGAAGTCTTTGGAGTCCCTAGGATGGCTCATAGTATACTTCTGCTCTGCAAACTACACTGGCTGCCGGTCTCCTTCTGAGTGCAGTTCAAGGTGTTGGTTATGACCTTTAAAGCAGGGGTGAAATGTAAAATTTGTTACTACAGGTTCTGTGGGCATGGCTTGGTGGGGGGGTTTAATGTGACTAGGTAGGCGTGCCCAACTTTTTATATATATATACTTTTAAAAGCATGTTTTCTACAAGCTCTTTGGCCAAAGAGGTTGAAAAAAAATCTTTTAAAAGCTTGTGATGATCAGGCAACTCAGCTGGGATCGTCAGAACCTTTTAAAAGCTTTTTTCCTCTGGCGATCACAGCTGAGTTGCCTGATCATCACAGGCTTTTAAAAGCATTTTTTTACAACCTCTTTGGCTGAAGAGGTTGTAGAAAACATGCTTTTAAAATGTTCTGATGATCCCAGCTGAGCCGCGCGATCATCAGAGGCTTTTTTTTTACTTTTAAATGCATTTTATTTATTTATTTATTTATTTATTTATTTATTTATTTATTTATTTATTTATTTATTTATTTATTTATTTATTTATTTATTCGATTTGTATACCGCCCTTCTCCCGAAGGACTCAGGGTGGTTCACAGCCAATAAAATACATATAAAATATATATAATACAAGTTAAGAACAATATAAAAAACTGATTCAATTTATGGCCTAAAAAACTAAAATAAGAATAAAACCCCATTAAAAACTGCATTTAAGCTAGTCCTGCGCGATGGAACAAAAGCATCTTCAGCTCGCAGTGAAAGGTCCGGAGGTCAGGGAGTTGATGAAGCCCCGGAGGCAGCTTATTCCAGAGGGCAGGAGCCCCCACAGAGAAGGCCCTCCCCCTGGGGGTCACCAGCCGACATTCAGCTGAAGAAAAAATGCTTTTAAAAGTAAAAGAAAAAACCTCTGATGATCGTGCGGCTCAGTTGGGGCAAGAGGAGGGGGGCAGGGATTTTTGCTACCGGTTCTCCGAACCACTTGTCACCATCAGGTGATCCAGTCTGAACTGGGAGCATTTTACCCCTACTTTAAAGCCCTTAATGGTATAGGTCCAGACTATCTGATGAACTATCTCATCCCACTAAGACTAACCCATCCTATTCATGCCATCAAAGAGGGCCTACTATAGATCCCATTGGTCAATGAACACTGATTATTGGGATCCAGAAGAAGAGCCTTCTCTGCCACAGCACCCATCCTTTGGAACATTTTACCCCTACAGGGTAAGATCTGCCCCAAACCTCCTATCCTTCCATGAGAGCCTAAAGAACTGGCTCTGCAAATTGGCCTGGAGCCCAATGGGGGAGCTCTACTCTGAAAGTCGCTGCTGGATTGAGAGCAGACTCCATCCCTCCTTTGCTCCCCATTCACACATCTTTTTATACTAGTCATATCAATGCATTTTCTTTGTTTTCTTTTCCCTTTGTTTATTGTTCTATTTTTTTTGTATTTTTGCTTTGTTCAAATTTTCTTTTTATTTCTTTATATTTTATTGTTGTGAACTGCCTAAAGTAGATGGTCAATTTTTAAGTAATAATAGTAATTATTAATAAATATTAATTAATTAATATTAATAATTATTAAGCAATTAAGAAGGGGAAAACCAAAGTGGAAAATCTGCGGGGAGTTAAAAATAAAGAAAATTTGATTGGATTTAAGGAATTTGAAGAATTTGAGTCAAGGAAAGCTGAAGAATAAAAAAAACAGAATTAGCCTGACCGCAAGATATGACCTGGAAAACAAGGAAATTGCAGTTGTGGTTGAAGAACTGAAACAAAGAGTCGTAGCTACTACAGAGAAAATAAAGCGATATGATAACCGAATAATGCAGTTCCAGCTAAAACTCACAATTTTGAGCGAACCAGCATCATTTCTATAAGACCATGACAGTGCACATGGTGCTACCACAAGTGAAAAGCCCAACAAAGAAAATACCCTGAAATTTTGGCAGAACTTGTGGGAAAACAGCAAGAAGCACAATGGGAATGCAAATTGGAGTCAAGTAGGTTGAAAGCATTGTAAAAGTAACTAGAATGGAAGATGTTCACATAACAAAAAAAACAAAAAAAAACAAGAGAAATGGTGCAAAAACAAGCAAAGAAGGTCAAAAACTGGAGTGCCCCTGGTTTAGAGAAGCTGCATGGATTCTGGTTGAAAGCGCGAACACGTTTGCATGCAAGATCAGCAAACCGAATCAAATCAGGTTCTGGAAACAACAGAAAGTGAAAAATGGCTAACAACTAGAAGGACTGTTTTGATTCAGAAGGATTTAGAAAAGGGAAATAAATCTGAAAACTACAGGCCTAACTCACTTGCCAACAACTAACATACAAACTACTTACAGGCATTATTGTAAACCAAATTTATCAATATTTGGAAAACAAGGATTTGCTCTCTATAAAACAAAAAGACTGCTTCAAAAATTCAAGAGGAACCAAAGACCAACTTGTTATGTAAGAATTCAAAGGACTGACAAGGAATTCCGGGATCAAACAGAAAAGGTTTAATCATGCACAGGTTCAACATTAAAGATAAAGTGACCAGATTTCAGCGATGGCAAAGCGGGACACCATTGACGGGGAGGGGGGGCTGCGCACGCGCGCTGAGTCTTGCCACCTGTTTGAAGGAGGAGGAGCAGCTGCTGCTTCTTGGCTCTTCCAGGCAGGCTCGGCTCTCCTCGGCTCTCCTCTTGGCTCTTCCAGGCAGCGGGCGATCTCATGCCCCCTTCTCCGCCACTCTCCCTTCTCCTCCTCCTCCTCTTGCGTTGCCGCCTCCCATTTTCAGAATGGGAGTGGGGGGGAAAATCGGGACTTTTTTGAAATGCCGCGGGATGCGGGACAAATTATTAAAAAGCGGGACTGTCCCACCAAAAGCGGGACGTCTGGTCACTATAATTAAAGAAGACAAGCAATACTGAACAAAAAGGTGTTCTGACACAGTCATCTTTATACTTAAAAATACAGGAAACGTGTCTTACAAAGCTATCTAACTTTCAATCTAAATAAATTTCCTGTCAAGCAGTTTACGGTTAGCTATAAGCTTCCTGCTGCTCTGTGGCAAAGCTGTGTGAAATTTTGCTCTTACAAACATGCACATTTGTCTGTATTTGTCTAGCTCATCCTATATTGATAAAAGTGGATTTTATCAAACTTCTGTACCTTTTCCCTTTTTATTCTATGTTATTCCATGTTATTCATTTCTTTAGCATACAATAACCAAGTAAGACTCTGCTCTTTCCGGTCTTTCTCAGTGCATAAAGAGGCGGGGGAGTGGAGGTGCTGCTTTGAGACAGAACTCTTTGTTCTTTTGTTTTCTGCTCTGCACAGGAAGAGTGGCAGAAGTCTTAAGAGATTTGGAAGGGACCCTGCAGGTCATCTAGTCCAACCCCCGCCCAGACAGGATACCCTACATTATTCCAGACAGATGATTTTTAAGAATGTCCAGTGTTGGAGCATTTACAACATCTTGATAAGTGAAGCAACCTTATAATAGGTAGCATAACATAATCAACCCAGGTTGAGAATACTTCAATAAGAAGAAAGGGGTAAATGATACATATGAATGGCCCTCAATTCCCATTTTCTGGGGGCAGTCTCTGCAATTCCCAGGGTTCTAGTTGCACATATGTTCCTGTATCAGAATCATCATCTTCATCAAGGGGTTTGGAGCCAGTTTGTAGGCAAACAAAAATATGCATTGCCACCACATAAGAAGAAAACTCCATTTCCCCCGATACATACACCTACATTCATAGAAAAGGCATGAGCTTGGTGGTTCTTTTCATTAGTCCAAACCCCAAAAGTCCCTGCCACTAGCATGCCAGTCAACAGCTGTAATGGGACTTCTAGTGAAGGGTTCTTTTGTTTATTTCTGAGAATTGGACCTTCGAAAAGATACCTGGAGGTGGTATTTCCAGGGGGAAAGAGGATACATAAACCTGATTTAACATGAATGAGAGCCAGATAGGGAGTCGAGATGGCTGAAATATTTTTGGGCAATTTTCCAAAGACAGATTCCATCCTCCCCATCTCGTGAAGGAGACAAGTGGTGGTTGTGAGAAGGAGACCTTTTGTTGAAATAAGTGGTGGGCAGAAGGACACATACCCCTGGTTAATTTTACATCCATAAGGGGTATGTTATGAGTAAGGCGTATTTCTGATGGACATTGTTCTCCTATCAGGGATCCTACTGGAATACCAGCCTCTTGATGTCTCTTCACACAGAAGGTGGGTGAGCCTAGAATCTCCACACCAACGGCTATTGGGCCAACAAGGGGAAGGCGGCTCACTCCCAGTCTCCTGAATGCATGATAAAAGTCTCCTTGCAATTTAGCCGCTGCCCCATTGGTTCTCCTTCCAATGTCTTTCTCAAGGAATATTGTGGCTTTGGTTCTGGCCCAGAGATCTGGTTCAACTGGAACAGCATGATAGGATGAAAGACCAGCCGACAAACATAGCCAGCATTTTTGACCCAAGGCAGGGTCAGGCTGGTTAACGAGGCTAAGTCCCAATTCCAAGATCCTCAACAGGTAATCCCCTTTTCTCAGTTGTTGCAAAGGCCCGTTCTCCTCCCTTTTGTCTACTCCTCCCTTCACAGGAATTGTCAGGAGCTTCTCTTTAGGCCTAGGAGTGGGTCTAGGTAGGTATCTATGCCACCTATCAGAAATGATACGTCGTTGGCGAGAGCGGACCTGATCCAAGGTGATCCCACTCTATGACCTGTTTTTGTCCAGCTCCACATCACCGAATCCTCCTTCAAGGGCATGGAAGATTTCTTGGGCCTTCTCACAACCTTGGGAACCATCAGTAGGCTCCCTGCCAGTAACATCCCAAGCCACAGAAAGGTCATGATTGTCTTCTCTCTACTCTCACAAGATCTTATTCACTTCCTAGACCAAAAATCACCACGTCAGGAAGGGGTTTGGGAGTATATGTGACTTGTGGGGCAAGATCAGTCTTAGGTAGCCCACAAAACCAGTCCTTGTTTGTTATATACAATGTCCACAGACCTAGGAGTAGGACAGCAGCCCAGAGTCCCCACTCCCAGGAGTGTCGAACTCGTCGCTATCACAGTCAATGGTTGTTGACTTAGTACCAGTTCTTTTGGGTTGGGGGTGACCCCAAAAGAATAACTGTCCTACACAGCAAAGCACAAGTAACACAATCAAGCTCACTACAGCCAAAGCTACTGCTACTATAGCTGCATATGTTCGAGTACGCATTTCCTAAAACATATTAAATCTTTTTCATGGTGTCTTCCTCATCCAAATTCTTCGGCCGTGCGCAGGGAATCAGCTTCCCGAGTGATTCAGCAAGGCTTCTTCTGCCCCGTATGTTGCCTATCCATTGCCAGTAGGGCAGTTATAAGGGGCGATTCTTTAAGTGCACCACTAAAAGACGGCTTTTGTCTTGTTCTCCTTCCCATTATTCATCAACTGCAGGCTTAATTCGACTGTAATGAATCCAGGACTTGGATTCCAACAGTTTTACTGCAAGTGGAGAACATATAACCACAGTACACGATCCTTTCCACTTAGGTTTCAGGTTTTCTCTTTTCTAGTTCTTTACCCTTATTCTGTCTCCTACTCAGATATTATGACTGGGGATAGTCAAAAAGGTGGACTGAGGGACACACAATATTGTTGGATTTCTTGTATTTGCTTTTTCAGGTCCCCCACCATTTGACACAGCTACATGGTCCCTATCTGGCTTAAGTCCCCCATGTGAATTTTCAACTAGTACTGATTTCTTTTCCAAGTTCTGGACCTACTTGACAGTGCAACTGCCAGCAATTCAGCTTTTCGTTGCATCCTATCATCTTTGTTCTTCTCTTCCACCTTCTCTCTATTTACGTAGATTTTTCGTGTAATTTCCATCAACTGACTCATAATCATGCCCAATGCTCTTTCCTGTTTCTGAGGCTTCTTTTTTAATATTGGGGCACTTTGTGATATGAAGGGCATTGCTAACATACGGGCATTTTCAGGACTCTGATCAATCTCTTGTGTTATTAAAGAGGGCTTGGACATTTTCATTGGTGGTTTCTCTGCCTGTTCTAAGGCCTGGAGGATCAATCCCTGATAATGGTTACAAGGGGATTGAATATATAAAATGCCAGCTTTCAAGTATTTGGTTATATAATTCTGAATTGTTTGTGCAATGGGGCAAGGGTAACTTCTCTGTCTCTATTCCTGTAGACCTTCTGAGCTATTTTCACTATCTCGGATACATTCTTGCCTAATGCTCCTTCAGTCTTTTGCAATTTTGCACGGATATCAGGGGTACTTTGAATTATAAAACACTCAATCAACAGGGCACGATTTTGGGGTTCTTCAATATTTATGCCTGTATTCACCTTGTAGGCTTGTTGTCTCAGACTGTGCGTAGAGAATCAATTGCCGGTAGGATTCAGCAGAGTCTATCTTTGCATCGTACGTTGAGAACCCTTTTCCGGTCAGGTTCAGTAAGATGCTTTTTAGTGAATTTCAGTACTAGGGGTCTATCTGTTCTCTGCACCTGGTATTTTACTGGATCACAGTCTTTTGCTGCCTTAAGTCTTGTCGAATGGATCCAGCTTTTCCCTTCTAGGGTTTTAACTGCTAATGGAGAGCACATTATAACAGTGTAGGGCCCTTTCCATTTAGGTATCAGGGAGTCATCTTTCCAAAGTTTGACCCACACCATGTCTCCTGGTTTAAAGGTATGTGTTGGTGTCATTGCTGGGGGTGAAACCTGCTCTAAGACATAATTTCTTAACTTGTTTACTTGGTTGCTACGCAACTGTAATTGCTTGATTAGTGTTTGGGCCCCTATTTCCCTTTTTTGTCCCAAATCTGGATATCCTTGAATAGGAGAAAACAACACTGGAGGGCATCCATATAGCAGCTCAAATGGGGACAGTTTGAGGGATGTACGAGGCATTGTTCAGATAGCATACATGGCCATGGGTAGGACTTCAATCCATGTTAAGTGTGTTTCCAGGCAAAATTTGGTAATTATGGTTTTTAGTGTCCTATTTCACTTGGTTTTACTTCTAGTGTGACTTGATACTGACTCATCAGAACTAACTGAAGACTCAGAGGCTCTTCTCTTCTTGTCTTTGTTACATTTCAGAGCAACTGTTTCTGGCTGTACAGTGATCGGTTCAATCTTAATAGCTGTAGGGGCTATTGGTTTTGTTTGGGTAGAATAAGCGGGGGAGTCTATAGTAGTCCTCCCTATCTTCTTGACTTAAGATGGACTTTTTCTCCCTATTTGACCTATATTTGGACTGTTGTTGTCTAGCCCTTGCCAAATAGATTTTTGCACTGTCTACCTGACATTTCTTGAGCCAAGTTGGTTTCTCCTTGATATTTATCTGCCACTGGTCAATATATGGATAATGATCCCAATGTCCATCCCCTGTTACTCTCTGATGAACTCATGACACGAGTTCTGGTTCCAGAGACCTGAATTCTGGCCAGCCCACGCCAAAGCTAGGCCACTCATTGCAGCAAAGGTTCCGCAGAGTATCAGGGTCGCACTGGGGGTCTCCATAATATCCCAGAAATCCTAACTTGAAGTTGTCTAACATACATTGTAAGGGGGTCCTCCGGACTCCTTCCTTACTGCAACTCCCACCCATCCTAACAACACTACCGCTGACCTATGGCGGCCGAGACCCAAGGGTCACCAATAGAAACTGCAATGGTTTAACCCACCACACAATCCTACCTACTTGAAGACTTAGGCACGACCACCTGTCTCCTGGGGGAGGATCAGTCCCCCTTTCCCAATCCAAAAGTGATTGGGGTAACACTCTCTTATATATACTCGCCTGCAGGCTGTCTTCTTGGTCCGCGGACTGGAGACCCAATTCTGTTTGTCCTCAAAGGATCCTTGACTGGAGTGCTTCACTGATGGGCGTGTCCTCTATCCCTTCGATGAAGTCTCCTCGTAGGTAAGGGCTACGGAGCCGGCTTGGAGCTTTCAAACGCTGGGACAGGGGTTTACCCACCAGGGCAGTCTGTCTGGAAGGTCAACGGCCTCTTCCTGTCAGTCCCATCTGGGTTGCCAGAATGTTATGGAATTCAAAGGACTGACAAGGAATTCCGGGATCAAACAGAAAAGGTTTAATCATGCGCAGGTTCAGCATTAAAGAAGACAAGCAATACTGAACAAAAAGGTGTTCTGACACAGTCATCTTTATACTTAAAAATACAGGAAACGTGTCTTGCAAAGCTATCTAACTTTCAATCTATGTAAATTTCCTGTCAAGCAGTTTACGGTTAGCTATAATCTTCCTGCTGCTCTGTGGCAAAGCTATGCGTGAAATTTTGCTCTTACAAACATGCACATTTGTCTGTATTTGTCTAGCTCATCCTATATTTATAAAAGTGGATTTTATCAAACTTCTGTACCTTTTCCCATCTTATTCCATGTTATTCCATCTTAGACTGATGATTAATAAACTGGTTTTTAAGAATTTGAAAAAAAGACAAGCAAGTTTGTTCATGGTCTGGATTGATTATAAGAAAGCATTTGATTCTGTTCCACACAGCTGGATTGAGAAATGCTTAAACATGGCTCTTTCCTGAAATGTGCTTGTAGCAGCTGCTGGATATAGAGTGGGCGGCCCCATGCCTCTGACTGCTGCCAGTGCTGTCCTGGCATGTTTTGGAAGGGAGATAAAAATGAATCCTGCAGTCTCTCACTGCTGTTGTGCAAACCCCAGCATGGGCAACAGCAGCTACCCCTTCTCCCTTCCAAAATATGCCAGGACAGCACCGACAGCCGGCAGAGGCAGTGATCCGATCGAATATTTCTGTGTATGCTTGTGTGTGTGAGAGAGACAGCACACCGCCACCAGCCCTGGTACATGGTAACTCTCCCAATGTTGGATTGGATCTCTCTTTCTCGTGCTGTTGTGCCTCGCTCGCTCCCCCTGCCGCAGCCGGGTCCCTCTTATCTCCTGCCAGATGCTGATAGTGCTGAAGAATGTCCTGGCATGCCTCCAGCCCCAGCCCTGGCACCATGCCTGGACAGGCCGAGCAAGACGAATGGCCTGACGTGCCTCCAGCCCCCAGTCCTGGCACCATGCCCAGACAAACGGAGCAACTTAACCCCTCCCCCACAGTGAGCCTGAAGAATGTGAAGCCAGTCATGAGCTAATATTACCAACAGCTGGAGGCTGGAGAGATCCTCGCTTCCGGAGAATAGAGAGGCGACGTCAGCAAAAGGAAGGGAGGGGCAGGCCTGGATAAGTGCTGAGTCATGGAGCCACACCCCATGGCCTATATAAAGGATCTGCTTTCTGGCATTCTCTGAGTCAGGCAAATCTAACTTGGATTGCTGAAGTCACATCCTGGTCTCCTGCCTGCCCTGAGAACTCTGACAGAACTTTGGCAAAGCTGCAGAGGCTTTGCAGCCACGCTTGATACGGAATTCCCCAACCCGGCCATCAGAGGAGGAGTGGGACACGACACGTGCACATATGCATGCACACACACACCACATACAAACACACACAGAGAAGTTCAATCGGATCACCCTCTGCCTCCGCCTGCTTCCAGTGCCTTCCCAGCATGTTTTGGAAGGGAGATAAAAATGATTCCTGCAGTCCCTCACTGCCGCCGTGCAAACCCCAACATGGGCAATAGCAGTTGTGCCTTCTCCCTTCCAAAACATGCCAGGAAATAATCTGAATACCCTAACATTGGCAGAAGTGAATGCTTCCCAAAAACGGGGCAACAAATGAGAAGGGATCCTGGACTTGCAGCGCTTTGTTTTGATTCAGACACTGCTGCTGACTTGGTAGGAGTTCTTTCTTGTATTCAGGTAACCTCCTGTCCTTGGGATTCCCTGCACACAGGCACATCCATGTTTTGGCATAAATCATCCCCAAGGAAAGGAGGATCGGCAGAAAAATATGGGAGGGGGATTATTTTTGGAGTAGGTTTACCTCAAAAAATCAAGCTAGGACTTATTTTCTGAATAGGTTGTATTTTTGGGAAAACACGGTACTTAGGAGTTTTGAAGCCTCTGATCCATTGCACAACAAAGTCAAGGAAGCTACTTCAACAAAATACATAAAGATTTCCAATTGATGTCATGGCGAGAATGGCTAGAAAATAGCGAGCTCCGCTGAGCCTTGCGAAATCCAGCCGGTAATTGCTGCCTGGAGACCTTACAGGATCAAAGCTGCCTTGTAGGGGCAGTGAAAGAAGGAGAGGCGCTTTGCTGACCACAAGGAATCCACAGTTTCCTCGCTAGGTCTGAAGCAAGCTCTCCCAAATGGCAGCAGGTCTGATGGCCATTTTTGGCAGCAACAAAGCTGGGACAACTGTGGCCACAAGATTTGTGCTGGAGCGGTTTATGGACAGAAATTTAAAACTATGTGAGATCATTACCAACTTTTACATTACAGAGCTGATGTAAATACAAGAATATTAAAAGATAACTCCTAAACCTAAGATAGTGGCGACTTAACACACAGAGGGGAAAAAACCAGAAAATTAAGAAGCAAAAGAAGCCCAAGGTAAACTATAAAACACAGAAAGCTTGAAAAAAAGCTCAAACAATTTGAAAAGTGATCTTTGGGAGAAATTGTTTTGTCTATTTGTATTTTTAAGCCCCTGGATTTATTGATGATCAACTGCTTAATGTTGGATTTGGGAAAAAGATTGCCATCTACTGGACGAAGAGAAGCACTACAACACTTTAACCACAGCACACTTAGTAAAAGTGAACTCAATACACACAAATTCTAATACACAGAATAGCATCTGGAAGACGGCCCGATCTTTATTTTATGTTAGAAGATGACTTGCACTGTAGTGGCTGCAGCAAAATCTCACAAACCAATTATCTACAGTGTCATGATTGAGTTGCCAAAATCATGCATTGGAAGTTTTGCCAGAAGTTTGGTTGGGATGGGGTGAAAATAATTAGGAACACCAAATTGACAAAGTTCTTGAAAATGAACAGGTCAAGATCTTGTGAGAATTTCAAATCCAAACAGACAGACATCTGACCCAAAACACACCTGACATTACTATTATGCAAAAGAAAAAAGTCTGGTTCATTGGTATCGCAAGATCAGGTGATGAACAAATTGAAGGGAAACAACTAGAAAAAATAACGAAATACCACGATATTCAAATTGAAGTTGAGTGGTTGTGGAGGAAGAAATCAATGGTCGTACCAATAGTAATAGGAGCCCTTGGAGCTATACCCAAAGTGTTGCCTAGATGGAAATTTTGAACTTATCAGATCTGAATATTTTGACTTTGCACAAAAATTCACCTTACTTGGAACTGCTTATATACTCAGACATTACCTTAACAACACTAAGGCAGGGGTGAAATGTAAAATTTGTTACTACTGGTTCTGTGGCCATGGCTTGGTCGTGGCGAGAAATGTGACTGAGTTGGCGTGGCCAACTTTTTCTCTTTTTTTTACTTTTAAAAGCATTTTTTCTACAACCTCTTCGCCCGAAGAGGCTGAAAAAAATACTTTTAAAAGCCTCTGATGATCAGGCAACTCAGCTGGGATCGCCAGAGGAGCCTTTTAAAAGCATTTTTTCTACAACCTCTTTGGCCGAAGAGGTTGTAGAAAAAATGCTTTTAAAGGGTTCTGATGATCCCAGCTGAGCCGCACGATCATGAGGCTTTTTTTAACTTTTAAAAGCATTTTTTCTTCGGCCAAAAAATGCTTTTAAAAGTAAAAAAAAAACCACAACCTCTGATGATCGCGTGGCTCAGCTGGGCATGGGAGGGGGGGCAGGGATTTTTGCTACCAGTTCTCTGAACCAGCCACCGCCATTGCTACCGGATTGGGTGATATGGTCCAAACCGGGAGTATTTCACCCCTGCTCTAAGATTCTTGGTTATGACTTGAACTATTAATTTTTTCAAGTCCCAGGATGTGAATCGGATTGAAGATTAAATCAACAACAACAACAATAACAATACTAGTAATAGTAGTAGTAATTTATCCTAGTTGTCGAAAATGAGAAGGTGAAGATCTTGTGAGACTTTCAAATACAGACAGATCGTCATTTGGAACACAACACGCCAGATATCACAGTTGTTGAAAACCGAAGCATACAATTTATTGATATCACTGTACCAGGAGAAGCCAGAGTCAAAGAAAAAAACCCGGAAAAAATCATGAAATATCGCAACCATCGAAACTATGCAATTATGGATGAAACATTGTCATTGGGGCACTTGGTTCCACGTCCAAGAATTTTATGAAGTACATCAAGAAATTATAGCTTCCTGCAATAACACCAGCGGAACTGCAAAAAACTGGACTAATTGGAACATCATACATCTTTAAAGATACTTGGTTGATACCATGTTTCCCTGAAAATAAGACCGTGTCTTATATTTTTTTAACCCTGAAATAAGCGCTTGGCCTTATTGGCATGTGCTCAAAAGCCCAATTTGGCTTATTATCAGGGGATGTCTTATTTTGGGGGAAACAGAGTAGGATGCTGGCAGCAATTCCTATCGACCATCAACACCAGTCAATGGCATTTGTGATGCATTTTTGAATGTTCAGTTGACTTGAGTTTCATGTTTGCTGAATAAGACTTTATAATAGTAGTGGTAATAATAGTAATAGAAGTAATATATCCTGACTTTGTAAAAAACGATCCTACCCAAAACTTTGGGTAGAGGAAAAATTTTTTAACTTTTTTTCTAATTTTTGTGGGATACGTCCCCCACCCCATATGGAGCAAAACAAAACAAAACAAAACAGAGACACGTGTTTTTTATCTAAAATAAAAAACCATAAATATGTATACCCAATCAACATGTTCATTAGTTTAGTTGTTTTTCTTTTTAAGCCGGCAAAAAACGGAAGAAAGCGACCAGCAATTAAACTACTGGCTGGATATTCTGCAGAAAACCGAATATTTTTTTCACTTATTCTTATAGCAACCCCTTCTCCTACCAGAGGTGGCGCTGTCTCAAAAATAGAACGCTTCTGTGACATACAGTCATAATTTCTCATTCATAACTCTAGGTGCTCCGTTGTTGATTAGTTATTTGGTCCGTAAAACGGAGAAATACAAATCTATTTGATACAATACTCTCTTCGGAACAAACTATCTTTTCAAGAAAGGCAATTAAAGGAAAAAGTTAGTGAATTTGTTAATTGCGCGTTATTTAAAAAAAAATTAATCCAAACCACATTGCTTTGTCACAACATAATTTCTTGACTTTTTTTAAAATCACCTGTTACTACAATACTTTTCTCCTTCAATTTCTCAAACAGAAATGGAACATTCCGCTCTCCCCTCCCTTTATTCGTCGCCATCTTGACGCCTCCTTTGCGCAGGAGTCGATGGCACAACTTGTTCTGCGGTGGAACAAACCACGGAAAGGGAAGCATGGGGGGGGAAGGTGGGGTGGGGCGATATATTCACAGCGGATGAAACTAATCGAACCATGTTGTAAAGGGGGGTTAAGGTTAGGCTCACTTGGGGTGGGAGGTAGACATTACTATGCGATAACTGACAGGGGGTGGAGCTTGGATCTAACTATGATGTGAAAGGGGAGTTGTGGTGTGGTGCCCGGTTCTCTGAACGGAACTCTTGCTTGCAACGAGGGGAAGGGTGTGTGCCTGTGGGTGGTACTGTTGTGATTGGTGCGTGTGCATGTGTACCTGTGTGTATCTCCTACCTATTCCGCTGAATTAGGTGGAAAAAAAAGAACGGAAGGACGACGGGTGGAGCGGAGGTTGTACCGTTGTGAACGCTTTTTTTTTTTTAAATGTGGGGTGGGTGGGTGGGTGAGGGATACGGCTGACTTAATTGCACTGGGACCAGTCTAGGTGGAAAAGGGAGGGCTGGATGGTACCATTTTGGGGGAACTGATAGGGAGAATTAAAGAAGTACCTCAGATTCGAATGATATTCCACCGCGGTTGAGCGGAGAAGAATAGAAGCGGTGCCTTTAACGGCCCGCTGTAATCTGAAGGTCGGAAAAAAGGCAAGAAGAAGCACCACTTCAAGTTTAAAAAGGTATCCATGGTGGTATCAATAATGAGAGGCTGGTTCTAGTGGTACCTTGCCAGGAGGTGTCGAGTCTAACCAGCCTATGTACCCACTGGTGCCATTTTGAGCTGATAGAGGTCCCTATCTTCCAAGAGTGAGGAGCGGCTGGAGTACTGAAGGAGCAGAAGTCTGGTCCTTTCCCTTGGAGAGCCGTTTTGACATGAGTGCCCAGGTCGGAGGGCCCCAAGGAGAGGCATGAAAAAACTCTGCTTTTAGGAAGAGGCCGGTATTTGTTCAAGCAGCCCCAAGGACCCGTCTCTCTCTCTCTCTCTCTCTCTCTCTGCCATGGCTTCAAACTGTACTGGAGGCACAGCGGCTGCAAGCGCTGGCTCAGCTATAGGTGCTGCCCTCAGTGCTTCCAAGACCAAGACAAAGAAGAAGCATTTCGTCTGCCAGAAAGTGAAACTCTTCCGAGCCTCTGAACCGCTCCTGAGTGTCCTTATGTGGGGAGTCAACCACACGGTGAGCAAGAACTACACAGTTCACCTCCCACCTCTTTGAACTTAAGACCTGTCAACTAGAGAGGCACATCCTGCTGTTGAATATTTGTCTCTTCTTACAACTATTATGTAGCATCTCTTGCGTTGATTATTAGGTACAGGGTAAACATCTTTATTTTGGTATTTATATAGTACATTCCGTATCTTGCCTGAAAACAAATATTGGAAAATTGTAGAGAAAAGTATCATTTAAAAATGGACGGCAGGTAAAATTTTCTAAAATAATTACAAAGGGGATGCAATTCTGTGTTGAATGAATTTCCAAGTCTTCCTCTATAGAAGATAGACTCTTTGGTATCACCTTTCTTCTCACACATGTGAGAAGGAATTTGGTGGAACTGGAGCGGGTGGGTGGGTGGGTGTGTATTATACGGTACCTATTCTTTAAAAAGCTGTGCTTTTCAAGAACTTGATTTAAGGAGGAGCAACATTTTTGTTGAATCGCCCTTCTCCTTCAAAATCAGGATTGCTTCACAATTTTAGTTTTTAGAACAAACCAGGAGATTATTTTTATTCAGAAGTCAATTCTTTAGGAACACTGTTCTGCATATAGGATTGTAGCTTCAAATTCTCAGCAGCAGATTCTGGTTTTTGTAACCTATGTTGTCATCTGGGTTCAGTAAATCCCTTTTTGGATATTCTTTACCAAGGATGAGTTTTGATTTTCTGTATTTTAAATGATTACTTGCCTGGATAACTATCTTCATAAAGCAGGAACGTAACTTCTCTGAGTTAAGAAGCGATAACAGATGGAAATTTTTTCAATATCCAGAACAATACTATATAATTCTTAAATATCTATAAATATTATGATAAATCATTTTGTTGGAATCTGCCTGAATATATTTGTGTATTGTCTCAGTTTAACAAAGCAATAAAAAGCTTTTGCCATTTCAGAGTCCGGGGACAGAACTGTACACATCTTAGAAATCCTAGTGAGCATTGTCAACTAGTAGCCCCAGAATATCTGAAAAGTCGCAGTTTAGAGGAAGATTACTAAAAAATATTCACCGACAAACTTCACAAGCTTTACTTAGTAAGATGGTCCCAAAGAAATTGAGAATATTTCTTTCAATAGTAGCAGTGCTGACAAGTGGAGTGGAGATATATATTTTTATCAGTCTTACAAGCCCTGTTGGGTATTATATGTACATACCTGAATGGGAAATTATGGTGTAGATGAACTACAAATTCCAGTATTTTTATAATCAATCATGCTCCCTGAGTTTGCTGGGAATAATTTAGCAACAACCACACAGGTAGTCTGTGGTTAACAATGGTAATTGCGACCAGAATTTATGTTGTTAAGGGATGCAGTCATGACGTGTAACATCACATGACTACATTGCTTAGCACTGGCAAGCCTGGAAATTCCCATTGCTGTCATTAACTGAATTTCACGGGTCGTTAGGGGAGGACCCATCCTGATCCAAGCCATTCCCAACTATATCCTCCCCTCTCCATGCTTTGGTAAGGTAAGGGACTGCCTCCTCTATCACTTCCTGTACTCCCCTTATTTGCCTATCTTTTCCCTAATCTCTCCCCTTTTGGCTACTTCTAGCTCCCACAACCACCCAATCCTTACCCCTACATCTTACATTACTGCAGTACCAGCCGGGGCCTTCTTTTGCAGTTCCTTCTTTTGGCCAGTGCAGCCAAGACTTCTTTCGCACCCCAGCCAGGATTTCTGTTCGCATGCCAACCTGGGCCTCATTCATGCCCCAGTTGCCCCAGCTGGGACCTTCTTTCATGAAATAAGCCTGGCATGTGAAAGAAGATTTGGCTAGAAGAGTTCTTTTATGCTGGGGCTTTTGTTTATATGCCAGACATCTTTTGCAAAGGGCTTTGGGTGGGACATAAGAGTAACTTCAGCTACACTGGTGCAAAACTAGGCCCTGGTCAGTGCAGTAGTGATTTATGGTGTAATGAATATAGTAGCAGGTAGGGCCAACTAGCAGCAGTGGGTAAGTGGGCAGTTGTAAATTAAGATGGATCCAAGTGGGCCTAAATTTTGTTCACATGACCATGAGAATGTTGCAACAGACAGAACATTGAGGACTAGTAATAAGTCTCTTTGTTCAGTACCATTGTTGCTAAAAAATAGAAATTAAGCAAGATTTATCTGTAGGTACTTAACTGACAGAGAATATGGTCTACTGGTTAAGGCAACTGGCCAGAAACCAGGAGATTGTGAGTTCTACTCCTGTCTTAGACATGAAAGCTGACTTCTCTTTCAGCCCACAATGGCAGGATCGGGCAACAAATGAGTCAGTCAATTCTTAATGGATTAACATTGACTTGATCTGAAAAAGTGGATCCTGCATTAGGGGAAATAAGAAAAAAAATGTGTAGATGGTTAAATTTATTTTATTTATTTTATTTATTTGATTTTTATACCGCCCTTCTCCCGAAGGACTCAGGGCGGTGTACAGGCAAGATAAAGCATACAATATACAAATTAAAATACAATTTAAAAAACTTATTTTAAAATTAGCCTGAAAAAATTAAAATATGCCATGAACTAAAAACCCCATTTAAAATTAATAAAATTTACAAAATTTGGTTCATGCAACTGCAGTTGCAATATGTTTAATTATTTTGAAGTCACTGGTAAATATTTACAGTGAATTTGTGAATGTTTGGTGAATATTATTTACACGAACAAAATATCTTCTCCAAGTCACTTTATTTACTGATAGGTGTTTGTTTATATGCTACATTGTGGGAAAAACCATATATTGTTTTTGCAGTAGCAATAAATAATATTGAATAAAAATGCCTGACAACTAGATTTGAATATATTTTTCATCTATCATCTTGTTTAGTACTTAATGATTTATCTGATGGAAAATTATTGGCCAAATAACAAATATATATGTAATATAGCACATATGAAGTTGAGAAAAAAACAACCTACCATGTTTCTCCAAAAAGAAGGCCTGGTCTTATTTTCTTTTGACACCCGAAAAAACAGCTAGGCCTTCTTTTTAGGGGGTTTTAATTATTGACTTACCTCATGGTGGTGGCACCAACAGTCCCACCCAGCAGGAGCCCACTGCTGACCCACTTCTTCTGTGGCCGCTTGCCACCACTCGCATGCATTGCTCTGGCTTCCGTTTTGTCTTCAGATGCCTTCCGGCAGGCATCTGAAGGCAAAACAGAGGCTGGAGCGATGCATGCGAGTGGTGGCAAGCGGCCACAGAAGAAAGAGGCTGGTGTCGGGATGTGTGAGGCTTGGTAAGTAGGGCAGCTCCACCCTCCTATCCCCACCCTAGCTTATTTTTTACCTGTGTGCCTCACCCCACTCACTGCATCCCGGGATGGGCGGGGTCCTAATTAGGGATAATTTTGTGTGTAGGGCTTAATTTGATTGCAGGCAGTCAAAAATGTGATAGGGCTTCTTTTCAAGATGGGTCATCTTTTTGGAGAAACACGGTAATAAAAAAAATAACATTTTAGCAAGTGCTTACCATACTTTCAAACACATCTTAGCATCAAAATACAATCAGATGATTAACTAAAAGTATGAGATTAGGACAGACCTGAAATTATTAATATAGACATAAATAATTATCTGAATAAAAACTGAGACCGAGAAAGAGGAACATTACCCTGTCATATAAATTATGCAAACTGGAGATAGCAACTGCTCGTGATGGTGATGTACATACATGATGTAGCCTAGAGCACTCAGATACCTATGATTGCTTCTTTCAATAAATATCACCCCTTTCATAAAACATAACTGTGCTTTCTTCTTAAATGAATAATGTTAAAACTGCCAGTAAACATTAATGGGATTTATTGGCTCTACTATTGTACATTCCAATAATTCAGGTGACTTTCTTTCTTTTTCCCTTCACATCCTGTTTAGATGTTGCATTTCTTTTGCAGATTAATGAGTTGAGTAATGTCCCTGTCCCTGTTATGTTAATGCCAGATGACTTTAAAGCCTACAGCAAGATTAAAGTGGACAATCATCTTTTCAATAAGTGAGTAATAAATATTTTTGATTAAGATATACTCCCCCATTCCCCATTTAACTTCAGTATCTGAATAGATAACTTGTTATGAATATATAATGACATGAATCAGAATGTTGCAGAAGACAATGTGACATGAAAGAAACACAACTATTATAAAAGGGTAACTTGAACTCAGCATGATTCCTTTGTCTGAATGTTCTCTATGTCCAGCCATGAAAGGATATGATTGGGGACCACAATTCATTTTCTGATAAAAGCAGGACATAGGGGATAAAATACTTTCTGTACCAAATGTGTTGACTGCTCAAGTATTACTATATTTTGATAGACCAGATATTTAAGAAGTATCTCCCTCTCTTTATGCCTCCCTATTCTTTAGATCCGTTCTGTGTGTTATGTTTGATACAGTGTAGTAGAAATCAAAGAAATACTAGGTTACAATGCTTTGCAGAGGGAGAAAGGCATTAATGTTGTTTCTGATGCATCTCTCTGTGTACTTTAGAAGCCATATTGACTATTCATTGTGGCTTTTAAAGCTAGCTGGTAATTTACAGGACATTTTTTTCTACTTCTGTTTTTATTATGCCTTTTGGGATTTAAATTCTTTTTTAGTTGTATATCTATGGCCTTTTTTATTTTAATATGCTTGTTAGAAAAGCAGTTTGTAAATATTAATGGAGATTTTACATCTGGACAAACTTTGAGATTTGAATATAGAATAGAAAGCAAACTGATTCCAGTGTTAGAAATGTTAGGTTGGGAGAACTGAATTGGATGGACACTCAGTAATGCTGATCCTCGACAGCAGACTTGACTTCAGAGAAGGATTGAAATATACACATTAGGGGTGAGGGTGGCATCATTGACTCATCTCTAATATGCTTTGAAAGAGACAATCTCAAGTATACGTATTAACCTTTGGTGAGATTACAGTTGTCAGGCAACCTAGATTAACTTTTAATAATTAGATGTTTGTTAATTTTTTCCATTAATGCCATTAGTATAATTTGAATAATATGTATAGTTTGGACAATAATTTTTAATGGATCAAGAATGTTTTGTAGATATAAAGATTATTCTTTAATAGCCTATCATCTTCATCATCTTCATCATCATCATTATCATCATTTTAGCCATTGTGTATCCATTGCAGTATGAAGGCCTCTTCCGCATGTTTCAAAACAATACAATTGTGAGCTTCCTTTTGCCAACTGGGCCCATAATACTTGCTGATGTCGTCGATCCATTTTGTTTTAGGTCTTTTTCATGGACACTTTTTATCAAGTGGGATCCATTCTATGATTGCCTTTGTCTACCTGCCATCAGTTCTTCTTGCTATGTGACCAGCCCACTTCCATCTCAATTCTTCCACTCTTTTAATAATATTGTATACTTTCATTTATTGTCTAATCCATGTGCAGATCTTTCTATCTTGTCTTGTAATGCTAAGCATGTATCTTTCCATGGCATCACTTGTAGCTTATATGTTGATAGCAATAGCATTTCAACTTATATACTGCTTCACAGTGCTTTACAGCCCTCTCTAAGCGGTTTACAGAGTCAGCATATTGCCCCCAACAATCTGGGTTTTCATTTTACCCACCTCAGAAGGATGGGAGGCTGAGTACTGAAGTAGACTGCAGTACTGTATTCTAACCACTGCTCCACCACGACTCATAGTGAGGTTAGTGTCCATGTTTCACCAGCATATGTTAGAGCAGGTAACACTGATCAAAAACTTTCTCTTCAGGTATAGGGGGAGCTTGTTCTTGAAAATTATGCTTAGCCAATCACATTTAACACGCTTTTCAATTTCCTTTATTGTATCACCTTCCATTAAAATCTGTTGCCAAGGTATATATAGTGGTCTACTACGTCTAGTTCTTCTGCAGATAATTTTTTTTCCTTTGGTGAATTTATTAAACATAACCTGACTCTTTTTCAGGTTTATTTTTAAGCCAAATGGCTCTCCTGCTTTGTGCAGCTCTTGTATGTGTCTCTGTAGCTCTTCTGGGTCTTGTGAGAAGAGAACATCATCTGCAAATTTTAAGTGATTTAAATAGGCACCATTGATTTTTATTCCATCTTTTGCCCAGTCTAGTTTGCGAAATACTTCTTCAAGGCATGCTGAGAAAAAGATGGTGATATTGTATCACCTTGTCATACACCTCATTGTATGTTGATTTCTACTTTAAGATCATTAAGGCAAATTGTCACTATTGTTTTTTCATATATTCATTGTAGTAGGTTTATGTAAGTGTCTGCGCCTTGATTGAGCAATGCATTAATTATTGCTTGCTGGAATACTAAAAAAAAACACCTTTTTGTAGTCAGTGAAAGCCATGCCCAGAGGCATGGTGTACTTGTGCCTTTCTGAGACTTGCTGAACAACCTGGATGTGATTCATTGTGCTGTAGCCACTTCTGAACCCTACCTGTTTCTTTGGTTGTATATCATTTAATGTTCTCAATATTCTTTTTGCTATTATCTTGGTAAAGCCTTGTAAACAACTGAAATAAAGCTTATTGGGCAGTAGTTTTTTTAATCAACCTGGAGCCCTTTCTTATGTATAAGAATCACTTCAGCATTTTTCTCTGCACTGGGTATTTTTTCTTTTCTGGGCCATCTCAAATACAGTTTTGCTAGTATTTTGTGTAAACTGTGACCACTAGCTTTCAGCATTTCAATCGTTGCTATTTTTCATTGATTTTATGGCATTTTATTTTATGTATTTTATTATATATACTTTTATTTTATACACTTTATAGCACTAACAGCTTATCGGTCATTATTTTTTTGTTTTTCATGATGTCTTTATCATTTTATATGCTTTTTTCAGCAGTTTATCTTCACTTTAGCTTGTACCATTCTATTGATGACACTACAATTGCAGAATATGGTTTTATCACTTGATGTGATGTAGTCAACTTTGCTTGTGTACCCAGATGGATTCTTCTATAGCCATGTTCTGATAGCTTTTTTCTTGTAAAATGAATTCATGATATAAAGTTCCTGTCCTTTAGCAAAACCTACTAGTTTGTTGCCTCTATTATCTCGTTCACACTTTCATACAAGCCAGTTGCTTTTTCTCCAGGTATTATTCTTCCTATTCTTGCATTAAAGTCACTTATTAGTATTTGGTATTGGCATTTTTCTTTGTCTTGAAGGCGGGCCACATCATCATAACACTCTTCAAAATCTCATCATCGCTATAGCTTATAGTTGGCATGTAACATTGGATGGTTTGAAGCTTGTATTGTTTGTTCAATTGAATGATGCATTGGGCTACTCTGTCTGATATACTTTGAATTTTTAGTACAGATTCTTTTAGCTTTTGGTTGATGAAAAAACCAATTTCGCCACATCATCCATTTTCAGTACCTCTAGTGTAGAGTAAATACCCAGTCCTATCAAGTTCAACTAAATTTTGACCTTTTTATTGTGTTTCACATAATCCAATGATATCCCAATGCATATTCAGGCAGCAATTCTTCTAGTCAAGCATCTGTTTTCATTGTTCGAACGTTGACCATTCCTGCGTCCAAAGTCCAAAAACAGCCTGATTTAATCCAGTGATTCTTAGCATCCTCTGCCTTCGGGCAGGTCTTTCTGCTGCCATGGGCTGTTGCTGTAGGGCCTCCAGGGAATAAGAACCATTTTTGAGGTTGTATTAGTGGAAGGAATAAACGATAATCTGCCACAATGGTGCAATGCAGGTTGGCAGATGTGATCTGTGTTAGTTTGCAGTATCCATAATGGCCTGTTCACCTTGTGAGACCCTTCTGGACATTTACATGTACAACAACATAACCCACAATTATATTTACATTTTTGCCTCATCAAGACCCTGATCATAGAAGGAATTTTAGCCTATATTTCCCATTAAAATTGCTTGGAACTTACCTCTAGCAATTACATAAGATTTGAACATCAGAATCTGTGGAACCACCCAGGATGTGTTTCAGAAGTCTTCCAACAATTTAATGTAGTTGAGATAATATATAGTAGTTGCAAATTAGAAGAAGCGCTTTATTTTTTCTTTCAAAATTAGCTGCAAATAGTCTTTCTTTCTTGAGCTCTGGACAACTGTTATGAAATCACCAAATTGCTTTTTGTAGCTTCTGTCTTTTAAACAGCATCATAGTATTTTAATTAAAAAATGAATAATTTTACAATTGTGATTGTGGTGTTCATTCAGTCCAGTAGCCAGCTCAGATTTTGGCTATATTCTTTATGCATAACGCTTTTCATGTAGTTTTTAAACAAAGGTTTATTTATTTTTTAAGTAATCCCACCTTTCCTCTAGGTGTTCAAGACAATGTACAATCATCCCATACTACTTCTGCCAGTTTTCCCCACAACACCTTTGTGAAGTAGGTGTCTGAGAAAGAGAAATTGGTCCAAAGTACCCAGTGAGCTTACATGGCTAAAGCTAAAGATGATTTGATTCTGAATCTCCCCAGTCTTAGTCTAACATTTTAATTTTACACCACACTAACATGTTTATTCAATTGATTAATATCATTTGTCCTCCATGGAGATAATATTTTCCAACTGGTACCTACCTTATCTAGGGAAATATCAAAAGAATTTTAATCAATCAAATAAGAATTTTAGATATAGGAGCCTCCTGACATTAGAAGGAATTTACCTTAGGCAAAGTAAATAGTCTGCCTTACTATTTATACAGAATATAACTTTTTATTACCCTGATCTTACAGAAAGGAAATGTTTTATAGATATTGACAGTATGTTTTAGAATAGCAGATAAGGAAGGATCATTCCTATCAAGAAATGTTATAGAGATGAATCTTAACTCTTTGCATCATTCTGGCAGTTGTACTACATTAGATAAGTATTTGACAGGAACCCCTCAGGCAGATTCCATGCATGGAATTATTAGGCAACATTGCAAATAGAGCTGTTAATGTTGAATGTTGAATGTTAATGTTGATGTTAATGTTAATGTTGAACTGTACCTGGAAGACTGCTAATAAACAATGAACTGCTAATAAACTGCTAATAAACATTAGATAAGTATTTGACAGGGAACCCCTCAGGCAGATTCCATGCATGGAATTATTAGGCAACATTGCAAATAGAGCTGTTAATGTTGAATGTTGAATGTTAATGTTGATGTTAATGTTAATGTTGAACTGTACCTGGAAGACTGCTAATAAACAATGGCTCACAGGAGCATAATAAAGCATGCACACCTACTGCCCACACAACTGGATTCTCGACCACTGGACCATCAAGCGCTAAGGAAATGAGGAGATCCAGGCAGTTCAAATGGGTATAAATGTTTATTGCAAGCTGAACGGCCCAAGCAAATTGGTGGTAGATAAGAGTCACAGGAATTCAAGGTGGATTAGACTTGGATCTCTTGTAGCTGTGAAGGGATTCATGACTGATGATATGTTTGACCCTTCCTTCGGGTTTAGTCTGGTCATCTCCTACATATACCTTCCAAGTGATCTTCAAGAGTAGCCCCATGAACCGCATATTACACGGGTGTCAAACACAATTCTATTCTATTCTATTCTATTCTATTCTATTCTATTCTATTCTATTCTATTCTAATGTGGTGTAATAATGCCCTCATACAAAGTTTCAATGAGAGTATACTTGGACTATTGTATACCACTCTTAAGAAAAATATTTTGGAACTAGACAAGAGACAAAATAGGGCAGGAAAAACAACTAGGGGGGCAGAATAACATCTTGCTGAGAAAAAGCCACAATTGTTCAAATACTTTAGCTTGGAATGAAGGAAGGTAAGGGGAAACATGATAGAAATATATATTATACAATGTTTAATAAATATATATTTATTATATTAATAAAATAAATGTTTAAAAGTTTGTGAATCTTTTTGAATGCTCACTGTTTATGCAGAAATATGAGCTAAAAATGATCTGTTCTCCACCCAAGTTTAAAAACAGATACAGAGACTGGGTGTGTGGGTGTATACTGGAAAATGTTTGGGTATATGTCATGAACTGATGCTCAAGACAAAGTGGGTCATGTAGCAAGACGACCCAAAACACACAAGCATTTCAAACAAAAAATAATTAAAGCAGAAGAAAGTTGTTGTTTTGGAATGACCAAGTCAAAGTTCTGATCTTAATCCTATAGAAATGTTGTGGAAAGACCTGGAATGGGCAAATTCATGCAAGGAAGCCCCCCATCATCCCTAAATTGAAGCTATTCTGTAAGGAGAAATTGGCTAAACTTCCTCCAAGCAAATATACAAGACTGGTTAACAATTATCAGAAACATTTGGTTGCAATTATTGCTGTCCAAGGAGGTCACGTCAGTTATTGAAAGCACAAGTTCATATACTTTTGCCACACATAATTATGTAGCTTTGGATCATCTTCCTCAGAAAGGCAACCCTGAATATATTTGAATATATTAGGATAAAAATTGAAATAGTTAAAAAAAAAGAATGAAAGAGAATGAACACTAATAAAAATGGAGAAATTAGAACTTGAGGGCGAAAGAAGATGTGACTTAATGAAATGAGCAAGGAAAATATTAGGAAATGAATAAAAATTATGAAAAAAGAATATTCTGGCAAAAATTGTAACTAAGTAAAGTTTATTTGAATATATTGAATTGTATAAGATATGATATGGCCAATACTCTGTTTATAAATCATGTATGTGTGATGGGGGGAAACAAAAAATCAATAAAAACTTGTTTTAAATAAATAGATCATCTTCCTCTATAAATTGGAGGACATGTAAAATGTTTTTGACTTATTTGTTTTGTTGAACTCTATTTAGTTTAGGATGTAATCACATTTTATATCATTTATTTGTACAGAAATATTGAAAAAAGGCTTCAAAATTTTTAGAAATACTGTGCCTCGGTTATGTGAAAAAGGAGATGTTTGTATATTTGAATCACATTTTCATATTCAGGAGGCATAATCACGCAGGGCATAATCTGAAATTTGCTAGTTGTGTTAATGTCAGTCAAACTATTTAAAAAAAGATTGAACAAATACACATAGGATCAGAGGCTACTAATATTTATGGTTATTGGCTGTGTGCCTTAAACAGGTTTGTGGAAAGTCACTATAAAAGGGTCTATTGCTTTTCAATCCAAGCTTGTGAGCTTCCCAAATGCATCCAGATGGCTGATCCAACATGATTACTTCTTGAGTAGATTTAATCTAATCCTCCTACTATTAGTCCCCAGAAGAGATTGTCAAATCTTAATCTAATGAAGGGAAAATTTTAGGACTGATCATGAAAAGACAAATGTAATTTGACATGAAAAGAAAAACAACCTTAAATTTAAGGTGGAATAAAACTATTATTTATTCATCCTCCTAAAGAAAAGGAAGTGAAATGACAAACATTTATTTTCATGCTACATGAATTACTGAAGACTTTGAACAATTTTGCCTTTATATGTACATTATAAAATTAACTGTTGGCCATAAATTTTAGTTTCTTTCCTAGGTCAATATATGAGGTCAGAAATTCAGAAATTCAGTCAATATATGAGGTCAGAAATTCTACAACTGCTACTAACCAACTCATTTGCTTCAATTAAACCTGATTAATCTTTCTCTAATGTCATAGTGGAAAATGTATCATTTTACCTTTCTTTTTATTCACTTAGATTTTTTTTAATTCTTAAGCCAGTGCCAGTATTAACAAATATAACTTCATTATAGAGTAAGCAGTCAGCAGCAGTCAATCACAGTTTTTGATTAGGGAGCCAATAGTCATATATCCAACCTGATTTTCATTGAATGTCTTTGAACTGCTATGTTGCATTACAGCTCCAGAATTCCCAGACAACATAATCAGAATTACAACATATCTGGGAGAACATTGTTCTAGTGAAGTCTGAATTCATCATCACATAATGTATTGTAGATACACATTTAAAAAAATAGTTATGTACGAAAAATGTAGAACTAGACATACAGTGTTAAGATATACTCTCAGTCATACCATTTCTCTTTAGATCTGGCTCTGCTGGTTGGCCTGAGAAACAAATAGGGGAGTTCCACACTGGAGATGTAGAGATTAGGCTGGAAGTGGCTGCTAGATTGATGGCAAACTCCACCTACTCTTCCCACCTTTACTCTCTGCTCTCCACTCATTCAACTTTTTGGTTACCATATTCATGTATTATTGAATACATGAATATGTATTCAATATTGAATGCTTATTATTCAATTATTGAATGCTCTCTGCTCCCCACTCATTTATCTTTTTGGTTACCATATTCGTGTATTATTCTCATTGTGTTCCTCTTTTGTTGTTTATTTTATTATTCTATTATTTTACTTCTGTTCTGCTTATACTTTCATTTTTATTTCTTTTTATTATTGTAAGCCACCTAGAGTAGCCGCATGGTGAGATAGGCAGCAAATAAATTTAACAAATAATAATAATCTAGCATGTATATTTAAATTTTACATTTACATACTAATATCAACAGTATCAACAGTAGAGACCTTCAAGTTTCTAGGTTCTGTTATCTCCAAGGTCTTGAAATGGACACCTCCAAGGCAGTGGTGGGTTTCAAATTTTTTTACTACCAGTTCTCCAAACTAATGAAAATGTCTGCTACTGGTCCTCTAGAACTGGTCAGAACCTGCTGAAACCCACTTCTGCTCCAAGGACTTGAAATGGACACCTAACATTAGAACATTAGAACATTCTAAAGAAAGAATGTTTTTCATATGTCAAATCAGAAACCCATATTGCAAAGAATCTGCTGATGCAGTTCTACAGAGGAATTATTGAGTGTCATTTGTACCTCTCTAACTGTCTGGTTTTGCACAGCAACCAAACAGGACAGACATAGTCTTCAACGGATAGTTAATGACAAAATGTACAAAAACGATCCCAATCAGTTTGCCTTCCACTGAAAATCTTTATACTGCACGAACCAGAAAGAAGATTGAGAAAATATGTACAGACCCCTCACATCGTGAAAATCCTGAAATTCTCCCCTTAGGACTCCACTATAGAGCCTTGCATGCACAACCAGATACTGTATATAGCTTTTTCCCCCTGTGCCATCACTCTGCTGAACACTTAACACAGCACTGTCTCATTTCTCATCTTTTTTCATATTTTCATCTTTCCTGTTCTGTTGGTTTCCTATAATTTATCAATTATTGTTTGAAACTTTTGTTTAATGATTGGAATTATAATTATAATTATATATAAATATAATTATGACCTATGATCTATTACTTGCTGTTTATATGCACATTGTGAGCTTATGCACCAGAAACAAATTCCTGAATCCAATCACACTTACCCAGTAAAGAATTCTGTTCTGTTCTAATTTTCTATTCTATTTTCTGTATTAAATCACCAATTCCTTTTGGCTACTTTCAGAGAGAATCTCCCAAGCCGCTTCAAATTTAAAGAGTATTGTCCAATGGTATTCCGAAATCTCCGGGAAAGATTTGGGATTGATGATCAGGACTATCAGGTAGAGAACAAACTAATAGTTTTTATTGAACTATGTCAATTATATGAATAATTGAGCTATGAAAGTATTTCTGGGTTTATTGGAAATTAATCCTGTGCAACAATAGCTGATGTCAGTGAATCAGATTGAATTATTTATTATATTGATTGTATTTGTATTTTCCTTCAAACAGATTGTATATTTAAAATATACCAGGCTGAAAAAAATGGCAGATAGAAAAAAAAGATGGGTTTGGGGAGTGGATGGTGAAAGTGTAAGTAAAGAAACATACAAAGACATGAGGAAGAAGTTTTAAAAAAGAGGACAACAGAAACTTATTCTAAAGAATAGATAAAGCAGAGTTTCCCAACCTTTCTGGCTTTGTGGACCCGTGGTGGGGAGAGGGGGTATTTCTGTGTGTGTGGTGAGCAAGCATGTACGCACTCATGCAGCTCCATTAGCATAAGCAGCGAGCACGCACACTTGCCAGTTACACAAATGGAGTGCATGCATGTGTTTGCCTGTTATTTGCACAAATGAGTGTGCACACACTCACCCATCACTTCTGCAGCCTGGTTCAGAATGGCTCAAGGCCTGGTAGTGGGCTGTAGCCCAGGGAATGGGGACTCCTGATGTGAAGAAATGTTCAATGAACAGAACAAATACAGGTAGTCCTTGAGTTATGAATGTACTGGAGCTTGTCCTTTCCATTCATAACCTAAGGATTTGTGGGAGCAAATCTCGTACCTTGAACAGGATCACTCACTCCTTTCACTCATGCACTCGCTAATCGAAAGTGAGGCTTGTTAAGTGCACATGAGGTATTTTAGGGTGGGGAAGGGCATGGGGGAGTAGCCACTGCCTAAGACCACCCAAGGCCTCCCCAACCCACTAAAATACCTCGTGCTCTCCACAATTGCTTTCTCCTCCAGCTAACCTGCCTCAGAGGGTCACTTAAAGTGCAAAGATCTAGCAAGCAGTCTCTTCTCCAGTCTCTCAGCCATGTACAGCTCTGTTCAGGTCTGCGCAGACCTCGCCCGGCATGTTTCAGGCCAAAATGGAGCTTTGGAGGGACAGATTCACCCCTCCAATATGCCTCCAGAGGCCTCGCCTGGCACGTTACGGACTGAAATGGAGCTTCAGAGGGGCAGATCTGAGCTCCTTTTTGGCCTCTTGAGGCCTCTGGAGGCCTGAATGGAGTACTTGAGGAGTGGATTTGCCCCTCCAAACCTCCATTTTGGCCAGCAATGTGCAGGATGAATGTTGCAGAGCGTCTGCCATTGTTCATAAGGGAGAACAACTGCCATGGTGCTGCAAGATTTGTAGTTTTGGGACTTGTTCATAAACGTTAGGAGGTGCTTATTGCATAACTTTGAACGTTCGTTAATGGAACGCTCGTAACCGGGGATTACCTGTACATTTTTTAAAATTTATTTTGTCGCACAGTATATATAAGCATAAGCATGAAATAATTGTACAATATATAAACATATATATGAGTATGAGTATGTAATGACTATATTAATTGGATATAACGAAAGGAAACAATAGGACAGGAACAGTAGGCACGTTTGTGCTCTTATGCACGCCCCTTACATTGTGGCACAAAGGTTTAGCAGAACCATTTTGAGTGGGCTGAGTTCAGCCAAACTAAAATCTGGAATGACCTGTTTTGGGTTTCAACCAAAACAAATTCAGGCCTGCAACATGAGAAGAGAAAGTCCTAGGACTTCCCTTTGCTCTCTTTGATTTCCTTCTCCATGTCATCTGTATGCTAACTTACCCATCAATGTTCCTAGCACTTTTCTTCCCCATACCTTTTAGTTGTCATCTATATAGTATTAAAATCTCATTGACCTGACCTTTAATTAGGTGAGATGATACATCATAGGGAGATAGTTTTTGAACCAGCCTCTAATAGGCTAACTTATAGAATGTGTCCAAAAGTCCAGTACTCCACAGGGAATGAAATTTGGGGAAGTTGTGGTTGCTTCAGTGCTATTGGCTGCTACTGTGGTCACATGATTTTTATTTGTGATGTTCTGTAACAGTTCTCATCCAGTCTTACAATCCCTTGCTCCTCCCACTCAGCAGCAGCTACTTACTAGCCTGCTGAAAATGGAAGGGATGCCGTCCAATGGTCCCTGCCGGATTCCTTTAGAAAACTCATTGGGGAAGCTGACAGAAAAGTTGGAAGTCACTCCTACTCCCTCTGGTTTTTGCCTGCCCTTGGTTTTTCTGTGTCTAAACAGAAACACAGAAATATCAGGTATGGGCTCTCAAATGTACAAGTGTGACATATCCAGTTGGTCTGCTCTTCTCTTCCCCATCATTTCCAAGTATGGATTTTCTTCTTCTCTTATCTCCACACAGAATTCTGTGACCCGGAGTGCTCCGGTATACAGTGATAGCCACGGGCGGTGTGGCGTTCGCTTCCTTACCACTTATGACCGGCGGTTTGTCATCAAGGCAGTGTCAAGTGAAGATGTTGCAGAGATGCACAACATTCTAAAGAAATACCACCAGGTGAGCAGAGGTGAAATGCTCCTGGTTCAGACCGGATCGCGTGATCCAGTAACGATGGCAGCAGGTGGTTTGGAGAACCAATAGCAAAAATCCCTGCCCCCCCTCCATGCCCAGCTGAGCTGCACGATCATGAGAGGGTTTTTTTTTACTTTTAAAAGCATTTTTTCATCAGCCAAAAAAAATGTTTTTAAAAGTAAAAAAAAAAGCCTCTGATGATCGTGCGGCTCAGCTGGAATTGTCAGAGCCTTTTAAAAGCATTTTTTCAATGCCAGCTGAGCCTCTTCGGCTGAAGAGGTTGTAAAAAAATACTTCTAAAAGGCTCTGACGATCCCAGCTGAGTTGCCTGATCATGAAAAAATGCTTTTAAAAGTAAGGGGAAAAAAAGTTGGCCATGCCCACCCAGTCACATCCCTACCACCAAGCCACATCCACAGAACCAATAGTAACAAATTTTACAGTTCAGTACTGCAGGTGAGAGATATATAGGAAGAAAGTATACCTGTTTTGGTAGGCATTTTAGCAGATGCTCATATTTTGGAGGAGACTTCTACAGAAATATTCCTGTTCTCTCCCAGCCAGAGAGAAAGAAGAAGCTGAAAAAAGAGATTGTTTCTTTCTAGTTTATGAGATTATTGCATGCATAACCTATGAATCATCTGCTGCACTATTTTTATTTAGAAGAGATTATCAGGTACGGATGTGCCCAGAGTTATTTTCCTCAATTTCTTTTCCACTTTCCAGTTATTGGAAAGACCTGCCATAATTAATTTATATCTTGTGATGAAGAAGCAACATTCCAAATAGAGGAAATGAGATATCAAAAGAAAAAGCTCCATTAAACCCTTTTACCACCCAGATGCACAGATTTTGTTGTGTATCATGGGGATATTTTTTTCTTTATCCTTCATTTATTTTATCCTGAAATTCATTTTCATTTTTATTTATTTTCTCCATTCAGGACATTCTAGTTGTATTATCAAAGAGTTCTAAACCAATGGTCTCTATTGGATAACTCTTAGGATCATACTTGAGTTGAATAGAGGGAGATTGGTCTATTCAGGACAGTGAAAGTTTTAGGGCAATAATTAGAAGATTGCAGAAAATTAGCTTTTCATGATAACTTAAGAGATCTGAGTTTAGAAAAATGTAGCTAGAATAATTATTTTCTTGTTATTATACTTTCATTCTGGCAAAATAAGGCTCAGAACTATATTCCTTATTTCTAAGATTAACTGTTGAAAAAAAGCAATTATGCTTTATCAATGTCATATTTCTCAACCATTCTACAAAGTAAAAAGATTTTGTCTTTTTTGTTTCATTTATTAGAAATAATTTAGTATACCAGGTTATATTATGAAATATTGATACTTTAAAAAGTACTTCAGATGATGCCCTTCTAAATCATCCTTCTGTGGCAATCCCAAAAAACCTGGCGGTTTTGAGACTACACTAATTGATTATTTATTCTTTCCTTTTTTTCCTTATTCTCTTCAGTTCATTGTAGAATGTCATGGAAATACACTTTTACCCCAGTTTCTTGGCATGTACAGGCTTACCGTAGATGGTGTGGAAACCTACATGGTAGTCACCAGGAATGTATTTAGTCACCGGTTGACAGTGCATCGAAAATACGATCTCAAGGTGAGCATCTCTGAAGTTTAACAGTATCCCATTCTGGCCTCAAAAAAAGTGCATGCTTGTAAGTTTAAGAATTATAAGTGGATACTTGAGTCTTGGAGTTGTGAAAAAAGTAAGGTATCATTTGAAAAATGCTATTTCTGTGTAATTCACATGGCTACTACTGGTAGTCTTCTACTTACAACCATTTGTTTAGTGACTACTTGAAGTTACAACAGCACTGAAAAACGGAAAAAGGATCATTTTTCACACTTAGGATCATTGCAACATCCACATGATCATATTTTGGATGTTTGGCAACTGGTTCACATTTTTGACAGTTGCAGTTTCACCTTTAATGACCTTTTGACAAACAAATTCAATGGGGAAGCCAGAATCACTTAACAACTGTGTTACTAAATTAACAACTGCAGTGTTTCACTTAACAACCTTGGCAAGAAAGGTCATAAAATGGGGCAAAACGCACTTAACTACTGTCTTGCTTAGCAATGGAAATTTTGGGTCAATTGTAATCATAAGTCAAAGACTACTTTTATATTCACATGGTTTGGTTTCCTTGTATAATTTTTCTTTGAGGGCTGAGTCCCGTAGACCATGGCTACACTGAAACATTTAGGCCTGGTGTTGATTTTGATTCAGTAGGAGTTTTGTGCTGGAAGAGGAAAGCTATCAACATTATTATTTATTTCCAGATTTTCCAGATTTTCTATGTAAAATGAGATTTGGTGTTCACTAGTTGTATCCTAGTGTTTTTAATTCCTGTGATTTGCTAGTATAGAAATATTATATTATATTGTTATAATATTATTGTATTATAATATCTGGTATTCCCCATCTCCCTCCCCAAATTGGATTGCTAAAAGACATTGGAGAGTAAAGTATATATTTTCTTTTGAATAACTGTGACTTATTCAGAAATTTTTAGACTAATTCTTTGGAAATCTTTTGGTTTTAGGTAATCTTATGACTGTTTGCCAACTTCTGTTTGCATATAATGTGAAATATTATTGCATATATATTCCTGTACTACACATCCAAAAAAATTCATACAGTACTGCATAGATGTACTTGATTTCCTAGATCAAACACTGTGATAGTTTTAAGGCAATTAGTTTATGGTTCACTGAGATGAAAGAATTCAGGTGTTGTTTTAGTACATTGTATGAGCCCTAGGCTATTCATAGAGCCATAATGTGTTCATTTATTGGACGTATTATAAACATAGCAGTTCTATTTTATTATTTTGGATCAGATTTAGCATGTTCTTTGAATCTTGCTATCTGTCTGTATAAGTATTCTGTCTTCAGCCATGGAGAATACATGCCTTCTTGGGGGAGAGCATAATGTGATCCTAACGGATCCATGCGATCTATGAGGATCACATTAGAAAAATGAGAAGGAGACTGTTGACCTTCAATAAGTCATTTCTAAATCATAGAATTGGAAAGTATCTCAGAGGTCAGAGGTCCTATTTTTCTGTGCAGCATCAGTTAAAGCTAACATACCATAGTAAAGCTGACTTAATGTATTCAATTCTGGGGAGTGTAATATTTTCCCAGATACAACCTTTTTATGGTTTAAATGCTTAGAAAATGAAATTAGAGTAAATAAGACAAAGAAAAGTGCATTGACTTAGCCTTTAATATATAGATGTGTAGTCAGGTTTTTTTAAAAAATGTTTGGCTTTAAATAGATAATCACTTTCTATTTTTTACTTACTCCAGGGTTCAACAGTAGCAAGAGAAGCCAGCGACAAAGAAAAGGTAAAAGTCAAAGTTAGAGAAAATTTTAAAATAAAAATCTTCGTGTTTTGAATAAACCTATAAAATATTACTTCTGTATCAGTACTTCTAACAAGATTAGACAAAAGGTCCTATGTTATACAAGTCCGCAACCCAACCCAATATCTTCCCAGAGAAAAATGATGGGAATTGTAGTCCAGCAGAGTTTTGGAAAGTGGCAGTTTAGGAAGGATTGGCCTGTGCTATATAATAGAGGAAAGTGACGTATTGAGGGGCTGAGAAGATGCATTAAATTGCATTTGGGTAGCTACCTTGCAACATATATGGGATAGAAATAGGAAAGAGCATAAAATGATTGTGTTCTTATCCTTCATATGATGACTTTGCATTCTTTTTTCAATTAAGTTTATTTTTTGGTTTTAAAAAGAAGCTGCATTTTTTAAAAAAAAAGACTGAATTTGATAATCAAAATCATATATAAAAGCATCAAAGTTTAATAGAATCTGGCAGTAATACATAACATTAGAAGCTTGATAAAATATTAAAATAAGCATTAACTAGTTCTTAAAACAATTAGTGCTTATCAAAATAAACATTTCTGTTCTTCTGTATGGCTTAAGCTCTTGTTTGGGGGTAGAATATTTGTAAGCCAGGCTGTGATATCCTTTTAGTGTTGAGACTTGCATATAAAAGATTATTAGAAACTCAGACATCAGTCAAAAGTGGATATCCTCTCTCCTTCCATTTCTCCTCTATAGACAAGCATGTACGCCAGGCATACATTTAAACATGCAAACATTGATTGTGGCTCTCCAGTTATAAACAAAAAACTGCCAGTGTGTCTGCCTCTGAGATTCCTCAAAATACATTTATTCAGAGATTCTTCCTGCTGGGATTGAGAACAATACAGACACAGACAAAGGCAGTTTAAACAGCATTTTTTCCTTTGGACCTTCTCTCCTTCAGGTAGTCCTCAACTTATGACTGTTCACTCAATAGTGGTTTGAATTGAGACAGCCATGGGAAGGATGCCATCTTAACCATCACAGTACATTATACCACTTCCTTAGATACAAGTTGTCTCTCTCCTCAGGGGCTGAAAATCCTGCTTGGATTTCAACAGAGAGAATTTACAATTTCAGAGCTGAGAGACACTCATGTGTGGCTTGGATCTCCTAGGCCTGTCTCATGCCCCTGGGGCAATCTTATCTGTCCACTTAACGACCTGTGACATAGCTTAATGACCACAGTCAGGAGTACCGAAGGTGTGGTCATTGAGTGAAGCAATGAAGTGACATCTTGCTTAACAGCCACTTTGCTCGAGATTCCAGGTGCAGTTGGTCATAAGTCAAAGACTACCTGTATTATAAATTATATGGTCACTCAAAATTATTTGCATTTCACTCCATACATCACTATGAATACAGCTGTCAAACAGCTCTAGAAGTCATTCTGGACTCTTTAGTTGAGACAGAAAGTGGAAACTGCAGTTTTTAGCACTAAGAGAAAGCACAGTTGGAAGGAGTAAAGTAGGAAATGGAAGAATTGGAGGGGAGATCTGGGATGCACTTTAAGGGACCACTGAAGACCTTACGTTGGCTGAATGTGCCACCTATAAGCATCCATGATTATAAATGTGAAGAGCCAAAACAGAGTTTATTCCTTTTGTTGCTATTTTGAGCCTCTAATTATGTTACTATTGCCACCATATTTTTAATGAATTATTTTAATTAGATTGATTTGATTAGATTAGATTAGATTAGATTAGATTAGATTCTTGCCCCAGTTAATATTAGTGTGATCCCATAGCATATAGACCCTTAAAAGTTCTATGCTTCATGAAGCCAGCCTTTTTTTTAACAAGGAAAGTGCTTCAATTATTATTATTTTATTGTTTTTTTGCAACCTCATTCTGAGGTGGGGCAATAAGGCATCCAAATGTTACAGAATAAAAGCATTGAAATACTATTGTACTGTTGGACATAAGCAATCTAGAAGCCAATAGGGTTGGATAAAGTTGGTATATGTCATTGAAATCTGAATCTGAAGTTAATACTGTAAGTAGAGACAGCACTTTCAAGAGCAATAAATATGTTTCCTAATCACTTAATTGGTAACAGAAAACCAATTTGGTGTAGCAGTTAAGGTACCAGCTAGAAAACAAGAGACCATGAATTCCAGTTCTGTCTTAAGCACAAAGCCAGCTGAATGACCTTTAGCCAGTGGTGGGATTCAGCCAGTTCGCACCACTTCGGGAGAACCGGTTGTTAACTTTCTGAGCAGTTTGGCAAACTGGTTGTTGGAAGAAATCATTAGGGCAGAGAACCAGTTGTTAAATTATTTGAATCCCACCACTGCCTTTAGCCAATCATGCTCTCTCAGTCCTAAGAAGGAAGTAATGGCAAACCACTTCTAAAAACTCTTGTAGATAAAACTGCAGGAACTTGTCCAACAATAACAACAACAGAAACTGCTGAAAACAAGGACAAAACTGTCTTGTCCTTGTCCTGAATTAGGAGTTTTACAGCCTTTCTCATTATGGAAAACTTGATGTGTGTGTGTGTGTGTTCAAAATGGACGACATCATCCAGGAATCCAAAAAATGCCCTTACTATGTAGTCCCATCAGATAAAGAACATACATAGGTTAGGAAGATGGGGCTTTTTTTTTAAAGACACTCCACCATAGTTAATTTAGTATAGGCGTGGTAGGCATTGCCTTTAAAAGTTTCTGGTTTTATCACAGATACATCTTCTTGAAATCTATATGGCTTTGGTTCTTTGGTTTGCCAGCTGTGTGTGGCTTGACAACAGAATGGAAAGACCAGTTCCTGGGAGGAGTCTCTTTTTGAAATGCTTCTTCAACTGGGCTATATTGCTCTTCTGACATAACCTGCAATCCTTCTCTACTTCCTTCCCACAATCTCTCACAAACTTTTACTTTTAGTCCAGCAGTTTGTCACCAATATTTTCATAATTTTTAAAATTATTTACTCACAGTTAATTGGAATTGCCTTTGCCCCAACTTCAGCAAATAGTATATTAAACTGCTTTGGATTGTAAAATATGGAAGCAATGTTTTGCATTTACTTGAGTTCAATCCTCTCTAGGCTAAGGATCTACCAACCTTTAAAGACAACGATTTTCTAAATGAAGGCCAAAAGCTCCATGTTGGAGAGGAATGTAAAAAAAATTTCCTGGAGAAATTGAAGCGAGATGTTGAGGTAGGATAGCTAACTTGTTGATTTTTGGGAATTGGGACATAACTAAGAAGTGGGAGTGACAGAATTCCCACTGTTACAATAATTTTCAAACTCTTTAAAAACTAGATAAGGTAGAGATGTCTGGTAGACTCTGTCTCAGACTCTAAAGTGAATTTAAATTAATTTGAAAATCTGTTTTTAAAAAAAGCAGACAGAGGAGTTTTATTTCTCTTGCATTCACTTTGGGGATTTCCTCCTTCGTGTTAAGTAAGTTTTCCATAAGTTAAGATCAACAGAAGAAACTAAGTTTTCCATAACTTAAGCTCAGCAAAAGTGAGTGTTACTCCTACACATTGCAGAAGGAATTTGGTAGTGCCTTCTGTGACTAAGAAGCTTTATTAAATTGTTTAATCAATTTAAATTTAAATAGAATGCAGACCTCAAAGTACAAAAGATCTTAAAATGACCATTTTGTAAAAGTTCAGGATCATTGAATGAGAGAGTGCTGAACTCATAGTTTTACGCAATATTTCTGCAAAAACAGTGGTTTCTTTAACATATTACATACAATTGTTAACTGATTCGGTACTTGCAATCTGTCTGATATGTAACCTGCACGGGCATAATTAGTTAGTCTTCCCTTCCACCTCATCCCATTTTAAATTCTACATCAGTCTAGCCATTCTATGCATCTGATGAAGTAAGCTGCAAAGTCACAAAAATTATTAAAAATATTTTCCTTCTAAAACTCTGTAAACCCAAGAATTTCAAGCAATCATGTAAAAATGCCTTGAGATTTATGGGACTTAATACTTGGAGCTGGTGCCAAGTTAACGAAAGATCGCTTAACTCAAATCCCAGAGGTGATGAGAGACATTGAAAATGAGAAGGATTTTTTTTTCTGTTGGCTTCCAGTTTCTTGCACAACTGAAAATCATGGATTACAGTTTGCTGGTAGGAATTCATGATGTTGATCGAGCTGAGCAAGAAGAGATGGAAGTTGAAAACCGGGCAGAAGATGAAGAATGTGAGAATGATGGCATAGGTGGGAATCCAATTGGTTCCTATGGGACACCACCTGACAGTCCTGGTAACCTTCTCAACTTCCCACGTTTCTTTGGGCCTGGGGAGTTTGATCCATCCGTGGATGTCTATGCTATGAAAAGCCATGAAAGTAAGTATTGAGATCTGGATGCTGGTAGTGGGAATGGAAGACAAATGTAAAATTGTGAAAGCCAGAGTCTGATTGTAAGCATTTATTGATACATGGCGGTTATTTGAATCAACATTATTTTCTCCACTTTTTGGAAATTTTAATACTGTTTGACTCCCTGAACTACAACAGTGCATGCAATAAAGTTGCATTAATTACAAACATGACTTCCAGTTTAATTTTCCTCATAGTGTGCAGCCACAGTAAAGGGTAAAGGTAAAGGTAAAGGTTCCCCTCGCACATACGTGTAGTCGTTGCCAACTAAGCCGAAGAGCCAGTGCTGTCAGAAGACGTCTCCGTGGTCATGTGGCCGGCATGACTCAACGCCAAAAGCGCACGGAACGCTGTTACCTTCCCACCAAAGGTGGTCCCTATTTTTTCTACTTGCATTTTTACGTGCTTTCAAAACTGCTAGGTTGGCAGAAGCTGGGACAAGTAATGGAAGCTCACCCCGTTACATGGCAGCACTAGGGAATCGAACCGCCGAGCTGCTGACCTTTTGATCAACAAGCTCAACGTCCTAGGCTAATAATAGTAAATATTAATAATATTAATATTAATAATAGTAAATAATAGTAGTAAATAATAATAGTAAAGTGTAGGAGTGTCTATTTGAGAGCCAGGGCATAGAGAAGATCATTTGGATGTCTTCTCTAATACATAAATGTCCGGAAGTTCTTCATGCCCTTTAGCAGCTTTGTCCAGTATTCACTATGCCTGTAGGTCAGTGGTGGGTGAACCTTTTACTCACCGAGTACCGAACAGATACGTGCTTTGCGTGCTTCGTGTGTGTGCGTGCCATCCGCACTAACATGGAGTTCCTCCCAATGCGCTGCGTGCGCAACCACACTATCTATGTATGGACACAGCTTTCATACGAGCTGTGCATGCGCTGTGTGTGCAACCATACCATTTGCACATGCGCACAGCTTTCACACACCATGCACTGCATGCACAATCGCACAATCTGTGCATGTACATGGTTTTCACATGTGCAATGTACACACGCAAACACCATATGCGCATGTGCAAAGCTTTCACACACCATGCGCTACATATGCAATCACACGATCTGTGCATGTGCATGGTTTTCATGTGTGCAATGCACATGTGCGAACACCATCTGCGCATGCTGCACACCAGTATTCTTGCACACATGCACAAATGCGCACACATGCGCAGGAGAGTTCTGAAGATCAGCTAGGCCCCCTGAATTGTGAGCATGTGCACCAGAGGCCCGAACAGCAGCTGGGGTGCATGCACAACTGCAGTGCTTCCAGAACTGTAATATCAAATGGGCATTAAATGACTGCTGTTATATTGAGGATTATCTATATTCCAAAGTTTTTAAAAAATACATACTCTCAAGTCTACCATAGTTGAAGAGAAAACTGCTCTGCATATAATAAAATCATCCACTTCTTCCCCTGCTTCCTCAATGTTTTCACTGTTTTATGTGTTGCCTGAAGCATCTGCTGAGTAAAAATCTACTTCTTGGATCATTTATTTAGCGTAAAAAAATTCTGGAGTGGTTTAGTTATTCTTGCAATTCAATAAGAATAGCAAACCCTAAAAATAGTTCTGCATCCTCCAATACTAATAAATTTCTCTATCTTGTTTTAACCAGGTGCCCCTAAGAAGGAAGTATATTTCATGGCAATTATAGATATCCTTACACCTTATGATACAAAGAAAAAAGCAGCGCATGCTGCCAAAACTGTGAAACATGGGGTAAGAAAAAACTATTTGTTTGCATCTATCTCATTATGCATAGCCAAGCAATAACACGTTTTATAATATATTTCAGAACACCTGAAGCCACAGCTGGCTGAGCAGTGATCCAAAATTGTGAAAGGGAGGCAAGGATGCAACCATTTCATGTATAAGTTGATGGGGCTAGGATTTCCATGGGTTTTTTATTTATTTTTTTCTTTCAGTGTATTATACTTGTTCGTTATACTACACTTTTTATGTGTATATCACTCAAAATGATAGCAATTTTTCAGGAATTCTGGTTGTAAAGGGCTTTGGAATTTGCAAAAAATTATGAAAAGCTGGAATAGAAATTTTGTTAAATAAAAGCCACATCCAGTCAGAGAACCATGGCTTGTCTATCTCTAAAACAGATACTAGGTTTCAGTAGTTCAAGTGTAATTGATTACCATTCTAATTATCATTTAAGTAAGATACCCTGTTTTCCCAAAAATAAGACTTTTCTCGAAAATAAGTCCTAGCATATTTTTTATGTGTGTGCCTAATATAAGCTTTACCCCAAAATAAGCCCTACTTAAGAGTCTGTGCAGCCAGCCATTCCATCTAGTTGCTCACGGTGCTGCATCCACAAGGTGAGGTGGGGTGGATCTGCCTCTTATGCCCCGCACTGGCTTACCTCAGCGCCCCTATAGCCAGGCCATCCACGCCCTGACACCTGTCTCACAGTGGCAGCACTGGCAACCATGTGCAGCAGGAGTCTACGTGGCCACCAGCCCACTTCTTGTGCTTGCTCGATGCTGCAATGGAAAAGGAGGCCAAGCGGTGTGCTTTTACCATGGCTGTGAGGTGAGGCAGATGTCAGGGTGTGACATAGGTGGCCTGGCTGTGAGGGCCCTGAGATAAGCTGGTATGGGGCGCATAGGGCAGCTCCACCCCTAATGCTTTGCGGTGGTGGCACTGGCACACTGAGTTTGGCCTGCTGCGTGGCAAGCAAGCAGAAGAAGTGAGCCTCCCGTACATGGGGCGGGGGGGAGAGACTCCCCCAAAATAAGCCCTAGTGCTAATTTTGGGGTCCAAAAGAAAATAACATCTGGTCTTATTTTCAGGGAAACACGGGTACATTATAGTCTTTCATATTCTAATCATTTTGGTGGTTGTTTTCTCACCATTCCGCAGCTTCCAAGTAAATATATCAGGACTATTTTAATATGACCACACCCAAAGATACATTTTGATATTATTTTTCTGTTGTTGTTCTGTCTTCTATTTCTGTCAATTACTGAGTCTTTTACCACCATTCACAAAATATTTCCTTTCAATGAATCTCTTGCCAGTGTACATGGTTTACTTCTTAAATAACTGTCCAGTTCAGAACTGTCCATCAGGGCCTCGTCATCCAAAACCATAGGTTACAAAATGCTAAATGAGGATCAGTATGAAATTAATGCAGAAGAATCTTTGGAACATTCAGAAGCTAGAGCTGAGGCTATTAAGATAATAATGTATCCTAATTTTCCAGTCCAATTTACCTTTTCAAATAGGCATGATCCAGTGCCTTTCTGCTCAGTTTTTCTTTTTTTTTCTTTTCATCTGCCTTAGCAATAATTTTAAGAGGACTCTTTGTTTCCTGATAATTTATTTCCAATAAAAATGCTAATCCCAGGTTTTTTCTGTTCTGTCCTCTAGCCCCTTCATTCTAATTGAACACTGTAACAATATACTTTTGCGCAGGTGATTAAGTCACTGTTGGGGAGGCAGTCCTACTCTTTCCATAATCCTAAAGTAGGTTGCATCATCTTTCAGGCAAGTGCCTTTGTTGTTCCGCTGCCTGCGCAAAAAGCATGAGAGAGAGGATGTAACCACAATTACATTGTGGTAACATGATAACCACATTTCTCTGGTGGCTATATAAGTGCCTGTTTGGATGTTCTGCCTCTCTGCTGCAGGTGATTATTTGGCACTCTCTAAACTGAGCAGAAACACAGGAAGAGAGCCTTGCCCCATGGAACATTCAAACAGCATTGGTGTTCTGTCCCCCACCTCAGTCCGGGAGGCACGAGAAATGGCTCAATTAGCCGGCAGTTGAGTCCACGGCAGCTATCAGCTCTGGCAGCAACCCAGCGAGCGTCTGCCAAGGTTTTTCTGTTATCTTTCTTGATGCCGGTGTGGGCCTCTGGTGGCTCAGCAGACTAAGTCTGTCTGTTATTAACACAGCTGCTTGCAATTACTGCAAGTTCAAGTCCCACCAGGCCCAAGGTTGACTCAGCCTTCCATCCTTTATAAGGTAGGTAAAATGAGGACCCAGATTGTTGGGGGCAATAAAAAGTTGACTTTGTATATAATATACAAATGGATGAAGACTATTGCTTAACACTGTGTAAGCCGCCCTGAGTCTTCGGAGAAGGGCGGGATATAAATTCAAATAAATAAATAATTTTTTTTAAAAAAAACAGGAAGTCAGGAATAAACAGCACTTCAGCTCAAGTTCTCTCTAGGCAGTTTGATTTGTTCGTCATGAAGCAGTATAGCAGCCCCTCCTGCTTTTATACCCTGTGGAGTGTGGCTCTGTGACTCAGCACTTTCTAGGCCTGCCTCACCCCTGCTTCTGTTGTTCCTGCCTCTCTTGTCTACAAAACCTGGGATCTAACCAGGACTGATTGTCCTCAGCTGGGTCTGGAGACAGAGGCCTTGTCACCTCTTCCACCTGGCCTGCCTCTGGCTCCTGGAGCTGAGCCAGGAAGGGAGAAGGGAGCCCTGACGGCCCTTCCCCCTCACTCTCTGAGTCACTCTCTGGCAGGGGGCCAGGTCCGGGGGTGGGGGCTGGAGCCACAACAACTGGGCCTGGAGAGCATTCTCTACTGCTAAAAGGCTAGGATAGTCAGACGATGTTTGAAATATCATCAGCTGAGCAATTTTTCTTCATAAATGTCCATGTAGATTGTAAGCCCTTTTCTCCTTCAGATTCTGAAGAGGATGAATTGGTACAGAGCCATTTGTTACTTCTCAGAGTTTTAAAAACATGGGGCAATCTCTTTAAAGAAATGACTGATGCTACTTTTAATGCTTGAATGAAATTGTATGTGCTTTAAGTTTTTTGTTTTGTTTTCCAGGCTGGAGCAGAAATTTCCACTGTCAATCCTGAACAATATTCAAAACGCTTCAATGAATTTATGTCCAATATCCTGACATAGTTGTCTTCCTGTTGTTGGCAGAAAAGGAGGGAGAAGAATAGTAGAGGGTGGGTGGTAGTTCTACAGGAATGCAGCCCAGTCTGCTGGATATGATATTCTGTGAGTGTGTAATGACAGTCTGACCTAGCAGAAAACTAACCTCTAGATGTGGGCCTCCAAACCTGGTGGAAAATGAGACTATTACTTTCTTCTATTTTGGTTGCTACAATAAATATCCAAACATAAACTTGAGGAATAAAGTAGTGTTAAGATTTGCACTTTTCTTTGAAAAGCATCAGTCTCCAAATGATCAGATGTTAATGTGAACACATAACAGAAGATATAAATGATGGTTTCCTTCAATTGAACTATGACTGTTCACTCAGAACAAATTCTCTTTGTTGCTTTCTCTAAGGATTGGACAAGAGATGACCTGTCATTTCAAGGACTAGAACTGTTATAATGATTAAGGAAAGCCATTTAGTTGAACAAAGACTTTTTACTTCTGGTCTTTTGATATCCCACTTTCTTTTTGCATTGTTATTTCAAAAAAAGATGAGAATATGAGGGAATTAGATGGCTGCTTAAAATTTTATGCAATCAAGGGAGAAAAAAAGTTTCAGAAGAATCCACATTTCTAATGAAATATGATACAATTTCTTGGTGGTGATCATGAAGAAGGGAGATAACCTTATGCAGATACATTTGTACTGAGTTGGATTACAACCTGGATTAAGTTATCTCTAATATAATGATCTACATAGCTAAATTATTCATGGTTCAAACTTTTATACCTTGATCTGGTTGTAAATGCTGTAAAATGATATTTTCCTGTTTAAAAAAAGATACCACTTCTTTGTATCATCTTATGCTGTGAACCATTGTGTTAGAAATATTAGCTTTTGATCATTCCATTGGGGAAGAATCTAGTCTGAGAATATGGGAAAAATATAATAAATTGCTGAAGGTGACTGCTCTTAACCACTAGGACAAATTGTCCTGCTAATCCAGATTTTTGGAATAAGTTGCACTAGCTCAGTTTTCTTAAAAGTTCTTGCTTCATTTGAATTACAACTTTTTCTTGTAATCTACAGACTAATGTTGGATTTCACAACCGTACTTGTCAAAACTGAAGATTTTGAATTCATTGATTCCATTTTTTCAGTATTCTTCTTGTGAGGATGGGTTCTTTATAGGTGTTTGTTTTTTTACAGAGGGATTTGGCAAATTATGAACCATCAACTTGCAATCAAGACACTTTGCTTATTCTTTCTGAATCTGTTTCTTACACATGCTTTTTTTTGTATGTGATTGTTGGGGTGTTAATGTCCTGTGCCTTCTGCTTTGTGGATTCTATCTTTTCTGGGAGTAAGGTAAATATTTGTTTTCTTTCTTCGTTGTCCTCAAGTATGCGTATTCTTTCAGATGGGATTTTTCATATTTATGAACAAAAAAAAAATATGGAAAAGCATAACGCATTCCATGATTCCAAAGTCATATAATAGTTTACAAGGCTTAAAAATCATGGAATATGCTGTACATACCATAAGATTTTCTTAAGGCATAAATTAAATTATAAATTAGAGATTTGAAAGTTCTTTTTTTTTTCACCTAGATTTCAAAGCAGATTTCTTTTGTTAGAAACCAGTGTTTAGCTTTCCCAATTTTATGACTATATCATAAAATTAATGTAAATTTAGGAACTTATTTCAAAAGGCAGGCACGGATATGGGTGTTAATAGGTTGTAAACGCAAAGGAAATGGTGCACTTAGAAGTTCAATGTAAAATAGAAAATTGGTCTACCCTGTCTTGACATGAAATTTCATTTTCAACTCTTTTTGTTTATATTTTGATTAAAATTGGTAAGCATTAGCCTAAAATGCTGTTTTTTACATTTTTTACAAATATTTGCCTACCTTAATCTATTTAGGAATTAGTCAGTGCACAGTTTTAAAAAACCGAGAAAAGATGTGTTGCCTGGTTGATTCATTTATAGAAGACCCTTGAAACAACCAATAATGGGCACTCAGGCAGAGAGAACAAACTCTCCATCTTTGCCTCCTCTTACTTTCTCTTCTCAGTCTTCCCTGGCCTTTGTCTCTCGTCTGTATCTGTACTCTCTCCATTCCTCAATCCACTTCCATCAGAAGTTTTTCTCTTTAACACCTTTAACATCCTGTTCTTTTGTCTTCAGCTGCCTTCATTCCCTGACAAAAGCCACCCAACCCATCTAAATTGCTACTGGTTCTATTCTGGTTCATTGTTTAAAGTCCTCTTTGATGTGCATACTTTGTGCTTAGATGTTGAATTTGAGTTTTATTCAGATATCTCTCAAAATGATTGGGAATATATCCCTAAACTCACCTTTAACTCCCCATTTGATTTTGTTTTCTGTCATACATGCCATTGAATTGTTAGTAATAGTAGTCCTTATGACTTATTTACTTACTACTTTAGTAGTCCTTACTACTAAAATTTTGCCCACATATCCTCTTTGCCATCTCCTATTCCCATATTTGTGCCTTTTGTTATGCTGCCCTCTATCAGGAACTTTTAAGACTTTCATCTGAATTCATCTTAAAGTCCTATATCAGCAAAAGTATAACTGGCTTTTGCCTCTAGTCCCATTTTATTCTTTATTCTATTAACTTAATAGTCAGTCGCTGAGCTCTGCTCTGGGGTGGTGCTCAGATGCACATGACACTTGGTTCTACTAACCATTGTGGAATTTTTCCCTCAAGTGTTTGCTTAATAGAAAAATAGTTTAATGATTTGAAATCTTCAAAAGATACAGAAAAAGCCTGGTGGGGAGATCAAGAGGGATGTGATCAGTCTTTTTACTTCAGGTTTCCCCAAACCAAATAACATTGAGATGCTCTAGTTTACAACTCCACTAAACATGGGATTTGTAGACATTATACGTTTGAAAGATGTCTTTTGGGGAAACTCTTGTTATACCCACATAGGAAGATTTTAAATTTATTCACTGGGAATTTCTACAACTTTTAACATTCCTGTTTCTTGCCATTCACACCCAAAATTTTAATCAGAATATGAAATCACATGGAAATATTGTTTCCACAACACAGTATTAGAATTTCCCCCTTCTTATGAATATTAAATTAATCTGGCAATATGAGAATGATATACACAATAAATTCTGATCAAAGCATTGCCTGTAACGCTACAAGAGATGTGGGAGAAAAGGCACTCATACCATCTCTTCAGAGTGATTAAACCTAGACCCGATCAGTCTTTTGCTCGTCCTTCCTTGTTGCTATTTTCTATATCAGTGATTTCTCCCTGCCTGGTATCTTTAAATACATCATTCTAAAAATAGCTCATGCATGTTTTCCCTGTAACTGTAAGGATAGCACTGGCAATGCAATTTTATTTCCAATTCAGTATGTCCAAGAGACCTTTTAGAACTCATTCGCTTTTCTGCCCCAAGTTTCATTCCTATAAAGGGCATATATATTGGCATAATTTATCCATCAGTTTAGTCTGAAAATTATCCCCATCCTTTTTGTTGTTGTTGTTGCAGAAGAGCCCATGTTGGATCAGCAGCAGATGAATGCTAAACTATTTGGAGATTTAGCAGTAATGTATAGCCATTGGTGCATAGAACTACAATCTTCTAGGTCAAGTACTTTGGAAATCAAACAGATTTCTTGTTCACCAATTCATGCAAGGGAATGTCAATAGCCACTCTTTTTCTTTCTGGTGTACATCTTGTTACAGTTGCAATGACCCCAAGGTATAGCTAACACATTACAGAAAGGAAGTACTTTTTCAGTACAGCTATGATTTAGCTTTTTAAAAATATATATTTGGAGCAGATTTTGACTTAAGAAAGTTAGTGACCTATCTGGAGGATTTGGGGGCATATGTGTTAGTCTTGTTCCCATGTAGACTTACACATGTACATTCTCAGTTAGATCATTCTAGCCAAAGAACGTCTGTTGCTGATGGTAGTCTTAGCTTCTTCATCTCCTGTTTTGTGGAATGTACTTCCCCAACCCAGGATCCTACAGATATATTGTAGGAAAGTTCCCAGCATTGTTTGTTAACATCCCTATTCTAGAATGAGATGGAACTCGTATTCTAAAAGAAGTTTTTGTTCATCTAAAAATATTATGGTATCTTCAGGGGGAATATATACTAATAGTTTCAGCTTTGGCTATCATGTTTGAGGAAGAAAATTTCATTTTTGTTCAGTATATAGTAACTTCCACTGCAATCATTGATGTATCCCCACAGTCTATATTGTTAGGTGGTTACATCCAGGCAGTTAAGCTGGAATTTCCTGCACTGGAAAAAATGTTGAATGTGGGATTTTTAAGGGCTAAACTGCAGTAGATGGTGACAATCATCTTTAATCATGTCTGTTACGTTCATGTGTAGAGGAAGGGCTTGGGGAGGGTATCATTGGAAAGCACTTGGGTGAAAATGGAATCTTATAAACACATAAATATTGATGGCTAGCTATAAGCCACATGGTCAAATAAAGTTTGCACTTCTTCATTATCTAAGTCTTTGAGAATCTGGTATGAGTGTGTACAATGCCATCCCAGGCAATCTTTCAAAATTGTATTAATTGTGAAACCATATACTATTTTAAAAGATAAAGGAAACAAGACATTTGTGTTCCAGCCATTATCAATCTCTTCCTAATTGTATGCTTGAATACCATATGAATATATTCAACATATTAATATATATAATCATATGGCATTTAAATATATTATAAAAGCTGGTGCATAATGGCAAGCAGGCAATTACAAATTTGAATCTCCAACTAATAAAAACTATTTTAAGTTTTTCATACCTTTTTTAAAATAAAAATTTTAAAGTCAATGTGCTTATAAAGTATGAGACACTGTTTTGAAATGCATGTATGTTAACAAGGTGTGAAGTCTCTCAGGTGGGTTAAACAAAATAAAAATGAATTTTTTTTGTGTAAAACTGCTCTCAGGGTTTTATTTTTCTCCCCAAAATAGTTATAAGAATGAAGAAGCTGCTTAGCTTAAAAGACTTGACTCAGTGGGTGCTAGTTGTGATTCTTGGATGCAATATCACACAATCATTTCAACCTTCTGCTAGTTTTTCCATCTACCTGCGAAGGTTATAAATGGTAATCTTGTGAGTAGAGAGGCAGTGACTATCATAATTGCAAGCTGGCTGTCAAATACCCAAATCACAATTATGAAACTATGGGGACACTACAATGGCCACAACTTTAAGGACAGTTAATAATCACTGAGATCCATAATTGAGAATTAGCTGCATATTCCCAGGTGAAACAAGAATATATCCACAAAATTGTGTTCAGTTTATTTGCAAATGGGCTTACCCTTGCATAAATAAGGTCCACTAATCCAGTTGTGTTCACTTACCCCATTAATAAGACTTCCCTCTAAATGCTGTCCTTCTGCTTTAATACAAGTTAAGAAAAAAGAACTTGCCCCAACATTTGAAAACTACAGCTATTTATTACTTTCAAAAGAATTTTTAACAAACTGAAATCAACAGCTTAGTCTAGAAAACAGTTCCACTGAAACGAGTAAAAATTTAAGGGTACCACCTACCTCTGCTTATTTTATAAGCATTTGGGGTTTTCAAAGCTATATCTTGTCTTGTGTTCTTGGAATATGAGATTTTCCATTTAACTAGGGAGTGGGTTTGGAAAGCTAAATCTGAGCTGTCTTATGGTAGGTCCAAGAGATATACAAAATGCCTTTAAAATGAAGTTTTAAACATATATTGAAATGTGAAAGCAAGTCAGGGTCCAAGCGTATCAAAAAAAAATTCAGTTATGAACTTTTGAAATTAAGGTGTTTTGTTGAGCTCAGTTCAACAAACATTACCTTGACCGTATCATCTTTTTTGGGTGTACATTAACTGTGCAGCTTGTAGATGTACAGTATTTGGTCCAAAATTGGGATGCACCACTACCCATGAGCAGCTCCTTGACGACTACCTTGTCACTACTATCTGAATTCAAATGGTATTTTCCTCAGCAGTCTCCAGCTGGCATGAAAGAGATGACCAAGTCAGATCTGAAGCACTTTCGCTCATTTTAGATCTGATCTCACACTGAATATCTCCATTCCAAACCTACTCAAAGTCCATGCAATAGGACACACTGAATTCAGCAGGACTTTTCTCAGGTTACATCAAGAGTAGTATTTACCATTAAAAAAATGAGATCTGCCAATTTTGGTGGATGCCATTTTTTTTAAATTTATAATTTATAGAACAATTAGGTATGACAGCCAGATTACATTATTACATCATTGTCTGAAAATTATCTTCAGAGCAACACTTTATCTTTGATTTTAAACAATTCAGCATCTACATAAAATATATACAGCTTCTATATAAAAATGAAGAAGTTGTGCTTTTAGAAAAAAAAGTTTATTCCATTAATGGTACAATTTCCTATCTTTAGACAATCAGTTTTCTTAGTAGGAATTCAACTTAATCCATGCGAGCTTTCAGTGTCCGGGTAGTTATTTTATCTTTCTCACTGGAGAAGAGAAAAAGGAGAGAATCTACTTACAACTAGTAATTTAATGACCGTTCAGATTTATAACAGCCTCAGAAAAAGTTCTTTATACCTGCAATGCATTTCCAGCAATTGTAAAATGTCAAGACACTCTCCTCTGCAGTCACATGACTGCATTTCAGGCATCATGACTGGCTGCAGCTTCCTGCCATCATATAACTATGATTTGTGATATTTTTCGCTGATTTTGCCAAAAACTAAAACTTAATGACTGCCATAAAAACAGTAGTAAAATCAGCCTGTCACGGGGATGCATCAACCTATGACCGTCATAACCAAAATTCCAGTCCCAATTACAATCAAGAATTACCTCTATTGTCTGACAATTAAATCTCAATTTTATCTACCAACAGGTAAAAAAGGTATCTATAACCATAATGGTTTTCCCAAAGGTTACCCATAATAACAGCACTACACCCAGAGGGAAGGACAAATTAATTGGGAAAATAATTTCACTGGCTTACTCTTGCTTGCTGCCAATTACAGCTATTGTCTTTCTAGGCAGCCATGAAAATTAACTAGAGAGATACTGTCCCACATAATTTTTTTAGAACTGATCTTTACCCACTCAGTTTCTACTTACATCACATGCACTATCACTCCCATACCAGACACAGCATCTCTGTCTACAGCATTGAGCATGGACTGTCCTATGGTTTCAAAGAGGTGATCAGGTTCCTGCATCAAAAAAAAGTTAACTTTAATTATAGAGTTATTTTTAAGCATCTGTTCAAACTTAAGTGAATGTATTGAGTATAAAAAGAATGTGGACCGAAACAATATAGCCATATTGTCTCTTTCAAAGTCCCTAAAGAACAAGTTTGATCAGGATGGAGAGGAAGAGGAATTACATATTAGATCTCTATTAAGGTATTTACAGAGAATGTATGAATTTTCTATGAAGTTTCTCAGATGAGTTTTCTCTGGGCCATATCAATATATTCATGCATTCAGCATGTAGGGGTAAAGCAGAATTCTAAGCAAAGCAGCATATGAACAAGCTATTTTAAACTGAAATATAATTTTTGTGCTGAGGAGAGGTTTATAAAATGAAAAATACTGGGAAGAACTTGTACATATGACCTAAAGCCTATTAACATCTACTTTTTGAAGTCCAGGGGCTGGCTTTTATTAAAAGTGTTCTATTAAAGTAGCTAACCCTGCTATATTTCTTATGACCAGCTCTGTATTTTTCTTACCATGTCTGGCTCCCAAAGAGACTCACACATGCCATACATTTGCTCTGTACAGGTCCCACTGACCACAAAATCATCTGTTATCATCGGACAACCAATCAAGTCTAAGGAGCAGATAAAGGGTTCATAAGTGACCGGGTTTAATCCAGCAATTACTGGTTCTGTATAATAAGGTCCAAACCTGAAAGCAAGAAAAGAAAATAATTACAATTAACTACATTTTAAAATTATAAATATCCTTGGCATGACTAGGAAAAGGTTTAAGGTATATCCACAATTTGTCTAGCTCCACTATTAAAAAGCTGGGGAAAAAATCCTTGTGTTGAAGATTATCTACTATCATCTCAAGCAGAGAAATATTGCTATTTAATTGCAACTCCCATCTTCTCTTCATCTTAGCCATGCAACTGAGAGGAACTATTGTTCAACTAAATCTGAAGGAGTAAAAACTGCCTGCTAATGTAGCAATAATCCTGATGCAAACTAATTATTCAGGAAGTAAACCCTGGGGTGGAAAACAGTAAAAGTATCATAAAATAATTAATTAATTTGTATGCTTCACACAGCCATGATTAAAACCAACGATTCTATTAGTGCTAGGTAAGAAATACACCATTTTTGATATTTATACCTTAATCTATATATGACAAGGGTCTAAACTTTGCAATAACGCAAATAACGTGAGGAGTAAAGCCTAGAATAAGTTCTGACACTTTTGTCTATATGAGCCTGGTCAATTTTAAAAATTAGTGCCCATCCAAATAAGTTGCTCCTGAAGGCTCCCTGATTCTCAGTTCAAAAATAATTGCCTTATCAAATCTATTACCGAAATTTATTTTTTAACAACACTAGCTATATCCAGATATCATGAATGCTTGACTCTTTACCGTCTTTCATATAGGAGATTAGACACCATGCTCATTAGGGTTTGCGGCTTAATTTGCCTCCCTTCCTTCAGTTCATAGAGATTTAGTCGAAATTTGAGCCTTTGAGCACTGTAAGAAGAAAAACAAAAGTGTTTCAAATCCATTTTAAGGCAAAATGATCATTCTCTTCTATTTACCATCCAATCCAAGTGGCAAGGAAGTATAGTTTAAAACCTACTAGTTGTGCCTGTAAGTAATTATAAAATAGAGATGCGATGAATATGAATTGCTTCAAATTTGTTATTTCCCACTAATGTGATTAACACATAAACACATTATTACATGCCTAACGTCCTTTACTACGATCAAGGCAAAAAATAATAATCCAATAGTAAACCACAGTTTATAATTCTGGAGTATCAGGGGAATCTGACCTTTCTGTTTTGTTAAACAATCAACATGGTGTACCTCACTTTTCATTGTAGAATTTGAAATTCATGTAAGCAATCTAGAGATGACTTTTTGGAAGCTTTTAAAATAATAATAATTACCATTTAAATTGTTCTAAAGACAAGCAATCATTGTTTAATTCTGAAAAGGACATTGAAATTTAGAATATTAAACCCACAATTCTGAATAATTTACATTCTATTTCAAGCCACATGCAGAAATGATCTGGGTGAGCACTATCCAGATGTGTTCATTTAAAGTATGTCCCCGAATATACAGAGACTGCAAATTTGAGTATCAGAGAAGTAAGCTTATAGCTTCACATAAATATTTATCCCTAGCTACTGCTCAGGAAGATAAATCTATCTCAGCATCTACTTCTGTCCTACTATCGCAGCACCATTGAGAATGTCCTGACATACAGCATTCTTGCATGGTATAGGAGTAGCTCTGCAGCGGACAAAAAAGCTCTACAGAGAATCATTAAAAGTGCCCAGAATATCATGGGACTACAGCTACCAGCCCTAGATGACATTCACATCTTGCTGTTTGAGGAAGTTGCACAACATTCTCAGAGACTCTTCCCATCCTGCTTACAATCTTTTTGGACTGTTGCCTTCTGGCAAAAGATACAGAACAATCAGAACTCAGACCACATGTTTTCTGAATAGTTTTTATCCCAGAGCTATAATTGCACTCAACAATGAACTAAAGGGCCACCATCAGTGAGCTGTTGGACAGCATTACTTGGTCTGTTGTGTGGATGTTTCGGTGGTTCAGGGATGGGGAATTTGTGGTGGGTGGGTGGGTGGGTGCTTGGGTGGGGGTGTGTTTGGGGATTGTTATGTATGTTGGGCCTTGTCTTTGGGCGTTATGTGAATTTCGTTGTATGGGTATACTGTGTATATATGTAGAATGACAATAAAGTTATACTATTGATGTTCTTCATTTTAGCTACTTACGGGTAGAATTGTACAACCCCAGCTAGGACTAAGCATATTAAACAAGTCATAACATGACTGGGGCCAATTTTACGATCATTTTACTGTGGTCCAATTTCCCCAATTGACTTTGTTTGTTGGAAGCTGGTGGGAAGGTTGCAAAACATGATCACATGATTACAAGATGCTGCAACTGTTGTATTTGTGACTTAGTTGCCAAGCCCCTGAACTGCAATCATATGACTGCGAAGTGCTTATAACTTTGACAGCAGATGGTAAGTCATTTTTTTCAAGAACGTTGCAACTGTGAACTATTGTTAAAAAAGCAGTCATGCTGATAGCTATCTGTACCTTAGGTGAAGAAAGTAATTATATTGTTGATACTTTAAAACATTGCATTGGAAGTTAACTTGTTTCTGTAAACTCTTGATATTTAGAAGCTGTCTACCAAGAGCTATTTTAGCCACTCTTGATTGATCCCAGAGATTCAAAAATCACCATCTAATTTATCTCACTGTCTACCACTATAGATGTGAATAACTGGATTTAGCTTCAACTTTTCAGTAACTTGGCCAATCATGACGTATTCATTTCCCAATGTTCGAATAAGAATAAAAATAAATAAGAATAAACTAAGAAACTAGTTGCCAGTTAGTTATAGCTGTTATGAACATCCTAGTTTTCTTGCTTATATCTACTTAATGCAATACTTACACTGTCTGCACATCTGTGGCAAGACCAGCCAAACCAATGAATAATCTGTCTCCCATTGGAAAAATTTTTTGGAAGTCCGTGGCCACCATCTGAGCTTGAATACCAAATCTGCGATCAGCTGCAATAGCCACACAGTTTTTCCCTTTCATGGCCATAACAGCCCCTCCATTATAGGACATAATAGACTAAAAAAGAAAAAAAGTTTAATTGAAAAAGCATGTCAAATGCAGCACTTTTTTTACTAGAAGCTATTAAGTTGCACACATCAAGGTTTATCCTTATGAATATGAAGAACATTAGAATAAGCATATTTGAGCCACAGTGCAAAATATTCCAAAATTTAACTCCCATACTGGACAGAGATAGAATGGGCTAAAATGTTCTATTTTGGTTCAGAAAGACTATGAGTTTTTCCCCACTTCATTGTAATCACAGTACAAACAAGCTCTAGTAAGCACTTTTTTTTGCTTCAGTATTCCCATGATGTTGCCTTCATCCAATTCCTAATCCATGCTTCAGACAGCATTAAGTTGTCCTTAGCTTTCCCATTTTAAAAATCTTTTCACCCCTAGTTAGCCAATTATGAATATAGTTCTACAAATCCCAATACAGTTGGTGGTACTGTAAAATCATCTCATAAAAGTGGGATCAGCCTGGTGTCTATTGGCCAGTAAAGGCTCATGTGGACCACACCTCTCACTTCCAGTCCTTGGCTGTCCTCCTCCAGAAACAGGGAAGGACAGGGAGACTTCGCTCTGCTGCTTCAACCCCCACCCTATCAGTAAACTGTTACTTGGGCTATCAGCAATTTGGGATAATCTGGATGTCTAAACCAGGGATGAATTTGGAAACCTGGTGAATAAAAAGTTTCTCTCCCTACACTTGGCACTTCTCCTAGCTCGTGCAGCCAATACCCAGGCTGGGAAAGATAGCAGGTGAAGCCAGGGCAAGTTCTAATAAATGGGCTAATATGGTGTAGCCATTTGTCAAAACCTTATAAATTATCTGACAGAGTCCAACAGGATTAAGTTGCTACATAACTTTGAAAAATAAGTAGACAAAACTCCAGTAGGACAGGGATCGGCAAATGCCATTGGTGGATATTAGGAAAGTGAGGAGATTCAAGATCTCCTTGCAGAGCAAATGAGAGCATTATCCTCTGGCTGCAGGGCAGAACAGAAGCAATTTGGATTGGCAATGGAGACAACAGCATCTATGCTGGCTCAGAGGTGGAAGGAAAGCATTCCGTAAGGCTGAGCTATATATTCAAGCAGCCCTTAATTTAAATCTCTCTGATATAAATTAGCTATGGTGAACCACTATTATCCAAACCACTATTATCAAGTCCAGAATACTTTTGATAACAATTATATTTTCCAAGCAGAGTTCTCAACAAAATGGTTAATATTAATCCCAGGGGGACTATCCATTATATAGTTATTATTTGTAATACTATTAAACCTAGTATTTATTAAATTATTTTCATATAATAGATGTTTGGGGTGCGTGTGTGTGTGGAACAATTTGAAACTTCATAAAGGGGTCAATGTGCTGATGAGTTTGAGGGACCCCTGCTTTAAAGCATGGCGAAAAAAGTCTGGCTCTGGCTCCAACTCTAACGCAGATGTAAAAAAGAAGAAGAAGAAGAAGAAAGGCCAAGTCCCAGGCGCGCAATGATCACGCAAGGCTATGCATGCTTTCACTATCGCCTCCATAGAAATTCTGGAAAGAAAGCAAAAGCCTCCTTCCCCCCCACCCTTCCCCTATCCTAATTTGCAATCTGCTTCTACAACAGACATCGCTGAGGAGTCCATCAGCAACAGTTGGAGCCACAGACCCGACGATCTTCTTCTTCCCTTAAGCACACCGCCTCTGATTCCCGAGAAAAACCTCCCACCGCCATCAAGGAGAGTGGCCAGTGATCCTTCCCCGGATTTAAGCTATTTCTCCTTCTCCTTTTTACCTCCATCTCGCGCGCCCCCCCCTCAATCCGCCCCCTCTTTCCACCATCAAAGACTCACCATGATGAAAACCTCAGGGTGGGGAGAGGGAAAAAGCCCTTCCTCGCTCACAAGTCCGCCGCAAGACGAGCTTCCTTCCGCAGCTATTGCTAAGCCCCGCCTCTACCAGGACGTAGTACTTCAACATAAGCTCCTGCGATTGGACAGGCTGCCCTTGCCAATCTAGGACCGGACATGGGCTCTCGGTACAGGAAATGAAGAGTCATGGCTGTTTGCCATAGAGATAAAATGAAGAGTAGTTCGTTGCAAGTCTATGAACGCGGGATTTGTAGCTCGAATTTTAAACGGCATTTTTAGATCATCCTTACTTTTCCAATGAAAGTCTCATTTTTTGATTGTTTGGAAATAAGGAAATTATCAATTTGTTCAAAGTATTATTCTCTATATTTAATCCCTAAAAGGATCTAACGGTAAAGAATGCAATGATGAAGCAGTTAAAACAAACCTCTTTAACACATTTTTTGGCTCGGTCTTTGTTAATAGAATAGAATAGAATAAAATAGAATTTTTATTGGCCAAGTGTGATTGGACACACAAGGAATTTGTCTTGGTGCACATGCTCTCGGTGTACATAAAAGAAAATATACGTTCATCAAGGTACAACATTTACAACACAATTGATGGTCAATATATCAATATAAATCATATCAATATATAAATATAAATATAATCAATATAAATCATAAGGATTGTATTAACAGTAATGGCTCATGCCCAACATTCCCTAGTCATACCAATAATGACTACAACGATCTAACACAAATAGATTTCACAGAAGATAATGTTGAAAAGGCACTACATAGACTGAAACCATCTCTATCTATCGGACCTGATGCACTATGTGCATACTTCTTAAAAAAGCTTTCCACTGTTATAGCAAAACCCCTAAGCATAATCTTTGAAAAATCTTTCAGGACCAGCTCCCTTCCCAATCTATGGTCACTAGCCAAGGTCATCCCTATCTTCAAAAATGGAGACCCCAGCCTAGTTGAAAATTACAGACCAATCTCTTTATGCTCCATCACCTGCAAAGTAATGGAATCAATCATCAACCAATCCATCACCCTCCACCTAAAAACAACCTACTCTCTAATAAACAATTTGGTTTCAGAAGAAAATTATCCTGTAATCTACAACTTCTACACTGCAAAAACATATGGACTACAAATCTTGATCAGGGTGTTGGAAGAAATATCCATCTGGGTTCAGTTCCAAGTGGGGACAAAGACACTGGAAACATGGAGGCTGCTTGGAAAGATGGTTTAATGGTGGTCAGGATCACATGGCTTGAGTTCCTGAACAGAAAAGGGCCTGAGATCCTGTGTGCTCCCTGGTTTTATGATTTTTCTGAGCTTTGACCTTTCTGGGGCACAGGAAGAGTATCCTGATTGGTTGTCAGACTCCCATAAATCAAGCGAAAGGTAATTGGGAACTGGTATGCATCTACAATTCCTCTGTTCCTTCGACTCCGAATAGAATAGAACGTTTTTCAGACTTGGGGCTTGGCATAGAAAGAATTGAAGAAGCTTCTTAGAAACGAAATGTTTTCAAGGAAAAAAACCAAGAAAGTCCAGTTGCCTTTTGGAAAGGTACCTTTGGGACATCCATGAACTGGAACTAGATGATTGAAATTCTCCATAGACCAAGCACTCTTTTTTATGATCTTGTAATTCCATAATTCGGGATAGAAAAAAATGATAGAGGAAGGAATTTACTGGCAGAGTAAAAAATTGTTAGAAGATAATTACAGTACAATGGGAGAGTTGCATCAAGATGTCCTTCTGCCTTTAATACTTTTTTTAAAGTCTTTCATATAGACTAATGTTTCTCAACCTCAGCAATGTTGCTATATTAAAGTAGAATAGAATTGAACTTTTTATTGGCCAAGTGTGATTGGACATACAAGGAATTTGTCATGGTGCATATGCTCTCAATGTACATAAAAGAAAAGATACGTTCATCAAGAATTCTAAGGTACAACACTTATTGATAGTCATAAGGTACAAATAAGCAACCAGGAAACAATATCAATATAAATCGTAAGGATACAAGCAACAAAGTTACAGTCATAAGTGGAAGGAGATGGGTGATGGGAACAATGAGAAGATTAATTGTAATGCAGACTTAGTAACTAGTTTGACAGTGTTGAGGGAATTTAGCAGAGTGATGGCGTTCGGGGAAAAACTGTTCTTGTGTCTAGTCTGTTCTTGTGTCTGGTTTGCAGTGCTTTGTAGTGCCGTTTTGAGGCTAGGAGTTGAAACAGTTTATGTCCAGGATATGAGGGGTCTTTAAATATTTTCACAGCCCTTGTGCAGTATACAGGTCCTCAATGGAAGGCAGGTTGGTAGCAATTGTTTTTTCTGCAGTTCTAATTATCCTCTGAAGTCTGTGTCTTTCTTGTTGGGTTGTGGAACCAAACCAGACAGTTATAGAGGTGCAGATGAGAGACTCAATAATTCCTCTGTAGAACTGTATCAGCAGCTCCTTGGGCAGTTTGAGCTTTCTGAGTTGGCACAGAAAGAACATTCTTTGTTGTTGTTTTTTGATGACGTTTTTGATGTTAGCTGTCCATTTTAGATCATAGGTAGATTTGAATTGCAAACATTGCAGTATACAGATGGCAGCTAAGAGATAGTTTTTTGTACCTCTGTGTTGCAGTCTGGATAAGAAGACCTATAGCAGTGATGATGAACCTTTTTGTCACCAAGTGTCCAAACTGCATTCTCATGCATGTGCATGTGCCGGAGCACTGGAAACCCAACGACCAACTGGTCGGTGCGCACATGCCTGTTTTTGGCCAAGAAATGGCTCCAAAAGCCTGAAAACAGCACAGAAAACGGCACAGAAAACAGCCTGAAATTGCCTGTTTTTTGCCCATCTTTTGGGCCATTTTCAGGCCGTTTTCTGACACTCCGGTGCCTGTGAAGATCAGCTGGCCAGCATTGGAAACCAGAAGAGCAGCTGGCAATGGCGCACGTGTCCAAAGAGAGGGCTCTGCGTTCCACCTCTAGCACGTGTGCCATAGGTTCACCATCATGGACCTATAGTTTTTTGCAGTGTTACAGTCCAGATTGGTAGCCTTATTAAAGCTAGCACTAAAAAGGGACATATCATCTTTGCTATTCAGTTTCTATTGGTCTGAAAATCTTATGTTTTATTTGATTTGTAAATATTTATAAGTAACACTGCCTGTTTGGCTAATGAAAAGAGAGAAGGAGGGGGAAGAACTGAAGATAAGACTGAAGAATAATTTATAGTTATGTTAAAATTGCAGATCAAGCTGTGATTCAAAAATTCTGCTCTAAAAGCTATTCTTAATATTTCAAATTTTGAAACAGCTGAGAATGAGAGGCTATTTACAAGATAGATGCAATATAATTGTTCATTTTGCAGACAATGATTCAGCACCCAGAAATTGCAGAACAATTTTAGTGTTTCAAATTTTAGGTGGCTACTGAATTTTAGATGATTATATTGAACTCTTCCATAAATAATGGCCTTCATATTGCAACAATAATTCTTTTATTTCTCTATTAAAAGTTCCATTTTGAAGAGAAGGTAGCAGTTCTGACCAATAGGGCCTTTGCATTGGTATGTCTTTGGCATCACATATGCTGGAATTTATGACAATCATAGTCCTATACCATTGGAAAGCTGGGATATTTTTAATACAATACCAGTTTTGAGCAATATAGCCATTCATTATTTATCATTTCCAAGAATAATCATACCATTGATATACTGGTCATCTTATTTCCAGTTTTTTGCTAATAATCTGTTGGATGAATATTGCCTTTTCCCTTGTCAACAAATATTGAAGGAATGTGAGTTACTTTAGAGACAGAGTGGATGAGATCCTGCAAAAGAGAGAGGTGAGAAGCTGAAAGAATGAAAGGCATTACTGGAAGCCCTCTATGGAGATGGTGAAAGCAAGAATGCAAGATTGTGTAAACCATGATGACAAGTAAAATAACAGAAGATAGGTAACAATCTCACAACTGCTGGCCTTTTCTATGCAGGTTCCAATATCAGATGCAAATATATAAACCAGTGGTGAAATCTATTTACCTTCCCTACCAGTGCGGAAGTTCACGCACCGCACAGACCCTCTGTGCATGCCCAAACCCTTGTGCGCATGCGCAGAGGGTAAAAAACAGGCTACTTCCTGGTTAAAACCAGGAAATAATGATGACTGGATGGATGGGCGGAGCCTCACGCTGCCGTCGCTACCAGTTCTATGAAATACCTGCCACCATCGCTACTGGTTCAGCCAAACCAGTCTGAACCGGTAGCATTTCACCCCTGATATAAACCACAGGTTGCATTAAAAAATCATAGTGCATTGGCCTCCCACCTATAGACACCTAAACTAAATTGAGGAATATATATATATATTTATTTTACACCTTTAATTTATTTGAGTTTCTTACTTTTTTTCTGTGCTTTTGAAAACATTGTCTATTAAGAAGGTGATTATTGTATTGGGTAAAAGTGAATGTGTAAACCACAATAGCTGGTTTACACAAAACAAAGCAAAGTACATTGTGGCTCAGTGCAATATCTAAGTCTAGCAGGGCACTTTTAATTTTGAGGCGGGTGTTTGTGTGTGCTAAAAATAATAATAAAACTTTAAAAATTGAACACTAGAGGGAACTAGAAGAACTAAAGATTACACATCTTTAAAGAGAACATTCAAGTTCATCTTATATTACAAAATGAAGCAAATATTTTAACATTAGACATATTGAAGGATATTTTTGAATAATAGACCCAGGTAAATTTTAAGTGTGTCTGCCTCTATAGATTGACTGTATTTAAAAGATGTTATGGAAGAGGAACAAATTTTACCTTACAAGATTGAGATTGATTTGAAAATCAATTTAAAAATGATAGGGTGCAAGAATAACATTGAAAAAGATGTTACACTGAATGTATGAAAGAAACCAACTAATATCTTAATAATTAAACAGGATATAGAAATAATAACCCAAGAAAGTGACCTGAATTATTTTTCTATATTGGGTATTCTAAACAGACTTCTTAAACCTTTTGAGGAATTTTATGAGATGGACAAAGAAAAAAAATGAGAAGAAATCAAACTCTAGCACACTATTTTAAGGAATCAAAAATCAAGATGGTTAGAAGTAAAAGGAAAGAATGTATAGTTGATTTATTTGATCAAAGTTAAATTGTTATCATCCTTAATGGATTTTTGCCAACATCAGGACTAAAATGATTATATTTTGTGGATTTGTTTAATGATAAGGGATGGGATATGGGAAGAGGAGATATTTGCTGTCCATTAAGAGGTGATGTTACTATACTCATGATGAAAGTAGGAAGTCACTTCTTTATATATATTTCTTTTTCTATATTACACTATATTTTCCATTTTTTTCTATTTTTTCTTTCTTGCACCTTGTTTTTTTCTTTTCAGTGTTTTAGTGTGTATTAGTAATTTTAAATAACGTTACTATAAGAATTACCACTAAAATGCACTTCATGTGGAACAATCAGAAGCTGATAGGTTTGGCTATGGACAACAAAGAATTATAAGGACCTTTACACTTTCAGTTTGAATTCTCTCTTTTGGAAGAGGGTACTGGATTTGGACAACAGGTACCAAAAGTGACACCCGTCCCTGGGTGGGCTCGAACCACCAACCTTTCGGTTAACAGCCGAACGCGCTAACCGATTGCGCCACAGAGACTGCCTTAAATGTTTTCTTTTTGCTTTAGATACCCATTTCTAACCTGAAAAATGCTTTCTACATCCCGCCACTAGAGGCAGATTAAATCATGGGGAAGAGAAGGGGGGGATATGAAGTAGCGTGGAACAAAAATAAGCAAAAAGATTCTTTTGATTTCGAGTCTTTTTCCAAATGAGACGATTCCATGTCAGATACAGGGTTCAGAGACCCCTTCGGAGCTTAAGTGCTTTGCAACTGTCCTGCAGATGGCCTTGTCTCAGTCTCTCCGCTTCCCTTCCTTCACTGAAATACATGGGTTTTTTTTTTTTTAACCCTTTCCCGGAAAAGACAGGGACTCTTCAGGCTCGGTTTCTGTGAGTTTTCCGTTTGGAAAAGATTTATTCAAGCTAGAGAGAGAGCTCGAAAGCTTTGCCCGCTCTTTGGGCAACTTTCAATCTTTCCATACAAAGCCCTCACGACCAGTGGGTCATTTCTTAAAGCAACTCGGCATGTTTAAATTTGCACGGAGTCAGAAGAGAATACTCATTTTTCAAGGACCACGGTGCTCTGAATGGGTGGCAATATTTGAAAAAAGACATTTCACCCCCCAACGTGAGCAAAAATCTGCCAGTGGGAAAAGTTGTCTTGCGAATTAGGGCCGCGGTGTGGCTCAGGCTGTAAGAAGCCTGTTATTAGAACACAGTAGCCTGCAATTACTGCAGGTTCTAGTCCCACCAGGTCCAAGGTTGACTCAGCCTTCCATCCTTTATAAGGTAGGTAAAATGAGGACCCAGATTGTTGGGGGGGGCAATAAGTTGACTTTGTAAATATACAAATAGAATGAGACTATTGCCTTATACACTGTAAGCCGCCCTGAGTCTTCGGAGAAGGGCGGGGTATAAATGTAAATAATAATAATAAAAAAATCCATCTCTTGCCTCGCTTCCTGTCCCCACTAGCGAGCGTCGGACTGGCTGGGCCGCCCTTTGCTAATCTGGGAGAGCGGCTATCATAACACCGCACATTCGGAGAGGCCGAAACTGACAGACGGCTTCGTGACAGCGACAGAGGCGTCCCGCGCAACACATCTGCAGGGTCAAATCAAGCGCCGCCAGATTTGTCTGGGGCGCTGCGTAACTGTGTACCTCTGGGGCGTTTCTTTTTCCCCTTCCACTTGCTTTCCTTTCCGCGAAAGCTAGGCGGGCTGGATCAGTTTGAGCACGCTCAGCACAAGGATCCCCAAGAGATTGGGATCTCTTGGTCTCTTCAGCTGGTTTTGCGATGTTTCGGTGCGGTTTGACACTTCGGCCCTTGGATGCGAGTCGTTGGGCCTTTTTAGAGCAGACAGGCGATATCTTTGAGAGAGGCACCCTCGGAGTGGTGTCAAGATATTCAGAATTAGGCAGAACTCTTACTCGGAAGAAGCCAGGCGGTAGAGGGGGCGGGCGGGAAGGTTCTGGCCAAGAAGAATTTTGGCATTGGGTTCCATGAGCCAGAAATGAGAAAGGGCCGCGGGAAATCAAGACTGCTGTTGCTGAGGTACCTTAATGAGAACCAGCAAGAGCCAATGTGCTAAGATTCTAAGTGGGAAATTCTTAGCGACTCTCTTGGGACCAGACGAAAACTAACCAAACGGCTGGGTTCTTCTAAGCCCTCGCTCCGCAAGCCTAACCCAGATTCAAAGAAGCCAATTACGTATTGTGCCAACGCAGCCGCTAGGTGTTTTTCCGAGCCGTCGGGTGAACACAGCCAAGGCTGGGGGTCTTTTGGGTGAGGGATAGAAAAAAGGAGTCCCTGTCCCGCTCAAAGAAAAGAGGAGAAATAAGTAGGGCTAACAATTTCTGTTACAGTATAACTGAATTTCGAAAAGGAATCAGCTGCCCCACCAACATTCTCCTGAACCCTCTCGGGTTTCTCCTTCGAATCTAACCTCTCCTACTGAGGCTGAAAAATATAGGTCAATCATTTCAATGTATCCAAAGAGCATTCATTTTTCTCACCGCCTAGAGGACCGGATGCGGGCAGTAACAGGACTTTTGCCCCGCCATCACCTTTCGGCAAATCTTTGGAATCTTTCTCCGTGGTCTCCAAAACTGTCTGCCCGGCACAGCAACATAGGGCGGCGCCCAGCCTCCAGATCCCTTTCCCCTTTCGTCGAGCAGATCCCCAGGACAGCAACTTCCAAAATTCATGTACAGACCTGTTGGGTGAAGTGGGATTTTTATTTATTGGCAAGGCCAGGAGAGAGAAAGAATTTAGTCTTTCACGATTTCCTCTAGACTGTACTATCTCGGGTTCGGAGCGAGATCGGCAAGTAAATTAAACGAGTAGTTAGGCGGGAGGAAAAGCATTTCAAAGGAAAGACTGGGTCTCTCTGTGCTGTTCTCGTTTTCTGAGGGGCAATGAGTCGATGTTCTCTATTGTAGTCCAGAGATGTCCAGAGAATATATTTCTGTAGGACTCTGCTGAAAATACACCACCGCCCTGATTCATCGGAGAATAAAGCTGAAGAGATTATTGTCCTACCGGCAGTTGAGAGGATTTTAGATGCATCTTATGGGTGTATTTTAAAATGGGATTAGTAAATAATACCCTATATAATCATTTAGACTGGTTAGAGAGTTAGGAATGAAATCCCTTTAAAATAGCCTGATCTACAAAAATGGGTTACCTCACATCCATTTTTGTCCAAATATCCAACCCGTGTCTGGCAGTAGTTGGCATATCAAAGTTTTGACAAGAACCTAGAGGAACCAAGAGGTCTTAAAAATACCTTGTGTCTGTTATTCTGTAAGGAAATCCCTGTTTACCAGAAATCCTGGAGGCACTTCATTGAAAATAACCTTATTTCATCTAAGTGAAACTTATTGAGCTTGTTGACAAACTTGATCAGGGTTGGACTACATGTTCCTGGACAAAAGGAAAGGCATGGAATTATACAATTCTTCATCAGGTGCACCCAATAGTTTTAACCAATATGTCTTACTTTTTCTTGCCTCTAGAGAAAGAGGAAGTAGTGCTGGAAATATTTGGTAAACAAAATTGTTATAATGTCCTGGAAATTTTCCATAACATTAGGAACTGCTGCTTCATACTGCTAATGGTGTGTCTTTTTTCTCAGATATTCTCACTGAAGCTTTATAATTGTCATGTCCTCATGTGTGTAATCGGTTACAAACAACTTTCAGGCCATTTTCTCACTGGTGATTTAGACTAGTAGTGCTCAAACTAAGCAGATTTAAGATGTGTGAACTAACTCCCAGAATTCCCTAGCCAGTAAGTTGAAGTCCATGCACCTTAAGTTGTTGAGGTCGAAAAGTACTGATTTAGAGTGTTACCCAACCATTATTTTGGAGATATAAAGGCAATTTGGTGAGTGATAAAGGCACTAGGCTAGAAACCAGGAGGTTAAAGCACAAAGCCAGCTTGGCCAATCACTCATTCTCATCCCTAGGAAACAAGGCCAACCAACTTTCAAGATCTTGCCAAATAAACTGCAGGAAATTGTCCAGGCAGTTGCTAAGTATCAAAACTGTTTTGAAGGCACATAAATAAAAAGGCAGTGCTACAGAATCAGAACACCTGTGGTTAAGTAATGTTGTGAATAATAATAATAATAATAATAATGGCTCTCAAAATGTTGACCTAATGGTTCAAGCATCAGGCCAGAAAACAAGACACTATGAGTCCAAGTCACTCCCTTAGGCCAGCTGGGTGACTTTGGGCAGGGCACTTTCTCTCAACCCAACTCAATTCATGGGGTTGCTGTTGTGGTGACAGTAGGAGGACGAATATTACATATGGCTTGAGTTATTTAAAAAATAATAAAGAGAGGAATAAATAAATATATAACTAGTCCATTTCTTATCTAGGGGAATTTATTTCATGTGTTATATAAAGATAAAGGGAGAAAGATCAGCTACAGTTTTCTTCATATTAAAGTAGGTTAAATGTGGAAGGAACAATTAAAGCAATGCTGGTTACAATTTGCTTTAAAAACTTAAACAATTTTATTTGGACATAAGTTTTCAGTACTTTCATTTGTTACTGTGTCTCTAGTTCTGTATTTTATCTCTGTGGGAAAGAAAAATGTTCTCTAGACAGAAAACAGGCAAAAAAATCTGCTGAAAATTTTGGTATAATAAAATTTTAAAAAACACCATCTTAAAAAAAAGATTTGCTACTTAATTCAATTTAGCATATTATACTATCCCTTAGCATAAGGACAAGTGGAAATAGAACAGAGTTCTGCAAGATAATCACAAAGCTTATTTTACAGAGGTGTACTTAAATTTGGGGGTAAGCTCTCTTGAACCCAGTGAACTTGTAAACCTGTATAAGGACCGTGTGCCATAGTCTCTTGCAAATATGCAAAGTTTGGCATTGCAGGACAAACTTTATTTTACTTTATATATTAAAGGTATATCATATGTGTCTAAAATTCTTCCTACATAATTTGCATCCCTGTGAAAGAGAACAAACAGCTTGTGTGTTGGGAGCAGTGAGCAACAGATTATTAAAATGCCCCCTTGGCTTTCTGCGGTTTTATTCTGTCTACTTGACCAGCGGTAAGACTCTGCTAATCTCGCCTGGACTAAGCTCTGAGCAAGTTTCTCTCGGATTGCACTCTTAATTCAGGTCCGTATGCACACCTAAGAAAATGCAGGATTTGAAAACTTAGACCGAAGGCTTAAAAAAAAATCGGCACCAATTATCACTTATTCGCTGGGGGAGAACTGAGAGGCAGGCACCTGTCTTTGTGCAGCAGTGTCGCCGTGCTTTGTTGCAAGTTCCTGATCCCTCCACGATTCTGGTCCCTGCCTGGAGGTTGCCATCTACCTTCCACCTACACTTCCTCACACAGTAGGTGGGGCTCCTGTGGTTTTGAGCACCGGCACGGAGCAAACAAGAAAGGGTAAGGAAGCCTCGGGTTATAGATTTTAGTTACCCAGCCGCTCCCCTAATCGCTCTGTCCTTTCGATCCAGGCATAGAGATGTCGAGACGTCAGTGGGTCTCGCAAAGTCACTCTGGTCAGAAATGACTCGGCGGTCTGCGAAAGGATCTGGAAATGCCTTCCCCCAGCCGGTTGGGCTATACTACGGATAGGGCAGACCGCATCCCAAATAGTGATTGAATATTTGAAGAAACACCGCGAATCATCAGTCCATCCCATTGAAAAAAGCGGAACTAAATTAAGCAGTAGGACCCAGAAAGATTTCAACTTCTGAGATGTTTTTTTTTAAAATATGGGGCCGTTGATTTAATAAAGGAGGGAAACATAAAAACATGGATTCGACATTCCCGCCCCCCCCCGAAAAAAAAGTATCAGGGGAGGTGACACAAACGACTGTTCGACCACCGGGCCCTTGCTTTGTCAGAACGATGGGAATAATAGTCCAAGCCCTCCGGAGGGCACCGGCTGGGGGAAAATCTGGCACTTCGAAGGGAAGAATCGCTTCTCCCCGATCCACTCTCTTCACTTTCAATTGGAGACCGAAAAGAGATGTCCGAGATGGGTCTGAAGGAATCAGAGAGACATATGTATGAGGGTGACAAGATTTGAAGGGGTGGTTTCTATGTCTCGAGGTCGTGACAGACAGTCAGGCAGGTTCGCTGGCCTGGTTTTCTAGGGGGGAAGCTAGAAGGGGAGCAGAATTCCTCAGCAACTAGCTGCCTCTCCTCCGGCATTGCTGGGGGACCCTGTTCTTCGAAGGAAGTGGTTTTCGGCTACTGATCTCTCTGAAAACAAGTCGGGGACCTCGCTTTGATCTCCTTTTTGGCGATGTCCGTTGAAATCTTCGAGGGCTAGCGAAAAGAACAGCTTCCCCCATTCAAAAACGCTTGCCAGGAGGAGTGACGTTTGGCTGACGCGACTGTTCGTCCAAGCAGCAGCAGCAGCAATAGCTCGAGCGCGCCCACTTTGCTGCGGCACTTGGATCTGGCTGCGCCCGGCGTCCTTAGACCTACCAAAAGGCGCTCTAGGGCTGAGCGGTCTCAGCAGGATGTCGAGGCCAGGCTCCTACACTGCGGAGAAAGGGAAAAGTCAGCTGCTAGTCAGACAATACCGTAGCAGCGGCGCTGAGAAGAAAAAAGTTAATCTGTTTTAATCAGGCCGATATAAAGTCCTGAAGTGGCTTTCATTCCTCCGATTCTTATCCCTTTTTAATCAAGATTTATGACCCATTCACCAGCCACTGGATAGGTCTGAAATCAGCCTTGCTCTTCCCAACCACGTTCTTGAGTCGCCGCCATGACTCTTAAGCAAGGAAAGAAGGGATCCGCCTGCCTGCCCAGGAGCTGGCTCTGTAGTGCGGAAAAAACTCGCGTGAATAGGCGCGGAGTTTCGCCATTAGGCAGGCAGCAACTAAGTCCAGGTGGCCCGCACCGACCATTTGCAAGTTCACAGATCACCCGAGGAAGGATGTAATCGTGATATGAGGATATTTTCATGGAACTGGGAATCTGACGGTAGAATAGTACACAGTAGAACCACAGACGGATAAATTTTAGAATATCACAAACTCTTCGCCGCCGTTACCACTAGAGAGGATTAAAAAAACGTGACCCCTTCAGGAAGGTTGGTTTTAAACTGACCAGGCCATCCTGAGCGCAACAGCCACTGAACTCTCCTTTTCTATCCTCTGGAAAAGAAGATCAAAAGCAGAGCTGGAATCAAAAGTCCCCAAAAAGCAAATTCCAGCCACTTCTCAAAAAGAGCTGACATTCTGAAGCCCATAAGAAAAAAAAAATTAAACCTAATGTATTTTAAATTTAACTCTGCTCATAAAATTTTTATCATTACTTCCAGAAAGGATTATTTGTGAGTCACCCAGCAGACTCCCACAACCGAAATCCTGTACTCCGGATTGAAAAGCAAACTACTTTTAGTATACTCCGAGCCTCACTAATTTACCTTTGAAAGTCATTTGTTTGCAACACCCATCTGGAATGGTATTCTGCTGTCCCTAATTTTTAGCTGGATCATTTCTCACTGTCAAGAAAGATAATTTGCAATATCCCCCACCTGTGTTTCTATTTTGTGTTTTATTTTATTTTCGTTATTTCTCTCATAATCATAGTTCCTTACCAATTGGATCGTATGGATTTAGATTTTTAGAAAACTGTTTACTGTTAAGTAAAGAGTACGGTGTCTAAACATGCCCTAGTCCAAGAATACAGACACATGGGAAATACTGTATTTTGTTATTCAGATACTATTCCCTCCTTAGCGTTTTTTTCTCACATTCGTAACGCGTCAGTTTTCGTAAGTACTTGGACCTATGGAGCAAAATTGTCGCGAAATGCTATATTAGAAAAAAAAATTGCATGTTTTATTCACGCGGCAATTGTTCAGATTTCAAGTAAAAGTCCTAGAATTCAATAAAGCTGGAACCAGGCAGAGTTTATTGTCGCTAAATTAATCTGGGGCTGTAGGACAGGAGGCGCGCGTGTTTGTGTATTCAATATTCAAAGACTACAGGATTTTTATTGCAGTTTGGCAGATTTTCCTAAACGTCTTCTCGACGCTTCTTTTCTTCCTCGCCTTCTCAGACACCTCTTTTCTCCAGCCGACGCGAGGGTTTGACCGGGCGAAAAGACGAGAGGAAAGGGGAAGGGCGCACCAAAACCGCGGCTTTTGTTTCTTCCCCGGTACAGCTGAGCTATAGCTGCTCTTTCCGGTTCGGTTTTGTTTCAGCTGGACAGAGGAACTTGACGCCTCTGTAGCCTGGCTGTAGCTTGTGGGTTCGAACTGCCGAGCTGCTTTTTGTCTTGTCTGGAGGCGGAGAGACAGAGGAGACCCGTTGATTCCTCTCCTGCCGTTCGCCGCCGCTTCTACTTATTGTTTTTTAAAGGGATTTGGCTCTTGGGCAAACACCCGAAGGAATGGGATCACGTGGCTGCAAAGGGGGCGGGGCTTTCTGTCCAGAGGACTGTGGGTGGACCCTTTTGTTGATTTCCCTGCCCTCCCTCTCTCTCGTTCGGTAGTTCAGCCGCAGGAGGAGGGGCAGCTGCTCCCAGAAGCTCTGCTTGGAGTCTGTTATATGCATATGCATATATTTAAATTGGAGAGCGAGCAGTATAAACGGGACGAGGGGTGTGTTTCCCCCCCACTCTTTCTCTCCTTTCTTCCGTCCCGTATTTTGCTGCTTCGCTGCGCCCCTGGAAAGGATCCACGATCAGGTAGGGCTTGAACACTTTCCGCTCCCAAACCAATCCCCCTTTCACCCGGGAGAGCTTTCGCTGGCCGCGGGCGGTGCCCTTCCTCTTCCCCTTCGCTTCTCTCTTTGTCATTCCGTCGCTTCTGTCCGCCGTTTTCTTCCTTTCCCCCTCCTCACTCCTCGGTGTTCCTTTCAAAATGGCCGATCTCTCTCTCGAAATTTGTCAGCCCTTCTCTGCTTTCTTTGTTGTGGTGGTGGTGGTGGTTGGCGGGGGGGGGGGGGGGGTCTTATTCGCTGCTGGGAGGGATGCTGCGGAAGATTTTCCAAAGTAGCCTCTTCGGATTTCCTGATCTTGGGATCACAGGAGCCTCATCCCCTCGCCGTCCTCCCCTGCCCGGCTTCGCAGCTAGGGCGCAGGGCGGCAGCTCCGCTTCTTTCGCTGGTGCCTTTGGGCTGCAGCCGGGGGCTTTCAGAGCCTTTGAACTCGAGAGACCTTTTCGCCAAGATCCGGAGCGGCTGGTACTGAGCTCGCTTGCTGCAGAGCGGAACAGAGCAATGGGGGCTACAAAACCCACTGGACTGGGACTAAGCCTTGACAGGCGGGATCTGTAGTCGGCAAACTGGAATCAGAGGCTCGGCCGGGGATCTCTCCTCTCTCGCAAGAAGAGACGAGGCAGCTTGCGAGATCCAAATGTCAGGCCAGCAAGTATGCGCGCAGTTTTTCCTAGGCCCGAGTGACGTCTGTCTGTGTGTCTATGCGCGCGGGTTTATTTGCGAGGAGGGGGGGAATAAGGGGAAACATTATCAACTCTTAAAAAAAAAGACTGGTTTCCAAAATTCGTGCCTTCCAGATCACTCGGACTATAATACCCATAATCTTAAACCACCTCCATAGCTGGGGGAGCGTGTCGTCCGCAGCTCTTGGAATTGCCAGGGTGGGTTGGATTTGATAAACGGGAGGTGGGGGCTACAACCACAATATGGCGCATTACGTCGAGAAAATTGGGGAAGGAAGGAAGGGAGAAGGAAGAATATAATATTTCGCTTTGCGTTGAAGCAGAACGGTTTTGTGATCTGCCTGCCTGCCTGTCTGTCTGTCTTTCTTTCGTTCGCCTCGGGCCGCACCGGGTTAAAAGTCTGATCTGGAAAATCTAAACTGGAGCGAGAAAGGGGTGTGTGTCTGTCATTCCTAAATCACGTGGGGACACGCTTTTCGGGGTGGTGGTAAATGGGGGACGAAGGAAACTTCCTGGGGATTTTATGGGGTAAAAGAAGCGGGATAAGGCAGAGAAAGGGTTGTCCTTTAACGTCGCGAGGTTTGCCGGCTGAAGATAGGATGGAAAGTAGGGACCGAGAGAAAGAAACACCCCCCTCCCTGCGTGCCTGCCTGAAAGACCGGCTGGAAGGAGTGAAAGAGATCTGGCTCAATGGGGGAGGGGCTAGTGGAAATTTTTCAAGGGCGCCGTGCGCTGTTGTCCCTTGCTCCCCCCCCCCACTTCTCTCCAGATGTTGTTTGGGCTATGATCGCACTCGCTGTCAAGGCCAGAAATGAATGTGAGTTCAGGTAAATCCCAGCACAGGGAAATTCCGGAAGGAGAAATAAAAGTAACATTAACAGAAATGTGGGAACATAAAATTCACTTTCCTGTCTTGGATTCCGATCCTTTTTTTTTTTTTTGCTAAAGTGGTAATTTCAATGCAAATTTATTATAGAAAACATATTTTGTTTGTTGCAACAAGTTAACTTAAGAAGTAGAAATAGATCTTGTTTTCTATTTGTTTTGTATTCAACAAAGAAACCATACCTCTTTCATTGAAAGGACGCATAAGTGTCCATTTTTATATCCATGGATAGAATAATGGTTATCATCTTTCACATTTTTTTTGAAAAGTTAGAGGCTGTTTTTAAATTTAGAATTAAACAAGGAATTACGTACCTGCAACATCATCATTCAATTATTCACCTTAACTTGGAGAAGGGGGTACAATTGGAGTGAATGTCCTTGAATCTGGATTGCCAACTGGCTCCTTTATTTAAAAAAAATCTTTCGAGGGAAGTTAGTATTCTGCCTTAAATTTGAAAGGAAGAATTTTCTAGAAAGTCTTTTTAGAAATCCTTCTCTGTAGAAGGAACCGTATCTCCAGAAATTAAAAAAGCATCCGAAATTCCAGCTGCCACAAATAAATCAGCGTCCAAAGTTCTGTGCTTAAGGAAGATGAACCTATGTTCTTGTGTCTTTGTTACCGTTCCCCCAATGTTGTCTCAAGTCTATCTTTTCAGCTTTGAATAATAGGTTTGTTTAACAGCCCTAACCCTGGGTTTTTTCCTGCTGGTGTTGCCTTTAAGGTAAAGTATCTGTTTCTTGGGATTTTCCTCAGGTCTTGGATTGGATTCCACCACTGAACCTGTTTTTTGAAAGCTGAGGGAGAAAAGTAGGAGCTAGTGCTTCAGATTGATAGATGATGTATTCATTTGTTATTGGGGTGCCTCTCTCTTGCTCTGTTTCCCCCCTCCCTTCCAACACAAGATCAAACAATCCGTGAACATATATGGATATACACACACAAAACCACACACAGTGGTAACCGTGTAAGTAATGTTTGCCTTGTATAGTGGTTTGGGGGAGATGAAGAAAGAGGTAGTTCTAGATCTGGAAAGAAGCTACGGAAATTTTACTGTACTCTGTTCTGGGGTGGAACGAAAAATCTCGATCAACCATTCCCCAATCTGGCACCCTCTACAGATACTTGAACTATCCCTCCTACCACATTCAGAAAGCAGGGCTGTGGAATTGGTTGGAACTCTAGACGGACACCTATGGAAATTGATAGGTCAGGGAGGTGAACAAGTTGTTTAGGGTTTGATGGGGGAACATTTGATTAAGGAAGTGATGCTGTCAAACTCACTCAGGATGCGCGCTCTTCAGGAAACAATGGGCTGTTTAAAGCAGCTTTCTCCAATCTGATATCCTCCAGATGTGTTGGACTACTTCGTCCATAAATCCAAGGTTGCGTGGCCATTGGAAGGCACCAGATTCGGGAATGCCGGATTGAATTCTTCCAGAAGAATAAATGAGGTAGAGGCTAACATAATCGCGGCTTTGCGGCGGGTAATTGATTTCTCAAATGGCGCAATGCACATATTGCGGAAAAGGTCGTAATCATGCTCTGGATGAGGGGCTTCAAGATCGAGAGGTCCGTCCACACAGTGATGAACGGGAGGCTCAATCAGAGTAGATGCTTCAGCTTTTAGTCTTCTCCCGCCAATACATCTAGCCGCGTATTATTGGAGCCGGCGCGGCTAGACGGACCTGATCCCAGCCGCAGGTCTATGGTCTCCTGACACGTTGGCCGACCGATTCTACACTCCCTACTTGGCTTGAAGAAATAGCAAATAGGAGATGGGCACCTCTAGAAGTAGGAAAGGATGGGCATCACATGACTTGGTATCGGAAGCTTACCAGAGTTGCGGAAAGAACTCGGGGTCAGACAATGAATCTCACACAGGGAGAAAAAACAGCTGCTCTTTCTCCCCCTCGAAGGGTTTCCGCTAATCGCCTTTTGGCTTAAGTCACGGGGGGGGGGGTACCCGAGAAAGAAGGGCCCGACAGCTTATTGGAGGGGCGGCATTTCGGCGTCAGACCCGCCACCTCTTGCCGCCGGGTGTGTCCGTGTCGAGGTGAGGTACACAATTCTACAGAGAGACGCCCACTAAACTCCAGGAATCGGAACTCTGGTAAGTATCTCCCTCCCTCTCTCTCTCTCTCTCTCTCTCTCTCTCTCTCTCTCTCTCTCCCTCCCTCCCTCCCTCCCTCTCTCTCTCTCTCTCTCTCCCTCCCTCCCTCCCTCCCTCCCTCCCTCCCTCCCTCCCTCCCCCCACCGCCCAAGAAAATCAGTCTTAGCCTCTTTTCCAAATCCCCTTTTTCCCCGTTGGAGGAAATAATTTTATTTTTCAATCAAATGGAATTCCCGGTAGAGGCGGCTCAGCGACCTGAGGTCTCTTCCCTTCTTTGAAAAACGTTCATACTATCAGGGCGGCAGGGTCGAGCAGCCGGGTGCCTTCAAACAGGCTAAGCTGCCGCTTCCGTCTCCCCTGGTAAAGATTGGAGAGACAGAAGACCAAACGTTTGGAAAGCGCCAACTTTTTCTGCAGCCTCCCCTTGGCCCTGAACCAGCCCAGACGGCTCCTCCCCCTCGCCTCGCCCTGTTAAACTTTTGCTTCCACGGGACCGGAGTGGGTCGTATGTTTGCTGGTTTTGAGGACTGCACTTCGCCTTTCAATCTGGCAGCTTTCCAGGTGAGTTAGGGCAGAGGGCAATTCCATTTAAATTCGGAATTGCTACCACTGGCTTTCCAGGATATAAATCCAATTAATTAATTTTTAGTCAACCGGGTCTTTTAGAAAATGGGTGCAGTGCAAGGATGGCGTCCCTTTTCCTCTTGCGGAGATGTATGTGGGGGAGTGTGTGCTTGTTTGTGTGTGAGACAATATGCACCATCTTGGGCTGAAGATCTCCGACTTGACTGGGTCTAAAGCAAATGCTTTTTCGTCATCCTATGCTGAACTTGGTTACAATTGTTTAAAAAAGCGAATGGAAACTCAGAAGTTTGATGACCTACAACTGGGGACTGTGAAGCGCCATTTTTCTTTCTTGTAAACAATATCGTACTGGGAAAGGAACTTCTCTGCCTTTCAACAGGGGCAGACCTCTTCCTTTCTGAGTGCTGAAAGTGATGCAAACTGGGAACATTGCGAATTCTTGGTGGCATTTCCAACGTCCAAGATTGAATTCCGTTCTAACAAAACTTTTTCTCCTGAAAGGGGGGAGTAATCTCTGCATCCCACATTCGGTTGTGAAAGAGGACATAAATTGTTTAGTCCAACTTGGCAAATTCGCATGTTTGAGCAGGGGAAGCGTAACTCAGAGATACCCAAACAAATTCATCCTGGCACTACTTCCCTCAGTTCAGAGCGTCCTGCAGCTTAGATTGTAACTAACCTTTTAGTTTCAGTGAAACCAAAACCCAACTACAAAAGAAGTAGTAACACCAGAAGGTGTGAATGGATCTCCGAAGCCCATCCTTTCCTGTAGGTAGTTGTCTTTAACTTGATAGGGGACTCCATCTCCAGCCACCTTGGAAACTAGATGAAGCAAGCTTGCCTCTGGTTGGAAAAGACAAGGGAGGGGCTTTTTACTTCCAGGCCACAGGGGTAAGTTACATTTGCTTCCATTACCAAGCTGCAATCTCTGCCTACTCTGAATCAGCCCCTGGGAGTTTATTTCTGAGTAAAAAGGTCAGATAGGGAAACAGTAACAGCATTTAATTGCAAGTATGGATTTGGGTGAATATTTAAGAAGGCTTTTTGAAGCAGTTTATGGAACAATTATAGTTGTAATTTTTAGATGAGTTTGGCAAGGTGTTGGTGGGAGAAACAATTTGAACCAAGAACTGGATAATTCCAAATCCAAGAAGGTAAAGCACTAATAATGAGTTGCATGCTGGTTTAACGTCAGTTCATTTTCTTGAAAAGCTGGATGTGGCTGGGTAGGTACAAACCTTTCCCAGTGTAAGCCTCCCAGATAGTTGAACTACCATGCACATTATTCACAGCTGCCCACCGATCTTGCTGGCTTGTTAGAGTAACTCTTAATCTGTCTTCTTCAAATAATGCAGGCTGGAGAAAAGTTTCAGGATGTTAGTAATGAGTATAATCTTGCAGCAAACTGAAAATATTGTCTCTTAATGTACCTTTGGTGGCTTACAACCTTTTCATCAAACCTGGAAGTCTAGCCTGGAAACCTTGGTACTACATATACATAGAACTCCTCTGGTGTGAGTGTGTGTGCTTGTGTGTGCATGCATAGGTACACATGCATGTTGGGGGAAAAGGAACAGTGAAAGATAAAAGTAAATAGTAAAAGAAAAAAAGAGTGACTTTAAACATATTTTGTGTTATAAAACACTTAAAATTTGGTTTAATCCCCAAAGAATGGGGTTGAATCACCATATGAATTATAGAATAGAATAGAATAGAATTTTTTATTGGCCAAGTGTGATTGGACACACAAGGAATTTGTCTTGGTGCATATGCTCTCAGTGTGCATAAAAGAAAAGACACATCCATCAAGATATAAGATCTACAACATAATTGATGGTCAGTATATCAATATAAATCATAAGGATTGCCAGCAACAAAGTTACAGTCATACAGTCATAAGTGGAAAGAGATTGGTGATAATATCAATTCTAGTACAGTTGTTTTGCAAAGAATGCTGCCTTTATTATTCTTTGAGTTAGCCCCTGAAAACTGAAACATTCTTTGTTTTGTTTGAGCCCAGGATGTTGTTATTTCTGTTAAAAGTTAAACTAACTTTTTCTTCTTTGTAGAAGATAGATGATGGCTTATAGTAGCTGGGAGAATGGGAAAGGGTCTTTTTTTAAAAAATCCAACCCATGCTTGGGAGAAATGTTTTCTGTATTTTATCAATTTGAAAAAATTTCAAAGTTGGCAATGGGAAGGTTCTGTTAATAGGAAATCTAACCCCATCAAGAAAGATAACATCAATGCCTCAGCCAAAATTCTTTGTAGGAGCAAAGGGAGGACTATGTCTTTTTCAAAACAGATGTGCAGGGTGAAGCATCTGGCTGACTGACCCAAAATACTTTGTCACTTTCTAGTCCCCTGCCCACTTTCTAAAATTTAACCTTAACTCTGTTTTCAACATTGGGCTATTTCTCCCTCAGTCTTAAAAATCTAAATTTGTAATATTTATTTTCTATGTATTTTCTGTAAAAAGTTCTATCCCACTTCAGTGGTTATTCCAGAACAGCAATTAAGATCAATTGATTATATTGTAGTAGAAAATACGTATATTTTGTAGAAAATACATTGGTTAAACAAAAATTGTATTGATTTTACATTAATCCTGGAAATTAATATCCTTACCTATAGGTAAATAAGGAATTAAGCACAGTTTGAAAGAATGCTTTAAGATTGAAGTATTTTAGATTTTGCATGATGACGAAATGAATATGAATACGGGTACTGTACCACAATCAATCCCTGTGCGGGAAAGAAGTCAAGATGTTGGTCTAAGATGGGGAAACCTAGGTTTTGCTACACCCTCAGCCAGTGGAGTGCCAATCACTCTTTTTCAACTCAACTTACCAGCAACATGCTTAGCAAATACTAGAAGCAAAAATAATGAGATGAATCTATGTTTCTGGAAAACAAGCATGTTGTGAGCAGTAGCACTTCTAATAGACTGCAGTTTCCTAGACCAAGCCAGGGACTGGTACTGAACCAATCTGCCTTTCTAACCTCTAGGGCCCCATGACTTTCTGCCAGAAGGGTACTATTGATTCAAAGGGGGAATAATTGTAGTACAGTACCCGTATTCATTTCATCATCTGCAACGTCTAAAATATTTCATCTTTGAAGCATACTTTCAAACTGTGCTTAAAAGGCACAAAGAGAGAGCTGTCATTTTCTATGGTTTCCTTCCTACCCCTGCCTCTTTGGAGACTGCTTTGAGATCAAAGGACCACTTGCCTCTGAGTAGACTTTCCTTAAATTGCCCCTTAAGTATTGTGTGTATTGTGCTCAAACCCCTGACCTGTTTTCTTTTCCTGCCTAATTAGGGGTCTACTAGGAAGGAAGAAGTGTATCCTGGCTTTCTTTGATGTCTGGTTGGGAGTGCAGCCTATAGCTGTGATTTTGTTCTTTAAAGGCAAAATTTTGTGACTGGCAAATGCTAAAGGTAGTAGTCACAATCCTAAACTCTTTTCAGTCTTTATTAGCCAAAATGTTCATCCACTAAGTTTAGAGGCAGGATAATTTTAGGCATGTTTATTCAGAAGTAATCAGTAAAGGGAAGTCAAGGGGACTGCTGAGTGGGACTTCCTTGCAAGAAAGAAGTTTGGGGGTATGGTCTCCTCCTTACAGATCATTACTATGTCTAGAGGGGAAAATTCTTTGATCTCTTCAATTGTGACTTGAAAGTTGGGCCTGGGTTGGTTAAATATATTTGAAAACTATATAAAATTGATAGGCTGAGGATATCGGAAATCTTTATTTTCTAATTTAGGCATTTATGGGAGAAAAAGTGATTCTTACAATTTCTAGCAAAGTTTTTGTGAAACATCTTCCTATTTTAATCTATGTAGTAATCCATCTATACTGTTCCTCTATCCTTTACTTGGTCAAATCCTTCATTTTTTTTCTGCATACCTTTCTGTATGTTATTCCTTGGTTGATAAAGGAAGGTTCTTTATAGCAATTTTCATTAGTTTATTGCCTAAGGCTACAACTCCCAGCAACCGATGAAAACTTTAAACTATTTCATGTATTGCAGTTGTGGGGATTTTTTAAAAAGAAGTTAATGACCTTTTTAAAATACAAACCTATTTAACAGACTGAACCATCAATTAACGATCTGGATAAGATTTGCATAACATGCTGGCTAAAAATATATGCTAAATGACCATTTGTAGGTCATCGGAATGCAAATATTGTGACTATGTATCCCAAACACTGGGATGCAGCACATAAAGTATTGCATCCATGTATCACCATGTATCTATATATTGCTGAAACTCCCATGTCTGTAATCCTTAGCTGGCTGAAACAGTGCCTCAAAGGGCAACCATTTTTGAATCAAGATACCTCAAATTAAAGAAAGTGTTCAAAATCCAGGACCCATGTCTCCCATGGAATTGAAATTTCGCAAATTTTACTGAAAATTTTATGACATAAAAATTATTACAAAGTATTTTATGACATAGTATAAAATATTATAAAATATTTTCTGAGGTCAACTCAAAATTTAACTGTGCTGCACAGTTCAGTGTGGGCTATTTTCAAGGCAGATACATCATACTTAAATCATTGTGCCGGGGTGTGTGTGTCAGGAAACCAGCCTTAAATATCTAAGGTAAAGGTAAAGGTAAAGGTTCCGCTCGCACATATGTGCTAGTCATTCCCGACTCTAGGGGGCAGTGTTCATCTCTGTTTCAAAGCCGAAGAGCCAGCACTGTCTGAAGACATCTCCATGGTCATGTGGCCGGCATGACTAAATGCCAAAGGTGCATGGAACGCTGTTACCTTCCCACCAAAGGTGATCTCTATTTTTCTACTTGCATTTTTGATGTGCTTTCAAATTGCTAGGTTGGCAGAAGCTGGGGCAAGTAATGGGAGCTCACCCCATTATGCAGCACTAGGGATTCAAACCGCTGAACTGCCAACCTTTCGATCAACAAGCTCAGCATCTTAGCACTGAACCACCGTGTCCCTTAAATCTCTACTTTGTTGTAAAACTCACTAGAGGTCTTGGGTCAATAACCTTCTGCCTTCTTTTCCAGAGATATTAATGATGCTTGGAACTAAGTGAAGAAAATGCAAATTTGATAATTTTGTCAAAAGTACATCCCATAGTGGTAACACAATGTTTAAATTCATAAGGGACTTTTGCAAACCTCGACTGCCATGGATGTCTTTTAAAATAAAATTGGTTTTTAGAATTAACTTATAGATATAATGTTACCATTAATAATTTTTTAAAGTTTGAAGAATCAAATTAACTTTTATTAGATTGCTAAAAAGAATATTCTTTTCAAGAACATATTTAGAATATTTTTCTATGTATCATAGCAATATAGTTTATACTTTCCCTGGCAATGATAAATAGAACAAATATGGAAGATCCAATTTAAAGATACAATAATTCTTTGATTTATAATTTATTGCTATGACTTTTATTGGTAAAATATAAGCCCCAATGATTTCCCTCTGAATTGTAAATTTTTTCTGTCTTCTATTGCTTCTTTTCTCCAAGAGGAAGAGAAAGATCAAGGTACTTACATGTTTGGTCTTATACTGCTTAATTTGCAATTAAAATTTTGATTGTTAAACAATTTGATTGCAACAATTAAAGTTCCAGAACTATGCTAATCCTTAAAACATGGGAGAAATTGGATATCCTCTGAGATTTTTAATCTCAGATATGACGGGTGACTTGTACCTAAGTGGCATAATATGGAATAAATTCTGTTTATAGTACTTTAGCTTTATAAAACATAATTTTGAAATATTTTTGCTTAGAGTCACTAGTAATAAAGGAAAAGAAAATGCACAGTTGAATATAGAGTACTGAATATAGAGTAATATCGTTGTGCTTCTATTATATGGAAAAATTGTTACTTTTTATATTATGAATGATTTATTTTTATTGTGAACAACCATGTGCTTTTGGGTAGTAAATGTTAAATAAGAATGAATTTGTTATGGAAAATAGTGATTATATGTTTACATGTGTGCTACTGGGAGGAAAGTGGAGAAAGAAATCAGGAGCAATTCAGTGACCCTCATTGGTTGTTTTTTAGAGGGAGAAATTTAAAAGGTGCTATGAATGAGATTCTGAGGTTTGGGCATCAGGATTTTATTAAAACCAGCTTGCTCACAGGTTGCTTTTTTGGCTCATTTTCAATGTTTAATTTTTATTTTAAAAAGGAAAAAGTTAGAATTGGCATTCAAATCACATGCTTTGAATTGAAAGCCCATTTCCTAACTACAAATGTATCAGGGCTTAAGAAATAGTCCGTTCATTTAGTTCCCTTCTGATGGGAATTGATAGAGAGAAGCAGCCTTCTCCAAAATGTAAAATTTAAGCATTAATAATTCTCTTTTGGAATTGGCAGTGGGCCACCAGGATCAGATACATAACTATAGAAACCAGATCACCTTCTTTCACTAGCCAGTAAATGCAACATCACCTGAAAGCAAAATCACGACAGAACTACTTGTAGATGCAGTAGAGGAGAGATAGTAGGAAGATCCCTATCCAACATTTACCGTTTTTGGTCCCCATGAAGTGAAAGTAGGAAGAAGGGGGTTAATTATAAGAAAAAATTCTGTTTTCTCCTTTGATGACCTGCATAAGGCCAGCAGTTATAAGGTGGATGCATTCGGTTGTTTTATGTTCTGGGTGTCACATGGTTCGGCACATGATTCAACTTTGCTTACTAAGCCAAGAAAGAAATCCTTTTGAATTTTTCTCTTCCAGATAGAGATAAGATAGGATTAAATAAAGCTAGATAATTTTTTTTAATTTTTTCTCCTTTCCATTATTCATAGTTGTTTATTTCTCCCCCACTTAGTTCTCCTTAACCAGAACTTTATTCTCCAAAGCAGTATTTCTCAACTTGGCAACTTTAAGATGTTGCCAAGATCTTAAATGTTGATGTTAAACCCAAAGAATCCCCAGCCAGCATGCTCTTGAGGTTGAAAAATGCAGCTCTATAGAAAATGAGAAAAGAGTGGATGCCATAATAGACTTTTGGCTTCTTCTATTGGAAATATATTTTGCTTCATCCCATTACCGGACACCCCTTATATCTGTAACATCAGTTTCATCACTCCCCAAAAAGGCCTTGGAAGCACAAACTCCAAGATCACCCCCCATTTCTAATAATTTCCTGCCAATATTTTCACTCCCATGCATTTCTTACAGAAGACTACAATATTGTCCCCTTGCATGGCTACTTCAAGTAAGGGAGTGAGGAATAGAAACAGGGAGAGAGACAGTTTGCATAGTCTATTTCTTTTGAGTTTGGGTATTTCCCAGAAGCCAAAGAACCCAGAAGCCAAAAACTGACGCTACTCTTTGCAAATGCACAATTTTTCAAAAAAAGATGCTCCACAACAGGGAGAAGAGAAAGGTGACATTCCCCTTTACTTTCCACTCTTCTCATTCTGCAGAGCCTCAGTAGAGCTGCTTACAGCATTAGCTATTGTTGAGAATGTTTTTCTGCAATAATTTTATTAAAGATTGCAAACTATGGAAAATATTAAAAAATAAAGAAAAGGAAAAGTGGAAAAAGAGAAAATGATGGGGCTTTAATGATCTGTTTATAATTGGGGAATCATTTCTTTCGTTTTATTTCTTAGGAAAGCAATATATTTGTTTTTTGTTTTTTTTGATGAACACTAAAATATAAATATTATGGGTAGTCCTCGACTTACAACAGTTCATTTAGTTCATTTAGTGTTCAAAGTTACAAAGGCACTGAAAAAAGTGACTTATGATTATTTTTCATAGGTACGACTATTGATCCCATGATCATGTGATAGAAATTCAGATTCTTGGCAACTGACTCTTACTTATGACCATTGCTGTGTTGCAAGGTCATGTGATCCCTTTTGTGACTTTCCAACAAGCAAAGTCAATGGAGAAACCAGATTCACTTAGCAAACATGTTACTATGGTAACTTATCAATTACAATTAACTTAACAACTGTGGCAAGAAAGATGTTAAAATGAGTCAAAACTCACTTAACAAATTCTTACTTAACAACAAAAATTTGAGTTAAATTGTGGTCATAAGTCTAGGACTACCTGTACTATTTCTGGAAGGGCTTAAAAACCCTTTGCTGATTAGAGCTGAAAGATTACTTTTTGCAATTTTAATTATTGATAAAGGATGAGATATGAGAAGAAGAGTATTTTTTTGACCAAAGTACCAGAGTAGATGTTAAGATACTTAGCTGTTTATACTTGTTGGGATGGAGAGCGAGTCATCTTTTATGTACCTTATTACAATTATTTTGGCACAAATGTAGTTGGATTGCCATAGTGGCTAGTAAGGAAATTAGTCTTTCCAAAAGAAAATGTACATTTAGGCTAATGCCTACCTTGACAGGTGAAGAAACCAATAACCATAATCTCATAGGAGATACTGAGGAATGTTTTTTTTTTAATGTGTTTGATTTTTTTTAAAGCAAAAGCTTTTTTCATTGAAGAATTGGAAGGCAGCTTGACAGTATGTGGACATTTTCCTGTCAAAACAAATCCAAATACTTCTTCCCTGTCTTAATAGAGTTATATCTGTCTGAATTTGTTTTCTTTTTGAATAATCCTGCCTTTGAAATTTGTTTCCTCCCTATAGGTGCTTTCCATCATTACTCATTTCCAAGAGCTTTTTTTGCATCCACAAAAATAATAAATCAAACACACACCCTATGGTTGTTTCTTGAAAGATACTGATTGGAAATCCACACAGTATGTGTTCTTAAATAGGGGGCTTTCTCTGTTTTCATTTGACGCTATTAAGATTGAATCATCCAGCCCCAGAAGATGTGCAGATCTCAAATTAATTTGCTAACACCAAAGACATTGAAAATACTTAGCTGTTTGCCCTCATTCTCTCCTCTCTACCCACCCACCCCCTTTTCTTTTTTTCTACCTTGGCAAGTTGTATTAATATTCTGGCTCCTTGCCAAGTATAGAGGTTACTATGGAAACAGTAAAGCTGCCTGAGCAAGCCAGAAAGGGTTGTGGCTTCTAGTGTCTCCTCTTACGTTCATGTGCCTGAGGTAGGTGGGAAGGTAGGTAGGTAGGTGGATGGATGGGTGGATAGATAGATAGATAGATAGATAGATAGATAGATAGATAGATAGATAGATAGATAGATAGATAGATAGATGATAGGCAGGCAGGCAGGCAGACAGACAGTAGAATTTTCACCATCCTGCATTTAATGGTACCAAATGAAGAATGAATTTCTCACAACAAAGAGAGGGAGAATGGGAAAGAAAATCATACCACATTCCCCTGCCACACCCTTTTGAAAACACCCAATGTATAACTATATTTTTTTATTAGCTATAAAAGGGAATTTTCTTTCCCTTTTTACACACAACCATCACATGCCCCAATCAGGACTCTCTCCCCATCCTGGATGCCTCCCATCCAGTGTCCTCGGTTCCCAGGGAAAAGAATGTTCTTTTGGCTCCATATCTCCCTTTGCTATCTCTACTCCCCGCTCCCTTTCCCACAGTTCCAGGAAGCCTTGGAAAGATGGCTCCAGGGTTGACAGATAAAATTGATTCAGAATCTAAACAGCAACTGTAATATACAGAACTGGGCAGTTCTTCACAGTCAACACGGAAAGTTTGATGACAGTTTAAGAATATAAAATGATAAAGAATACTGAAACAAAGAAACCCTTCCAATAGGGAATGTCCCTTTAACTCTTAGAGGAAGCAGCAACAAAAGTCGGAACTTCTATAGTTAACTCATGAATAATCCCATTCATAAGAAAAGATCACAATATTTTAAACACCAAATCAACTAGGAATTAATCAAATTATGCAAAAACAAGTCATTAAAAGTTAAAACTGATTAAATTATTAAACTTCCCCTATCTTTCCCAGCTTCCTTGCAAAACTAACCAACTGCAGGCATGCAGCTAAAAACTCCTGACAATGGTAGAATTAAGAAGCTTTCACTGCCTAATGTTTCTGTATAATTTGATTAATTCCTAGATGATTAATTCCTAATTCTACTATTGTCAGGATTTTTTAGCTGCTGAGTTTTTAGTCTGTAGTTTGTTAGTTTTGGGGAAGTTTAATAAACATGACAAATGTAATTTTGTACCAAAAAAAGACAAATCTAATGAACCAAGGGTAAACACTAACCTTGTGATAGAAATCACATATATTTGCATATTGTAAACAACACAAAAATTTGCATAAAGATTTGAGAGAACATTTAATGAGGGAGCTTGATACTGCATTTTTGTCCTAAGTATAAGGCCCTCTGTTCTGCAGAAAGAAACAGTAGAAAAGCATTATGAATTATTGGCCAATTTAGGGTCTGTCAAATTTTTCAACTTTCAATTTTCAAACATTAGGGGTACTCAAAAGTTGTGACATACCTTGGAGATTATAAATATATTGTGGTTACTTTAATATAATTTAGATATAATTTACATGTGCTTGGTAAGTAACTACATAAATAGCGTAACTTTTTAACATTTTGCACTTGACCACAAGGGGACTAGATAAAAATGAACCTGGCACAGAAATTTACTCCCTCCCCATGTAATTAATTAATTAAAGTAAATTTGCGAAATATAGCTCTATACATTGATGGCATGATAAAATACTAACAGTACTGAATGTCTGAAACTCATTTAGCAATATATTTATAGTTAAAATATTTAAAAGGTTCTAAAAGAGTCCTCATGAAAAACTTTGCTCATGGGTCCCAAATAGCCAGCTGCAGTGCCCCCATCACAAAACAAACAAGTAAAATTGAATTAAATTAGAAAGGAAAACATATCACTAAGTGTAGAAAGAAAGAGGCACCAACAAATATAGAAAAGAAAAAGGCACCGTCAAGTATGACAATAGGCAATAACATCTAAATAATCTTCTATTGCAGGCACAGGAACGTAATTATTGTATTTAATTTTACAAATGAGAATGTGCTTCAATATAATAGTGCTGCTGAAAATAACAGTATCTCAAATCTTGTACCACTTTTCCACCTGTGAACAATCTGTTGAGTGTAAAAGCAAACAAAACTACTCTGCTTTTTTAAATAAAATGTCAAAACTCACTCTAGCTAGCAACTAGATCTGAAACTATTATCTGAAGATATAGTACTTTGCAAATGTGGTTTTACCTTAAACTATACTTTCTTGTTATGCCTGAAAAGGAAAAGATATGATGTTCGACATGCTTTTGCCTAATGAATTAAGACTTAATAAAGCATGGGTTTGGGGAACTCCTTGCTACTATAAAGGAGGTGACAAGTTATTGTTAAATGTGTGTACTGAATTTGTTTTCCTTTTCCTTGGAACAGGGAAAGGAAGGCAAACAATTTCTAGTGAGAGGCAAGTTGGTGTTCTGATTAAGACACAAAGCATTCTTTTTTGGTTGTTCTCATGTCATTAAAAACAGAGCCCTGAACCATTTTTTCCAAATCTATCAGACTTGATGCTTCCCACTCTAATAAAAAAAGAATTGCAATAAATGGGCTGAACTTTTCTAATTTTCAAAACAAAATTCTGAATTTCAAGTTTCTTGTAAATTTCCTTTCCTACAGCTGCTACAGTTAGGAAAGGTGGTCGCTTCTCTCAAAAAACCTAAGCAACCTCAGAGAACCAATAACTGAAAGGCGAGGGAGGCATACTTTTCATTTTCTAACTCCTCTCTATCCTGTCTTGTTGCTTATCTACTGTGCTGTTCCCAAGAGAGCTTTGCATAAAAGCCATCAAGCTTTTATCAGCAATCATCTGCCTTGCACTGAAAATCCTTGCTCCTGAGGGGGAAAAATGGGTGTGGTGTTATTTCATGTGAAATTAGACACCTTTGAAACTCTAAATGGGTTACAAGGATTTCACTGTTCATTTTGAGTTTCATTCTTTCTTTCAACATGGCGTATGATAAGGGGGGGGAAAAGAGTGGCAGGTACAAAATTTAATATGGTTTCCATGGGCTATTATGCTCTTTCTGAAAACAAATGAAAAATCTTTTGAATAACTTTATGCTCTGAAAGAATTCCAGTCATTGAATAAACACATTCCTGTGTCAAAGTAGGAATGTAATGCACAGTCCAACTCTTACCTTAAAGCTACTTGCATTTATTATATTACCAGGATATAGGAGCCAGCTTATCTAGGAAATTGCCACCTCATGGGACTGGTATGCGTTACTACAACTGTGCTAAACTCTTATGATTTTTCTTCCTTATTGCAAAACTCAGCCCAGCAGCTTTATATTACATGACAATATATTTATTTATTGTATTAAATTTATTGACTGCCCAACATACCACAGGTTTAAACGTTAAAGGGATAATTTTACAAAATGTATACAGGTAATCCTCAATGTACAATCATTCATTTAGTGACTGTTCAACAGCACTGAAAAAGGTGACTTTTAACCATTTTTCACATTACAGCCAGTACAGCATCCCAAGGGTCACATGATCAAAATTCAGCAGCTTGTTCTTATTTATAATGGTTGCAATGTCTCAGGATCACGTGATTACCTTTTGTGACCTTTTGACAAGCAAAATCAATGGGGAAGTCAGATTCACTTAACCGTGTTACTAATTTAACAACTTAGATGATTCACTGAACAACTGTGGCAAGAAAAGTCATAAAATGGGGAAAAGCTCACATAACAAGTGTCAACAGAAATTTTGGGCTCAATTATGGTAATAAATTGAGGACTAAATTGAGGAGCTAAATAATAAAAACAAATAAACACAGAACCCTAGCTAAAAGATGGGAAGGAAGGGAGCAGGATAAGCAGGGAGATAGAATAGTATCTGCTATTAGTCTGTCACCCAACCCCAGTGTGAAGCTCCTTATTGGAGCACCAAGCCAGCTGACAGAGCCAGGTTTTGAGTTTCTTATAGAAGGTCAGGAGAGTTGGAGCAGATCTCACTTGGGGGTGGGGGGGGGCAAGATGTTGCACAGGGCAAAAGCTTTTAAAGAAAAGGAATCCTATTCATAGGAAAAGATACCAAATATTGTTTTAACACCAAATCAACTAGAAATTAATCAAAGTATGTAGAAACAATCCATCAAAAGTTAGAACTGATTAAATTATCTAGACTGCCTAGGCTTCCCCTCCTTTTCCCAGCTTCTCTGTGAAACTGAAGCTGAAATCTACAAAAAGGACCCTAAAATAGTTCTTTGAGGATGTTGCAAGATGTAGTGCAGTCTCATATTGACAGCATGATCTATTTGGATGGTAGGCAAATTGCAAGGGGTCTAGCAGCAGATCTGTGATGGCTTTCAGGTGGGCCAACACTAACCTTTCGAAGGTTTTCATAACTACAGATGTCAGAGCTACCGGTCTGTAGTCATTCAACTCCTTGATGGAAGGTTTCTTGGGTCCCAGAATGATAATAGTGTTTGAAGCAAGAAGTGACATAACATCTCCAGTGATTTATTAAAAAGGCAGGTAAGGATTGTGGGGAGGGCAGTTGATCAGCACAGACTTTCAAGCAAAAGCACCAGGACCAGACAAGCACCCTGTCTGATCCTGGTGTTTTTCCGCCTTTTTGTTTGTGAAATAGACCTCACGCATCTTTTTCTGTGATCACCAGAGATATCGAGTTGGGTGTAGGAGACTTAGCTGTTTTTTTTAAAAAAAAGTTTATTTTTCTACAAACACATCGTTGTGTGGCCAGTGTCTTACATTTTAGTACAGATAATACAATATTCTTGATATTTAATACAATTAGCAATCTTATAAACTTTTAGTAATAATACACATTTTGTTGAATTACAATCTTTCCTTAATTATTCAATATTTCAATAGATTATTTTTTATGCCAGTCTTTTCATATTCTTGATATCAGTCCTTTTGCTACAAATACAATACCAATAATCATATTTGTGTTTTAAAAACATATAGTTCTAATAGTAATACACAGATTTAGATTGAATTATAATCTATCATTATTTATACCTTTTGTAATTTTTTTATCATGCCACTGTCATATTTAAAAAATATCCCCTTTCTAATCATATTTTTACAAAGCAATGTTCATCTTAGTTGTATTTGAAAAGTTATACAATTCCAATATAATAATATAGATGTTTAATCTTCCATTATTATTTTGTTCAATAATCCAACATATTGTTTTCATGTGAATCAGATTCTACATATCCTTCCCTTTACTATAAATAAAATATCAATAATCATATTTGTTACATTTTAACAATTTATATAGTTATAGTGATAATACCCATATTTATATTAGGTTATAGTCTTCAATTTTTGTTTATTCAATATTTCTGTATGTTATTCTTATAGCCCTCACCATATTATTCAAACATATTCAAAATTACCAACATTAAGAGTCTAGTTTCTCTTTTTATTATTAATTCACCTTGGAAATATATATTGCATTAATCCCCTTTTCTCAAACTTCCAACCCTATTTTAACTTGTCTTACTATTATTTTTAAGAAATATTTCCTTTTTTACCCATCATATCTCGTCTACTTTAAATCTTTGATTTCCTGTTTCTTAGCTTCCATGTTCCTCTCTTGGATCTTCTCTACCTGCTTCCGCTACTTGGCCAATCCTCTTAAATATTTCACCCTTCTCTGCTCTATTCCATTGTCTAAATTTCAAATTATCTACTCTTACCCTTGTTTTCTCCCAAAAAAGGCTTCCTGCATTTCTAGTTCCTGTTTAACTTCTCTTAAAATGCTCTCCCCTTGGTTTATTTCATCAATCATTTTTATTTTTATTTTTATCTCCTTTTTGCTGTGTCTTTTTACTTGTTGTTTTGTCTATTCTGCTTTTCCAGCTGTTTTTTCCATTAACTCCTCTTCCTGAGCGTCCTGATTTCTCCATGTCTTTTGTGTCATAGTTTCCAACTTTTTATCTATTCTCTGCATTTTATTCATTATCTCCTCATATCTTGTCAAAGTATCCTTAACATCCTGGATTAATGATTTCCTCCCAAATTCCACTCATCATTTATTTTTATTTGTTTCTTTTTATCTAACAGTCCAATCTTATTTTCCAACCTAAAATCACTTCTCAGATGATTCAGTATCTAATGTCCAAAAGTCTTTGTATCCCAAAATTAGATCAATCCATTCCTCTAATGTCCAAAAATGGAACCTTCATAGATCCCTTTGCTAAGTCCATCTTATTTTGAAGATTTTAGGGGTCTTTTTTTTTAGTAATAAAGTATTTTAAATCTTACATTTGAATCTCCACGAGCTAAGTCTTTCAAGAATTTTGAGGGTATATTGTAACTTCCTTTGACAGCAGTTGGCACTCTTAAGTCAGATTTCAATCTTAATCTTCTTTGTCCAATTTTAGTGTAATATTCCAAAGTTTACATGTAGTATTAGCTTTTTATATAAATAGCTCCAGCAGTTTAAAATGCCTATCCAATGCCAGTTCCTGTCCAATTTGAAAATCCAATCTTTTGCATTTTAACAGATTTTCTATTTTCTTCTTTTAATTCTTTTCTTGTCCGTTTCAAAGTAAATTTTACTCAAAATACTGTAGCTAGGTTGCTGCCACTTTTAAATTAATTATGAGTCTCTCTTCCTGAATATTCTTTTGGGTTACACTTTAAATAAAAAGGATTCTTCTCACCCAGTTCCAGACACTGTTCACCAATTCTGCTCCATCACTCTTCTTAGAAGTTAAACTGTCTCTGGTTTTGTGGCAGCCATCTTAGGCTGCCTCTTCTCTTGTTGTGGCATAAAGGAAAAAGCTCCGGAGCAATCTCCCCTGGAACCTCACAGGATGCTCCTTCTTAGCTTCACTTCCCCTCCAAGGAGGTTTTTGGCTCTTTTCAGAGCCCACAAACAAGAAGAAGCCAGTGCAGGGTCAAAGAGCTCCGTTCCCTTGCAACTGGTAGCCCCAGAATGTCACTTCCAGTCCGAGACTTAACTGTTGTCTATGTATCTGAAATGGAGAGTGTAGCAATAGTTGACAGTGGTTTCCTCTCAAACCTACAGTACAATAAATTCAAGTCATCTGTCAGTTTCTGATTCTCTTCCACGAGGGAGGAGGTCTGCCAGTGATCACTAGCCAGTGATATTCTTCAGTCTTTTCCACACATTTGCTGGTTCATTTGTGCTCAGCACATTTGCTGGTTCATTTGTTCATCCTCAGATTTTTCAGAGTAGCTTTTTTTTGCTGCCCAGATCGCTCATGTTAATACATTCCTGGCCTGATTGTAAAGCATTATGTCTCCTTTCCTGTAGCCTTCCCCTTTGGCATGGCATAGATGTTTGAGCTTAGCTGTGAACCAAGTTTTATTATTAATGTAGATGCATAAAGTTTTGGTTGACACACACAAGTCCTCACAAAAGCTAACATATGATATCACAGTCTGTGAGTTCATTCAAATCTATTGAGGCAGCTTCAAAAACATTCCAGTTTGTGCAGTTGAGGCAAGCCTGTAGCTTTAACTTTGTCTTTTTGGTCCAATATTTCACTGTTTTAACTATTGGTTTTATGATTTTAAGTCTTTGTCTATAAACAGGTACAAAGTGAATCATAGAGTGACCAGAGTGTCTCATAGCTACTCTTGGTAGAGACCGGTAAAAGGTAAAGGTAAAGGTTCCCCTTGCACATACGTGCTAGTCGTTGCCGACTAATAGGGGGCGGTGCTCATCTCCATTTCAAAGCTGAAGAGCCAGCGCTGTCCGAAGACGTCCTTGGTCATGTGGCTGGCATGACTAAACGCCAAAGGCACACGGAACGCTGTTACCTTCCCACCAAAGGTGGTCCCTATTTTTTCTACTTGCATTTTTACGTGCTTTCGAAACTGCTAGGTTGGCAAAAGCTGGGACAAGTAATGGGAGCTCACCCCATTACATGGCAGCACTAGGGATTCGAACCACTGAGCTGCCAACCTTTCGATCGACAAGCTCAACGTCGTAGCCCCTGAGCCACCGCGTCCCTTTTAGAGACAGGTACGCATCTTTTGTTATAGAGCAGCAGTGGTCTAAAATATTCTTGCCTCTTGTGAGACATAATGACTGTTTCTTGGCAGCTCATGGTTTAGGTTAGCACTGTTAAAATCTGCTAATACAATGAGTAGGGACCCTGGATATCTCTGTTCAGCCCACAGGATTTGGTCAGTTAAGGTTTGCAATGCCTTGTTTATGCAAGCTTGGGGTGGTATGTAGATACAACTAGGATGAATGAATAAAACTTCTGGGGGGGATAATAAGGTATGCAAATGATAAATAGTGTCTCTAAGTCCACATCACAAAATTTCTTTAGTGTAGTGACATTTTTACACAATTGATTGTTAATATAAAGGCAGATACTTCCTCCCTTCTTTTTACCAGATTGCAATTTGCAATTCTATCTGCTCTTTGAATCTAAAATCCTGGAATTTGCAAGCAGCGAACATTAATCGAATTAATTGTTCAGCCATGTTTCAATGAAGCAGAAAGCTGCTGAGTTAGAAAAGTCTGAGTGGTTTCTATTTAAAAGGAGTAGTTCATCTATCTTATTTACAAGTGAGTGAAGATTAGTTAAATGCAGCGAGGGGAAGGCAGATTTTCTTACTCCATGCTTTTGGAGTCTTTATAAAATGCCTCCTTGCTTCCCCTCCTCCTCCTTTCCTGTTTCTCTTCTGCTTTCTAATTGCATGCCGACACGTAACTGCCAATCCCTCAGTCAGAATTTCTTCCACATTTGAAAAGAAGCGAGGAATAGATCCAGAAGGCTGCTTGTTATTTAAAATCCACTGTCTGATATTAAAAATCTGATCTGAGTATGAAATTTGCAGAGTCACGTAAAATGTAATCTTATACTAAAAAAAGACAGATGTAATCCACCAAGTGTAAACACTAAAGTTGTGAAAGAAATCACATAGATTGACATGTTGTAAATAACAAAAAACTTTTTTTATAGAACTCTGAGCTTTTATGCAGGGGGCTTGATCTTTGCCCTAAACCTAAGACAGTTTCTGCAGAAATAAACAGCTGAAAATCTTCCTTGTTCCAGCATGATTTATCCGCAGTTTGCTCTGGGGAACATAATCCAGTTGAGGTTCAGGCCAACAACATGGCTGATACCTATTCTACCTACTAGTTTAGAAATTTCTGCTGCAGAAATTGATTAAATATTTTCCCACCAGAAGGTCTCTATCAGCGGATCCCCACAGGACCAGTTCCATGGAGAGAGACTTTTCTGCAGACCGGAGGGGGATGGTTTCTCATGCTGCCTGCATCTCGCAGATGGGGTTTCACTTGTTTGCTTGGTCCAGTGGCTGGCATGCGATGGACTGGTGTCAGTCCAAGGACTGGGGTGGGGGATCCCTGGTCTACATCTCCAGGCTCTCTGCCCCCCTATCTTTTTCTCCTTCCAATCTCCTTTAAATAGCCTTTATATAACTTGAGTTATGGTATTATTTAACCATATCAGTGTTTTTCTCGATTGTGGGTGGTAAAAACTCAGGGTTAATTGGAACCCTGAAAAAGGTGAGGCACAGGATAACAAAGAAGTTGGAACTTTCTCAGTGCCACTATTATGATACCAAAAATCTTTCTCAAGCATGTAATTAGACACTTGCCTACTGTGCATTTGTTCTTGTATCTGATAACTCTTCTATTTTCTCTTCTGACCTTAAAAAGAAAGGACTATTACATTCATAGGTTTAGTATAGGGCAGTAACCTGGAAGTTGCACACTAAGCTATCTTGAAAGTGCCACTGATCCATGAATAGCAAAAACCTCTCCTTGTAACCAATTTAAGGGATGGTATTTAACATATACTGGAATAGAAAAGGAGGTAGGATCAGGAAAATGGATAGAGGTAGGAATCTATATATCTATAGTTAGATCTATCTAGTGATTAAGGCACCAGGACTAGAAAGTGATAAACCATGAATTCAATTTCCAGTTGGGTAACTTTGGGCCAATCACTCTTTCAGCCCAACCCACTCACAGGTTGGTTGTTGCTGTGGAGAAAATAGGAAGAAGGTGTGTTGGATATGTTTGTGCCTTGAATTATTTGTAAAAATAATAAAAACAAAAGCACTGGGATATAAATAAACAAATCTGTCCTCCCATTAATTCCTGCAGAAGGACTAATGATCCAAATGCAATGTCGAGGGCTGAATTTTCACCCCATTCAGTTGACTTTGATAAAAATGGCTAAAGATAATTGGTTTTATTTTAAAAAAGAATGTATTTTGTTTTTGTTGTTAAGTTTGTTTTTTATCTGCTTCCCTGGCAAGTTCCTTTTTTTCAGTGAAGCACCATCATTGAAGCATCAGCTGTAACAAATGGGTAGTTTCCTAAATCCTCAGCTTAGACTGGTGAAGCAAACTCTTCTTGTCCCTTGAAGATGGTATTGGCTGATTAGCCTCATCTCTTGGTGGCTTGAATGATTGCAGATAGCTATGGCAAGCTGTCTTTTGAAGCAAACTCAGAATGTTGCTGACTATAGACTAAATGACAGCACCTGATATATAGGCTTAAAGAGCTACAGAGTTTGCTATTTTGTGTTTCTGAAGAAAATTTGCATCATCTTTACTACCTATAAACTAATTTTTTTTACCTATAAACTAATTTTCTTGAAATACCACCTTCTGCCATCTGGCCCTGTGCAAGTGCAGGGATATGTTTTCTCTTTTCTGAATTTGATGGGAATAAATTCATGAAATAATAAAATAAACCCTTGCATAGTGTTCTGTCCAAATTTGGAAACAAAGCACTGAGGGCCACTTGTCTAACCTTTTACCAATTTTTGATTTTTGGCCCACAAGTAAACTGGTCTTATTTAAGCATGCCTTTATGACTTGGAACTGATTTGTCTTCCTGCGGCATGGTCTTTTCACCTTCATTGATATTTTAATTGGTTATTTTCAAACAGTTTATATAACTATATATTGTTAAATTTTATTCAGTTTATATCTTGCATTTCTACTTGTGTGAGTGTTTAGATAGCCTATTTGATGAAATAATAAGGTACATGTAGCTAAATGAAATAAGTAATGAACAGAAGATACAAGTTCCTAATAAAATAAATAAGTTGACTGTTACGTTAACGTTTCAAAATAATCACCAATTTTATATATTTTTTTATAAATGTTGTTTCTGTGTGTAGCAGTTTGGCTTCATGAATTTTATTAGGCACCTGGGTTTCCTTTTTGTGAAGAGAAATGGGATTTTATTAATTGAAAAAAGAATTTGGTTTTGAAAATAGCTGACAGAACTTCTGTACTAATAGGAATGGTGTGACAGAAGTGTGACATCTTAAGGCCTCTGGATGTTGGGAATCACTTTGTCCTTTCCATGTTTTATATGATAGCACCAGTCAAAGATTATGTGGAAAAGATGTTAGTCCAACATCAGATAATCCTTGCTGATGAGAAAATCTTATCATAGAAAATAATCCCTGTCTATGGGATAACAGTTATTATCTTCAGTATTGCCGCCTGTTGTCCATCAGTTTGTAAAATGAAATTTCTGCCAAACCATTATCCTCTCAGGATGACTGAGCTGTTTGATTTACTTTTGTGTTATTCTTTCTTTTTTTTTCCCAGAGACAATTGCCTGAATTCATCAGGATGCACAGAACCACCAGGATAAAAATCACAGAGCTGAACCCTCACTTAATGTGTGCCTTATGTGGAGGCTACTTTATAGATGCCACAACTATTGTGGAATGCTTACATTCATGTAAGTATCAAATAAGAAAGCTCCCTGTTTGAACTTGACAGAATCTCTGGATTTTCTCATTGATGAAGATCTATTTCAAATGTTCAGGATAATCATGTTGTCCACCCAGAACACAAATTCCTTTCACTACAGGATAGCTAATCTCCCATTCTTCAGATTGTCCCTTGATTTCCCTGTTTATCAAAGTATTCTTCATCTTTACTCCCAATAAAGATAACTGTTAGCAAGTCTGGACATGAGTGACAGTTAAAACAGTAAGATATTATTTTAATCAATGGTGGGATTCTGCCGGTTCTACCCGGTTCGGAAGAACCAGTAGCTGGGGCTGGGGGAGGCTCTGCCCAGCCACCCAGACATCATCATGTCCTTTTTTTAAAGCTCTGCGCATGTGCAGAAGGTGCTGCGCATGTGCGAAGGTGGCACGTGTGGAGGTTGTTGCTCACATTTGCGAACCAGTTGTTAAGATAAATCAATACCACCCCTGGCCGCAAGCCCCGATCAAGTCAATTCCTGGGCCAGCCGCCCCAGCTGCGGAATGCCCCAGCCGAGTGCTGACTCCTGGGCTGGCCTAGGCTGCCACAACTGCACTGCTCCCCCTTCCATCCCTGGTCTTGCCTGGCTAGCTCCGCCACCGCCCCATCTCCATCGCACGTGGCGCTCGCGGCCTAGCTAACTTGTCCCCCCACTTCCCCAGGCTTGCCTGTCTTGCTTCACCACCAGCACTGCGGCTCCATTTCCGTGCTTCCCGGAGCTTCCTGCTTGCCTCTGAATGCCGGCTGAGAAGCTGCATGGCCATACTAGCTGGGGGAATGTTCTCTCCCCCTTGGCCAGGAACTCCACGGCCATGCATTTCCTGGCCAGGGGAGAGAGAGCTTGGTCACTTGCCCCACTGGTCAGGAGGCGGCTCACCTGCCTGGCCAGTGTCAGAAGAAGGGGAGGCAGAAAAGTTCAGCCAAGTCTTCTCCTCCTTTTCGGCCTCAAGCAAACAAGCAGATACACCTCATGGTGCTGGAATCTTCTGCGAGGATCTTCTGCATCTCCTTGCAGAAGGTTCTGACATTGTGAGATGTGCGCATGCTCTCTGTGTGTTTCAGGCTGAGAAGGAGACGACTTGCCTGAACTTTTCCTGCCTTGGAAGCTGCCCTTAAGTAGCAAGGACAGGCTGTGGCAGCTGCCTTCCGAGCAGCTTCAGCTGGCCCGAAAAACAGGGCAGTGACAGCAATGACAGGCCAGGAGAATGGCAGGACATGTCAGGACAGTGCCGGCTTTGAAGGCAGGCCGTCCTCCTGGCTGGGTCTGGCTGTGAGCGGCACCCGCACTGGCAGGCAATAGGGTGAAGAACAGGATGGGATTTCCAGTGGCCGCGCACCCCATTGCCTGCCGATTCCAGTGCCAGTGCCGCCCTGTTTTTCGGGCCAGCCAAAGCTGCTTGGAAGGCAGCTGCCACAGTCTGTCCTTGCTACTTAAGGGCAGCTTCCAAGGCAGGAAAAGTTCAGGCAAGTTGTCTCCTTCTCAGCCTGAAACACACAAAGAGCATGCACACATCTCACAGTGCAAGGACCTTCTGTGAGGGGTAGGTGCATGGGCACGCACCGTCTCCTCGCAGAAGATCGGTGCCATTAGGTGCGTGTGCCTGTTTGCTTGAGGCTGAGAAAGAGGAGAAGACTTGGCTGAACATTTCTGCCTCCCTCTCTTCCGACACTGGCCAGGGAGGTGAGCAGCCTCCTGACCAGTGGGGCAAGTGTCCTCCCAGCCAGGCCATGCTAGCTTCAGGCCGGTGCTGTCCTAATGTGTCCCGCCATGACCTCAGCTGCAGCCTTGCTCGCTGTTGGACTCACCAGCTCCGATGGTTGCAGTTCCGTGCCCCACTTCCCCCAGATATGGTGAGTCCCGAATTGGGACTTGACAGCATGCTTTTCACTCCAAGCAACCGGGTCTTAAAAATGCATGGCTGGGGTGGAGGAGCCGTCCTTCTTAACAAGCTCAAAACTGAGTTGCAAGTCTGGATTCCCCGCACGAGATCTGGAAGTCCAGTATTCTGGCACACTCATCTCTGTTTCCCTCTATGACCGGCCTTGGAAAAAACCGGACCTCACAATCACATGTCTGCAGCCACAGCTGGGCTTGCAGCTCTCGTGCGGGGAACTCAGGCTTGCAGCAACAGTTTTGGGCTTGATAAGAAGGACTGCTCCTCCATCCCAGCCATGTGTTTTCCAGTCTGGGCTGCTTGGAGTGAAAAGCATGCAATATGCTGGCGCTCCCGGGATTCCCTGCATGAGCGCTGGAAGAAAATTGCCCAAGCTGCCAATGCCTGAACCGGCGAGCTGGAAGAGAGATTCGCTGTCGTGCTGATGAGTACGTATGGACTGAGTAGGCTTTTTGCTCACCATCTTCCCATCCCAATTTAGCATGGCGCGGAAAATAGGGCATTTCCATTTTCCCCCCTAGCTCCTTTTGCCAGTATTCGGCAGGCAGGCAATACTCTTTAGATGGGCTTTTATTTTGCCAGCCCAAGGGCAAAGGGGTGGGGGAGGTAGGAAATTGCCCTGTCTCTGCAGCATCGGTCATGTGACTGAGTGGGCATGGCCAACAATATCACTCACAGCAAGATGCCACTCCACCATGCCGTGAGTGACATTAAGTTGGCCATGCCTACCCAGTCAATTGACCACCTAGCCACACCTACCTAGCCATGCCCACAGAACTGGTTGTTAAATTATTTGAATCTGACCACTGATTTTAATGCAATGAAAGATGAGTTAGACTAAAGGCTGAAGATTCCTATTGACAAGATGCTCATAGTTAAAATTATGAGCCAAGATTTAGTTAAGTCTGAGCTCTCATCTTAACCATTTAATGCTACTTGCCAGTTAGTAACCAGTGAATAAGAAAAGAGTGGAGGGGGAAGTAATCACTTAGCACAATACCAGATACCTTGCTTCTTATTATTTAATGCTTTATATATTTGATCATATATATGATGTATGTCTGAATACGGTTAAATGTCAATTACTGATATAAATAAACCTCTATTTTATGAAGAGCAAGTAATCTAAAGATGCCTTCAAAAACTCTTGAGACATGAAGTTAGTATTACACACTTATGCACTGGAATACAATTTCTCATTCAGATTTATAGCAAATGTGCTTATATTCTTGGCAAAAGAGATTGTGTGATTTTGGGAAGGTTAGTAAAATCGAAAGTGAAAACTGTTGCAAGTGTAGGTGGTCCTCAGAATAACGGAATTGGAATGGTCCTTGGATGTTTTCTAGTCCAATCGTTGCTCAACCCATAATATAAAAAAATATCCTTTTTTGATATTTGCTTGAGAGTATATTGAAGTTCACTGTAAAAAGTCCACTTTCAACATCATTTGAGTCTACATTTGGAGCTTGGTATAGTGATGTTGAATGACTTGCCTCAAATATGGATAGATATTATGTGATCACCATATGCTCTGTGATTCTCAACACATTTAACCACTTGTCTGTTTATGTAGAATGCAACTCCTTTACATCTGATGATATCATTTTCAGAAAAATAAAACATAAACTCTATTGATTTGAATTCATCACTGTCTGTCCGGTGTAACCCACCGATGATGATGATGATGATGATGATGATGATGATGATGATGATGATGATGATTATTATTATTATTATTATTTAATTTTTATACCGCCCTTTTCCCGAAGGACTCAGGGCAGTTAACAGCCAGATAAAATAACAATCACATACAACACAATAAAACCAGAATTAAAAAACTTATTCAATTTAGCCTATAATTAAATATAAAATACATAACATCGTAAAACCCCAATTAAAATCCTATTAAAACCCATTTTATGCCAGTCCTGCATGGAAGAATAAATACATCTTCAGCTCGCGGCGAAAGGTCTGGAGGTCAGGAAGTTGATGAAGTCCTGGAAGAAGCTCATTCCAGAGGGTAGGTGCCCCCACAGAGAAGGCTCTCCCCCTGGGGGTCGCCAGCCGACATTGTTTGGCTGACGGCACCCTGAGGAGACCCTCTCTGTTGGAGCGCACCGGTCGGTGGGAGGAAAGTGGTAGCAGGAGGCGGTCCCGTAGATATCCCGGTCCTAAGCCATGGAGCCCTTTAAAGGTGGTAACCAACACCTTGAAGTGCACCCAGAAGACCACAGGCAGCCAGTGCAGCTTGCGCAGGATAGGTGTTATATGAGAGCCACAAATGGCTCCCTCTATCACCCACGCAACTGCATTCTGAACCAACTGGAGCCTCCGGGAAGCCCCATGTAGAGAGCATTGCAGTAGTCCAGGCGAGAAGTGACGAGGTCATGAGTGACTGTGCATAGGGAATCCCGGTCTAGAAAGAGGCGCAATTGGCAGACCAGGCGGACCTGGTAGAAAGCTCTCCTGGAGACGGTCGTCAGGTGTTCTTCAAAGGACAACCGCCCATCCAGGAGAACGCCTAAATTGCGCACCCTCTCCATTGGGGCCAATGACTCGCCCCCAACAAAGTTTTTTACAAAGTTGACTTTGTAAAAATATACAAATAGAATTAGACTATTGCCTTATACACTGTAAGCCGCCCTGAGTCTTCGGAGAAGGGCGGGGTATAAATGTAAAAACAAAAAACAAAACAAAAAAAACAGTCAGCAGCGGTTGCAGCTGACTGTACCGGGATGCCGGCATCCACAGCCACTCAGTCTTGGAGGGGTTGAGCTTGAGCCTGTTTCTCTCCATCCAGACCCGCATGGCCTCCAGGCACCGAGACAACACTTCGACAGCTTCATTGGGGTGGTCAGGGGTGGAAACATACAGCTGAGTATCATCAGCGTACAGTTAGTATCTCACCCCAAAACCACTGACGATCTCACCCAGCGGCTTCATATAGATGTTGAACAGGAGAGGCGAGAGAACTGACCCCTGCGGCACCCCACACATAAGGCGCCTAGCGGTCGATCTCTGCCCCCCTGCCAACACCGTCTGCGATCGGTTGGAGAGATAGGATGAGAACCACCAAAAAACGGTGCCCCCCACTCCCAAACTCCCCAACCGACGCAGCAGGATACCATGGTCGATGGTATCAAAAGCCGCTGAGAGATCTAAGAGGACCAGGGCAGAGGAATAACCCCTGTCCCGAGCCCTCCAAAGATCATCCACCAACGCGACCAAAGCCGTCTCTGTGCTGTACCCGGGCCGAAAACTGGACTGGAATGGGTCTAAATAGACAGATTCATCCAGGTACGTGGGTAACTGACGTCCACCACACTCTCAACAACCTTCGCTACAAAGCGAAGGTTGGAGACTGGACAATAGTTTCCTAAAACAGCTGGGTCCAGGGAGGGCTTCTTGAGGAGGGGCCTCACCACCGCCTCTTTCAAGGCGGTGGGAACAACACCCTCCCTCAAGGAAGCGTTAACAACTCCCTGGAGCCAGCCTCGTGTAACCTCCTGAGTGGCCAGCACCAACCAGGAGGGACACGGGTCCAATAAACATGTGGTGGCATTCAATCGTCCCAGCAACCTTTTCCATGTCCTCAGGAGCCACAGGGTCAAACTCCTCCCAGATGGTCTCAACAAGACTAGCCAAGGATGCCAAGGATGTCTATGTTCGCTCTAATCATTTCTTTATTTACAATTTGGAGTTTCCCAAGGGACATGCCTCTAACATTCCATATTCCAGTGTGATACAACTTTGTACAGTGTAGGCAACCTCTTTTGTTATGGGCATCATCAATTTTTGGACTTTACAAAGACTTTCCTCCAACAATCCAACAATGCCATGAAAACTTACTAAAAGCTGGCCCTTGCTTTTCTCCAGTAGCTTGCATGCTACTATCTAACCTGGAGGTTCCACTGTTGGTATCCATACCTGAATCATGTTAACTTATTGCCATAAAGGGTTCTGGTGAGGTGTTGCTTTTTTTTACCAGGATGTTCACCATTGCTTTCCATAACCCTCCCATTTATCTGGGTTTGGGACTGGCATATGGTTAATGAATCAACCATTTGGTTGGATTTGAATAGACAATTTTTATTCCTACACTGCAATGCATGTCAAGTTTCTATCTTTGTTGTTCTGCATTTTAAAAAAATCAGACAAAGGAAATTTTTTTGACTCCAGATGATTTTCTAGCTAGCTTAAGTAACCATTGTTTTGTTTCATAGTAAGGCCAGATTTGATCCAGGTTTGGATATCTCTTCATTTCATAAGTTCAGATTCATTTTCCTGTGTGACTCCCCTTTTCTACCAATGCTTTATTTTCTTTTTTTAGTTTGTAAAACCTGCATTGTCCGCTACCTGGAGACCAACAAATACTGCCCCATGTGTGATGTACAAGTTCATAAAACAAGGCCTCTTCTCAGTATCAGGTATTTTTACTCCAGTTTGTTTTATACTTGTTTAAGATTACTTGTAATTACCACAGATGGTGCCAGGTGAAATAATATATTAACTTGGAGACCTTGGTACTTTCTAAATTTGGTTGTTTGCTTGCAGACATTTCATTACTAGAGTAAGTAATGAAACTAAGTTACCTCATGCCGTAACTAAATAACTGTAAGCAAACAATCACATTCAAAGAACATAAAGGACTCTACAGTTCAGCCCTGAATTGCACACAGTATATTTCTTCAGTTGGTAATATATAGCAGTAAGTGAAAAGCTTGCAATATGGCATCTACCATACTGTCTACAGTGGATTCTTATGTAATGTTACAATGCAGGAATACAATTCTTCACTTTCCTACAGCTCTGCATTTGGAGTTGAGAGATAATTCAGGGTATTACTGCATGCTATTTCTTTTTTACTTCACGTGGTCCAGACTTAAGACCCAATGCATTTCAGGCATCCTCACATTTGATGAAATGGTCTGAAGAGGTCTTGGTATTACATTTGTTTGAAGACAAATTCAGCTTTCTCTGCAATCTTGAACATTATTTTGTGGCAGAAAACAATTTATTTCCACCCAAACCAATGTGAATACTATTTCGATTCAGGATTCCAGTTCATATGTAAAGGCTGGGGACTTTATGTAGCTCCATTTCTGCCTAATTTCAAGCCTTCATCTGATCAGGAAAATACAAAAGGGGCTTCACTTTGCCCTGTGCTTTGTTTTCAGAAAAATCTTCCCAGCATGACATGCTATGACATCTTTAGAAATGATAGATATTTCCCCTGCTTTTGCTATGACTATATCTTCTCCTATCAGCCCAAAATTTCATCTGCATTCCAGGTGTCCAATTCTCAAAGGAGCTTACAGGCAGAAGACAAATATGTTGTTGGATGCTTTTCCTCTCAGCTAGTCCTCTATTAAAAAGATTGTTTCTGAATCTGCCATTTTGTAGATGAGTAAATCCAGTTTCTCCAGGTAGAAGTCGGTAGGGATATTGAGAGAGGAGGCATTTGTATAACCTTGCTATGTTTTTCTATAGTTGGCAAACTGTATGATAAGGCAAAGCTAGAATATTAATTAAAGAGCTCCATAAATTATAGTCCAGACAGAGCTCTTAAATGAGTCTTTAACTCTCACATGAAGCTACAATTATTATTTAACCTGAGTACAATTGTGGTTTATGGTATAGCCATCTATTTGACTTGGAACTTTTATATTAACTTCTTGCCAGAGGCATGCTTGCAGCTTGAATTCTCTTTCCTAAGAAATAAAATCCCAGGACAAAAGTCTGAATAAATTATCCAAATACAAAATATCTGTACAGCTGTATCTTATTTATATGAATTTATTTTCTTTTACTAAACTTATGGAGGGACAGAAGACTGTACAGGGCAGAGAGGCTCCGCCTCTCTTTTAGTTTGTCCAATTCCTTGCTGCTTTTTGAGGAGGGATTCTATGGAGTCAATATTGACCCCTGTTGATTGCCTCAATAAATCCCTCAGTTTTCTTGGCAAGGTTTCACAAGTGATTTCCCATTCACCCCCCATTCTAGGGCTGAGTAAGAGGGATTTGCCTGAGTGGCCAAGGTAAGATTAGAACTCATAATCTCCTGATTTCCAGCCTGGTACCTTAACCATTGTGGCTCTCCTTTCTGCTACTAGAATGGACTAATTATTCCACTAGTGTTTTAATCTTCACAACATGGCTAAAACACAAGTAATGACGAGGACAACAACAACAACAACAACAATGCAGTTTTTAATTCTAGATCTTTGGCTTGATTGTAAAAATTCTTTGTAGTACTGACTTTTTTTGTTTCTTAATAAACTATCTCTATTCATATTCATGCAACAGTTGAATCAACCCAACACTTCTTCCTCTTGTGGCCTTAAATGGCAATCTTACTGATTCCCTTTGAAGCTGGTTTTCGCGGAAACCAGATGCACCTTAATGAACTCTAATGATGGTTGGCATAGAAACCAAGTAGGTAGCCTGCCACAGATGCATCTTTCTGGGTGTATTTTGAGCACACGGTCTGTATAAATTAATTTATCTCGTAACACTTTGAGTCTGCCTGAGAAATACTTTACTAGCCTCACTCCAATGGGTTTTTCATCAAAGGCACCCTGAACATTTGCTTATTTAGATTTAAACTCGAAACAGGCATGTTGCCAATATGTAAAAACATGTGTTTGTGGCAGGAAGGGTGAAGGGAATCAACAAGCAGGTTAAAAGTGCAGCAAAATGTCAGTAGGATTTAATGGTCAAGAGGAAAAAATAAAACCCAAGGAAAAACTGCAGTATCTTATTAATGTCATATGTGTCATTAGAGCAGCTTTCTGGCTTCTAGTTTCCCTCCCTCGCTATTATTGGTGGCTTTCCATATTCCAGACTTCAAGAAGCCTTCAATATTAATAGTGTAGAGGTGTCCCAAAAGAGGCAGAACAATTTTTAAAACTGTTTTGAAGCAGTTAGAGAGATTTTAAGGATGAAAATAGAATAGGGCCACCTCTGAAGACAAGGTAGTCTACCAAAATAGGCCAAAAGGGAAAAAAAAGAAAAGAAAAGATGAATTTTTCAGATACTCCAACTGGACATACATTCCTATATTTATTTAAGAAAAGAAAGAAAAAGATGATACTGAGGGAGAGCCATTTTGCTACTAGAATAGAATAGAATAGAATAGAATAGAATAGAATAGAATAGAATAGAATAGAATAGAATAGAATATTCTAATAGAATAGCCAAGTGTGATTGGACACACAAGGTATTTGTCTTGGTGCATATGCTCTCAGTGTACATGAAAGAAAAGATATCGTCATCAAGACTTAATGATAGTCATAGGCTACAATTAAGCAATCAGGAAACAATCAATTACAGTATAAATCAGTACTAGATTTCCACATTACCCTCAAACCACATTATGGCCAAGCATAATCTGTGAACCCATTCTTACATTGCCTGCTTTCTCACAACGTAAACTAATATAGGATGGATAGCAGTGGTGGGATTCATCCAGTTCGCACCACTTCGGGAGAACCAGTTGTTAACTTTCTGAGCAGTTTGGCAAACTGGTTGTTGGAAGAAATCATTAGGGCAGAGAACCGGTTGTTAAATTACTTGAATCCCACCACTGATGGATAGTGCATTGCATATTTCAGTGTTTGGGGAGATGTTTAGAAATTTTAATTTAAGAATTCTCTGAGTTTGTTAAGAAGATTATTTTACTAGGTTAGAGAGAAAGTGAGAAGATGGGAAAGAACACAGGGAGCAGCTGAACAGAGGTTTCAATGAAATCAGTTTGGATTCAGTTTGAACTAGTTGGAGTGGGTAAAATATTGAACACAGAAAGAAAATATTTTCTTTAAAAATAGAATGAGTTAGTGGGAACAGTCTGTGATAAGGTGCAGCATGGCACAATGTATAAGTCCATGCTGCTGGAAACTGCTAGCAAAATGATAGGAAAGTGTTCTTTTCTCTCTTCAGTACATTGAATACACAATCTTATACTTGGTTGTCAACCATTAGTGGCTGAGTTCACAGGGTATGCTGGGCAAACCCAAATAAATAAAATGATGATTTAGTGTGACACATGAACCAAGCCAAGAAGCTGCTGGACTGAGTCTGAAGCCTGTATGATTCATTGCACTTTGCTGCACCCTAGGAATAATAGTGCATCCTAGGCATTCTGATTAAAGTACATTAAGTGAGTTATTGACTCAAGCAAATATAATGGCTCTCCTTATAACCCAGTTGCAGCCATTTGGCCAAACTTACTTTCATTAGTGCACCATAAATTGTAAAACAACGTCAATATACATGCAATAAATAGTATTATAAAATTAGATGAGGTGGATAGGATTGCCAAATTGTGCTAACATGGTGGCATTATGAGGCAGTAGGAATACTGCTGGCCTAAATAAAAAGTGCCTATTAAATCAAATCTTCAGTGCTGTTCAACAGAAATTTTTTTGTTTGCTTTCAGTCCTTCTCTAAATTACACATAGAAGCCCTACATAATAATCATTCTAAATCTTCTAAGATGTCACACACATAATACTGGGTTCCTAAACACAAAACTAATAAGCATAGTCCTCCATCATTTCTCTATGCATTCTTAGTTTCACAGCAAGAAAAAATGGAAACTTAGCAGGGATGGGTTCTACTTACTTTTACTACCGGTTCACATCATGCCTGTGCGTGCGCTCTTTTGCGCATGCACAGATCACTTTTGATGATGTTTGGGTCAGTGGGCGGAGCCTCCCGCCAGTTTTACTACCAGTTCTTTAAAACCTGTCTGTACTGGAGGCAACCCACCACTGAAACTTAGGGCTCCTTCTCATAATCTCCTAATCACAGTATGAATATAGTCTGATAATTTCTTATGTAGTGGGTGTAATGATGTTGCTTTTGTTTTATTCCTAGTCCATTGCTGAGGCAGCTTAAAGACATTTTTATTTTTTTCATTGGGTTCCCCCCCCTTCTCTTGATACAATTTTTGCCATGGACACAATTTAGGATGCTTAATCAAGAATGATTGAGTGGTCATGGGAGGAATCTGCCTGATTCCTATTAATTGCCCAGTTCTCATTATTTGGGTATTAGCACTCAGTCTTCTCATTCTACTCATTAGAAACTGCCCTTCAGAACTGTTTGGGCTTAGATTACAGCAAACTCACAGCTTCATAAAAGAGATCATGCAGATTTGCCCACACACATGCCTAATCAGAGTTTCCTAAAGGTTTCATATAAGCAGAAATGTAGGACACTTTGAAAGAAAGCTAGGCTTATTTTTAAAATCCAGTTTCAATATTTTTAAGAAGTCAATAGATGATGCTGTTAGGGAGGGCAAAGGAATCCCGAAAAATCAATCAGTCGCTTTTCTTAACTGATCCCATTTTAAAACAGTAAAGACAGCAGTACCAATAGTCACTGTTACTTTATAGAGGAAACTCTAAGGGGGGAAAAAGCAAGGAAATGGATATACTCAACAAATTTGAAGTGCTACTCAATGAGAGAGGCCAATAGGAATAGGAAAAAAGAACAAGGATCCTGTAATTGGGGCATTGGAACAGTGAATGTCACCATTGGTAACACTAGGAACTTTATTGTTAATTATGCTTATTCTATAAGCTGCTTAAATTCATACTGTTTGAATCTTGTAATAAACAACAAACTATAGTATAGTAGTGAAAACAAGAATCCTAGTGATGAAGGGGTTAGAATGCAGCATTGCAGGCTAACTCTACCCACAATCTAGAGTTCAGTCCTGACGGGGCTCAAGGTTGATTCAACCTTCCATTCTCCTAAGGTCAGTAAAATGAGGACCCAAATTGTTAGGGGCAAAATGCTGACATTGTAAACTGCCCAGAGAGTGCTGTAAAGAACTATGGGGTGGTATATAAGTCTAAGTGCTATTGCTATAAGGTGTTGATATAATTACAGGAGTTACCTTGAGAGGGGCAGCAAATAAATGAGTTTTACAAATTGGGTGATTGGGAAAGGAATCTTGTGTGTTACTGCTGAGATCTATGTACCTTAGCACTGCTTCTGATCATTAGAAATTTAGATGATCCCACAAATCCAAATCTTTTTGAAGAAATAAAGTGGGTTTTTAAAGTGAGATTTGAAATGTTAGCATTTTAAACTGCATAGTCTTGCATAAGATAAATGGAGTGTTTATTCACAAGGGACAAAAATGCATTTTTCTATCTGTACAACAGTAAAAGAGGTTCTTTTTCTTTTTGGAGGAATTTAAATAGTTTTATATGAGGGTGAAGGTTCATTCTCCAGTTTTTGTAAGTTGGTTTCCGAATGTTTCATTACCAACCTAGGTAACATCTTCAGTGGAGTTTAGGGGATGTCATGTACTTTTATTTATAAGGGCTCTGGTGTGGATGTATCAAGTGAGGGTTTTGTGATAGGTCAGATGTGAATTATCAGTGAGTCTTGTGATGGGTCTTGTGATAAGGAGATTACATCAGGTCAGAGTCATTGGGAGGTGAACTGCTGGTTAGGGGGGCTGGGGAGGTGTTGGTTGAGGGTCGGTGCTGTCTCTGGTTGGCTGTGCAGTTAATTTGGATCTTGAGGGATTTGTAGGTTAGTTGTAGGTCAATGTGTTTCTTGATGGAATTGCTTGTGGAGTGCCAGGCTTCGATAAACTCATGACTGTGATAGTATGGTTGATGATTTTGTGTGTTCCAATCGAGCTGGTGCTGTTTGGTGTCAGTGTGGGTAGAACTTAAGGGATTGTGGCATTTGACTGCTAGCTGGTGCTCATGGATCCTGGTTTTTAATTGATGTGATGTTGGTCCCGCATAGGTTGCAATGGTTACAATTGAGTTTGTAGATTATATTGTTTCTTTCATGCGGTTATAGGTTTGTGGGCTATTGCTATTCCTAGGGATTGGAGGATTCTGAGTGTCATTTCCGACATCCCATAGATGTTACTAGATATTACCTAGCCTGTTAATGAAACTTTCGGAAACCAATCCACAGGCTTGGAGAATGAACCTTCACCCTCTTCCTACACCCAAGCTACATAAATTCACTACTATAGTTTTATATTTACTCTCAATTAAAATTTTTGTTGACAGCCTGCTTATTTTATTTCAGATCAGATAAAACTCTACAGGATATAGTATATAAACTGGTGCCAGGACTCTTCAAAGGTACGAATATGTGACTGCTGAGAGTTTAGAGAATAGAATTTGGGACACAGCTTTCTAGCTGACATAATACAATGTAGCAATTTGATTTGATTTTGCTTGATTTTTAACATGGGGTTGATAAATAATAGTACATAATTATTAAATGAGATAAAAGAATTTTGAAAAGTATCTTTGGACTTAATGCAAACCAGATTGCAGTTATTTTTTATAATATATAATTGCATAATTGTTTCTGAATAATAAATGTATTTGCAAAATTCGAGAGAAGGATGCCACTAAATGAATTACGTTTGCTTTCATTTGTAGATGAAATGAAGAGGCGACGTGACTTTTATGCAGCGTATCCCCTGGCAGATGGTATGATGTCTGCCTCATTTGTCTTCTGTTATATGTCAACATGCATTTTAAAAAACAGGTGTCATTTTTATTCCTTCTTTACTTGTTTAGTTCCCAATGGATCCAATGAAGACAGGGGTGAAGTTTCAGAACAGGATAAAGGGAACCTAACCGATGATGAAACGGTCAGCTTGTCCATAGAATTCTATGAAGGAATCAGGTAACCTTTGGGGAATATAAAAGAAATTATATTTTGCTGACATTTTTTCTGACATTAGATCATTATAGTTTTAATATTTTTATCTGTTTTCAGTTACTTGAAAAGTTGTTTAGTATCATTTAACTGGCCCAGAATTCACAATCGCCTGATTTCTAGACCAACACCTTAACCATTAGACCAAACTAGCTTTGTTATACTGCAATCAAACATTTTTAATAAAAAAATATAAAAAATGATAAAATGTTATACTTTGTAATATTTTAAAACATAAACAGCACACAAAAATGTAAAGCTGAAGTCTTTTTGAAGTTGGAATCAATTCCTGGTAACTTCATAAATATATTATGTAGTTTTTCTGGCAACAATGTAAAAATGGTTTGCCATGGTTTAGTTTCTCTTAGGCCTCAATTTTGGTGTCTCCTTGGTTTTCTATTCAATATTAAGGAGAGACCTTACCTTTTCAAGATGAGTTATGGTCATTTAAATGCTGCCAGCCAGCTACCTGAGCCAAATCCATATCCACATCCACAAATCTGCCCCTCTATTAGAAATTTGGGGAAAGGCAGACTTGAAGAATATATGCTGCACATTCCTTTTCTATTCCAAAATTTCTAATGAAAAGACAGAAATGTCACAATCTGAATAATTTTTTTAAGGGGAGAGGGGCAAATGAAGCACCAGTGAAATGCTGTGGACATAGCACACTTTGATGTCAGAAAGGTGTTTGACAAAGTAGACTATAATCTACTTCTTGGTAAAATAGAAAAATGTGGGATAGACAGCATTACTACCAGATAGATTTGTAACTGGCTGACAAACCACTAAATATGTATAGGGAATTTCATCTACATGGAGGGAAGCATGCAGTGAGATATCCTATCTTAGCCCATTATTCTTCAGCAACTTCACAAATGATTTAGATAAGGGAATAGAAGGGGAACTCATCAAATTTTCAGGTGATACCAAGTTGGCAGGAATAGCCAACACCCCAGAAGATAGGCTCAAGATCCAAATGGATTTTGACAGACTTGAACACTGGGCCCTATCTAAAATGAAATTCAATGGAGAAAAAAGTAAGGTTTTATACTTAGGCAAGAAAAAAATGTACAAGTACATATTACATTAAACTTGCTCAGTAGCAGTAACTATGAGGGGGATCTTGGAGTCCTAGTGGACAGTCACTTAAATGTAAGCCAGCAGTATGTGGCAGCCACCAAAAAAGCCAATGCAATCCATTAATAGAGGGATAGGATCAAGATCATGTTGTGTTTGTACCCTTTTATAAGGCCCTGGTAAGACCACACTTGGAATACTGCAACTAGTTTTGGTCACCATATTATTTAAAAAATGTTCAGATTCTGAAATGAGTGCAGAGAAGAATAACAAAGATGATTAGTGGGCTGAAGGCTAAAACATATGATATAAGGACAAACTTTCATTTCCTTCTCACATCTTTTTAGAATACAGGATCAATGGAAGCAAAGGACGAATAAGACTTCAGACTGCTGAGGATTTGCTCCTGTAAAACAGAGAAAGTTTTCATGTCCACCTCAAACCATTAGATTGTTTAGCACAGTATTATCAATGCTGACTGGTATCATCTCTCCAGGACTTCAAGAATACTTGTTTTCTTTTTGGAGATTTTGGTTACTGAACTAAGTATCTTCCATATATAAAGTAGGGGCTTTTTTAATGGCATATATAAACTACCCATCTTCCACAAATAGCATTTTTTATTTCTGTTTTACAACACTGTATCTGTATTTGTACACATATTTAACTCATTTGTCTTCTTAATTCTTCAGAGATGAAAATAGAGGGACTGTTGAAAATGGAAACACAGAAAAAGATAAGGTGAGGTACATCATGGTGTGAATTCTGTATTAAATTTAAACAGCTGTATGTTCTAAAGGCTGACAACCTTCATAGCAGCAAACAGCTAGAGTTTTCTGTGTATATTTGTTACCATCTAGTGGTAATATGCATCCTCATATTATGTAGCCTTAGTATTTTATTATTCGGAAACAAGTTGTAGGATATGGAGTAGATGTGGAGAAAAATATTTATATGAAACCTAGGCTTAAATCATATTATTAAAAAGAATCCTGAACCGGGGCTTAAGTAAGCTTCTAGGCATACAAATGTCAGCATTGTTTGCTTTAGTTTCTGCTACTTTCTTTTCCATCAATATGACTTCCATATTTCCTCCCCCTCCCCTGTTGTTTCTTTATATTTTGCCTTTCTCTTTCCTTTCCCTTCCCTCCCCTCCTCTCCTTTGCAGACTCTCACTCCTTTTTCCAAACTCAGGGTTTCTTTGCTGTATACCATAAAGACATCCAAATTACAGCTCCTGGCTTTTGCCTGTGATCTGAGAACTTCTTGCACTCCTCCCTCAACCTTCACCCCTTAATTTCCATACCTATTTCAACTTCAGTCTCCTGCTGTGCAGTCCTGGCTGCTCCAATTAAAACCATCTCTCGCCTCTCTCACATTCCTCTGTAGAAGAACAGCATGAGATTCCTCAGATGTCCTGCTGCTATGACTATCATGCACCTGGCTAAGTTCCTCCGGAACAAGATGGATGTTCCCTCCAAATACAAAGTAAGTTTCAGGCAAGCACCCACCATTCTCCTGGTCCAAGGGCTGAAGTTGCTGCTGGCCTGTTGTATATTTACAGTTCTTCATAGCTAAAGGTAAAAAAAACCCCAAATCTGCAGCTCTTACTAGCTTCTCCAAATATGAAGTTGGCTAAACTCAAAAATCAAGATGCAAGAGTTGTAGTTTATATGTTCTCTAACTCTTCACCCAAAATCAAGAAGATAGAATGGAATTTGTTATTTTAAGGATTTAACAAAAACTTAATACAACACCATTTTCCTAATTATTTATTAAAACAATGTAGTTAAATATTTCCATGCACATGGGATCAACCAGAATTTATTTATTCTCCTATTGGATCAATATTATTGCATCCCATTCACTCTGAAAACAGTCTCTGGCTGTTTTCTATTATAAACTAAACCCATTGGCTGGATTATTGTGGCACAGATAAGATATGTATATGCATTTTTTCCCAAACTCAACCAAATTTCTTTTTTTATAACTCCATATGAAATTAGGCTGAGAATTAACTGTGCTTTACAGATTTCCTTATCTTCACAGCTTGATAAGGAGAGGGTGGAGGGAGGGAAGGGGGAAGAGAGACATTAAGAAATGCAGGTTACTGGATTGGACTTCTTGGGAAGACATGGTGGACTGAAGATAGCTTTTCAAAAAGTGGAGACAATTGCAGCAGAATGAAGAGTTGGCAAGTAACCTGCCTCTTTATTAATTCTTAGCCAAGGAGAGGACTTGAGATCACCCACCAGTGCTCCAGAAAGCTGTTTCTCATGAGGAGACCTCAAGACAACAATCGCCAGTGTTTTTAGAGCTCTGGGAGACAAAGGAGTAGCCACCTTGGTCAAATTACATTTGGCCTTTAAAAGGCCACTGGGTTTGCATAGATCTTTTTCTAATCACTTTCAGAAACTGTTTGTTAACTGATTTTTGGCTTTTACAAATCTTTGATATGACAAGGTTTAATAACAGACGAGTTTCTTTCAATCATTAGCAAAAGAAGTTTTACATATAAGTTGAAGGAGTGTTTTTTGTAATAAACAATAAAAGAATGATTAAAAATTTGATTTTAGAAATTTAGAAACATATTAAGGGTCCAATTAAATTTGAAATAAATTTTGGGAATTAATTATAAAGACTTTAATGTGGGGAAAACTTTTATTTTGAATGCTTTTAAAAACCAGAATAAGACTTTAAAAATTGGCTGCTAAAGAATACTAAAAGAAACAAAAAATTATCTTTAAAGGAAAATGCCATTCAAACTCAATTTATTAATACAGAATTAAACAAAACATTTTAACATTGGGCATACTGAAGGAAATTTTTGGACAATGAACCTAGAAGTTGATTTACTTAATATCTGGCTTTATAGTTGGACGGCATTTAAAAGTTGTTATGAAAGAGGAACAAGTTTAACATTACAATATTGAAAGTGACATTCAAGTGGATTTCAAAACAACAAGCTACATGATTGACATAGAAAAAGATACTGCATTGGACATACAACAAAAATCAGCTGAAGTCTGAATAATTAAAAGAAATATATCAAAGAAGTAGCAGCCTTGTTAGGAGCAAGGAACCAGGAAAACACAATGAATGGATCAGAACAATACATTTATTGCTAGTTTCCTACTGACAGGAATCTAGCTAGAATAATGCACTCACTATGAAAATTGCTAGATAAGCAGTGCAAGGTTTAGGAAAATTTTGCTTTCCACCACTTCTTCTCCATCAGCAGTTCAAGGCTAGCCAGTCTTTTCACTCCTCCCCTTACTTCAGCTACAGATTCTACTATACAACACAAGAGAGTGACCTGGATAATTTTCCTACACTGGATTTATCAAGGAGGCTTGTTAAAACTTGAAAAATTTTGTGAGACAGGACAGAATGAAAATAAATCAATTTCTAGGACAATTCAAGGGGTTAAAGATCGAGATTTTTAGATGTTTCAGAATATAGGAGAAGGAAGGGATATAAAATTGGTTTATTTGATCAAGATTAAAATAGATGTTATTCCTGCTAATACTTAATGGACTTTTGCTGACACTAGAGCCGAAATAATGAGGTTTTATTTATAGATAAGAGATGGGATATGGGAAGAAGAAATCATTTGTTGTATTTTAAGAAAAGATGGTAAGTTATTAACATTGTTTATACTTGTGAAGAAGGTGAGAAATATATTTTTTCTTTTTCTATATTCTTATTTTGTCCTTTTTATTTTTCTTTATATTGTTTTCTTTTCTGCATCCTTTCTTTTTTTATTCTCTTTTTAGTTTGTTTTTATTGTACAGTTGTAAATTTAAATAAATTTACTACCAAAAAGAGATATTCAGGTTCCATATTTAATATTTATTCCATATTTAATATTTAAATTTATGCCTGTCTCATATAATTCTGCATGTCTTAAACTTTGTTTATTAGGTGGAAGTTCTCTATGAAGATGAACCTCTAAAAGAATATTACACTCTCATGGACATAACTTACATCTATCCTTGGCGAAGGGTTAGTAAGAAAAAAAAAGCTCTGTTTGAAAAAAAATTAACTTGCATCATCTTAATGAGATTTAATTTTCACACTAATGAGCAAATTTGGACAGATTTTTAAATTTCAACCTATCAACATGAGAATTAAAAAAATTAAAATTTTTCAAAAGATCTGGGACTGTATTAAAAAATGTTCATTAATGGAGAAAAGGGAAAGATAAATAACAGCTTAGTCAGCCTCTTGAAAGTTGGTAACCCGATTCCCTATAATTTTAGTACCTTGCTTACACATAATTTAATAAGGCTAATAACATTTTGAACTGCTCCATAAGATTTTGCAATGAAATACACTATTGTCCAGTCTTTTAAAACTGGCAGACTCAGGAAACAAGAACCACTTGGATTTCTTGAATGATTTTTATTGCAAGTAAAGTAATATAACAGAATCTTGGGAGCTTGCCAAAATAATTCCCCAGATCAATTTACACCCAAGGATTTCTTTTGTACACTTTGCCCTGCCTCTGGACTGAGGAATCCTTTAGTAACAGACTTACGGCATTCTCTTTGTCCCCAGGGTCTGTTAGGGATTCCATCACAACTACAACAAAATACAATCATATTTCAGTAAATTGTTTTTAGAGCAATATTTGTCTGTGAAGAACATAATACACTTTTTTTTTTAACAGAATAAAAGTCAATCCATATGTTTTGCTTATTTTACCCAGAAGAGAAAAATAAGGGGGTGGAAAATGATTTTTTTAAGTCAAATTATTAAAAAAAAACAACTCTGAAATTTTAGCCTTACTTTGGAATGAAAGTAGAAATTTTGTGAATTGAAGATCTGAGGGATGCCAGATTCAAGAAGCTTTTTTAATACATAACTAGGTATAAGTGCACTTTCTTCTCCATTCAAAGACATCGTGAAATGGAGAAGAAGAAAAAATTAAGATTCAGCTAAATTTACTTTTATTTTTTGTTTTGTTTTGTTTGTGCCTTTAAGTCAATTTTGATTCTTGATGACTGCCTGGACTAATCCTTGCAGTTTTTTGGGAAAGGTTTTGGAAGTGGTTGTCATTGCCTCCTTCCTAGGGCTGAGAGAGTGGGTCAAAGTCATTCAGATGGCTTTATATCAGAGGCAGGACTGGAACTCACATTCTCTCAGTTTCTAGAATAGCACCTTAACTGTAACATCAAACTGTCTCTTTCCAACTAAAAAACATATAACTTAATTGTGGGCTTTAAAGATGCTTCTTTTTAAAAACTGCAACTGGACTGTTTTTTCCTTGAGAAAGAAGAAGACAATGGTTAGCTTCTCACCCAAGAAGCTTAATCAGTTGTGAAGCTTCTTGGATGAAAAGGAAATGTTTTTTTTCTTCTTCCTCAAGGAAAGAACAGTCCAGTTGCCTTTTGAATAAAGTAAAAAAATACACCTTTGAGACAAATATGAACTGGATGACTGAGAATCTCTATAGACATTAATTGTTGGCTATTTAAAAATTTTACATATGTAAAAAGAGCATTCAGTAGTTCCAAAACATATTTTAGGTTTAGTTGGGGAAAGCCTTTGTATGAGCACACTAGGAAGTCTGGCTTATTATGTGGTGGTTCTGAGTAGAAGCAGAACATTATTCAAATTAGACAATAACTGGTTTTTGAGCATGTAAGAGGTAAAGCAAACTCTGCAAGAAGAGGTGGAACTGTGGGACCCATAGATTCAAGAGATAAATCCTCACCCTAGATTCTCTTTGGTGCTTGATTTTTTGGGGAATGGAGGGTAAAGGCCACATATTTAGTCTGAACCATTTCTTCGCTGGCATCATCAAGCATCTTTTGTGAAGCTATGCTGCTGCTCTTTTGACCTATGAAGTATGCTGCCCACTGTCTTGCAAAAGCATCCTGTCTTTTGTGAGGAGCCAGCTTGTGAGCTATGAAAGGTACCAAATTGCTTCGTATTCCTCACCTTGGTAAATAGAAAAAAAACCCTGAAACCTGCTGTATGAACTGGACCCAACTGGGTAAATAACCTCCTTGGAGATGTGTCTTCTTAGTGGTGGTGATGGTGATTATGGGACACTCTCTACAGTCAGTTCTCAAAATTCCGGGGTTTAAATAAAAGCGTAGGACATCCATTTGTCTGTCAGCCAACTAATCAACCAATCAACCAATAGTTATATACTGTCCCAATCCAGTAGATGCGCTAAGCACTGTATAAAATCATGATGTTTTATTTAAAATATAGTTGTTCACTCACAATCCTTTTTAAGGGGCCAAAGGCCTGCTTGACACAAAATGTTTTTCAGTATTTTTAAAAGTCAGCAACGTGTCCAGGCCTATCTTTGCAAATAGTGCATTGCATGAAGAGCCAATAAAGATAGTCCTTTGCTTAAGACCACAATTAGGACCAGAATTTCTGTTGCTAAGCAAGACAGTTGTTAAAGGAGTCATACACGATTTTATGACCTTTTCACCATGATTGGAGCAAAGCCTTGTAGTTGTTGTGAATTACGTGATTATTAAATGGATCCAGCTTCCCCATTGACTTTGCTCATTAGAAGCTGGCTGGGAAGGCCACAAATAGCAATGCTGTAACCATTGTAAATACATGCCAGTTGCTTAGTGCCCAATTCTAATCCTTTGACCATAGGGATGTTTCAATGTTGTTAGTTCAAGGACCGGTTTGTAAGTTACTTTTTTCAGGGCCCTAATAATTTTGAATAGTCATTAAATGAACAGTTGCAAGTCAAGGTCTACCTCTATTGGGAAAGCTTGCCTTCTGGATTTGTTATCTCTCATGAGGTGGAATCTGGAACAGGGCCTCTCTATGTCTGGACCGGTAGCAAGATCATATTTAATAAGATGGTTTCTGGTACATGGTTATTTGCACTGGATAAATAACTTCCGGAGGACCATGCCACAAAGTCAGTATTAAAATATACTGACAAATGTTTTAACTGTTGTACAGTTGCATTTTTATGCCTTTTTGGTTTTATAATTGTTAAACTTATTCCTGATGTTTTACTGTGCTTCTTTGCCATTGTTTTCTTTTGAAGAAACAACAATATGCAAGTTGCTAATACATCCTTTTTTCTTTCCTTCAATAGAATGGCCCTCTCCCACTGAAATATCGTGTTCAACCAGCCTGCAAGAGGTTAAAACTGTCTTCTCAGCTTCCCAACTCAGAGTGTACCAACACCAGTGGGGCTTCGGAGTGTGAATCTGTCAGTGACAAAGATCATAGCCCAGCCACCTTGCCAGCTACCACCTCCTCCTCATTGCCAAGTCCTGTCACACCTTCCCATGGCTCCCCAAGCTCCAATATCACCACTGTAAGCATTCCAACCCACCCTGCTACTGGTGCCATGCTAAATGGCACCTCGAACTGTCACCAGATGCAACCTTTGGCCAATAGGGCGCGCAAAACAATGGTCAATGGTAGTCCAGTTATGTCAGCCTTGACTTAAAAGGAGCATTATTTTTATTGGCTCCTGAGTTTTATATATATTATGTATAGATACGGAGAGTGGTGGATGGGGTGGGGAAATTATACATACTTATTTTCTACTGACCTGATTCAACTGACCCTGATTAAGAAAAATGCAAAAAGTAAGAAAAAGAAAACCCAAACACTTTTTTTTAATTTTTGAAATAAAAATTGTGATCTTGTAACTGCATGGTGGCATTTGTATAAAAACTGAAGCCCTTTCTGGATGATGGTTATTCTTTCTATTATAATTATTTATGTCCTTGATTTGTAGTGAGATTTGATGCACAGTTTTGGAGAGAAAAAATGCACAGTCCCAAATCAACCAGGCTCTTGTAGAAGCACATATGGCTTTCCTGGCTCCTTTTGTCAGATCACCGTCAAAAGAAGCCAGGAGACTGATTACTTCATTCCCCATCCATCACCAGTCCATTTTATGCATCTCCATTCCAATCATGTAGTTTTTAGTCCTATATTTTTATCTCTCTCTCTTAAGGATCTTGGTTTCAACGCAGCTGCTGTTAAACAGAAGGTAGTAATAGACATTTTTGTGCTTGGAAAGGGCAACAGTGTGCTAATTGTTTTGTGATGTTCCGGGTGCTAGACATCGTAGATATGTACTGTATCCAGAACAATAACATGGCCTGGGGAAAAAGGGTTAACAACTTCTATAAGCAGAGAGAAAGAGTCAAGGCAGGAAGCAGAGCTTAGTGGTTGGATTGTAAATGAGGATGAGGATGAATGTGTTGATCTGTTCTAGTTCCCATAGTGATAGTAATTACTTGTTCTTTTCTTAAATGGGAGCTTAGAAATAGATTCTAAAGCTGCCTCTTTGGTGGCAGCAGGTTCCCCGTTAATGGTTTAAAACCACATCTTCTATAATCCTCAATTGATCACGTATTAAAATAACAATATTGAGGGTAGGTTTTTCATCTCCACAGAAATGGAGGATGATGCTGGAAGACACAATAAGTTACAAGAGGGGATCCTATCAATGTCTGAAAAGGCCTTGGTCTAGTAATTAATCAATTCTTATGTTCCACTTGTTTTTCTGTTCAGAAAATGCAGAATTGCAGTTGAAAGCTGAAGGGATACAGTGCCTTCGACTGGCATAACATCACTAGCCCTTCGTGTGGAGCAGTTTACATCATTAACCACAAATGGTGGCCTTGGCGCCTTGTGCTAAGCACTTAATTTCTGGAATAATTGTTTTGAAGCTTCACCTTTTTTTTATATGCCCTTTCTTACACGTGTTCATAAGGTCTCTATTTTCAGAGTACATCTTTTCTCTGGTTTTAAATCTTTTCAGTCATATATTTCCTTACCAAACATTGTGGGACAGTTTGAACACGAGCAGTTCTTTATCAGAGATCTCTTGGTTGTTTGCATACATTGGTTCCCAGGACCTGGCTAGAAATGGGCTAGGGACCATTCAGAAAGTCCTCTACTTCCATGTGACTTTCCTAAGCAGATTTGGCTGACTAATGTAATAGGCAAATGATTCATCATCATTTGCCTACAACTCTTTGACCTTTATTAGAAAAGCAGTTTTATAATCCTTATAATTCTTGTTCTAAGAGCTATGATACTTGATAGTGGTTTAAATTTGTAGTGTAGTAGAAATTTCCACAATTAGTATTAATTTCCACAATCTGAATTCATGAAATTCCTGCTGCAATTCTCAGAATTCAGTTTATAGCAGGGATGTCAAACTCACGTCATCACACTGTATTGCGACTTTCCCCCCCTTTGCTAAACCAGGGTGGCTGTGACCAGTGTGTGATGCATCTGGCCTGCAGGCCGCAAGTTTGACATCCCTGGTTTATTGTACAGTATAGTATAGATATTTCTCAAATTCTGTGGTCCTGTGACTGCCTAAAATGATTAATTCATGGGATTTCCTCTCCTCCACAATAAGATAGTCCTCAACCTATGACCACAATTGAGCCCAAAATTTATTTTGCTAAGGAAGACTGTTACTGAGTTTTGCCCCATTTTATGAACTTTCTTGCCACAGTTGTTAAGCAAATCACTACAGTTGTTAAGTTAGTAATATGGTTATTAAGTGAATCTGGCTTTCCCATTGAATGCTTGTCACAAAGTTGCAGGAGGTGATAACATGAGCCTGGTACATTGCAACCCTTATAAATATGAACCGGTTGCCAAGCATCTGAATTCTGATCATACGATGCTTCAATGGTCATAACTGTGAAAAATGGTCATAAGTCACTTCTTTCAGTGTAACTTCAAACAGTCACTAAATGAACTGTTGTAAATTGAGGACTACCTGTATTATTGATGGTGGTGGAAGCAGCTGTCATTTTTATTAGCAGCTACCTAAAATGCTGAGTATAGTGGCACATTCTCTTCTTGGCTTGAAGAAGGCTTCTGACCCCGCATGTCTCCTCATCAGCCACGCACTCTGTATGGTGTAGCCCCTCCCCTCCTGCTTTCTCAAGGAATTGGAGCTCGGCAGTCTTTGCATTCCCAGCTTTCCTACTTTTCTACCTTTTGGCAATCCAGAAATGTGTGACCCCTCCCCTTTACCCCGCTCTAATCCATTTATGAGCCTCTTGGTAATCATCGTATTATAATCCTTGATTCAGCAAGCAGATTTGTTTGAGGAAAGCCAGAATTACCTTATTCCAAGTCTTTGGAATGAGAAATATTTTTGTAGTCTTTATAAAAACCCATTCTGCATTTTTTAAAAAAAATGTTGTTTAATCTTGTAAATTTGGGTTGGAAAAATAAATACAGTGCCTTTCCAAAACAAATTTTATTAATATGCTGAGGTGGTGAAAAGAGATTTGTGATTTAAATTGATGGGGATGTGTGGGTGGAATCTTTTCTTTTGCTAATTTGTGCTTCAAGATGGCCAGATGGAAATGCACAACTTCCAAAGGGAAGAAATTTCTTCTTCCACCACTTTCAATCCTTTCCCTTTAAAGAAAAACATGGTACCTAGAATTACTCCTCTCTTCCCCCTTCCCTACTTTTCCCTTCCCTTCTTTCCCCCTCCAGTCCCCTCCCTTCCCTTCCCTTTTCTTTCTTTTCCTTTCCCTCCCTTCCCTTCCCTGCTTTTCGTTTTTCTTTCCCTTCCCCTCTACTCCCCTCCCCTCCTGCCCTTCCCTGCTTTTCCCTTCCCCTCCCTTCCCTTCCCTTCCCCTCCTGTCCCTTCCCCTCCCTCCCCTCCCCTTCCCAGTAGGAAGGATTAACTAAACACAAGCACATTTTCTATTTTTGAAAATTAAATCCCAGGGATTTTTGTTTTGTTTTTCCTGTAGTTGTTTCTCTGAAAAGCAGCTATTCGCACAAGTGCAATCCATGTTTGGAAATACATTTTCATAGATAACTCAGTTGTACCAGGAGTGTAGAAAGCAGCTTGTCACAGGGGGAAAAAAGATACAATGGGTAGGAAGAGAAAAGGTTTGTTAGCAGCCTGTGGTATGTTCCTTTCAAGTCTTTCCTTTTCTACCCTATGCTTGTGAACCAGATCAACTGCCAGCACAATAAAAACAGTTTTAAACTTGCTCCTACTCTCCAGCTACTGTGTATTTTAAGAGTCTGGTGGATCCTGCACAACATGATGTTTGAAGAACAGTGTATTCTTTCCCTTTCGCCTGTCTCTTTATGTGTGCTCACAGAATAAGAAGAAAGACTCACTACCCTAAGAAGAACACCCCCCACCCCAATTCTCTCTTTTCCACCTGACCCTTCCAGAGGCAAGACTGTAAGACTGCTTTGCTGTCAAGCTGACTCTTTCTATACCTGCTCCTCTTAATTGTCTCCTTGTTGCTTATTCTGTCTTCCAAGTAATGCTGAGCAGTAGCTATCCTTGAATTAATTTCCTTGGCTTTTTAAAATTTAATGTGTAAAGAAGAGGGGGGGGGTGTCAAAGTTTTGTGCTTTCAGCATCATTTGTGATAGTGCCATAATGTCAAGTGTAAGTGTGTGCAGAGGAAACATGATAATGATGCCAGGCATAAGTAATCTTGTTACTGTGGAGGTTGCAAGTCCCATGTGATATTTAGGGAAATGAATTTAGAGCAGGATTACCTGCACTGTTCTAAAATGATTGTTCACCAGTCCAGTTCTTTTTCTTTAGAAGAACCACCTTCTGTTACCCTAGCATAACTTGCTGACAAATTGTTTTGCATCTCTTGCCACAGAGTTGGTAAACTGGAAAAGGCACCGTCTTCCATTGGGATGAATTTGGCCCTGGGGCTTCCAGTTGCTGTCCTATATATTCATTAATGTTTTGTCACACTGAGGTACTGAAGACTCAGAAGGGGTAAGGTGGTACTACAGTAGTTTTCCTGAACCCAGTGCGTTGGATTATATAACCCATTGTCCCTGGCCAACATTGTGCTTATTCTAGTGATCATTTCTACTTATCCTATTGGCTGAGAGTGAATTTGGTACTGCTAGTGGCATTAAGCCATGTTAAAAAGTTGCTGGACTTGGAATTTGGGAAAGTTTTTCTGTCTTTGTATGTACTGAATAAACTGACCAAGGCAATTAAGAAGCCTAATGTTTTCTTCTCCTTTTACTACTTCCTCTTTTTTGTATTTTTTTTTTAATATGGTACAAACCAAATTACTATGTATGTTTGCAAACCTATATGATGTTTTAATGTGCTGTAATATATTCTGATATTCATATATTGTTATTGGTTAAAACATTTGTATCAATAATGCAGTTTGTAAATGGTAATAAATGATACAATTTTGTCCTTCAGTCTGTGGTCTGGAATATTCTGATGGCTTTTGTGTTGCAAATTTTGTTTTTCCCTCAGATTCCAAGTTATGCAAAATAATCATAAACTATTGCGCTTATAGAGGAAAAGCTCATTAAAGGTAAAATGGTGATAGATGGGTTTTATTTTAGAAGTGGCGGTCGAGTCTAAAGTGCTGATCATGGTATTATGACCCTCTAATCTGGTGCTTCTGTGCTGTAATGAGACTACAATGTCCATAATTCCTTTATATTATAAAAGTTGTAATTTCATTAAATCTGAAGGGTACCAGGAACGGGAAAATGATAAAAAAGTAGCAATTTAAATGCTGACTTGCCTACTTAACATTGTCATATTTGGGTATCCTCTATTTAATATTCATCTTCTTTCCTCATAATCCCTGACACCTCAATTTGCCTTTTTAATGTGTTGTTCACCTACATGGGTGGGTTGGGTTTTTTTTTTGAGAGCTGTGTTTAGTTAATAAATGTGTTTCTTCTTACAACTGTGCATTTGAAACATAATGCATGTGCTTACTATGGAAGATGATGGCCTTTCTCAGGACTGCAGGCAACTGACCTGACATTTTGAATAGGGGAAGAACACACCTTGGCAGCAATAGGCACCCGCCCAGTGGTGGGTTTCAATTTTTTTTACTACCAGTTCTGTGGGTGTGGCTTGGTGGGCATGGCATGGCTTGATGGGCATGGCTTGGTGGGCATGGCAGGGGAAAGATACTGTAAAATCTCCATTCCCTCCCCACTCCAGGGGAAGGATACTGCAACTTGGGAGGCAGAGAATAGATGGGAGTGGGGCCAGTCAGAATTTTTACTACCGGTTCTCCAAATTACTCAAAATTTTCGCTACCGGTTCTCCAGAACTGGTCAGAACCTGCTGAAACCCACCTCTGCACCTGCCCCAAAAGAAATACCCTTCAAAGGTAGACCCTTCCCCTCCAGCATAGAAGGCTTTCCCCCCAATTCCTAATCAATTGGATGCAGATTTTAAAAAGTCATATCTAGTACAGTGATAGTCAACCTGGTCCCTACCGCCAACTAGTGGGCGTGACAGCTTTCATGGTGGGTGGTAGGGGTTTTGTCTGATACTGAAGCACTTTCCTTTTTTTTTAATTCAATTGACCTTTTTAAAAAAATTCATAGCATTATTTAAAAACATTTTTATTACGTTTTCATAAAATTCCCGTGACAATTTAAATTTTTGAAAATATACTATTTGTATCGCCCGCATAAAAGTTTAGTTCATGTTACGTAAGTGAAACTAAATGGCACTATAGTGCGACCGCAAACAAAAGAGCTTCATCCCAGAAGAGTTCGTGAATCCCTCCCCACACCACCCAGCTGTAACAGACAAGCAGAGCTGGTAGCCGGCGCCCCCCCCCCCGCAAACCAATCCACAATGCACAAGAGGCATGCGCAGATGACGATACATGGTGCATTACTGTGGAACCGGTGGACAATTAGAAAATGTTACTACTAACAGAGATACAAAAGTAGGCGATAGGTATAAAAAGGTTGACTACCCATGCTCTAGTATCTATTATATATACCGTATTTTTTGGACTATAATACACACTTCCCCCCAAAAAAAGTGGGTAGAAATGTCTCTGTGTCATATAGAGTGAATATTGCAGCGGGGAGGAGAAGAGTTGGTGCGGCTCCAATTAGCTGTTCTAGATGGCGGGGCGGTGGCGAACGGGCCATGATGGGCCACAGCAAATGGGCCATAGCTACAGCAGTGAATGGGTCACAGAGAATGGGCTGCGGCAATCTCCATTGCCTAGAACAACTGATTGGCGGTATTCTGGGAAGTAAATCTAATCACCAATCAGCAGTGAAGGCTTCAGTGTTCCCTGGCAGCAGCAGCAACTCAATTCAGTTGACCGGTGATGTGTGCAATGGAATGGAGCCCTGACAAGCCATGTGCTGGTGCTACGTTAATGTGCTGAAGCTGACCAGGCTGTTTGCTGTTTGCTGCAGGGAAGCTAGCCAGACGAATACCAGATGGATGCTGGGAGGCAGAGGCAGATTTTCTTTTTTTGTTTTCCTCCTCTAAAGCTAATGTGCATCTTATAGTCTGAAAAATACGGTATATATCTAAAGGGTGGGAATAAAAATGCATTGAACTCCAACCACTGTGTCACTTGGGTATACTTCCTAAATCCTAGGAACCTTTTCAAGGTAAGCTAGTACTTCTAACAATGTTGAAGTCCAATGAGAGTTGAACATTTACAAACTGGTATAATTTCTCCTTTTGCAAATTCTAATATTGTGAGGGGGTCAAATTCAGTAGACTTGCTGACATACTTCTGAAATTTCAGTCAGCACTGATTTAAAGCCAATCCCATAACCAGGAGAACTGGATAATCTGGAACTGAGAAGTTACCACATGTTCCAGCACCTAATCGAGGAATGGGATAATGGTGACCAGCTAGAAAGCATCCCAAAATGAGGCATTCAGGAAAGGGTTCTTTAAGAAAGTTGTCACGGCTTTCTCTTGATGCATAAGAGATTCACACTTTGGCTTCAGTCCTTTCCTTCAGAAAAAACAAGGGTCGAGCACACATAACGTCTGTCTCAAATGATGTCCAAGATTCTGTCTGCATTCTCAGATAAGATGATACAAAGGCCATTGTTGTATCCACCAGGACAGGAAGGTTAGTACTGATATAAACAATTATTTCTGCAAAATACTATAACAATGAAAACAGTGGTACAATGCCAATCATATTAGCCACCTTTGTTTCTCTTCCAGTAAGTCTAAATCCCAGCAGAGAGTGGGATATAGCCATTTCCCCCCTACTTACGGGACCGTCTGCTGCCACCGATTGCCTCTCACCGACCCGTGCGCTCTCATAGGGAGGGACTCCTCAGGGTGCCGTTGGCTAGGCAGTGCCGACTGGCAACACCCCGGGGAAGGGCCTTCTCTGTGGGGGCTCCCACCCTCTGGAACGAGCTTCCCCCAGGACTTCATCAACTTCCTGACCTTCGAACCTTCCGCCGCGAGCTTAAGACACATCTATTTATTTGCGCAGGACTGGACTAGAATTTTTTAAATTTTTAAACGTTTAAATTTTAAATCTGGTTTTAATGGGGTTTTATTGTTTATATTTCTATTTTAATATTTGGCCTTGTGTAATAAGTTTTTTAATTTACTGTTTTATTTTGTATATATTTATATTTTTATATGGCTGTAAACCGCCCTGAGTCCCTAGGGAGATAGGGCGGTATAAAAGTCTGAACAAATAAATAAATAAATAAATATTTATCTCAACCTGAAAAGCCAGATTCAACATCTGTCCAGTTGAGTGTGTAGGACCACACTGAGTTTAGTATGGGGCTAGATGGCGAGGAGAACAATGGCGAATCAATAGGATATATTCTCTGGGAACAGAATTTCCTAATAAAGAATGTAGTAAGATTCCTCTTGCCTAACTCTGAAGAGAAGATGATTAAAAGAGTTATTGTAACAAAAGTATTAAAATATAAAAAGAGGCAGGATTTATTTATTAAACAAATTTGTATGGCCACCCATCTATTAGAAAGAACTTAGGGTGGCTAACAAAATAAAAGCACAATATTGTAGAATAAAATGACAGTTTAAAACAATTTTGGGAATAAAATTCACATCTACCCACTAATCACCCTTTGCCAGTTCTGTTGTGTTCAGCGAGCCACATTGAGAAATAGAGGCGGTCTCCTATTGGTTAAGACGCATGGCAACCCCATGCGCGGGAATCCTTAGTGTGTTGATTGGCTCTCCTGTTTGACAGCTTGTTATATAAGAGCTGTCAAACGCAAGGTCCATGCCAGGTTTTTCCAAGTTTGTGTTATTCATTTAAGGTTGCTTACCAATACGCTCGTAGTCGCCTCAGTCATTCCTCGATCCCAATACACATCAAGTTCTATCAACATCTGTACCCCAGTGCCTAGGGAAAAGCCTACATTGGTTTTTAAAGTTCAGTAAGGTCTTCATCCATAACTTGGGGACAATGGTGGGATTCTACCAGTTTAGACAGGTTCGGGTAAACCGTTAGCTTCGACTTTCAGCTGTGAGTGAACCGGTTGGTCCTGATTTTGAAATGGGCCCGCCTGCCAGCCCCTGCATTATATACACGTATATTTCCATTTCCAAAGCACAGCTGATTGGCACAGCAGAGTGGATTGCCAGCCTCAGCTGTTTTCCTTGCCGGTAGCAATGCGGATGGTGAGTTTTCTCCAAACTGCACATGTGTGCACATTCAGCAGAGCACGCGCATAAAATGCACGCTTAACGAACCGGTTGTTAAACCAGTAGGATCCCACCCCTGCTTGGAGAGGCTGGCTGATCCATAAGGCACGCCCCATAAATCATGCATCTGAGGTCCATTGGTGACTCTGCTTCACCCTATCTTGCCAAATTATTATATCTGCTAAGTAATAGAAAAAAGACCCCACAGGTTTAGGGGTGTCTGTGGATGGCAAGTGGAATCAAGATGGCAGTTGATCAGAGCCCCACCCCTTACTTGCACTACTTCCTGCTCACTAAACCATTTAATTTATTTAAGATTCAGTTGCTTTCCATGTTAGAGGGTAGTAATCAGTAGCTTCAGGAAATATACAATAAATGGTGATGACCTTTTTGTTTCTGTCAGGGACTGAATAATACCTTTTTCTTAAACATAAATTGGATATAAATAAGCCTTCTGATTTTATGTGTTGTACCCTTATCAACGCTGAATTGAATATCACATTGTTTTCAGAAGATCATGACTGAGAAAAATACGGCTTGCATTTTAAATTTTAGAATTTAGGTTTAGCCCATCTTCCAAGGATTTTCAACACAGAAAGCTTGCCAAGCAGGAACTGTCTAGGACAATTGAACATGGCTGCCTGGCCACACCCACTTCACCATGTAGTCCCCCACCACAGCCAAACCATCATGAGCGTTTATCCTCAGCTGGCCCTCCACTGGCATTTCCCCCCCACTACTGGTTGTTTGCCACTGGTCCCTCATCCCCTTCTCCTGGGTGATTCACAGAGGGACATTTGTCTCCAACTAATTTGCTATTATTTATTTATTTATTATTTATCTATTCATACTTTTATACCGCCCTATCTCCCTAGGGACTCAGGGCGGTGTACAGCCATATAAAAAACAAATAAATATACAAAGTAAAACATTCATCTAAAAAACTTATTATATAGGCCAAAATTTAAAATAGACATATAAACAATAAAACCCAATTTAAAACCAAATCTAAAATTTAGACATTTAAAAATTTAAAAAATCTAGTCCAGTCCTGCGCAAATGAATAGATGTGTCTTAAGCTCACGGCGGAAGGTCCGAAGGTCAGGAAGTTGACGAAGTCCTGGGGGAAGCTCGTTCCAGAGGGTGGGAGCCCCCACAGAAAAGGCCCTTCCCCTGGGCGTTGCCAGTCGGCACTGCCTGGCCAACGGCACCCTGAGGAGTCCCTCCCTGTGAGAGCGCACGGGCCGGTGGGAGGCATTCGGTGGCAGTAGACGGTCCCGTAAGTAACCCGGACCTATGCCATGGAGCGCTTTGAAGATCATTACCAAAACCTTGAAGCGCACCTGGAAAACCACAGGCAGCCAGTGCAGTCTGCGCAGGAGGGGTGTTACATGGAAGCCACGAGGGGCTCCCTCTATCACCCGCACAGCCGCATTCTGAACTACCTGGTCTCCGGATGCTCCTCAAGGGGAGCCCCATGTAGAGAGCATTGCAGTAGTCCAGGCGAGATGTCACGAGAGCATGAGTGACCGTGCATAAGGCATCCCGGTCTAGAAAGGGACGCAACTGGCGAACCAGGCGAACCTGGTGAAAGGCTCTCCTGGAGACGGCCGTCAAGTGGTCTTCAAAAGACAGCCGTCCATCCAGGAGAACGCCCAAGTTGCGTACCCTCTCCATTGGGGCCAATGACTCGCCCCCAACAGTCAGCCGAGGCTGCAGCTGACTGTACCGGGATGCCGGCATCCACAGCCACTCCGTCTTGGAGGGATTGAGCTTGAGCCTGTTTCTCCCCATCCAGACCCGTACGGCTTCCAGACACCGGGACAACACCTCGATAGCTTCGTTGGGGTGGTCCGGTGTGGAAAAGTACAGCTGAGTGTCGTCAGCGTACAGCTGGTACCTCACACCGAAACCACTGATGATCTCACCCAGCGGCTTCATATAGATGTTGAACAAGAGGGGCGAGAGAATCGACCCCTGAGGCACCCCACAATGAGGCATCTCGGGGCCGACCTCTGCCCCCCCGTCAACACCGTCTGCGACCGATCGGAGAGATAGGAGGAGAACCACCGATAAACGGTGCCTCCCACTCCCAATCCCTCCAACCAGTGCAGCAGGATACCATGGTCGATGGTATCAAAAGCCGCTGAGAGGTCTAATAGGACCAAGGCAGAGGAATAACCCCTATCCCTGGCCCTCCAGAGATCATCCACCAACGCGATCAAAGCCGTCTCAGTGCTGTAACCGGGCCGGAAACTGGACTGGAACAGGTCTAGATAGACGGTTTCCTCCAGGTACCGGGGAAGCTGACATGCCACCACACTCTCTACAACCTTCGCCGCAAAGTGAAGGTTGGAGACCGGATGATAATTACCTAACACAGCTGGGTCCAGGGAAGGCTTCTTGAGGAGAGGCCTCACCACCGCCTCTTTCAAGGCGGCCGGAAAGACCCCCTCCAACAAAGAAGCATTTGTAAGCCCCTGGAGCCAGCCTCGTGTCACATTCTGTGCGGCCAGCACCAACCAGGAGAGACACGGGTCCAGTAAACATGTGGTGGCATTCAACCTACCCAGTAACCTGTCCATGTCCTCGGGAGCCAGAGGGTCAAACTCATCCAAAACAACCTCAACAAGACAGCTCTCAGACATCCCACCCGGATCTACCCAATTTTGGTCCAGACCGTCCCGAAGCTGAACGATTTTGTCGTATAGATAACCACTAAACTCCTCAGCACATCCCTGCAACGGGTCATCCCGCTCTCCCTGTTGAAGGAGAGAGCGAGTTACCCAAAACAGGGCGGCCGGGCAGTTATCTGCTGACGCAATGAGGGAGGAGACGTAGCAACATCTCGCTTCCCACATTGCCACTAGGTAGGTCCTAGTATAGGACCTAACTAGTGTCCGATCAGCCTCCGAACGACTGGACCTCCAGGAACTCTCTAGGCGTCTTCTCCGGCGTTTCATCTCCCTCAGCTCCTCTGAATACCAGGGAGCTGGTTGAGACCTACGCCGGGTCAGAGGCCGCAAAGGCACGACATGATCCAAGGCCCCCGCCGTGGCTCGTTCCCAAGCTGCGACAAGTTCCTCGGCCGAGCCGTGAGCCAGACCCTCAGGAAATGGCCCAAACTCCGTCTGGAACCTCTCCAGGTCCATCAGGCGCCTGGGACGGAACCAACGTATTGGTTCCATCTCCCTGCTGTGTTGAGTGGCGGTCTGAAAGTCTAGGCGAAGGAGGAAGTGATCTGACCATGACAAAGGCTCAATGACTAAATCCCTCAAGTCCAGATCCTTCAACCACTGACCAGAGATGAAAATCAAATCCAGGGTGCCACCCCCACTGTGAGTAGGGCCATCAACTACCTGAGTCAGGTCCAAGGCCGTCATGGAAGCCATGAACTCCCGAGCAGCTGAAGATGACAAGCCGGTCGATGGCAAGTTAAAGTCCCCCATGACAATAAGTCTGGGGGTCTCCACCGCCACTCCAGCAAGCTCCTCCAGGAGCTCGGGCAGGGCTGCTGCCACGCCGCAAGGAGCCAGGTACGTGACAAACAAACCCATCTGACATCTATGACCCCACCTCACAAAGAGGGATTCACACCCGGCAATCTGAGGTACAGTGGTCTCCCTCGGCTCCATACTCTCTCTAATCACAACCGCCACCCCTCCACCCCTACCCTGGGCCCTCGGCTGATGGAATGCTCGGAAACCCGGCGGGCACATTTGAACAAGGGGCACGCCCCCTTCTGCGTCCAACCAGGTCTCCGTAACGCCCATAAGGTCCGCGGCACCCCCCTGGATAAGGTCATAAATTAGGGGGGCCTTATTGGCACGGACTGTGCGTTGCACAACATCAGTCGAAGGCCCAGGCTCTGAGGGTCTTGACCATCCGGGGAATGGGGGAAGTCTGAGGGCTCGGGGCGCGCGACCGCCTGCAAACATCGAGCGCGCGCCCCCATAGAACGATATGAACCCCCACTTCCGCCATATCTGCCCCTCCCCCTTACCGTGGAAATAGGACCACCCTCAACCAGTGGAACACAAACTCCCCCCGTGACCTTCGGACCTATTAACTTACCGCCACGAGCATACGCAGGAACTGGACCCCCACCCGACGGGTTTCCCCCAACACCCGCCCTTTCCCTCCCATCCCTTAAAAATACCCTATCTAAAAAACCCTAAAGGCTCTTCCTCTTCGCATGCCACCTCTGTCGGTCCCAAGACCCGTCATTGAGGCCGGCCCTTGGTAACGAAGCGGGCCATTCCTGCGAGGCGGGGGCACCTCGCAGGCGCAAAAGTTCATGTGCAGCGTAACGCATAGAAAAGTACGAATTGGTGAAGGATGGTAAGATGACACAGTCCCAGGTGGTAGGACGTTAGCAGATGATAAAACCTCCAATGGATGTCCAGTTGACAAATAGGACGAATAAAAGCTGGAACTAGATAATAAAGATGATAAAACCAAAAACAGGTAGACCGACAGCCTCCATGGTTAAACCTATGGATAAAGTTCCTACCAAAAGATCTTAATAAGGTAGAAATTACTATCAGTCTATCCATAGTCCAGTCCAGAAACCCATAGGATACAAAATGGATGGCATCACAGTCCCCACCGTCGATGTCCGTTGTCGATTTCTCCACCACGCCCACCACCGATGGAATCGTGAAGCAGAGGACGCCGCTGGAAAAGACGCCTCGCGGCCCACCAGGGCCTCGCCCGGCGCAACAAAGCGCCGATGGGGCAAACGGGCCAGAAGTGATGCCGCAGCTGGAGTCGGGCCGAAATCAAGGCCGGAGCCTGCAGCAAACAGCAGGCCTCCCTCGCGCCCCGAAGATGGCCGCCATCATCCAATCCGCCACTCTTCCCTTGGCCCGTTCTCGACCGCCACAAATCCGAGAGGAACAAAAAACCTCTCCTGCGGCAGCCAGAAAGATGGTAAAGCATACCGGGGACAGGAGCAGCTAGGTGAGTCACCCAAAGTCCACCATTCTCGGGAAAACCTCCAACGCCGATTCCGACTCCTCTAACAAACCGCCATACTTGCGCATGCTAGTTGGGCTAGTTGCATGCTATTGGGATAAATAGCTGTGCGGTATAATAGGCAGCTCCTCTCCTCCACGTGCACTTTCCCGGGGGCAGCACAGCACTCTGCTACCCCAACAGGGAAGGCACTGGGTTCCACCCAACAGCTTCTGTTGCTGCCATTGCTCATTGCATCCTTCCTGGCCCTCCTTTGTGCCCAGATCCTCTGGGACAGAATTGGATGCAGAGCAGAGCCAGGCAGGACACAACAGGCAACAGCCATCTCCTGAAAGGCTGGGGAAGGGAAGGCCCTGTTCCCAACTCCCACCCACCCCCAGGTAGGCAGTAAAGCAAAGCTAAAGCAATCATTGGGTACAATTAATAATGAAATCCACTTGCATTTTAATGGGAGATGGGGAGGGCTTATTTTTTCTTACACCTGTAGTTCCCATTCAAGGCAACAAGAGACCGAGTCGTGCAAAAGTGCCAACAATGAACAACAGTGTCCTGTTGTCTCCAAACAGGGTGCAGGTTCCCATGCCTTAAAAATGCTAGGCAGCCCCTGGCTTTTTGTGTCTCACTCCCATTTCCCACCCCGTGAGATGAGATTCTTCAATCTGAAGAGTTGAGGGCAAGTGTGCAGGGAGGGCCCTTCACTGGCCCTCTCAGAAGTCCAGTTGCCCTGTTCTGCCTCCCCCTGGCTGGGAAAGGGGAAGGTGGGGTTGCTGCCCTCACTGTTCTCAGCTTACCTTAGGCTTTGGTGAGGGGCTTCATATCCCCTCTGAGACTCAGTCCACTGCTTGCTTCCTAGCTGGATGGAAGGAGCTGCCTTCTTATTTTGGGCGACTTGCCTCAAAAAATTCGCTATTACCCACTTCCCCAGCCACACGTTACTTTTTTGTTCTGGAGGTCTTGGCAAAAACACATGTGAAGAAATCATTTGAAGGAAGGAAGAAAAAAAAAGATCTGTCCCATTCTGATCAGGAAAACTTTCAAATAGCAACACGAAGAGCTACAATATCAGGTTATGGCCACATGATGGCAACAAAACCCAACACTTCAAAGCATTCCAGAAGTTTGTAACAACAGGTGACCAACTATGATTCTTCCAGGTTGCTAATATAATTGTCCCAGCAATCTTAACTACTCTGAACAATAGTCAGAAATGCTGAGAACTGGTTTTCAGACATATGTAAAGGGCTATACCAGTGATGGCTAACCTTTCTTGGCTCACATGCCAAAAGCGGAGGGAGTGCAGGGGGTGTCGCACACGTGAGTGCCCATACCCATAATTCAATGTGCCCCACACATGCATGCATGACCGCCCCCTACTCCCCCAGCTTTTGGCACATGATAGCACGGTGGGCCCAGTAGGCCTTTTTTTCACCCTCCCCAGGCTCCAGAGGCTTTCTTGGAGCCAGGTGAGGGTGAAAATGCCCCCCCCCAAGGCCGGAAACAGCCCATTTCTTGACTTCTGGAGGACCCAGAAGGCCCCAAAATTAGCTGGCCTGCACAGCTCCAGTGCACATGATAGGGCAACACTCGCGTGCCCACCAATATGGCTCCGCATGCCACCTGTAGCACATGTGCCATAGGTTCGCCATCATAGGGCTATACAATCAGCCAGAGCCATCTTATTGCTGAGAGTTGTATACATTTAATAAACAGCTACACACACACACACACACACAATACACACTCTTTTATACATGCCTGTTCTTGGGAGCAGCAGGGCTTAATTTAGGTGAGGGAGCCACTCTTGAAAAGAGTTTTTAGCTTGTTTATTTTTTAGTTCCAGACAAACATTGAATTGAATACTTCTTTTTTTCAGATATGCTTGAGATGATTGCACAGAAACATTCAAACCATCTAAATGCCCTGGCCACCTTCAGATATGAAATATTTGCAGCAATAGTGGGATTCAAATCCCAGCACAACCAGTTTGCTATTGTTAGCATGCCCGCATGCATGCTCACTTCATGAGTGCATAGTGCTTCTGTGCATATGCAGAGTGTTTTTGATGACATCTGAGTGGGTGGGCGGAGCCTCCCACTGCCACCACTACTGGTTCGCCCGAACCAGGGCAAACCAGGAGCAACCCACCACTTATCTGCAGATCCCCTCATTCCTATTAGCATGGAGGTGCACACACCAATATAAACAATGAGATGGATGGAAGAGTTGCTAGGCTGGGCACAACAAACTTTTTACACTTTTTAAGTCCTATTGGTTGCCAGATCTGTCAACATTGCTCCCTTTTATTTAATGGAGCCACAATTATAATCCACCTGCGCCCCCCCATCATACCTTCATTAAATCATGGATAGCAAAGCTAACAAAACTATCTTTTGTCCCATGTTTCCATGGCATTCAAAATAAGGAGTATAATGGCAAAAATATATATTGATTCAATATAATACTTTCTAATTTATGGTAATTCACAAATGTTTTCCCCCAAGCAGAACATCCAAAAATATTATTTGATTTGATCAAGTAGCTTATAGGTATAATCAACATACTAATATTTTTTCTCCCAAGGCTGTTTTCTCCAAAATGAAAAAGGAAAATTCTCATCCAAACATCTTTTGTAATGGGCTAGCTGAAATCTTCAGCTTAACTCAGTGTAGTTAACCTGGTCCCTACCGCCCACTAGTGGGTGTTCCAGCTTTCATGGAGGGCGGTAGGGGTTTTGTCTGATACTGAAGCACTTTCCTTTTTTTTTTAATTTAATTGACTTTTTAAAAAATTTTCATAGCATTATTTAAAAACATTTTCATTTGGTTTTCATAAAATTCGCCATGACAATAATAATAATAATAATATACTAAGATGGCGCCGACGAAGGCTGCCTTGATCCAATTCTACAGAGGAATTATTGAGTCTGTCATTTGCACCTCTATAACTGTCTGGTTCAGTTCTGCAACCCAACAAGAAAAACACAGACTTCAGAGGATAATTAGAACTGCAGAAAAAATAATTGCTACCAACCTGCCTTCCATTGAGGACCTGTATACTGCACGAATCAAGAAGAGGGCCGTGAAAATATTTGCAGATCCCTCGCATCCTGGACATAAACTGTTTCAACTCCTACCCTCAAAACGACGCTATAGAGCACTGCACACCAGAACAACTAGACACAAGAACAGTTTTTTCCCGAAGGCCATCACTCTGCTAAACAAATAATTCCCTCAACACTGTCAGACTATTTACTGAATCTGCACTACTATTAATCGTTTCATAGTTCCCATCACCAATCTCTTTCCACTTATGACTGTATGACTATAACTTGTTGCTGGCAATCCTTATGATTTATATTGATATATTGATCATCAATTGTGTTGTAAATGTTGTACCTTGATGAACGTATCTTTTCTTTTATGTACACTGAGAGCATATGCACCAAGACAAATTCCTTGTGTGTCCAATCACACTTGGCCAATAAAATTCTATTCTATTCTATTCTATATACAACAACAACAACAACAACAATAATTTATAATTATAATTATAATTATATAATAATATTATTATACAATAATATAAGAGCAAACAATAGATTCAAACTTAATGTTAATCCGCTTCAATCTGATTGCAGAAAATATGACTTTTGTTGTTGTTAATGCTTAGAATACACTACCTGATTCTGTGGTCTCTTTTCAAACTCCCAAAAGCTTCAACCAAAAACTATCTACCATTGACTTCACCCCATTCCTAAGAGGACTATAAGGGGCGTGCATAAGTGCACAAAAGTGCCTATCGTTCCTGTCCTATTGTTTCCTATCATTGTATGTGCTTGTATATAATGTTGTGACAAATAAAAAATAAAAAAATATATTTAAATTTCTGAAAATATACTATTTGTATCGCCCGCGCATAAGTTTAGTTCACATTACGTAAGTGAAACTAAATGGCGCTATAGTGCGACCACAAACAAAAGAGCCTCGTCCCAGAATAGGTCACGCATCTCCCCCCACACCACCCAGCAGTACAGACAAGCAGAGCTGGTAGCCGGCGCCTCTCCCGAAACCCAATCCATGAGGCGCGAGAGGCATGTGCAGACGACAATACACAGCGCATTACTATGGAACTGGTGGGTAGTTAGAAAATTTTACTACTAACAGAGATACAAAAGTGGGCGGTAGGTATAAAAAGGTTGACTAGCCCTGGCTTAACTCCTTCAAAATTATCCTCTTTTTAGTCCTCCTTGATTGGATTGCCCATCAGAGATTAGATGCAGTCCCTTTGAAAAACACATTACTGACATTCTCCTACCATGCTAATTCTGCAGTCCATAAAGGGGACCATTTTCCTGGGCAAGGATTCCTTACCCACTATCCCCTCTGCTTTTCAGATCACACATTCAGCATCAACCCTGTACAGTACAGATTTTCTCTCTGAAATCAGGGAAAATATTGTATGTTCACTCCCTCGCTCTGTTTCTCTTGAGGTTTATCATCTTATTGAGGAAGTGAACTCCATACCCTTCAGTTCATTTATGCGTTTCTAAGCAAATTTTCTGCTGCCATCGCTACATTCTGAAAAGCTTTTGAATGCAGGTTTGCTGTCATGTCATCACAATCACAGTCACCCTCAGCAAAACTTTTGAATATTGGCTTACTTGCTGGGAATTTCAGAGAGTCAGCTTTTAGAAGCAATTATTATGTGCAAACCAAATCACAAAAATGTACATAGAAAAAAACATGGGCTGAGGAGACAGAAATATTAGGAAGTTACTTTTTATATTTTTCATGTGGATGAAGGGATGATGAAATTTGAGCTCATCCATAATCCAATCCCCAGGAAGGAGGATTAGGCATTGCAGGCAGCCTACAAAACTACTTATTGTAGCTATTGGAAGCTGGCAATAGTTGATTAGCTGTTTAGTTTTCCTGGGCAAATTAAAAAAAGGCATATCAATATTTGTAGCATTAGGCTATATTATAGTACATCATAAAATTTACTGAAATTTCCTTTCAAGCATTTAAAACAGGGCATGCTTCCCAAGATAGAACTTATATATAATTTGAGGCTCCTCATGGATTCTAGTTCCTATTATGTGCACAAGTGGAAACTATGGCCAGGAAGGACTTTTGCACAAATACATCTTGTATGGCAGTTACATCCTTTCTTGGATTGGAGGCTTTTCTCCCAGTCATTTATGCCTTACTCATCTCTTACTTGGACTATGGCAACATGCTCTATATGAGCTACTCTTAAAAACCAGTTAGAGGTATAATTGATCAAAAATATGACCACCTGAGTAATTAAAGATGTCTTTTGCATTTCCTGCAATAACATCTTTTCTCTGTGAGATGCATGGTTAAGGTGTGGCTATCATTTATATAATCCAACATGGTTTATATTCTGTCTTTCTATTGTTGTTTGTGCCCATCTAGTAAATTCTGATAGATTTTATGCACTCTAGGTCCCTTTGATAAAGCATGGTAACCTTATGGGACTTCAAGTTCTTTGTAGTTGCATCTGCCAAACAGGATACATTCCTTCTAATTGTGAATAGTCCAGGCCAGTCCTAGTCAGTTTTTATAATTGTCTGAAAACCCAACTCCTAGATGTTATGATTTACTCTCTGGTAGCTTATTCTGATAGTTTACGTCTTCTGAGTTGGTTACCCTCCTAATATATGGCTATGTACTATTTTTTGTTTACACTTTGTACTGCCTTGTTATAATCCAAATGTGTAAGCTGCCGAAAGTTACTTTAGAGCTGTGATGGCGAACCTATGGCATGTGTGCCACAGCTGGCACACAGAGCCCTCTCTGCGGGCAGGTGAGCTGTCGCCCAGCTCAGCTCCACCGCACATGCGTGTGCACTTCCCGCCGGCCAGCTGATTTTTGGGATGTGCGGGGCAGGGTGCATGCGGGAGACGTGCATGGATGTGTAAGGGTGAGGTCACATGTGCATGCATGGGGGGTGGGGGCATCTCCCCACGGCCCATTTTTGGGTCCAGGAGGCTGCAGGGAGGCCAAAAATCGGGGGCAGGAGATCGTGCACGCATGTGCAAGGAGGTGCATTGTACACATGTGCTTTCAGCACACAAGAAAAAGATTAGCCATCACTGCTTTAGAGTGTGTTGTAGCAAACAAATAAATATATTTTCACTATACCACTATTGTAGTGTGACTTAAAGACCTACCCTAATTCAACAAACAGTTGGTACTGAACACTATCCCTGTTTACAAGAACAGCAATGACCAGGCCTTATTTCGGTTGATGCCTCTGTTGAATCCAGGTGACTCCTCTCTCCTGCAGTTCAGTTTGACATAATTTCCCTGGAAGATAATGTCCGTGACCATAAAGCAAAATATGCTTGCAGAATATGCTTTTGAAAAGCAAAGTCAATGGAGAATCCAGATTCACTTAATACTGTGTTACACATAAAAAAAAATATTACATGGATATATTTGTGACATTGGGAGACGCAGACTAGAAAGGTCCTAAGTTTGGTATTACTCAGCTTCTAACTCTAAAATGGTCTATTAACATAATCCTATATTCCAGAGTGGGCAATTCCTTTAGTGGCACCAACTGAAATGAGACAAAACCTGTCCAGAAGTTTTCCTGTTGGAATAATCACACACACACACACACACACACACACACACACACACACACACACACACACACACACACAAAAGGGAGATACAAGAACATTAAAATAAATGAGGTCAGATCTGATGGTCAAGTGGACTAAAGTTGAATTCAGTCTAAGAGCAGTTCCTCACAACTATGTTTTGTGCATTTTTCTGGTCTAAATTGTTAAAAATGCCCACAGCAGTTTTAATGGGCTACTTGGCAGATGCCAAGGTCAGACTATGTGCATGAAGCTTCTTGGATGAGAAGCGACATGTCTTCAAAGAAAAAACAGAAAGTCCAGTTGTCTCTTGAAAAAGCAGCTTTGGGACAACCATAACCTAGATGATGAGAATCTCCGTAGACAAGTCTAAGAAATAGTTTTATTGATCTAAAATAACCAGTTGATTCTAGACTTTTACAAATGTTCAAACTGTTTATGGATCTTCAGTATGTATTTTTGTATTACAATATCATTTGCATGAGCAAATTGCAAACGACATTATCCTTCCAATATTTGATTAAATTTTTATTACAACATAATAGAAGGCTGAATAATAAAGTTGAAACAGCATGGATTTTATCATTGATAAAAACAGCAATGGCACTTCAAATATCACTATCCATACCAGGGTTATAAATTTTGTTTCTGAAGTTCCTTTCTAGCTCTTACTTCTCCATTCCAACACATTTTTAGTGCTAGCTTTTCTCTAGGCTTCCATAGTAATAGAGAAGGTCCCCATTATTCAATATAGGAAAGAAAAGAGGTGCGTTTTTCTTATTTATCACTTTTTAATTATATTGCCACCTTCCCTGGATTTTTCAGCTTCAGTCAATTTCTTCCACTCTCTGCCTCAAGCAGTAGTGAGTTTCAATTTTGGACGTTACAGATTTGCTCATGGGCACACGCGCGCTCACGTGCGACACTTCTGCACATGCACAGAGAAGTCTGGGCGGGTGGGCGGAGCCTCCCACCACCGCCACTACTGGTTTGCCCAATCTGGAGCGAACCTGTAGCAACCCACCACTGGTCTCAAGTAAGAGCAGTAGCTTCCCATCAGCAAAGTTTCAAAACTCTTGGGCTTAAGAAAAGTAATTATGATCTACTTTCTGATGAACATAATTGTTTACTTACTTCAACTTTCCCCTGTCCTTATGAGATAATACCTATACATATTTCATTTTGAAGTCATCCATTTACTGGCCTGCTGGGTAATAGCTGTGTGTCATTACTTTGTGTTTGGTTCTGTAGTTTACTTTAAAGCTTTCCATCTTTGCTTCTTCTTACCCTGTGCTATCAATCCTTAATGCCTCATTTCTTGTTTCTGTATGGTCATAAGTTTTATTTGAATTTTGGCATACGCCTATTTTTGTTCCCTTTGGGCTATTTTGATTGGAATTTATAGATCTTTACAGATCGTTTTTAATGGTTCTTGATGTTGACAATTCAAAGGCCTAACATGGGAAGATCACAAGCTTCGTGACCAATGCTTACCTGACCTTGTGGCAATGACTCACACCCTAAACACATTCCAGTTGTCTGTGGGAAATAGTTGCATCATTTCATTCCTTTTATTTGTTTTTATGTTCCTCTAGGTTAAAATGAAATTGAGCTTCTGGCTTTATATAGATTTTATCATAATCCCCACTCTTAAATTCTGTCAGAAGAACTTTAAGACCTGGCTTTCTCAACCTGCGCAGGATCCAAAAGTGATATACAATCTGGGGGCAGTTTGTGGCCTGAGGGCACTTTCTCCTGCCTTTTTAACTTTTGTTACTTTCTGTAAGGATGTTATTGTCAGGGTTCCAACCGATGCCTTGAGCCAAGCTTCAAAAGAAATCCAGTTTTTATAGTTTTTTATATTGTAAGCCATATTTACTAAGACAATGAGATAGGTGATATATAAATTTTATTAATAAATAAATAAAACAAATATTGCACATTAGCCTATATTTACCCAGCAAAATCTTATTCTTCATTTTATTGTATATGCTTTGGTAGAATTTATAGTAACTTGAGCCTAAAAATATATAAGAACTTCTGTGTTTCCTCTTTTTTTCCAACCTACTGGCAGTTTCCTAAGTGGTAAGAGCTTTGGATCAATGATTCACGTTTGCAGAGAAGAACTTATTTTCTTATGTTTGCATCATTATTAATCTTGATTTGACAGGTATATTATCACTTAATCATATGTAACTGAAGTTGTGGGGATTATATTTCAATATGCCCTTATCAGCACATTTATAGGAATGTGTTCTGCTGGGGACTAATATAATGTAATTTAATGGGCTGCTTTTGGAGATGACCTGAAAACTGCAGCTGATACAAAATATGGTAGCTTGATTGTTGGTGGAGTAGTCAATATAAAGTAACTGATTTTAAAGTTAATGCATTGATTAGCAGTAGGTGTCTTGGCCACTGCCCACCTCCCTCCATGTGGATTTAATTTTGTTAAGCACTACACATTGAGTACCGTTTGTCAATCAATTACAAATTCATCTGGTGATGTCTATCCCACATTTTTCTAGCTTGCCAAGAAGTAGATTGTGGTCTATTTTGTTAAATTCCTTACTGAAATCCAAGTATACCAAGTATCTTCCCAGGTATTGATGTCAGGCTGATTGGTCTGTCATTTCCTGGATCTGTTCCCCCCCCTCCCTCTTTTTTTTAAGATGGTAAGCACATCAGTTCTTTTCCAGTCCTCGGGTAGTTCCCTGGTGCTCCAAGAACTCACTAGTGGCCCAGTAGTTCAAAGACCATGTCTGCCAATTCCTTCAGAACTCTGGGATGTAATCCATCAAAACATGGTGATTTGAACCTGTTTAGAGCAGATGTTGACAGGCATTCTATTACATTATTTTTGCTTATTTTAATTTGCATTCCTAGCCTGCCATTTACAAAGAGTTGGGTCGACTTATCTTTTTGTGTGAAGACAGATGCAAAGAGTAAAGCAGTTCTGCTTTCTCTCTACTGGTCGTTACTTCCTTGCAATCATCGCCCATTAGTGGACTGATTGATTGACTTTTTATGATTTAAAAAAACTTTTTGTGTTATTTTTGATATTTGTTTCAAGTCTTACTTTGTTTTGAGCCTTAGCTTTCCTAACTTTGTCTTTGCATATTTGGGCTATTTGTTGGTTTCTGCCTTAGTTATCTATCTCTCTTTCATTTTTTTTATTTACCCTTTTGTTTCTTTCAACTTGTCTGAGTGTTCTTTGTATAATCATATTGTTTTTTTCTTGGGTTTCTTATTTCTCTTTTTCAGTGGTGTTGAGCTGGATTAGGCTTTTATATTAATATTTTTCAGAGTTTCCCAACCTTCTTGAGTTAGCTTCCCCTTTAAGATTTTCATCCAAGGCAATCCATCCTTTCCAAGCTTTTTCTGAGTTTGTCAAAATCAGCTCTTTTAAAGTCTAAAACATTGGTTTGATTATGTTCTGTTGCTTGTGTCTGTATTATATTGAATTCTATTATGACCTGGTCATTCTCTCCCTAAGTTCCTGCAACTTCAATCCCCTCTATCACTTTTTCTCTGTTAGTAAGAATGAGATCCAGTATAGCTGTCCCTCTAAATCTCTCTTCTACCTTTTGAATGAAAAAACTGTTATCTAGGTTGGTCAGGAACCTTTTTGACCTCCCACTTTTTGCAGAGTTGCTCTCACAGTTGATGTCAGGATAGTTTAAATCCCCATTAGTACTGTGGTGTGTTTCTTACATACATTTGTTAACTGGTTAGCAAACAGTTTTCCTATTTCATCTGCTTGATTGGGTGGCCTGTAGTATACATCACTGTGTATATTTCCTAAACGTTGAGCATTAGTGTATAGGCATTTGTGGCTGACAAATAATGTAAATACCTATATATTAGTGTATAGGCATTTGTGGCTGACCCTGGGTATGCTCCCTACATCTCCATCTTTGCTTTAAAGTTTTTCTGCTTTCCCTTCACTTTCTATCTCCTTATTTGGTTGGTTGTCCTTATTTAATGGTTTTTGCCAATACCAAGGTTTTAATGAAACCTCAGTATTAGGTTCTAAAGGTCATAAAGATTATCTCCCTCCCCCCCCTCAATTTTAGTTTAAAGCCATTCTGATAAAATGAGTCAATCATTTTCTGAATACATTCTTCCTGGTTCTTGTGAGGTGCAGTCCATGTCTTGCAAAGAACCCTTCATGACCCTTCATGGTCAAGGAATCCAAAATTCTCTTGATGGCACCAATTCTCCAGTGGTTCATTTCTAAAATTCTTTGCTCCCTCAGGGGATGTTGGCCTTTTGTTGGAAGTATAGATGAAAATACCACTTGTGCTTGTAAGTCCTTAACTTTCTTACCTAGCTGTTCATAATCTCTTGTCATTGTTTTCAGGTTCATTGTCATGTCATTAGTCCCCATGTGAAGGAGAAGCACCAAATGGATAACACTGAAATCAGATAGACTTCATTTTATGTCAACAATGCTGGAAAGGTTCAGCTGCATCTGTTAAGACACTTCTTAGCACTGACTGCAGCGCAAACTATCAGCTATTAGTGACTAAATTGAATTTCAAACTGTGCAAAGTGAAAGCGTACTATCCTTCCAAACTCAATGTGAGCAACATGTGACCTTTGTACATCATAGAAGTTAAGAATAGCTTTTGAACCATTGTATCTAGAAGGGAGAGATCCAAGTGAACAGTGGTAAGAGATCCAAGATAACATCATGGAAATTGCTGGAAACTAAATGTCACGCCAAAAACCAAAGAGAACGAAAAAGTGGCTATATGATGACACCATCGAAATAGTTGATCAACCAAAGCCAAAGGTAAAAAGGATAAAGTTAAAAGGTTGAATAAAATTTTCCAATGTGAAGCCAGTAAAGACAAAAATAGGCAATGGGAGAAGCAGTTTCAAACATCTGAAAGAAGCTAACAGGAAGGGACATACTAAGGACTTGTATGCCATAGTGAAAAGCAATCCAGCTTTTCAGCATGGCAAGAAATTGTTAAAAATTGCAACAGGAATATACTAAGTGACCAGCAGAAGATCAAGAACAGATGGAAAGAACATATGGACGGGTCTAAAGCAGTTTGACTTACCATCAAGGTGACAATGATGACAGCCCAGTTAATAAAGAACCAAACATTTTTTGGGGATGGGAATTAGAATGGGCATGGAGAAAGAAAGACTATCCAAAACCTGCTCCAATTATCATATGATTGCATTGATTTCTCATGCAAGCAAGTTTTTGTTAAAGATCATTCAACAGAGGCTACAGACTGTTGTTGATCAAGAGTTACCTGATATACACACTGGATTTAGAGACAGAACAACTGTGGTGCTGGCATAAATTATGGCATATACCATGGACAGCCAGAACAAGCAACAAAGAGGTACTGAATCGTATAAAACCAGAAACATCACTAGAAACCAGAATCTCAAGACTACATCTGATTTACTATATGTACAAATTCATTGGCAAAGGCAATGATGCTCGGAATGGTTAGTGGATCAAGAAAGGGCAAACAAAGAACTCCCTTGACTGATATATCAAAACTGATATAAAGATGAACTTCCAACAACTGAAAGAACCTAAACTTGATAGGGTAGCATGGAGAGCACTTGCCTATAAAGTCACCAAGATTCAGACACGACTGAACAATTAAAACTAACTAACAATAAACGTTAAATTCCTTTTTGTTTCAAGCTAAACCACAACAGTAAATTGAGAAATATATTATAAATAGATGGCAGGTTAATTACAAGATTTATTACTTTCAGCTTAATCCTGATCATAATGTCTGCCCCCCCCCATATAAAAGCCACAAGATTCAATATTTTTATTAGGCCCAAAATGTCACAAAGCGATGAGCTAATTGTACCTGTGCTGTAGAAGTCTTAGATGGACAAGATGTTAAAAAAAGGGGTGCATAATTGATATACACAATTCCTTAGCCAGATATATTGGAGCTGCCATTTGATAAGGAACTTCAGGAAGTTAACCTGAGCATATATGCAAGACAAGGTTGTTAATGATGCCGCTTAGATGTGATAAGAAGGGTTAATAGCTTCAATGAGAATTAGGATACCTTAAAAGGAAGGAGTGAAAGATCAGAAAGCTAACATAAGATGGGTGATAGAGAAAGCAAGAAAACATAAAAATGTGGTTTGTGTTTAGAGGAAGGGCTTTCATGTGTACATTCTGCAAAATGTGTATATTAAGACTATTGAATGCATCAGAAAATTCTGAGAAACTTTTACAATGAATCATAAAACATCATATAAAATTAATTTAGAGAAATAGGGAGAGGAAAAAATGCAACAAGAATGCATATCTATATATCCCCATATCTACTTATATAGAAAATATATTATAAAAAATGGCAGGATTGGAAGAAAAGACAATTCACAATAGGAGCATCAGAATATCTGAAATATATAGAGAATATTGCTTTGGGAAAGAAAACATGATTTTTGAAGAAATTATGAAAGTAAACAAATAGAAAACAAAAAAACCCTGGATTAATGTTAAACAATTGTTGGAAGAAATATCCATCTGGGTTCAGTTCCAAGTGGGGACAAAGACACTGGAAACATGGAGACTGCTTGGAAAGATGGTTTAATGGTGGTCACATGTTCAAGGCGTTGGGTGAAGAACCAGAGAGGAAAGGAGAAGAAGAGAAGAAGAGGGTAGAAGGTCGAAGGGCAGAAGGGATGCTGAGTGCCAGAGTTTATACTCTCTGTAGGACCCCACCTTGGTGTTTCCTGTTCCTGTATAAGAAATGTACCCTGATTTGTTGTCAAACTCCCAGGTGGTCTAGGGGTCTTAGCTAACGTTGTAGGTTGTCTCTCAAGCTTGCTTGAGCCTTGCCATGTGGTGAGTTTCTGTTTCTAGATGAGTCCTATTGTGTTGCAAATGATGGTCCATTGACAAAGGTGGGGGGATTGAGTGAGCTTGGCTGAAGCCTTAATTACCCATTGACAAAGGTGGGGGGGAGTGAGTTTCTGTCTCTGACCCATTGACAAAGGGGGGCGGGGAGGCAGGAAGCTGCTTTCTTTAAAACAGGTTTCTCCATTTCTTATCCAGGGAAATAATCTTCTGCCCTTTTTAATATTTTCTAAAATATTTCATTCTTCTAGGAGAGGAGTGAGTGCTAACTTTCTACACAATAAAAAGACAAAGTATAGTATATTTTATATAGTATACATTATATAGTATAATGTCAACTGGGATGCTCCATAAATTTAGAGTCAATGATGAAGAAATGAAAACAATAAACATTTTTTTTTCTTGGCTCAAAATCAGATAAAGATGGATAATGTGCTGGAGAAGTAATCAAGAATCATCTGTGAAGATTCTCAATCAGCTAGATCATGGTTGTCCCAAAGGTGCTTTTTTCAAAAGGCAACTGGATTTCCTTGATTTTTTTCCCTTGAAAATGTTTCACTACTCATCCAAGAAGCTTCTGAGAACCAAAGAAGTTTCTTGGATAAGAAGCGAAACATTTTCAAGGAAAAAAACAAGGATATCCAGTTGCCTTTTGGAAAAATACTTTTGGGATAATCACGAAATGAAGTGAAGTCTAAGAAAAGAGCATCTGTGTGCTAGTTTCTATTGAGAAAGACAAAACACTAGGACATGAACAGTGTCATGAACTGTACCTAGTACAGATCATTCCATCAACACTGTCAGACTATTTACTGAATCTGCACTACTATTAATCGTTTCATAGTTCCCATCACCAATCTCTTTCCACTTATGACTGTATGACTATAACTTGTTGCTGGCAATCCTTATGATCTATATTGATATATTGACCATCAATTGTGTTGTAAATGTTGTACCTTGATGAACGTATCTTTTCTTTTATGTACACTGAGAGCATATGCACCAAGACAAATTCCTTGTGTGTCCAATCACACTTGGCCAATAAAATTCTATTCTATTCTATTCTATTCTATTCTATTCTATTCTATTCTATTCTAGACATGCGCAAGTGCATGAAAATACAAACAACACCAAATGCTAGTTCCAGGGCTGATTATATAGTATGGAAGATAGGCCATATTTATTGTTCTTGCTCTACAAAGGCTGCTCTGTACTAGTCCTTCATAAGCAGGAAATTTTTCTACAGTAAAACATTTCTGCTCTTCTTGAGTTACACAAAACAAGACAGGGGCCTATGTCTTTCATTTCTTTCTTTGCCGCTGCCCAGCAATTTCAGGGGAAAAAACAGAATGGTGGCAAAGAAAGAGTCCTAGCTATAAGTAGCAAGCCCACATCAGCTTGAAAGTAAGCAACTCATCAAGCCACAGATAGCTGGCAAATCCAGGAACAAGAAACACATGGATTTCAATAATGCAACTTTAATGCTAATCATGGCTAAAAAATGTGATGGAATTAGTAGTAGTAGCAGCAGGAAGAAAGGGGGTTGCATTCCAGAGGAATAAGAGGCTGTTCTGTCCAGAAACAGGTAGTCCTCGGTTTACAAGAGTTCACTTAGTGACCATTTGAAGTTACAATGGCACTGAAAAAAGTGACTTAAGACCATTATTGACTGTTGCAGCATCCCCAGAGTCACGTGATTTACATTTGGATGCTTGGCTGATTCATATTTATGATGGTTGTAGTGATCCCCTTTTGCGATCTTCTGACAATCAAAGTCAATGGGGAAACCAGATTCACTTAACAACTGTGTTATTAATTAAACAACTGCAGTGATTCACTTAACAAATGTGGCGAGAAAAGTCATAAAATGGGTCAAAACTCACTTAACAGATTTCTTATTTAGCAACATAAATTTTGGGCTCAATTATGGTCATAAGTTGAGAACTACATATATTCTGTGTGAGAGAAAGAGGATGAAGAAAGCTCCTCCCTAACAGAGGGTATGCTTGATGTAGAGTGCTTCAAATATAAGTGTAGAACAATAAAGAAATCTGCTTGAAAGAATCATCATTATCCGTCTTGATTTCTGGACTTGGATTTCTGGACAAAAACAAAATATTGAAAACTGTCAGAATATATTCACAGGTAGATTTATAGTAAGCAAATTAAGATGAAGTCCTTCAAACCACCTCCTTTCCACAGCTATTACACTGGATCTGAGCTGTCTCTTTTCATATCAGCTGCACTCTTCTTTCCCACTTGCTTCCTGGAAACTCAGAAAACCCAAGTGTGGAAGAAAAATGGATTGTCATCAAGGACAGAGTGAGATGGTAAACTCCATACAGTCCAGGCCTGTCAAATTAGTGGCTCGCAGGCTGCATACGGCCCACGCAGGCCACACCCCACCCCTGCTCCACAAAGCCAAAAAATATCACAATACATCACGATATGGCTCCGACATGAGTGCATTTAACACCTCTGATATAATCTATATGGTGGGTTAGGACTGATTCTATGATACCAAACTAACTAATTGTTGAACTAATTAGGTTGCCTCTTAGAAATACCTAAAATGGCTTTTTCATATCTGTGACCGAATTCATTATAATATTTTACAGAGAAATCTTAGCTCTAAAATGCCTCAGATTTATCTTGACTCTTTCTTGCTATGTTTAGACAAGGAAGGTCAAAGAAGACAGAACATTTGGTCCTTAACTCTGGAAACATTATCTCCTTGTACTTCTTGTTGTTGCTGCTTTTCTCACCTTTCCTTGCCAAAAAACTGCCTGGAATTAGAAATGGATTAGTTTATTGTACTCTTTAACAACAACAAAATCATTTTCAAAATGATTGCCAACTTTAAAAACTTCCTTTCAACCTATGTTATTTGCACCCTTCTTCCTCTGCAGTGCCCACTGAAATAAAAATCAAACGAGTCACACACAAAACAATATTTTGGGGGTAAACCTATACAGCAATTCTTATGAAAAAGGCTGTGGAAAAAAGGAAGTGTAGCATCTGGATTAAAGTAGGAGAATGTGCTGGAAACTGGTTTTTCTCCCTCCCCAAATTCTTTCCATATGTAATTATTTTCTGCACTTTCTGTGTATCCTGGAAGCGGATGGGCTCTCCCCCACTCCACCCCCTTCCTCACTATCACCCCATTCCAGGGAAGGCCAGTTTGGCATGTCTTTTGCCCTCTGACTCCAGCATGATTGGGTGTGTAATTAAAAAGGTTTTATCTCAAGGCATGCAGGACTGTAATTCGGGGTGTGAGATCACAGCAATGTCTTATGGGCAAACCCAGTCATTTGGGAGGTGTGAGTAAGGTAACAGGGCCCTGTCATTTCCTGAGGCAACTGCATAACATCCATTATTATGAGCTGAGCCTCCTCCCCTTTATATTTGTCCTTCCTGTCTTGGTGACTCCCTAGATAGGAAGTGGTTTTAAACACATTTTCCCATCAGTTTTTTTCTTCTTCTTCTTTCTTTCTTCATGTCTCTTTGGGTCTCTACTTCCAAGACAGCAGCCCCACAAGAACAGAATAAATTGCTATTGGCACTGTGGTGTTAAAACTATTTTCAAAGCCTTTTTATTTCAATGGTTCTTTAACATTGGATGCCAAGGATAAAACTCAGGCAGAGCAAGAGGGGAACATTGCCAGAATCAGGCATTTTGCAATTAAAGAGGATTGTTTTTGCTTCAAACAGGGCAACTCTACTGTGGAACTCTAAGTATCCCAGTGATATATTATCATTCCTTTTAACTTCTCTATATTTGTGGAATATTGGGACTTGAGTAATCTCAGCAATTTGCCCTAATATAAAAAAATTTTTTTTCAATCCTTCTTCTCCAAATTACCTTAATATTAGATGATGTCTGCTAATGTTAGCACTCTTATTGAAAGAGGACGTTGTAGGGCAATGGGAATGAAATGTCAGGATAAAGAGGAGGGAGGAAGAGAAACATTAAGACAATTATAATTAGAATCTCCTGTTGTTGGAGTTGACTTATCACAGTCCATTCTGTGTTCAAAGCTACAACAGCACTGAAAAAAATTGACATGACCTTTTTCACCTTTATGCCCATTGCAGCATCCCATGGTTATGTGATCAAAATTCAGACACTTGACAACTGAATCATATTTATGACAGAGGTAGTGTGCTGGGATCATGTGAACTCTTTTTTGTGACCGTCTGATGAGCAAAGTCAGCGGGATTTACCTAACAATCATGTTACTAACTTAACAACTATAGTGATTCACTTAACAACTGTGGCAAGAAAGGTCGTAAAATGGGGCAAATTTGTCTTAACAAATGTCTCACTTAGCAACAGAAATTTTGGGTTCAACTGTAGTCATAAGTCAAGGACTAGTGAAGATCTGTTCCTGATTCACTCTGAATGAGTGCTTTTTTAAAGAATTCCAAGAGCAGAAATTAGAGCTGATTATAAATATCAGTGGGGAAAGAAATCTAATATTTTAAAATTACTGAACTTGAGCAATGAAAATAGATGAAAAAAAGAAGAATATACATTCTCCCCTCCAAACAGGAACAGTTCCCTAAATTGGTGCTTCTCAATCTATTACCATGGATCTCTAAATAATTGTTCTATAATATAGAGATTGCCACTTAAACAAAAACTCCTTTACCATGTTCCTTTTCTTGAGAGCTGAGGAACTCATTTTTTTTAGCAAATAAGATGATTACTGCTGAAATTTGAGTATGCTTTCTCATCCTTCCATCTTAAAGGGTTAAAAATCAATTCAACATTAAACATGTATTTACCACCTGAATTATTTTATGTAACCCACAACATATAATAAAGACAGCTCATAGCCTCAACTTGCTGATTAGAGGAGACTGAAATTCTGCTTAGAATACAGCATGTGGACTCCCATTTGATAACTGCCCTGAGATCTGCCATAAGAGTTAAGATTCAAATGAGAGAGATGAAAGACAGTTGGAGGAAATTGAAAAGTTGGGAATTAGAGAGAGAGAGAGAGAAAGAGAAAGGGGTGGGGAACAGACCAGGGAAAATATGTAAATAAAAAACCAATTTCTACAACCTTCTCCCCTTACAGAGCATAATCTATGCTTTATACACCAATGACTAATCAAGATGTTGTATACTCAGCTGTTATCTTGCAGATTTTCCTTCCACATATCTTGTTTTTACCTAATCTAATCAATTCTCATGATTGCTTCTCCTACCTTCTTTGATGATGTATATGGACTGGATCAGAGCCATCACAACTCTCTTGGTACCATGCAGTGGTGGGATTCAAGTAATTTAACAACCATTTCTCTCTGTCCTAATGATTTCTTCCAACAACCAGTTTGCCAAACTGCTCAGAAAGTTAACAACCGGTTCTCCCGAAGTGGTGCGAACTGGCTGAATCCCACCACTGGTACCATGGCATTGGTTCAGGGGTGAAATGTAAAATTTGTTACTACTGGTTCTGTGGGTGTGGCTTGGTTGGGGGGGATAGTGTGACTGGGTGGGCGTGGCCAACTTTTTTTTTATTTTTAAAAGCATTTTTTCTGCCGAAGAAAAAATGCTTTTAAAAGTTAAAAAAAACCTCTGATGATCGCGTGGCTCAGCTGGGCATGCGGGAGGATTTTTGCTAACGATTCTCCGAACCACCTGCTGCCATCACTGCTGGATCGAGCGATCTAGTCCGAACTGGAAGCATTCCCCTCTCACTTATTGCAGAATTGATAGGATACAGATCCCAGCTTCCTGATGTTGATTATTTCTGATAAAAAGGACACCCTTCCTCAAACTGAGTTCAACTCCTGTGATTTGCACAATACACTTACCTCCTCTTTTAAATAAAAATACAGAAGTGGGTTATTGTACTACTGTTTTCTTGGTGCTTGCAGCATGCCTTCTCTGCCAAAACAGGTGGGAATGGCCAATCCCAGTGGGATGAGACATTCCTGCAAGTAGCCTGGAACCATGCCATGAAGGGCTTTAAAAATGATTACCAACATCTATGATAAACGGGGTGTGAAATGTTTAGAAATTTATAGTGTGGGGAATATGGGGAAGAATATGAGGTAAATGTTAAATTTATATAACCTAAAAAGATGATGTTTATTATTATGTATGATGGATATACATTGATGGATTACAAAGTATACTGAGGAATAATTTTTGATATTACAACATTGGAAGATGGAATATTGTTTATTACAGAAGATTGGACTTTAAACTTAATGGATTTAGATGAGGAGGTAGAATTATCAGCGTATTTGAAAGATTACTCTCGAAAGATATATATAATGGAGATGGTTTGATTTTTTTTTTTTTTAAATTGGACTGAACAAAATACTAGCTTTTAAATGAATAGAATGTAATTGTAATTGTAATTGTATTAGTATTAACATTTTCCCTTTCCTTCTTTTTTATGGAAAAGGGGAGTTGAGGTTCAAGAAGATGGATGGGAATTTATGTTAATTAGCGTATTTTAGCTTATGATTGTTAGATACGAAATCCTGTATTTGCTCTGGGAAGGCGGGGGGGAGGGGAAGGAGTGAGGAGTGAGGGAAAGGGTTAGGGTTGGGGGGAGGGGAGATGTATGGGGAAAAATTTTTGTAAAACTTTTTCAACAAAAAAAAAGATTACCAACATCTTGAATTGCAGTAGACTGGAAGAGACTGGTAGCCAATGCAGCTCAAGGAACAGTGGTGTTATATGAGCCATTCTTTGGGCCCCAAGAACTGCCTGTGCTACCACACTCTGCACCCACTGTAGATTCTGAATACTCTTCAAGGGTAGCCCCAAGTAGAGAGTGTTACAATAGTCCAACCATGAGATGACTAGGGCCTGAATGACTGAGCGGGGACTCTGATGCAGAAAAGATCACAACTGGTGTACAACCCAAAATTGTACAAAGCCTTTTTTAGCCATGACTGCCACCTGCTTTATATTGTCCCATAAATTTTATATACTGGGTGATTTTGGGCCAGTCATTCTCTCTCAGCTCTACCCATCTCACATGATTGTGTATGGGAAAAGTATAATAATTATTTTTAGAAATAATTAAATGCCTTTAATTATTTCTAAAAACAATAAAGGTGGGATAAAAACAAACAAAATTCTGCCTATATCAGAACTCTTATTGTCTGTGGTACTATATAGAAACTATTCAAGAAAAGTAGTTTGATCTGCGTATGAACTCATAGTTTCTAACTGCTTGAAGAACAGGAGAAAAGAAGGAACTGTTGTTTGGCAAATACATGTCTGAGATCTGTCTGGAGCTCATCAAACTGACCCCACAGTATATTCATTCTGGATCATATTGTTTTTTCAGTATCTTATTTGCCAGAGTGAGGAGGATGCAAGGCACATATTAAATACCAAGACCAAGATACATCATAAACAATTCAGCATTTTCTTCAGCAAATCATAAACTATTCAGCAATGTATCCAGCAAATAAAACTAACCAATAATCACTGTCAATGTTAGGAAGAAATGCAAAGATGCAGGATTTCATAAACAGGACAAAAGGGGCCAACAGTACACATTTGGACTCATTATATGTGTGGTTTAAAAGCTAATTAGTATAATATGTCAACTTCAACAAAAGGATACAGAAAAGGCAGCTGTGTCTATCTTTGTCTTGCCTTGCATCAAAATGAGATTATGTTTGTTGCTTCCACTTTACATTTCTATAAAATTACTCAGACTTTGCTTTTTCTTAGTGATAGGTATCTGCAGTTTTTCAAATATGCATGAGGATAGGAAGAGATTGCAATTTTTATTTGCAGCATGCAATTTGCTTGCCTGTTTATCTTTTCTATACCTTTGGTATATCTTTTGACAATGCCACCCTTTTCACAAATCTGCCAACTCACTTGTGAAAGCTTCTGCTTTAAAAATGTTGCCGTGAACTCAATTATGTCAAGAATAATGCCCAACTTTATATATTAACATACATTCAATTTAGCCTACTGTGATCAGCCTGTGCCCCGCTTCATTTTGTACTCCAAGGCCAAACTTGCCTGTTATTCCGGTAATCTTTTGGCTTCCTACTTTAGCATTCCTATGTCCCATGATGATAAGAACATCATTTTTTTGTGTTAATTCTATCAGGTGCTGTAGGGCTTCATAGAACCAGTCAATTTCATCTTCTTCAGCACCAGTGGTTGGGGCATAGACTTGAACTACTGTGATATTGAATGGTTTGCCTTGGATTCGAACTGAGATCATTCTGTCATTTTGGGGATTGTATCCCAGTATTGCTTTTCCTACTCTTTTATTGATTATGAAGGATATTCCATTTCTTCTGAGGGATTCTTGCCCACAATAGTATACCTGATGGTCATCTAAATTAAATTCGCTCATTCCTGTCCACTTTAGTTTGCTGATTCCTAAGATGTCGATGTTCAGTCTTGTCATCTCTTGTTTGATCACATCCAGCTTGCCTTGATTCATGGATCTTACATTCCAGGTTCCTATGGAAAAAAAATCTTTACAGCATCGGATTTTCCTTTCACCACCAGATACATCCACAGCTGAGCGTCCTTTCGGCTTTGGCCCAGTCACTTCATTCTTCCTGGCATTGCTAGTACTAGCCCTCCGCTTTCCCCAGTAGTATATTTGACACCTTCTGATCTGAGGGGCTCATCTTCCGGTGTCATATCTTTTTTCCTTCTTGTACTGTCCATGGGGTTCTCATGGCAAAGATACTGGAGTGGGTTGCCATTTCCTTCTCCAGTTGATCACGTTTTGTCAACAAAAGTGCATATAGTCAAGGTTATGGTTTTCCCAGTTGCAATGTATGGCTGTGAAGGCTGAACCATAAGAAAGGCTGAGCGCCAAAGAATCGAGGCCTTTGAACTCTGGTGCTGGAGAAGACTCCTGCGAGTCCCTTGGACTGCAAGGCGAACAAACAAGTCAGTCCTAGAGGAGATCAACCCTGACTGCTCTTTAGAAGGCCAGATCCTGAAGATGAAACTGAAATACTTTGGCCACCTAATGAGAAGGAAGGACTCACTGGAAAAGAGCCTAATGCTGGGAAAGATTGAGGGCAAAAGAAAAAGGGGACGACAGAGAATGAGGTGGCTGGATGGAATCACTGAAGCAGTAGGCGTGAGCTTAAATGGACTCCAGAGGATGGTAGAGGACAGGAAGGCCTGGAGGAACATTGTCCATGGGGTTACGATGGGTCGGACATGACTTTCCAATTAACAACAACAAAAACTGTGATCAGAAGACAGTTCCCTGGTTTTCCCCCTTTTTTTAGCCTTTCCTGGAGAAGTAAGAATGCATCTGATACTCTGCATATGCAAAGCAAAGATTGTGCCATTGAAATTCATATTTTCCCTACATTTTAGGAACTTCGGTATGCATCCTAAAACGATTAGTAGTGAAAACTGTGTGGAGAACACTTCCTGCTTTGAAGGCGGGGGCAGGGGAAAAGCATATACTTGATCAGAATGTAAACCTAATTTTATTTTTTATATTATCGTCCATTTAATTTCAGTTTTAGCCTTTTTCTTAATATCTCCTTGCTGCCGTTTATTGGCCAACCATGTTTTTGCAACCTGAACATGGCAGTATACAGTGGGAGGAATTGGGAGGCAGTAAGAGTACACACAGGTGTAAAACTGATTTGGGTAACTTCGAAACTCTACATGCTGATAAGGTTAGGGTCTCAGTAGGTAAGAAGTTTACAAAGAAGGCAAAACGAGTACCAGAATGCAAATTTTAGACATTTCCAACCAGGATAGTTTATTGCCTCAAATCCTATGTTAATAAGAAAAAGGATCAGAAAATGAAAGGAAAAGAAAAGAATACATTGTGGCCTGTACAATTGTCCTCGAAATAATACCACAACTGAGACAAAATTTTCCATTGCTAAGCAGGTCAACTGTAAAGTAAGTTACCCCATTTTATGACTTTTTTAGTTACAATTGTTAAGTGAAGCACTGCAATTGTTAAGTTAGTAACATGGCTGTTGAATCTGGCTTCCCCATTGACTTTGCTTGTCAGAAGGTCGTAAAAGGTGCTCACATGACTCGAGGATATCATAATGTCGTAAATACATGCCAGTTGCTAAACTTCCAAATTTTGATCATGTAACCCATAGGGATGCTGCAACAGTCGTTAAATGTGAAAAACAGTCTTACATCACTTTTTTCAGTGCTGTTGTAACTTTGAACAGTCACTAAACAAATGTTTATAAGTTGAGGATTACCTGTATGTGAAGAACAGAAGAAAAGTCTCCCTAGGTTTTGTGAGTATAGATCTGTAAAGGGTGCATCTTTATACTCCAATATTGATTTGATGAGTACACATCTAACATTATTCTTTATTCTTTAAAGAATAAAGGATTTTTAAAGATGAGCATGCATTTAAGTGTTTTTTTTTAAGCATTGCTCATTATTTTCCTTTTTTCTTTCATCATGTCTTCCTTTTCAGAGTGACTTTTCTATGATATTTAATCAACATCCTACTCAAATAACAGATCAAGGATTAACTGCCTTTAGTATCATTTTGAAAGTAAAATTATAAAACAATGTATGTTTCATTTCTCAGTTTGATTTAGTGTCAGCTCTAGTTTCCTTTCACTACCAAACTTGCAAGAACAGCTATAAAAAGTCTCTGCGTGCTGCCTGGAAATTTCTGGGAGTTAATTTGAACATCTTAAATTTCCTAAGCTTGTAAAATCCTGTGCTAAAACATGGGTCCCCAATCTATTATAAATGTTTGACTCTTTCAGTCTTGGACAGTCAGTGTTTTGTGTTTTGTGTTTCTTGTTGCCAGTTCAGAGAGAGGAAGTGATGCTCCAGGGTTATGGCAAAATCAGAAGTGAATCATAAATGTCTTATTGCATTTATGCATTTATTGCAATGGCATGATTAGAAGAGAAAGTGCCAAGTTAGACTTTCACATTGTTTTGACCCACACATTTGCCCATTTCTTTTCTTAGGAAAAAATACAATAATTTATTTAAGTAGAAATTCAATTTTGAAGATGTAAAATAAGACATTAAAAGCCACAAATTTAACAGTAAAATATAATTTAATTAATTTCGGAGATAAGAATTGGCATTGCCTGAGGCAACAATCTCTGTTTTTCTTTGGATTCATTCTGACAAGGAAAATTGAGATTCAGACTCAACTTGAACTGGAAAGCCCCAGATATTTATGAAATACCTGCGGGATTACTAAGACAGTGCCAGTTAACATTATCACTGCTTTCTGTCAAGAGTGTGGACTATATATGAATGGCTTCAGGACTAGAAAAGATCTGTTTTATTTCATTAGTAAAGAAAAGCGATGGCATGTCATCGATCAAGGGTTGCCAGATATACAAATTGGCTTTAGAAAGGAGTGCAGCACTCAAGAATCACATTGCTAATACTGGATGAATTATGGAAAAAGCATGTGAATATCGAAAGGATCTTTATATGTGCTTTATCCATTACAAAAAAGCTTTTGATTATATAGAACACAATAAGTTATGGACAATTTGCATGATCTTGATGTCCCAATTGGTTGATTGTTTTCACTGTCAGGAATTTTCTCCTAAATTCTAGATTGCTTCTCTGTTTGGTTAGTTTTCAGCTGTTGCTTCTTATTTTGCTTTCTTGTGCTTTAGAAAATAGATTGATCCCCTCTTCTTTGTGACAGCTCCTCAAATATTGGAACATTGCTATCATATCACCCCTAGGCCTTCTTTTCACTAGACTAGCCATACCCAGTTACTGCAACCGCTCTTCATATGCTTTAGTCTCCAGCCCACTAATCATCGTTGTTACTCTTCTCTGCACTCTTTCCAGAGTCTTAATATTATTTTTATATTGTGGTGCCCAAAACAGGATATAATATTCCAAGTGTGGTCTTACCAAGGCTTTATAAAGGGTTACTAACGTTTCAGGTAATCTTGATTCTATCCCTCTGTTAATGCAGCCTAGGATTGCGTTGGCTTTTTTGGCTGCTGCTGCACACTGCTGGCTCATATTAGTGGAGAGTCCACTAGGACTCTCACAGTTATTGTTTTTGAGCCAGGTTTTGTCTAATCTGTACTTGTACCTTTGTTTTTTCTTGCCTAAAACATTGCTTTTTTCCACATTACATCTCCTTTTGTTGGATAGGGCCCATTGTTGAAGTCTGTGAAGGTCTGCCAAGAAGATTGTTCACAGCAAAATGATTTCCTCTTTTCTATCCATCCTTTACATAAATTTATTATTTATTTATTTATTTATTATTTAAATTTGTATACCGCCCTTCTCCCGAAGGACTCACAGCCAGATAAAATAGACAATAATATTACAATATAAATACTATTAAAATACAATTAAAAAACTTATTCAATTGGCCGAAATTAAAATTTAGAATCAATGATAAAAAACCCATTAAAAAACCCACAAATTTAAAAACTAATCCAGTCCTGCGCAAAGTCTACACAATTTTGTTTCTTATTGATTTTTACCTATTGAAATATTGTCTAAAACTAAATATCTCAATTACATCTTTTTGTTTTCCTTCTACTTGATATTTTGCTGAGGAGATTTAAAAGTCTTCCTACTTCAGTTTTGCAGCTCTTTCCATTAAATCTTTACAAGATGCAAGCTGTGAAAATAGACTTTGTCTGATTTGTCCCAGATCATCTTGTCTGTTGATGATCATGATATGTATTTTGGCTCAGATCTCAGGATGGGAAGTGAGAGAAAACTATACTCCAAAGTTTCAGTAGACAAGACAAAGATGTCCAATGTGGGTAAAAAAAGTCAGGATGGCAGTCACCACAGTGCCATCAAGGCCTTGTTCTTGAAAACAATATTTGGAGAAAGCTAAATTACCCAAAGTACCTAAAACAGTGAATTAAATGCAGACTAAAAAATATATGCCTCAATAATTGCAGAAAGATTAAAAAGATTCCTGAATGAATTTATACACTCAGACTAGAATGGATTTTTACCTAAAAGGCATTAAGAATAATATGAGAATTATTTGAAGATTTTGGAATATTATGAAATGCATTCTGAAAAACAAATTTGCATTTGATAACATAAATTGGCAATTTATGGTACTACAATTAAAATATATGGACTTTGGGGGAAAATTTGTTAACATGATCGAGGCAATATATTCCAAGCAAAACGCAAAAGTGATGGTTAATGGGGATATGACCGAGAACTTTAACATAAAAAAAGTATGAGACAAGGATATCTGCTGTCCCCGCTATTTATATTAACATTGGAAATACTAAATAGAAATATTAGACAAGACTCAGAAATAAAAGGAATGAAAATAAAAACAGAAGAATATAAGCTACAGGCATTTGCAGATGAACTGATATTTATTTTTGAAGAACCACAAGAATCTGGACCCAAGTTAATAAAAATAATAGCAGAGCACAGTGAAGATGCAGGACTTAAAATGAATAAAGAGAAAACTAAAATACTAGTTAAAAATGTCATAGAGAAACAAAAAAAAAAAGAGTTGGTGGAGAAGATAGATATTCAGATAGTTAAGAAAGTTAATACTTAGGAGTTCAGCTAATAGCAAGATGCGCAACTATAAAAGAAAATAATTATATGAAACAGCTGCAACAAATCAAATTAAACTTGGAGAAATGGAAAAACCTGCATCTATTGTTGATAGGAAGGATAGCTACAATAAAAATGAACATTTTACCGAGACTGTTATTCTTATTTCAAACAATTCTGATAAAGTTAGAAAAAAAAATACTTTGAAGAACTAAACAAAACAATACTAAAATATATCTGGAAGAGAAAAAAGCAAGAATAAGACTGAAACTGCTACAAGATACTAAACTGAAAGGGGTGTTGCCAGATTGGGAGCTATATTACCAGGCCTCTGCACTTGTCTGGGTGAAAGAATGTGTACATTTGAGACATAAAAAGCTATTAACTTTGGAGGGACGTGGTCTCCAACTGGAGTGGCATCAGTGGTGGGATTCAACCAGTTCGAGCCAGTTTGGGTGAACCGGTTGTTAAAATTCTGCACTGCGCTGCCTACCCCACCCCGCCCTGCCCAGTCACTCCTCATCTCATCTGCTCGCCCAGCATAGCTGCTGCTGCTCTCTATCTGGCTCCCTCGCTTGCCTCAACCACATGGTCTCTGAGGGCCAGCCAGCTTGCCTGCCTTTGGCTGCATCCCATGCGGTGCTCTCCGCTTGGCCCAGTTGAGCTGCCCTGATCTGCTGCTGGATTAGCTTGCCCGAATCCCGGCCTAGCTGCCTCCCACAAGGCCCAGCCAGCTTGCCTGCCTTCTGTGTGGCTGGAATACAGGACTTCCAGCACTCGTGCGTGGAATCCAGACTTGCAGCAGCACCAGTAGTTTGGACCTTGTTAAGGGGACCACTCCTCTGCCCCAGCTATGTGTTTTCCAGTCTGGGCTACTTGAAGTAAAAAGCATACAATATGCTGCCACTCCCAGGATTCCCTGCACAAGCACTGGAAGAAAATTGGCCAATGGTCGGCTGCAGCCAGAGCTGGGCTTGTAAGAGCAGCAGACTGATTTCAGGGCAAACAATCTACTTCTCAAGCACCCAATGCCCGAACTGGCGAGCTGGAAGAGAGATTCGCTGTCATGCTGGTGAGTACATATGGACCGAGTAGGCTTTTTGCTTCCCCCCCACACCTCCTCATCCTGATCCAGCATGCCACAGACAGCCCAATGGAGGTGGAAAATGGGGCATTTCTGTTAAGTTTGGGCAATAACGAGGCAGGAGACCACACGAGTGACAACAGCTCTTTAGTTTATTGTGACCCAGCAAAAGACCAACAGAAAAAAACCCTCTTTAAATACTATTTTGGCTGAGACATCAACCAATCAGCAACATGCTTGTTCCCGCCCAAACTTCCCTCCTAAAGTTTAAATACATAACACTCTTCCCCTCCCAGAACGCATTGAGCCACTACTTTGCATGGAATTTGCATGTTATTTTTCCATGTAGTCACGCAGGTAGACAGGGCGTCTCCTAACTCTTTCTGACCTGCGCAATTCATTCTCTGGGAGTGAGTCGAGCTGGTCGGAGGGACTGTTTGTTCCTCCCAGCTCCTCCTCTGGGCCCTCTGGCCCTGGATTATTTGCAGAGTCGTCCCTGCAGTCTTCAGGAGGAACCAGTTGGCGTCGCTGGACTTCTTCGAGTTCAGATAAGTCCTCCGATCGCCGTGGGCTTAAGTTAGCTGTTGGTTCAAATATTGGGTAGTCAGAGTCTGGTTGCGCGGTTTCTGGTTTGTTTTGTACCCTTCTACATAATTGATCTATGTGGCGCCTCCATACTCTGCCATCCCCCAGATCCACTATATATGATTTTGGGCCGGTTACTCCAGTGATTGTTCCTTTAAGCCATGCTGGGCCTTCACTATAGTTATGTGCCCACACTAAATCACCCATTGTCATTTCCCTGGTTTTTTCGTGGATGCCTTGGTACCTGTCAGGGGAATATGTTGGGTTTAATTGATCTAAGGGACACCTTAGTTTCCGACCCATTAATAGTTCGGATGGGCTGCGCACTGTGGCTACACAGGGGGTCCTGTGTTGTACCGCTAGAAAGGTATCGATTTTGGCTTGCCAATCACCGGGGGTGATTCTAGATAGCGCTTCCTTGGCACTCCGAACGAATCTTTCTGCAAGTCCGTTCGTCGCCAGGTGGAAAGGCGCCGAGAGGACATGTCAGATGCCCTCTTCTGCTAAGTACCCTTTGAATGGGTAGCCGTGAATTGCGGGCCGTTGTCGGACACCAGAGTGTCCGGCAATCCGTGTGTTACAAAAAGGTGCCGCAACGTTGTAATTAAGGCTTCGGCTGTTGTGGATTTCATGAGCAGAATTTCTAACCACTTTGAAAATGCATCTACCACGATTAAAAAGGTTTGCCCATGGAATGGTCCGGCAAAATCTATATGGATCCTGGACCACGGACCCTGGGGTTTCTCCCACTCTCTTATGGGGGCTGTTGGGGGTAGTGGCCTTGACTCTTGGCAGGCCTGGCATTTTCCTACCCTATCGCTAATATCTTTATCCATTTGTGGCCACCACACAAAACTCCTCGCCAGGCTTTTCATCCTGACAATTCCCGGGTGCCCCTCATGTAACAGTTCCAACACATTTTCTTGCAGTTTCTCTGGAATAACCACTCTATCCCCCCATAACAGACAATCCCCTTGAACCGACAGCTCCGATCGTTTTTTTGTAAAGTCCTTGAAACGATCTCCCGGTGTATTGGGCCATCCCCTCTGTACCCAACCGATTACAGTCCTTATAATAACGTCTCTGTAAGATGCCCTAGTCACTTCCTTAGAAGTGACCGGGCCGGAGTCTAGAGAGTCAATTAGTAGGATGGGTGTCCCTGGGGTCGGGTCTTCGATCGTCTCTGGTAAGGGGCATCTACTCAAAGTGTCTGCGTGTCCTAAGTCCTTTCCTGGATGATGGGACAATTTGTACGAGTATGCTGCCAGGAAGATAGTCCAACGGGTCATTCTGGGTGATAATGCAACCGGAGTTGGGCGGTCCCCCGCTAGAAGTCCCAATAGTGGTCTGTGGTCTGTTACTATTTCGAAATGTCGCCCAATAGGTATTTGTGGAATTTTTTAACTCCCGAAACTATGGCTAGGGCCTCTCTATCTAGCTGACTGTAGTTTCTTTCTGCTGCTGACATTGTACGTGAAAAATATGTGATGGGGGCTTCCGATCCGTTCGGTAACCTATGGCTGAGGACAGCCCCTACCCCGTAGGGTGACGCATCGCAGACTAGCACTAGTGGCAATGTCCCATTGTATTGGAATAGCAGGCTATCACTGGACAATAGGTTCTTAACACCCTCGAATGCCCTAGCCTCAGCCTTGCCCCACGACCACACAGTCTTTTTTGCTAATAGCTTGTGCAGCGGCTCTGCTACTGTTGCCTTATCTCGCAAGAAGACTGCGTAAAAGTTCATAAGCCCCAAAAATGCCTGTAACTCAGCCTTATTTTTGGGAGCAGGAGCCTTCCTGGTGGCTCGCACTTTGCTCTCCATGGGGTGGATTCCTTCTCTGTCTATTTGGTAACCCAGGAATTCTACTGACTCAACTTCTATCTGGTATTTGTTGAGCTTGACCTTAAGTCCAGCAGACCTGAAAATGCCCAAAACTTTCCGTAGTTTGGTCCCTAACTCATCTAGGTTCTCTGCTGAAACTAGTACGTCGTCAAAATATGGTACAACCCCCGGTATTCCTTGTAATAGACGTTCCATTAGATTTTGGAACAATCCTGGGGCTACGCTGACTCCAAACTGGAGTCGAGTGCATTTGAATGAGCCTCGATGCATTACGATCGTCTGTGCCTCGGCTGTGTCATTTTCTACGGGCAGTTGTTGGTAGGCTTGGGCCAAATCGAGTTTGGCGAAGACCTGCCCTTGTCCCAATGAGTGCAACAGGTGTTGCACTACAGGAACGGGGTATGCGCTCTTTTGCAATGCTTTGCTAAGCGTTGCCTTGGAGTCAGCGCAAATCCGGACCAATCCGTCCGGCTTGACTGGAGTTACAATTGGTGTCTCCCATTTGGCATGGTCTATGGGAACTAGTATTCCCTGGTTTACTAGTTTGTCTAACTCCCGGTCAATCTTGTGCTTAAGGGTGAAGGGGACCCTCCTGGCCTTTAACCTAATGGGAGCCACCTGGGGGTCTAAATTAAACGAAATAGGGGTCCCCACGTACTTGCCCAGGCAGTCCTGGAAGACATCCTCGAACTCTTTCAGCAGTTCATCCTTTAGGGTGACTCCGTTTCTGTGAACCCCGGTCACTTCCATCCCCAGGGCTCTGAACCAGTCCAGGCCTAGCAAGCTTGGAAGGTCTCCATCTACGATGGTGATCAATAGAGTTTTCTTAAACTTTCCGTATCTCACTTTGACGGACGTGACTCCTCGAACAGGGATCCGGTTTCCCTGGTAGTCTTGTACTCTCAGCTTTTGGGTTTGCAGTTGGCGTCTCGCGACCTCTAGCAGGTTCCTCGCGACGGTGTCCCAGAACATGATCATGATCGACGATCCGGTGTCCACCTCCATTTTAAATGGCACTCCTTCGATGTGCGTTTGTGTGAATATCTTCTTTTCGATTCGCGTTGATGCGTGACCCACTCGTACAGTTGTTTGGTTCAATTTCGCGCCTCTTTTGGAAGGGCCAATCCCTGGCCGTTTCATCGGTCCAGCGCTCTGCTGATTGGCCGGTTTGAATTTTAGGCGGGACGGTTGAGGGGCTCGACAGGCCTGTGCGATGTGCCCTTTCTTTTCGCACCACCGGCAAATTGCGTCCTTGAATCTGCAATTTTGTCGTTGGTGTTGGCCTCCGCAGCTCACGCACTCGTCCCGGTTGCCTCTCTCTGCCCGCCTGGTATGGAAAACTTCTTCTTCTTCCTCTTCCTCAGATTCGGCCTCGACGACTTCGCTGTGGACTGGCGTTGCTTTCGTGCCGGTGTTTGGTGTGTTCGGTTTCTGTAGGGTTTCCGCCACTTTGGTGGACATCTCGTGTGCCCTTGCCTCGTCCAGGGCCAGGGCCAGGGTTAGGTTGCTTTTGGACAGCAACCTCCTCTGTAAACGAATGTCCCGGACCCCACAAATGAGTTGTTCCAGTAGGGAGTCATCCAAATCCCGGTACTCACAGTGGTTTGCGGCTTTCCTTAATGCGGCCATGTACACGCTTATCGATTCACCCTCTCGCTGAACTCGCTGTCTTAGCTCGAAACGCTGAACAAACTTCGACGGCACCGGAGCGTAGTGTGCCTTCAGTGTTGTCTGCAGCGTTTGCCATGGCACTGACTGTACCGGCGTTGGTTCCGACAGCGATTCGGCGGTATCGAAAACCTCTGGTCCGCAGTGACTTAGGAAGTAAGCCCGCTTCCGATTGTCCGAGACTCCCTGTAGTTCGTTTGCTTCGAGGAAACACTCGAAATGAGCCATGTACGACCCCTATTTCTCTTTGGCCGGGTCAAATGGTGCTGGCGGTGTATAGCTGGACATGGCTATGTGACCGCTTCCGATACCGGCTGGGTTTTCCGAATCCGTGCTCCTTCAGCTCTTTTCCTGGTCTCGCTGCCTCAGTATCCCACTGTCGTGTCCCACTCCTCCGCTGACAGCCAGGTCAGGGAAATCCGAATCAGGCTTGCCTCTGCAGCTCTGCCCAAAGTCCTAGCAAAGTCCTCAGAGCAGGCAGGAGACAGAAAGTGACTTACAGCAAGATAAGTTCGACTTTGCCTGACTCAGAGACTGCCAGAAAGCAGATCCTTTATATAGGCCATGGGGTGTGGCTCCATGACTCAGCACTCATTAAGGCCTGCCCCTCCCTTCCTTCTGTTGCCTCCGCCTATCCAGTCTTCTGATGCGAGGGTCACACCAATCAGCAGCTGTTGGAAATAAACTTTCCTCAGGCTCACATGCTGTGGAGGAGGGGGAGGGGTCTAGCTGCTCCGTTTGCCTGGGCATGGAGCCAGGGCTGGGGCCGGGGGGTGCTCCCTCCTCTGCAGCCTGCTTAGGCATGGAGCCAGGGCTGGGGCCGGGAGGACATTCTTCAGCGTTCGGAAGCAGATAAGCAGACCCCGGCTGCGGTGAGAGCGGGCAAGACACAACACCCACCTTCGTCGCCAATGTTAAGTTTGGGCAATAACGAGGCAGGAGACCACATGAGTGACAACAGCTCTTTAGTTTATTGTGACCCAGCAAAAGACCAACAGCAAAAACCCCTCTTTAAATACTATTTTGGCTGTGGCATCAACCAATCAGCAACGTGCTTGTTCCCGCCCAAACTTCCCTCCTAAAGTTTAAATACATAACAATTTCCATCGGCTCTTCTCTTTCCCCCCACCCTAGCCTCCTTTTACCAGCATTCAGCAGGCAGACTCAGCAGGCAGTTGCGATATTTAAATGAGCCTTTATTTTGTTAGTCCAAGTGCAGAAGACGGGGAAAGGTACGTACCAATAAAGCATATTAAAAGTGGGCAGGCTTGCTCTTTCATTACATATACAGTATGTATTTTCCCATCTTGATTATTCTGACCTGTTTCCTGTAAGAATCACTGCAATTCCATATCTCCAGCAATTTAATCTGGCCTCCTATTCTACAAAACCAGGTGAAAAAAATGGATTTCTTTAATTCCACCTGTCTGATAACAGACCAGATCACATATTTTTATTGTAAATTTCTCTATTCACTGGCATAGTGTTCCCAGGATTTTATGAATACATTAAGTTTTATGGAAGCTTTCTTCTTCTGGGAAGGAATAGGGGCAGCAGAAGGGACAGCTGGCAACAGGACCAGTCCCCACTTCCCCCTAGATCGCCTCCTTCCCCCAGCATCCCAGCTTGATGCAGATTTAATTGATCCTTGTCTCACATCGGGAACTTGCTTCAAATTGTATTCATCAACAAATTGCAGCAATTAAAAGAGAAGAGTGGGCTATAGATCCAAGTGGGGTATGAACAAATGACAGTAATTTAACTGTAATTAGACTTTTGGGGAGAAAGGTAAGGACAGAGAAGAAATTGGCATATTAAAATAATAGCCTTCACATATCTTTGTAGCTAGGCCAGGCTTCAAACTGATTACTAATTGATTACTAATCCTGAAAATGAGTAGGGATGATAATGATATTCAACTACCTTTTGCTCCATAATTTCTTTTTCAATCACAAAAATTCAATTTGAACTGCATAAATGACTATAATGAAAATCACAAACTCATGGATGTCCAGTAAAGTGGTGAAGAAGGAAGCAAAAAAATAGAGTATATAAGAAGTTTGTGTAGTGACATTACAATACAGATACTGCCGTTTTGGCTTCAATGCAGTTAGCAAGGACCCTTGCAAATACATTGTTTCTTGTTACAAATATATTGTAAAGGGGTTCAGCTTTCCAATTGCATTAGTGACCCACCTGTGCAGGAAACTTCATTCAGGGCAAAAAGCCGTATTTCTTAAGAACTCTTATGTTTTTTGCTTAGTAAGTTAACCTTCTACCTCCAAGGGTACAGCTGTAAAGAAGAAAACAGAAGGTTTTTCCCTAGCCTAGGGTCCACAAAATTAGAGTTTAAATTACCTGAAGCAAAGGTATTTTTTTTCTTAAAAAAAAAAAAAGCTGGAAATGAGATTGCCATTTCTTACTGCTTTAGCTGGGGCATATCTTCAAGCACAGTCATTCTATTCTTTGTCTATAAACATTGCTTTTCCTGATGAGAAGAGGGGAAGGGGAGAGAATAAAGTGGGAATTGGGGGAAGGAAGTGAAACAGAGGTAGGCTATAAAGAAATTGTCTGGACAGGTTGTAAGGTCAAGGTTTTCCCCAGACACTGCAGCAGCTGTCAAGAACATCTGTTTTTCCACTCTTCCCACATGACCTTATGTGACCTAGTAAGTTGGAAGAAGTACAGAAGGAGTCCAGACTTTTGTTTTACCAGCAGCCTCTTCAGACAGACAGCTGGGAAGGCATATGAAGAGGAAGGAGGGGAGGGCAAGTGGGGGAGTTGTTGATGGTGATGGGGGATAAAAGCCTGTGGCTGATAAAAGCAGCCTGATGCTAGTGACATTCCCAATTAAACCTCCCATAGTCATTATTCTGAAAGCCTGTGAGGCTCTCAGCCAATTTTGTTGCACCCTTCATGGGAGGAACAAATTAGTCTTTCACTAATTTATATATATATATATATATATATATATATAATATTATATATAATATAATATATATATATATTAACTTAGACTTATGAGGCATGCTTCCTATTTTCCGTACCACAACAACCTGGAGGTGGGTTAAGCTGACAGAGAGTGATTGAGACACCAGCCAAATTGAGTGTTGTTAATTGTGTTGTGTGTGTCAGAGAGAGAGAGAGAGAGAGAAATCTTTATGTTAATTGCAGTTTCAGTAGCAACAACGATGCAGTTTAGAAGAATCATTTTGTCAGGGCTTCAAGTGTTCAGTTCTCATCTGGATTCATAGATCATACAAAGTCTTAATGTTATTACATCTTAGCATAACATGTTATGTGAATCCAGCTGATAGGATTTATAAACTATGGTTTATCGCTTGGTAGAGATGCATCTCTTTAGGCCATAGGGTTTTTTGTCATTCCTAAACCCTTATAAGCAGTCCCCTAATACTGCAACATTATTAACACATGTAATTTCTTCTTTTTGCTCCTCTTCAGATTTAGTTTCTATGCCATCATTGTTCTATCTTGGAGGAAGATCTCTATCTTGATTTTGTCCTTAACAATTTTGTTCTTCAACAATTGTAAACCACCCAGAGTTATTGAATGTCAGTTGGCAATTAAAAATTAGATATTCTGAATAAAAGTAAAAGAAACATTTGCAAGGAAAAAATGGTCAGAATGGGTATGGGTAAAATACATTCAGAGTGCTTTCTCAAGGCTGGATTTGCATATAGATAATATTTGATTTACAATAGTGACCATTCAAAGTTACAATGGCACTGAAAAAAGTGACTTAAGACTGTTTTTCACATTTACAACCATGGTCGTCGGTGGTGGGTTGCTACCAGTTTGCCCCGGTTCAGGCGAACTGATAGCAGTGGTGGCAGGAGGCCCCGCCCACCTGCCCGGACATCATCAAATACAATCTGAGCACGCGAAGGTTCTACGCATGCGCAGAAGTGGCATGAGCATGAGCAAACCAGTAACAAAGGTAAGCGAAACCCACCACTGGTGGTTATGTGATCAAAATTTGGATGCTTGGCAGTTGGTTCATATTTATAACGTTTGCAGTATCCTGGGATCATGCGATTATTTTCTGTGACCTTCTCAAAAGCAAAGTCAATGGAGAAACCAGATTCACTTAACAACTGTGATACGAACTTAACAACTGCAGTGATTCATTTAATAACTGTAGCAGTGGTGAGTTCCACTTACCTTTGCTACCGGTTTGCAACTGTGACAGTGCGTGCACGCAGCGCTTCTGCCCATGCGCAGATCATCTGTGATGACGACTGGGTGGATGGGCAGAGCCTCCTGCCACTGCTGCTACTGGTTTGCAGGTACTGGGGCGAACCAGCAGAAATCCACCACTGAACTTTAGCAAGAAAGATTGTAAAATGGGGAAAAATTAATTTAACTGTCTCACTTAACAATATGAATTTGGGGCTCAGTTGTGGTCCTAAGTTGAAGACTACCTGTACTTGCTTTATTCATTAGCTAAAAACAAAACTGTTTTATTTACAATGTATCAAATACTTCTGCCAGTCCTAATTTCTAAAAGGGAGACTTTTTACATTCTTCTTGAAGGTTAAGGCTTTTGTCAAATTATTAGCAATTCATTTGAATAAGGCAAAATTAAATACAAGAAATCCCATGTTAATTAGCCAATGCAATAATAATACAAAACCCCTATTGCAGGTATCACAAATTCCATCCTACGTTGTTCTTAGATGGGAGGTTGAGGCTCAACTCATCATATTGTTTGGCCTTCAGATTCCTAAACATCATTGTATTCTTAGCTGCTGAAGAAATTTTGTGATTGGGATTTCCTATCCCATATTTAAAAGCATCTGAATATTCAGCTACATGCTCTTCAGAGGAGAGCAAAATACAAAGGCAACAACAGGAAATTAAAAAGAGAGGAACTGCTGACGGTCAGTCATTGACTGAAAGAACAGCGTGGCTAGGCTCCCATTGTGGGCATGTAGAATGTAAGAGAAGACACTCTGGTTCAAAGAAAAGCAGCTGACAGCTACCGAAAGTCTTGGGAAATACCAGAGAGCAGCCACTCCCTTACAGTATTGGTTTGCAAAGGCCAAACTTGAAATAGTGGATTTAATAACTATCTGAACTAGGCCATTATTTCTCTCTTGCAAATGCTCTACGTTAATGAAGCAAGTAATAGAAGTATGTTATCTTGTTTAGGAAATGGTTCCTTTGTTTAAAATTTTAAGTATTACGTTCTCTGGAGAAGGATCTAATGGTGGAAAAGGTGGAAGAAAAGAGAAAGGATGACCAACAGCAAATAGACTTGTTACATTAGTGTGAATGCACAATTGGAAAAGCTGAATGGCCAGATTAGGGAGATCATTATGGAGAAAATGTATTTTACAGTATAGTTTCTTTGAGTGAACATTGACTTGATGGTACATAATCAATTAATCAACTAATTGTAACATGTGAACCAAAGGAAATACAATTCTTTGTTTATAAGCTCAACTACTTCTGCAGTATAGCCCCAAAATCACCTCCACATTTTTGTCCTTTATTAAACCCACTTATTTACAACATACATAAGCCTTATTCCCAGAACACTTTATATTCAATCAACCAGGAACCCACTCAAATCTTCTTACTGGCAGCACACACACATATACCTGGATTAAAAATCATCATCTTGGTAATAGAAAGTTCCTAACCTATTTTTCTAGTAAGTGCACAATATCTCATAGCACAAGGATAATTTTGCCATTTAGTCTCTTATTCCTTCCCATTAACCAAGCAGGCTGAAATCTATATTTGGGTGGTGTCTTCTATGCTGCCAGGCTTCACAGTGAGTTTTGTAATAGAGAGACTTGCTTTTTCAGCAACACTTTCTCTGAAACTCTTCTCTGAAAAACTGATACGCAAAGTAGATCAATCAGATATTAGGTTTGCTTTTAGATAGAACTCATGGAGTAGCAGTGTGATTTATTTAGCAAGGATGTGAGGATTATATTTGTGCCTGACAATTGGAAGAGTGATAGGATTGCTTTCCTATACCAAAGAAAAAAACAAAAACAAAAACTATAAGATTAGTTTGTTCAAAAGGAAAACAGAATCCACAGTGCAATTTTATATTGGGCATTTTTTTTTCCATGTATTGCTGAGAATTTTATGAACTTAAGAAAATTTACAGAATTTTGAGTATGTGTGCATGTATAATACCTAGTTCATTCAAAGAGAGTTAAAACACTTGAAATATTTTTTAAAAAGGACAAAAGAAGAAAAAAACACAAAAATCATTAAAAAGTGTTTTAAAAAAAGACTAACATATACACAAATAATATCCACTCTAGTTGAATGCTGATTAATATAATACAACAATGTTCATTTTCTACCCCTTGCAAAACAGGTCAAAAGAATTTTAAAATACTAAATCTGTTTACAAATTGTTAGCCTGTCATCTGTACACTATATTAATAGCAAAACAATTAACAGTAAAAGTAATAATAATAAAAATATTATATAAAAATAATAAAATTATTGATAATAAAAGAAAGACAAGATTGAAATTCCAAAACCCTCTGTTAACAAACTGGTACTCAATTTGTAGATCAATTCGTAGAAAATTTACCATGGCTTCAGTTCCAAATCATCCCAAAAATTAATCCAAATTGATCCTGGATCAAATATTTGTTTGTTTCTTAATGTTAATCTCTTATCAATTTATAGAATTTCTTGATTTAGGGAAAGTGCAGAAAGGACAAAGAGAATAGGGTTGAATTCTTTATTATTCTTTGTGAATATGGAAATAAAGTTTTGTTGCTGAATTAAATAATGGCGGTATATGATGGCTAGAAATGATGGCTAAAAATAATGGAAAGTTTTAGGAAATGGTACAACATTTCACCACTGAGTATATGATGTCCTTTTGGCTACTTAGGATATTGATGGATAAATGTGTAAAGAATACTTGTTATGTTGCGGACTGTGTGTGGATGCACCTTGGAATGAAATAGTGCTGTGTTGTTGACTGAGGATCTGAATAATTTGCAGTAAATAGTGGATTACATGAGATAATGATATGAATCTGAAAATAAATGAAACAGATATTAAGTTCTGATTGCCAGGAAAAATAGTGTGCATGATTGTAGGTTATACATACTATACATAGCAAAAAGCTAAAGAAAAGTAGATGAATCTATGTACCTTTGTAGAATGTTTACTAAAGATGGGAAAATGGAAACATTTTAAAATCTGCAAATGCTAGTACAGATGTCATTAGCAGTGGTAATCAGATCCTCAGGAAAAAAGAGATAAGTTTAAAGAATAGTGAATGTAAAGCATAGGGATATGGATAAAGCAAGGATGGTGTCAGGCCTGGAAGCTATCTTTTGCATTTGGCCTTCAAGCCTGCCACATTTACTGCTGTGGGAAATTGGGAGGTGGGATTGTAGGAGCAGGGGTGATAATCATAATAACAATCATAATAACATTCCGTTCACAGAGAGTCACGGACATCTTGCCCTGCACCTGGATGTGTGTGGCTGGGAGGCATCTCCAGTTGGAATGGTGCTTTGATTGGACCATGTGATGGATTTGTGGGTGCTGGGCAGGGACTTAGACTTTCCTTTGGGTGGGGAAAATCTGGAAACTTTCAGATTCGGGTTTTCCCAGATGTGCCAATATGACATCTCTAATAAAATGGAACGTTGAGGACCTTCAAGCCTCGGAGTCTTCTTTTGTTGGGGGTGTTACTTGAAACCCTGACAGATGATTTACAAAGATAAAAATGTTTGGAGAGTTGTAATGAATAGTTTAAATTAGATTTATATATAATTCTTTTTCTTACATCTTTAATTATTATTTAAAATTATCTATTATTTATAACTTTTCTACATTTACCATAATGTTACCCACATCATAGCTAGATAAGTATGTATATACTGTATGTAAGTTCTTCTACAACATAGTTGAGCTATAGAGTTAGTCTTTGGGAATTTGGCAGGGGAGAGGGGATGTTTCAAGTCAGTGTTGACTCTGGTAACTTCCTGAAAAGGTTCATTAAATACTTTTGGCAAGATTTCAGAAGTGGTTGCCATTGTTTCCTTCCTAGGTTAAAAGAGTGACTGGCCCAGTATGACTCAGCAGGCTCTATGCCTAAGGCAAGACTAGAACTCATAGTTTCATGGTTGCCAGCCTGGTGTCTAACCACTACACCAAACTGGCTCTCTGAGTTAATCTAACTCTAAACATAACCGTATGTTTTTATGGCTGCATCTAATTTTGACTGGGTCAATTAATCTCTTTTATTGTTTCACAATAATATGGAAATTAATTTAAGTAAGTGTATTTTGAAAGAAAGGGCACAACATCAAATCCCAGTGATATATTATTTATTATATGTATTGTATTATTGTTGTTGTTGTTGTTGTTATTATTATTATTATTATCATCTCTTTTATTCATTAAACATGAAACTCAGTCAACTGGATATTTAAAAATGTGTCACAAATACCATTGACCCATTGCTAATGGCTGATACAAGTTGCTGCCAGCCTCCTAGGTATCAACCAAGTATCTTCTTAAAATATATGATGTTCCGAGCAGCACAGTTTTTTGAAGTTCCACTGGTGTTATTGCAGGAAGCTGCAATTTCTTGATGTGTTTTGTAAAATTCTTCGACATGATACCAAGTGCCCCGATGACAATGGGTATCACTGTTAGGTATTTCATCCATAACCGGGTAGTTTTGATGGCCAGATCGCAATATTTCATGATTTTTTCCAGTTCTTTTTCTTTGACTCTGGCGTCTCCGGGGACAGTGATAACAATAAACTGTACACTTTGGCTCTCAATAACCATGATATCTGGCGTGTTGTGTTCAAAATGATGATCTGTCTGTATTCAAAAGTCCCACAATATTATTATTATTATGAAAATTTTTATTAGATTAAAAAAAACCCCAATGGATATTGCTCCATGTCTCTGGTTTCTAACATTTACATCAAGTTCAAGTTACTATATCATATATGCCTCTGTCTATATACAAATTTACATATCTCCTAGTTCCTTATATATCAGGTATATACTATATTACTACTACTCCTACAACTATATGCATATTTAATAAATCTATTATACCCTCACAAGTACAATATACATTGATATATACATTTCAGACACTCATTATGTCTTGTTTTTGGCATTTTTCCTCCTCTCAAGCCAGTCGTAGAATTTACTCCAGACTTCATAGTACCTTGATTCGCTTTTATCTTTGAGTTCTAGAGAAAGTCTGTCCATTTCTGCACAGTTGTAGATTTTGTTCATTACTTCTTCTTCTAAGGGTATTCCTTTACACTTCCATTTTTGAGCAAATGTTAATCTTGCCGCAGTTAATATATGCAATGTTAAGTAGGTAACATTTTTATTGTATTTGCCATCCATCATGCCCATAAGAAAAATTCTGTTTTGACCGTTAACATCTCTTCTAACCAGCTTCTTATTTGCTGCCAGAATTTTTTTGCTTTTTGGCATTCCCACCACATATGATAGTATGATCCTAACTCAGTTTCACATTTCCAACAAATTGAAGAATATTTTTTAGTAATTTTTGCCAATCTTGTGGGTGGGAGGTGCCACCTGTAAAACATTTTGTACAAGTTTTCTTTGTAAGTGGCTGGCAATGTAATTTTAATATTTTTTCCCCATAAATTTTGCCAGTTATCCAGATCAATACTGTACCCAAAACATCTACCCCAGATTATCATGGTTTCCTTGACTTGCTCTTCAAACATGTCTTGTTCTAATTAGTACCTGTATAGTTTTCTTATGGCCTTTCCCTCCGTATTTAATAAAATTTTATCCAACTCTGATGATTCTAGTTTTATGCCCTTTTCTTTTTTATCTTTCATAAATTTAGACTGTATTTGTAGGTATACCCACCATTCTAATTCAATTCCTTCTTCCTTTAATTTGTACCTTGATTTCAGTTCCCCTTTCACATTTAATAATTCTTTATATGTAACAGCCTCTCCTATTTTGAGAAGGTTAGGACGTGTGAGCATTTCTACTACCGATATCCAATTAGGGACCGCTATATAGTTACTTCTTTTAGTTTTAAGCCAAATATCTAAAAGTGCCCTCCTGATGTAATGCCTTTGGAACTAGCGGACTTTATGTTTTTCTTCCCAGATGATAGCATCATCATCATCATCATCATCATTATCATGATACATATATAGTATCAGTTTAATCTAATGGGCTAGTTATTCTCTCTTAACCTAACCTATCTCACAGACTTGCTATTTTGGGAAAAATAGGAAGAGGAAGAAATATTAACATATTTGCCACCTTGATTATTTATTAAAAGAATAAAGCTGGATATAAATAAATAAGTAAAAGTTACATAGAAGTTTAAAGATCTCTTTTTTATTTTTTCATTCCATCTTAATAGGATTTTAATAGGATTTTAATAGTTTTAATATTTGATATAATTTTATAAATTTTATAGGGTTTTATTATTTTAATTGTTTTAATTCGGCCATATGTCTAATAAGTTTTTTAATTTATTGTTTTATTTGTATATAGTTGTCATTTTTATCTTGGCTGTAAACCGCTCTGAGTCCTTCGGGAGAAGGGCGGTATAAAAATCCAATAAATAATAATAAAATAATAATAATCTTTCCTTAAACATTTTGTCATCTGGGTTCAAATATCTCTGTGCAACAACCTTCAACATTTACAACATCATTTACATTAATATTAATTCTCTAGTCTTAAAATTATAGTATGTTAAACAGTTAAACATTACAGGCCTATTCATTTTTCCTCTTAACATGTCTTCTAGTAGAAATACAATAATATTAACATTATACATAGTTATCCTCCATAATGCTAACAATTTATATCTTATTTATACCTCTATTTTAACATATTTTCTATTCTTCTTTAACCTTCTCCTTTATTTCCTGTTCCCCTTTTTACTCCCATATCATAAAATATTCAGTTTGTTCTTTCTCCTTAATTGCTAGTGTTAATCTGTTCATTTCTGCACATTCTAATATTTTCCTAATCATCTTCCCATCAATAGGAATCTCTTCACTTTTCCAATGTTGTGCAAATACAATTCTAGCTGCAGTTAGAACATGAACTAAATAAGTTATATAATAAATAACTGAAATGGCATTTCAGGACCTCTTCACAATTGGATAAATGCCTTCCTGTCAAACAGACAAGAAGTGGTCAAAATTGGCAACTCTCTATCAAATCCTGTTCCTGTCAAAGATGGCGTTCCCCAAGGTAGTGTTCTTGGACCAACGCTCTTCATACTATATATAAATGATCTCTGTGACCTTATCTCAAGTTATTGTGTTCTCTTTGCTGACGATGTCAAACTATTTAATACCACTAACAATTCTTCTACCCTTCAAGAAGATCTTGACTTTGTATCCGATTGGTCCAAAACTTGGCAACTCCAAATCTCAACCAGCAAATGCTCAGTCTTGCATATTGGAAAAAAGAACCCAAACAACAAGTACAAGCTTGATGGACATTACCTTACTGACGACCCCCACCCTGTCAAAGACCTTGGAGTTTTCATATCAAATGACCTAAATGCCAAAGCCCACTGCAACTACATAGCAAAAAAGGCTCTAAGAGTTGTAAACCTAATTTGACGCAGGTTCTTTTCCAAAAACTCTACACTACTAAGCAGAGCATACAAAACATTTGCCAGACCTATTCTTGAATACAGCTCATCCATCTGGAACCCATACCACATCTCTGATATTAATACAATTGAACGAGTCCAGAAATATTTTACTAGAAGAGTTCTTCGCTCCTCCGTAAACAACAAAATACCTTATGCCACCAGACTTGAAATCCTGGGATTAGAAAACTTAGAACTCCGCCGACTCCGACATGACCTGTGTTTAACACACAGAATCATCTATTGCAATATCCTTCCTGTAAAAGACTACTTCAGCTTCAATCGCAATAATACAAGAGCAAACAATAGATTCAAACTTAATGTCAACCGCTTCAAACTTGATTGCAGAAAATATGACTTCTGTAACAGAGTTGTTAACACTTGGAACTCATTACCTGACTCTATAGTCTCTACTCAAAATCCCCAAATCTTCAACCAAAAACTGTTTACTATTGACCTCACCCCATTCCTAAGAGGACTATGAGGGCCGTGCATAAGAGCACAAATGTGCCTACCGTTCCTGTCCTATTGTTCCCTTTCATTATATCAAATTAACATAGTTATTGCATTCTTTTGCTTATACATATATTTTTCTTATATGATGTGTTGTTGTTTTATGTCGATGTTTGTGTATACTGTTGTGACAAAATGAAATTTTAAAAAATTATTCTCTTTATTATAACTTTCGGGTAAAATCCCCAGCAAAAATATTTCTGGTTTTAGCTCAATGTGTTGTTTTGTCATCTTTTCCAACCATGTCCTTATTTTTGTCCAATATTTTTTCGCGTCTACACATGTCTACCACATATGATAGTAAGATCCAGGTATCTGGTGGCACTTCCAAAATTTTGCTGACTTATCTTTAAACATCCTTGCCAACCTCGCTGGTGCAAGGTGCCATCTATAAAACATCTTATACAAGTTCTCTTTGTATGCAGTTGACATTGTTAATTTATAATTCCTATCCCACAATTTCTGCCACTTATATAGTTCTATCATGTAACCAAAATTTTTCACTCATGCTATCATTGTCTCCTTTATCTGCTCCTCTTCCAACTTTATACCCAGTAAGTAGCTATATAATTTCTTTATCACGTCGTCTCGCTGCAACTTCATCTAAGCCTGCCCTTCTAAAAAATCTCTATAACAAGAACAAATCACATACAGATATTCAGTTTAAAACTAATATATTTATTGAATCTAATTCCAACTAAAAGCTCATGTAAATATCAATTAACTTGTTTTTGTTATTTTTCTGCTCTAGCTTTTGCCATCCTGTTTACTGCAACTGAAAGCTTGCCTATTTTTTTTCTGTATTAGTTTGTTCAAAAATAAAAGTATTGCCCAATGGCATGTTTTGGATTCTTTGAAGTGTTACCAGAAAAATAAATTTAAAATCCCTTCTGCAGTTGTTGGCAGATAAAACTATACAGCACAGCAGGAATGGAAATAAATCTGATCAAATAATAGTAAAAGATAAAGCTGCAGAAGTTAAAATCTATTCAATTTTATCCTTCATAAGCTCTAAGTTATCTCAAGATTACATTCTGAATTAATTATTACAGGACAATAATTCTTCCTCTAGAAAAACTATGGTTTATCTTTTTTCCTTAAGTTTGGATTCTTTTTAAGAATCCACTCTCCATTAATGCCTTTCCTGCCATTTCCTCATCACCATCTTCAGTTGATATCCTGGAATATGTTGTTCGCAGTTTGTGGGGGAAAAAATTGCTTGCTCAGAAACTCAAGTCCATTTCCTCTTTGCTCAGGAAGGAAGAAGCAATTCTAATTTTCTCATTTAAAAGGAATTCACAATGGGCAGTGGCTTCAACTGGTAACAGATTCTATGGTGCTTTAGAGATCTTGTCACGACAGTGTGATAGTTTTTCTCTCTTTCCCTTTCTAGTCTTTTGTTGTTTTTGTTGTAGCTATGGGAAAACTGAATCTCTCTGTAATTCCTAAGCAGAAGAAATTGTATTCTTCCCTAATGAGGTTTATACAACAGGAAACATCAAATAAAAGGTTCTCTTAAAAACAATAGTTTAAAAATGGTTTGTCATTGCCTTCTTCCAATAAGGGGGTTTAAAAAGTCAAGAGGTCCATCACTTTTTCCCTCAATTGTTTATTCATCAGTTCTAAGAGGAAAAGTTCTGGTTTCAATTGTATATTAATCTTTAAAGTCCTCTGAATCAGTGTATTATATATCTGATGCAGAAAAAAAGTCGGCATTTTGGAATACCTCGACCAACATAATGAAAAAAACTGCACTGATTTTCTTAGACACAGAGAAAGACCTTGTCAATTTGAAACAGGCCTTCCTATTCAAATTTTGGAAGATATGAATTTTGGAGAGAATTTTATTAAGTGGATAAGAAAGATTTATATTTCACAGAAACCACAAATAGTTGTCAATAAAGATTTAACAAAACACTATGGATACAAAAAAAAGCGACAGGACAGGGATGCCTATTGCTCCCCCCTCCTTATTTTAATTATTGAAAATATTGACTAGAGATATACTGTAAGACATGTTGCAAGAATCGGAGTAAAAATTTAAAAAGAAATTTATATAGTAAGTTAAGGGCATTTGCTGATGACTTGGTGTTGACCCTGAATAAAACTACCAAACTTGAGCAGGTACAACTCTCAAAATATAGATTACTTACAATATTAAGATTGTCAAGTTTTCACCTGACCCCCACCCCCCCGTTCCTGTATCAGGGACATCAATGGGGGTGAGGGGCAAAAAGCCATGACAGCAGCCATGACTATGTGATCAAAGTCTACCCCCTTTTTTATGTTCTTTATTTTGCATGTGACAAAGGGGGTAGAGATTGTTGCGGCTGCCATCTTGACTTTTTTGAACCCCCTTGTTAATATTTCTGTTTCCTTTAGTAGAGGATCCATACAATATGAATAACATAAAAAAGGGAGTAGAACTTTGATAACATGGTCATGACTGGCATCTTGGCTTTTATATCTCTTCCGTTGATGTCGCTGATATAGGAATAGGGGGTCAGGTGAAAATTTGACAATCTTAGTACTAGAAGCAAGCCATATTCTGGTAATTAATTGACTTAATAATTAAATCACCCAATTTTTGTTTTCTTTCTAAAAGGAAAGTTGTGCCTGTTCAAGTTCAGTAGTTTTATTCTTCAACAGAAAAGGTTTCTTAATTATTCCTGTTAAGTATGGGAGTTGAAAGATGACGCAAGATTCCAGCAAGTAACTTCAGCTATTTGCAGCTTGGAAAAACTTCTGCCAGGCTAGCTAGCAGGGCTCTTTTAAAGAAAGCTGTCCGGCAGTCTAGCCACTGACATTGCTTTAATTTCCCACTGCTCAAACGGACCAATGAGCAACAGGTATGCTAAACGGACCAATGAGCAACAGGTATGCTAATATCTGGCTAAACCTGGACTTAAGTGAAGCCTAAGCTCCAGGCTTTACTCTCTGTTTACATACAATTCAACAATTCCAGCCATCAATGCCTTGTTTGTAGTTAAGAATTTAATATTGTTCAGGTAATCCTCAAGATATAATTACAATGGGCCCAAAATTTCCATTCCTAAGCAAGACAGTTAGGTGTGTTATGCCCCATTTTATAACCTTTTTTGCTTTTTTTGTTATTAAGCAAATCACTGCAGCTGTTAAGTAAATCATGTTAAGGGAACCTAGCTTCTTCCATTGACTTTGTTTGTCAGAAACCAGTTGGGAAGGTTTCAAGTGATGATCACGTCACCAGGACACTACAACTGTCATAAATACATGCCAGTTATCAAGTGCCCAAATTCTGATCACATGACCATGGGAATGCTGCAAAATCAGAAATTTGAAAACAAATCATAAGTAACTTTTTTTCAGTGCCATTTTAATTTCAGTCACTAAATGAATTGGTGTAAGTTGAGAGCTACCTGTATATTGCATATAGCATTTTCATGTCATTTATTTATTACATTTACAACTATGTGTATTTATTAGGCTTTTCCTCTATGAACTTAAGGTAGCATAAATGGAGCTTACCTTCCCCTCTACCTTGTCAAATAACTAGGTTGAGCTGAGAGATATGCTGGCTTCACACAATACTTTTAAACTGAAATGTGGTTACCTTGTTTGTGATTTAGCCAATAGAAGTCAATATGTTGTGCTATCCATAAAATTGAATTAATTTAGTAAACCGTGCCTGTTATGCCATCTGAATGAGTTGTCCAAATGCCTAGCCTTCTCCAGTAATCGTAGCCAAATTATCCAGGAGTTTGATTTTTTTTCAAGTCCTAATTCAACATCTTTATTTATTTATTTATATTTATTAGATCTTAACCATACATCACACTATCTATATGTTGCTACTCTGCCAGGGTTATTTGATTCATAAAACTCACTTTTACATGATCACGATTGAGTCAATTAATTCAATTTTCTGGGTTTAGTCGACATCCAGAACCATAAACAGTTCCCATGGGTTGAAAATATATATTAATCTTCTAAGATGTGGTTGGCTAATTAGTTGTGTTCTGAGAATACAACCTATGCATTAATATTATCCTTCTCCTGGTTAATACTTTATGACTCTGCCTGTGTAATGCAAGCAATCACTGTTCAAATATGCAACAAGTGGCTTCTGAGGTAACTCTGTAGGTGAAGATTTCCTTCCTTGCAAGTGGGAAGACAGCTGGTAATGGCACACGAAACTATAATTAACACGTGCAGCTGCATTCCTGCATCTTGCTCATCTTTCTCCATGTCTGACAGAGGAGCCTATCTCTCTCTCACCACCTCCTGCCATTCTTGCCTGAGCAACTTCTATCTGATAGCATCCCACTAATTAAAACTACTCCTTGACATTGGGGCAAGGAAGTCTCTTTGGCAATGTGGGGTGCCAATAGGCTGGGGCAGGGTTAGGAAACAGGGGAAAGGTGGAGATCCAATTGGTTTCTAAGACTCTGCAGTGTTTCCACACATAACTTTGAAATTAGGCTGTGCATGAGACATTGTGTAGGGATGTGGTAGCAATAGCAGCAGCAGCATGCTTTATGGCTCCTGATCGTTCTCTTGCCAGGAGGTTTTGAAAAAACCTTTTGCTGTTTCTAATGCAGGAATCTGAAAGATTTGGCTTTGCTGGACTGATGAATGATCAGACTTCAAGGAGGAACATAACACTAAGAAAGGATTGCAAGTTCTTTCCATCATCCCTTCCTAGGTAGCTGCACATTTGCAAAAGAGACATTTCCTATGACAGTTCTTCTAAATTCATGGTAGATGCAGAGCCTGCTTGTACAAACACCTGTCCTTGGAGAGACACGGTTGATAACACTTTGCAGGCAACACCCGCAGCTCATCTCAAGGTCCAAGTTTCAACCACACATACACAAACACTCCCTGAGAGGAGATGCTAGTCTGATATAAGGAAATCTGAAGGTTGTTGCAAATCACAACCCTCTCAACAGGAAGCCTTGTGTTTCTTGCATGCCAAGGGTGCTGGCAGGTTGCTATCATTACCAAATTTGGTGCTTAGAGGTACTCTTCACTGCAGCTTTTCCAAAGCTGGTGGCAATCAGATGTGATGAGTTACCAAGTTGCAAAATTCCCAACGATCTGGACACCACCAGGATGAGATGCTGCTTTGCTGTTATTTCATGTAGGCTGTAGTATATTCAATATTAGTTTCAGTCTTTATGATAAAAGCAGATCAAATCAAGAAGTCAACAATTTCTGCCTATCATTTCCGGCCACAGCCCTTTTCTGTTACAGGTCAAAAATGTTGACATTAGATTACAAGAGGAGTATATGTGCATCACTGACATTAGCAACAGAAGTCACTTTAACTATATTTTGAACATGACTTTTGAGATTTTGAGAAATGAAGACTTTCTTGTAAGGAAGATTACAAGTCCTGATTCCAGAAAAATTAAATGACATCTGTTTCAGATTTTAAATATATTACAAGTCACAAAAATTGGCTAAAATGGAGCATGACATGCACACATTACATAGCAAGTGGTTTACCTTAGCGGGTCTTGTGAGCATATCCAATCTCTCTTCTCCACCTCTTTCTAATAGAAATACTATAATACAATTACATAATAATACAACAACAACAATGTATATAATAATAATAATAATAATAATAATAATAATGATGATGATGATGATGATGATGATGATGATGTAACAGTACACAAATTCTGTAGGAAGCTTTCCAATAGAGTTTTCCATAACTGCCATAGCTAAATCCCACCTCCCACCCCCACCCCCATCTTTACATTGTTATTAGTCACTATCCTGTATCTATCAAAACTTTGAGAGCATCAAAAACTTCTTCCTTTGAAGCATTTTTTTTGCAATTTGAGAACTGTTTTAAAACATTGTTATTAGGGGATTTTGCATATATGGTCTTAAATCTTGAGAGGGAAGTTCAGGAGTCATTACTGATGAGACAACATTTTTAAAGGGCTTTAGTTTTAAACACTTTTATTTGAACTTTCACTGAAGTTCAGAGCATGACCAATTGGATTTTAGAAATTTATTGGATATATTGGATTTTCCAGCATTTGAGTCAGGTTTAACCATCATAAAATTATATCACAACTTATACTTCTGGTTTTACTGATGTTCACTGTTTCATGAATATGAAAATGTCTATCTGGACTGCATTGCTTCCAATATGACTGAACATTCGTCCCTTCAAAAAGAAAAGCTTGCAGATGGAAGGAAGTATTCCACCCTAGATTCCTCTCTGACATACTTTTCTGTAATCAGTGATGAATGTTGTTGGGTTTGGCATGAAGTTTTTTATAAGGAAGAGAGAAAAAATAATTCACCAATGTCTCTAACTTCAGTTTTTCTTAGTATATTCCACATACAGAATTCCACTTCTAGTTAGAAATTACTTCTCATATTCTGAAGAAGCAGTTTCATTCATGAAACAGGCTGTCCTGCAGCCCCCTTCCCATTACTGTGGGACAACATGGACGTGGGTGGAGGTTGAAGATGGAAGGCAGTTCCAACCTAAGAAATTAATTAAGAAGAAACTACTTTGTAGTTATTTTTTCCTCCACATAGCTGAATTCAGCATTCCTTCTGCCCTACGGAAGTTACCTGGGGCTTCCTTTCACCAGGATTAAATATACAGACCAGTTTTGTTTTGTTTTTTTATGCCAAAGCCCATAATGCTAGGATTGAGAAGTCACTTAAGTATAGAGCAGAGCATGCTAGACTCATGCAGAATGTTACCAATTGCAGAGTAACAGCCAGTAACTATTTGCCTCCCATATCTATTTAATTTTAAAAATAAATAAAATAATCCACCCTTCCACACTTACAGTCAGAAATTTGAACTGTTAGATATTAATAGCTAATAGCTGCAATTTAAGAAATCTGAGGCTGATGAACTAATTAACTAATGAATATCACTTGGCACTTTAAAAAATACCCCAATTTGTTTGTTTCCTTATATGGACAGTCTTACATTTCAAAGCTGTTTTCCAAGATACATCTATCTCCCTACCTGCACTACAAAGCATGTATAGGCAGCTTTTTAGCATTGAACCGATTGCATACCAGAGACGGAACATCTGCATAGGAGGATCATGAGTCAACAAGGCTAATCCTGGGAGTGGTGCCAGAGCAGACTGGATTTGGAAAGCACTTATATAAGTGTTCTGGGGCAGGGTTAAACCCATTGCCCTAAATTATCTTATGCTCCAGCTACTGCGTCCCATCTCAACCCCCTTATTTGAGCATTGCAAGGCAGTGCCTGTCTGGGCAATCATCTGAAATATGCTTTCTCTCCTATATTTGCCCCAAGGAGAAAGTACCTACGCTGTGTGAGGATGCTACCAAGTTCTGAACCAAGCTCTTGACTATTTGACAGCGGATCTTTCAGGCACTCAGTTTTGAAAATTTGAGAATTCTTTTTAAAAGTATTCTGCACAGTGCTAGGTACATTCTTCCTCCTCCTGAAGCATTATTCTTCATAAATAATTCTCATTTTGATAGAATATGCTCTCTAGGAAAACCTACACAAAAATTCCTTTTGGTTAAAAGTCACAGAACTGTGAACAAAAGAGTTGCTCTTGGCTGTCCTTAAATTAGAAACCCGAAACCACTTCTTAGCTTTTGGTGTGGTGCAGTATCAGAAAGACAGGTGTAGCAGTTTCTTGAATCATACCCTCAAGAAGTGAGGTACTGTACTATCACTCTCATCTTTGTACATGGCATCAGCTCAGTGGTTGAGAGATGCACGCTGTATCCCAAAATGGTTTCAGGATGCTAATTGGGAAAATGAGGGAATCAACACAAAGGGCCTCATTTGAATTGGGGCTTTCTTAGACTTTAGAACCTGTTTTAATAATGCCACATTGCGGTTCTTCAGTAAGGAAAAGGAAAACACATATCAAAAAAGAAAACCAAGTAGCTATCACTTCACCATTGTATAAATCACAATTGCTTTTTCTTATAGAGCTGGAACAAAGGGTGAAATTACTAATTTTTAAATGAATGTATCAGTAGCCTTCTTAATGTATTTTTTAAACTTCAAGTTAGGTGTATACAAGGGTATCTCATTTTGAAAATCCATCTCAACAGGTCACTTCTAGCATTTTGAAATTCTTTGGAAAGAGAAGTCTTTTCCTGCACTGTTCCGTTCTCTCATGTCCACAATTGAAGCATTTAGAAGCAAATGGAAGAGGTATATATAATTTTGGACGGAATTAAGTATTTTAAAATATATGTTCAGGAGTCCTTGTGAGCTTCATTCCAGCAGGAATGTAATGTGGGTAATTGAAAAAGATGTTTACTGAAAGATTTTTCCCACTCAGTAACCATTTCCAAGTTAATGGCATCTTTGATATGTTAGAGCTAAAAAAAGGTATAATTTCTACCCTACAAGGAAGTTATCCAACATATTTGGGAGGGTATCAACTTATAAAAACCTACTATAAACTAAGAAATAATTTCAGCTGAAGCCAAATAACAATCCAGCAAGAATTGGAGCCAGTGGTTAAACTGCCACTGTAGACTGCAAAAAATGTACAAGATATGCCCAATTTAAAATGAATAAGCACAAATGTAAATCTTATCCATCAGCAAAACAACTTATTTTTGATAATGTAAAAGCACTTAATCTAAATTATGAATTAATGTTATCTTCACTATAAACATAAATGTTTTTGCAAAATGCATCTGGAAAGTGATGTTTCTACCAATTGCATTGTAGTATTGCATCAAGCTACTAGATGGTACATTTCTTTTGATTTCAAAACTGATCATGTAAAATTTTACTTGATCTGACTGATGGAAGCTAGAACTACTGGAAGCACAACTGTACCTAAGGATGTTGCTCCCTTTGCCCTTCAGCCTAGATATAAGTTGCCTGACTGGAGTGATCATGTGCTCAGAAAAACATTATACTTATGTTTAATTTTCTATACTAAAGCAAAGGAAATGTAAAGATAAATAGAAAATGTTTTCAAAAAACTCACACATAAAATCACACTGAAAAGAATTTATTAATCATATGCAGATGCATTTTATTCCTGTAACAATCTTTGCTTTTTTAAATTACTCTTTACGGTATAAGAGGAACCTAGGCATTGAAAAATTCATTTGGAAGTTCTGCCTCAATTCAAACTCTTGTCAAAGTATAAGCCAAGTGCCAAATCTAGTCTTCTGATAGTTGTACTTGGAAATGTGAAATATTATCAGAAACACCTGCAATTTTACAGCTACTAATAGTCTTCTCATTACATGAACCGCTCTGTCCCTTTACCTTTCTCTCCAAACATAACATTCAAAGCCAATTCATCCTCTCAGGCAAAGCTATATCCAATATTTTATTTCTAAAATGAACTATGCCAAAGCTTTAGCCTACCTAGGAATAAGGCATACTGTGCTCTTAAGGAGATGGAGGAGTTGGCTGTTTCATTTATTAAAAAAAACAAAACAAATAGAGACTGCCATAATTAGAATAAGTGAACGATTCAAGAAAATATAAACAGTTGCAGCTGCCTTTTCCTCATTCTTCTTGTTCATGTAATCTGCAAATGTGAAAACTAAGTGATGATATCTACAGTGCCTTGAGGTCCAGCAGGGCTTTGCTGTAGGTGAAATGCTACTGGTCCTTCCAGAAAATACCATCTGATGCTTGCTTTTTCCCAAAGAAGCTAGTAGCCCCTTCACATTCCAGTTGCCTGACTAATATATTGAAGATGACAAAGATACTTTACCTAAGTCTGCAAACAATTTGTTTAATTATTTAAGTTATGCTTTCTGTAAAAAAACAAGTGTCTTTGAAAAGAACCCTAGAAAATATTTTTAAAGGTAAAATTAATTATGAAAGGATTGCTGAACTCAAAGAGCACAACCCACTACTTTGAAAAAAGTTTCTCCTTCCCCAATCTGGATAGATGCTCATTCTCTTTAGGGTAACAGGAAAGTAGACATGATAAATGTTTAGATATTCAACAATCCATTAGTCCAATAATTAAAAACCACCAAGGAAGAAACTGAAGACTTGGTTCATTAGTTGCCATGAATCATGCTTGGAATGATTACTAACGTTTGTCCAGGTGGAAACATTGTTTCTCAGCATTTCTTCTTACCATTGCGAAGGAGTTTTTTGCGTTTGAGAATCATTTCATACAGTTTTTCCAGGGCTGGCTGTAGGCCTAGTCCACTAATGGCACTGCAACCTTGGATGTGGCTCAGTGTAGAAGTGTACAGTTCATGTAAGCCAAGGTGCTTCTCTACCTCAGCTACAGAGAGTGCATGAGCCACATCCTGTTTATTGGCCAGCACAAGCACAGGGATTCCCTGGTTGTCCGAGGAGTGGGCAATTCTGTGCAATTCAACTCGAGCCTCTTCCAAACGTTCAACCTCTGCTGAGTCCACTACAAAAACAACTCCATCTGTTCGGCGCATATAGGATTTCCAGAGAGGACGCAACTTTTCCTGACCACCCACATCCCATACTTGGAAAGTAATGCGAGAGGTTCCCAGTGGCACCCGGATCTTCTCCATGTTGAAGCCCTTAGTAGGTGCACTCTTGATAAATTCCTGAAACTTCAGACGGTAAAGCAGAGATGTTTTGCCAGCTGCATCTAATCCAACTACGACCACATGCAGAGCCTGCAAGTGAGGCAGGAAAGGAGGCACAGGTGCCAACTGATTCCCCATAGTCATTGAATTGACACTGACTCTTGAAAAGCACCAATAGATGATCACTACTCACTGCAGCTAAGAAATTGTGACAAGAAGAAGAGTTAGAGTTAATACTTAATTTAAACGCATGAAAGCATACGGTATTTGTATTGAGCTAACTATGCATGGATCATGTCTAAAGATTAATTTTAATCTTCATCATCCTAGTGTTTACCACATATGCAGGGTCCATTATTTTGGATATTAAGAGCAAAACTGATGTAGTTTTTCTTCAGGGCCTATATCATGTATAGAGGATATTCTTCAGATAGCCAAAATAAATCTATATTAACAGAACTTTCAAATACCATAAGCCAAACTTTACATTGACCTGACATATAATAAAGAAGCCACCTACAGAATAGCTATTGTGGCATTCCTTTGCAACAAAAAGGAAATGCTGAGATTCCACAGATTCTGTTGAAAATTCTTGGTCAAGACTATTCCTAAAGTAAGATCCTTCTTTACAATCCACATTAAAGAATCTTCTGATCTCCAAAGCTTCTAGCTTTTGAGTTGGCCTAAAAATTATTAGCCTATAACAAAATTTAGAATGTTTATGGCTAACATGATTGATCTTTATTTTTTTGCATATAAATTTTTCCCAGTTATTCAAAATATATACATTCCATTTTTTCACAAACAAAATGTGTTCTTGCACCTTAAATTCTAACAAATCCAGGTTAAATCCATTCTGATCAAATGGACTGGAACTTATGAAAAATGTTACTACTATATAAAATTTCATGAATGTAATTTAATCCAAACAGGTTTTAGTGTATGTAATAAAATTAGGGTACCAGAAAGTATTTTTGCTTTATTATTCTAAAGGACAATCTCTTATCCACATAAAGGCAAGTAGATAAGAATCAGTCAGAATTAAGTAATAGCTCCTCTCCAATTTTGGTTAACTCATAACCTGAAAACAGGAATCAATTTTTGCCAAGAAGAATTTTCCAGTCAGCCTTCAAAATACACAAAATTTACTATAAAACAAGGCTGTATCATGCTTTTTAATATGATAGCCGCTGCATTATTGCCCTTAAAAGGAATCAGGGACCCTTATATATAGGAGGAAAAGATATTTACATATAATCAGAAGAATAAATTTTCCCTTCTTTCCTAAATCCAGCTGGACTGGGACATTATAATCAGAATTTAGATATATATGTTAAATGCCTCTCAGCTAAAATCTAGCCCCTTGGACTCCCCCACTAACTATACAAAGAAAGAGCAAGCTCTGCACCCAAAAGCAAGTTAGAAAGCAGACAGAATGTAGGCTTCAAACCTAGCTCTGTCAACTGCAGGCGACGACAGTAGCCTTTTTATAATTAAGACTGCAATTTAAAAACGTGGACCGGCAAACTTTCAGCCCATAAATGCATCGGAGAAGGGACCTGCACACAAAGTTACTCCCTGGAGCTTTTTATTTTTTGCTTTCTTCCTACAATAAAAAAAAAAAGGGGGGGGGAGGTGTCTTTTTGTTGCCTTAGTTATAAACTACTTTAAGGAGACCTGGCCGCAAATCTCACGGAGCAGCTTCTAAGAGGCAGGTAGGCGACGGGAGACGGCGCAAGCGATCCAAATCTTTTATCTCTGAGCTGCCCATTTCTTATAGAGAATCTGAATAGAATTTAGAATAGAATTTTTTTTTTAATTTGCCAAGTGTGATTGGACACACAAGGAATTTGTCTTGGTGCATATGCTCTCAGTGTACATTAGAACATTAGAAAAGATGCCCTCCTTAGAGCCATCGTCCTGGATTTAGATAACAACCACTGAGCGAGGGAAAGTGTGGTCCTTAATCATTCCCCGGAGAGAGAAACAATTCCTCATATATTCCGGTGAGTTTTTAATTTACAACTCTCTTTCAATTTCTAACATCAAATTAATTTAGTACTGAAAATACACGCCAAAATCCAGACCAAACTCAAATCTGCCTAACAAGAACTTTACCTCCATCAAGGATCCAAGCTGACAACTGAACACCCGCAGTCCGCAAAGACCCAGCCGGCACTGCAGAAACTCCTCACGCGCCCAACTGTCAGCTTCTGAAGGAGAAGCTGCGGTCGCGGAGAAAAGAAGGCGGGGCTTCTTCGGCACCAGTCAGCGCCTGTCTGGAGCGTGGATGGCTGCAAAGGGGCGGAACCTTGCTGGAGGCGCGAGCAGGAGAGGGCCGACTAAAGGCTCGCGAGAGTTCTCGCTCCTACTCCGCTCGGTCCAGGATTTGTTTGAGAGGGATGCGAGGGTTGAGCGCATCCTTGCGGCATGATTTACTTTTAGTTCCCAGATCTGTACCTTAACCCGAGGTTATGTGAGAGAGCAAAATAAAGCCACAGCGTGTCCCCGGGCAGGTGTGCAAAATTGATTCCACCCCCCATCAGTCGTATAGTTTATTACATCGGGCATTCACTGCCCGTTTTACTTCAAAGTGAAAAGTCGTCCCGACTCGCTTGTGAAAGGCATGAAATCGGGGTGCAGGCAACACTCCAGAATAGAGGCAAGCGGATTCATCCCTGGGAAATCGCTCTCCCAAACCCGAAATTTGGGGACCAGCTGCTATTCAAAGGAATTCCGAGTTACAGACCGCCTGCCTGTGTTCGAAAACATTTAGCCGTAAACCATGGCTTACAGCCTAATGAGTTGGGTTGGGTTGGGTATAAACGCTGCCCTAGAAGACTCTACGGGGCTCCGTTTTTGTATGAAGTAGTTCCTAAACTTACGTCTGCACTTTTCTACTTCGCAACGAATCGCCATCGGAGGCACTCAAGATTTCCATAATAACTCTCACAGCTATTGGGAAAGAGGGTCGCAAGCCGATCAGGTTGAGGAGGAATCATGATCCAGTGTTCAAAAACATGTGCTTAGCATAATACCTTACTTACCCTCCTGAGCAACCGTAGTCACTACTTCTTTCCCCAGCAAAGTGAGACGAAAATTTAAAGGTCCTTACTAGACCCATGGTTTGAACTGGCAGTAATGCCACACTGTGCGCAACTCTTGTTAACTCCACAAAAAAGACTTACAAAGCGGAAACTTCGGAAGGGGAGCTTGCCTTGGCCAGCTCGCTCCTCGAATTTGATCTGGACTTTTAAGATTTCCATTGTTTCCATAATGCTCCATCCTCTCCATCTCCCTCCTCGCTTTAAAGTACAAGGAAAACCGGTCTCTTGGTTTTCGCTGCTCTCTGGTGGCCGATTGTGCTACGTGCAGGAAGGAGCGGCTGGCGTCTCTTGAGTTGCCCGGCATCAGAGCATTGTGAGTTTTCACCTGCCGGGCCTCTGTCACTGCAACCAAAGAGGGTGGTTTCTTCTCGCTAAGCCTCAGAATAGCACGTTGCAGAATGGCTGCCTACCATTGGGAAGCGCGCCGCAGGCAGATAATAATGGAACACCGGTTGCGACTGATGCAGGTGGTCGGAGTGGGGGAAAGTCCTGCACAGATAAAGTGGCAGAGTGGGGGGTGGGGCGGCGGCCAGGAGGATTAGGTGGACGCGAGTAAAATGGAGGGACCGAATAACTTCCTGATCGTTGGAGGCCTTGCCTGTTTTTAAACGTTCTTCAAACTCCCGAAATTTGTAGGATAAGCTCTGGAAAGCACTAAGATAGGTGATGACTTATAATACATATCTTTATCTTTAAAGCAGATCAAACCTAAGCAGGAGGGCCCCCATGGAAATTACCCTGTCTTAAGTGTGGGTACTTCTGGTCCAGGCTTTTAGAATAGAATGGAATGGAATAGGATGGAATAGAACTTTTTATTAGCCAAGTGTGATTGGACACACAAGGAATTTGTCTTGGTGTATGTGCTCTCAGTGTACCTAAAAGAAAAGATAGGTTTATCAAGAATCATAAGGGTTAATGGTTAAATGGTAAATGGTTAGATGGTAAAGGATTAAAAGGATTAATCATAAGGGTTAATCATAAAGTGTTAACAACACTTAATGATTGTCATAGGGTACAAATAAGCAATCAAATCATATTAGGGAACAGTCAATATAAATTGTAAGGATACAAGCAACAAAGTTACAGTCATATAGTCATAAGTGGAAGGAGATGGGTGATGGGGACGATGAGAAGATTAATAGTAGTGCAGACTTAGTAAATAGTTTGACAGTGTTGAGGAAATTATTTGTTTAGCAGAGTGATGGTGTTCAGGAAGAAACTGTTCTTGTGTCTAGTTGTTCTGATGGGTAGTGCTCTATAGCATCATTTTGAGGGTAGGAATTGAAACAGTTTATGTCTAGGATGTGAAGGGTCTGTAAATATTTCACAGCCCTCTTTTTGATTCATGCAATATACAGGTCCTCCACAAAAACAGGTTGGTAGCCATTGTTTTTTCTGCAGTTCTACTTTATCCTCTGAAGTCTGTGTCTGTCTTGTGGGTTGTATAACCAAACCAGACAGTTATGGAGGTGCAGATGACAGACTCAATAATTCCCCTGAAGAATTGGATCAACATCTCTTTGGGCAGTTTGAGCTTTCTGAATTGGCAGAAAGAACATTCCTTGTACTTTTTTAATGACATTTTTGATGTTAGCTGTAGACCTTGAGATATGGTAGAACCTAGAACCAGTCATCTGGGCAATAATGTTGTGATTCCAAGCTTGGAGCTCCCCCATGGATCCCCCAGGGATGTGCAAAATCTACGTAGTGACATGCATTCACTCCTGTCTGAATTTGCCCCCTCTGGAGGCAGTTGATCCTTGGAACAGTGCTAAGCCTGGGCCAAGATTCCCTTAAAGCTAGACCAGTGTTACTGGACCTCAGCGACTTAAAAGACGGGTGGGCTTCAACTCCCAGGTTTCTGAGAGCTGAAGCCCACCCATCTTAAAGCTAACGAAGTTCAGAAACACCGACCATGATTCTCGCTTAGTGTTTTTCAAGCTTGGCGACTTTCAAGGGGATTCTGCTTAATTCTGCTTAGCTTCCTCTGCTGCTTCCTGTTTTTTAGGAAGCTTGTGATCCACTTACAAGTGTGTTCAGGTACCTCTAGCTGGTTTAACTTAGAAGAGTGTCTGGAATGATGGTATTGAATGCTGAACTAAAGTCTACAAGAGGACTCTTGCATAGGTCCTTGGAGATTCAAGATGTAGTGCAGAGCCATATTTACAGCATCATTTGTTGATCTATTTGCTCAGTATGCAAATAAGGGGTCTAATAGCGGATCTATGATGGTTTTCAAGTGGGACAGCACTAGCCTTTCAAAGGTTTTCATGACCACAGATGTTAGAGAAACTGGTCTGTAGTCATTCAGTTCCTTGATGGTGGGCTTTTTCGGCACTGGGAGATAGTAGAGCATTTGAAGCAAGAAGGAATATAGCACACCTCTAGCGATTTATTGAAGAAGCTGGGGACCAATTGGTCAGCACAGACTTTTAAGTAAGGAGTTACCTTGTCTGGGCCTGGAGCTTTTCCTGGCTTTTGTCTGTGAAATAGGCCTTGCACTTCCTTTTCTGTGATCACTAGGGGTTGTGAACCCCATGGGATGGGGTCAGTTGTAGGAGTCTTGGCTGTTGTTGGTTTATCTGAGATGGGGGTTGTGGAGATAGGTGGTTGTAGTTTCCTTTCAAACCTGCAGTTAAACATGTTCAGGTCATCAGCCAATTGTTGATTTCCTTCAGCCTAGGAAGGGGGTTTGCTGTAGCGGGTGATATTTTTAAGAGTTTTACTGCATTTTGTAATACTCTGACTTCAAGAGATCCAGAAAAGAACAGCTTCCCTATCTTTTCCTATTATCTGTGTCATAAAGTAGGCTTATTTAAAAAAGACAAAATATCTGCATAAACTGTTTTGACTGATGAGATTTGCTCACTAAACTCCCCCTCCCCATCTTAGAGTACTATGCTGAGTTAGTATTTTCTACCTCTCTTTGGGTGGCATGAAACAAAACCAGCCTGACATTTGTAATCCCCTGCAGATTCCTTCTACCTCTATTGCTTTGTTTACTGTCACCGTCATTACTAAGATAGTGAGAAAGCCTGACTAGTTTTATATACCTTAAAACTAACGAAATACTTTAGTAGTTATACAGATGACTGAGGCAATGGATGAAACTAAGACAACATCCTGAGAATGTGGCAGAACAAAATGTTGCTGGGATATATTTGCATCTTGGTTAGGTGTAAGTAGGGAAACACTTGGGTCAACCTGTTTTCTGACTTACACTAGTATTATTCCTGGCTGTGTTGGTGTGGAAAGGCCCATGCCATGCCAGGGTTTTTAGTGACTTATCTTGTGATTCTAGGGATGTGACAAGCCTTCTGTCTCCAAAGCAAAGTACATGTGCTTTGCTCATAGCAGACCTGGCATTTTGTTTTCCTGGCATTTTTTGGATGTGGGCTGGGAAAACACCAGATGTTTAACCTGAAGGCAGAGGGGCTTAAAGAAAAGTTGAGTGCCAGGCACTAAAGAAAAACATAATCTGAAACCATATGGTAAAGAAATTAGGATCAGAGAAAGGAAGAATAATGAAATACATGGGATGTAGAAAACTGAGGATAATTTCAGAAAAAGTAGTATCAGTTCTTCTAAAACTATCTATAAAAATACAGGAGGGAAAAATGTAGATTGAATTAAACAGCAACAGAACAACAGAGGTGAAGAACTGAGAACAGGAGGTTTCCAAAAGATGGAAAAGGGTGGAGGAGCCAAAAGGCAGGCTAGGAAGTATATACCATTTCAATATCAAGCAACCTTATCAAAAATGGGCAACTTTAAAAAAATGATTAGTTACATTTGAATTTGAGTAACACTATTAACCTGCAGGATTGATTGTATCTTCATAAATAGCTCTCATAACCAACTTTAAAAAATGCCATTTAGCAGGAAGCCAATTGTTCACCATCTTATCTACCCCTCCATTTTCTTCATTATATCCCATTTTATGTGAGATGTTTTATTTACAGCATCCCAGATTTTCATTTTTAAATTAAATGAATCATGGTGCCTGGCAGACCTGGGCAAAGGGGTCAAAAAGATTTAAGAGAGCAACTACAAATAGGCAATCAAAATTACCATTCTAATATTTTCGATTAGCAACTCCCTGTGGGCAATTCCTTCCTAAGCACCAGGAAGGCTGCTATTAGATTTCATTATCTGAATTTGAACAGACATTTGCCAAGAAATGCAATTTCTCAATTCTCATGTATGTGGGGTTTATTTTGGGATGGACATAGGAGAGCAGAATCTCTGAAGAAAGTCAGCAGCAAGTTTCAAAGGAGAGCACCCAAAATTCCAATGTCCTTTTGTGCTCCAACATGACGCCTCAGAATTTGCCACAGAAAGGTAAAGGATTTAAAATATGTCACAGAAGGGGAAAGACTGTTTTGCAGATAAGTACAAAAGAAAGCTTGCTTACTTTTTCCTTCAGAAAATAATACCCAAGAAATTTCAAGAATAATTTTTTGAACTGCCGTGGACTTTGCACATAAGGTAGACAGTAACACCCATCCTCCCCAGCAAAGATAATTGATGGTATGCTTGTTTGGGATGATATGGATTCTGTCACACTCCATCTGGAGAATGGGGAAGACTGGGATAGATTTTGAGTATACAGTAAGGATAGGCAATTTTTTTGAGCTAGAGGTAGTTTTGGAATGTTGATAACTTGTGATGGTAACATTCAAAACATAGTTTTCCAATTATGCATTGTATGCAATTATTAGTTGCATTATGATATTTGTTTTTCAGCACAGTATGCTAGTATTGACAATTTAAATCAGATTACCTATAATTGATTTAATCCACATCCCAAGAAAATTCACAAGAGAAAATATTTGCACCTATTTTTTTAAGAATTGACCTCAATAAAATAAATGAACTGAATTGTACAGTAGTAGTTACAAAGGCTGAGGTAATGCTAAAGAGCAGGTCAAATTGCTATAAATCTGCTCTACCAATAAATACATTTTCAGTATAGTGTAGGATTAGTAGAAAAACAAAATAGTAATTTTTAGAACATGATTTGATTTGATTTTAGTAGAAGCTTTTAATAGAAGCTAAAAGTCAGAAAGCTAGTTGGTTAACATTTGTACCCGTTTCATTTGTATGGGCCAATATAGAAAATAGCTACATTTGAAGTGTATGAATTGCCCTCTATGAGCTATTTCTCCAAGTTGTAAGAGGCTATTCAAAATTGTTACTTTGCTAGCTCTTTAAGATAATAACAAATAGATTTCTTACATAAAAGCTACATTAATTTCCATAGAGACTGTGAATTATTTATAAATCTTATCAATCACTTAACTGGAGGCTTCTGCATAAAATTTTCAAAGGCAGCAGGTTATCCAGCAACCTTTTCCAAAACAAGGGGCCATATTACATTGTTTTATTATATTATGAAGCACTTGCTGTGAGATTTATACCAACAAGAATTATTAGGTGTGTAGTGACACTTCTAAGCCTGAACACTGACACATTGCAGGGAAGGAAGTGTTTGATTAACCCAAATACAACAGTGAGATACCTGTGCATCTGGTTTGGTAATATGGTGCTTCTGGATGTTGTGTATTCTAGCTCCTTCTGACACAACCAGAAGTGCCAACAGCAAAAGGTGGTAGAATTGTAATTTAAAACTTCTAATGAGATGCTTTGCTTTACCTCTCTTCTTCACTTAAGCATTGCAAAAAATGATCTGGACTAGCATTCCCAGAAATCCCAGACAAGTACACAGGGATTATAGAAGTCATATTTCAAAACAATTGGAATTACCATTTTAGTTCTACCTTATATATTTTATATTGGTAAAATTAAATTTTAATTCAAAATTATGAGAGCAAGTTTGACTTATTTTCCATCAGCAAAGTGAAAAGACAGGCTCACAGAGCTCAAACAGTTAAATATAAGTAATAGTCCTGCTATTTAGTTGAGTTTTACACAATACAATAATAATCCATATATCAGAGAACCATATTTTAACATATCACGTTTATTATGAATCTAGTATGGGGTCATGTAATGGAGTACAGTATGCTGTACAAAACCAGGAAATTTAGTTAATTAGATAAAACTGTAGATAAGCTTGCCATGTGAATAGCTTTACCAAGTACATCTTTTTCAGAAAGAGAACTTTATTTCTTGGATATTAAAAGATGGTGCTGGTCCACTATGCACTAATTTATTGTCTGTGCCTTCAAGTCAGTCTTCATTCTTGGCAACTGCCTGGACTAGTCCATGCAGTTTTCTTGGCAACATTTTTGAAAGTGGTTTGTCTCCTTGCTAAGTCTGAGAGGAAGTGACTGGCCCAAGGTTACCCAGCTTTCTTCATGCGTAAGGCAATGCTAGAAGTCACAATCTCTTAGTTTCTATACCTTAACCACTACACAAAACTAGTTCTGATAGATATGTTCTAATAGTTTGTGCTGACCTTGCGAGATGTGTAAGGAAACCTCATAACATCATCATGCAACAGATAGGTAAAGTAAAAAGGATGGCAGAGTTCCATAAGATAATTCTGCTAAGATAATGACTAGACTTTCTTTTCTCAGAGATGCTACAAATTAAATCTGCCTAAAATTGCATTCTCTGGGCTTTATATAAACTTTCCCCACTCCTACCTGCACCTCCAATTATCATTACTATATTTGCAATGTGGTCACCTACAGGTGAAACTCAAAAAATTAGAATATCATGCAAAAGTTCATTTATTTCAGTAATGCAACTTAAAAGGTGAAACTAATATATATGAGATAGACTCATTACATGCAAAGCGAAATATTTCACACCTTGATTTGTCATAATTTTGATGATTATGGCTTACAGCTCATGAAAACCCCAAATTCACAATCTCAAAAAATTAGAATATTGTGAAAAGGTTCAGTATTCTAGGCTCAAAGTGTCCCATTCTAATCAGCTAATTAAGCCATAACACCTGCCATGGGTTTCTGAGCCTTTAAATGGTGTCTCAGTCTGGTTCAGTAGGAATCGCAATCATGGGAAAGACTGCTGACCTGACAGTTGTGCAGAAAACCATGATTGACACCCTCCATAAGGAGGGAAAGCCTCAAAAGGTAATTGCAAAGGAAGTTGGATGTTCCCAAAGTGCTGTATCAAAGCACATTAATAGAAAGTCATGTGGAAGGGAAAAGTGTGGAAGAAAAAGGTGCACAAGCAGCAGGAATGACCATAGCCTGGAAAGGATTGTCAGGAAAAGGCCATTCAAAGGTGTTGGGAACTTTCACAAGGAGTGGATTGAGGCTGAAGTCACGAACCACCACACACAGACGGATCCTGAACACAGGTTTCAAATGTCGTATTCATCCTGTCAAGCTGCTCCTCAGAAGCATCTTACCTGGGCTAAAGAAAAAAAGAACTGGTCTGTTGCTGAGTGGTCCAAAATCCTTTTTTCTGATGAGAGCAACTTTTGCATCTCATTTGGAAACCAAGGACCCAGAGTCTGGAGGAAGAATGGAGAGGCACCCACTGCAAGATGTGTGAAATTTCCACAGTCTGTGTTGATTTGGAGAGCCATTGCATCTGCTGGTGTTGATCCACTGTGCTTCATTAAATCCAGGGTCAATGCAGCCATCTACCAGGAGATTTTGGAGCATTTCATGCTTCCTTCCGTAGACTAGCTTTATGGGGATGCTGACTTCATTTTCCAGCAGGACTTGGCACCTGCCCACACTGCCAAAAGTACCAAAATCTGGTTCAATGCCCATGGGATTACTATGCTTGATTGACCAGCAAACTCGCCTGATCTGAACCCATAGAGAATCTATGGGGCATTGCCAAGAGAAAGATGAGAGACATGAGACCAAACAATGCAGAAGAGCTGAAGGCCGCTATTGAAGCATCCTGGTCTTCCATAACACCTCAGCAGTGCCTCAGGCTGATAGCATCCATGCCACGCTGCACTGAGGCAGTAATTGATGCAAAAGGGGCCCAAATCAAATATTGAGTACATATGCATACTTATACTTTTCAGAGGTCCGATATTGTTCTATGTACAATCCTTGTTTTATTGATTTCATGTAATATTCTAATTTTCTGAGATTATGAATTTGGGGTTTTTATGAGCTGTAAGCCATAATCATCAAAATTATGACAAATCAAGGCATGAACAATCTCGCTTTGCATGTAATGAGTCTATCTTATATATTAGTTTCACCTTTTAAGTTGCATTACTGAAATAAATGAACTTTTGCACAATATTCTAATTTTTTGAGTTTCACCTGTATATATGAAAGAAGTAATCATAGAATGATCTATGAAACTTCTGTACTGCCTGAATAAATTTACTTATTTGCAGAGATCACACAGGATCGTTGCCTATGCCAGACAGAGCATGTTCCAAGTCAAAGCGGTAAACTACTCAAAAGATACACGGTAAGATGACAGAGGTAAAGGATGGGTTTTTCTTCCCTTCATGGAAAATCTGCTGCTGGAAACCTATTTATCCCCAGATCTGAAATGGGACCCATTTCAGTCTAGTTCAGGAATGCTGCAATTTTTTTAAAGTGCTATTGGATAACCTAGATATTCAGCTTTCTTTATGACCTTTACTTCCCATATAAAGGGAACATGCCTGCTTCCCTGTTGTCCATCTGCTTCAGGATTTTTCTTTCTAGAATAGTGCTCACAACCTCCCTGACCCATTTCATAACCGAATCCTGGCTGAAGTTTTAAATGCACCTTGAAGCCTAATAATGTAAATGGGAACAAAAGGCATGTTGTTGCCAAAGTCCACATGACCGCACAAATAGCAATAGCTATAGCAACAGCAATAGCACAGACTTATAGATCACTCCACAGTGCTTTGCAGCATTCTCTGGGCAGTTTATAGTGTCAACATATTGCTCAAAACAATCTGGGTCCCCATTTTACCAACCTCAGAAGGATAGAAGGTTTGCGCCCCGTCAGGACTGAACTCCAGGCTATGGAGAATACTACCTTTTATCCACTATGCCAACAGATAGGTGTTGCTGTAAAGCTCAATGGATTTGTCTGCACCAAACGTTAGGTGGGATATTAATGCAACTTGCCTTTCTGTTCCTCTGACTGGCATGTCTTTGGCTTTGGGTAGGATGGGGTGCGGTGTTGAATTAGGGATTAATGAGCTATATTTTCTCTTCTAGTCTTTAGACTACATACAACAGTGGTAACAACAATACAGCTGAAAACTGTATGGAGAAATGTTGTTCTGTAACTGCTGCAGGACAAAATGCCGCACGTCTGAGCTGAAAAGTCTGCCAGAGCGTACAGTGAAGATTAATCTTTCGGGAAGTCTTCTAATAAAAGTTCTCTGGAGTCACAGATCCACAGTGCCTGCCTTTGTGTGAAACTTTGCTATGACCTCTCCCCACTTTTCTGCCTGAAACTTTTAGCCACAGCCCAAACTGGCCTGTTATCTCTTTTGTTTTGGGGAACAGGTTTGAAAAAGACTGGGAAAGAATCTGGTAGGACAGATTTAAGTTGTCATGCTAAGCCTTTTAGCACTGCTGAGACATTGCTATTCTGTAATTTTCCATGAAACTAAAACAGAAATTAAAAACAGAAGCAGGCTTTTATCCAGAAAAATCCTTCCCCATTTCCATTTCTAGGCTTTCACCAAGAAATCCAGCTGAACGAATTTTGTAACTGATCCCACCCACCCACCCCAAAAAACCACAACACTCTTCTGCCCACTTTATTGCTTCTGGTTGACTATGGGGTTGGTGCTTAATATTTTTTTTTTAAAGTACTAACCACCCATCTCACAGTCTTGGTCAATGATTTTTAATTTGCCCATTGTCAATTCTAGTTTCAGAAAAGCCAAAAGGAAGGAGTCCAAGTACACATTCTTATTTGTCTCATGGTTATTTGTAGCAAAATAGTTTTATTCAGAAAAAGAATGAAGAGGAAATCAGATCATACTGAACAAGAAAATAAACTATTGGTCTCTAATCTATTAGTATAATAATAATAAAAAAGAAGTGCAGCCGGGAAAGAATCATTAGATCCCAATAAAATACTTCTTTTTCAACCTACCTGTTATTTACTCTACACCAGAGGTCTCCAACCTGGGCAACTTTCATCCTGGCAGACTTCATTTCCCAGAATTTGGGAACTGGCTGGGGTATTCTGGGAATTGAAGTCCGCCAGGCTGAAAGTTGCCCAGGTTGGAGACCTCTGCTCTACACTGCTATAATAAATAGTTTGAATATCAAATGAAACCAAACTTGAAAGAATTTAGGAAGTATTGTACAAGTATTTCTTTAAAAAGATGGGTAAATAACTGCCTTTTCCAGTGACCGGTTTTTCTTATCCACCTGTCTTCCCTACCATATATTATCACCAGGTAGCATTGCATAATTTGCTTCAAACCTACCTAATTTTAACGGCCAGCAATTCTATCGAGGCATAATCATTTTTTACAGACAGTTTTTTGTATATGAATTGTCATACTCCTCCAAGAGAAAATATCTTCAGGATTTTATTCATCTCTTAGCTCCAATAGTGAGTAAACCTTTTAATGTTTTCTTTGCTTTTTTGTATTCTATGCTTTTAAAAAGTTAAAGTTTAGGGGAAAAAAACAAAATAAAGCTATAGTAGAAATAGATTTAGACTAGAATAGAATAACAGAGTTGGAAGGGACCTTGGAGATCTTCTAGTCCAACCCCCTGCCAAGGTAGGAAACCCTACACCACTTCAGACAAATGGTTATCCAACATCTTCTTAAAAACTTCCAGTGTTGGAGCATTCACAACTTCTGGAGGCAAGTTGTTCCGCATTTAGAAAAGCAGCATTTGAACAGAGCAATTATTTTGGCTTCATAAGCCTTTTCTTTTTCCTACAACTTATAAAAGAACTAATGAACTAGCTCTGAATTAAGAACTAATGAACAGGGGAAAATCTAGTGGGAGAAGAAGTAAAACCTTAATTTAATGGTAATGCCACCTTCAAAAAGTTCAAGTTTTCCTTCTCCTATATTGGAATGGGAGAAGATAGTTCTGGGAAAAGGAGAATGCGTCAGATCAGCTCCCAGCCCTCCAATAAAATTTACAGTGGTAAATTTCATTGTATTTACAGATCCCGGTTCCAGACAGTAACCTCCAAAAGAAATAAATGATATCAGGGCAAATTCAGCAGCCACTTGGTGATCCATGCAGCCTAAGTCCATTCAAATTCTAATATGAAGCATAACTGACTCATGTTAGCATGTTCTTCTTGCATTCTGTTTTCTGCAGTCAGGTGCCGTTCTGTTTTTAGAATATTGCTAGTCCATTAGCATCATCATATGCTATCTTAAAAGGAATGTGGTACCATAGCCATCTCCCTGTTTTGTAGAACTGACAATAAAGAATCAAAACTTCAGTTTCTTCCCACACTACAAGTCCCCAGATGCTACTGCAATTTCACTGAAGGGGACTGAAGACACAGCCAAAAGAAGCTCCTCCAGGACTCTACTGTAGCCATGAGAGACTTTAGAATCAAGACAGTAGGACACCATCTCTGCAATCCACATACTGATACTTTTCAAAGGAGAGTTGCTCCGAATGAGAGAGATAGGAACAAGTCAGTGTACCTCTGGTGGGAGAGAAAAATAGGAATTTGGTAATAATAAAATGTTTACAAATACAATATCTCCTTGTCACTTCTACCAATAATTTATATCCCAGACTTCGTTCTCAATGGTATATTTTGGAGGATAAGGGACAGACAGAGAATGTAAATTTAACAACAGCTCTGGAAATTTATTAGTCATTATTGAGAGAACCAGTATTGGGTTTTTAAAAAGAAGTGAACACAATAGAAAAGTACATTAATGACATTGATTAGTGATATGATGAAATGATTAAACAAGAGGAGTGAAACAGCTAGCTAAGTTAGAGAAGATTCTCTTGATTAAAAGTATGCTCCTCATTTGAGCAGGATGAAATATTTGGCCTACAGACTAAATCGACCATCCAACCATTAGGATTTTAGGTTAAAAGATACAAATACTGGACCAAGAGTTAGTTATCATAAGGGGAGAACAAAACAGAAAAGAGAATCAAACTTACTGTATATGCAAAAGAACGTTGTGAACCTTTATTTTGATCCATGTGCAAATTTTGCTGAAATAATGAATGGGAATTTCACTGTTATTATGTGGCACATGCAAAATCATACTTTAATTCACTTTGTATTTTAATACTCCTTTATGGAGTGTATTGAATTAGACTAGTTTCCCTACATTTTACAGATGAAGTGGGTATATTCCATATTAGTGGAAAGCTTTTGGTCAATGGCACCCAGAAATTTGTATGTTCAAGTCCTGGCATCCATAAATGAAAATATCTTGGGAAAATAACCAGAAAAATCCTTAAGGATTGATCTGCACAACCAGTTTGCCGATGGCCATTAATATCTCTTAAGAGCAGGAATACGTATCATCCTCAACCAAGCTTCAGCCACCATTTCATGCTGGGTTGCTAGACTATGGAATGGTGAAAGGCTGGACTTTTTAGTCTGTGTATGTGTGTATAGACACCCATAAACACATTCACAGACAAGTTCACCAGTGGAAATGTGAAAAGCTAGGCATTTTTAAACAATTCACAGATGGAATGTTTAAAGGTGGACCTTTTTTTAACCATGTTAACTTGACTAGAGCTTGCTAGTTTCCCCTTACATCCCAAGGGACAGAAATAAATGTTAATTGGTGATGCTTGCATGAGTTCTTACAAGCTCATTGATGGCGCTGAAATGGGGGAGTTCTCTTTCCTCTTATGGGGTGAAATGGACAAGAGTTTTTCCTTTTCCTTTCAGTTTAAGTATTAAGAACAATGATAAAACCATGTTTGTTTCCTTACTGGACCCATGAAGGCATCAAATGGGAAAATATCAAGTACTGTACAAGAACTGAAGTTCAAGTACTGCACAGGAGTTGAAGTGAAATATGTCAGTGTATCAATGAAATCCTTATGTCCTTAAACACCCACCAAAGGAAAGAAAAATGACGTGCCTGTTATTCTAGCAATGGGGGCAAAAACAAAGTGAGGAAATCCCACAATTGGGACCAATGCTTCAGTAAGAAAATACAAATACATCAAAGTGAACGAAGTGGAGGATGGGATTAAAATGTGAAAAGATTTTTTTTTATGATGGCATAATTTCCAGCCAACTTATACATAGGAGTCAAGTAGCTTAATACTGCCCTGATGGGGGTGAGCAGGAACACAACAATCTATTCTGGAGAACTGCAGGTATATCCATCTAAAGTCTTAACAGTTGATTTTGTTGCAGCTAAGGATTATTATTTTGTTGACTAAATATGGATTAGTCATTATGGTTAAACATTATGTCAGAATGTTAAAAAAGCAATTTTTAGTCAAATTAACTATTTTTAAACCCTCAACTTTAAAATACAGTTGGATTTCAAATTCATCTGAAGTTCTGTTGGCTATCTTAAATTACTGCAGTGGGGATAATCAATTCTATATTGCCAAAATTAATCAGGGAAATTAGCATTATGGATGATCTTCTAGAATTAGGTCTTTTCTGCTTTGAAATAAATCAAAAGAGAAAAAAGAACTTCCTTCCTTCAAATATTTTAGAAGCATTAGTTCTGCAACACAGAAGTCTATCAATTAGTTGATTTAAAAGATGGATATGTAATTGTCAAAACAAATAAAATTTCACTTTTGACATCATTATTTTAAAATGAATCAGCTAACTGCAGGATCATTTCTTGGAGATATACTTACTAAGTGTTGGTATCCATGATTGTACTCGAGACACTGTAAAGGATCTAAAAATATATCAGAAAAAGAAAGTTACTGCAAAGTGTATTCGTGTTTGTGTTCAGACAAATTAGCAAACCCCTTCAAGTCCTCACCTGGGCACTCTGCAAAGGCCTGATATCCAAGTGAGTCATCAAAGTTTTTTTCCCAATCACCACCGTTTTATGCAAGACCTCAATGCCAAGCTCAGCCACATACACAGGATAAAAATTGTTGTTTGTCACATTTAATATGTTCTAAAGAGAAGGAGGACAGGTGGTCAGGAAAAAGTGATAAATTGGCACACTGTCTGCATTCATAAAAGGAAACTCCAGAACTTTTGCCCTTAAGAGGCTCCTACTCTGCCTCTGTTGCTACTACTTTTTAAGATATAATGCAAAACATGATGAAACATTGCATGGTTTTCAGGTTTGTGCAAAGTTTCAGATTTAATTCAAAAGTGCACAGGAGCTAAAACACAGTCCACATCTGCAGGTCTCTTCCAAAGATCGTACCTTTTTGAAATCATTTCTGAAGTGCTGCAAAACCCCAGTGGTTCCTGTCTTAACCAGTACAGCATCTATATAGTAGGTAGCCATTCACTTTTATGGGGATGAGTGGTTGAATGCAAAAGGAAAAAATACAATGATTGTGTGATAGTGATCTGGACAAGTAGCAAGTTGGTCGTGGATTAAAGTTTTTCTATGTTATTTTAGTCACTAAATTTAGCTCTAACTTTTTAAGAGCTGCAGGAGGCAGCTCTACTAGCATAAAAGACTCTATTCAGAACATTGAATTGACATGTTTTTATATTTGGTGTATGTTACAATTGTGACACTATTCCAAGCTGTGGATCTTGGCAGGTGATTGTATAAAACCTTGTGAATTCCCTGCTTCTTTTAGGTACAAATAAACATGAACTGTCACTGAAGCAGTCAGAGTGAGCTTAAATGGACTCTAGAGGATGGTAGAGGACAGGAAGGCCTGGAGGAATGTTGTCCATGGGGTCGCGATGGGTCGGACACAACTTCGCAACTAACAACCAAAAAAAAAAAAAAAAATTAAGAACAGCTTCCTTTTGATCCATTTCATCTTGTCCATGAGATGAAGGCTTATAGAAGACCAGTTGCTTGGTCCTTTCTGTATTCTTCAGCACATTCATTTGCATTTCTACACACGAATAATATTGTGCTTATTTCTTGGTAGCATAATGCTGTTTGAATGTCTGCAACATACATTTTTATGTTTGGGTGTGGTATGCTACTAAGTTGCTGTACAAATGCTGATGATATGCGTCTATGCAGGTTATGACAATGAGGGAGAAAGATTTATGTGAATTGCAATTTCATCTTTGCACACTTGATCTGATATTCCTTTGGATTTATAATTCCCCCCAACCAATGTGTGCATTATGACCAAGTGCCAGAGTAATGCTGGCTTTGCTGCATGAAAGAACAGCAATCATCTCTCTCTCTGTCTCTCTTCCCCCTCTCTCTCTCTGCCCCTCTCTCCCTCCCACACCCCCACCTTCTCCCTCCCACCCTTTTTCTGTCACATATTCACTTAGTGACCATTTTGCTTCTGATTTAAGGAATAGATTGTGGTTGCTAAACAAGGACAGAGTATATATTGTATACTTACTGCACAACGTAACATATTGAACAAAGATTAAGAATATGATGTTGATAATTGAAAATACTCAGTAAGATTGACCTGCCAATATAATAGATTATATGTACTATATTTTATTCCTTAAATAAAAATAATTAAGTTCAATTTCTTTCTTCTTCCCCAAAATAAAAATATGAATTTAATAAGCTGATTTTTTCTTTCCTAAAAAAATTCTGATTCTGGTATTTTCATCAGGTACAGGCAATTTAAAAGCTCTTCAGATGTTTTAGGCTACAGTTTTCTATACCTAATCAACAGGTTATGCTAGCTTAGGTTGATGGGTGCCATAGTCTGCAATATCTGAAGAGCATCATCTAAATGATTTATTTATTTAAATGATTATATTATATAAATATTATATAAATAATTATATAAATATATTATGTAAATATAAATTATATAAATATATTATATAAATATTATATAAATAAAAGATTTATTTAAATCAATCAATCAATCAATCATCTTGGCGACAAGAATTAATTTGGCTCTCAACTCTGAGGCATTTTCAATGAATGAATACATGTCTAGGCATTCAGAATATTATCTTAGACTTCATATATAGAGTACTCAAAATATTTACTTTTTAGAAAAGTACTGCTGTTCTGCACTTTTTAGAAAAGTACTGCTGAAAAAAATAAATTGAATTACTGCTTAACACTAAAGCCACCCCTCCCCCCATGTTTTGACTGCAACACAAATTATGTTTAGATAGCAAATGTTTAGATTTTCCTTTTGTCAGAAGATTTGTTAGCAATGATCTAAGAGATCAACAAACATAGAGGTCCTTGTTCATGCCCTAGCCCTTTTGAGTAGGAAACAAATTCCTGATGTTTTATTAACCATGTATTTATTTTATTGTGCCTTGAAATATATCTTCTGGAACGGTACCATCAAGAGCCACACAAGTCCCTTTTTTTAAAAAAAAAAAAAGAGAGTATCATATGTAATTCTTGGATCATATATGCTGGATTCAGACATTGCACTAGGTCCTTTATTTCATTCTAGTTTTAAAATCTTCTCCTAGAGAAGATCAAACCATAGTGTGTTAACCAGTGACAATGTTTTGAAGATGAAACTTATGATAAAATAAGCATTTTAAAAAAGAGACCATGTGGCCAGACACAAGCTTTTTAGAACTTGTACTATGTTATATAGTTACTTCCTTCTCCTTGAATGCTATCTATTCAGAAATCTAATCTATCAATGCAGAAAAAATAATTGCTAGCAACCTGTCTTTCCTTGAGGACCTATATACTGCACGAATCAAGAAGAGGGCCGTGAAAATATTTACAGATCCCTCACATCCTGGACATAAACTGTTTCAACTCCTACCCTCAAAACGACTCTATAGAGCACTGCGTACCAGAGCAACTAGACACAAGAACGTTTTTTTCCTGAACACCAACACTCTGCTAAACAAATAATTCCCTCAACACTGTCAAACTATTTATTAAATCTGCACTACTATTAATCTTCTCATCGTTCCCATCACCAATTTCTTTCCACTTATGACTGTATGACTGTAACTTGCTGGTAATCCTTATGATTTATATTGATATTGATTGTTCCTGACTGCTTATTTGTACCCTATGCTTATCATTAAGTGTTGTATCATTAAGTGTTAAATTGTACCCTATGACCATCATTTGTGTTGTAAATGTTGCACCTTGATGAAGGTATCTTTTGTTTTATGTACACTGAGAGCATATGCACCAACACAAATTCCTTATGTGTCTAATCACACTTGGCCAATAAAAATTCAATTCAATTCAATTCAATTCTATTCTATTCTATTCTATTTGCAGATTTCAAGTTTTGATTAAAGAAAAATTGAACCATGCTCACACAAAACCCAGTGAAATGCTTTGTCTGGGTTAAAAGAAATAGAGACTGACTAAACGTTATTCCTTTTAATCTCATTCAGTCATCTATTATTTTGTTTTAAAAGATTAAGATTTCATTTGGGAGCAAAGTTTATCCCAACAACTATTCTACCCACCAGTGTTCAGTCTTAAAATAGATCTTCTGACAAAAATTATCTCTAACCCTATTCACCAAGCTTTCCTTGAAAAATGAGCAACTACCTGTTATAGAAACTGGACAAAAGAGAGGCTTCCAGATCAGAATTGACATATTTTTCAGCTTGTGGCCCTGCAATATTATCTCCCTGCTTCCTATAGCCAGCACACAAATTATATTCAATCTCAGATGAATTTTAAAAAAGATTCATAAGATGAATTTTGTCCATGTCTCTCCCCAACTCACTCTTCTGTCAATCTGTTCCTTGAACTTACAGTCATATTCAGGATGATGCTGGAAGTAGAATTGTCAAAAGAGATGGTGGAGGCATTGAGACCTGAGGGGAGTACCGCAATTGAACGTGGGAACAGGAAGTACATCATGAGACAAGTTGTCAGCAGGCAAATGGCTACTGTGAGAAACACATACAGCTTCCTGCCAAAACAGATCACAGGCAGTTAGTGAAAGCAGAATTGCCTCCCACCTCAACATACACAGCAATCGCTGATAGCAGTTTCTAACAAATGGGAACAATAACTCCACTAGAATGAAGCAGACGAAGAAAATGAGGAGAAATTTCTTTAGCAGAAAAAGACTGTGCTTACGTCCGTCTAGGCTTTAGCCGCTGATCTCCATATGGAATGAGGGCCACTAACTGTTGCTCCTGCTCTAGAAGGAGGACAATAGAAGAGAGAGAAATGAGGGAATAGTCTGGAAAATCAAATCTTTAGGAAAACACAAAACTGCCAGAACTGCTGAAATCTGTCCTTTTAATAAAAGCTTTCCTTTGTGCAAAACACTATGTATTGGTCTTGCTATTTTCATTGCAAAGAGCTACGTAAGAATTGCCTGTCTGTCTGCAGCAATTTTAATCCGGCCAAAGCAGCTCTATAGACTAGTACAATTAAGCCCAGTTAATGCATCTCTTGGTTAAACAATACAGAAAACAGGAGGGTGGCTGGTTTGACTCTGAATGTCAATCAACAAGGCCAGGTCACCTGTGTAAAACTAGTCTTGAAAATATACCTACCTCTGGGGATTCTTCCAGTGCCTTGGCAAGTAGGACAAGTGACAAAACCTTGATTGGTGTGATTACCACAAGGAACACAAGACACCTCAGAAGCACCTGCTCCATTAATGCTGGCATAACGGGGTGCTTCATTCTCAGCGTATGAATTTTTCTGAATAATCGATTTGCTTTCTTCTGTCTCCTTTCTGGTAAACAGGTTCTTGAACCACAAGATGGCTGTATCCATTGTACATAACACTGTCTCTGGTGCAAACAAGCAGCATTAACAAATCAGAGCACAAAAAGGACTTTTGATTCTATAAAGCAGCACTTCATTCCTGAGTTTAGGACTCGGACAATCTTGAAAAGCATATTTAAAATTAGTGATTTCTACATAAATACCTTTCCTTTCTAAAGCTTCCCCACATTTCAGGAATTCATTGCATTCAGGTATGTCTTAAGCTCAGCTAACAGTGAAATTTTATTAATACATAAGCATCATCCTGCCCAAGTTTATCAATCTGTGGAATAATAAAATTGATGCAATTAGCTCATCTAATTCAGTCCTGTGAGTGGCACAGGTGTTTTAAGTTCAAATAAATATTTGTTTCAAGAGCAGAAACACTTTGAAAAATTGAGAACTGTTTACTAAGTACACCATTGTTTTTCATGTAATTTATTGAATAGATTTATATATTGTCTTTCATACAGGTGCTCAAGGTATGTTGCTCTGAGGGAAAGTGCCAGACCCAAACCCCAGTGGCTTTCGGGGTTGAGCATTGATTGTATCAATGAGAACTTGCAATAACTTAAAAAGAAATGAAGAAACATTTGAATCATTTTGACCTTGAGTGAGTATTCATTTCCAGTCTTAAGACTAGTCTCAGATTTGTTATATATTAATGGGGAAAAAGAGATCCAGTTTGGCATTGTCATTAAGGCATTAGCCTAGAAATCAGGAGACCACGAATTCTAGTTTTGTGTGAGACATAAAACCAGCTGAGTGACCTTGGGCACACTCTTAGCCCTGGGAAAAAAGGAATCGCAAATCATTTCCCAAATCTTATTAAGAAAACTGTAATTATCAAGAGTCAACATGGACTTGAAGATGCCCACACCCAGAGATACAAAGTTGAGGAGTGAGGAGAAATCGCCTGAGTTTTCCAGAACAGATTCTTTATCATTATGCTTTTAAAAAAATACTACGTAGATTGCAATCTAAGTATTGTTATTTTTAAGACTCTACTTCTTTCAACAGTTAGAATACAGGGATCTAGCTTTTGGAAAAAAAATTCTTCGGTGAAACTTAAGTGGGCATGGCATTTACCTGACAGAAGAGAAAGCCAGATCTCAGGATCACTCCCAAAGATTCCAGCAGGGCTAAGCATCAGGAGTACTAAGACAATTTATAGCATTTGCTAAGGATAAAGATTCCCAGCCATTGTCAAGATATTCAAGTTTGCTCTATGAAGATTGGTTACTTAATTAACACCATACTTTGCAGAAGCAAGGTTGATAAGAGAATGGAAAAAGAAAGAAAAGGTATTGTAATGCACATAATACTTTTTAAAAATTCTCCAAATTTTTAGAAATTTCTCCAAATTTTTAGAAAAATATCTGAATGGGATAACATTTTAGCTCTTCTGTCTGCATTCAAAAAAAAAAAAAGAGAGAAACTACTATTATAGCAGAAGGAAACTTGGAGGTAAACATGGCTCCAACTATTTTTTTCTAGCTCAAATGTATTGGCAAAAATCTGAATAAATAAATAACACAAAGAAGTACAAATTATTTCAAAATTCTTTTCTGAATTTATCCCACTTTGCAAAAATAATCTCTTTCAATTAAATAATTTTCCCCCCTAAAGTTCATTTATATACAGAAAAGGCATTTTCCATTTGATTATGGTGTAATCATGGATTGCATTGTACTGTGCCTTGCAACCTTTCTGGAAAAACGATTGATTCCTAGGAGAAAGCCAACATTTGAATGAAAATAATTTTATTCTATTTAAGAGGGCTCTCTTTCTGAAGTATTGTTCCTTTACAACTAGAGTTAGAGATAGAATTTAGTTGACTGTCTATATAACCTAATGAATCCTTAATTATGTTCCATTTCTGCTGATACAAAAATTGTAATTTTTCTAAATTCTACTTTCTAGCTGGTCAGAAGCTTGAGGACTTTACTCATGTCACAACACAGACTAAAAACTAAATGGCTTTTAATTATCTCAGAGGAAGCAGTTATTTTGTTCCTGAATGCTAGCTGTAAACCTGACACTAATATTGCCATCATCTACTGAATTCAGTCCCATCATTTCTTTTTTTTTTAATTAATTTTTAATTACCTCATGACAAGCATTTGACTTAATTTCTGAACTTTTTATTTTTGTATTATCCCATTGACAAAGAATTGATTGATGAATTTGAAACTTCTACTCTTGTGCTTTTTAATTGATCCTAAACTTAGGTTTATTTGTTTATAAAATTTATAGGCTGCCCTTCTTACCTCAAGATTTTGTTTGTTTATTTAAACGTTTTTTTATGGCCTTCCATCTTAAACACAACTCTGAGCAGCTCACAAAAATAAAAACTTAGCTAAGTAGATAATTTGTCTTTGAATTAGTCTTCTATAAACATTTTATAAAGCACAGTAAATAATTGATTCTGTTTATCATTTGTAGCTATCTACACTTGAAACAACTCAGTTTTATATTTAAAATAAAACAGCTATTATATACATTGACAGTTAGCTCATATTTTTTCAAGATGGTTTAGAAAGTCAGACTGCATATCTAATAAGAGCTCTACAATACTGCTTTGTACCTTTAACATATATGCTAACTTCAAAATATTAGCAGACAACAATATTGTAAAAAGTTTCAACTACTGATTCTATCAAATTGCTGAAGAAAGGGCAGAAGGGGGTCAGCTGACAAAGAGGTGTGCCTACCAATTATGAGATGGAAAAAAAAACAATGAACCAAAGCTGTTTTTACATAACTTATTGCTTTAAATTTTTCCCCATTAAGCCAATGTTTAGGTTTTGCACAACAGACCTAATTATAAATTAATCGTGAGAATTATATATGCACAGCATTCTAGGATCCATAAGCTGCAAAGCTTATGCTTTAATATTTATTTATTTATTTTATTTATTTTGTCACAATAGTATATATAAGCATAAGCATGAAGTAACTATATAATATATAAGCATATATATGAGTATGTATGTAATAACTATATAAATTGGATATAATGAAAGGAAACAGTAGGAGAGGAACGGTAGGCACGTTTGTGCTCTTATGCATGCCCCTTAGTTCTTGTTATATGAGTATATGAGTATATAATAGTAAATATATAATATAATATATAATTATATCATATATAATATGAGTATATAATATACGAGTATATGAGTTATATGAGTTCTTGTTCATGTCTGAGAAATGTTGCTAAAAACAGTAGCTGATAGATTGCCATCTTGGACCTAATTTTGCCTTCTCATTCCACTATGCAATCTGAAACGAATACAAATTAATGAATTTGCTTCACAAGGAACATCACCCTCATTGGTTGCTTCCAAGCAAATAGGAAATTCACCCAAGTTCTCTTGTTCTCCCAACAGGGCATTTTTCTGCTTAGCATAATGGTGTTAAATGTCAAATTACTTTGCAAAACAATTGATATTAAAAATCACTCTTCTAAAAGAAGTTGGCCATGAAATCAGAGAAATAAAGTGTTTTTGAGTCCTTACAAAGGCCCAGCAAAAGATTTCAGAAAAACAGACGGACAGACAGAAAGGGTAAAAAAGTAAAAGAAAACAAGAACAAAAGCAAAGAAGCGGAAGATAAATCGGTGAGGGAGGGGGTGGGCGGGGAGAAAACAGTGCAATATGGTTTCAAGGGGCAGGAGAACATAAGGAGAGTATGTGCTCACCGTATCCCGCCAAGGCCAGAGACGGGCGCTAAATCTTTAGGACTCCCCAGCCAATGATACACATGAAACAGGAAAAAAAAATACTACAATGGTGCCAGCCTTCGTCCCTTCACATGACTCCCACCCTCCTGCAAGAGGTGGGAAATAAGCAGCTCCACCCTCAACAGTCACTTCCCTTCTTTTTCAGTCGTTCTATTAAGGTGCATTTTTCTCCCCGAGACTCAGCAAAGATTCAGATCCGCATTTTTTTTTCCGGGAATGGGAGGTACCAAAGTTAAACACTGACTGAAAAAATGAACCTTGTGATTTACAACGTGATTCTTTACGCTTATTTATTCGACACTCAAAAGTGTTCTTGGAAATATTCCAAAGTAAATATTTTTTTAAATTTTATTTTGTCACAACAGTATACACAAGCATCAACATAAATCAGCAAAATATCATATAAGCATATATATGAGCAAAAGTATGTAATAATTTTATTAATTTGATATAATGAAAGGAAACATTAGGACAGGAACGGTAGGCACTTTTGTGCTCTTATGCACGCCCCTTATATCGTTGAGGATTGGAGCCTTGCAACAGATCAATCCGTTTCAAAATTGTATGGAAGTGAATCCCGTTAAAACAGTAGCTCTTCCTCCCAAAAAAGAGCTCCCAAATTGGTAGCTTAACCAACCTAACCCTTCCCATGCGCTGCAAGCCCATGCCACAGTCCGCTGTACAGGCGCGGCATAAACGAGTCGCATTAAATGAAAGGAGTGGCTTAATGTAAATACCCACGCTACGTGCTTGAGCGTCTACCTTCCGCGTTTTATATTAGTTTTGGTCCTTGGAAAGGTGTGAAAGGAAGTGCTTGTGTAATTCTGAGACTCCACTGAATGGGGATTGTGCTTCCATCGCTTAGTATTTGTCTCCATTTATAAAGAGATCTTTCTAAAATTTGTCTGAGTTCGCAACGCTTTCTGTTCTGAGACGCTGGTTCACTTTCATTTTAAATTCAGAATGTAAATACGCTCTCTGGATTTTATGTGGTTTTTCAATGCGTTTGGTAAATTTCCTCGTTCCAGATTCTACTGCAATTGTTCTAATCACTGCGCGATTGCAGGGTTTTTTTTAGGTGAAATTGGAAGGTAAATGTAGCTGGAATTTCTCTTGCAATTTACTTTCTATTCAGCATTTGGCCTCAGGCAGGGTAAAACGGCAGTAGTTCTCTCCTCAAAACCATTAATGTTCCTTAATAGTGTTTTCAGGATCAGAGATGTGCCAAAATAAATTGACCCACCTTGGGCAAACCAAGTTATGTTAGGGTCTCAAAATAATCCACTGGATGTTCCCAGAATTAAAATGTTCACATTAGAATTACCATTTGGTTCCACAGGATTTGCACTCATAAGCCTGAATAAATAAAATTTAGCATTTTCCTGCTTGAAGGTCCTCTCACTTGGAAGCCCATTTGTTGAAAGTGCAAGTGGGAGTACTAGGCTGCCTCTCCCTCCTAATTCCAAATGCTATTAGGGAGGTGGATTTAGCCTGTACTTAATTTCTGATCTTCAAACTAGTTTCCCCCAGGTAATTACAGTGTAGATGGAGTAACAGGCTTTTGCTTATAATGCAAGGAAGTACAGAAGCAACAAGGAGGAGTTGCCTAAAGTCTTGCATCTTACTTTCCTAGAGTTGGGCTGAAGGCAGTGGCTCCAAGAAGGAAAAATGAGGTTTATTCAGATGTCAAGAGGTTCATCTTGATGGCGGTCTGTCAAAATTATCCCTCTCCTCATAATTTTTAATAGATCCTTTCCAGAATACTTAATCCAACAGAAACCTCCCTTATTTGATCTGGGATTAAGTTCCTGAAGTTATATGGTAGTATATATCAGACCCTAAATAAGATTACTGGTATTTTTATGCCATGTTTCTGAATTTGTACAAATACCGGATCGTCTCAGAAATTTGTTTTAAAGATTAGTTGATAACCTGGATGCAACTTTGAGCTGGCAAATAAATTATACTTGAGAAATCAGTTAATTCCTTATTCTCTTTGTATACTGTAAAAGAAGTCCCTGCTTTTTAAATAAAACATACACAGTTCAACACCTCCCCCGCCCATGATTTTGAATGTTTGATTTCTTTCTAAAATATCCACTCTGCAGCCCACACTCAGTATTTCACTATCTGCACAAAAGTTACATGTTATGTCATGTTATATACATGTTATATATATGACAACATGTAACTGGTGTCAGCATCTTTAAAGAGCAAGAGTCTTTCACATGCTCAGGAAAACTTTGGACCTACACAACTGGTATAAAGAATAACAAATGTGCCTCACTGTATAAGTGTTGCTTTCCCAGCATGAAGATATATTTTATATGAAAACATGTTTGTTTTTGCTAGAAGTTTCTTTTGCAATCCATATGACGTTACTCATTATTTTAACGATCAAAGAACAAATTTTCACAAAGGCAAACCTAATGTGCATTTTTCATATTTATTTTTCAATTCAAAGACCATGGTGCTTAATCTAAGCAATAAACAATATCTTAATATCAGTATTGTTTAAATTATCAATCATGCAACTTCTCATAAAACATACAAAGCCAATAGAAGAAAATTTCACCTTTTATGAAACATAAGAAGAAAGCTATCTTCATCAGGGCCAAGAAGTTAGTTGATTGAAGAATTCAAAGTAAAGTAATTAAAAAAAATAAGAAGATCTACCTAGTAATTTAAAGGTTTTCCCCATCAGCCCAAGAGAAGTTGCAAATCTAAATTCTTCCATTCAGAGATATTCAGTTCACATACATATTTTATTAAATAAGCAATACATAGCACAAGCAGCTTGTCCTCCTCAATCTGCCTCCTTAGGAAACTTTTCTCATTTCAATCCCTTGTAATCATTAACTATTTCCTACCAAAATCACAGAAAAGCTATACTTGTGTCCATCCCATTACTGTTTGCATGCTTTATGAACAGACATTCCTTTCATCCTATATGTAAAAAAATCAAAGGAACACCTGAGAGTCAGATCAAAAAGTGTAAACCGTTTAGGTTCAAATCCTTACAGTATTTATTTCAGGAGGATATGGGCAGAAATTTCCCACAGATTCACGAGTCCTCTGTTTTGATTAATGGAGACATAGGAAGTTATTTTCCTTAAATATCATTCATCCATATTTTTGTCTTTTTCTTTCTTTACATATTTAGCAAAACTTTCTATCAGGTATTTAATTAATCTATCAGTATGTAATTAAGCTGAAGAGTTGTTAAAATATTGCTTTTTTAAGGACTTCAAACTGGTTTAACACCTGGGTAGAGAAATCAGGAATACTGCTTGTGAGAGCAGTCTTTACTCCTATGAAACACTGCTGGCTGGTAAAAGTCTACAAAAATATTTTTTTAAACACTCAGATTTGTCTTGATCATCTACCCTTCAAATAGCTTGAGCAGTCACTATCATTATTTTTTCTCTAAAGAATTATGCAGTATAAACAGCTACACATTTAGTATTTTTAGTCACATAACCAATTGTTCTGCTTCTAACAAGGAAATAACCAGAAAATAATGGAATTGTGGGGTTTTCATGGAATCTTCTAATGAGGAGGACAGAGTTTTCAGATAATGTCAGTGTTTTGCAAGATACACAACATTAAATGTGGGATAAAAGTATTGCTTAACCAGAAGAGAAGTAAATTAGAGAACAAACAACCTACTTTGTTGTTATTGTTGCTGTTGTTGTTGTTACTGCTAACTCCAATTATATTTCTGGAGCATAATCACTTCTTTTCTCCTATCTATAATCTGGCATTCACCCGTTTGGGGAAAAACATTTTAAAATAAAAAATATTCTAATGCCTGAGCTGTAGGATAATACAGATGGTAGGAATTATAATGTACTAAAAAATAAAAGTGAAGCCATCTTGGCTCTGCTTAGGACAGAAGGGGGCTAAAAGCTGCTGGTGCCAGTTGCTCTTAAGTTTTTTAATGCACAAGTGAAAAAGGTTTAGTATGGGTTCCCATACCAATCACCCTGATTCTGCTGCAGCAACTCAGTGACAACAAGATTCATGTCACATTTATGTTTCTGCAACAGATGGAGATTAACTTGTCTGTCACAGAAGCCCATTTCATGTAGGTGAGCCAGAAATGAAGCCATATGATTTTCAGTGTTTACAGAAGCAGCCTGGAAGGATGAAAAGTATGGAAATATCAATATAAAGAGGAAACACATATAAATGCAAAGTTGCATAAAGCAAACATTTATGTACACCTCAGATACTCAGATAAGAATTCTCCAACTACAGTCATCCCAGTAAAATTTAAATTGGAATAATTTCTACTATACTCAGTATTATTTTCCTTATTTGTAATAATTCACTATATTACCCAGTTATTATCTTTGCATTCACAAAAACTAGCAACCAGCTTTTTAGATTGCTGTTTCCTTATCTGTAAGGATTAGTTGTGAAACTACAAAATGTAGTTTTATCCTTACTCCTCCATATTTACTCTTATCCTTACTCCTCCATATTTACTTTTAAAATTTATAAGGCCAGGTACTTTAAACAATATGACTTGGTTGCATGCAGCACAAATAATTAAAAAGAAAAAACCCCATCATACAACAGTAATCAAATATATAAATATAAAAAGATGACTAAGCACATAATAAAACAACCAAACGGGGGTTCTCACTCAAATGGCATCTAATGCATCAGAGAATTGCCAGTTCTTAACAACTATAAGACCTGGGACTGTTGTATTGCACGGCGGGGTTGGGGGGATTGTTCCAAAGAGTAGAGGCAGCCATAGAAAAGGCATGTTTCCTGGGTCTCATAAGGTGACAATATGATCTATTTACCTGATCCATGGAGGCTTGCCCAACAAACAATGCCTTGTATGCTGAGGCAGCCACTGATAAGGCCCCTTTCACCAGGCCACCAGCAAGGCTATTTCCCGGGCTATGTCTGCAAATCAAATTGGAGTTAAAACATACAAATATAGGGAAAGGCCGTTTTCCATATCAGATCACTGATCCACCCAGCACAGTATAATGTACTCCAACTACCAATAGTTTCCAATTCAATGACCCAATATCTTCAGTGAACATGCCAGAAACTAAAATTAACATTTTTTGCATGAGTAGTGCAAGAGTAGTGAATGATAGTGAGTAGTGAGATTGTTCTCTTAAAACCATTTGTCTGCTCTAGGTTTTTTTGCCTGAGTGATGGCTTCCTGTTTCAGTAGAGCAGTTTTTTTTAAAAGCCTCAATTAATTTGTTCAACTGTAAGATTAAATCAACATTTCTGAAAAAAGGAAGAAACAAAAGGCTAACTGACACATCAAAAAGCTCACTTAAAAAATTGTTATTCACATCATGATGAAATCTGTTTGATTTTTTTTTTTACCTAGAGGATTCAGGATACATTGATGGGTTATTTATATTTTCTTGAGATGAATCCTCAGAATCATATCTCTGTAATTCTACAAGAAAGTGAAAATAAAAGTACATGAGAGCAAGAACAAAAAAAGAGAGAAAAGAATCCCCCTTTGTGCTCCAGAAGGAACAGAGAATATTCCTACAAAGCAAATTTGTAAAATTTACTGGATTTACTTAATAAAAATAACAATTTGTACATACATATACTTCAAATATACATAAATCTCTGGAGAGCAGCAGTCTATAAAGTGAAGACTTCAGTTAGAAACTACTGCTTACTGTCTATCATATAGAACATTGCAATACAATACCTTCTCTTATTCGGACAGGAACCAACAGAGCTTCGTCTAAAGTTTCTTCTTCAGAACTCTCAGAAAGAGCCCGAAATCTGTTAGAGAAAAACAAACAGATATTCATAATAGTGTAGTGTACATAGTGTAAGCCGCCCTGAGTCTTCGGAGAAGGGCGGGATATAAATGCAAAAAAAAAAAAAGTGTACCAAAAGCCCCATAGAATGAAAATTGGGGTTACTGGTCTGTACTACATGTTCAGGTAAGTTCCGTTATAATATATCTATTATAATATAGTAAAATTCCAGATGGCTTTATCATTTGGATTTATGTGTACATTTTGGCTTGGTATGTACACTCAGAAATCAAGAGAATTCCACTTCTCTTTGGAAGGCTACTTATAATTATAGGAAATACTGAAATCTTAAAGGTTCTGGAATATTCTTAGTTTACTTGGTACCTTATTAGCCGTGGTTCCCCACTCTGAGGGGTCAGTGACACTTCATCAAGGGTCTGAGAGGTAATCAGCATATCACTAGTGCTATTCACTGGTATGTGGCTTGCTTCAGGATTTGCTGGAGCCATGGTAACATTTTCTAAATTTGACTGAGAGAGTGCTGAACTATACATTGACTCGCCCAGAGGACGACTAGTATCAAAACATTCTGGAAGGACCATGATATAATCTTCAGAACCAGAAGATGCCTGACTGCTGGATTCATCCTGAGTATCACTGTCAGCTTCTCCATTTGATTCTTCACCATCTTGCACTGGGGGATCTTCTAGAAGACAGGGAATAGTGTTTCAGTATAAATGTCAACATTGCAATCCTTTCCACAATGCCTTCATCATTCTCTTTGGTAGGTATACCAAAATTACAACCCTCATAAACTAAAAATTTATTCCCCACCATCCAAATCATAGGTAGTCTTCAGTCACCTTCATTTCAAACATGTATCTTAGAGAGGAACAGAAACTATGAATGTGCGTGGGGTGTGTGTCATCAAGTCAGCTTTTGACTTCTGTTCAACTGAACTAATCCCTCCAGTTTTCTTAACAAAGTTTTTCAGAAGTGGTTGGCTATTGTTCCTTCTGATGGCTGAAAGTGACTGGCCCAAGATCACCAGCTGGTTTCATGCCTAAGGTGAGTTTACGACTCCTGATCTCCAGCCTGATGCCTTAATTATTACACCAGACTCTCATAAACTATGAGTAATTTAGTGAAATATTTAACTGTAAATCTCATTATTATGTTACTCTGTTCATCTGATCCAATTTGGGAACTTCCTCATTAAGCCAGATACTTACATTCAATTCATTAACTCTTCAGAAAAACAAAGACTAATCATCAAGCCTTACCGAATTCAGGAGTTGGTACTCTGCGCTGTAATTTCTCTGATACAGAAACAGGGTTAATTGAATCATTGTTCTCTGAGCTGCAGTGGGCAATATCGGAGAGTGTTTGCAGAGAATCTAAATCAACAATAACAAAAAGGAGGAAATAATCAATGGCGCTGGAGGTATTTTCTGAATATGGTAGATTTTTAACAAGATATTTGAAAGCACTCACTATGAAAAAGCTTCTTTTTTTGTGGGGGCTGATGGTCAGGTGCAGCATCTAAGGTGAGGGAACGAATGACTGTTTCACATACAAACTGGGTTCCACTCATGTCTTCCTCTCCTTCTTCTTGGTTTCCTGAATTTTCAGATTTCCCTTTGCTGACTTGAGCACCTGTAGGATGAGATTAAATATTCTTGGCAGTATTTACCAAAATTTTCAGAATAGAGAAAACTATCACAGACACTGAGTTTGCATTTAATCTCTGATACTTCAAGCAGTGAGATACATCAAGAGGAAGCCTGATACCATTCAAGCTACAGGGTTGCAAGAACAGGGTTTTCACAAAACATCAAGAGCCCAATTTGGAAGAGATTTCAGAACCTGCATATTGCAGCTTTTATACAAACATTAGAAATAGTTAAATTTCTAAGTCTATAAAATTTAGATTTTATAGTATTTGAATATAGGCCTAGTAAAAAGACTTATGTTGAGCCAAGAATATTCTGGTTATCAAGGGATGAAGGGTATATTGCAGCAGGGGCTACATTGTAAGAAAAAGGCTGAAGATATAAAATACAAAACTAGATAAATCTGTTGAAAACAGTTTAGATTATCTTGGTCTATAATATAGCTTTAACTAAGTGCATACAACCTTGCAATCATTTGTCAGTGTTTACTGACATAGCTATCACTAAAACTATCTGGTAAAAATTCCAAATTCTAAAGTTAACAGCTTTACAGCAAAATATATCGTCAATAATAAAGCCAATTAAAATGGTTGGTCATTCAGTTCTTAGTTGAGGCTTTTGACCTCTACTTGATAAGGAAACCCAGTGGAAGAACAGGGAATTCTTAGGGCCACCACAGTATTCTCATTGCTTACCAGACAGTAATTTATATGTGATTCTCTCATTCTCTTCTTGTTTCTGATCTAAAACAGTTGTTTTTGGCAGAGAGGTGGAGTCATGGATTTTGTATGGGCTTGGACCTTGTATGGAATCTGGAAAAGCAAGATAAGGATGATACCAAAGGAAGAACCATAACCCACCCCCCCTTTTTTTTTGTATTTCTGAAATTATTTTTAAAGATTCTTTCCATTGCCTCATCTGTAGGAAAGAAAAGTGGTGGATTGGTCAGCAAGTAAGGACTAAACATACCTGGAACCAAATAGAAAGAAATAAAAATTTCCAATAGTTGAGAGAAATGCATCGGCACATGATTAGCTGAGCATCAGTTTATACGGAACTGAAAGGTTCATAAATTTATCCTGTTCAGTTCAACTCTTATTTACAGTCAGGGATAATGTGGTAAATACATCCTAATATGTTGGCCTAGAGTATCAAAGGTAGCAGATGCTGATCCAGCTATATTTACCTTGAGGAAACTAATAAGGAGGGGACTAAGCCTCACAAATTAAAATCTCATTACAGTTCTATACTGTGAGAAACCTCAGAATCTTTCACAATAAGCAAATAGCACATTGCTTGCTTAATAGAGCAGGCAAAACACAGTAATTGCAAGAAACAGTAGCAGATCCAGAAGATTCCAGGAGCTGGCAGGGAATCCCCTACTGAAAAAGTATGGGCCTTAGCAGTCTAATGTCAATTAGACATACTATATTGAGAAAGCAGAATGAGAATGTATTTGCCACAACTTACCAACAGGAGTATTACGAGGGACCTGCTCCAATTCTTGCACTATGTTAATGTCCAGCAATTCAAACGAGAGCAAATCCTAATGGGAAGAAAACAAAATGAACAATTTAATGATAAAGAAAACTTATGGATTTTTTTTCTCTGAACCCATTTTGAATTTTGGTCTGTACCAGACATTTCACCTGGGCTGTGAGAAGATCAAGTGATGGGATGTAAAGCTCTCTAGCACTGACGATTCTTTTCATCTTTGATGAAGCAACTCGGTTGGCCAAATTTACTTCCCCTTTAAATTCTGAAGATCTTTCCTATAGAGAAAAGAAGTAATACTGAAGGATGCTCCAAGGTGATTTTGAGGCAAACTATTTTACTCAGGCACTTCATTGTATTGTTTATACTGCCTTTCATACTACTTTGATCTCCACATTTTCATTTTGTTATTCTATATATAAAAAAGACTGAATCTATTTTAAATATTTAGTATAGAGAATCTGGAATTCTATTTTGTTTAATTCTTCAGTTAAACAAAAATGCAAAATAAATCTGCAAAGTTTACTTCTTCAATACATCCTTGTATTTTCTAAAAAAACCCAAGCAACACTAGTACATATTCTCCCATTGTTTTGCTCATTCAGAAGTTAAATATTATTTTGCTTAAAAAATAATATATTCCTTATATTATTGAGCTGAGAAATAGATGGAACAACCATCTTGCAATTAGTTTAGAATGAAGTTAATAGTATAAATAGATTAGGATGTTTTCCGGATCCTATTTTTGCTTGGAGAACTATCTCATGCAGACTAAACCATTAATCCTGATAAGGTTTGTGATAGTCCTGCAAATGTTTTGGATGAGAACTCTCATAATCTTCAAGATGATTATAACTCGGCTTTCTATGTTATCTGATCAAGATCTCTCTTTTCTCAGTTATACCTTAAAACATTAGGGGTTCAAATTGTTAAAACAAATTAACAGCCCAAAGTTGATTGATTCTAGGAATTTAAATTATTTGAATCAGGAGAGAATATGCACATTAAAGAAGAAGGGCCACTGAGTGGAGACAATACAGATGTAAGGCAAAAAGAAAAAGAAAAAAGAGAGAAGGCAGAGATGTAATAGAATTACAAAATGGGAGAGGTAGAAAAAAATATTGAGAGGGAAAAAAAACATAGTCTTAAATAGATATTTAAGACTATATGAGGGCCTTACCTCTTCTTTGTAAAGAGACCTACTATTCTGGCAAAAGCTAGGCATCAATCTGCCATGGTCAGGCATATTGGAAATAGTGGAAGAAGAGGAGTCAACCACAATACTGCACCAGATCCGGGGTCCAAATTGTTCTCCTTTATGTGATAACCTCCAGTGGGATGTATAGGTTCCTTCTGTTGCTGGAGCTTTAAACTCCACTGAGACAAACCCCTCTTCCCCAGGAAGTAGGGAAGGCACAATCACATCTTTTTTTCCAGAAGACATCAGAGTTATGTTTCCCCACATAAATTTTAGCTGAAATATGAAGAGAAGAGAAGGTAACACCAACACATGCAAGTTTCTCATATTGGTCATGAATAAATGTTTTTAGGCCTTATGTCCTATAAGACTTTTTTAAGTAAATGTTGGTAAACAGAGACTCAAACTTCCATTCTGAGTTGAGCTTCATTCTGTGGCTCTCAGGCACTACACAACACAAAGAAAAATTACTGTGAAGAAGACATCAGAATCCGGCATTTAAATATCTGGGACTATGACATTGAAGCCCACCTCTCAAAAATCTCTAGGGCTGCAGAGAGAAAGTTATTAGAGCCATTATTTACTGGAATAGTAGAAAAAAAAACATTAGCACGACTCAGCCCAAAACATGCAACAAAGTACTACTGCACTTTACGAAGTACCGTCCCCAATATTGATGGCAGGAAGAACTAAAGGAGATGAGCAAAGGGAGCAGGCTCAATGCCAAAGCTAGACCTTTGCATGTATTTTTACAAATTAAATATTGAAAAACACCTTGGTATCTGAACTCCATGTCATATTGCCTGTGTTCCTCATACGCCAATGCTTCATGAAGATAATCTTTGGTGGGAGGCGAGTTCCGTCTGGTAAATTCTCATCTACAAAGGCAGCACTCAGTGTGGAGACAACTGGGCATCGCCGCAGAGAACTGTAAAACGGAGGAAAACGGAGACAAATCAGTAAAATTTCAAATCTGCAGGCTCATTAGCCATTCTAAGTAGGTAGTCTAGGAGCAGTAGCCCAACACACCTAGCTATCTAGGAAGCTAGTCTAAAATGTATCAGGGATTATGAATTTACATACTACTGAAACTCTAATTCCTGTAATCTTTAACTAGGCAAAACAGACCATCATAGGGCAACCATTTTTGAACCAAGGTACCTCAACCGGCTAACCTACAGAAGGCTAATCTGAGACCCACTGTGATATCCAGGAGACAAGACAAAGTTGTCCTCTGCCCTTTGTTTTATTTTGATTCACTATACAGGCTGGGTAGACTGATCCCTACCACTGGCTGCTGGAATGTGGTTAGTCATGGTAAAGCTGGCAGGAATTCAAAGTCATTCCCACTTCCAGAGTTTTTGCTCTGTTTCTCTGTTAAGGAAGTATCTCTGAAATGATGACCCAATAAATTGCAATTTATCTAATAGTCTGTTAAAACTATATTTTTAGAGAAGTAGGAAGTTAAAGACACTGAAAATACTAGAAATGCACAAATCATGAGCTGGCTAGAAAAGGAACTCATAGTCCACTAAAAGCCAAAACAGAATAGGCAGAATGTGCTTTCCAAACATAACCCAGGTCTAGGCTTGCTTACAGAAGTGTACTGGATTGTAGCCTCTCAGAGTTTGCAGCTGGCAAACCAGTGTGGTCAAGAGCATGAACTGATTTCCACAGATTAAATTTTTGATGCAATTTAAGCTGCTTCTTGAGTTCCCGTGTTTCAGCTTTACGCTGCTTCTTTGCTCCTCGTAAACGCTGCTTTTCTGTTTTCAGGAAATGCTTGTCCACCTGCTTCTGGAATCTGAACAATTAGAAATAAGGTATTAATTCTGCTTCTCCCCTATTAAAAAATATATGGAGCTGGATGCCCCCTAAGTTAGCCGGACAATCTATGATTAGAGGACCACTGGCAATAAACAAGCATCCTTTTCGTGACATCCAAATACTATTGTCGGTTGCCATCTTTTCAGCAGTAAAAGTCATTTAAAGAATCTGCTTTTTTCCTAGGCTTAATAAAACAAAGCAAAATAAATACAGCACCTCTGTTACCCCCGAAACAAAGCCCTTATCTATCAGAAATTCTGGCCTTTGTCCATTTCAGTAGGGCATCTACAACCATCATCCAGTTCTCCCTGAACAACAGAGTATTCCCTTGTTGTTAAAATGTTAGCCTGCCTCTTTTCTACCTAGGCTTAAATCAGATTCTAATTTTGTCCAATATCAAGATGGAGCCTTTGCCATTTCAAAAGAACTAATCTACTAGAGGTGAAAGAAAGGCATGGAGACAAACCAAATGTTGAATTTCCCATGTTAATATGAACTTAGCTATATCTTTGATTCCTCCATGAGGTTTACTTACTGTATGTTATTTTCATTATCATGAGCACTCTAAACATAAACAATTCAAGGGGAGTCACAATAAAAGCAAGGAAGTTGGTTGCTTACCTGATTTGCTCTGAAGTGACAAGAGATGATGACAGCTGTCCGAGACTCTTTGTGTCTGAAATATGGCAAGTGGGCCTCCGCAGTTTTAGAAAAACATGGTCAGGGTCATGGAAATATAACCCTGCTTCACACAATTCACAGATGTTATAGGTTGGGCAAACACTGGGAAAATAAGAAAGGCAATGTGGTGAATTACTGATCTGTTTCCGCTATTAACTATTTAGTTATCTGCTAAAATACTTTCCCAGCTGTGCTGATATATTGAGATATATCAGTGTATTTATAAGTACAATATATTTGGATGAAATTTTAGGGGAAGATATAAAAGCAGAATTATGAACCAGTGAAGCTTCTGTAAGGAAAATAAAACCTTAGATTTATTTTTCTCAAATGTTGTTTGAAAAACAGAATAGGGAGGGGATTTATAAGCTTTAAAAAGTGTTAATAAACAGTTACTTTTCTCTGCAGAACACTTTGTGTGGACATATATTCCAGCTGCCAAGATCAAGGAAAAGAACCTTTTATCCTACCGCATCAGCCCTTTAAGCTCCCACACTTCTGCCCTTCTGAAAGTGTATAAAAACCTGGTTTTGCCAGTTGGTTTGTGGCCTTATGGGGACATGCACCACTGAAGACTGATGAGGTAAAAGAATATCCGTGGGCTGCCCATCTCCTTGGTTCTAAATTTTTATATAGTGTTTTAAATCTTAATTATTTTTGTATTTATCTTTTCATTGTCTGCAAACCGCCCAGAGTTGCTTTATCAATAAGAGGGGCAGTAAATAAACTCTCTCTTAGAAAACTCCTATAAGCAAACTTTCTTGCCAAAACAGGGAAGTAATAAGAAATCAGAATGGGAAGAAAGGTTAGAATGGCTAATAGTCCTGAAACTGTTTAAAAAAAATTCTTTCTTTTTAGAGCCCCTTTATGGTTGGGTAAATTTTGGTAGTTCCTGAAGAAGTGCAGCTGCAGTAAAAAAATGTTATTGTTTCAAATTGTGTCCTAAGCTATTTTCTGTATTAACAAAATATAAACTGCTCAAGCTATGTGATTAGAGCAGCATTAGTCTCAGTAAACAAATCAAAAATATAAATGAAAACAGCTCCTTTTGCCAATGTAGTATCGTGCAATATTTATTGCCCAATTTCTCTCTTTTTGTTTTTGCTAAAGAAGGAAAATGGAGCACAGGTAAAATATAATATTTTTTAAAGCAGAAATGCTATTGAAAGGAAGAATGTGAAAATCACTGATGTTCCTCTCCCAACTACTCAAGAAATAGCACTAACTACCTTTGAGTCCATGAGATATCCCTACATAATGATATCCCTACATATATCCCTACATAATGATTAGAACATTTTTGTTTAAATCAGGGGCCTCCAACCTTGGTCCCTTTAAGACTTGTGGACTTGAACTCCCAGAGTTCCTTAGCCAGCAACAGTCACTAGAAAACCTCATTATACCGATTTCTAACCTCCTGGAAAACCATGGAAATTTGCATTTTAATCCCCTAGTCCTACCTGCACTGATAGCGAATCCCCACTATGGGCTTTTGACAATTATTACAGGAGAGCAGCCAGTCATAGGAATTGCCCTGCACCAAAGAACTTGCGGGAGTTTGGTGTCTTGAAGTGTTCATGGACCTTGGAAGCTGGTTGGTAAGAAGCAGCTTGTCATTCAACTTTTGATCCAGCATTTTAACAGTGTCTTGAACAACTTGCTCCCGGAACTGCAAAAGGAAAGGAAGAGAGAAAGAAAAGCAACCTGAACAAGTGTCTATTGGCTTTTAGTTTCTTGCTCTGATCTCTATTCCCAGAACTGATGCATGCACTCCACTAGAATGGACAGGCAGCGAGTTGGTTTGAAGAAAAATAGTATTGCATAAAATATACACTTTAATAATTTGGTGTATTTGTAATTTGGCAACCACCCTTACATGCCTTCAGTTATCACATACTAACCATGAGAGGTGAATGTATTGATTTTACCCACCTCCTGACCACACTACACTAAGCTGGACAAAACTGCCCTCTTAAATCAACTAGGAAATTTGGGTTTAGCCAATTTGGATCAAATATCAGTTTGTGGGTGAAGCTCTATCCATGGTGAATAATATCCTTTTCTTTACTTGTAAAGAAAGAGGTATTATTCTCCAACTCTCTTTGAATCACCCCCCCTACCCCGAAGCCCTTTCTGAAGGCCTCTTGCATAACAAGACAAATAGAAAAGAAACCACATTCACCTTTTCCAAGTAGCTTGTGAACCATTCAGGAGGGACCTCACTGTGAAGGTGCTCACTCTAGAGATTAAAAAAAACAAAAAACGCTAACAGCAAAACTTAACATAACTTCTTTGTACCTATTCATATTGAATTTGGCAAGACTGAGAGAATAAATAAAGGCACTCTTCAGACTTTGCCATGTTGTTTGTTTGTTTGGTATTTTTATTTAAAAATAAGGCCAGGCTTGCCACTAGAAACAATGTCATTGTTCTGGCAGAACAGAATGTAACCTGGAGTTTGATATTCAACGGGATGCTTGGAAGTTTGCAAATATGTTCAGTCAGCCCAAAATTTTCAAAGCCCAAAGCAAAACCTCTCCTATTACTTCTAATAGCCAAGAATACTGGTCGATTTCATAAAACTCTGAGGATCTTTTAGCATTATTTAACACAGCATTATTTAAACAGTATTATATCTTTGATATATCCACTTTGCATATAGTGGATTACTAACTGGTTAATTAAATGTAGCTGAATATTTTGATAATACATTTTGCTAGTGGTTTTAGAAAATAGCTTATGATTTCTTCAGCTTTTTACTACTTTAAAACTTTTAGCAAAATATATATTTAGGGGGAGGAGCAGCAAATTCAGTTAATAATTTGTAAGAAACAAATCTTTCAAACAAGTCTGAAATGTGAAGAATGGTTATGTACTTCAAAAACCAGGAAAATATTTACTCTTCAGAAAAAAAGCATACAGTCCACTCAATACCTAAAGATAAAGGTTGATTAAAACAGAATGAAGCATTGCCACACTATAATGCAATTAAAATCGTAACTTTTTGAAGTTGAGATAGAAAGACCCAAAAAGAAAAACACGGTGTTAATGGATAGTTGACAGGATAGTTCTAGATGCCAGAAAACACATCTTTTTACTTCTACCTGTATCCTTTTTGTCTTTCTTTTAGTATCTGTGTCTTTTATGAGAGTTTGAGAAAATGCAGCCTTCTTTTTAACTTCTGGAACAAATGGTTCCTCAGATGTCCCAAAGATCAGTCCTGAATTCCTGCCTGAAGGAACTCTTAATTCATAGACATTTATCTGGAGCCGACTGCCTTGTTTCATTGCAATCTGGGGGGAAAAAACCCCTTTCAGTAAAGTTACTTATACATAGTCATTCTAATAAATTACATGCCATTTTAAAAACAATCCTTTCTTTCTAAAGTAACATATTTTTTCTAAAGTAACAAAATATTAAAATTTTAAAAAAATAGCATTGTGACAGGTTGAAGTGCTTAGCAGAAGGAAAGCAGATGATCTGCACTAAGGTCGTAGTTTTCTCAGGACAAGACCATAAGCACCAAGACAAAATGGGAAAATTCTAGAAGGTACTTTTATTGTGGAATGTATATGTCTTAGATGTAGAATATAAAAGACAGGAAAAGCTGAAAAAAGTATTTTTTAAAATTGCAAAATTGACCTCTGATCAAGCCAGATGGATGTTGTATCAGTAACGGATCTTTTCAAACTCAACATATATGGAGCTTTTCCTAATTTCTAAGGCCCAAAAAGATAAAACCAATTTCCTCTTTTATGTAATTATTTCTATATTCACTTCACTTTTAATTTCCTAGAAATTTCCTCAATGGTCTTCTCATAACCACAACTGGGATACTAAGTGGTTTTGCCAAAATAGCTCCTATGACTTCTACATCTGGGACAAGAGAGCTAGTACCCTTTACAACCAGACAGATATCCATCATCCAGGAATTAGACCAGAAAAGAGAATCTAAACTCTCTAAATCTAAAGTTAGGAATCAAACCTTTGGGAATGGAAATAGTAATAATAATCTTTCACATAGAATAAATGACAAGGACACAATCACAACTTTTATTAAAAATCAGAAATGTTGCAAAACAAAGAAAGACTGGGTGCTTAAAATCTAATGTGGAAATTAACAGAATAACCATAAGAATGTGGAGAAAGTAACATAAAAACTGAAGCACTTATATGTATTCTGACCCAACTGAAGAGGAAGGTAATACAGGAGTAATTTGCTATTGTCCAGAGAATAACTCTTTACGGCAAAGTAAACAAACAGTATTGACTAAAAAGAATTTCAGTATCTTGGAATTGGACTAGGATGGACTAGTTTAAATGATTTTATTGGTTGATATAAAATCTCAGACACATCAAGAAATTTAAAAGACTTGATTTGTACTGCTATAAAAATAACCCTTCAAAGCTAAGCTAATCCATTACCTTAACAGCCTCTTGATATTCCTCTAAATAGAGAGACAAACAAACCGTGGTTAATATTAACATTATCATGTCCAGAATTGTATTTGTAAATAAATTACTATATTTTAATCACATTTGGTAATTCCTTCTTATTCCTTGATACAGATTTCAAGGAATTATATCTCCGAATATAATTTGAAGTTTAGGAAAGAAAAATTAATACACCCTGCAGGACTTGCTATAGCGTTTTATTATGGTGTACAATCCATCCTATTAATTTCATCTCTTCAAATGTAATGTAATTCTATATTCAAACTATTTAAAAGAAAGGAAAAAACCCAAGAAGAATCACATATCCTGGGTAGTATGAGCAATCCGCATTTCAGTTTTGAATTAATTTTGAGAAAATTTAAATTAGCATTGAACTTAATAAACTTTACATAATAGGAAGTGACTGAATAAAGAGCTAAAGATTTCATTAGGTTCAGCCTCCTCCTTAAAAGACTACTAAACAAGCTGCAGATACAAGCCTCATTCTAATATAGAAATAGACAAATGCTGGTTACTAGATAATCACCGAATACAGTTTTTACAGGGGAGAAACAAGGCATGATATGTTGTTTACAAAAATATACTTCAGTACTATTAAGTACTTCTATGTGTCCCTTATTTAGATCGCTACCACAGCAGGACTCCTCAGCAGATTCTATGTGTTAGCCAAAGGCAACTTACCTGCAGTGTTGATGGATACCTGTGAAAAGAAACCAAACCATGAAAGGAGGCTTTTAATTGCTGCTTATAATATTCGTAACAGGATTTTTCACGTGAACATTACAGAATAGATTAGCTTCTGACATCATAGTTATTACAGACATTTATTTTTTTATTAAAAAGATCTCTCCCCCCGCCATCCTGCCTTCCTACTAAGAAACTACATAGTTCAAAGTAAAATCAACAAGGCCATACAAATTAAGACTACAGAAAACGTTATTTAAACAAATATTGCTGGTTACACCATATTCAAATGTAGTCACTTTCTCTCCCCCGGCTCAAATATGCTGCCATCTCACTGTTATGGGTAATCATTTTGAAGATGACTGGTATAGATACATCACAGAGCCTACCAGTCCATCCCAACTTGGTGTTCCCTGGATGCCCCAGCCAGAGTTCTATGTTAGGTGGGAATTTTGAAAATTGTAATATAACTCATATCAGGAGGAAACCTTCTGTACAACTAAAGAATAAATCACTCCTCCTCCCACAAAAATATTTTCTGTCGGACTTATTTCTCAAGAGTGGACAAATTTGGAGCAAAACGCATGTACATTTTTCTTCTTTTAGACACACATTATTGGTCTTTTCCTAATTTCAAGAGCAAACTATTTTTAAAGCATTGTTATCAGGGGAAGGAGGGCAGGATTCAAGAAGTGTCCTTATTTCTTTATAAAGACGTAATTCGTTAACCCTTGACTTACAACTCTTTGTTCAGTGACCCTTCAAAATTATGATGGCACTGAACAAAGGGACGTACAGCTCCTGCCCAAAGTTCCAACCACTGCAGCACTGCCAGTCACATGATAAAAACCCGGACTGCAAGGATCACATCCTTATGATTACAGATTCACTGCCACTCCCACCCCAATGGGAAAGCGAAAGACCCAGGCATGATGGGACAGGAAAAAGGCTGACACATCTCAGGAATGGTAGGAGCAAGGAGGCGGCTTATGTGCTGGTGTGCCTAGCTGGCTGAGGTCTTCTGGCTATGGCAGGTTTCTGTCCATACCTTTAGGTAGGCCTAACAACCTGAGACTTCCAGGTATGATGGTAGAATGAGGCGGCCCAGGCCTCTCAAGAGTGGCAGGGGAAAGGGAGGAAGTCTGTGAGTCAGTGGGCTTAGCTAACTGCAACCTCATGACCCGCAGATTTCCATATGTTGGTAGGTGCCAGGATTCCCAAGGCCTTCATCACCCCTTGAGGCACTGCTGGGATTATGATCATTGAGGCAGTTACTTGAATGTCTTGCTTTATGACCATAATTTATGAAAAAAATTTCTGAGCTTTATTGTGGTCGTAAGTCAAAGACTATCTGATTATTATTTTTTAAAAAATACCTTTTCAATCCTGAAGAGGTAAGCAAGCCTCCAGAGAGATGTCAGAAAAATTAGATAATCTGTGAAACTATCTATTACACAATACAGACCAAATATTGACTGGAAGCTATTTTGCAAGGAGAAAAAAAGCTTCTTTATAAAAATATATGAAGTTCTTTTTAGTGTTCTATTCTTTCAAAAGTACAAGGATACACTTTTTACTTTTAAAATGAAGCCTTCATAGGAATATAGAAATGCAGTACCTCATCATGGTCCTCATCTAGGTATTTGATCTGGATATTCTTCAGTTCAAATGAGACTTTCACCTACAACAGAAATTATCCATATTGAAATGGCTCAGCTCCACGATGACAGAGAAACAGGCAGCTATGATTAATCCTTTTTATTGATATTTCAAAAGTGTAAATGAAGCCAAGAGCAATTCTACTCCTCCATGTCAAATCCAAGGTTTATATATATTTTGTACTTAAAAGAATCAAAGCTTTGCATCCCAGTGAATAAGTCTATAAACTGTTTAGAATATTTTGCATATATGTATCTTGTCCATTAATCAAAATGTGACTTTGGCAATCTTAATTTCCCCTCCCCAATAGACTTGAGTTTTCAACCACATTGCAGACCTACTAAAAATAAATCAAGTAAATAATTTCTTCTAACAGACCCACAGAATAAAACTAAAATTCTTAATATATAGTACAGCACAGTACAGTAAAAAGTAGAGTATTTTTTTGTGAAAAAAATGAGTATACACAAATATACTAGCAAGTTAAATATTTCCACACAAAAGGCAAAGCAACCTTATGTCAATATTGAATTAAACCACTTGCAGCAAAAACATGCAAGTTCATGCCCATTTTTAAATACTGTCCACAGCTGCTCTAAATTTACATTTAATCTTGATTAGAGTAATACTTTCCATTTCTTGTAATGTTAAATGCTGGTCCAAAAACATCTCAGATCTACTTTCTGCAAATATATAAAAAGCAACTTGGAGGTGCAAGCAATCTTGTTTGATCCTGAACAGACTGTAATTCAATCCCATCCACTTTCTGCTATGAAGCACGGATTTGTCAGTGAACAAATAACTTCAGCAAGAACTATTCACTTACAAAGAACATTAAAAAATGAAGAGAATACTATTGGGAGCTCGGATATATTTTTGATGATCATCTGGTAGCCTATACCAATTATTAGATTAGTGTGTAGATTTGATTACTAGAACGTTGTTGTTCCTTGTCACTAATCTTGCACTTATACAGCTCTGCATAAATTGAGGGAGAAAGTTGAAGCTGTAAAAGATGTCAATGTCGGCTGGCGGCCCCCAGGAGTAGGGCCTTCTCTGTTGGAGCAGCGACGCTCTGGAATGAACTTCCCCCTGGCCTACGCCAAGTGCCTGATCTTCGGACCTTTCGCCGTGAGCTAAAAACATACTTATTTATTCAAGCTGGACTGGCATAATGGTTTTTTAACATTTTAAATTGGGTTTTATTGTGGTGGGGTTTTAAATTTTTAAAATTTTAAATTTAAATTTTTATACATTAGCCTTTTTGTAATATGCTTTATTTTAATTGGGATTTTAATTGTATATATATTGTGTTTTATTTAGGCTGTACACCGCCCTGAGTCCTTCGGGAGAAGGACGGTATAAAAATTTGATTGATAGATAATAAATAAATAAATAAATAAATAAATAAATAAATAAATAAATGTTATACTAGTTTGACTACTGCATAGCTGGGATACCATAGACATGCAACAGCCAAATTGCCTTCAATCTTTTCCATTCTATGGAATTAATGAAGAGTGGGGAATTTAATGCAATTGCACTAATAAAATGTCCAATTTGCTAATCAAAGGATGGGAAGAAAGCTGAAATCATTCCATGAATGACTAATACTCTTAACATTTTACAGAAACAATCCTCTCAAATTTTATTAATTGTTGATTTACTACTTCAATTACAATATGAATTCTAAATACATATTAGAATTAAACAACAAAGATAGAAAAAAATAACAAATAATTAAAGCTTATTAACAGTCACATTGGGAAAATGGATAAACATTTACAACTCGTCCAAAACATGCATTCAGAGACCACCCTGCTCTAGGGCCTGCTGAAAAAGCCAGATGTTTGTGAAAACTTAAAACAATAAGTGATTTGAAGACAGCAAAGGGAAATATTAAAACTGTTATTGATCAGTAAATCAATTAGGAAAGACCCAACTCACCATGGCTTCCAAATCAGCCCATGCGGTTTTAGATGATACAAGGAAGTTCAAGGTGTTACCTTGGAAGGTCACACTGAAATTTACCTGGGGATCCATTCTGCGAATCTGTGGAAAGAAAATGAAAACATAAATTAAAAAAACAATATAGTTATTCCAAACTTAACTTCTTTTTGAGAGGAACCAAGCAGTCACAATATTTTTATATAACTCAAAGAACCAAAAACCTGGGATTAGAGTCACCTGAATTTTTCTCTTCCTCTCCCCATCCTTCTGAATATTCTCCTAAAGTGTGTTTGCTTATGAGAAAGATAAGAAAACAATGATGAAATTAAGGAAATTTCATCATGTTTTCTGACTGCTAATTGATGTTCATGGATACACTATGTGCTTTGGTTAAGTCAGGTGCACAGTTCTGTACTTTGTTAGGTCAGGTTCACCTAACCAAATACACCAAGATTAAAAAACCCAGAATCATGTATATAAAGTCAAGGTTAATATGGATTAATCATTATGTTAGTCATGCCATACTGAGAATATGGAAAAGATAAAAATCCAAACTGGGTCCAAAAACACCTTTATGATTCTCTGCCCAATAATTTTTTTATAGACAAGAAATAATAGGCAAACATAAAGGCTAACTTATTTTGAAATACTGAAGTTTTGTAAAGGGAAATGTAAAATACAATTTTAAAAATTGAGGCAGAGAGGGATATAATCGTCGATTAGATTCAGTTAAATATCCCTAGATAATAGGGATATTATTTACAATTAGATTTAAAATAGATAAAATAATTTATAGTTTTTAATATTCTAAGATTGAAACAGAACTGTGTACAAATATAGAATATATAATTGCAAAAACGTATACTATTGAAATTTGAAATGGAAGAACAAACAGTTATGGAACTTTTTTTATTGCTACAATATGCCAAAAAGATTTGGCATTATTCACAATGGGGGAATAGCTGAAGATAACGGATAATACAAATCAAGATTGGGAACACTAGAACTTTGCACATATTCGTGTGTTGTAAATACAATCATATCTGCAGTTTGTAATGCTTCCCAGAATGTACATGTTAACTTGTTCTTAGTACAAACCATGTTTCTATATTTGTAATAGTTTACAATGCATTGTATGTAAGGCATGTGGTTTCCCACCATTTTGAGGTAGAAAAGCAAGTATTCTTTAGACATATTTTTATAACTGTTAGGACTATCAACAGAAAAGCAGGTCTACAAAATGTATCCACAGTTATAAAAATAATCACTGTCATTATTCTAGAAGAGATTATTGAAATCACTTCTCCCCACAGAGCCATAGAAGGACAGCTCTGGTTTTAAATTCTATCGAGCTTTATTGTAGGACATGTACCATAAACACCAGTATGTTATATTACCTATAGAACAGTTTCAAAAGAAAAAAAAATATTCTGGAATATTTGAAAGTTCCATACCCTTACAGGAACTTAAAAGTGGTTTATCTGAAATAGTGTGTTTTGGCTACATAATAACTTCACAAACATTCCAGGCAAGCACCATGGGACAACTACCATCTTGAAAATCCTTGGAACAGGAAATTGCATATCATGGGATCTACCGGAAAGTCACCATCTTAACAGGCCTACTTGCTACAGTGCAAAGTATCTAGTTAGTAGGCTATTTCCCCAGGATTAACCGCAGTATTATTAAAACTACGAAAGCACAGGGGGTTGCTGCCTTAACGCTGCAATTATGTGCTTACGTATATGGAGGTAAAAGCATCAAAACGGACGAATGTATGTAGTAAGCATACATAGCATTTATCTCAATATCGCACATTTACTCGAAGGAGAGATTAAGGGCGTTTCCGTTGTGGCTTCGCATTAAAATAGAAATAACCAACTTGTAAAGCCTTAAGAAACAGTTTATTATAACGCGGGAGCCCGGAAAAGTTGCCTGCTGCTGCTGTTGAAGCAACTACCGAAAACGGGTCATTCCGCTCCTCACAGGGACGGGAGAAGAGCCGATTTAGTAACACAAGCGTTTCCTCCCGAGCACAAAAGCTACGCGGTGTCCGCTTCTTCTCCAGGACGGAGCTTACTCCTCGCTTACCAAACGCTCAGCAAACCCTCATCAGTCGGCATCCGCCACCTGGCGCCCTCCAGCTGCACTAAAGCCCGCAACCCATGGGGGGGGGGTTTAAAGCCGAGGCGGCTATTCTACTACCCCGCACGACTGGAGGACGCCTCTCGGGGGAGGCAGCGGACGTGCGGGACGGAACTTACTGGACTGCCCAGCAGGTTCTGGACGTCTGACGAGTGGACCTCGGTAAAGCCCAAGGTTCCACGCTCAGCGTTCGCCATCCCCTCCCCAACGCTATGACGCAAGAAAATCTCAGACCCGTCGACCAGCTCTTGCGACCGCCGCTGCTTAATGCGCCTGGGCCTCGCTCTTTTATACTATTGGCTACCCGCGGGGAGAGGGGCGGATCCCGTTAAAAGAACAACAATAACAAGTAAGGAGATCGACGCATCTCATTACCAGGGGAAAGGATTTCCGGGCCCAGAGCGTGGTAGAGGCCATTTTTACGTGCCGTCTGTGTTGCAACCAGCCAATGAAAAGCCAAGCGTTCGACTGCAGTAGAAAGATCGCGGCGAATACAAAAATCGTCCGAATTCACATTGGATTCCGTGTGAACGTTTTCCTTATCGGGAAGAAATTATCACCGCCTTTTCGAGATTATAGATTTTTTTTAAATTGGCCAAGTCTGATTGGACACACAAGGAATTTGTCTTGGTGCATATGGTCTCAGTGTACATAAAAGGAAAGATACGTTCGTCAAGAATCATAAAGTACAACACTCAATGATAGTCAGAGGGTACAAATAAGCAATCAGGAAACAATATCGATATAAATCGTTAAATTTATAAAAAACGATGGAGGGTCAGTTTGGGCTAGTGATTAAGGCAGGGGTCTTCAAACTTGGCAGCTTTAAGATTTGTGGACTTCAACTTCCAGAATTCTCCAGCCAGCTATGCTTAGCAAGTCTTCAAGCTGCCAAGTTTGAAGACCTATGAACTAGATGCTTGCATCATCTTCCCCCGAACTCCTTTAGTGATAATACTAATAAGCGCAAAGCTGGCTGAGGAATTCTGGGAGTTGAAATCCACAAGTCTTAAAGTTGCCAAGATTAGAAACCCCTGCCTTAACCACTAGCCCAAACTGACCCTCCATCGTTTTTAGCTAGCTTTAATTACATTTGAGTAAGGCTACATGGTTCGGTTGTCAGAAAATAGTGGTGGGAATCCTTTCGTACTCGAGCAGCGAGGACTGTAACGCCATTCTTTCCCTCCCCCGCCTATCTGGCATTACCAATTGCTGGGAATCTTGCAGTCATGGAATCCGGAAGCTACGAGGTGATTGGTTAGCAGGAGGTTGCCTTTCCCCCGCCCCTCCCGCCGGAAATCAAAGGGAGGAAGGCGCGAAAAAAAAACACATACAGCGAGAGACGAAAGGCGTAGAAGTCGCTTTTTAGGGGCGGCAAGAGTTTGGAGCGAAGGAAAGCAGCGTTTAGGTGAGTAATACCTATGTAGCAGTGTAACTCGGCAGTGACGGTAGACTATGGCTGGAGTTTAGATGCGCATTCTTTTAAAATCTCGGAGATTTTAATCAAGAGGCGCTTATTAGTTTTATCACTAGTGAGTTCGGGGGAAGATGATGCAAGCATCTAGTTCAGAGGTCTTCATACTTGGCAGCTTTAAGACTTGCTAAGCAGAGCTGGCTGGAGAATTCTGGAAGTTGGAGTCCACAAGTCTTAATGATACAAGTTGTATCATTAAGTGTTAAATTGTACCCTATGACCATCATTTGTGTTGTAAATGTTGTACCTTGATTAAGGTATCTTTTCTTTTATGTACACTGAGAGCATGTGCACCAAGACAAATTCCTTGTGTGTCCAATCACACTTGGCCAATAAAAAATTCTATTCCATTCTATTCTATTAAAGCTGCCAAGTTTGAAGACCTCTGATCTAGTTCATATGATAAAAGACTGGAATAAGCATAGCTGGCTGAAAAATTCTGGGAGTTGAAGTCCACAAGTCTTAAAGCTACCAAGTTTGAAGACCTCTGATCTAATTCATATAATAAAAGGCTGGAATAAGGGAGAGATAAATTGTCTTTGTCAGCAACTAACCTTTCTTTCCACAGTCTGTGTAAGCTAATTCTCCTCCCTTTTTGTTACTATATTCGCTGTATAACCAGGGAAAGGGGAGAGGCGCTGTGTAGTAAAGTGACATTATTAGTAACTTTGTGTGACATATAAATCCTTGATTAAAGTTTACTACTTAAAAAATGGCATTTGTTTCCTGTCCATAAAAAAAAAGGATTTACCTACAAAATGAAACAACTGGAGGTGGATAAAAAAAGAACAGTCACCAGTAATGCCTACTTATAACTTGATTTCATGAAATTATTTTGGATAGTTTGTGAAATTAGATAGAGATAATGCTGAAAAATACTTGGGCAATAAATCAACGATATTATTAATGAAAGTTTGTTTATCAAAATTTTATTAGAGACATTGTGGGAAAATTGAGTGTGACTCAGCTGAGTCACTTATAAATGAAGAAGGGAAATCCTTAGCAACAGCACTTAGACTTATATACTGCTTCATAGTGCTTTCCAGTCCTCTCTAAGTGGTTTACAGATTTAGCATATTGCCCACAACAATCTGGGACATCATTTTACCAACCTCAGAAGGATGGAAGGCTGAGTCAACCTTGAGCCTGGTGAGAAGCAGAAGTAGCCTGCAGTACTGCACTCTAACCACTGCGCCACTGCGGCTCTTATAACAATGTTCAGGATTCTGTGTTACCACAGATTAGTATTACAAAGAAACTAATTTGATGGAGTGGTTGAAATGTCAGGTTAGAAATGAGAGATTGTTCTAGTCCTGTTTTAAGTAAGAAAGCTGGCTGGGTGACTTTGGGCCAGCCACTCTCAGCCCAACTAACTTCACAGAGTTTTTGTTGGGAAAATAGAAGGAGCCCAAATACTTTTCAGCATTATCTCTATCTAATTTCACTGACTATCTAAAATATTTGTCACCCTGAGTATTTATAACATAATAAACGAAGCATATTTTTTTAAAAAAGCCTGCTGGATGATCTTAGACCATTCACTTTTGCTTTGTTGGCTTGAAACACTGGCATTCCAACTCTGTCAAGGAGCTGCTAAGAAATTGACCTCTGAACTTGAGAAAGACACTATCTTTGCAAAGGGGCTTCTTTATAAATATAAATCATAAGTAATTCAGGCAAAGAAAAAAAATTATGGAGTTCAAATTCTTTTTATTGAACCAAAACAAATTATACATCAGAAAGCAAATGGTTAAACGATAAAAGACATGAATATGTGTGAGATTTTAATAATAGAAAATATTGAATCTAGATAATTAGATTCAAAAAGTGGCAAATTTGTGGCTTATACTACTCTTTTCTAATTGGATATATATCTTTCTTAAAACTTAAAAATTATATTCAGAACTTTTAGAATAAGCTCTCTATAGTTTTGTGTTAAAAAGACAAGTTCGTGCAAACCAAAAGAAATTGCCTTGTCTAAGAAGAAGGCATATTTTGTCTAAAGTTAGAATATAGTATTCCTTTATTGTCATTGTACATCGTGTATGCAACGAAATTGGTTCCATTTCAATTGGTACAACAAAATAGAGACCTAGACCATGTTAAAATTGCTAATACTATCTTTTAAAACAATAATAATGAAGCCTAAAATACCAACCCAAGAAGCAGGCAATGGCAAACCACTTCAACATCTTTGCCAGAAATCTGCAGATATGCTGTCCAGATAATCTCCAGGTGTAAACAGTGATTCAAAGGCATACACACAAACATAGCACTATAGACACTTATTGAAATCTGGGCAGTTCGTGTTTCTTTGGTCTTCCTAGCTATGTGGGAATTGATAGATACCTCCATAGATCTTGTGAGGTTTATACAGATTCAAACCTATTCTAATCTTTCACTGCGTCTTGATTTTTCTAGATATAAAGCATTTTATTTAATTTGCAAACATAGAAGAATCTGAGACATCCAAAATAATGTTCCATAATATTGTGCAGTTTTAATTGCCTAATTCAGAGGCTACAAAAATACAAAAAAGACAAGTATCTTCCTCTTTTATCCCAGGAGGGAAAAATAATAGCTTAACAATAAATCATAAGTAGCTTAACAACTATTTTGCTTAGAAACATAGATTTTGGGCTTGTTTTCTGGTTGTTAGTCAATGACTACCTGGAATCTTTCTTCTACCCATAGTTAATTTCTTATGTAAAATAAAGCCAATTAATCAATCTTTGTCAGAAACTTCCAGTAATGGAAACCAAGTATAACTATTTTTTTCTTTTAACTCTGATCAAACAAGCATCTTATAAACCTCTAAATTTATAATTTTAATCATTATGAATGGAAATACAAATATTAGTTCCTTTATTGCTATTTATCCCAGTGTAAGTATGGCGTTCCAAAGGACAGGAATGGTTAGGAGGCAAGCAAAAGCCAAAGGAATGAAATTGATTAGTCTTGTCAGTTTTGAGCTTGATATCCAGGTGCCAAGATAAACATTTCAAAGGCTGGTGGGCAAAACAAAAATAGAGTTGTAGTCATGTGATTTTCCATTTAGCAACTGTTTCACTTAATATTCACTTAATATTAGAGATACCAGTCTTAATTGCGGCTGCTAAAGGAGAAGTACCTGTACTATATTTCAGAATGCTACACAAAATTAACATTTTTTTCTGTTTTCAAGGTGTATAACTAGCTATGGATTCATCTGTTCCAAGTGTTGGTGAAGTTCATGAAGTGCTGGTAGCTTTCCAGAAAAATTTGGAGTGTTCAATCTGGTATGGAAAAAAAATCTGTTTGAATATCAAGATTTTATTAAAAATGTATAATATCTGACAAACTCTGATCTCACATGTCTAGATATCAGATAAACAACATAGGGAATGCTGTTCCAGAAATATAAATTATATATAGTTTTATTTTCACAGTGCCGGAGTTTGTCTGTCTATAGTATAATATGTTTAGAAAGTTTCTGGACATTAGAAAAGAATATATCTTTACTACATACCATGTTTTTCGGTATATAAGACGCACCTTTTTACCCCCAAAAAGAGGGTGAAAATCTGGGTGTGTCTTATACGCCAAATGTACCCCTGTCCACCCGCCACCCCCATCCTTCGGAGGTTGTCAGCCGAAAATCCTCTGTGTGGAAAGCGGGTCGGCTGTAGGACATGATCCGGGCCCTCTTCTTCTTCTTCTCCTTTTGGCGTCGTTGATGCATTTCCACTTCGCTTGCTTCTTGGAAAATGCTTGCAGGCGCCATTTGGCTTTGAGGAGCTGAGGCAGAGGAGAAAGCCGTCCTTCTTCGCTGCTTGGGGAGTTCCTGCCATGGGTTGGGAATCGAGGGCGCGAAGGGGTGGCGGACTTTAGGAATTGGCTGGGTTGTCACATTACTGCGGGAATTGCTTTGGGCAATGGGGGAGGAAAAAGAGCCTTGCCTCCCTGCTTGGCATTTTCCGGTGTTTTTTTTCTCAATTCTCCAAAGCAAAAAAAGAAAGCTGAAGCATTAGTTTTGTCACCTGTCATTGAATTTCCAATTACTGACTACATCACTAAATGAGTTACAGTCCTAATTGTGATCTCTAAACGAGGACTACCTTTATAATACAAATGTTTAATATTTTCTGTTGATATAAAAAGTTGATGTGAATGATTCTAAGTTAGCAATCACACGCGCTATTAAAATATTATTGCATCAATACATGGTACATCTTACTTTTTATAGAATAACTTAACTCAATTATTTTTGCAGTGTAACATCAATGGTACTTTGAAGCGTCATTTCTTTTTGTAATTACAAAATAGTAGTCTTTAGATGGAGCTCTGCAGCCATATTTTTGAGCTAGGTTTTTTAATGGAATTTCTTTGAGGACAAGGCTAATTTGATATGCAGTATGTTCAGTAGTCTGTCTCTTTTGCTGAATTGTTCTTTTTTACTTCTATTAGTTTTATTCTTTTGTATTATTTGAGATGTTTTGGATGTTCACAATGTAGCCTAAAGTAAAATCATAAATATATATGCATGTAATGATTATAAAATGAGCACTGTACTAAAACAACCATGATAAATATAGCTAACAGCTCATAAAATATATAAAACAAATCAATATCAGTAGTTACTGGGAAAAAGTAACCTATTTTGATTTGGTTGTTAAAGGGACAATAATAGAAAACCTAGGCTTCTCCATAGTGTGGCAATGGGAGGTGCCATTCCGGGTTTTTTCAACTCTATGGCCTGAGTTGAAAAAATTCTGAGGATCTGCCTCCCTGGTGATGTTCCCCAGTTTTTTTAAACTCAGCCTCAGCTATGGTCGCTTAATTTTTAGCTCCAGAGTTTTAGAACTGAGCTATATTATTCCCTGAATATCTTTTTCTTATTTTTGGATTTTTGTTTTTGAGATACTATAACCGTATATAGCTTTCGTCGTGAGCTAAAAACATATTTATTCATTCAAGCAGGACTGGCATAAATAGTTGATTTTAAATTGGGGTTTTAGTAATATTTTAAATTTTTTAAATTATCGGCCATTTAGTAATAGTTCATTTTAAATTCTTTTAATTGTATATATTCTGTATTTTATTTTGGCTGTACACCGCCCTGAGTCCTTCAGGAGAAGGGCGGTATAAAAATTTAATAAAATAAATAAATAAATGTGAAAAACCTGGGAGAAATCTTTGATGGGACCATATAACATTAAGGTTTAGTAGTCTAATACAATAATATCAATAACATGTTTACTGATATATGTAAAACATTAATATATTTAATAAGCAAGGCCCTTCATGAATTGCTATCTTGTACAGAGAATGAGATTGTGTTTCTCATTCATGCTAACTGCTTTACCATTAGAAATATATACAGTTAATCCTCAATTTATAACCACAATTATGCCCCAATTTTTTGTTCCTAAGCAAGACAGTTGTTGAGTTTTGCTTCATTTTACCACTTTCCTTGCCATAGTGGTGTAATGTTTCCTGCCTGAGCAGGGGGTTGGACTAGAAGACCTCCGAGGTCCCTTCCAACTCTGTTATTATTATAGTTAAGTGAATCGCTGCAGTTGTTAAATTAGTAACACAGTTGTTAAGTGAATCCGGCTTCCCTATTGACTTTGCTTGTGAGAGGGTCACAAGAGGTGATCACGTGACTCCAGGACTCTTCAACATGATAAATACATGCCAGTTGCCAAGCGTCTGAATTTTGATCACATGATCATGGGGATGCTGCGATGGTCATAAGTGTAAAAAACAGTCACAACTCACTTTTTTCAGTGCTGTTGAACTTTGAAGTGTCGCTAAACAAAAAGTTGTAAGTTGAGGAGTACCTTACTTTCAGAAGGGACATTTATGACAGGTAATCATAGGCAAAAGATCAGAGTAAGTACAATTTACTGGATAAGAAAACAGCAAACCCACTCCTGAGGGGCGAGATCTTCAGCTCGGTTGGTATGCAAGAACTTGCTTCGAAAAAAACAGAGGACCAGTTTATATGCAGTGGTACTCATGATGTAACTGGGTTAAAGCCAAAAGAATATACAATCGCTGAAAGTTCAGCACTGCAAATAAATGGATACATTTATTGGTACATGGGATGTTAGTATCATGAAGTTAGTATCATGAACTAAAGCAAACTTTAAAGAATGCTTGAAATCAGTCTCCTGCACTGAGCAGAATTTGACCTTAATGGCCTGAATGAGTCTGGCTAGTCCTTTGATTTTATACACAGTATTAACCTAGGCCAAAATTCATCCTAGTTTTATTTTTTATGTGTGGCAGTGACCAACTGAAAGCATTCAGGAAGGTCACAAAACAGACCTGGAAATATCTTATCCGATTTTAATTCAAAAGGTTAAAATATACCTTCATTGTTGAAGTCATTTCTAACATCTAGGCAAACTGTCCCATAGTCTCAGGCAATGCACAGTTTGCCTAAAATAGTAGTGGATTTCAACCAGGAGCCACATGTTGAAAGATCCTTAGTGGATTTCTGCACATAGCAGAAAGTTGGACTACAGAAGATGATTTATAAACTATCTTAACTATGATTTTAAATACAAAAACTCAAATGGTATAATCTGTTCCCATAAGATTTGGTCATTTTAATTTGCATAATTTCTCATTCAATATTTTTGAAGCATGACAAAACAAATTGTACATCATATTCAGTTCCAGTTTTCTGCCCAAGTGACTGCTGGGGGGTCATGTGACTTGGGCGTGGCCAACTCAATGTCACTCACATCGAGTGGCGCCTCACCAGGCCTTTCCTCGCCCCTCCCCTCCCAGTCATTCCTCACTTCGTCTTGCATGTTATGGTGAAAGTGGAAACTTTTTCAAAGTCATCTGCCCCTTAATACTAGCCAATAAGATAAGATTTTGCTATCAGAAGACCTGATGTACATTTCCAAGTATTGTTTATCACCATTCTCTTGGTAGGACTGAATGGAGTGATTTATAAAGAATAAGAGAGTTGGACGGGACCTTGGAGGTTTTCTTGTCCAACCCCTGCTTAAGCATGAGACCCTATACTATTATGGACAAATTTCTTCTTAAAAACCTCCAATGATGGTATACCCACAGCTTCTGAAGGCATCCCATTCCTCTGATTAATTGTACTCACTGTCAGGAAATTTTTTCTTACTTCTAGGTTGGAGCTGTTTGAAAAGTTTCCATCTCACAGATCCATCTCACAATTACTTCCAGTTGAGCCAGGCACTATCTATTCTATACCTGTTCATTTGGGGTTTTTCTTGCCTAAGTGTAAAATCTTACTTTACTTGCCATTAAATTGAATTTTTGGTGAGAAATGATTTTCTACAGTGGCATTCATAATGATTTTTGCAATATACACTAAAGCTTGAAGAATATATCTCTGCTTATACTGATAAAGATTATTCTTTTTGAACATTAAAACATATAGTCAAGCAAATATTTCCAATCCATTGTAAATGAAAATTCATTTGAAAAGTATTTTCAAAGCAGTCAGTCAGTTGATGTCTTACCATTCTTCCTCTTCTCTTTTAATTAAATTTTTCTGCTTTATTTTTTTTTCTTGGGCCTTATCACAATATTCCAAAACTCACAGATCCTTCGCAAAAAACCACTTCTAATTTAACTGGAATACATTGTTTTCATTCTCAGTTTTTCTGGTTATAGAACTTCCCTTCTCCTTCACTCATCATTTCTCCCTTTAATGATGTTTGTAATTACTTGCAAGAAAGGGAAGCATTTAATTTTGGAGCTGTCTGGGCAAGGGCAGCCCGCCGTATCCAAGCCCGGCTTCCGTAAGCAGTGATCCCAGCACCGGTCCAGCAGTCACCACTGCCTCATGAGCCAGCCAGCCTGCCGAGCCCGAGCCCACCCCCGCCAGTCTCCTGGAGACCAGGTGCGAAGGGATGATCGTGCCTGGTCCCACGTTGTCCTGAAAGGCCGGCAGCCAAGGCTTCCAGGTCCAACAAAGGGGCTGGGGGCGGGACTTCTTCCCCTTTCTATTTTGGGGAGATTTTTAAATAAAGGGCTGGGAACTTCAAACGAGGCATACCCATCCCACTGACAACTCTGGGCAAGGCAGTGGTTCAGCTTTCCTGACTGGCTGTGACCTTACCTTCCTCCTCTGGTGGCAGAGGGCAAGGCGAACAAGCCAGGGCTGAGCTGTCGCCGCTCAGCTCTACCCCAGCCCGCAGCTTGCCCCCCGTTGAAATTTACCTGGGGATTACCTCATGCTCCCTGGTTGCCCGCCCCCCTCAGCAGGCAAGACCCAGCAGCTTAGGAGAATCCGGGCAAGGGGCGAGATACAGGCTGGCGGAGAGCCAAGCGGCAATGGCTCAGCCTTGGCTTGCCTTCCCCTCTGCCACGACCCATGGGAGAAAGGTAAGGTTGCGGGACGAAGAATAGAATAGAATAGAATAGAATAGAATTTTATTGGCCAAGTGTGATTGGACACACAAGGAATTTGTCTTGGTGCATATGCTCTCAGTGTACATAAAAGAAAAGATACGTTCATCAAGATACAACATTTACAACACAATTGATGATCAATATATCAATATAAATCATAAGGATTGCCAGCAACAAGTTATAGTCATACAGTCATAAGTGGAAAGAGATTGGTGATGGGAACTATGAAACGATTAATAGTAGTGCAGATTCAGTAAATAGTCTGACAGTGTTGAGGGAATTATTTGTTTAGCAGAGTGATGGCCTTCGGGAAAAAACTGTTCTTGTGTCTAGTTGTTCTGGTGTGCAGTGCAGTCATGGGGGAAGAAGTGGGGAGAGTGACCAAGGGGCTTCTGAAGGAGGGAAAACAGTGTGGAGGTAAGAGCCGATTCAGCAAAGGATGAGACAGCAGTGAAAACTTGCAGGAGCAAGCAGGGCAGTGTGGGGGGAGGTGTCCCTTTAGAAAGGCAGGAATTGGCATGTCTCCCAAGGCGAAGGGTGAGCAAGCGACATGCAGACGAAGGCCCCGGGAAAGGCCAGAGCCAGGGACTGGTACATTCCTGAGACGAAGGCTGAGTGGGTGGCATGCGTGCAGAGGCCCTGGGAAAGGCCAGAGACTGGTGCATCCCCAAGGCAAAGGACGAGTGGGCGGCATTTGGGCAGAAGAATGGCAAGAGCCAGGCCCGAAAGGCGTCCGGGCCTCGCTGTGTCCACCCCAAGGCAGCCCTTTGGCCGAGCGCCTTACCTTTGCGGGCAGCCATTGTGAGCAGAGTGAGCACAGAGATCAGCTGGGCTGGCGTGGTAGGCCATGGTGAAGGCAGGCAAGTGGACGAGGCACAGAGATCAACTGGGCTGCGTGGTCTGAGCAAGTGAAGGAGCCAGAGAGTAGCTGGGCTCGGGCATGACTAGTCACTGGTGCGACAGCCATTGATGCAATTAGCCGGTTCTCCAAACTTTGCAAAATCTTAACTGGTTTGTCTGAACCGCTCCAAACTGGCTGAATCACACCGCTGATCATATTCAAATAAGAGGTACATCATATATTCATGTAGCATTGCTACATTGACAGGTTTATTTTTTTATTCCTTTTCCAATTATTCGTAGCAAGAATTTGTCTTCTTTTTTCAGCTGTTTTCAGCACATCAGCACATTTTTTGAGATATTTATCACAATTCCAAGATTCCATTCTTACTTAATCAGTATCAGTTCAGAATCACATATATGTACAATCCAATAAATATTATTTTGTGTTTATTTACACTAAGCTATTCATGCTATTTTAAAGCTTGTTTATTCTATTTAGAGATATTTTGGAACTGTCCATAATTTTTTTTGTCAAAAACTTACCTACCGTATATACTCGAATATAAGCCGATCCGAGTATAAGCCGAGGTCCCCAATTTTACCCCAAAAAACTGGGGTAAACTGGGGACTCGAGTATAAGCCGAGGGTGGGAAATGAGGCAGCTACCGGTCGGGGAAACCCTCCCTCCCTCAGCCGAGAAGGCTGGCGGCTCCCCCGCCCCGCCCTCTCACTGCACCGGCAGGGCTTCCCCGCGCTAATGCAAAAGCCTGCCAAGTTTGCGCCATCCGGTATAATGTGAAAAAAAGAAGAAAAGAAAAAACTCGAGTATAAGCCGTATATACTCGAGTATAAGCCGAGGGGACGTTTTTCAGCACAAAAAACGTGCTGAAAAACTCGGCTTATACTCGAGTATATACGGTAAATAAGAAATTTTAACTTTGTGATGTATACATATGAAGAAGTTACTCCAATTTTGGCCAAACAGCTGATTTTTTAAAAACATTGATATTCTTGCTGCAGTAATTATTTGTTATCATGGCAGCAAGCACTTTATGTTGTATCAGGCATTATGCTTCATACCACCATTTTGTTTCTTTTACTTTTCCTCTCTGCATAGTTAATTTGATTAGATGGTTAGCTAAAGAAAGGACCACAATATAAAACTTCGTTCTGTACAGGGTGGTATGTCGGGGGTTTATAGACCACTGAAGCACAATTTTCATACCTTAAAAATGAGTTTTAGTTTACAAAGGCTTTACAAAGAATAAATCTATTATACTGCAAGATTAGAGTGTGTGTAATTACTATAATATGCTAGAATGGCTACTTCACTAGCATTAATTCTTAGAATTACAGCATATTGAAGGTACTTTGACATGCATAGCTCTGATGTTTTATTTCTTTCAGTTTGGAGGGGTTGAAAGAGCCAGCCGTAACAAAATGTGGTCATACCTTTTGCAGGTAAGCTTCCTCAATTATCAAAGCTTGACCATATCAGCTAATTGATTGATGGTGATGAGCGTTGTAGAGAGCTTCTGGAGGACATGTGACACCGAAAGGATGATGTTAGGATGTTAAGTGTTCATTCTCAGGATTTTTAAGAGGTTTTCATGTAGAAATCTTAGATAATTTCTTCTTGAAAGACAAGGAAGCTATAAACAATGTGGGTATGCAGGCATTTAAAAAACAAAATAGTTATAATTACCTCCATCCATATCGAAAGGCTGAGTCTCCAATATTCATCCTGAATATGTTTCAAAACCATATACCATATCACCAGCTGCCTGAATTGCCTGTTGCCATGATTTATTCTGTGGGTCCTTTTTTTGCCTGCCACCGGAGTTATGGTGTCCTCTCATGTCCAAAGTTTTGCCTGCTGCAGACATAAAAGTCATTTCTTAAAATTTAGAATGTTCCAATTTAGAATACAATAGAATAACAGAGTTGGAAGGGGCTTTGGAGGTCTTTTAGTCCAACCTCTGCTTAGGCAGGAAACTCTATACCATTTCAGACAAATTGTTATCCAATCCTTTCTTAAAAACTTCCAGATTTGGAGCATTCACAACTTCTGAAGGCAAGTTGTTCCACTGGTTAATTGTTCTGTCAGGAAAAATTTTCTTAGTTCCAGGTTGCTTCCCTCCTTAATTAGTTAAGGGACACATTTGATTTTTGGCGGAGCAAGGACCAAAAAATACTGGTCAAGCTAATACAGGGGTGTCAACCTGAGGCTGGAGGTCAGATCTGGCCCGTGTGGACATCCTGAAAATTAAAGGGCCAACCTGCATCACTTCAGCCTGGACCATGCCATCCTGGCAGGCAAATGTGTGCGCAAGAGGAGGCGGGCGCATGTGTGGACAGGCCCAGTTTGCCGTGGCCGCGTGCAGGGCAACAAAAGTAGTCTGTGGGAATATGGTAAAAAAATTAGTTCAGATCTTCCAACTTCTCACGGAAAAAAAAAGATCTTGCAAAATTGGAAGGTCTGAACTGACCATAGTCCCACAGATTACTTTAGTTGCCTGCATGCAGTTGTGGCAAACAGTGTTGGAAGGCAGATTAGTGAATGGATGTGGCTGCTCTTGTGGAGGTGAGGGTTAGGCATGGGTGGCCTGGCTGAAGGGCCCTTAGGTAAGCTGGTGCGGGATGGGTGGGGCAGCTCTGCAACCTCTGCCTTGCTTCATCCTACGCCCTCCACATCGCCTTGCTTCGTCCTACACCGCCCCCCCCAATCGACTTGCTTCGTTCTTCACTACTACTTCTTGCTTGCTGCTATAATAGAGCAGGAAGCTGAGCAACACATTGATGCGGCAGCCATAAAGCGAAGCGGTGAGGATTGGAGGACAAAGCAAGGCAGGGGGTGCAGAGCTTCCTCCCACGCCCCACAACAGCTTATCTGGGTGCCCCCCAGCCAGGCCATCAACATCCACCTGGCAGCTCCAGCAGCCCCAGCCAGGACCCCACATGTGTCACTCAGTTTCTTGCTTCATTGCGTCTACGAGCAAGTAGAATCGAGCCAACGGCTATATGGGGTCCTGGAAAGGGCACAGGTTTTGTCTGGAAGGGAAGGGGTGGGGAGAAGAAAGAGGGAAAGAGGCCGAGTGATAAGTGCCCTGCCAGCCACCACAGTGAGACAGCAAGAGAGAGCAAGAGAGCGATCTGATCCAACCTGTGTGTGTGTGTGTGAGAGAGGGGGGGGGGGAGGGTCTAGTTGCTCCGTTTGCCTGGGCATGGAGCCAGGGCTGGGGCAGGAGGTGCTTCCTCCTGTCTGGGCATGAAGCCAGGGCTGGGGCCAGGAGGTGCTTCTTCCTGTCTGGGCATGGAGCCAGGGCTGGGGCCAGGAGGTGCTTCCTCCTGTCTGGGCATGGAGCCAGGGCTGGGGCCAGGAGGTGTTTCCTCCTGTCTGGGCATGGAGCCAGGGCTGGGGCAGGAGGTGCTTCTTCCTGTCTGGGCATGGAGCCAGGGCTGGGGCCAGGAGGTGTTTCCTCCTGTCTGGGCATGGAGCCAGGGCTGGGGCCGGGAGGTGCTTCTTCCTGTCTGGGCATGGAGCCAGGGCTGGGGCCGGGAGGCATACTAGGACATTCCTCAGCGTTCGGAAGCAGATAAGAAGGCCCCGGCTGCAGTGAGAGCGGGCAAGACACAACAGCAGCGCCAAAAGTAGCTGCCCCGCCCCCTGCCTCGCTTCACCTCATCCTGCAGGACGAGCCTCCTGCTCCACCCACCAGAGACCACTGGATTCTCTCCCCAACCCCGCCCGGCCCTCACAGGCACCAGTCACGCGAGTGATATCAAGCTGGCCATGTCCCCGGGCAAAGCTCAATCAACCGCAACCACCCTGGCCACGCCCCTCCCCAGCGGACAATCACAATGCTGATCTTTCCTCAGTGACATCGAGTTTGACACCCCTGAACTAATAGATTCCAAGGCAGGCTCATTTAGTTTGTTAAAATTACTATAGCAGTTAGGTGCAAGTATAACATGAGACAGGAGTAGTGCATTTTTTTTCTAACCATTGGCTCTCCTTTTATTTTAATTAATGAGGCAATCAAGGGAATATCATTGCTAGTGCAGGAATACCACATTGAAGTGGGCTCAATTTTTAGATATGGCAGTAGGATTAATGTACCTGTGTATATTAAATATAAAAACACATAGAAAATCCAAGAGCTGAAATTTAGTAGTTGTACTATCAAATTTTAGAGATGCAGTTTGGGATGGTATGATGGTTTTAGAAATTATTCTAGAAGCCTTGATGTGTCCTATAGATTGCTGCCCCTCTTGTTGCATCGTATATTGTGCATCAGTGCTTAAAAAGGACATTTTAAATCCTATTCTCTATTATCACATTTTGCTATTTAAATTGTAGAATAGTGTTAGGATAACCTCTAATTTAATCTGATTTCATTTCATTTATTAAATTGGTGTGCTGTATAACTCTTAGTGGGTCTGTGTAATTCACAAGAAAAAAAAATTGGAAAAAAAGCAAAAACATTAAAAGATGGCTATGATGAGAAGAAGTGAACATAATGAAAGCAACCAACATGCTCACACTATCTACGCAAGGGTGTGAAACTTGTGGACTGCGGGCCGGATGGGTCACCTGCAGGCCATGCCCACCCCAGCTCCATGAAGGGGAAAAACATGAAATGTCACATGACGCAGTGAGTTTGACAGTGATCAACAGGGACTTCACTCACCTTTGCCAAAGTGATGTAAATAAGATTCTCTCATAGACATCAAGCTCAAAATGCCACATTTCGGAAATACATTTCTTCAGGCATTTTACTTTTACCTTTACCTTATCTTACCTTACTTTACTTCTATTGATTATGTTTGATAATGATATGATAGATAATGATTTTGACCCTGAGCATTGTACCAATTTCTGCTAGCATGGTGCTTGCATGCACCTACACATTTCCCTCTTTCTTCTCCCTGCTCTTCCTCCTTCAGGCAAAAGCTGCACTTTTCGTCCATTGCAGTGCCGTGCCCGGGATTTATTTTGACAGTGGCAGGGCTTGGGGGATGGTCAATACCCGTTCATGGTGTGACGGAGACGGTGGAAGGCAATCCCCCCCACCAGATCAGATCAGCCTGATGTGGGTGGAGTGGGAAACTGAGCAGCTGTCGTGTCCCACTCCTCCGCTGACGGCCGGGTCAGGGAAATCCGAATCAGGCGTGCCTCTGCAGCTCTGCCAAAGTCCTAGCAAAGTCCTCAGGGCAGGCAGGAGACCAGAAAGTGACTTCAGCAAGATATGTTTAGACTTTGCCTGACTCAGAGAATGCCAGAAAGCAGGTCCTTTATATAGGCCATGGGGTATGGCTCCATGACTCAGCACTTATACTGGCCTGCCCCTCCCTTCCTTCTGACGCCACCGCCTATCAATTCTTCTGAAGCGAGGGTCACTCCAGTCGGCAGCTGTTGGTAATTGACCTCCCTCAGGCTCACATGCTGTGGGGGAGGGGGAGGGGTCTAGTTGCTCCGTTTGCCTGGGCATGGAGCCAGGGCTGGGGCAGGAGGCATACTAGGACATTCCTCAGCGTTGAAGCAGATAAGAAGGCCCCGGCTGCAGTGAGGCGGGCAAGACACAACAGCAGCGCCAAAGTAGCTGCCCGCCCCTGCCTCGCTTCACCTCATCCTGCAGGCCATGCCCACCCCAGCTCCATGAAGGGGAAAAACATGAAATGTCACATGACGCAGTGAGTTTGACAGTGATCAACAGGGACTTCACTCACCTTTGCCAAAGTGATGTAAATAAGATTCTCTCATAGACATCAAGCTCAAAATGCCACATTTCGGAAATACATTTCTTCAGGCATTTTACTTTTACCTTTACCTTATCTTACCTTACTTTACTTCTATTGATTATGTTTGATAATGATATGATAGATAATGATTTTGACCCTGAGCATTGTACCAATTTCTGCTAGCATGGTGCTTGCATGCACCTACACATTTCCTCTTTCTTCTCCCTGCTCTTCCTCCTTCAGGCAAAGCTGCACTTTTCGTCCATTGCAGTGCAGTGCCGGGATTTATTTTGACAGTGATCAACAGGGACTTCACTCACCTTTGCCAAAGTGATGTAAATAAGATTCTCTCATAGACATCAAGCTCAAAATGCCACATTTCGGAAACACATTTCTTCAGGCATTTTACTTTTACCTTTACCTTATCTTACCTTACTTTACTTCTATTGATTATGTTTGATAATGATATGATAGATAATGATTTTGACCCTGAGCATTGTACCAATTTCTGCTAGCATGGTGCTTGCATGCACCTACACATTTCCTCTTTCTTCTCCCTGCTCTTCCTCCTTCAGGCAAAAGCTGCACTTTTCGTCCATTGCAGTGCCGTGCCGGGATTTATTTTGACAGTGATCAACAGGGACTTCACTCACCTTTGCCAAAGTGATGTAAATAAGATTCTCTCATAGACATCAAGCTCAAAATGCCACATTTGAAACACATTTCTTCAGGCATTTTACTTTTACCTTTACCTTATCTTACCTTACTTTACTTCTATTGATTATGTTTGATAATGATATGATAGATAATGATTTTGACCCTGAGCATTGTACCAATTTCTGCTAGCATGGTGCTTGCATGCACCTACACATTTCCTCTTTCTTCTCCCTGCTCTTCCTCCTTCAGGCAAAAGCTGCACTTTTCGTCCATTGCAGTGCAGTGCCCGGGATTTATTTTGACAGTGGCAGGGCTTGGGGGATGGTCAATACCCGTTCATGGTGTGACGGAGACGGTGGAAGGCAATCCCCCCCACCAGATCAGATCAGCCTGATGTGGGTGGAGTGGGAAACTGAGCAGCTGTCGTGTCCCACTCCTCCGCTGACGGCCGGGTCAGGGAAATCCGAATCAGGCGTGCCTCTGCAGCTCTGCCAAAGTCCTAGCAAAGTCCTCAGGGCAGGCAGGAGACCAGAAAGTGACTTCAGCAAGATATGTTTAGACTTTGCCTGACTCAGAGAATGCCAGAAAGCAGGTCCTTTATATAGGCCATGGGGTATGGCTCCATGACTCAGCACTTATCCAGGCCTGCTCCTCCCTTCTTTCTGACGCCACTGCCTATCAATTCTTCTGAAGCGAGGGTCACTCCAGTCGGCAGCTGTTGGTAATTGACCTCCCTCAGGCTCACATGCTGTGGGGGAGGGGGAGGGGTCTAGTTGCTCCGTTTGCCTGGGCATGGAGCCAGGGCTGGGGCCAGGAGGTGCTTCCTCCTGTCTGGGCATGGAGCCAGGGCTGGGGCCGGGAGGTGCTTCCTCCTGTCTGGGCATGAAGCCACGGCTGGGGCCGGGAGGCATACTAGGACATTCCTCAGCGTTCGGAAGCAGATAAGAAGGCCCCGGCTGCGGTGAGAGCGGGCAAGACACAACAGCAGCGCCAAAAGTAGCTGCCCCGCCCCCTGCCTCGCTTCACCTCATCCTGCAGGACGAGCCTCCCGCTCCACCCACCAGAGACCACTGGATTCTCTCCCCAACCCTGCCCGGCCCTCACAGGCACCAGTCACGCGAGTGATATCAAGCTGGCCATGCCCCCGGGCAAAGCCCAATCAACCGTAACCACCCTGGCCACGCCCCTCCCCAGCGGACAATCACAATACTGATCTTTCCTCAGTGACATCGAGTTTGACACCCCTGAACTAATAGATTCCAAGGCAGGCTCATTTAGTTTATTAAAATTACTATAGCAGGTGCAAGTATAACATGAGACAGGAGTAGTGCATTTTTTTTCTAACCATGGGCTCTCCTTTTATTTTAATTAATGAGGCAATCAAGGGAATATCATTGCTAGTGCAGGAATACCACATTGAAGTGGGCTCAATTTTTAGATATGGCAGTAGGATTAATGTACCTAAATATAAAAACACATAGAAAATCCAAGAGCTGAAATTTAGTAGTTGTACTATCAAATTTTAGAGATGCAGTTTGGGATGGTATGATGGTTTTAGAAATTATTCTAGAAGCCTTGATGTGTCCTATAGATTGCTGCCCCTCTTGTTGCATCGTATATTGTGCATCAGTGCTTAAAAAGGACATTTTAAATCCTATTCTCTATTATCACATTTTGCTATTTAAATTGTAGAATAGTGTTAGGATAACCTCTAATTTAATCTGATTTCATTTAATTTATTAAATTGGTATGCTGTATAACTCTTAGTGGGTCTGTGTAATTCACAAGAAAATTTTTTTGGAAAAAAAGCAAAAACATTAAAAGATGGCTATGATGAGAAGAAGTGAACATAATGAAAGCAACCAACATGCTCACACTATCTACGCAAGGGTGTGAAACTTGTGGACTGCGGGCCGGATGGGTCACCTGCAGGCCATGCCCACCCCAGCTCCATGAAGGGGAAAAACATGAAATGTCACATGACGCAGTGAGTTTGACAGTGATCAACAGGGACTTCACTCACCTTTGCCAAAGTGATGTAAATAAGATTCTCTCATAGACATCAAGCTCAAAATGCCACATTTCGGAAACACATTTCTTCAGGCATTTTACTTTTACCTTTACCTTATCTTACCTTACTTTACTTCTATTGATTATGTTTGATAATGATATGATAGATAATGATTTTGACCCTGAGCATTGTACCAATTTCTGCTAGCATGGTGCTTGCATGCACCTACACATTTCCTCTTTCTTTTCCTTGCCCCGTCCCACCCAACTCCTTCTCCCACCGGTATGTCATACAAATGCACACTTTTTTCCCCTTTGAAAAGAAAGGAAAACCCAGGTGGGATAAATTAGCTTACTTTCATTAGTGAATTGAAAAAGTTCTCATTTTTTTATTCACTACCAATGATTTTTAAATGGTTATGTTTATGCTATACCCATAATTACAATGAATGCTTTCAGTGAAAATAACAGGTGCTAATAATGTCATTGTATTCTTTTGTTCCTGAAAAAGAGACTGTGGAGGAGTAAAATTTTAAATATCATAAGCTCTTGGTGTTTGAAAATTTGTTGATATAAAAATCTGAGATACAAGCATAGAAAAGAAAAATAGTTTATATTTACAAATATGGGAATGTGCCAGGAGGAAGATTAATTTTTCCCAGGGTGACCTTTTTTTTTAGAAAAAAAGAATTTCAGTTACCGACTAAACACATCGTTTTTCTTCTTTTCTAGGTTCTGTATTTTGAAACTGCTTACATACAAGGAAGGTACAACACGGTGTCCACTTTGCAATGCCAAAGTCACTAAGAGGTAAATCCCTTCCAGCACAAAATATATTCCACGTGTTAGGAGACCAATGGATAAAATGCTGGATTGAATTGGACGACGAAGCAAAACTAGTCTCAGAAAGACTAGGGTACTCACTATTCAACTGCTAACACCAATCTGTGCAGTGAAGGCATTGATGTAAAAGGGTTGCAAATATTTAAAGCTTGCAGAAAAAGTTACTCTAGTTTATTGATAGGAGGTCCATCTAACATTTGTTGGCTTGTTTCAGAAGTCTGAGGGACGATATCTATCTTAAGGAAGTATCCAAAGGAATTCTAGAAACCATCCATGCTTTTGAGCGCGATACTGGACGGAAATGTAGGTATTGTGCCTTACCATAAACTTCATAGAAGGTTTTTTATTATCTTTTTTGTGTGATGCTGAATTGCACAACTGATCTTTGTGTTTTAAAGGTTGATTTCCACTTAATTTAAAATTCTAAATTGTATTATCTGTAAAGTTTGCATCTTCTTCAGCCTTGCTTCAGTCTCTGAAATAGGTACCATAATATATCTAATGCTACTTTGATTTTTGGGGCTACTGGTCCTTCAAACTCTTGCTATTGACTATTCTGGCTATGTCGGTGAATGCTGAAATCTGAAGTATGTGGAGACCATTAAGTCAGCCTACTCATGCTCTAATATATTTAGTACTAGTATCAGAAGTACAGCTTCCATACACCTGGCTCAAAGACCATAATTGGATTTGTTGTTTTGAAGCTCTGGCACTTTGTTTGTTTTCCTTTCCTTTTTTTGATTGATTAAGATCCAAGTTTGGATGATGTCTAAAGACACAGTCCAATTGGTGGAAGCATTTCGCAACTAAGAATGAGTATGCTTTTTAGGTTTTATATTTTAGAAATATATTTATTAAAAGTATTGCTATGATAAAAAATAGCTTGTATTCTGCAAATGTAGATTCATGTTCTTTGCCACTGCTAAAAGCCTCCCTCCCAAATTTAAATCAGAAGAATCACCAGAATGTTTGTATTATACCGTTCCATGTGCATTTTGGTTTTAAGTACACCAGAGCACAATGGTAGAAAATCAATGATTTTAAAATAAAAAAGCTAAACACAATTCAGTCATGTATAAAATACCTGGCAAATAAACATGCTTTGACTTAGTACTATAATTTTAATACTAGGGGGGCAGAGGTCGGCTGCGAGGTGCCTCACTTGTGGGGTGCCACAGGGGTCGATTCTCTCGCCCCTTCTGTTCAACATCTATATGAAGCCACTGGGTGAGATCATCAGTGGCTTTGGGGTGAGATACCAGCTGTACGCTGACGATACTCAGCTGTACTTTTCCACCCCAGGCCAACCCAACGAAGCTGTTGAAGTGCTGTCCCGGTGTTTGGAAGCCGTACGGGTCTGGATGGGGAGGAACAGGCTCAAGCTTAATCCCTCCAAGACGGAGTGGCTGTGGATGCTGGCACTCCGATTCAGTCAGCTGCAGCCGCAGCTGACTGTTGGAGGCGAGTTATTGGCCCCAAAGGATAGGGTGCGCAACTTGGGTGTTCTCCTGGATGAACGGCTGTTGTTTGAAGATCATTTGACGGCCGTCTCCAGGAGGGCCTTTCACCAGGTTCGCCTGGTTCGTCAGTTGCGCCCCTTCCTTGATCGGGATGCCTTGTGCACAGTCACTCATGCGCTCATTACCTCCCGCTTGGATTATTGTAATGCTCTCTACATGGGGCTCCCCTTGAGGTGCACCTGGAGGCTTCAGTTAGTTCAGAATGCAGCTGCGCGGGTGATAGAGGGAGCTTCACGTAGCTCCCACGTAACACCACTCCTGCGCAGACTGCACTGGCTACCTGTGGTCTTCCGGGTGCACTTTAAGGTTTTGGTTACTACCTTTAAAGCGCTCCATGGCTTAGGGCCTGGGTACTTACGGGACCGCCTGCTGTTACCTCATGCCTCCCACCGACCTGTACGCTCACACAGAGAGGGACTTCTCAGGGTGCCGTCTGCCAAGCAATGTCGGCTGGCGGCCCCCAGCGGTAGATCCTTTTCTGTGGGGGCTCCTACCCTCTGGAACAAGCTTCCCCCGGGCTTACGCCAAATATCTGACCTTCGGACCTTCCGCCGCGAATTAAAAACACATTTATTTATTCGCGCGGGGCTGGCTTAAATTTTATTGGTTTTAAATTTTTACTATTAATTTTTAGTGGGTTTTAGTTTTTATGTTCCAAAGTTTTAGGCCAATTATGTAATAAGTTTTTTAATTCGTATTTTAATTGTATATTACATTGTTTGTTGTCAAGGTTCCAGAAAAACCTCTTCTGCATAAAGAAAACTCAGAAGCCATTGTCTTTAAGAGTTCTTTATTAGCATGAGGAAACTGGCACACAATGAGTGAAATTCCAAAACTGAACTTCCGGATTCTTTTCCCAGTTATACAACCCCCAAGAGTCCCACCCCCCTGACCCCTTTGATGGTCACATGGTCCCACATTCTCCCAGTTCATTCGAATATCCTCTCGTCACTCTTCCTGCAGATGTGAACACCATCCGACCTTGACCGTCTGAAGAATGTTACCATACCCCTCAGCCCCCCTTATTCCCCTCAGGGGAAAAACATGGCAGCGTCTGGAAACGTAAAGTCTAGTATGGTTTCCAGGCCTGACATTTGTTTTACCTGGCTGTACACCGCCCTGAGTCCTTCGGGAGAAGGGCGGTATAAAAATTGAATAAATAATAATAATAATAATAAATAATAATACTATCTCCAAAGTTACCACTCTGCATAAGTACCATGAGGCTTTATCCCTTGTGCTTTTTAATAGAACGTACAAAAATTAACGTTCAATTCTTTGAAATATGATAATCTGGTTTATTTGTAAGTGGCCCAGTAATTTAAATGATTTCTCTGAATTAGTTCATACTGTTGCAGATTGTTCGTGTTTAGGAAATTAACTTGCAAAAATGGTAGAATAAGCATTATGACATGATTTACAGGAGAAATATAATGTTTCAGAATTTTAAGCCAAATACTCTCATATGATACGCACATGTGGTGTTTCTATGTGTGCGTGTATCTTTGTATGTAAGTGTGTGTATGAGTATAGATATAGATACACACGCACAAATGTAGGTCTTGGCATATTCGGGTCTTTTCCTGTGTAAGGTTGAGAGTATCTTAGCAGCGTTTCAACGAGGTCTCACTCATCATCTTCAAGCTGGTGCTTTCGGCTTCATGCTTGTGCAAGCAAAGCGTGGTCGGACCTGCCATCTTTCTATAAATACTGGTGGGAAGGTGGGGAGTGTTGCTGTGAGCGGGTTGGTTGGCTATGTGGTTGCATCTTGACTGGTAGATGGAGTGGGTGTTTGCAGATTGGTCGGCTGTTTCCTAGCATCCTATGTGGGTGTGGTCTTAGGTTTTTGTTGTTGTAATGACCTGGTTAATGGGCTGTGTGGAAACATCCTGAGTTCTGGGAATGTGACCTCCTGTAATGGTAATGGGCTTCCTGGAAATGTCCGAGTTCTGGGAATGTGACCTCCTTGAGTCTTCTGCTGTAACATCCTTGGTAGTAGGTTGTATTGTAATGTCCTGAGCTTTGGTGTTGTGGCCTCTAGAGTTCTGTGATGTGATGTCTTAAGCAGATAGCTGTGATGCAGCATCCCTGGGTTTTGGTTTGGCTCCGAGTCCGAAGTCTTGTCATATGTTCCTGGCATGTATCAGCTTGCTTTGTGTGGGGCTCGGAGGGGGGCGCAGCAGCCAGTGGTGCCAGCATGGTCTGGCTTCTGGATGGTGGTTGTGTTTCATCTTTGGGATGGGTTTGGGTTTGAATCTGGTGAGGATGATTGGTGGTGGCGTCGTGTGTTATCTTGGGTCCGGTATCAATTTTCATGGCTGGGACTCGTTTGTTGACTAAGGCTAGTTTGTCTGGTAAGTGGGAGGTGTCGTCCCATTTGTTCATGTTGTGGGGGTGTTTATTTTGATGGCTTCCATAATTATTCTCTTGTTATAGTGTTCAGTTTTGGAAATTAATTTGGTTCCTTCAAAATCAATTTCATGGCCTGTGGTTTTAAAGTGCTGGAAAAGGGAGGAGGTTTTTTTCTTCTTTTCTGACTATGTTCTTGTGTTCTGCGATGCGTGCATTTATTCTCCTATTAGTTTGTCCAATGTATGTGGCTGGGCAGATTTTGCATGGTATTTCATAGACTCTTTGGTTTTCTAGATGGATCTTATCTTTGGGGTTTCTTAAAATGTTAGCTATTTTTTGGTCTGTGCAGAAGGTTGTCTTGATATTTTGTTTGTGGAGAATTTTGCTGATTTTATCTGTGGTGCCTTTGACGAATGGGAAGAGGGTGATGCCATTGTCTTGTTCTGTGTCTTGGTTCTTGGGCAGTCCAGAACTCAGGACATTTCCAGAAGTCCATTACCACTACAGGAGGTCACATTCCCAGAACTCAGGATGTTTCCACACAGCCCATTAACCAGGTCGTTACAACACAAAAGACTAGGACCACACCCACACAGGATGCTAGGAAACAGCCAACCAATCTGCAAACACCCACTCCATCTACCAATCAAGATGCAACCACACACCTAACCAACCCGCTCACAGCAACACTTCCCACCTCCCCACCAGTATTTATAGAGAGACAGCAGCTCTGACCACACTTTGCTCGCACAAGCATGAAACCGAAAGCACCAGCCTGAAGATGATGAGTGAGACCTCGTCAAAACGTCGCCAAGATACTATCAACCTTACACGGGAAAAGACCTGAATATGCCAAGGCCTACATACCTATACCCGTGAAAACCTACGAAATCACACACAAATGTATATATCTGATTACCAGGGTCCCTAGAAGTTGAGATCAAAGCCACTTTATTCCTGTAATCAACATCACTGACTACATTCTGTTAATAGCAGTGGGAGAATGTTCTTTCTTAATTCACAGGAAATAGACAAGGGTTTCAGGTAACCCAGTTTCTCAGTTGTGAATTTTAAATCGTGAGAACTCTTTGCTTCTATAAAATGGTATTTAATAGATTGCATAAATCAAAGTCCTTTAAAAATCATCCCATAAGCTGTAAAATCTTTACCTACAACAACTATTATGTTTCAGGGTGACACTCTATTTCTCTCAGTTACAGATGATTTGTGTTACCCCAAGAAAGTGTTAGAAACTGTTTCTGCTTCATCCAAATATAAAGAACAACCGATTATTAATTGTAAGGGATATAGAGATAGATCGAAACATATGAAGAAAGAAGAAAAGAGAAATACTGAATCGGTAATAACATTTTTCCTTTCTTTTCCCTACATATTGACATTGCCCTCCCAATTGTTAACGTATTGGTTCACTTTTATTTTCATTTGAGAAGTTATTGCTTGAACTGAACAGACTGGGAAAGTGCAAAAATACCTCCTATTGCAATAGATTAATTTCAGAAGTTTCTGAAAGAAAAGCTGTGCTTCTTGCTTGTGATTGAAATTACTGCTGTAAGGACGCTGTAATTCAGGAAAGCTGCAATAAAGAATTGCAGTAAGAGACTCTGTAGAATAAATATCGGACAAATAGCCTTGGTCATATGAAATCAGTTTGTTTCCCTGATTGTTGTTCTCCCATCTTCTGTGTCCTGATCTGACTTTTAAGTCATACAGTTTTTCCCTTAGGGAATATTCATCCCACTGATGGTATACTATGGGCCAGTTATCAGTCACAGCTGCTTCTCCGGGTTCACTGCCTGCTGACAATTGTTGGAAACAAGTTTTTTTTCTGAGTGAAGGTTTAAATTATGAATGTTCGCGGCATCCTGAAACCGAGGGGGTGGAATAGGAGTATGTAAGGGGATTTAAGATGCGGTGGAAAGGCCATGAGTATTTTTGACTTTGTATGTCACTCAGTGCTGGGTTTCCAAGCTTTCCAGGTTAAAATGCTTCAAACAAAAACTGTGTTGCTTGTGGTTTCTTGGTGCTGGATGCACGGAACTTGACAACTCTATTCTACATCTAAGGACTATATACACACAGTATATATTGATTCTAAGCTAAGAAATACTTTGTTAGCTTATACCAACCATCTTTCAGTATCAAAAGGGTATATAGAATATGACTAGGCTAAATGGCTAGCTAACACTATTTTTAGTGCTTTGCTATTTTATGTTTTTGAAATGTTTTTAAACCTCTGATATTAAAATCATAGCCAATGAACTATGATTATTAGGGAGATTGTAAGTGCAGTTAATGATTAATTAAATCTATTAAAGTTAGAATGCTGCTCTGTGACTATAATAGAGATAGATTAAAGTTGATGAACTGTTGCAGGAATTAAAGGAGATGAAAGGATTCTATTTCTTTCTAAATGCCTGACGACCATTTAAGTAATATTTGGTTGTTGAAAAAAACAGGCACCAAATACATGGTGCTATATCACTATTAAGTCATACAGTTTTTCCCTTAGGGAATATTCATCCCACTGATGGTATACTATGGGCCAGTTATCAGTCACAGCTGCTTCTCCGGGTTTCACTGCCTGCTGACAATTGTTGGAAACAAGTTTTTTTTCTGAGTGAAGGTTTAAATTATGAATGTTCACGGCATCCTGAAACCGAGGGGGTGGAATAGGAGTATGTAAGGGGATTTAAGATGTGGTGGAAAGGCCATGAGTATTTTTGACTTTGAATGTCACTCAGTGCTGGGTTTCCAAGCTTTCCAGGTTAAAATGCTTCAAACAAAAACTGTGTTGCTTGTGGTTTCTTGGTGCTGGATGCACGGAACTTGACAACTCTATTCTACATCTAAGGACTATATACACACAGTATATATTGATTCTAAGCTAAGAAATACTTTGTTAGCTTATACCAACCATCTTTCAGTATCAAAAGGGTATATAGAATATGACTAGGCTAAATGGCTAGCTAACACTATTTTTAGTGCTTTGCTATTTTATGTTTTTGAAATGTTTTTAAACCTCTGATATTAAAATCATAGCCAATGAACTATGATTATTAGGGAGATTGTAAGTGCAGTTAATGATTAATTAAATCTATTAAAGTTAGAATGCTGCTCTGTGACTATAATAGAGATAGATTAAAGTTGAGGAACTGTTGCAGGAATTAAAGGAGATGAAAGGATTCTACTTCTTTCTAAATGCCTGACGACCATTTAGGTAATATTTGGTTGTTGAAAGAAAACAGGCACCAAATACATGGTGCTATATCGCTATTATCTACTCACCCACATATTTCAAACTACAGCTCCGCATCAATGGTGGATTGCTACCGGATCGGCCGAACCAGTAGCAGCGGCGGGATGCTCTGCCCACCTGCCCAGATACTTCTGCGCATGCACAGAAACATCATGCACACGAACGAACCAGTAGCAAACTAAATTGAAACCCACTACTGCTTCTCACATTTGATGTTTTCCCCCTCTAGGTCAAACTATTTGCATGTGACACTTCTCTTCATTTTGCCACAGAAAAATGCAAAAGTTCTGCAAATACCAAATACATATATTTAAAAAAACGTCTATAGTAAAATTGAGCAATGCAGGATCTTAAAGGAACAATGTTTTAATAATATTATTCTGTAATAATGTTTTGTTTTCTTGGCAGGATCATAACCCAATCTTGTCACAGAACAATAAAAATGAATCAAAATATTTCTTCAGAAACAAAAGAAATTCTAGTAAAACTATGGTTTTGGAAATCAATAAGGAGCACAGTAAGTAGTGGTAGTACAGGTAGTCCTCACTAGTGACCATTCAAAATTATAATGGCACTGAAAAAAGTGACTTATGACCATTGCACATCCCCATGGTCATGTGATTTACATGCGGATGCTTAACAACCGACTCATGATCTTTTCCAACCTTCTGACAAACAAAGTCAATGGGGAGATCAGATTCACTTAACAACTGTGTTATTAATTTAATAACTGCAATGGTTCACCTAACAAATGAGTCAAAAAAAGTCATAAATTGAGGCAAAACTCAATTAACAAATTTCTAACTAAGCAACATAAATTTTATTCTCAGTTGTGGTCATAAGTTGAGGACTGCCTGTAAAAATGCTTTCATTCTGTGTAGGTTAATTTTAAGGCACCATGGTCTTTTATCTTCTTAAATCTTCCTGTTTTATTTCCTTTATTTTATTTTTCTAATAATATTATGATGCAATTAATAATGCTAACAAGAACATCATTAGCTTTCCACCTGGCCAAAGCTACTGGAAAGATAAAGTTTGTGGGGGAGCAGGCTGCTCAGAATAATAGCTAGCACCTGTGCTGCTTTCTGTCCTGTCTCTTTTAAGCCTTTCCCCAGCCAACACAGTGCCCTTAGCTATAAAAGCTTTCATAAGAAACAGTTGCCTGTGGTGAAAGTGCCTATGAGGAAGAGATGTTCTTGCGAATTGATTGTGTGAGGTGTCTCGGGAGCTCTATGTGGTTATTGACTCTTGTGTTTGGATCCCATTATATTAGTATGGTTAAAAAAAAAATCCATGACACACATCCCAGAGGTCTTTTTCCAAAAGGCAGCTGGATTTCCTTAGGTTCCCCCCCGCCCCTTGAAAATGTTTTTCTTCTCCTCCAAAAAGCTTCTTAAATGAGTGATGGGGAATGGAAGGATCTGAGTGCAAAGAATATAAATCCTTCCATTTTTCACCATTCAGTCAGAACTAAAGAAATTTCTTGGATGAGAAGAGAAACATTTTCAAGGGAAAGAAAAACAAAGTCCAGTTGCCTTTTGGAAAAGCACCTTTGGGACAATCATGACGGGAATTATTGAGAATCTCCAATAGACAACCCATAACATAGCTGAACTGGGATTTATAAGTCTTCGTTACATTCAAGTCCAGTATGAGAGCCATTACAGGCACCAGTTCTCTTGCTCTCTCTCTTACTCTATTACAAGGGTCTGTTACCTCTTCTATTTGCTTATCCCTTAATTTACTCTGTGAAGTTTTTTGATTTCCCAACTCCAGCATTACCATCAATTGTTCCACATATATGTTGGAATTTCAACTCCTATGATCATTGGAATTACAGGAGATACGGTCCCAAATCAGTTGAAAAACAAGTTGAGGATGGTTGCTGTAGTCCATATCCTACCGAAATTGACTTTTTCTCTTCCCTATTCCAGATGCACTGTTCACATTCCAGCAGATAGCTTTGATTTAAATGTTTTTTATAATTTCTGATTTGATTAACTTGGATTTAAAGAGGTATTTGCTGGAAAACATTGACCTCAGAAATAGAATATTTGACAAAACATTAGCCTAGTTAAAAACCAATTTTTAACAAAAAAAAAAGCCCCCTTAGCCTCTGAAAAAAGTGGCTGTGATCCTGCTTTATTTAAATGATAACACTGGTATTTGAATCCTCTTTCTGAAAAATGTGCTAATTGCAAACTTTCCTCATCTAAGGATCAGTGTCATCTGAAGATACCTTTCAGGAACAGAACATAGTCAACTGGTAAGTTAATTTTCACTGGAGTTGTTTCATTTGCATATTTTGGGATGTCAGAAATGTTATTAAATACTAGATAGGGTACCTATTAAGGAGATATCATATTCTTTATATCATGAAAAGACAATTTCTGAAGAAGAGGCAGTAGCTTTTTCTGTGATAGGTACTTCTGAGAATATGTATTTTTCCCACTTTGCCTAGCTAGGAATTTTATAAACATGTGGAAAAGGACATAACAATGTGATTATATTACTTAGGAGATTTGCTTGAACATAAACGACATTGATTCCTGATCCCACTGGGTAATATTGCATTAATGCTAAGCTTGATTAAATGTTACTAGTTCAGCATTTATCTACATTTTCTAAACATGCCAAAGTAATTTGGATATTATTGGCAAAGTCCAGATAATACACTCCCGTTATTTAGGAGATTTCATTTACTTTTTACTTTTTCACTTGTGATCTTTTTAAAACGACATGAAAGAATGAGAATATAGTTAAATAGTATACAGTAGAAAGATAAAAAGAGTCTATTCATTTTTTGTAGGAGGAATTTCCCAGAGAGGCAGGCTAATAGAACATCAAGCCCAGTAAGGGCTGGTGGGAGGTCCTCTTTTCCTAGTCACAAAATAGGGAAGTGCCATCAATATCTTACCTGGTATTGTTTAGTTTTTGGGTTTTTTTTACATAGTATTCATGGTTGAATATAACTTTATGAACTTTTCAGACCTTTAATTTTCTAGAATTTTTGTTCATTCTTTTCTACAGGATGGATTGTGAAAGTCCTTCCTCATCTCAAGTTGATAAAGACTATATTATGAATTGGAGCCAAAGTTCTTGCCACATAGAACGTCCTGAAACAAGTGCCAAAATTAAACCATCCCTAAATATAGGTGAGAGTGCTTCCCCATAGATGGTAATGGTTTATTGGTGGGATACTAAATACAGGAGTCCAATAGTTAGCTGAGTTGCATTTTTATAGGTGGCCATTTTTTATGATATGCAAAAGCAGTATGCAGGGGATTGACCTTGGGCATGCAAATCAGTTTATTCCTGACATTGGCGAGAAAACATACTTCCCTTCTTAACTCCATGTATCACAGATTAGTCAAGAATTGTTGTCCTAGGATAATGCATATGGAGTCACAGTGTTTCTGTTAATCTGTGTATTGACAAATTTATAATTTGCAAGGCAGATACCAAAGAAGAACACCAAGAGATGCTGAAGCTTTAGTATAGCTTTAAAAAGGTTTAAGAAAGTGCCCTTTAATAATGACAATATTAGGAGGATGCAATCCCAATCAGCTGGGTGAACTCTTAATGGTAAGGAAGGTTCATGTTACGGAATTTGACTCAAAAGAAAACTGAAAAAAGACATAAATCTCATAGTCCTTTTTCCCCATTTCTCACCTTTTTGAAAACTTCACCTTGGTTCTGGGATAATTAGCGAGAGGGAAATCAATATTTGTATTTACATTATTTGGAAAGGAAGAGATTACAAGACAGTAAGCAAACATACAATGGAGGAGTACACATTAAAAGAAATACCTTGGCAACAATATTTCTGGCTGTTTAGGATACAAAAGAGAAGCCATGCCAATATTAGATGGCAGTGGAAACTAGCTCTGGATATTAATTAAGTAATAAAAGTTGTAGAATTAAGCTAACAGTAGTTAGCATCTTTCAGGGAAGAATAGCTTTCTTGGAAAAGAAAAGCAATTTAGGAAGAGATAGCTTGTTCAAACAACCTCTCTCTCCTGGGAAGGAGGGAAAGGGGGAAGAAAATACAAAAAATACAAGTTAGACAATCTGGCACAGGACACACGGCAATAGCCACACCTTCTGAAAGAGAAAGAAAAGAAACTTAAAATGGAATATAGAGCACCATGACAGAGAATAATAATATTGCATTTAATGATCACAAATCTTCCTTTAAATTAGAGTCACCCTTGAGGTCAGACAGTAATTTGTCACTCTTAATCCTTGCACCCATTGTTTACTTCCTAATTGTTTGTCCAGTGTTAATTTTGGTGTTAATTTCTGCTCATTGAGGTGAGATGTTTCTATCTTTTTGTTTCCTTTTTGGCTTTTAGACAGATGGCCAATTTGTTTGAATGCTAGGCTTCCAGGAATTCCCTAGGATAGTGGTGGCGGAACTTTTACTCACCGTGTGCCAAACAAGTCCGTGCTTTGTGCACTTTGTGCACATGCGTGCCATCTATGCTAATGCACGGCTCCTCCCCATGCACTGCAAACACAAATGCACATCTGTGCATGTGTACAGCTTTCACGCATGCGCCCCACCATGTGCTGTGCACACAATTGCACCATCTGTGCATGTATATAGTTTTTGCATGCACAATGCACGCACACGAACATTGTCTATGCGTTCAATGTGCACCAGTACTTGTACATATGCCCAAATGCGTGCACATATGCAGAAGAGCTCTAAAGACCAGCTGCATCCCCTGAAGTGCGCGCATGCACACAGGAGTCCCGAACACCAGCTGGGGGGCACAGGCATGCGCAGCTGCAGGTGAGTTGGGAGACAGATCGCATGCCTGGAAAAATGGCTCTGCGTGCCACAATAGGTGGCCGAATATTCAGCCGAATAGGTTGTAAAAAAATGCTTTTAATGGTTTTAAAAAAAGGCTCTGAAAATCAGGCAGCTGAACTAGGATTGTCAGAGCCTTTTTTTTTACCTTTACAGGGATTTTTGCTACTGGTTCTCCGAACTACCTGCTGCCATAGCTACCAGATCGGCCAATCCAGTCTGAACCGGGAGCATTTCACCCCTGGTCGCTTCCAACTCTGTTATTCTATATTCTAAATCAACCAAAGCCATCCAAAACATCCCAAGTAAGCTGAAAGACCAAGGTGTCCCAGAAGAAAAAACAGGAGTCAAACTCCTTAATTTCACAGCACATGGACAGACTTAACCGGGGTTAAATGTAAAATTTGTTACTACCAGTTCTGTGGGCATGGCTTGGTGGTGTTAATGTGACTGGGTGGGCATAGCCAACTTTTTTTTTTTAACTTTTAAAAGCATTTTTTCTACAACCACTTTGGCTGAAGAGGTTATAGAAAAAAATCTTTTAAAAGGCTCCTCTGATGATCCCAGCTGAGTTGCCTGATCGTCAGAGGCTTTTCTTTTCTTTTAAAAGCATTTTTTTTTGCCTTTAAAAGAAAAATAAGCTTCTGATGATCAGGCAACTCAGCTGGGATCATCAGAGGAGCCTTTTTAAAGAATTTTTCGTACAATCTCTTCGGCCAAAGAGGTTGTAAAAGCCTCTGACAATCCCAGCTGAGCTGCACGATCATCACAGGCTTTTTTTTTTACTTTTAAAAGCATTTTTTCAGCCAAAGAAAAAATGCTTTTAAAAGTTAAAAAAAAAACACCTGCTGATCGTGCGGCTCAGCCGGGCATGGGGGTGCGCAGGGATTTTTGCTACCTGTTCTCCGAACCACCCGCCGCCATTGCTACCAGATTGGGTGATCTGGTCCGAACTGGGAGCATTTCACCCCCGGACTTAACCATATGAAACTGAGAAACCTAGACCATGTAAAGTCCAAAACTGCTAGAGAATTCCTAGAACCTGGCATCTAGATAAATTGGCCATCAACAGGTACATAGTGATTCTCATTCAAAAGTGACAATTAAAGCCAAAGAGGAAACAAAAAGACCAAAACAGTTCCTCACCAGCAAGCAAGCAATAACCACATGAGCAAATAATAACATTACACTGACTGCTTAGCACTGATGATGTTATCTACTTTGGTAATAAAACATCTGCAAAGAAACAATCAAGTTCAGAGAGCATCAAAGACCCTATAGCTCAACCTTGAGCTACAAATATCTTCTATTGGGGTCATTCCATGTCAAGTGGTCTGGGCTCCCTGCTTGATGGATTTCAATGAAATTTTGTGTTAACATACACACATGCTCCCAATGAACATTGGTAAAGTGTTACATGTGCTGATGCAATACTTGCGGAAATATAATCATTTGTGTGACCCCATACCACAGCCTTCGACAGTATGACTCTGAGGTTCCAGCAACTTTGAAACATAATATCTCGGGCAATATTTTGTTGAGAGAAACAAAACCTGGCCATCTTGTACAACGTTTTGCACTCTATTAAACGAAATAATAAAAATATTCTCATGAGCGATCTCCAATTTGGAGCAAAGTTGGCCAAAAATATTGCGGCTCGAAAAAAAGGCTTCTTTCTTCAATTTCTTCTTTCGGAATGTATATAAATTTAATTCCATGAATGTTTCTGTCGCAAAAGTTGAACAGATCTGTCGGTGTCACTTTTAGTCGGTTGATGGTCGCTGAAGGCTGGCTTGAGCAGCCAAATATTTAGTTGTGCTGCCAACTTCATTGCATAGTAATTTCGTGAAACAAAATCACATGGTGAAACATTCAGGAAATTAAATATATATATGTTCCGAAGGAAGAAATCAAAGAAAGCAGGATGCTACAAGAAGAAAGATGGAAAATTAGCAGCACAATAGCTGGCACAAGTTTCTGCCAGTTGATTCAAATTCGATTTCTGTCAGCAAAGTTTCAAATGACATGATTAACTTTGTGGCCAAAATGCCCAATACCATTGATCTGAATTTAAAATAGGCCAACATATTTCCTGCTTGTTACGTTGCCTGCATTTATGACAAAAAATGGTGGGTAGGCAACGTCATGGAAATTTTGATAAAAAAAAATGATGCATTGGTAACATTTATGCATCCACGAGGCCCTGCTCATTCATTTTGGCCTGAAAAACAAGATGTTTGTTGAGTTACAGAACCACATCTTATTTGCATGCTTTCAGCGCCTGTAGTTACTTTGTCAAGTCGACAGTATCAATTCCCAGAAGTGATGCTAAAGAATGTGGCACATAAATTCAATAATAAATAAGCGATTGTTGGAATTTGGCAGTTCATATGAACAATATGGACTTCAACTTGGGAACCATATAAGATACTCACTCTAGGCTTCAGAACCTAGGATAAGCTGCCCAATTGTCGGCTTGGAAACTGGACAGATACCCACACAAGGCTTTAGAACCTCAAGGAAGAAACCAAACTACAGGCTTGGGATCCTGAACCAAGAAACCCACCTGTGGCTGGTATTGCACGGCTATCAGGCGTGCCCCCTATGATGATGGAGTTGATGGTTCAAGTACTTGAACTGCTAGTAACAATGTCATGAGCTCTACAGAGAATCATTAAAACTTCCCAGGATATAATCGGGCTCCAACTACCAGGACGACACTTCGAATCTCGCTGTTTGAGGAAGTTCCATAGCATTCTCAGAGACTCTTCCCATCCTGCTTACAATCTTTTTGGACTGTTGCCTTCAGGCAGAACAATTAAAACTTGGACCACACATTTTCTAAATAGCTTTTATCCCAGAGCTATAATTGCACTCAACAATGAACTAAAGGGCCACCATCAGTGAGCTGTTGGACAGCATTACTTGGTCTGTTGTGTGGATGTTTGGGTGGTTTAGGGGTGGGGAATTTGTGATGGGTGGGGGTTTGTTTGGGGATTTTTATGTGTGTTGGACCTGGTCTTTGGATGTTAAGTGAATTTCGTTGTATGGGTATACTGTGTATACACGTACAATGACCATAAAGTTATTATTATCATGGACCAACACAATATAATAGTAGTAATAATGTCTATATAAAACCAACAAGATGAAACAATAATAAAATGCAGTGTTTAACTTTGTTCCTATTTTTAGGGCTTTATATGTCAGCAATGAAAAATGAACCCTACTTTTTTAGAGGGTTTGAAACATGCTCTTTCTTATGAAAATGATTTAACAATTTCCAGAAGGTCTTTTTTTTTGTAAAAGCAGGCTGAAAATATCCTATTTTTGGCATTTTTACAAAAAATTTCAACTTTATACTAAATTTGTAAACTATTAATAAGCAGTAGGAGAATGAAATTTTATATTCAAAAATCTTGTGTTGCTAGGTTATTATGCAAAAAGTTTCACCTTTCTCATACCTTTCCTGCCAGAGATATAAAAAGCCAAACTTTAACCTTTTTTTTGAGCTGCAATATTTTTGGTCAACTTTGCTCCAGATTATCTAGATGGAAATTGCTCATGAGAATGTTTTTATTATTTTGCTTAATAGAGCGCAAAACGTTGTACAAGATGACCAAGTTTTGTTTCTCTCAACAAAATATTGCCAGAGATAATATGTTTTAAAGTTGCTGGAACCTCATACTGTCGAAGGTTGCGGTATGGGGTCACACAAATGACTATATCTCCGCAAGTATTGCATTGGCACACCTAACACTTTACCAATGTTCATTGGGAGCATGTGTGCATATTCACACAAAATTTCATTGAAATCTGTTATGGTCGAGCAGGGCAGTTTTCTGAAATCAGACCACTTGACATGGAATGATCCATTGGTATGAATAGAGTTTTTGGAATGAGAGAGACCAAGTATTGTTTATTACACATAATAATGAATCAAGCAGCAGGGAGGATGAGATGAATATGAGTGATAAATGGATTAGATAAACTGCCTCTAATTTGTTGACATTTTTCTTTTTTAGGTATATGTGGAGCCTTACAAGGGAGAAAACTAGGAAGCCGAGATGATACCAAAACAGTCAATGAAAACTTAGAAGTTGTTGAGGGAAACGTGACTGTCAAACAGCAACAGGATGTATCTTTTCAGATAGATAATGGAGACAAAACTCTCACTGAACAATCTGCTGGAAATTTATCAGTTGTATGTGAAAATAAGGAACGCCAGTTACAGGCCCAGACTATACCTGACTGCTGTGTGAGTGAAAGTTCTTGGAGGAAAATGAGACAAAGCTTGGATAAAGTCATGCATGAGTTGGTTTCTAAAAGCAAGGATATCCTTTCTTCTAATTCACTGGTGAATGGTTGCGATGAAAAGCTTCTTCAGGATCCAGATCCAGATTCCTCAGATTCTGAGATCTCTCAACCGCTGAGAAAGGTATGGGCACAAAGGAGAATACCAATAGATTTCAACGATTGCATTAAAAGTCAGGATGTGAAAGCAAGCAATAAGGAATTAGTTAGAAAAAGAGAAGACCCTGTTTTGGAAAATAGTGATCAAGCCTTTGATGCTGTTAAAAAATCCCCAGCAGAAGAACCGGAAGCTGCTTTTTCAAAAACAGCCTGTGTTGTGGAAGCAGTGTCCATGTTGAAAGGAGATGGAGATAAGCAAACTCAGAGTGAATGCCACGTGTTACCAGAATTGAACCTAACAGATACGAAAAACAAAAAAAGTTATTTGAACAAGAGGAGTAAAGAATTAATCAAACCACTTGGTAAATGGCAAGTGTTGAATAAAAGCCCTATGCTCTCTGAGGAGACCCAGGAAGCACTGGATATTAAGGAGCTGAGAAAAATGAATCAAGACCAGATGAGAGTCAAATGGAACAGGAAGCGTCAGTTGTTCACAAAAGATGCCAGGAGACAAAGTGAACCAACTAAGAGAAAAATAAATGTGTATGAGAGAGATGGTATCAAAACTGTCAATGAAAACTTAGAAGTTGTTAAGAGAAACATGACTGTCAAACAGCAACAGGATTTATCTTTCCTAGATTCCTGCATGGAACAACCTGGTGTTAGTTACCGACAGGATGATAGATGTTCCTTTTTCTTCAGGACAACACAAGTACAATTGGCTGGTGAAGCCATGAATATGAGTACAAATGAACAGATAGATAATGGAGAAAAAACTAACACTGAACAATCTGCTGGAAATTTATCAGTTGTATGTGAAAATAAGGAATGCCAGTTACAGGCCCAGACTATACCTGACAGCTGTGTGAGTGAAAGTTCTTGGAGGAAAATGAGACAAAGCTTGGATAAAGTCATGCATGAGTTGGTTTCTAAAAGCAAGGATATCCTTTCTTCTGATTCACTGGTGAATGGTTGCGATGAAAAGCTTCTTCAGGATCCAGATCCAGATTCCTCAGATTCTGAGATCTCTCAACCGCTAAGAAAGGTATGGGCACAAAGGAGAATACCAATAGATTTCAACGATTGCATTAAAAGTCAGGATGTGAAAGCAAGCAATAAGGAATTAGTTAGAAAAAGAGAAGACCCTGTTTTGGAAAATAGTGATCAAGCCTTTGCTGCTGTTAAAAAATCCCCAGCAGAAGAACCGGAAGCTGCTTTTTCAAAAACAGCCTGTGTTGTGGAAGCAGTGTCCATGTTGAAAGGAGATGGAGATAAGCAAACTCAGAGTGAATGCCACGTGTTACCAGAATTGAACCTAACAGATACGAAAAACAAAAAAAGTTATTTGAACAAGAGGAGTAAAGAATTAATCAAACCACTTGGTAAATGGCAAGTGTTGAATAAAAGCCCTATGCTCTCTGAGGAGACCCAGGAAGCACTGGATATTAAGAAGCTGAGAAAAATGAATCAAGACCAGACGAGAGTCAAATGGAACAGGAAGCGTCAGTTGTTCACAAAAGACGCCAGGAGACAAAGTGAACCAACTAAGAGAAAAATAAATGTGTATGAGAGAGATGGTACCAAAACTGTCAATGAAAACTTAGAAGTTGTTGAGGGAAACATGACTGTCAAACAGCAACAGGAGTTATCTTTTCTAGATTTCTGCATGGAACAACCTGGTGTTAGTTACCGACAGGATGATAGATGTTCCTCTTTCTTCAGGATAACACAAGTACAATTGGCTGGTGAAGCCATGAATATGAGTACAAATGAACAGATAGATAATGGAGAAAAAACTATCACTGAACAATCTGCTGGAAATTTGTCAGTTGTATGTGAAAATAAGGAATGCCAGTTACAGGCCCAGACTATACCTGACAGCTGTCTGAGTGAAAGTTCTTGGAGGAAAATGAGACAAAGCTTGAATGAAGTCAATGAGTTGTTTTCTAAAAGCAAGGATATCCTTTCTTCTAATTCACTGGTGAATGGTTGCGATGAAAAGCTTCTTCAGGATCCAGATTCAGATTCCTCAGATTCTGAGATCTCTCAACCGCTGAGAAAGGTATGGGCACAAAGGAGAATACCAGTAAATTTCAACGATTGCGTTAAAAATCAGGATGTGAAAGCAAGCAACAAGGAATTAGTTAGAAAAAGAGAAGACCCTGTTTTGGAAAATAGTGATCAAACCTTTGCTGCTGTTAAAAAATCCCCAGCAGAAGAACCGGAAGCTGCTTTTTCAAAAACAGCCTGTGTTGTGGAAGCAGTGTCCATGTTGAAAGGAGATGGAGATAAGCAAACTCAGAGTAAATGCCACGTGTTACCAGAATTGAACCTAACAGATACGAAAAATAAAAAAAGTTATTTGAACAAGAGGAGTAAAGAATTAATCAAACCACTTGGTAAATGGCAAGTGTTGAATAAAAGCCCTATGCTCTCTGAGGAGACCCAGGAAGCACTGGATATTAAGGAGCTGAGAAAAATGAATCAAGACCAGACGAGGGTCAAATGGAACAGGAAGCGTCAGTTGTTCACAAAAGACGCCAGGAGACAAAGTGAACCAACTAAGAGAAAAATAAATGTGTATGAGAGAGAACTGAAACAATCTATTTCTTTTTCAGAAACAATGCTATCTTCCTCTGTAACAGAAGTTGACTCCTGTGTCCTGCAGAAAAATATGAAGAAATCAAAGTCTTATTCATATACCAGCATGATTGATAAACTGCACCTATGTGATGTAGACATGGTTTATGCTAACCATGAAAAGTTTCCTCATGTGATTGGGAAAGACATTCTGAATATTGAAGAAACTGCAGAGAACCACAATGCAGATTCCCAAGACAGGAGCTCATGCTTGCAGTTTCATCCTGGAAAGGTAGAACAAACAGTTTTCAAGGATAAGCAGGTCGTGATACATCAACTTGATAAATATGCAATTAGTTCTGAAATAATACAGAGTGATGGGATTTGCACAGATAATTGCAAGTCCCCTGAAACCAACAATAAAGCTAAAGGGAGTTGTGAATTGAATCTGGAAACTGAGAGTGAACTGGATACAGGTTTCATGCAGAATATATTTGGCTGCTGCAAACGCCAGTCATTCTTGCTACGTCCAAGTGCAGTAAATGAATTGGCTGTGGATATTAAATATTTGCAACGGCTAAGCCCTGACAAAGGGGATAAAGATGGAACATGCAAAGAGAAATGTGATTTTTCTTGTGACAAGAATAAAAGTACCTCTATCCAAACACTAACATTTTCTACATCCAGTTTTTCTGAAAATAGCAGTCTGCATGTTACAAGTTTCAGCCATATTAATAGGAGTAGTTCTGGTTCAGTCCACTTTCAAGAAGCAAAATTCAAAGATATTGAAAACAAAAAAATGGATCTGAATCCTCAGACAGAATTAATGAAGAAACATTATTTAAATTCTGTACAATTTTTATTTGGATTCACCAATGCTGAAAAGAAGAACCCCATGGAAGAAAAGCAACTGAACAGTGACACAGAAAAAGCTGTTGATGTTTCTAGCACTGGTGGGATTAAGAGCGTGATTCCCCAACTGAATTTAGAAGAGCATCAGCATTTTGAACTGTCAGAGACACCCGACAACTTGCTGGACCCACCTACCAAAAATAAAAAGGGTTCACCAAATCTTTGGGATAAGAATGACATCTTGGCCATGGCTGCTAAAGTAGACAAGCAAACCACTAATGGGACAGATCTGGACAGCAATAACAAATGCAGTCCCACGTTGAAGAGTCAGGAGTTGGTTTTGACTTACCAGAAATTGCTACAGAAGCTGCCATCCTCAGAAGAGGATTCTGGTGAAGATGAAAAGCTTCCTTGTTTTCAGGCACTAATAAATATGCAAAGCACACAATCGCACCCAGTAAAAGAGAAGGAGATACCAGAAGAGGTGCTAGGATCAAAGAGCAGCAGCAGAAGTTGTTTCAAACGCAAAAAAGAAGATATCTGCCAAAGCCAAGAATCAGAATTCTCTCTGAATTTATTTTCCTCTCAGTCAAATGTATCTGTGATCTCTGACAAGACTTGTAATTCAAAGGATTTAATCCCATTCTCTAATTCCAAAGAGAAATTGCCCAGTCTCAGTGAGAATAACAAAGACATTTCACCTAGTGATAAAGTCTCTATAGATGCCGAGCAACTAAAATGTGAGCAAGAAGACTATGCACATTCAGAATCCAATTTAGGTACAAAATTGCCATTGCAAGTATTACCTAGAATTGCTTTATTTTTAAATACCTTTCTGCAATTTTGAATATGCATTTCTAGCTCCAATGACAGAGAAAATGTATTAATCTTGGTGCTTCTTAATGAATTAATCCAAGGATTCTCAAACTTTACTAGGTTATTAATTCCTTACAAGTAACACATGGATTTGCTTTGCCCACCAAATAAAATCAAGGGAGGTTGGAGCAAGTAATAAATGACTTTTATTTTGTGACCCTGTTCCCCCCAAAATAAGACATCCCCTGATAATAAGCCCAATCCGGTTTTTGAGCGCATGGCAATAAGGCCAAGTACTTATTTTAGGGTTCAAAAAAATATAAGACAGGGTCTTATTTTCAGGGAAATACGGTACTTGTATTGCCGTATTTTTTGGTGTATAAGACGCACACACCCCACACCCCCGGTCAAAAAAAAAGTAGGTGGAAATATCTGCATCTTATAGAGTGAATGTTGCTAAAGCCCTGCCGGCCCCCACCTACTGGCTTCTGCCTCCTTGCAACAAACAGCCTGATCAGCTTCAGTACACCCCGATTTAGCATGAGCAGCTGATTGGTTTTTGGATCTCGGTACATTTCATTTTCAGCCTCCGCGCCTCTCATTTTTGGCCCGTTCGAGGCAGCAGGGATCACCGCCGCAGCCTATCCCTACTGCCTGGAACGAACCAAAAATGGGACAGGTGGTGGTGATAGGTGGCAGCAGCGATGGGCGGCAACAGCGATCCCCACAGCCTGGATCAGCTGAAAGGCGGTATTCTAGGAGGCAGATCCAACTGCCTATTAGCTGGTCATGCTAAATCAGGCTGTGTTGAAGCTGACCTTGCTGTTTGCTGCAAGGGGGCAAATTGCTGGGAGGCAGAGACAGATTTTTTTTCTTGTTTTCTGTTGTGACCTAGGCTTACTGAGTCATTAAAACACACGAGTAGTCCCAAAAAACTTTTATGAATTACTTTCATAGGTGAGTCCCAATTAGTTGCAAAAAGTTCTTCGGGAGAAGTCCTTTGGGATAATCATTAACCTTTATCTCCCTTGACATGCTACCAAAGACCTACTTGGCAAAGCCACACAGAGTCCAGAATCAAACAGATGCTGACTGGGAACAGAATTAACGTTGCTTTCCTGCAAAGGGCCCACGTGCCTTTGCTCCTCTTTTAAGCCTTATGGGAGGGGCCAATCATCTCTAGGCCTTACTCCTGAGTCGTCCCTTTTGTTTTAACTGTTCTTGCCTTCTGGCAGCTCTGCGCATGCACACACTAGGAACAGGCTCCTCCTGTTCCTCTGCCTCCCTGTTTCAACTGGAGGCTCCGAAGTCCACGCATAACTCCCAGATGGCCCTGGCCCCATCTCTGCCTCCGATGCAGAGCCCTTGTCTGAACCTTCCTCAGACCGCAGGACTGGCCCATATTCTTCCCCAGCCTCCTCACTGTTCGACTCTGCTGCCAGCTTCGCAGGCTGCTGGCGGACCACAACATTTTCATCCCCAAAAACTAGGTGCATCTTATAGTCTGAAATATCTTTTAGTCCAAAAATTATGGTAATTACATTTTATTTACATAACAAAATAATGGTACTGTAAAATTTAAAAAACAAGTTTAACCATCCATTTTTTTTAATTCAAAGAATTAACTTTTTTATTTTTGCATTATTACTGAAATCTGGGTTTCATTTTTGAGACAATTCTCGTTTCTTATCCATATTAATTTTTAATCAGAATTTGCTCTATCAATTTAATCAGAATTTGCTCTTTCTATCAATAATTGTTAAATATTGTTTCAAAAATGGGATGTTGTAAATGTAGTTATTCATTTTACACATAATAGTAGCTGATGTGTCAATTGAAATCCCTAAAAAAATTGTCAAATGCTGAAAGAACTTCATGTAATTCATAATTTTTATTATAATTTTAATCAATTTCAATTTCTTATTTTAAACTGAATTTTTATTCTGCTTGTCTCCCAAAAGAACTGGTAACTAGATTTTTTTTTTTTTTTGTCTATTATGGTTTGTCATGCAATCAGCCAGATGTTCAGGCTGTATTTGGCATTTTTTATTCATCTACTGAATTCTTCCCAGGGACCTGGGATAGGCAGATATGGATGTTATAGGACAGTGATGGCTAACCTTTTTGCCATTGCGTGCCAAGGGGCGGGGGTCGTGTGCGTGCCCACACCCATAATTCTATGTGTGCATGTGTGTGCGACACTCTCCACCTGCTCCTGGCATGTGATGGCCTGGTAGGCCCATTTTTCTCTCACCTGGCTCCAGAGCCTCTCTATGAGTCTGGGGAGGGTGAAAACGGCCTTTCCCACCCTTCCGGAAGCCAGAAATGGCCTGTTTGTCAACTTCTGGTTGGACAGGAAATGACTTTTTTGCTATCCCCAGCCTTCAGAGACTCCTTGAGAGGGTCTGGAGACTGGGGACAGCAAAAAAGTCACTTCCTGTCCAACCAGAAGTTGGCAAACAAGCCGTTTCGGGCCTCTGGAGGGCCTCTGGGTGGATGGGGAAGACTTTTCATCCTCCCCAGATTCATAGAGAGGGTCTGGAGCCAGGTGAGAGAGAAAAGCGGCCCTTCCCCACCCCCAGCCCCTCTGGAGGCAGGCAAACAGCCTGTTTTCCTACTTCTGGTGGGCCCAGAAGGCCCGAAGCTGAGCTTGCGTGCCCAGTGATATGGCTATGCATGCCACCTGTGGCACGCGTGCCATAGGTTTGCCATCCTCGTTATAGGACGTTAGGGTGGAAGCTGATTCAAGTAAAACTGAATTCTGCAATTGACTGGTAGTGAATTTGTCAGTGTTGATGGTATTGCTCCAGTTGTTTTGGGATGGTACCCAAGGCGCCTAATGCTAATGGAAGTACATTTGCTTTCTTTTGCCACAGTCATTCTTTTTAGATTTGCAAGTCTTTGTATTTTGTTACCTTCTCAATTTCCTTTTCTTGTATTCTGCTTTCTCCAGGTACTGCCATGTCCATCATCCAGACTTTTTTGTCTTATTAACCATTGTTAAGTTTGATGTATTATGTGATAGGGGCCTGTCTGTTGGAATCCCGGAGGACATTAACATTTAATTCTCTCTAACTTTCTCTGTTTTATGGTCTCATCAGTTTTTGCTTGCAGAGAAATGGTATTTCTTCCAATGCGCTATTGTTGCTACTTTGTTCTGCTGTTGCTTGTAGTCAGACTGCAATCCTCTTGAAGCACCTAAGAAGGTAGTCCATTGTTTCTTCCACTTCTTTACAGTGGTGGCACTTACCACTGGTTTTGTATGTACAGGTAGTCCTCAACTTACAACAGTTCATTTAGTGACCATTTGAAGTTAGAACAGCACTGAAAAAAGTGTCTTATAACTGTTTTTCACATTTATGACCCTTGCAGGAGGGCCTGGTCACATGATCAAAACTCAAACGCTTGGCAACTGACTCATATTTATGACAGTTGTAGTGTCCAAGGGTCATATGATCCCTCTGCTGACAAGCAGAGTCAGTGGGGGAAGTCAGATTCATTTAACAGCTCTACTACTAACTTAAGCATTACAGTGACTCACTTAACAACCGTGGGAAGAAAGATCATAAAATTGGACAAAACACATTTAACTGTCTACTTAGCAACGTAAATTTTGATCTCAATTGGGGTAGCAAGTCAAGGATTATCCATATTTGTTTTTAAGGCTTGGTCTTGTGCAGTCAGAATTACCCTCTCCATTTCTATTTTTTTCAACTTTCTTGCTCATAGCCATTGCCAGCTCTTGTTATTATGTGCTTTACCTGTTATTTTTTTTAAATTTTCTGGCCATGTAAAATTTTCCCATAACTCTTTTCTGTTCTTCATTTGGTTCTTATAGGCCTGTTTGGCCTCTCCAGTACACAGTAACTCTTCCTGATATATATACTGGCTTTAGTACATCTTCTTCATTGTCTTTCAGATATTCTTCCAATTCCCTTATTTCTTCTTCAACCTTCTGATGTACTTGCAACGTTCCATGCCTACATATTTTCTTTGGTAAATAGAATCTGTCAACAACACTCTGAGAATAAAGGGCATAATTCATTGTCATTATTTTTTTAGTCTTGCTGTTCAGGGTTTTTGTTCCTTGAATCCAGTCTACTATTCCAATTATCCTGTTTCCCTCCAAAATAAGACATCCCCTGATAATAAGCCCAATCAGGCTTTTGAGCGCATGGCAATAAGACCAAGCACTTATTTCAGGGTTCAAAAAAATATAAGACAGGATCTTATTTTTGGGGAAATATGGTTATGTATCTAATGATTGGAACTGTTCAGAAGTTAATTGCCTTAATGGTATTTCCTCTACTGAGTTTGAAGTTTAAGATCTTCATTCTGTTGATATATTCACATCTAACCTTTTGGTTGATTTCATTGTGCTTGATGTTGCCAGCTTGAAGGATACCCAGGTATTTGTAGTAATCATCTTCATCCAGATGTAATGTTATTTTTGTATGGCATCTAGATTTCACTATTTTTCCCCATTTGACGGTAATCATGGCACATTTGTCCAATCCCAACTCCATTGCAATATTTTGGCTGTATATACAATGTTATGCAGTGATTCTATTTCAGATGGTGTTTTTCCATACAGTTTCAGATCATCCATTCAAAGGAGATGGATTAGTCTAGCAGATGTTTTTGATGTTTGATAGCCATGATCTCAGGTACTCAGTATTGCTGATAGAGGAATTTGTGCAATGACAAACAATAATGACTTTGAGTCTCCTTGCAAGATTCTTCTCTTGATATTAACCTCTCCCAAACTATCACCATTAACCTGCAGCCACATCTTCTATTGTACCATCGATCTTTGCACAAAGCTTCTGATGTTTCTCCCGTGTTTCTCCACCAGAGGTCTTCAGGAATGGCCTCCGCAGCTGAGAAATGGGCTCTGGATTGATGCACGTGGCACCCCCTGCCCTTGTTTCGCTGTCGATCAATCCGGATCTCTCTTATCAGCTGCAGAGGCAATGATGTTAACCCTCTGGAGCGCTGTCCTATCTGCCACTGTGCAATTGGCAAACCATACACAGGTGCAGTAAATTAAAATACACTCTTATGTTGCAGCAGTAGAAGGTCACCAGCAGTTTTTCATTCAGTTGTTGTTTACTGACAAGTCTCAGGTAGTATAATCTCTGCTGAGCCCTTTTTACCAGTGCTGCAATGTGAGCGCCCCATGTCAGGTCCTCTTTTATGATAACACCCAGAAACTTAAAACTAGCTACTTGCTCCACTTGGTCTCCATTAATAACCAAGGGCTGGATGGTCCAAATTACCAAATGGTCCATTGTTTTTTCAGTTTCTTTGCATAGGCAGCACTTAATGTCTGTTGCTGTCTTCTCAATACTGGTTTTGTATACCTTTGTTCTTAAGGGTTGATCTTGTGCAGCCAGAATTAGTCCCTCACTCTCTTTCTTCACTTAGCCAGTTTTTAACCATTGTCTAAAATCTGGTTAAAAAAGTATTGTTTAAGAGCAGAAAAAATGAAGAAAGACCAAGGACTTAATTCTGACTGCCTTAATCATATTTATTGTTGTTGTTGCTGTTAATCTTCAATTCGATTCACAGTCTGGGACTGGTAAAAAATTAACAATTCAAGTCCTAACCAAGGACCTCAGAACTCTTAAGGTAACATCTGAGTATATAGGCAGTTCCAAGTAAAGTAATCTTTTGCAAAATCAGAATATTCAGCTCTGATAAGTTCAAATTTTCCATGTATCCAGTGGTGGGATTCAGCCAGTCCGCATTGGTTCGGGATAACCATTATACTTTGTTAATTTGTCTCTTTAACTTGGCATTTTTAGCCCAAGTATGCTCACCAAATTTCTGAAGAACTTAAATGACCTCTCTGCTAAAGGATTTCACTTTATGAGCAAGGGTTGGCTGCTGATAGTTATCTTTCCATTTTAACTATTTTAATTCCTCAAGGTGCTCTGGCACCCTGCCTGATTTGTAACTCTGGGTTGCAGGGATTGCTGATGAAAAGGAAGGTATTCGGACAGAATGGTTTGGGTTTCCATGATGGCTGTGACTGTCATTGAATTTCAGTATGTCAATGATTTCAATGATTGGTGTTTAGGGCAGCTTTTTGCAAGCAAAGAAGCTTTTATATTTTTTGTACACGTAATCCTTGACTTGACAGTTTATTTAGTGACCATTCAAAGTTACAATGGCACTGAAAAAAAGTGACTTATGACCGTTTTTCACATTTGTGGCCGTTGTAGCATCCCCATGGTCACAAGAGGCTGGGCGAGGTGAAGCACCCCTCGATGTGAGTGATGTCGAGTTGGCCTTGACCACCCAGTCAGTCATTAGAGCAGAGAACCAGTTGTTAAATTATTTGAATCCCACCACCACTACAACCCAGCCCACCTGGGCTCCTATTATTATTGGTATAACCATTGATTTCTTCTTCCACAATTGCTGAATTGAAATTTGCAGATTGCAATATTTATGTTTTTTTCCTAGTTATTTCTCTTCAATTTGTTCATCACCTGGTATTGCAATATTAATGAACCAGACTATTATCATCATCGTTGTTGTTATTATTGTTAGTGATTTAATCTTCAATTTGATTCACAATCTGAGGATGGTAAAAACTTAGCATTTCAAGTCCTACCCAAGAACCTAAGAGCTGTTAAGGTAACGTCTGAGTATACAGATAGTTCTGAATAAAATTATATTATTATAATTATTATTGTCAGTTTTAGTAATACTCAAAATATCCTAGCTTGATTACTTAAAGCATTTTTTTTTAAAAAAATTGGTTTCCCAGTCTTGAAGTTACTGATGCCACCTTGGTCCATCAGTTTGAGAATCCTTGAATTAAAATATGTGTCTCTGTCCATTGAAATATTTCATTTCGCTTTGTGCTTTTATTCTTTTTTAATGTCTATGAAGAATTCCATTGTAATGCATGTTTGCATTTTGCATTTCAGAAGTTAACTAATTCTTTTTAGCATAGATATATACAAAATAGTAAACATGCTTTGTTTTAAGGTCAGGAAAACAGCCACCAAATATGTTATTGGAATAATCTTGGATGTATTATTTTGGTTTAAAATATGAAACATTTCAGATATTCCAACCATAGAAGATAATGAAATTCGGAATAAGGTTCTTGCTTCACTTTTTTCACTCCTGGACTACTAAGTAGATGGACAAATAATCTATGTTTCTACTCCATGCCAACCAGCTGGCAGTAAAACGTTAATGACTATTTTTTTGAAAAAGTTAGAACTACCTCAGTCAGTTTGGAATTTGGATGGCAAATAGCTCGGATTGCTATCCCCCTTCACATTCTATGTATCTGCATCAAGTTCACAGATAAGTCTAGCGCCCTCCTCTTCCAAAATCCAGCCTGTTTGTTTTACAACTATTGAAAAAGGCTACAGCTGTATTGTTGGTTCAATAATAAAGAAACATTACAGTACAGCTTTTTTAAGTAAGAGAAAATCATTATTCCCTCAGGCTTTAAATCCCAGAACTTCCATTTCAGTGTACTCTAAAGCTCAATATCAACAGGATGCAAAAGTGTATAAGTAAATACTATAGCCTAGCAAATGAATTACAACCATTATTTATTTATTTAATAAATTTATATGCTTTCCAACTCTCAGCAATTCAATTTTGATTTCTTCTAGCAAAGCGTTTATTCAATAATTTTACCAGACATACAGTTGTGACCAGTTATCTCCATATTTATTCTCTTTCTCTGCAAAAGAATAAGCAGAACAGTCCATAATAACTTGAATTCTGAATTATATCCTTAGTATCTTACTGTGCTCCAGCATTCCAGCATCCCTATTAAATCATTCCATCAAAGTGCAACCCAGTAGCAGCCCAATAGGATCATGATCCGGCCATAGGTTCGAAAAATTTAAAAAAACAACAGCAGTCCATTGCTGTTTACATACTAAGCTACAGATACATCAACTGGCTTAGCATAATGTGTGAATCAAACCATATTAAATATGTGACAAAAGGGCTATCCGGGTCTCTGCTGTATCAGTCTTTCTAAATCAGACTTGAAATTACTGTAATAAAATTAAATCCTCATAGGTTGAGACCACTCATAAACAAAGGTATAGCTTAGAGAAACATTTCTACTTTGGGGTTCTGCTCAATTTCTTTCTCATATATTTTATTTATTTTATTTTATTTTTCATTACTTAACATTAGGTAACCTCAATACCCAAATAGCTGCCTGTCATATAGGATGCTTTATTGCTTGTATAGCTAGATTGTCTAAATTCAGATGCTGAAAAAAATCTATAGAGTTCTGTAGTTTCTTGAACTTCCTCATGTTATTCTTTAAAGAGCTTTCCACACCCAACTCTTCCCAGGAATTGTTTGCTCTCTCTTACTCTCTGTAAAACATTTTGTTTCTGTAAGGTGAAGAAATGATGCCCTATGCCAGTGAGGCAACCCCTCTGGAAGATTCATTAGGTCAATTCTCCCAGAGTGAAATTCTCACCACACAGGTATGAGATTGTATGTTTTCAGACATAAATGTGATCATCTAATTTATGTGAATGGCAACATAAGATTAGTTAGATGCTACTTTATAAGGAAGAGTTTGCAATGAATGTGAATAATTTGAGAAGGATTAGCTAAAATTATAAAAGGTTTGAAAATTCATTTAGGTGATAATACAAACGTCTGGGTATGTTTAATCTGTTAGAGTTTATTAAAAAGTGCATAACCATGACATTCAAATATGGGGAAGATACAGAAAAAAAGATGCTTTTACTTTTGGTTCAACTATTTTTTCCCCTTAACAATTCTTATTGGATCTTTTCTCTTATTTATCCTGGCTAGTAATTTTGATAAAGATGTCCTGTTCTCACAATTAAATTAGAAAAAGTGAGGAAACTGGTATCTCACCAGAGGTCTGTAGAAACCTCATTGCTCTAGGAAATTGTTTCACTTATTGTCTATCTGTATCTTAACACATATCTTGCATTGTTTCCTTTGCTCTGTAAAATGGATTTTTGGGTTCTCCACCAACTGTGTTGTCTCTGAAAGTTGACATGAAGTTTATGATATTCTAGCAGGCATCCTTTAATTTTCATGAATTTAAAATCCTATATAAGGTGAAATACTTTCTTCAACAGGGCCTCATGGTTGACTAAGCCACAGTGAGATCAATGAAACCCCATTTCCTTCAGTTTGAAGCCATCCTCTGTGTATTGTATTAGATTAACTTGAGCTGGACAGTTTTTGCTGGGCCTGAAAATTAAAGTTCAATTATTAAAGTTAAAAAGATTAAAGTTAAATATCAAAAATGGACTAACCCAAAAAATATAATTGTGAAATTTGAATAAATGGTGGCCAGAAAATTACAGGCCCAAATTTATTAATTTACTTTGTTTTCAATTCTGCAAGCAATTGTATAAACTTGATGAACTGACTGATTCATGACAATGCTATGGACAGTGAAGAAAAGAAAAGAAAATGAATCATTGAACAAATCAATCCTGAGATTTCATTTGAGGCACAAATTAACAGGCAAACAATACTACTTTGGATATATAATGCAAAGACCTAGCTCTGTGGAAAAGAAGGGTGAAATGGCATAAATAGGAGACCAATAGCAAGGTCAATGGATCCAGTTACAGAAATGATAGTTGTGCTGTTGTACAGGTAGTCTTTGACTTATAACCACAATTGAGCCCCAAATTTATGCTGCTAAGTGAGACATTTGTTAAGTGAGTTTTGCCCCATTTTATGACCTTTCTTGCCACAGTTGTTAAGTGAATCACCGCAATTGTTAAGTTAGTAATATGGTTGTTAAGTGAATTTGGTTTCCTCATTGACTTTGCTTGTCAGAAGGTAACAAAATAATAATCATTTGCCTAAATATGAGTCAGTTTCCAAATATCTGAATTTTGATCATGTGACCATGGAGAGTCTGTAATGGTTATAAGTGTTGTCCCCAAAACTGGGTTCTTGCTTGGTGTCGAAGCCGATAAATCACCAGACACAAGGTGTGATACAAAATTATACTTTTATTTTGGTACCAAGATATAAGGACCCTGGTTTGAAAAGCTAACCAAGGGCCTCGAATAAAGTCGTACAACAATTCTTATAGTCGAAGGGTGGTCCCATACATTCCCTTTGCCCTTCACCTAATAATGCATGCATAGCATATAATATTGATTGGTTGTTTTACAACCCCCTAAAAGTCCTATGCTTCTTATGCTAATAATAGCTAAAATGTCGCGTCACCTATATTTCACCCCAGGTCACGGGTATGTTGCAAAGTGTGCCAGCTATGTGATTTTTGGGGGTTTTCTTATAAGCGAGCTATTCTTGTTCCTAATATCCTGGCTAGTGGTTTTCTAACAGATAAAATGCTAACTTCTGTGTGCAGCCCCCCCTTCCTATTGCAAAAAGAACAAACAGTTTTGTCTCAAGGCAGTAGCACCCCACTCCCCGCGACCCCTGCCTCCTTCTGCAGTAAGAGAAGACAGGAAAGAGCAAAGCTCTTATCTGTTTGTTATAAGGCAAAGAAATGAAGATGAGAGAAAACGTTTTATCAGAATTCATATTCCTCACTCTCATGTCCATTCCATCCATAACTGGGTCCTATCTCCACATGTGACCCTTCCTCTGATTCCCAGGGCCTCATCTGTACATACATTCCATCATCTGATCCTTCATAAGTATGAAAAATAGTCATAAGTCACCTTTTCCAGTACTATTGTAATTTCAAATGGTCACTAAATGAACCATTGTAAGCCAAGGACTACCTGTATTATTTTTTTGGCTTGAATAATCAAAACTATCTTCCTTTTTTTTATACTAACATTTGTACCAACAATTTAAATAAATTAGATGTAGATAGAAAATTCTGGAAGTCTTTTTTGGAAATGAAAAAAATGATCAGGATGGGTAAAAGGGGTCCTTTTTATATGAAAGATTAACTATTCAGGACAAAGAACTTCCTGATGCGGAGAAGGATGCTGGAAAATTAAAATTTAAAATGGACAAGGAGAAAGAGTTTGGTGCAGTGGTTAAGGCAACAGGCTAGAAATCACAAGACCCTGAGTTCTAATTTTGATATAGGTATAAAGGAGGTGAACTTAGACTAATCACCCTCTCTTAGACCTAGGAAGAAGGCGGTGGCAAAGTACTTCTAAAATCTCACTAAGAAAACCTCAGAGATTAGTTCAAGCAAATTCCAGGAATCAAAATGGTCTTAAAGAAACCCAAAAAGAAAGAAAAAGAAAATAGACAAGAGAAGATTGATCTCATGAATAAAAATGGACTAAATGAAAGCTAATTTTGCATAAACTCAAAACAGTTAATGTTGATGCTATTTGCCTGCAAGAAACATATTCATTAAAACCATGGCAATTTAATTGGGGGGAAAACTAGGGTAGATATATACAGTAGTAGGAAAGACAAAAATTGAGTAGTATTTCATTTTAAATATTAGGAATACTAGAAGAATTAAAAGATAAAGAAGGAAGAATTTTAATCCTGAAATTAAGAAAAGAAGATCTCAGTGCTGGCATGACTTTATGCTCCAAGCTCAAATAAGGAAAATTCTAGAAAATATTATTTCAGTTATTGATAGGCATTATAGGGGAGGAAATCATTATTGTAGGAAATTTGAATAGAGTGCTAGGTTGAAGCTTAGACAAATCATCGCAGGGGGAAAAGGAGACAGCACCTTTTGAAAAGCTTTTCAATATGTGGATATACTGGCATTAATCAATGCTTGGAGATTTTAAAACTATCCCAAAGCAAAAAATTAGAGGTGTTTTTTTTCTAGCAAGATATCAAATGTATTCGAAAGTTTATATGTGCTAGATTTCAAAGGCTCTCGCGCCATCTATTAAAGAAGTATGGATATGCTCAATGGTGTACACAGATCACGCACCAATTCTAATATCTTCAGAGAGAAAAATGCCTTTCAGATGGTGAATGAATTATGCTCTGTTACTTCAAAAAGTATATTGCAGAAATACAAAGAAAAATTAAAGTGCTTTTTGTAAATATATACAATTCTGGGGATATCAGAGGTAACTATTTGGGCTAACTATATTTTAATCCAGCCTGATCTTCGGACCTTCCGTCGTGAGCTCAAAACATATTTATTCATTAAAGCGGGACTGGCATAATTAGGGATGTATTTTAATTGGGTTTTTTAATATTTTTTAACTTCTTAATTTAAATTTTAATAATCAGCCTTTAAAATTTGCTCTTTTTAATTGTTGTTTTAAATTGTATACATTCTTGTTTTATTTTGGCTGTACACCGCCCTGAGTCCTTCGGGAGAAGGGCGGTATAAAAATTTAATAAATAAATAAATAAATAAATAAAATAATAAAGCTTGCAGCAAATAAAAAAAGAAAAATCATAATTAAATGAGAAAATAAAGGAAATAGAGCAGATTTATAAAACCAGGTTGACAATACTCAAATTACTAAATATATTGAAGATCGCAGAACTCCCAAAAATTATAAAAATATGTTTATTTTTATAATAAATGTTTATTTATTTATTTATTTATTTATTTCGATTTTTATTTATTTCGATTTTTATGTTAAAATTCCCTTTTCAAGAACATTTTAAAAATGCAAAGAAACATTTCATATATCAAATTAGAAAAGAGAAAGAAGGATGATAAAAGCTATAGAGAACAATAAATTATATACAAGATCATATCAGAACATGAAAAAAAATAGGAATTATATTCCAGTCACAAAATTGACAGTGAATTTGAAAAAAAAAATATTGGGCCTAAAGGATTTACAGAACATAAAGATTTATTTCAAAACAATTACAGCAATTAATGGAAATAAATAAAATTGTGAAGAAGATAGTTAAAAGTTTCATTACAAAATGTTCCGCGGATGACATACAATTGTCAATTATTGCCAAGGAGGGAAAAAAACATATAACAATAAATATGATGGTTTTGTAAAAAGACTCAAAAGTACTGGAAAGAAATAAACTTTAGGAAATTCTGGAAATAAAATTTGAATTAAAACCACAAATACTTTTATTAGAGGTGATCCCAGAAAACATAAATGTACAGCATCATAATTTATTAAGATGCATGTTGATAGAGACAAGACTCAATCTGTTACAACATTGGAAAAGAAAAAACTTTCTGGCAATACAATTGAGAGACTAGGCAGCTATGAAAACAATGACACTATGATATTTACAGCAGATATTTTAAATTCAAGTAGCAATGATTCCCTTATACCTAACATTACACAGCAAGTTAACTTAAATGTTTTCTGGGGGGGGAAAAGGAAACTATTTAAAAGAAGTCGAAAGATTCAAAGAGAAATTTATTTATTTATTTATTTATTTATTTATTTATTTATTTATTTATTCAAATTTGTATACCGCCCTATCTCCCGAAGGACTCAGGGCGGTTCACAGGCACATAAAACATTTATATACAATTAAAATAACTATTAAAAAACTTATTCTAATGCCAAATATTAAAAATATAAATATAAATCTTAAAACCAAATTTAAACCCCTGTAAATTTAAAAATCTATAAATTTAAAATCTAAATTTAAAATCTAAGCCAGTCCTGCACAAATGAATAAATGCGTCTTGAGCTCGCGACGGAAGGTTCGGAGGTCCGGAAGTTGTGAGTCCTGGGGAGTTCGTTCCAGAGGTGGGAGCCCCACAGAAGGCCCTTCCTGGGCGTCGCCAGGCGACACTGTCTAGCTGACGGCACCCTGAGGAGTCCCTCTCTGTGAGCGCACAGGTCGGTGAGAGGTATTCGGTAGCAGTAGGCGGTCCCGTAGATAACCCGGCCCTATGCCATGGGCGCTTTAAAGGTGGTTACCAACACCTTGAAGCGCACCGGAAGGCCACAGGTAGCCAGTGCAGTCTGCGCAGGATAGGTGTCATCACGGGAGCCACGAGGGCTCCCTCTATAACCCGCGCAGCCGCATTCTGAACTAACTGCAGCCTCCGGATGCCCTTCAAGGGAGCCCCATGTAGAGAGCATTGCAGTAATCCAGGCGAGGCGTCACGAGGCGTGGTGACCGTGCATAGGGCATCCCGGTCTAGAAAGGGGCGCAACTGGTGGACCAGGCGAACCTGGTAAAAAGCTCTCCTGGAGACGGCCGTCAAATGATCTTCAAACGACAGCCGTTCATCCAGGAGGACGCCTAAGTTGCGCACCCTCTCCATCGGGGCCAATGACTCGCCCCCAACAGTCAGCCGAGGACTCAGCTGACTGTACCAGGATGCCGGCATCCACAGCCACTCTGTCTTGGAGGGATTGAGCTTGAGCCTGTTTCTCCCCATCCAGACCCGTACGGCCTCCAAGCACCGGGACAACACTTGATAACCGTTGGGGTGGCCCGGTGTGGAAAAGTACAGCTGGGTGTCATCAGCGTACAGCTGGTACCTCACACGAAGCCACTGATGATCTCACCCAGCGGCTTCATATAGATGTTGAACAAAGGCGAGAGGATCGACCCTGCGGCACCCCACAAGTGAGGCGCGCGGGCCGACCTCTGCCCCCGTCAACACCGTCTGCGACCGATCGGAGAGATAGGAGGAGAACCACCGATAAGCGGTGCCTCCCACTCCCAATCCCCCCAATCGGCGCAGCAGGATACCATGGTCGATGGTATCAAAAGCCGCTGAGAGGTCTAACAGGACCAGGGCAGAGGAAGATCCCCTATCCCTGGCCCTCCAGAGATCATCCACCAACGCGACCAAAGCCGTCTCAGTGCTGTAACCGGGCGGAAGCGGACTGGAGCAGGTCTAGATAGACAGTTTCATCCAGGTGTAGGGAAACTGATATGCCACCATACTCTCTACAACCTTCGCGGCGGGTTGGAGACCGGACGATAATTACCTAAAACAGCGGGTCAGGAAGGCTTCTTGAGGAGGGTCTCACCACCGCCTCTTTCAAGGCGGCCGGAAGACTCCTCCACCAAGGAAGCGCTTGTAATTGCCTGGAGCCAGCCTCGTGTCACCTCCTGAGTGGCCAGCACCAACCAGGAGGGGCACGGGTCCAGTAAACACGTGGTGGCATTCAACCTACCCAACAACCTGTCCATGTCCTCGGGAGCCACAGGGTCAAACTCATCCCATAAAATGTCACCAAGGCCGCCCTCAGCCGTCTCACCCGCGTCACTACAATTCTGGTCCAAACCATCCCGAAGCTGAACGATTTTATCGTATAGATAACCGTTAAACTCCTCAGCACGTCCCTGCAACGGGTCATCCCGCTCCCCCTGATGTAAAGGGAGGCGAGTCACCCGAAACAGGCGGCTGGGCGGTTATCTGCCGATGCAATGAGGGAGGAGGCGAGCTACGCCTCGCTTCCTCAATGCCACTAGGTAAGTCTAGTATAGGACTTCACTAGTGTCCGATCAGCCTCGAGCGGCTAGACCTCCAGGAACTCTCTAGGCGTCTTCTCTGGCGCTTCATCCTCGCAGCTCCTCGGAGAACCAAGGGCGGTTGGGACCTGCGCCGGGTCAGAGGCCGCAAAGGCACGACTCGGTCTAAGGCCCCCGCCGCGGCCTGTTCCCAGGCCGCAACAAGTTCCTCAGCCGAGCCGTGAGCCAGACCCTCAGGGAATGGCCCAAGCTCCGTCCGGAACCCCTCCGGGTCCATCAGGCGCCTGGGGCGGAACCAACGCATCGGCTCCGTCTCCCTGCGGTGGGGGGTAGCGGTCAGAAAGTCCAGGCGGAGAAGAGTGATCTGACCATGACAAAGGTTCAATGACTATTTCCTTCAAGTCCAGATCTCTCAACCACTGACCAGAGACAAAAATCAAGTCCAGAGTGCCACCCCCAATGTGAGTAGGGCCATCAACTACTTGGGTCAGGTCCAAGGCCGTCATGGAAGCCATGAACTCCCGAGCTGCTGTCGATGACAAGCCGGAAGATGGCAAGTTAAAGTCCCCCATGACTAAAAGTCTGGGGGTCTCAACTGCCACCCCGGCCAGCACCTCCAGGAGCTCGGGCAGGGCGACTGTCACGTAGCAAGGAGCCAGGTACGCGATCAGTAATCCCACCTGACACCTATGACCCCATCTCACAAAGAGGGATTCGCACCCAGCAATCTGAGGTACAGTGGTCTCCCTCGGCTCTAGGCTCTCTCTAATCACAACCGCCACCCCTCCACCCCTACCCTGGGCCCTTGGCTGATGGAATGCACGGAAACCTGGCGGGCACATCTCAACAAGGGGCACACCCCCTTCCGTGCCCAGCCAGGTTTCCATAACGCCTATAAGGTCCGCAGCACCTCCCTGAATAAGATCGTGTATTAGGGGGGCCTTATTGACTACGGACCGTGCGTTGCATAACATCAGCCGAAGGCCCAGGCTCTGAGGGTCTTGACCATCCGGGGAACGGGAAAAGGACGGGGGATCGGGGCGCGTGATCGCCTGCAAGCATCGACCGTGCGCCCCCCCCAAAACGATATGGTCCCCTCCTTTCGCCATATCTGCCCCTCCCACTTACCGTGCAAATCAGACCACCCTCACCAGCAGGAACGCAATCTCCCCTAACCTCCGAACCCATTAAAAACCGTCGCGAGCACGCGCAAGGACTGGCTCCCCACCCGACGGGCTACCCCAACACCCGCCCTACCCTCCACCCCTTAAAAAGCCCTATCTAAAACCCCAAAGGCTCTTTTTTCGCATGCCACCTCTGTGGGTCCCAAGACCCGTCATTGAGGCCGGCCCTTGATAATCTGGCGGGCCATTCCTGCGAGGCAGGGCACCTCACAGGCGCAAGAGTTCCAAAGCAGAATATCGCATAAATGTTCAAAAGCATAAGCAGGAGAAAGAAGACAGCGAGAGGTAGTAGTATAATGTCTGGGGTGGCAGGATGTAATGCCAAATCCTAATGGATACCCATCTGCCAGAATATCTTCGGATGGTGGCTGGCTTAACGCTGACACAAGATAGTACAATAAGCAGATGTAGTCTGATGGTAGAAAGTTATTACTACTCTGCACCAAGCTCAGTCCTAAAATCCATAATCTAATAGAGGTGGTATTCCTCTCTCTGTCCATGGCGTCTCAGCTATTTCCAAGGTAGATGGTTCCACAGTAGATGTTTCAAGATAAAGTCCCACTGCAACAGTCGGTCTCCAATCATCCTCCCGGGAAGTTCCAAAGATGGCCGAACCCAGAAAACTCCGGCCGGCCATACAAAGTGCAAGATGACAAATGCAGGTGACAATGTTACAGATGGCAATGTAACTTCCTGGTCCGGGAAGAAGCAGGCCTAGCTGGGCCCAACCAGGCCAAACTAGGCCAGGACACCTAGCCTAGAAATGAGCAAGAATCACAGATGTTCAAACTATTATAAAGCAATGTTTAAATAGCATTTCAAGTGGGAAGAGGGGAACTACTAGAATGCTTTATCCGTTCATGTTTTTTATTCCTTTTTTTATTTGTTTTGCCTTTTAAAGTGTATTTTAATAAATATATTTTTACTACCTTTGCTCTAATATAAAATATTTATAAGTGTTCATTTCCCTTTTCTTTGTTTTTGTTATTGTTTGTTTTGCCTAATGATGAGTAGATTCAAGAAATGTGTGACTTGCCAATTTTTGACAAGACATTTTTTTCTATGAATCAAGGTATTAAAATGATTTTCCTTTTGCACATATTCCATAACATTCAAACAATTCCAAACAGACAATTTTTATGTGTGATTTGATAAATTGCTTTTATATATTTGTAATTTATTTAGATGTTTTATTGAAATTTAATATGTCAATTGTTAGGATTTTATTTCCCTCTCTCTCACTCTCTCTCTCTCTCTCTCTCTCTCTCTCTCTCTCTCGTAATAGAGCTTAATTAGTTTACCTGTTGGATAGAAGTGTATATTACAATTTTAAAAATCAGTTTTGTTTATTTTTTTTTAATTACAGTCTAATTACAATGTATTTTTAAAAAATTAAAATGAAATTTACAGTGAAAAATATTGTCTCTGACCAAATGAAAAGGGATCTTATTTTAAGTAATTCCCCTGCAATATAGTATTATTATTTTGCAATTTAAGGCATATTGAAAGAGCTCCTGATCTTTGAGTTTTAGATCAGGATTGGAATCCAGAAAAGAAATTATTTATCAAATTTAGATATCACCCATATCACTCTCAAAAATTACTCCAAATGGTTACAAATAAAAGCACAAAAAGTTAAGCACCTAAATTCTCTTCTTGATACTGGTTTTATTAGTGCAGCCAGAATTAAGAGTAGAGTTGGAGGTTTATCGTGTTCTTATTTTCCCTCTGTTTTGTAAGTTGGGAAGATAAACAATTGCCCTCATTTTTGAGCTGAATGACAGTGTTACCCTTTTATTTATTTATGCCACTTATATTAACTCAAAACCTGAAGTTGTTAGATGACTAATGAGACAATTCTGACTAATAGTTCTGTGTCAGAAGCACTGAAGTGCTTCCTTGATGAAAGGATTTGCTTGTGATATCACCATGTATTTCTCTGTGTGTCTCACTTCTGAATGTTTTATTCTCTGTTCATTGATGAAAAGTTATCTGAGGCAAGCCTGTGTCCTGTTCTTTTCTGTTTGTAGCAAAGGGATGCTATGCAAAATAACTTAAAGCAACTGCAGCAGAAGATGGCTATCATTGAAGCTGCCCTCAAAGACGGAAGCCAGAGTGTTGGCTCTGAAGGATGCTCACTGGAAAGAGAGGAAACTGATTTCAAAAGAGAGCAGACAGAAAAAAGAAAGGGTGAGCTGGCAATGTTCTGAAACTGCCTTTCTTTCAAAAAACAATATTCCTGAGAATTTAGAAATGTCTTCCTATTTATAAAACATTAACAAAGTAATTCATTTTTAAATGGAATATCTTGTTATGAATTTATGTATTAAATGCATACGTTATTGAACAAATGCATTTAATACATAAATCCTCTGTTTTTTTATTCTCAGAGAAATATTAAATCTTCAATTATTTGCTGGATTTAGTATAAACTGTATAGGACTCAAGCATCCACTAGGGATTGACTCAAAGCTGAGAGGAGCAATCCATTGTAGATGCTCTCTATTTATTTTCTTCTGGCAGTTTTACTCTTTCATTCGAAACATATGCCTTCTGTGCAGTATACTACCATGGTATAGATTGTCACTGATGAATTATAGAGTTAATTTTGTTTTGTTACTAGTGGAGTTTATGAATATTAATTCAGAGTTCTGTTGCCATGGCAGTGGTTTTAAAATGGATTTTGATTGCATTGTTGTGATGGTGTATTAGCTAGTTGAGGGAAATAAACTAGTTTGGTCCAAGAAATGAACTTGTTCCAGGATTTTTTCTTTGCAATTCTTTTGAACTGTGCTTCTATACAAAGAAGATAAGTTTAATTATCATATCATCAGAAAACCCAATTACATTTCATGGAACAATAAAATATACAATAATGAGATTCCAGAGGCTTATAACTTTTGACATTTTATTGATGTAGAAGAACTGTAGTTAATAGACATAATTAAGAGCCTTCTACAGAAGGATACTTCAGGTGAACAGCAGAAATGTCTGTCAGTTTCAATCCTCTCTGGGATACTGCCATGAGAACCAGATTGAAAATATCAATGGGAACAAAATAGTTGCTTCCAAGTTTTCTAGAAAAGCACCATTCTAAATAGACAAGGTGGATCAGAATTATTAGGACAGCTGAATTCTTTCAAAAGATTCTGTTCAGTAGATTGCCACATTGTGTTGGAATCCCTGTAAATCTCTAGGATGAGAACATTCTAGTGAAAAGTAGAATAGCCATAGATATGAAGTACTCAGAGATACTTTGTTTTGCAATCCACTTTGGGAATGTTACAAATTTTAATTTAATCTCAATCTCAAGTAAAATTAGAGTTTGTAATCCCCATTCTCAGTCACCCTCAGACAGCAATTCCATAGCATGGCTGTCTAGGTGAAATTAATTTAAGCTTGTGCAAGGCTGGCTCTGATTTGTATTAAATATAATATTTTGAGATCAGGATCATTGATGTTTCAATTGCCCATTAATCCTCCCACTTACCCAATTAAATATGGAATGTAATGGATTTATCTAATTTCTCATGAGTCAGTTTCTAATTCTCTGGAGATCAAAGGAAAACTTACTCTAGATTAGGGAAATAAATCAGCAATTATTTTACTTAAATAGTAATAGTTGTAAGGGATGCGGTGGCTCAGTGGCTAAGATGCTGAGTTTGTTGATCGAAAGGTCGGCAGTTCAATTTGAATCCCAAATGCCGCGTAACGGGGTGAGCTCCCATTACTTGTCCCAGCTTCTGCCAACCTAGCAATTCGAAAGCACATAAAAAATGGAAGTAGAAAAATAGGAACCACCTTTGGTGGGAAGCTAACAGCATTCCGTGTGCCTTTGGCGTTTAGTCATGCCAGCCACATGACCCCAGAGACGTCTTCGGACAGTGCTGGCTCTTTGGCTTTGAAACAGAGATGAGCACCGCCCCCTAGAGTCGTAAACGACTAGCACATATCTATGAGGGGAACCTTTACCTTTACCTAGTAATAATTGTTTAATCTGGAGAAAAAGGAAGCCAACATTCCTGATTCTTATAAAATATTAAGGAAACTACAACTGCAACTGCTTGCATTTCTTAGCTGTAATGGCCAGGTTGGAGGGAGTTAATTAGTAGTGTGTGGTGGAATTGTTCTTGAATAAGCCAAGTATTTCACAATTCTCTATATAACGTATACTTTAAGAACAGAAATTTATTACTTATCATAAATTCCAAAAATGTTTGCAGTTTTGGGGCCCCATGATCTTTTCATGTATGCTACTTATATACAAGTCCATTTATTAATACCTCCCATATAGTGAGTGTGAAATATTATTTTCTGGGTTTGAAGAATTATATCCTGAAAGAATCTTATTTGCTGGGAGGAAAATACATTAATTAAAATAATGTAAAAATACATTCATTTTGCTGGAACAACCTTATAGATGCTTGTTTTTTAGGATCTCCAAATCTAATCAAAGCCAGTTCCTTTGATTGCTATAAATAATAGAACTGAAATATTAAATTAGTGAAATCAATCAATCAGTTTCCTTTGTACCCCAAAACAAACTGAATACAACATAATAAACGCAGCCCTTGTTTGTATTTATTGGTAGCTTGATTACAAATTACAGTTTGTTCTTTTGGCTAGTTTAAAGTCTTTTTCTTCTTTTTAATTGCATTTTGGAGAGACGAAATACATTAAGACTGTTTGAAAGCAGAATAAATGTGCACAAATATTATTGCCTCAGGTCTTTATATTTTTTCCATGTTTTATCTTCTATTTTATCATTCATCCTATCATGTGCATCACTTGACATTTTCTACTTTTAAAATGTGATTGACAATTAGAAGTATAATTTGAATATTGTGTAGGTCACATTAAGCTGCATTGCCTAATAGATAATTAAAAGATACAGGCATTCCTAAGAAGGAAGAATAGATATATATATATATGAATGAATATATATATATATATATATATATATATATATATATATATATATATATATATATATATATATATATATATATATATATATATATATATATATGAATGAATATATATATATATATATATATGTGTGTATGTATGTTTTCTGAGGTTTTCGCGGGTGTTTGGATGTAGGTCTTTGGTTATTTGGGTTTTCTCCCGCGTAAAATTGGAATGTCTTGGCGACATTTAAGTCTCATTCGTCATCTTCAGGCTTCAACCGTGCTTCTGGGAGCAATGTGTGATGCAGCTGTTTCTTCCTTTTAACTGCTAGTGGGGTTTGAACTGATTGGGTGGGAGCTTGGCTGTGCTCTGATTGGATGGAGGTTTTGTGCTCTGATTGGCTGGGGGTGTGTCCTGTTTGGGTGGGGGCTTGGTTGTGCTCAATTTAGTCTGTGTTGCAGGGGGATTTGAGCTGGTGAGCTGCATAGCTGTTGTTTGGCTTTGTGGTGGTGCTACATCTTCATAGTGGGTGTCAGTCTGCTGCATGTATGGATTGGAGGGGTTTGAAATGGCTAATGTTGCAGCTGCGGTCTGGCTTCTGGTCCTTGGTCGTGCTTCATGATCAGTGTGGGTTTGGGTCTGCTTTCTGGGTGGATGTGCGGTGGTGACATCCTGTGTGGACCTCGTGAGTGTGGGTCTGGTGTCATTCCTCGTGTTAGGGACTCGTTTGTCAATAAGGGCAGGTTTCCAAATGGCTGGTAGGCGGGAGGTATCATCTCGTTTGTTCATGCTGTGTGGGCGTTTTTCTATCTCAATGGCTTCTCTGATTATTCTGTTGTTAAAGTGTTCAGTTTTGGCAATAGTTCTGGTCTTTTTAAAGTCAATATCATGTCCTGTGACTTTAAAGTGTTGGACCAGGGAAGAAGTTGGTTCCTCTTTTTTGACTGAGTTCTTGTGTTCCCCCCACTAAAATCCAAGACAGAGAACAAGAAAACGGCACAGCCCTCCTCCCATATATAAAAGGCACCACAGACAGAATCAGCAAGATCCTCCACAAACACAACATCAAGACAGCATTCTGCACAAACCGAAAAATATCCACCATCCTAAGAAACCCCAAAGACAAAATTGAGTTAGAAAATCAAGGAGTATATGAAATCCCATGCACTGCCTGCCCCACCACATACATCGGACAAACCAACAGAAGAATAAGTGCACGCATTGAAGAACACAAGGACCAGAAGCCAGACCGCAGCTGCAACATTAGCCATTTCAAACCCCTCCAATCCATACATGCAGCAGACTGACACTCACTATGAAGATGTAGCACCACCACAAAGCCAAACAACAGCTATGCAGCTCACCAGCTCAAATCCCCCTGCAACACAGACTAAATTGAGCACAACCAAGCCCCCACCCAAACAGGACACACCCACAGCCAATCAGAGCACAAAAAAAACCTCCATCCAATCAGAGCACAGCCAAGCTCCCACCCAATCAGTTCAAACCCCCACTAGCAGTTAAAAGGAAGAAACAGCTGCGATCACACATTGCTCCCAGAACCACGAAGCTGAAGCCTGAAGATGACGAATGAGACTTCGTCGAAACGTTGCCAAGACATTTCCAATTTTACGCGGGAGAAAACCCGAACAACCAAAGACCTACATACAAACACCCGTGAAAACCTCAGAAAACAAATATATATATATATAAAATATATTTTTGTTTCAGAAAAGTAACTTTATAATAATTGTTGTCAAATATAAAAGAAGTCATTAACTAGATAAACAAGTTTTTTTTTAATTTTCTTTTTTAGAAATGCATAGTGTATTGGAAAAACCAGTCTCTCCCTTGGCACATACCACCTGCTGTAACACAAAGAAAAGGAAAAGAAAGAGTCTAATTTTGACTGGAGGGCAAAAAATGTCTCTGGTAGGATCTGGTTTAAACCAGAGTGAATTGGTAAGCATGCTCTGATATGCTTGTAGATTTTTCATAGCATCAAATATAAATTTTTCTGAGCTTTAACATTTTGTGGGAAGCATTCTTTTAAAGATAACCCTGCTTTCACAGCTATTTTGTAAAATATATAAAGCAATAAAACAGTAAAAGCAGAAATCAGTGGTGAAATCTGAACTGGTTTACTACCGGTTCACTGGCAACGCACATGTGCAGTGCGCACCATGCACCAATGTGAGGTGCGAGCGCACAGTGCACGGCAAAAGGAGGCATGCGGTAAGTAGAACAGCGCAGGGAGGGGAGTGATCAACTGTGGCGCATGATCTTTTTTTTTTACTTTTAAAAGCATTTGTTTTACAACCTATTCGGCCGAAGAGGTTGTAAAAAATGCTTTTAAAAGTAAAAAAAAGCCTCTGACGATCGTGCAGCTCAGCTGGGATCATCAGAGCTTTTTAAAAGCATTTTTTACAACCTCTTCAGCCAAAGGTCTGCACGTGCATATGTCGTGCATGCGCAAAGCGCATGCGGGCAATGCGTGCACTTCCGGACCGGTAAGGAAGGTATGTAGATTTCATCCCTGATTTAATTATAACCATTACAATTTGACAGCAGGAGAGATAAAGGATTTATTTCTCCTATAACAGCTGTGGTGGCACAGTGGTTAGAATGCAGTACTGCAGGCTAACTCATGCTCACTCCAGGAGTTCAATTCTGAACAGTTCAAGATTGACTCAGCCTTTCATCCCTCCGAAGTCAGTAAAATGAGGAGCCAGATTGTTAGGGGCAATATGCCAACTCTGTAAACTGCTTAGAGAGGGCTGTAAAGCACTAAAAAGTGGTATATAAGTCTAAGTTCTATTGCTCTATGAATGTATTTATTGGCTCCTCACTGATGGCGTTCTGCTGCTATGTGATGATCTGTCAAACTAATCATTCCCTAAATCTTTGAACTATCCTAATTTTGGATTTTATCTGTTCTACCATGGTTTTATAGTTCATAATCATAGTATAAAAGTAAAGTAGTTAATGTAAGGGAAAAGCGAGATATACGTTTTTTTAATAAATGAAATATTCCATTCAGAAGTCAGCAATCTCCAGTGTACTAATAAAACCACAATTATTTCTAATTCAGTTTTATTTTTCTTATAGAAATTAGTACGTAAATTTGCCAAGAAAACTAAGAGCACTTGGTCTAATACAATTACTGAAAAAACAACCCATCTAATAATGAAAACAGGTGAGTTAAAAACACAAAAGTGAACTTCCTATTTGTTTTATCTTCGTAATTGATTGGGTAGGTATCTATACCTTTAGGATTGTGAGATCTTAATAATATGGAATAGCTAGTCTTGCCTATTTTAGATCTTTCATAAGGATCTTCAAAATTCTATTTTACATTGTTGCTCATTCATGTTCAGAGGTGATCTTTCTAATTGTTAAATGTTGGATATAGTGATTAACACAAAATTCATACTATATCATATGCTGCTAATATTTCTCCCTGAAGCATCTGGCTAGCTGTTCCATATTGGTCAATATATCTCCTAATAATTGTAATGGTATGTAATGGTCTTGGAAGTCCTGAATTAAAATCCGTACATTTCCTGTCCATTTCTTTTTTCACACTCATATGCAAAAGTATAATTTTTCTTTTTCTGTTCCAACATTGTAGCAGCAGAACACAATAAAATATGATTCAATGTTTGAATTTATATCTAGATTGCAAACAAAAGCAACAAATCAGCTAGAAAAGTTAACCGTTAGTAAAGAAAGTTCAAAAACAAATAAATTATCCTGGTAAACAAATATATGCGCCTTATTATTTAGGATACTGTGTCAGCTTTCTTTGAGTTAATATGGTATTTAAATTGGGTGTATTTCAACTGAGAGATTGTGCAGTTTTGGCAAACTTTATGTTTTCCTCAAATATTCCTATAGCTCCTGTATAGGTTGGGAATTCTGGGGTTTACAATCTAATAAATATTGAAGTGAGAAAAAGTATGGTAGTGGATGAACCAGAATTCCTAGTTTATTTCTTTCCCTCTTTTGAATGCCAGAAGTGTGATTGCAAACTGTACCTATTTTTTTCAGCTTCTAAAGTTATTATATGAAAGATAAAAGTGTTAAAAATGAAAAAAAAACTTTTAAAACAATTGCACCTGATAGGTTTACTAACTCCCATGATTTTTGTAATTTTGCTCCAAGAGCTAATAAGATCAAATGCTAACATAGAAATCTTGTAAGATTTCAGTTGCTTTTCTCTTACTTCATTTGGACAATCTGTAATCTGTGGCTGCTTTTCAGCAATTTTGCAAACTTGGGAGGCATCAAAAAAGCCACTGATCTTTGTTTGAAGGACTGCTTACCTGCCTCTGTACTATTGCTATCGGTGACTATAATACAGTTCTTATATTCTTTTATCTACCATTAAAAAGACTCCATTCCTTCCATTTATATAAAGGAAGCTGAGCTTTTTTTGTAGCCTGCACTTTAAGACACAATTTGTAATCTTTCATTTTATATTGTTTCAAACTGTTATTTTGGCCAGGCTATGAAAAATATCATTTTAAAAGGAGGTATGTAATCATTTAAAATAAATCAGTAAAGTTCTAGTTCAGTGACGGGTAACCTTTTCGGCACCGAATGCCGAAATGGGAGTGCATATAATCCTTTTTGTCACCAAGGGACAGAGCGCGTGTGCAGGCCAGAAACCAGGAAAGCAGAAAAGCCCCAGACAGGGAGAGAAAGTTGGGCTGCCTCCCTCCGCTGGAAAGCTGGAGCTCCTTCCCGGCCTTGGCAGTATGGGGCGGCGGCGTTCCCAGGACTTGGGGTTGTGGGGCCAGCAGGCAGGAGAGTTTTGCCCCAACTCTGGCTGGGATGAAGTATCCCCCCAGCCCGCCACCAAGAAGAATCCAACGCAGCCCCTCCCCTCTCCTTCCTGGTTGCTTCCTGGCTGGCACACCTCTTACCCCTCAACAGCATCTCAATACTGCGCTCTCCTCTAGCCCTCCTGGGGCATCTCACCTCCCTGACAGCAGTGGCTCCTGCTTTTCCTGCTCCAGCATCCCGGCCAGGAGCAGCAGTACAAGAACTGCCTCTGCCCCATTGCAGCAGCAGGCAGGATGGCTGGTTGCCCAGCCAGCAAACCCTGCCTCTGTGTGCCTGAGCTGGCTGGGCACTCCAGTGCCATGGGCTGGAGGCTGGGGCCACGAAAAGCCCACCCAGGCAGGGAGGGAGGAAAGCCCCAGCCTTCCTGTCCTGGCTGCCAGCTCTGCTCCCCTTACTCTTGCTCCCCTTGTGGGTTCCGGCTCGTCCATCCGCATTGGCCAGTTGGTCTTTGTGCATGCATGCGTGCCAGAAACTGGAAGACGAGGTTTTCCAGCGCGCAAATGCATACCGGGCGACTGCTCTTTTTGTTTTTGGCGCTCCCACGTGCATGAAGACCAGCTGGCCAGCACACTGGAACCCAGAAGAGCACAGCTCCGTGTGCGCAGAGAGATAGCTCTGCATGCCACTTCTAGCATGCATGCCATAGGTTCACCATCACGGCTCTAGTCTCTATAACTCAACAAGCTGCTTTTGAAACTGGACATATTTTTGAAAGCAGTTTCTGACATTGTGTGAAGACCTGCTATAAAGGAAATATTTTAAAAATAGTCAGTGGTCAATTTGTTTAATATTGAACACTGGTTTTTCTCTCTCTCTTTAATCTTCAGATGACAGTCTGGCCTGTGAGAGAACCCTGAAATACTTTATAGGTGTTGCTGCAAAAAAATGGGTATTGAGCTACCAGTGTAAGTGTGAATATGCAATTTTTAAAAATCAATTTTAAAAAAGGACTTCCTTTCTGGTACTCTGTGTATTTCAGTTTAGTGTTCAGGCATAGATTCTTATTAATAAACAGTTCATATCATTAACATACAATAAATTATTGTAAGTTAGCTGTGCAATTATATCTGACATTTTGCCTTTAGCTAGGCAAATTTCATCAAAATTTATCCAATAAAACAATATAAACAATATAGGAAAATAAAGGCAGAAATACAATATTGGACAGTTCCATAAATCCATGGAGTGTCAATTAGCCAAAAGAAAATGTTTATCGTTAGTAAATATCAAACACTGAGTAGAAAGAAAGACATTCACAATTTCTAGGTTGACTGATACCAAGGATAGTTTAAGACTGTTTCTTGAGCAAAACCAGATAAAATGCTTGTAGATATTCAGAGTATATGCTACTACCATTCTTTGCATGACAGAGTGAAACACACAAATATACAGAATCTTGCATGAGCTTTCAAGATCATGTATGAATTGTGGGCAAATGATCTCTGGAATTGTTAGAGGAAACTAATGCTGTGGTCTGAATTTAGTTTGCATACATTAGATCTTTCAAATCCTTTTAGCTAAGCTAAACTAAAATTAATTGTTCTGATACTCTGATACTATATTTTCTCATTTTATCTAGGGTCATACTAATAAAAGTAGATATATTTTTATATTTGTTTCATTTTCATATTTCTTATACCATTCTCCTCCAAGAATTTCCTGGAATATGATTTAAAAATGTGGGAAATTATTATTGAAAATATGGGAGCAAAATATTATTTGAAAATACGGCTGGGATTCAAAAATTTTAGCAACCAGTTCTCTACCCGGTTGCTGGGTGGGCATGGCCTACTCAGCCTCCTGCACCACAGGGAGGGGGGCCATTTTCACCCTTCCCAAGCTCCTTCGCCCTTTCCTCAAGCCTCCGGAAGCCCTCCAAAGGCCGGAAATGGGCCTGTTTCTAGAACTTCGGGGAGGCCCATTTTTCACCCTCCCCAGGCTCCAGAGGCTTTTCTCGAGCCTTCCGGGAGGGTGAAAATGGCCTTCCCCAAGCTCTGGAGGCCCTCCACAGGCCAGAACCTGGTGTGTTTCCAGAACTTCTGGGAGCCCTGTTTTTCACCGTCTGAGACCCCCTGCATTTATCTGGCATCTGAAACAGGCTGCGTGGAGACTCCGCAGGGCCGGGCCAGCCAGTCCTTGCAACTACCGGTTCAGCGAACCAGGTGTAAAATTAGCATTTGATTCACCTGAACTGATCCGAACCGGCTGAATCCCACCCCTGGGACAAGAGAAGAAAAGAATACCAAACATTTAAGTGTCCTTCTTATTTCATATAATTTAATTTGATTGTTTCTTATTGCCAAGCATGTATTTTTTTTCTTGTGACATTGTGATACATTGTTTTGCCTACAGTTGCTCTTAAAGGAACTGGCATTATCTCCAAAAATTAACCACAAACTATTTCAGCACTGGAATTCTTGTAGAGAATTAATTTTAAAATCTGTATGGGATAAGGAAGTGATGTTTCTAGCGGTGTATAGTAATGCTGGTGGCAGGCACTATTATGTAAATATAGACTTACTCTTTTGCAACCCTCCATGCAGTTTTCTGTTGTATTTTTAAAATAAATGTTACAGATGATAACAGGTGCTATTTTAAATAATAATCATAATCATAATAATAATAATAATAATAATAATTTCTGCTTCAACTGGTCTAGGGATTATACATTCATTCGAAGCAGGAAGAGTTCTTAAAGAGGTAGGTCTGGTGTTTATGGGAAGGGATAGGTTTTGTTTTTTTAACCAATGTATAATGCTTGCAGAATCCTTAAATGAGGAAGGTGGGAGAAATTAGCATATCTTTTTTTAAATGCTTTAATGCTTAGTCTTATACAATTCTCACTATAATATTGTGATAGTAATTTAGTGTATGTAAATCTTATAAATCTTCAACTGCAAAGTATCTGGCATATTTTAAATATCTAAACCAAGAAAAAATATTTCTGACTATGTAAAAAAATTTTACTTGCAGATGAAAATCCACAATGGCACGGTTAACTGGCTATAAAATTAAAGCTATCAATAATGAACCAATGATTTGCTTAAAGTATTATGTAATATTTACTAAATTGTTTACTTGTTTTATCCAGTACTAAGTTTACTTGTAACCTGCTTTTGGGCCTTTGGGCTGTAAACAAAATTGATTGATTAATTGAATACTTAGTAGATTCTAATGACCAAGAAGAGAATAGACATGAAAAATAGAGAAATCCTTAGTATGTCTATAAATTGCCTCTTGAGAGGAGAGGAGCAAGTAACAACAGGGGAGGCCGTTCTTTAAGGATTGGAAAAAACAATTTCCTAACTTCAACTGGAGCTTCTTTTTTTCTTTCTTCAGGCACTGCATCTGACATTTTGCCTGTGACATGCTAAAATGGAATCAAGCCACTGAAAGGCGTAGCATACATTCAAAAATGTAGAAATATAACACAATAAATGTTCTGTTTCCCAAAGTGACAAACAAACTTTGGACAATTTGAATGTCTTACCAAATTTTGTTGGATGAAAGAAGATAGTGATATTTAGCAGGGATAATTGCTGGGATGCTATACAGACTGGGGCCTGTATCTTCCTGGACTAACTAGGACCCTTAATCTTGCAAGGAGCCAAAGAGATTAAGATTGCTGAGAGAATTTCTTCTCCTTTACTGAGTTATGGAGAAGCACTGATAGTTAGGCATTGCTCTGCGTGTTTGGTTGTTTGAGGTTCCTGATTTGGCAAATAACTTGAAGGTAATATAGATTGATGGCAGAGATTAAGGATCTGCTGGGTCTTATTTACCAATGTTAGCAGAGGAAGAAATTATAACTCGTTATCTATGATGGCATCTATCTCTGATTCTTTTTCTGAATGACAGCTAGAATAACTGAATTATTTTTCAGTCCCTTCCTGGATTTCATTGTATGTTGGAGAAACAAGATTATTATTTTTTAAAATGTATATCTTGGTCTCCTGCACTTTATTTTTTTCATTTCCCCACTCAACTAGAGCAGACTCTAAGCTTCAGAAAAATTCTGCTTCAGTCCTGCTTGAGCTGCCTCTTATGTTGAAGGAGGAAGTTGAAAAGAGGAGAGGCCAGCAATTAGACGATGGATAGATTTTTTCCAAAAGCTTTTATGCTATAATTTTGATCCTCAGTATATAACTAACCTGTATGTTCAACTACCGTCCTATTATTGATCATATTAGTGTATTATTACTGAAGTGCTAAAGGGGATTTGCTTAATTATATAGTGGTTTCCACTTAAATATAATTTAAATCTCCTTTTTTTAATACAATAAAATGTAGGATAAGAATTGTATTGCTGTACTCATACATTCTTTCGACTGCTTCAGTTTGGATATTTGATTTCTATGTGCCATAATTCTTTTTCTGCTTCAGTTATAAGATATGGCTCAGCCAGGAATTCGTTGGCATATGATTCTATTTGTTTTGTTTTCAGGAAGATTATGAAGTGAGAGGAGATATAGTCAATGGGAGAAACCATCACGGACCTAAAAGAGCAAGAGAATCACCTGGTGGAAAGGTATGGCAATCGTAAGTGGTACCTCACAAAAGAAAAAAGTTGTCCTCAAAGTGTGCCCCTCTTCTTTGTCATTACAGGAAGTGAAGAAGGTTGAGAAAAGGGTTGCTTTCACAAAGTAGAATCCTGAGAAGGACTTTCATTTTTCCACGGGTCATGATGATCCTTAGGAGAAACATAGAATGCAGTTATATGGGATATAAAATTCGGACAATATGTGTTATCTATCTGGATAACACAGTCTGCCTGAATAATTTTTGCAGCAATGCTTACAGCTACTAGCATGTCTCAGCCTATCTTGAAGTTTTTCAGATTTGTTTAAGTGGAATAATATTGTCCCAAATGAGGATGGAGATGGTATGATTTCCTCTTTAAAAAGTGACTTATTTTCTGAGCATTGATAATACATTCAGAAATTATAAGGAAAGGGAAAGTTACAATTCAAGATGAACGTAACTAATCCCCCCCCCCAAAAAAAAAGAGGGAGGCAGATTATAATGAGGAATCATCGCTGGGAGTTAGTGCAAGTAATGTCGCAGAAGCAGTAGTGCTTGCATCCTGCTATTTTGTTTTTATTATTTAGTCCTCTGTTCTTGGAATCCAAGGATTTGGAGTCTTGTCTCTGTTCCTGCATAGAGGTGAATGCTGGATAGTATGTAGGTGGGAAAGAGGGGAGAGACCAATTTAAGTTGGTCCTTTCTTTTCCCCATTTTAATAGTCCCAAAAGATATTTCCAGATTTTCTCTTGCCTTTCCTCTCAGTAGGAAAGTCTCTTCCAAGCTAGGTAGAAGCTTGGTAGAAAGGTGAAATTGATGAAGCCAAGGCAACAGACATTAGCTATAGTAAAAGTGGATAACATTAGCCAGTAGTTATTTCCGCTTCTTTCCCAGTTTCATTGGCTTAATTTTTTTCTTTCAGGTGGAAGATAGAGTATATTTGTGTATAGTACTTGATTATCTTTTCTTCCCTATGATTTTCTCTGCCTTTAAGAATTTTATTTCCCAAATTTCTTATTTCTCAGCCATTTCTGTACTCAGTACCTAACCACTTTTTAAAAAAGAAAAGACAATGAATTGAATTTTCTTCTGCTTAACAATCTAAACTGTTCAGAAACCTCATATCAGATCTTTCTCCAGTCTCACTGAAATGTCTCATTGTCAGTCTTCTGCAGCTCACCTGTTCCGTTGTCAATGAATGATATTCCTGAATGTAGTTTTTACTGTGTTCAAATCATATGAGTTGAACACATTCCAACCTAGCTGGTAACTTAAATCACATTATTTGAGTTTAATTCTATACCATGCTTACATATTTGTTTTCCTTTCCTTCCCAGCTTTTCCAAAGATTTGAGATTTGCTGCTATGGGCCATTCACTGGCATGCTCCCAGGTAAGGGGATTGGGATTCTTGAAGTAAGTTGAGGGAATGAACCTGACTAAAGTCTGTTTATTCCCCGTTTTGGTTGTGAAAATAATTGAGTTCTGTCAAAAAACGATCCAACTTTTTGAGAAAAAGCTAACTAGCTTTAATAGCGTAATATTCTTTGCTCACTCAGTGATATTTATCCTTTAGTAAGGCAAGATTTATGTCTTGCTGTAGAGACATTTCTGAATCTTGAATTTTTAGCTAGATTAATCTACATACGTTTGCCCATTTTTGCATAATTCATTCTGCTCCTGATTGTCATTAACAGAGACGATCATTCTGGGTGTGTAGATAGTTTTATCTGTATTCTTTCTCAAATTGTAATGTGGTTTGAATATCTGTCTCCTTATCTTTATTGGCTTACTTGATGAATAGTTCTTAAAATGCAAGTTGCAAGATTGTATGCTGTCCTGATTAAATGCTATCTCTTCATCTTTTTTTCTTAAAATTAAATAACTTAGTATCAGGAAGAGGGAACGCTTAGAAAATTTGCAAATGGCACAAAATATAGGATAGCTAATATCTTGAAAGACTGAAATAAAATTCAATATATCATCTTAATAATATTATTTAGCAACAATCTTGGGAAGGGTGGTTTATAGCCTGTAAAGGATTTCCAACTGTTGCAACATGTCCCCACTATGATCCAAAATCTCCTGCTGGCTTTCTCAGAAACGCAATTGGAAAGTTGCCCACTCCTCGGAGGCACTCTGTTCCACTTAGTTGGAGCTCTGTCCACTTAAGAATCCACAAGCTTCTTAATGACCATAACTGATAGTGTTGGAATAGCAATCATTGTGCAAAGCAGCCACTTAATGGCTTGCTTAACAATTGTTTTGTTGAAAAATTGAGATTCTAATCCCAATTATGGTCATAAATTGAGGAACCTGTACAAGTTTGCATTTGGTGATTAAATTTTGTGACCAGTACTAAGGTCCATTTTTACAGGGTTCAGAAAGCTATATATATATAAGCAAAATACCACTCATACATCATCACAAAATCTCCAGAACCATAAAGCCTACAAATTTGAAATTTGGCACGTATGTTCCTCTTGGCTTCTAGGTGCTCGCTAAGAAAGATTTTTCAAAATGACCATCAGTTCATTAGGGTTTCTTATATTGTTATTAACACGCTCTGATGCTAAGGAGTTAGATGTTCTACTCCCCCTCCCCATCTGAAAAGAACTCTATTCCAACTACCACTTGGGCGTGGCCAGCACATGACTCATCTGGCCTGTGGGCTGGGAGTTTAAACATTCTACTCCCCGCCTGAAAGAGAGAGAAGAGGAGAGGCCTCTGTGGGGCCAGCCTGAGGGAGAGAAGGGAATAAGATGGGAGGGGCCTCTGTGGAGCAAGTCTGAAGGAGACAAGGGGAGAGAAGAGGATCATTAGGGCCAGCCTGAGGGAAAAAGGGATAAGATAGGAGAGGCCTCTGTTGGGCAAGCCTGAGGGAGAGAAGGAGAGAGGAGAGGATCATTAGGGCCAGCCTGAGGGAAAGAAGGGGATAAGATAGGAGAGGCCTCTGTGGGGCAAGTCTGAGGGACAGAAGGGGAGAGGAGACGCCAGTCATAACTACTCATTAATTTTCAAGCTGTAAGTATCGATTTATCAAGCCCAGTCACATAGTTTCATAGCAGAGCATGGGTATCCAGCTAGTATAGAATATGCAGTTGAAGAACCTGAAACAGATTTGATTGTAATGTCAGTAGTCATCAATTTGGGCTTAACATCTTATGGGGGATAAAATACTTTGCCATTATATGTAATGCATTTTGTTTATCTTTTGGGAATTTCTCAGAACAACTGGAATGTATTGTACAATTCTGTGGCGCCACCGTTGTGAAGCAACCTCACTTATTTACACATGCAACGGTAAGCCTGATAACTATAGGTGACACCTATCCTGCGCAGGCTGCACTGGCTACCTGTGGCCTTCCGGGTGCGCTTCAAGGTGTTGGTGAACGTCTTTAAAGCGCTCCATGGCATAGGGCCGGGTTACTTACGGGACCGCCTGCTGCTACCGAATACCTCTCACCGACCCGTGCGCTCTCACAGAGAGGGACTCCTCAGGGTGCCATCGGCGCGACAGTGTCGTCTGGCGACACCCAGGGGAAGGGCCTTCTCTGTGGGGGCTCCCGCCCTCTGGAATGAACTCCCCCCAGGACTTCGTCAACTTCCGGACCTCCGAACCTTTCGCCGCGAGCTCAAAACTTACTTATTTATCTGCGCTGGACTGGGTTAGTTTTCTTAAGTTAATGGGTTTTTAATGGGTTTTATCTTTAATTTTAATTGTGGCCAATTCAAATAAGTTTTTAATTAGTATTTTAATTGTATCTACAATGTATTCATTTTTTACCTGGCTGTGAACCGCCCTGAGTCCTTCGGGAGAAGGGCGGTATACAAATTTAAATAATAAATAAATAAATAAATAAATAAATAACTATATAGGCCAGTTTGAGAAAGAAAGATACCAACAATCAGCATTTCCCACCTTCCCTTTATTCTTTCAAGATTTTGGTAAAATTAGCTGGTTCTGCTTAGATATAAAATCAGATCAATGGCGTATCTTTCCCTGTATTGCTACTAGAAATCCTTCACCCAAGTCATTGGGTAAATAAACATAGATGCATGCAGTTCTGTGGGATTGCAATATGTCACCCACTTAGAAGACTTATACAGTACTCATTTCTTTTTAAGAGAAAATATATTTGCGAATGAGTGGTAACATATCAGTGTAGGGCATCTTTTAAACTACAGTGTGTAACCTTTATATTCTGTCATGGCTTTCCCATGAATATCATGTATCTCCTTTAACTTTTATTTTGTCACATAGAGTAATTGTTTCCTTGTGAAATGGTTATTTCTTCTGTGACTCCCCATCTGATTGCAGTATTATAGCAAGCTGAAGAATAGTATGCCTTAGCAGTACAAATTATAAATAGGAAAGATGCATTGATCCTATATGCCACTTTCCTTTTCTTTTTTGTCTTTTATCCTGCAATCATTTAGGATTCCACTGCTGTGATAGTTGTTCAGCCTGATGCATGGACAGAAGAAAGCACCTGCCAAGGTGAGATGATAATGCTCCTTGTGTCTCCCCAGTCATAAAGGCTTTACAAAATGTCTGACTGACTTCTTACTTAGTATAATAAAATACTACAGCAGATAAACATGTGACAGAATAAGAAGTATGGTTGGCTTTAATCGTCAGGCATGACTGTCATTACCACCCAACTTCTCTTTCCCTAAGAAATTGGTAAAAGACATTACTGTTCTTCAACAGTAGCAAAGTTGGAAGGGACCTTGGAGGTCATCTAGTCCAATCCCCTGTTCTCGCAGGAGACCTATGCTATTTCCAATAAGTGGCTGTCCAGTCTCTTCTTAAAAACCTCCAGTGATGAATGGGGTACTTACAATGGAACAATGGAACAAAGGCAATTTGTTCCATTGGTTAATTGTTCTCATATTAGGGATTTTTTTTTGTAATTTTAGGCTGTTTCTGTCCTTGTTTAGTTTCCATTCGTTGTTTCTTGTCCTGCTTACTGGTGCTTTGGTAAATAAATTGCCCCCTCTTCCTTGTGGCAACTTCAAGTATTGGAAGATTACTATCTTCAAGTATTGAAATATTACTATCATTCTTGTCCTATATACTTGTCCTTCTTTGCATTAGACTAGGTATACCAGTTCCTGCAATTGTTCTTCGTATGTTTTAGCTTTTAGGCGCCTAATAATTTTGTTGCTCTTCTCTGAACTCTTTCCAAAATTTCAACATATTTTTTGTATTGGGATGACAATTGGATGCAATATTTGAAGTGCAGTCTTATCAAGACTTTATAAACCGGTACTAGTACTTCACATGATCTTGATTCTATCTCTCTGTTAATGCAACCTAGGATTGCATTGGCTTTTTTGACTGCTGCCGCATACTGTTGGCTCATATTTAGATGGTTGTCCACTGGGACTTCAAAATCCCTTTTCCAGTTACTAGTGTTAAAACCAGGTTTCATCTAGTCTGTACTTGTACTTTCAATTTTTCTTGCTTAAGTGTAAAACCTTGCTTTTCTCTGTTATATTTCATTTTGTTGGATAGGGTTTAATGAACTAGTTTATTGAGATCCATCTGGATCTTGAGCCTATCTTCTAGTATATTGGCTATTCCTGCCAGCTTGGGTTCATTTGCAAATTTAATGAGTTCCTCTATTCCATCATCTAAATTCTTTATGAAGATATTGAAAAGTATTGGGTCTAATACTGCTTACTTCCTTCCATGTAGATATAGTTCTAATAAGAACTACAAGTGGAGTGCAGTTTGTCAGCCAGTTACAAATCCATCAGGTGACGATGCAGTCTATTCCACATTTTTCTATTCTACCAAGAAGAAGATTGTGATCAACTTTTTCAAATGCCTTACTGAAGTCCAAGTATACTATGCCCAGTGCATTTTGCTGGTCCACTAATTTAGTCCACTTTGTCAAAAAATGAAATAAGATTTGTTTGACATGATCCGTTTTTGTCAGACCCATGTTGGCTACTTTGCTTGCTTTTAGTTGTTTGCAAATCTGCTGATTGATTGTCTTTTCCAGGATCTTCTCAGGTCTTGATGTCATGCTGATCTGTTTTTTCCTTTCTTAAAGATAGAACCACATCAGATCTTTTCCAGTCTTCTGTTAGTTCTCCGGTTCTCCAGAATATTTGAAATATACGATTTACGTCTCTTACAGGGAGAAAGATACAGAACAAGAAACTTTGAAATGCCTGCCTCTACCTGAACTGTTCAGAACAGGCTTGTCAAACTCAAGGCCCAGGGGCCGGATCCAGCCCGCAGAGTGCTTAGTTCCGGCCCATAGGACTGCCCTGGAAACAGCAAACAGAGCCTGTGCTAATGAAAACAGAGCTCAGGAGTGCTTCAGGCGGCGCTTCAAAGCTCTGTTTTCGCTTGCAGAGGGTTCCAGGAATCCATTGCAACCAAAAACAGACCTCAGGAGCCCATTTTCATTGGCAGAGTGCTTGGGCCACCACAGGCGCTCCCAACCAGAGTGACGTCGAGCTGGCCATGCCCACCCTGGCTCCCAAGGTCAAAGACAACTCTGATGCGGCCCTCAATGAAATCAAGTTTGAGACCCCTGGTTTAGAAGTTTCTCCAAACAGTAATACAAGTGAGAGTTTGTTGTCTTTCAGTTTTCCATATCTGCTCTTGGAAAATCAGAGAATGCAATTGAGTTGCATGAATAAAAAGCTTCTCTCTTACCTATACGCATTATCTTGTAAAAGGATGGTTGTTGTAAACCTTAGGATTTTCCATGCTCAGGTTAAGGCATTTGAAATGTTGTTCATCAAAGTGGCTTAAAAAAAGAACTCTGAAGAAGAAGATATAGGCATCAAATGCCTGACTGCCTGTCTGGTATTTTGCAGAGCTCCCGCTGCAATGCAGCATTGCTGTAGTTTCACGTGAGTGGGTGCTGGACAGTGTTGCCTACTATCAGTGCCAGCCATTCAGTGACTACATCGTTGCACAGGTATGATGGAATTAGCTCTTAGAATTATACCTGAATGTTTTTGGAGTAATTTTCTTTACAAAGAATGTGATATTATAAATATTTCTGTTGGCCTAAAATGCCCTGCCTTTCACTAAAGGTAGAATTAGATTGATAAATGTCAATTTTCAACACAATTATTGCAGTGGATAACAAAATAATGTGTTCTTTATGTTCATGCAGATTATTTTACAATCCATTGTTGTCTTGTTTGCAAAGATGTTTTTTTCTTACTTCATAATGTCTTCAAAATGTAATCATTTGCAAGTGTTAGATAGAACAAAGAGCTTCAATTATCTGGATAGCAGCAGTTTGTCTGCTTGCTTCATGAGAGAGTGTTCAAAGAGGCAGTTATGTGGGATCATTGGCATAGCATACTAACTAGAATCAACCACATTGGGGATGGCCCAAGAGACCACTGCAAAGGATCATAGGGCAAATAAGAGGCATGTGTGGAATCAGATGTTTGTGTTTGATAATAAATGAATCAGAAATGTAATCTGTTAGAAATTCATTATCTGTCTAGGGAGTTAAAAGCAAACTTGACTTGATCAGTACCACAATCACTATAGTGAGTGCAGTTGGCCTTAAAATTGTACAGACTTTTTTTTTAATACAATAAAGAAACTGAAACGGGAACAATCTCAGCAGCAGACAGCAGATGGTATATGCTAAAAGGGGAGACAGTCATTATCCTCTTTCATTCATCTTCCCATTTCAGAAAATTAAGTGGATAGGTGCAGAGAAGGCAGATAATATTATTGTTCTCAGCAAGGACTCCCTCACTGGTTTCTCATTTCTTCCAATAGTAATTTCACAAGCATATTTTGGGTTATCTCACAAGCATATTTTACTCCCTGCCCATGTGTGCACATGTTTAAATTTTATGTTCATTTCTTGAACACAAATATAACATTCTGTTTATTGAGGGGAGGGGGAGGGAGGAGAGAGAGATTGAGATTTTCTCTGGATGTGGCAAATTTTCTGTTAATTGATATAATTTGTTTTCTGAAAGCAAAGATGCTTATCTGAGTCCCTGAATCTAAGCCCAAGGAACCACTGACGCTTTGCACATGTTTTGTTTGGCTATGTTTTTATTTCATTAGCTATAATAATCCTTAATCAAAGGATATTTCCTTTGATTAAGAAAGTCAGAGTATTTTATTATAAGCCTCACCCTTATATATAGATAGCTCCCAAATTATGACTGTAATGGAGCCTGCCCATTATGATCACAGGTTGTAAGGATTGTTAAATGAGCTGCCCACATGATCACTGGCTTAGTGATCTCAATCTTCCTCTCAAAGTTGCATTTGTTAAACAGAGCACTGGGTTCCCCAGGGGTGGGGGAAGTCCTGGGAAGTCTGGTGCAGGCCCATACCCACTCTGTAGGACTTTCCCACTTCACATGTGGCCTTCCAGGGCCTCCCTCTGTTCTTTGTGGCATCCTATGCTCTGTTTCCCAACCTGCTGGATTCCCACAGGGCTTGGGCCTACTTTCCATCCCACTGGGATACACACCCTCCTCCCAACCTGGCTTCATGGCTTGGCGACTTACTTTTTTTGTAAATCTCCTTTGAAAGATGCAGCTGTTCAGCTGTGTAGCTTTTCTATACAAAGGCCGTGTGGTACTGTCCCGGAACTATATCTCTCCAGTGGTTGCATTTGGGAAGGAGAACAGGCCAAACTGTCCCTGAGCCTTCCTATTCAATACAGATACCATGTACTGCTGCTCAGTAGCAGCCATTTCAGAGCAGTCACAATTCCCCAAATGGTACCCATTTTGGCAACTGTGCCTCATGGACTCTATGTAGAAAGGCCACTGATGGAATGGCTACTTCCCAAAGGGGATTTACAGAAAAGGTAAATGATGGGGGTAGGGAAGAGGTGTGGGGCCAGGTGAGGTGGGAAGCAGGCCTAAGGCTTATGAGAACTGAGCAGAGTGGGAGTTGGAGAAGATAGACATGGAGGCACTGCAAAATCCCTGGAGTCTGTCATAAAGAGCAGGCAGATTGCCAAGTGCCTGAATTTTGTTCACGTGAGTGTAGTAGCCATAAGTTCCTTTGTTAATTTCAATACAGTCCCTGAATGAACAGTTGTAAGTCAAGGACTACTTCTATATAATTTATATAGCTGCAATATTTAAAGACACGTGCTAATATGACTTTCTTTTTTTTACTACAAGTTATCAAAGATTAATTTAACAACAGATTTTTAAAATAATTCAGTGTTTAATGCAACTGCTTATAACAATAAGTAATATGCATTGTGTTGCTTTGAGGCACTAAATACTGTAAGCAACATGGGAGGCAGAGTGTGACGATGCAAATAAGAGTCAGTGAAAAGGGTAGTAAAGTATGTAGGCAGATGCAGCCAGCTAATAAATGTCTGAACTTCAGGAGAAGCAAGAAGGTCAGTGCTGCTCATCAGAGGAATGATTGCCAAGGGTCCTAACTCCAAATGATTGGTCTTTTACCCTTTTATCTCCCTCTGTTCGCAGGAACCATCTTCCATGTCTGAGTAATAAAGCTCTTGTAGCCCAAATGGGATTACAGCTTTCAAAGGGTTTCTCACCTACACTAATAAGCAAGTTTTGGGAACTGGAGAAGTATCTAGCCTGATGGATCGTGGTCTCTTCCATGAGGTTTCAAGTCCAGGAGCAATCTCTAATTTATTTACTCATTTATTTTCTTTAATTTATCTATTGCTTGTCATGTCATGTGCTTCCAAGTGATGTACAAAATCAGCATAGCTTTTGTACAATTCAGTTATAGTTAAAAAGTAATAGTTGAAATAATATGTAGTCCACATTAAAGACTAACAATAAGAGGCAGAAGACTACCACCGCGAAAAATTATCAAATAAAAAGTTTTCTCAATCAGATTTGTGCATATTTTATTTGTAGTTGTATGTTTTTCTCAGAGGACTGATTGCTTTGCAGTTTCTGTTTCCATATGTGCTAAGCTCAAGTTCAGGGTCTAGTTTTTACTTCTCGTTGAGATGCAGGTGGTGTTGATTGAACGTGCTCTTCTCTTCCATGTCCTAGTCACTGCTCAAGAAGAGATTAAAACTATCTTGAGGCAATTTATTAATATGACACACAAGGAGTGCCTCTTGCAAGTTACTGCACGTGAAAGCATAGTTTAAAACAATGTTGTTTTAAAATTATCATGCTTTTGTGTATACTAATTCTAAATTAACTAATCAGATGAAGTAAAGTTTTCTGGAAGTAAATTCAGCAAAATGAATTAGTCAGGCAAAAGCCTTTACAAACCTAGGATTCAGAAAAATTGAGTGTACTGTATGTATGTGGAGTTTGAGCACCTTATTGGGAATATGTAAAACTAATGCTATGAAAAATCTGATTTAAATTTCTTAAAATGTTTCATTCAGTTCACTTTTCCCCACAGGCTTCCTCAGTTTAAATCCCTATATTTAAATTCCCTTAATAGCTATTTTTCACTCTATTGACATTCCTAGACTAATATATATTGCAAGGACAATTATTCATAAAGTCTTTTATTAAGGCAGAAAGATACGATAAGGTGGCCTTTTTAAAAATGTAAAATAGCACTTTCATTGATAGATTTCTCTGCTTGTTCTATTGGCATGAGAACTAGATGCATCAGTGCATGTTACATGCCTTCATAATGAATAACTGGCTAATGAATGTTCACTAGCCAGCAGCATAATCCATAGCTTGATTATATCAAAAATGCCCCATCTATTGCCAGGAGTTTATGCAACAACACTTTTAAACTGTCAATTCAGCTTTGCCTTTTGACTGTCAGGTTTCTTATCTTCAGCGTTCACCTGGGCTTCTGTTATCTGTCTTCTGGAAGATTTCAAAACATTGCCTAGATAATATGAGGAAATTGGCAACATGCCCCCATAGTCACTGCTCTGAGTTATCTTTCCATTTGGAAGCTGAACAGATGCATAGCTATTGGAAAGGTAGCTGCAATCAAGATGATGAAGGAGAACAAAACATTTTTGCATGACATTTAAACAGGATTGGATTGGATTGGATTGGATTGGATTGGATTATTTGGCCAAATGTGATTAGACATAGAAAGAATTTGGTTTTGATACAGAAGTTCCCAGTATATATGCACAGCAACAGATTAATAATCATAATACAAATAAGAGGGGGTAATGAATATAAAGATAATAATAATCAATAAATAGTAACTTGTAATTTAGGACTTTCCTACCATGCAGTCATATTGGTTTTTACCAGTTTGAGCAGGGGGTTGGATTAGAAGACCTTCAAGGCCCCTTCCTACTGTTATTCTGTTCTGTTCTGAAATAGGCAACTGTTTCTCTTGCTCTTTAATATGAGAATTTTTCTCTAGTTTCCTGTCCCTGTTCTTGGATGCAGGAATTTCCAGCACAGATCCATTTTTCTACTATGCATTTGATGTATTCAGTCTTGGTGTTTTTTTTCTTTTACCATAAGCCATAAGCAAAGGAATAACCAATAATCATAGAAAGTGGAGAAAGTATTTTCTGTTCTATTGGGTCTGTCAAAACCTCCAAATTCTGAGATATATTAAACTTGCTCATAACTTATAAGATAGCTTGACAGCTGTTGTTTGCATCCTTTTCTCTATTATATAGCGTTTTCCCCTCTGTGCTAATAGTTCGTAGTTTCTGATCCTCTGCAAAAGAAAAATAAAACACCTGCAGGATCCAATGTGGATCAGTCACGGGGTGCAAAGATTTACTCTTCCAAGCTTTCAGATTCATACTGGAACCCAACCTCAGGGAACTTTTCTCTCACCAGAATATGACATCAGACACATTCTGGTATGGGCTCCAGCATGAGTCTGAAAGTTCAGAAGACTCTAAACCTCTGGTCCAGTGACTGCAATATCCTGGGGCACATATATTTGCTTTCATTCGTGAAAGAAACTCTCAGTCAAATAATCTACCAGTCTTAAACTTTCTCCTTTACCAGTTTTCTTTTCTCTTGAGCCTATTATCATATTCTAGGCGTAGCCCAACCAGTGTCTCTCTATTACTTGACAGGCACATTTTTTAGTGACTTAAATTAGCTTAGCGAAAGGAGAGTTATATTGGAAGCTGGAATTATCAGAAAGGCTCTTTAACTATCTTACAGTAGAATTGTGAAAGGAAAGATTCAGTTTATTTAGAATTAGTTTCAAGCCCGTGAAGACGAGACAAATTGGATTTAAGAAAGTATTTTCTAAGAGTGTTAAACAGTACAATATCAACTGATATAGAGAGGATTTGCTTGCTCTGCTATATTTTAACAGGCAGTTTCTATCCAAAGTAGACACTGTTGAAAATAAAGTATTATAATGCTAAAATAACTAGTTCCTGTTATTATTTACATATTTTTTCAAGTCATTCAGGTAAGTTAATAAACTAGAGTTTAGTCTTCCATTCCAGAATAATCTGCTGGAACCATAAAAGATCCATAACTGAAGAGTTCTCTCTTTTAACATCAATTGAAATTATTTCCAATCAAAATAATTACCATTGTGCAACATTTTTAAATAGAACAGTAATAATAAGAAATTATATTTGTACAAATCAAATTTTAGTCTATCGTCATACATCAATTATACAGAGTAGGAAATAATGTAGGAATGTCTAAGTCAATAGTTACTTTTATTTCAAATACTTTGATCCCAGAATGCTAGAAATAGCCAAAACATATAGAAATTGTTGTAAATCGTATAGTCATTTAGGTGAAATGGACAGTGTAGGAATAAATAAATAAATAAATAATAAGTAAATTGAATGATAAACTCGTGTATTTGAACTACCAGTTCCTAAATTCTGCAAGACAGTTTATACAATAACATCCATCTCAACTCTTGAAGAATAGAAAAGTCATTTGAATATGTATAGGTAGAACCAATAGCTTCATTAAGCGAAAGCCTTGAAGCCTAATGGTTTAGAAGTCTGCTTAAGAAATTGCAAATATTCTTAAGACTTAATGTAAGAATTTACTCTAAGAGTTGCTTTCTAAATAGAGAAATATAAATGGCTGTTCTTGATTAGATTAAATTGGGTAGAATATTGGAAATCAATTTAGTTTAAAGCAGGGGTGTCAAACTCACCTCACGTCGTCACCTGACATATCAGGATGTTTTCTCCCTTTGCTAAACCAAGGGTGGATGTGGCTGGCACATGACACATCCGACCCGTGGGTTGTGAGTTTGATACCCCTGCTTTAAAGGCTAGATTCGTAGAACACTGAAATACAGGATTGCTAATCAGTTATAGTCAAGCTTTTTAAATAGTAAATTCTATAAAAATTAAACCACTTTAATAATAATAATATTATTATCTATTGATGTCAAAGATTTCTTGAGGCTTAATTTACAGTCTTTTGTCTTGCTGATTTTAATGAGTCTGTTCTTAAAACTGGATTCAGGCTCTAGTGCTACAGATTGTGTTAGAAAACAGTTTTAGGCTGGGGTTGGCCAGAGTTTTGAAATCACCTGCTTGAAAATTCAGGGGGGAAAGGATATTATTTAAGAACAGTACATTTGGTCTTTTGCAGTACCAACATGATTCTTATTTTTAGTATTTTTCTAGTGTTAACAATTAGAACTATTCTATTTTTAAATTGGCTTTGTTTATGGTTTTGTTGTTTGAGTTTGGTGTATATTTGCTTTGTTGATTTTTAGGAAAATGTATTTGTAGAAATAATAAATAACATTAAAATACTACCTCTTTTGTGCACTGACTAAAATATTACACAGTAGCTTATTTCATCTGAAAAATTAAGCAGTGGAATGCAGGGACAGTTACTACTGAGTATCTGAATTATCTTACTAGCAGGGATTATCCTATAGTAGAACCTAATTTGCAGGTTAACTTCTTTGAAAATATTGTACATTTTATTTGGATGGGTATAGATGAGTCCAGAGGGTCAACAAACATCTGATTGTTCAATGATGTGAACAAATAATGGGAAAAATCTACCTGGCAAGTTCTAGTAATAAGAATGGAATAGAAGATAAAAACCTGTGGACCAATATAGAACTGCTATTCCTGGAACCCCTGAAATCAGTCATAAGCTACTAAAAATGATGCTATAATTTGCTGTGCAGATTTTTACAAAATATGGGATATATGAAAAATACAATTCTGTTTCAGATATATATTTTTTTCTGATAAGGGACTATAAATATATAGAAATATAATTTTTTTCTTGGATGTTGGGAACATCTATGTTTCTTATTTATTTTGTACTATAATACATACATATGCAATTTTGATTAAGTCTTCTTTGGACACAGTTACTATCATTATATAGCTCGTATAAAATTAATATTGGAACCAATTAATTGAATAGCTACATTCCACTTATGTGTAACAACTAGGGGAGCAAGCCTATTTTGGCAGCATGTGTGAGGAATGGAGTGAGCTAAAGTGCCCAAAAGGCTACAGGTATATCGAGATTCTATTCAGTGCAGGTGGAACAAGATTAGGCAAATACTTAGGAAGGTGTGGTGCTTTTGAGTAGCTCAGCTTCATAGCTTTATTTACATCATTATATATTTAGCCTTGTTTTGCTACTCTGTTGTCCCAAATAAAAGTTGGTTCTTATAGTGAAACTTGCTTTGCATGTTTGAAAGTTCTTCAGATTCAGTTTACAAAGAACTCTTCATCATGCAGATTCTGTAAAACTTAAAATGCAAGTTCCTCATAAATTAGTCTGTTACATAAAACACCAACAATTGTATTTATTTTTTCTTGGTATGATAAATGGCAATCAGAACTATTTTAACTACATTTTCATATGGCATGTTCATAACCCATACTCTTGAGTTTACGTTCAGTAGCCCTTGTTTAGCAAACACAGTTGGGACCAACAATTCAGTTGTGGGCACTAGGGGAAAATTGCATGACTGCAACTTATGATTTTACATCTGCCTTCTGTGTTTACTGTGCTTCTTACAAGCCTGGTGATTCATAACAGTGGGATGCTGCCACAGTCCTAAATGCAAAGTTTGGTGAGGTGCTTTCAAGAGATTCATAAGCAAGCCAATGTAAGAGATTTGGCAACTTACATTGAAATTCCAAGTTAAACACCTGTGTTTCATGTTTAATATGAGAAATGAGCCAATTTGTCCAAACTTCAAAAGCTTTATTGTAATAGAAAGAAAAGAGTGGAGAATCCCCACAGTTTAAGAGGAGGGAAATTTGCAAATGTCAATTTCGCTATCATTATAAGATACAATAATAAACTGAAAAAATATATAGAATTTTTAATGTAGACAGACCATGGAATTTTATCATGCTGAAATTTCTTTCTCTGATATGCAGATTTGTTCTTTGGCATGCAATCACTTTTGAATTTAAGTTACAGTTACCCTCTTGGTGGAGTATTTTCTTAGGATTTGATGGAAGTAACCATTTTCTATGACTGCAGGAAAAACTGAAATACAGACTTCTACGCATTCCTTCAATTTTCTTCTCGCCACTATCTTACTGAATGCTGATTTCTTGCCATTTTGAAGTAGAAATTCATACAAATTGGAAGATTTAAAATAATTGTTTTAAAGCTCTTCTACTTTTTCAATTTTTTTGCCCTGCCCAAATGTCTCCATCTACTTTGTAGATGTCTCCATCTACTTTGTAATATTATGATTTCTTGGCAATTATAATTTCTGCTAACATTACTAAATGCAGAAATATCTTCTGATCAAAAGGTGTATTTAAGATTTTAAGATTTAATTTGGCCCCTTGCTATTCCAACTACAAATAGGAACTTGAGCAGTTTTGACTCCTCACTCCCCGCTTGCATAAAACCAAAATATTTTTGGATCTTTAACGCAAATTCTATGAGATTGAATTACTAGAATAACTCCTGGTAGGTAGTAGGAGAGGATAGCATCTGGGTCTTGAATGGCATAGGAAACAAACAGGACTTTTGAAACAGGACTAAATAGGCAGACCACACCAGTATCACCACCAGCCGTAGAGATATAGTAAACCTAAGACTTCACCTTGTAGTTTCTGATGTTATTTTAAGAAGCTGTTTTCTTGAAAAAGTCATAATAACCTGAGCTGCTAGGGAGAAGTTCCTTTTACACTTGTAAAAGGTTGGTAGCATATCAATGAGCTTCTTTAACTTCACTAGTATACCAATTTTTCACTTCCCCACCCTATTCTTTGTTTGCTGAATATAAAACATGATATATTTCTTTGCCAAATGCAAAAGATCCTGAAGCAAAGACAGTTGCAATAGTTTGGATCATAGGAGAGAAAGGCTATCAATTGGAAATGACAAGATAAAGATTTTCTGGAATGGAAAGTATAGCCCTATAAAATCATTAACCAAGGCCAACTCAGAACTTCCAATAATCTTTCTACCTTTGCCTTTTCATCAGATACCAAAAAAATAAGTTCTAAGGTTCTACATAGACAGCACATATACCTTGCATTGAAAATATCAATTTTGGCATTGTGCTATATGCATGGTTCTTGTTGTGCCTAGAAACTCTTGATTGAGACTGGTTATTGGGATATATTAAAAGTCAGAGCTTAGCCTAGAATACATCTGATCAGCCTGATGGAGAATCTATGTGGGAGAACGGTCCTTTTAATTTTCTTCGATATTTAAATTGTGTTTGATCCCATTGACAGTGGTCTCCTGAAATATTTGCATTCTTATGAAGTAGTGATCAAGAATTTACTGTATTTGTATGGGAGATACAATGTGGTGTGCTACCCATAGTCTCATGAAACCATGGGATGAGGTTATGGTCATGTCTGTGGTTGTCAGGTTCACGGCAACCATTCTATTTCTCTTCATATTCTACTGGTGCAGTAAACCAGCTCTGTACTTTGTGGGTATATTTATTAAAACATAAATTATTATTAGAGGCAAATTGCTCAAAGCTTTTCTAAAGCAAAGTCAGAGTGACATTTCAGTTGCATAAATAAAAAAAATCACAGATACTTTTTCCCAAGATCTGTCAATAGCAGAAATTGCAGAGAAACACTTTTTTTTTTTACACCTAAGGTCTGAAGAATGAAACAAAAGCTAACATGAGGCTGTATTCCATTCCAATTGGAATGATCTACAGTTTATTTATTTCTCACAGTCGCCATCAAGTCCTAACCTGGTATACAAATCAAATTTTTGAAAATGTAGGTTTTGCACCTCAAAGGGAGTCTGCACATTTTGTGCCTCCTCTTCTGAGCAAGTGTAAGCCATCCTACTGAGCAGTCACACAGGAATAGAGAGATCAGATATCAATCCAGTCATATTACTCCAAAAGACTCTGCTTAAGATTAAATTCTGTACCCAACCTCTCTGAAGCATACAGTGCTCCAAAATGATTGTACAAAATGTTCTGTGGGATGCTGGGGAGAAACAAGCAATAGCTCACAATGAAATCAATGGGTGCCTATAAGCAGATGCTGCATGTGTTTTCCTGTGCTCTCGGCCACAGCTGTTCATGAACCCAGCATGCTATATAAATGTACCCTTCCTAGGGAAACCTTTGACTTGCAGCAGAGAGAGCTGGAAAATAGCGCAATGCAGGCAGCTGTTGTAGGCAAGGCCCTCTTGGCTGTGCTTGTTCTACAGTACGTCACACTTTGCTTGGCAACATAATCTGCTGTACTGGGGTGGGAGGGGCTGCGTGCATGTGAGCTTAGTCCCAACAACTGCAGAAGAGCTGGGCTGAGCTTGACTGAATTAAATCCACTCGAACAGTTGTGGCAGTTAACTCTTGTTCTGGGAGTGGTGGTGGTGAGATAATCTTCTGTAACCTCACAATTTTTAAATCTGTAGCATAGCCACAATAATGCTCAGCTGGCTTTATCATGCACCCATTTAAGACGCAGAAATACAGAGCAGCATGAGAAAAATGTTTCTGTACCTCTGGCCTTATGACCAGTCCCTTACAAATTGCTATGTTTCATATGCACAGAGCAAAAGGAAATGTTTACTTTCTTAGAATTAACTTTCATGCATGGAAGGGAGCTTAGAGGTACAGTTATCCAAAGTGCCTCTAAATTTGGTAACTGAATAGACAAATCTGCCGTATTCAAATCAGCGACAACAAAAACACATCATTTTATAAATGATCAGTCCCTATCTTCAGTCCCTATCTTCAGGCAGAGCTGAGAGGCAACCCTGGCTAAAATCCTGCACAGCTGCTGCTTCCAGCTGCTGGTTATGCCCTGAAACCCTGATTTTGAAAGGAAACTACAGCCACCTATCTCCACAACCCACATCTCAGACACACCAACAACAGCCTAACCTCCTACAACTGACCTCATCTCAGACACACCAACAACAGCCAAACCTACAACTGACCTCATCTCAGACACACCAACAACAGCCAAACCTCCTATAACTGACCCCATCCCATTGGGTTCACAACCCTTAGTGATCACAGAAAAAGAAGTGCAAGACCTATTTCACAGACAAAAGCCAGGAAAAGCTCCAGGCCCAGACAAGATAACTCCTTCTTGCTTAAAAGTCTGTGCTGCCCAAATGGCCAATATCTTCACCCAATTCTTCAATAAATCGCTAGAGATGTGCTATGTTCCTTCTTGCTTCAAATGCTCTACTATCATCCCAGTGCCGAAGAAACCCACCATCAAGGAACTGAACAACTACAGACCAGTTGCTCTAACATCTGTAGTTATGCAACCCTTTGAAAGGCTAATGCTGTCTCACTTGAAAACCATTATGGATCCGCTATTAGACCCCTTGCAATTTGCATACCGAGCAAGTAGATCAACAGATGATGCTGTTAATATGAGTCTGCACTACATCAAACAACATCTTGAATATCCAAAGACCTATGCAAGGGTCTTCTTTGTAGACTTTAGTTCAGCATTCAACACCATCATTCCAGACATTCTTCTAACTAAGCTAAACCAGCTAGAGGTACCTGAACACACTTGTAAGTGAATCATAAGCTTCATAACCGACAGGAAGCAGCAGGTGAAGCTAAGCAGAACCACATCAGATACCTGTACAATTAGCACAGGAGCCCCCCTGGGTTGTGTGCTCTCTCCACTTCTCTCTATAGATCAATGACTGCATCTCAAATGATCCATCTGTTAAACTACTGAAGTTCTCAGATGACACAACAGTGATTGGTCTCATTCAAGACAATGATGAATCTGCATACAGACAGGAGATTGAACAACTAGCTTTGTGATGCAACCAGAACAATCTGGAACTGAACACACTCAAAACCACAGAAATGGTGGTGGACTTTAGGAGAAACTCTCCCATACTACCACCTCTTACAGTACTAGACAACACAGTAACAACAGTAGAGACCTTCAAATTTCTAGGTTCTACCATATCTCATGACCTAAAATGGACACCCATCATCAAAAAAGCACAACAAAGAATGTCCTTTCTGCGCCAACTCAGTAAGCTCAAACTGCCCAAGGAGCTGCTGATTCAGTTCTACAGAGGAATTATTGAGTCTGTCATCTGCACCTCTATAACTGCTTGGTTTGGATCTGCAACCTAACAAGACAGACACAGACTTCAGAGGATAATTAGAATTGCAGAAAAAACAATTACTACCAACCTGCCTTCATTGAGGACCTGTATACTGCATGAGTCAAAAAGAGGGCTGTGAAAATATTTACAGACCCCTTGCATCCTGGACATAAACTGTTTCAACTTCTACCCTCAAAACAACTCTATAGAGCACTGCACAACTAGATACAAGAACATTTTTTCCTGAACACCATCACTCTGCTAAACAAATAATTCCCTCAACACTGTCAAACTGGTTACTAAGTCTGCATTACTATTAATTTTCTCATCGTTCCTATCACTCATCTCCTCCCATTTATGATGTATGACTGTAACCTTGTTGCTGGTATGATTTATATTGACTATGACCAACATTAAGTGTTGTATCTTATGATTCTTTTTTTTATATATTAAAAAGTTTTTTATTTTCCATAATAATTCCCACAATTTGACCAGTGTACAGTACAATCACTTATCCAACAATTGATCCTATACTTAAATTATGCTCAATCGGGCCTGCTCGGTCGCCACTCCCTTCCTTAATTCTTTCTACCCTTCTCATCCTTCTTCTACTTTCCCCACCATCCTCCTCCTCACTTTCCTACTTCCCCTCCTCCTTCTCACTTCTCACTTCCATCCTATCTAACCCTCTATCTTCCCCTCCTTCTTCTCCTCCTATCCTTCCTTCCCCCTCCCTTCTTTCCTACCTATCTACCTGCCTACCTACTTGCTTCCTTCTTTACTCCTCTTTCCTTACCCTTTCCTTCGGAGTGGTTACCGAGCAGCCCGACATTACACCATTCCAACTTGTTTAATTCTACCATTATTCCTGTACAATGGCAATCAATCAATTTATAATCTTCCCCTTCCCCCCCATTTCCCCCCCCCCCGAGACTTCCCAGAACAGAATACAGGGTATAGTAACTAACAAACATAATCTAAAATATAACATAAAGCATAATCCATTTCACACCATCACACTATCAATTCCCTTCTTTCTTAAACTCTAATACATAGCAAATCCTAACTTCACTCAAAAACTAATTGGTATTTTTTAATCTGATACTTATTTTGAATATAACCGATCCACTTTCTCCATTCCAAAATACATTTTTCTTGTGTATAGTCTTTCAAGTAGGCAGACACTTTTGCCATTTCTGCTAAATTTGATACTTTACTAGTCCATTCTCCAATTGTAGGTAAGTCTTCTTTCTTCCAATATTGTGCAATCAATAATCTTGCAGCAGTTATTAAATTCAAAATCAATTTTGTATCTATAACAGTGCAATCTGGAATTATTCCTAATAAAAAGAACTGTGGAACAAACCTGATCTTCTTTTTCAAAATGTTCTGCATATCCACCATATTTTAATCCAAAAGCTTTAACTTTTTTGCAAGTCCACCATATATGATAATAAGTAGCATCCTCACAATCACATCTCCAACATTTTGCTTTCATATTTGGATACATACATGACAGTTTTTTCGGATCTAAATGCCATCTATAAAACATTTTATAAAAATTTTCTCTTAAATTTTGTGCTTGCGTAAATTTAACATTCCTCACCCAATTTTTTTCCATGTTTCTAACATTATAGGTTGTTGAAAATGTTGTGCCCATCTTATCATACAATCTTTAACCAACTCCATTTCTGAATCAATTTCTACCAATACGTTATATAATCTCTTTATATGCTGTTGACCTTGATCTTTTATTTGTTTTACCAAGTTATCATCACTTTGCCTAATACCAATTTTCTGATCTATTTTCCATCTAGATTGCAATTGTCCATACTGGAACCACATATAGTTTCTCCCTTCATCCCTCAATGTGTCCCTAGATTTTAATTGTAATTCCCCCTTTTCCATAATCAAAAGCTCTTTGTAAGTAATAACCTCCATTTTTTGTAATATATTTATATTCTCTATCATATGTCTGGAAATAGCCCATATTGGTATCTTACCATCTAACTTATATTGATATTTTTTCCAAACCCTCAACAAAGCACTTCTGACCATATTATTCTTAAATATCTTATAATCAGTATTTAAAAGTGATATTGGCCTATAATTCTCTGGTTTAACACCATCTCGATCTTCTTTAGGTATTAATGAAATAAAAGCTGTCCTCCATGAAGGAGGCTTCTCCTCCCTTTGTATTCTGTTAAATAACTCCTTAAGTGGTACAATCATCTCATTTTGTAAATTTGATACTTTACTAATCCATTCTCCAATTGTAGGTAAGTCTTCTTTCTTCCAATATTGTGCAATCAATAGTCTTGCAGCAGTTATTAAATTCAAAATCAGTTTTGTCTCTATAACAGTGCAATCTGGAATTATTCCTAATAAAAGAACTGTGGAACAAACTTGATCTTCTTTTTCAAAATGTTCTGCATAATCCACCATATTTTAATCCAAAAGCTTTAACTTTTTGCAAGTCCACCATATATGATAATAGGTAGCATCCTCACAATCACATCTCCAACATTTTGCTTTCACATTTGGATACATACATGACAGTTTTTAGGATCTAAATGCCATCTATAAAACATTTTATAAAAATTTTCTCTTAAATTTTGTGCCCATTTTACCATACAATCTTTAACCAACTCCATTTCTGAATCAATTTCAACCAATACATTATATAATCTCTTTATATGCTGTTGACCTTGATCTTTTATTTGTTTTACCAAGTTATCATCACTTTGCCTAATACCAATTTTCTGATCTATTTTCCATCTAACTTATATTGATATTTTAATCTGATACTTATTTTGAATATAATCAATCCACTTTCTCCATTCCAAAATATATTTTTCTTGTGTACAGTCTTTCAAGTAGGCAGAAATTTTTCCATTTCTGCTAAATTTGATACTTTACTAATCCATTCTCCAATTGTAGGTAAGTCTTCTTTCTTCCAATATTGTGCAATCAATAGTCTTGCAGCAGTTATTAAATTCAAAATCAGTTTTGTCTCTATAACAGTGCAATCTGGAATTATTCCTAATAAAAAGAACTGTGGAACAAACTTGATCTTCTTTTTCAAAATGTTCTGCATAATCCACCATATTTTAATCCAAAAAGCTTTAACTTTTTTGCAAGTCCACCATATATGATAATAAGTAGCATCCTCACAATCACATCTCCAACATTTTGCTTTCACATTTGGATACATACATGACAGTTTTTTAGGATCTAAGTGCCATCTATAAAACATTTTATAAAAAAATTCTCTTAAATTTTGTGCTTGCGTAAATTTAACATTCCTCACCCAATTTATTCCCCATGTTTCTAACATTATATGTTGTTGAAAATTTTGTGCCCATTTTATCATACAATCTTTAACCAACTCCATTTCTGAATCAATTTCAACCAATACATTATATAATCTCTTTATATGCTGTTGACCTTGATCTTTTATTTGTTTTACCAAGTTATCATCACTTTGCCTAATACCAATTTTCTGATCTATTTTCCATCTAGATTGCAATTGTCCATACTGGAACCACGTATAATTTCTCCCTTCATCCCTCAATTTCTCCCTAGATTTTAACTGTAATTCCCCTTTTTCCATAATCAAAAGCTCTTTGTAAGTAATAACTCCATTTTTGTAATATATTTATATTCTCTATCATATGTCTGAAATAGCCCATATTGGTATCTTTCCATCTAACTTATATTGATATTTTTCCAAACCCTCAACAAAGCACTTCTGACCATATTATTCTTAAATATCTTATCAATTTTCTTGTCATATAATACATATCATCACTTTGCCTTATACCAATTTTCTGATCTATTTTCCATCTAGATTGCAATTGTCCATACTGGAACCATGTATAATTTCTCCTTCATCCCTCAATTTCTCCTAGATTTTAACTGTAATTCCCCTTTTCCATAATCAAAAGCTCTTTGTAAGTAATAACTCCATTTTTGTAATATATTTATATTCTCTATCATATGTCTGAAATAGCCCATATTGGTATCTTTCCATCTAACTTATATTGATATTTTTAATCTGATACTTATTTTGAATATAATCAATCCACTTTCTCCATTCCAAAATATATTTTTCTTGTGTATAGTCTTTCAAGTCGGCAGAAATTTTAGCCATTTCTGCTAAATTTGATACTTTACTATCCATTCTCCAATTGTGGGTAAGTCTTCTTTCTTCCAATATTGTGCAATCAATAGTCTTGCAGCAGTTATTAAGTTCAAAATCAGTTTTGTCTCTATAACAGTGCAATCTGGAATTATTCCTAATAAAAAGAACTGTGGAACAAACTTGATCTTCTTTTTCAAAATGTTCTGCATAATCCACCATATTTTAATCCAAAAAGCTTTAACTTTTTTGCAAGTCCACCATATATGATAATAGGTAGCATCCTCACAATCACATCTCCAACATTTTGCTTTCACATTTGGATACATACATGACAGTTTTTTAGGATCTAAATGCCATCTATAAAACATTTTATAAAAATTTTCTCTTAAATTTTGTGCTTGCGTAAATTTAACATTTCTCACCCAATTTTTTCCCCATGTTTCTAACATTATACGTTGTTGAAAATTTTGTGCCCATTTTACCATACAATCTTTAACCAACTCCATTTTTGAATCAATTTCAACCAATATATTATATAATCTCTTTATATGCTATTGACCTTGATCTTTTATTTGTTTTACCAAGTTATCATCACTTTGCCTTATACCAATTTTCTGATCTATTTTCCATCTAGATTGCAATTGTCCATACTGGAACCATGTATAATTTCTCCCTTCATCCCTCAATCTCTCCCTAGATTTTAACTGTAATTCCCCTTTTTCCATAGTCAAAAGCTCTTTGTAAGTGATAACCGCCATTTTTTGTAATATATCTATATTCTCTATCATATGTCTGGAAATAGCCCATATTGTTATCTTACCATCTAACTTATATTGATATTTTTTCCAAACCCTCAACAAAGCACTTCTGACCATATTATTCTTAAATATCTTATCAATTTTCTTGTCATATAATACATATGCATGCCAACCATATAACAAACCATAACTTTCTATATTCAAAACTCTTTCTTCTGTTAAATTAATCCAATCAGAAATTAAAGATAAAGCAACTGCATCATAATACAATTTCAAATTAGGCATTTTTAAACCCCCTCTTTCCCTAACGTCTTGCATTATTTTTAACTTTATTCTTGGTTTTTTACCCTTCCATACAAAATTACTAATCCTTTTTGCCATTCCTGTAAATTTGCATCTTTCTTCAATATTGGAATCATTTGAAACAAAAATAAAAATCTAGGCAAAACATTCATTTTTATAGCTGCCACTCTTCCCAACAATGATAATTGTAACTTCTTCCAATTCTCCATTTCTTTAATTACTTTTCCCCACAATACCTCATAGTTATTTTTATATAACTTTACATTCGATGCTGTAATATATACTCCTAGGTATTTGACCTTTTTAACTACTTCATATCCAGTTATTCTTTCTAGTTCTTCTTTCTGATGTGTATTCATATTTTTAATTATCATTTTTGTCTTCTGTTGATTCACTTTAAACCCAGATACCTTACTATACTGATCAATTGTCTCCTTTAGATATACGGCTGAATGTATTGGTTGAGATAAAGTAACAACCAGGTCATCTGCAAACGCTCTTAATTTATAATCTTGATTTTTAATTCTAATTCCTTTTATTCGATCTAAACCACGTATATTGCTCAATAATATTTCCAAAGTTAGAATGAATAATAATGGTGACAAGGACATCCTTGTCTAGTCCCTTTCTCAATCTTGAAGATTCTGTTAATCCAACATTTACTATTATTTGAGCTGTTTGCTTTCGATATATAGCCTTAATTGCTTGAATAAAATAATCCCCAAATTGCATTTTTTCTATTACTTTAAATAAAAACTGCCAATCCAATCTATCAAAAGCTTTTTCTGCATCCAAAAAGAAGAGTGCTGCTGAGACCTGGCTGTTTCTTTCCAAATATTCAAGTAAATTTACAATTTGTCTCATATTATAACTCATCTGTCTCCCCTTAATAAATCCTGTTTGATCATTATGTATTAATTGAGTCATCAGTGGCATCAATCTATTCGCTAATATCTTAGCAAATATCTTATAATCAGTATTTAAAAGGGATATTGGCCTATAATTCTCTGGTTTAACATCATCTTGATCTTCTTTAGGTATTAATGAAATAAAAGCTGTCCTCCATGAGGGAGGAACTTCTCCTCCCCTTTGTATTCTGTTAAATAACTCCTTAAGTGGTACAATCATCTCATTTTGTAAATTTTTATAATAAGTAGTTGTCAAACCATCTGTACCTGGTGCTTTATTCGCTGTAAGCTGCTTAATTGCAAACACTATTTCCTCTGAAAAAATTAATTGATTCACCTCTTCCCTTTGATCTACTATAATTTCTAAGATACCATGGTCCTGTAAATATCTATCTATATCTTTATCATTAATCACATCTCTAGAATATAACTTAGTATAATATTCTAAAAAAGCTTTTTTAATCAAGTTTTGCTGATATAGTTCCTTACCTCTATATACTATGTTATCAATTATACAAAGTTTCTGTTTCTTTCTTGATAAATCCTGTTTGATCATTATGTATTAATTGAGTCATCAGTGGCATCAATCTATTCGCTAATATCTTAGCAAATATCTTATAATCAGTATTTAAAAGGGATATTGGCCTATAATTCTCTGGTTTAACATCATCTTGATCTTCTTTAGGTATTAATGAAATAAAAGCTGTCCTCCATGAGGGAGGAACTTCTCCTCCCCTTTGTATTCTGTTAAATAACTCCTTAAGTGGTACAATCATCTCATTTTGTAAATTTTTATAATAAGTAGTTGTCAAACCATCTGTACCTGGTGCTTTATTCGCTGTAAGCTGCTTAATTGCAAACACTATTTCCTCTGAAAAAATTAATTGAGTCATCAGTGGCATCAATCTATTCACTAATATCTTAGCAAATATCTTATAATCAGTATTTAAAACCGATATTGGCCTATAATTCTCTGGTTTAACACCATCTCGATCTTCTTTAGGTATTAATAAAATAAAAGCTGTCCTCCATGAAGGAGGAACTTCTCCTCCCCTTTGTATTTTGTTAAATAACTCCTTAAGTGGTTCAATCATCTCATTTTGTAAATTTTTATAATAAGTAGTTGTCAAACCATCTGTACCTGGTGCTTTATTCGCTTTAAGCTGCTTAATTGCAAACGCTATTTCCTCTGAAGTAATTAATTGGTTCAGCTCTTCCCTTTGATCTGCTGTAATTTCTAAGATACCGTGGTCTTGTAAATATCTATCTATATCTTTATCATTAATCACATCTCTAGCATATAACTTAGTATAATATTCTAAAAAGGCTTTTCTAATCAAGTTTTGCTGATATACTTCTATATTCTATTTTATCAATTATACATTGTTTCTGTTTCTTTCCAAATATTCAAGTAAATTTACAATTTGTCTCATATTATATCTCATCTGTCTCCCCTTAATAAATCCTGTTTGATCGTTGTGTATTATTTGAGTCATCAGTGGCATCAATCTATTCGCTAATATTTTAGCAAATATCTTATAATCAATATTTAAAAGTGATATTGGCCTATAATTCTCTGGTTTAACACCATCTCGATCTTCTTTAGGTATTAATGAAATAAAAGCTGTTCTCCATGAAGGGGGAACTTCTCCTCCCCCTGTTAAATAACTCCTTAAGTGGTTCAATCATCTCATTTTGTAAATTTTTATAATAAGTAGTTGTCAAACCATCTGTACCTGGTACTTTATTTGCTTTAAGCTGCTTAATTGCAAACACTATTTCCTCTGAAGTAATTAATTGGTTCAACTCTTCCCTTCGATTTGCTGTAATTTCTAAGATACCGTGGTCTTGTAAATATCTATCTATATCTTTATCATTAAACATATCTCTAGCATATAACTTAGTATAATATTCTAAAAAGGCTTTTTTAATCAAGTTTTGCTGATATACTTCTTTACCTCTATATTCTATTTTATCAATTATATGTCATTTCTGTTTCTTTCTTAATAAATCCTGTTTGATCATTATGTATTATTTGTGCTGTTTGCTTTCGATATATAGCCTTAATTGCTTGAATAAAATAATCCCAAAATTGCATTTTTTCTATTACTTTAAACAAAAACTGCCAATCCAATCTATCAAAAGCTTTTTCCGCATCCAAAAAGAAGAATGCTGCTGAGACCTGGCTGTTTCTTTCCAAATATTCAAGTAAATTTACAATTTGTCTCATATTATATATCATTTGCCTCCCCTTAATAAATCCTGTTTGATCATTATGTATTAATTGAGTCATCAGTGACATCAATCTATTCGCTAATATCTTAGCAAATATCTTATAATCAGTATTTAAAAGCGATATTGGCCTATAATTCTCTGGTTTAACACCATCTCGATCTTCTTTAGGTATTAATGAAATAAAAGCTGTCCTCCATGAGGGAGGAACTTCTCCTCCCCTTTGTATTCTGTTAAATAACTCCTTAAGTGGTACAATCATCTCATTTTGTAAATTTTTATAATAAATAGTTGTCAAACCATCTGTACCTGGTGCTTTATTCGCTTTAAGCTGCTTAATTGCAAACACTATTTCCTCTGAAGAAATTAATTGATTCAACTCTTCCCTTTGATCTACTGTAATTTCTAAGATACCGTGGTCCTGTAAATATCTATCTATATCTTTATCATTAATCAGATCTCTAGCATATAACTTAGTATAATATTCTAAAAAGGCTTTTTTAATCAAGTTTTGCTGATATACTTCCTTACCTCTATATTCATCTTTCTTTATCTTCATTATTTTCTTATTATATTCTATTACATAATAACAATATCTATATCATTCACATCTTTAAACATAATATATTCCTGCCTTATTAATTAACTCTTATTTTAATCTATCCTGAACAAATTGTTTTTATCTTATTCATTAAACACATTAAGACCTTTCACAATCCCTCTAGATTCTCTTTTCATTCCATCAACCACCCTATTTCTTGTGATTAAAATTCAGAGCTAAGACCACTGTGTCTCAGATTGCTGTAATCCTCTTGTGAGATTCATATGTCAGATTTTGCTGATCACCTGGCTCCTTGCTATGTGACAGCTGCCCTGAGCTCCTATGCTCTTATTGAGATCAGACTTTCCTACTTATAATCTTGGCCATGAAGCTCAGTTCAGGCTTCCATGACGGCCTTAAATAATTGATGGCCCTACTCACATTTATTATATTTTCTCTGGTCATTTTAAATCTAAAATAGTCTGAACCTTTGTCATGGTGATCATTTCTTCGCCTGGACTTTCTGACCGCCATTCACCACCGCAAGAATCAATGGTTCCATGATGGACCCATTTACATTTGGGCCATTTCCTGATCTTCACTCCCAGAACTTGTTCTAACCCCCCTTAGAATTGCTTTTCTCTGAATAACTTGGTTCTAGGAGCTGAATGAATAAGAAGACGCCTAAATTCCTATTCATCTCAAGCTGATCGACACTCAGTAAGTCCTATATAATTACCTAGTGGCATTAAACTCAATCCCTCATTGCATCGGCAGATATTGTTTTCTCATTCCTTCATCAATATGACTTAACTAATTTAATTATCTATAATCAAAATCGCTCATTCATGGTCTATCAAGATTCTATCTGAGAATGGTCTTTGACATTATTTGGGATGAGTTTGACCCTTCTCCAACATGGACATTGCTTATTGAATGCCACCATGTTTATTGGACTTGTCCTGGCTGGTGCTGGCCACCATGACAGGCTCTCCACAACATCGCTTCTTTTATGTCTGCCGCCTTTGAAAATTGGTGAGATCAAGAAGCCTTCCTGACCCGGCTGTTTCATATCTCTTTCTCAACTAAGGTTGTAGAATATCCATCAGTTTTGCACCTGGATGAAACTGTCTATCAGATCCAGTCCTCATTACAGCAGAGTCATCAGATGATCTACCAATTGCTCTGCCCTGGTCCTATTAGACCTCAGCTTCTGATACCATCATTATGGTACTGCTCTTATTATAGGCACATCTGGTTCTCCTCCCATTCTCTCGCAGGTGTTGACACAACCGCCCCAGGCGCCTCACTTTTCAGGGATTCTTGCCTCTGTTTAACATCTACAAATGGTGAGATCATCAGTGGTTTTAAGTATCAGCTGTATGATGATACTCATTGTATTTTCACACCAACCACCCCAACATCAATGCTGTCTGTCTGAGCCGAGTCTATAGAAACAGGCTCAATAAGACAGAGTGGCTGTATGCATCCTGCACAGTCAGCTCCACGAACATGCGAGTCATTGGTCAGGGTAAATAGGCGTCCTGGATGAACGTCTCTATGAGCATTTGACGTTCCAGGAGAGCTCACCAGGTTCGCCTGGTACGCCAGTTGCGCCTTTCTGACCGGGATGTATCCATTACTCAGATGAGTCGCCTGATTACTGCAATGCTCTACATGGGTGACATCCAGGCTCAGTTAGTCAGAATGCAGCTGCAGAGGTGATAGATGGAGCCTCTGGCTCATATGACACCTATGCACTGGCTTCCTGGCTTCCGGTGCGCTTCATTTTGCCACCTTTAAGCGCCTCCATGGCATTCCTTATTTACAGGACCGACTGCACATCCTCCCACTGTCTGCACAGATCTCCTCAGGTGACGAGGAATGTCTCTGAGCCAGGCGGGGCCTCTGTCTCCACCTCTAACATCTCCTGGACTTCCAGCTACCTTCGACCTTCATGTGGCTTAAAACATACTTATTTGCAGACTGAGCTGATTTTAAATTTTGTTTAAGGGATTTTATTTTCTAGGCTAGAATAAGTTTTTAAATGTTTTATATTGTATTCTTTTCTTTTGATTGTAAACCTGAGTCCTGGGAGATAGGCTATTCTGATTAAATAAATAAATAAATAAATAAATAAATAATAATCTTGATTTTTAATTCTAATTCCTTTATTGATCACCAGATATTGCTCAATAATATTTCCAAAGTTAAAATGAATAATAATGTGACAAGGGACATCCTTTTCAATCTTGAAGGATTCTGTTAATCCACCATTTCTATTATTTGAGCTGTTTGCATATTGCCTTAATTCTTAATAAAATTCAAATTGCATTTTTCTATTACTTCAAAACTGCCCAATCTATCAAAAGCTTTTTGATCCAGAAATGCTGCTGAATTAAATATTCAAGAAAGTCTCATATTAATCTCATCTGTCTCCCTTAATAAATCCTGTTTGATCAGTGATTATTTGTCATCATATCAATCTCCATATAGTGGCACTGATTATCAGTCTATTCAGATAAATATTTTATCCTTCACCAACATGATTACAACGCAAGAGTTAATTATCTATAAAAAATCTCAGATCTTAAAAATTTATGATCTATGAGATCTGAGGTATATTGGGATGAGTTTGATTCTGGTTTTGAGGACGTGGACAGGCTGCTGTGCTCATGACACATGTTTATTGACTTTCCTCCTGGCTGGTTTGGCCACACAGGAGGTGATAAGAGGCTGGCTCCAGGATTATAAATGCTTGATGGAATCTTCCCGCCTTGAAAGAGGCGGTGGTGAGACCTCTCAAGAAGCCTTCCTGACCCAGCTATTTGGGTCATAGTCTCCAACCTCGCTATTGCAAGGTGTAGAGATGGCCATTTCAGTACCTAGGAAGCTGTATCAGACCTGCTCCAGTCCCTGCCCGGCACAGCACGAGACAGCTTTGTCTTGGATGATCCTGAGGCCAGGAGGCTCCTCTGCCTGGTCCTTAGATCTATCGGCTTTGATACCATCGACTATGGTATCTGCTGCCAGTTGGATTATAGGCACCGCATCGGTGGTTCTCCTCACCTCTGACTGGTCGAGACGGTGTTGACAGGAGGGCAGATCACCGCGAGGCACCCAGGGGTGCCACAGGGATCTCGCCTCCTGTTCAACATCTATATGAAGTCAGTCATCAGTGGTTTTTGAGTTATCATCTGTACGCTGATGATACTCAGCTGTTTTTCCACCCCAGGCCACCCCAGCAAGCTGTCAAGTGCTGTCCGTGTTTAGGCCAGACTTGGATGAGAAACAGACCAGCTCAATCCATCCAAGACGGACTGTGATGCTGATCTGGTACAGTCAGCTGCACCCGCAGCTGACTGTTATGAGTCATTGGCAAATGCAATAGTTCCTGAGGACTTGTCGCTGAAGACCATTCCGCCCAGGAGATTTTTACCATGCCTGGCGCCACTTTGACCGATGCCTTATGCACTCACCAGGACTCCTGATTATTGCAATTTCCTCTGGGCTCTTGAGGTGCAAGACTTCAGTAGTCCAGAGGGCTCTGATTGAGGAGCAAGATTAACACCAAGTCTGCACTGGCTGCCTGTGGTCTTTCTGCGCTCTTTTTGGTTACCACCTTTAAATGGCTTACCCGGTATTACGGGACCGCCTGTTGCTTTTATGCCTCCATGACCAGCACGCTCTCACAGAATCTTTCAGGTGCTCCGCCAATCCGGCTGCCCAAAAATTCTGTTGGAGCACCTCTGGAATGACTTAGTTTCGAAATATCTGACCTGACTTTGGAAAAACTTATTTATTCATCCAGGGACTGACTGATTTTTAGAAAATTTCAAATTTAAATTTTAAAATATTTTCTGTATTTATATGGGAAGGTTCTTATTTTAATTGCCACTATTGAATAGGTATTTTAAATATTAACTTTGTATATTTATTGTTTTTATCTTACTGTAAAGCCCTGAGTCCTTCAGAACTTTTAATAAATAAATAAATAAATAAATCTATTCGCAATAAATATCTTATAATCAATATTTAAAAGTGATATTGGCCTATCCCTGGAACATTATCTCGATCTCTAGGTATTAATGAAATAAAAGCTGTTCTCCATGAAGGGGAACTTCTTTAAATAACTCAAGTGGTTCAATATCTCATTTTGTAAATTTTTATAAGTAGTTATCAAACCATCTGTACCTGGTGCTTTATTCGCTTTCTGCTTAATTGAAACACTATTTCCAAAATAATTAATTGCAACTCTCCTTTGATTTGTAATTTCTAAGATACTATCTTGTAAATATCTATCTATATCTTTATCATTAATCATATCTCTAGATATAACTTAGTATAATATTAAAAGCTTTTAAATTTTTGATATACTTCACCTCTATATTCTATTTTATCAATTATACATTTTGTTTCTTCTTAATAAATATGCTAACCATTTCCAGGTTTATTAGCATTATTAAACAAATTATGCTTGCATATTGTAAATTAGTTGCCACCTGATCTGCCATTAACATATTAAATTGACCTCTTAATATATTTATTGACTCTTTATTTACTATCTCCTTACATACCAATAACTGCTCCTTCCTTTTAATTTCCTCTAATTCCTTTTTTCTGCAATCTATTTCTATATTTATTATTCATATCCAATAAAATTCTCATATAAGCCTGCTGGCATCCCAAACTATCTCTATAGGTGTCCCTTATCCATATTCAAAGAAAAATTCCTTCATTTGAGTTTTACATTCATTTACATTTTGTTCATATTTAAACAAATTCTCATTCATCCTCCACGACCTCCTGGCCTCCTTTTCGATCTAGCTCAATCCAAACCGGCTGATCAGACAAAGTTCTAGAACAAATTTTAGTCTTTTTCACTCTGAAAACAAATCATTAGTAATTAAAATAAATCAATCCTAGAAAATGATTGATGTCAGAAAAAGGTAAAATCTCTCTTTTCATTATGTTCTCGCCATACATCTCTCAATTCTAAATCTTCCATCAAATCAAAGAAGGCCTTTGGCAATTTAACACGATTGAAATATTTCTAAGACTTCTTTATCTTTCTGGATATCCATCACTCCATTCCAATCACCCATTAATATGTAAGTTTTATAATCCCAAGATGTTATTCTTTTAAAAAACTTATAAAATTTTCTTGTTGTTGATTTGCATAAACTCCTATTAAAAGTATCTTTCTCCAATAAAAAGTTAGGCATATATCTTCCTTGATTATCCGCCTCAATTAATGTTGCAGATAAATTACTCTTTATATAAACAACTAGTCCATTCTTCTTTCTGTAGCAGATGCAACAAAATGTATTCCCAATTTTGAATTTATCAAATATTTCTGGTCTAATGTTCTAATATGTGTTTCTTGTAAACATACAATGTCATTTTAAATTGCTTCAAATAATGAAATATCTTTCTTCTCTTTTGTGGTGAGTTTAATCCATTAACATTCCATGATAAAAGTCTAATTGCCATTATCAGCATCGGAAACTTTTGAAGCACCAGCTGCAAATCATATCTTTCTTTGGGCCTTGCTCCTCCATTTCCCTTGGTAGTAGCAGATTGAGCCTGTTGAGCCTTTTCTTGTTCCTTGTTTGACAGCCGCTCTTGTCATCCTTGGCTCTTTGGAATCTCTGATCCCATCTTAGACACATCCAACACTTGTAAAGGTCTTCTTCCATTACTATCACTTTTTTCTTTAATTTCACCTTCCTTTCTCCTACCATCCGGAGATGGTGGACTTTTGAACACATAAGCATAAAACTCGTGCTTTACCGACTGTATTAAGACGCGTGCTTTCCTTCATAGTAAACTATTATACCAGTTGGGATGTCCCATCTGTACTCAATCTGATTTTTAAGTTTGTTCACCAAAAAGCAAATTCCTTCCTACCTCTCAACATTTTGAGAATTTCCTTTAGTATTAAAATATCTTGACCTTGAATCTTGTCTCCTTTAAAAGAAACTTGTAAAATCTCATTTCTCATTGTTCTAGTAGTAAAATAAATGACAATGTCTCTTGGAAGATTTCTTTGTCTTGCTATCCAGGAATTCACATGATAAATTTTGTCAATATGAAGAGCCACATCTACTGGACAACTGCAAAATCTCCAAAGGCCTCAGAAAAATTTGCTTCAAATTCTTGTCTATTCTCTTTGTTGACCAGACCCAGGTTCCTGGACCCAGACTCCTGGACTCGGATGATTCAGAAAATGAGGGAGAAGACCTGGCAAGCCCTGTTTCTCTTGAGCCCTCCTCCTGGCACCCACTCAAAGGGAGGCCGCAGCCTGATTCTCCGGCCTTCTTCTGATTTGGCAACGCCCAAGAACAGTTTTGGAGGGACGCAAGATTACAAGGCTTGATCGACGCAGCAGCGGAAGAGTTGGGACAAAGGTCATAATTGTCATGCACATCTGCAGAGACTATAAATAGGAGGCGGACTTCCTGGTTTTTGTCTTGGACAAAGCAATGAATTGAGCTAACTATTTCATGGAGGGAAGAATATATTCGTGAGTAATTCTGGCCTTATCTATAATTTCGTTATCTCCAGAAACTTGGGCCCGTGGGTAGACGCCAGGACATGTATCTATGTAAATAAAAGGAAAAAAGGAAGGCCTCTGACGGACTCTTTGCTGGGAGTATTGGGGAAGGAAACATTTTGTCCAAGACCTGACTAAAACATCTTCCACCAAAGATGGATCAGCAGCAGGTACAGCAGCAGTTAGAGCAGCTACACGCTGCTAATCAACAGCTCCAGCAGCAAGTGGCTCACTTGGCAGGCCAACTTGCTGCCAGGAATGTGCCTGCAGCCCCCCATCCTCCCACCTCCTCCGTCAAGTGCCCGATAACCGTGCGGATAAGTTTTCTGGGCAGCCTGAGATGTTCCCGACCTTCTTGGGACAGTGCCAGCTCTACATGGCTATGAGGCCAGAGGATTTCCCAGACGACCGGGCTAAGGTGGCCTTCGTGATTAACCTTCTTCCGCTCGGCTGCTCGATGGGCCACGCCCTCTTGCTCCAGGACAGCCCCTGCTGGCGGACCAACAGTTTTGGCAGCACCTACGCACCATGTATGAGGACTCAATGCTGACGGCAACCAGGCGCCTTAAGGAACTCCGTCAAGGGAAACGCCCCTGCAGGAGTACATCAATTTCGTCTTTGTGCCAGGACTCTGACTGGAATGATGCAGCTGGTGGACGTTCCAGGAGGGACTCTCAGAGGAATTGCAAGACGCTGGCCCGGTGGAGGCGCCCGGACCGACAACTTGGTGCCTTTGTCTCCGCCGATGCCCGTCTGCAACGACCGTGCACCCCCGGGACCTCCGTCGACATCTGCACCACTTCCTGCACCACCAGCACCCAGGGTCGCCCCACGCTTTGTAACCACTGCGGAAGAGCCCATGGAGTTGGGAGCGCCAGACCTCGCCTAACAGCCCAGGAGCGGAACCGAGGCCAAGGGGATTGTGCCTGTACTGTGGGGAGCCCGCCACTTCGCCGCTTCTTGCCCCAGAAAGCGGCGGCACGACGCCGTCCCCGAATCACAGCGTGACCAATCGAATGGAGCAGGCCCGACCTCGGGAAACCCTAGGTCGGGCACGCATGCCCCCACTGGACGCTATGGAAGTAGACTCTGGGCTCCCTCGGCATCTGATTCTGGACACACAGGTATGGTTGGGGAACCAGTCGGGCGGGCTCCAGGCGCATGCGCTGGTGGACTCAGGGGCCACAACAAACTTTATGGACCCGGCCGTTGTGCCCCAGATTGCGGGCCCCGTGGTTCCGGTCGACCCTCCGATGCGGTAGAGACAATTGATGGACGAGAACTGGTGTCCGCCCCATTAAATTCGCCACCCAGCCTTTGCGCCTGGCTATTGGGGACCATGAGGAGGCGATCCAGTTTTATGTCACGGCGACCTTCATTTTCCCTTGGTCCTTAGTTGGCCTGCCTTCGGACCCACGATCCCCAGGTGGCCTGGTCGCGGAACGCCATCCCTTTCCCGAGTCTGCAGTGCGTCGATCACATCCGCCACACCTGTGCCGGCCAGAACGCCCCCACCGCTGCCATCACCTTGCCTCCTGAGCTGACGGACTTCGCCGACGTGTTCAGCGAGAAGGAGGCGGACCGACCACCCCGCATCGGCCCCACGATTGCCCGTGGACCTTCTGCCCAACGCACCACTGCCTGTGGGACGCCTGTATTCCATGTCGGAGCCCGAGTTGGCCGCCTCAGGGACTTCCTGGACAAAACCTGGCCCGAGGGTTCATCCGCCTTCAAAGTCCCTCTCGGCCCCGGTCCTCTTGTGAAGAAGAAGACAGGGACTTGCGCCTGTTGTGATTACCGCCGCCAAACGCCATTACGGTGCGGAATCGCTACCCCTGCCGCCATCCCGGAGCTACTGGAAAGGTTGCGGAGGCCACGATCTTCACCAAGCTCGATCTCCGGGGCCTACAACCTGGTGCGGATACGAGAAGGAGAAATGGAAGACGGCATTCGCACCGACACGGACACTACGAATACACTGTCATGCCATTTGGACCAATGCTCCCGCTTTTCAGCACTTCATGAACGACGTGCCGAGACATGTTGGATCGGTTCGTGGTTATCTACCCCAGACATCCTGATTTACTCCCGGTCCAGGAAAGCCACCTTCGACACGTCAGTCTGGTTCTGCAACGCTATGGAGCAACAACTCAATGCTTGGAGAAATGCGCCTTCTTCCGACTTCCATAGAATTCCTCGGCATATCATCTCGCCCGAGGGCATAGCCATGGACCCACAAAAGTAGAAGCGTGTAGCTGGGAAGCCCTCCGGGTGAAGGATGTTCAGCGCCTACTGGGCTTCGCCAACTACTACCGGACCTTCATCCCGGCTTCGCCACACTGACAGCTCCACTTACCCAGCTCCTCAGGAAGAAGGTTGCATTCCGTGGGGTCCCCTGCAAGAAGCATTCACAGCCCTCAAGAAAGCCTTCGTCACGGAACCCGTCCTGAGGCATCCCGACCCGCCCGCCTTTGTGGTGGAAACGGAGCCCAATGTGGCTCTGGGAGCGGTGCTTACAGGCTCAAATGGTGGCACACTTTTTCCCGCGCTACTCCCGGAAACTCAATCCTTCCGAGCGCAACTACACTATCTGGGAAAAGAGTTGCTGGCTATCAAGGCTGCATTCGAGGCTTGGCGACACCATCTGAGGGGGCCCGACATCAGGTGGAGGTCCGAACGGACCATCGGAATCTCGAGCACCTCACCACAGCTCGGAAGTTGAACCAGCGGCAGATCCGTGGTCGTTGTTTTTGCCCGTTCAACTTCCGTGACCTACATTCCCAGCGGTCACAACCGGAGGCGGATGCCCTGTCCGCCAGAGTACCGCGCCAAGGACCCCTTCCTCCACGGACAGTGCTGCCGGCAGAAGCCTTGGCCGCAGCACGGAGCCAGTGGACTTGCGGGCCCAGGTGCGAGGCGCAGCGCCAGGACGCCTGGTCGCAGCAAAGGAGAGCGGAGGTGGGCCCCACGCCTCCTTGGACCTTGGAGGAGGACTTACTCAAGTTTCGGGGCGATTATGCCCACAGGACCACTCCCTCGCATGACCCAGTGCCACGACAACCCTGCAGCAGGACATTTTGGGTTCTTCAAGACCCTCCACCTGGTGACACGGACCTTTGGTGAGCGGCATGATACATGCCTACGTGACATCCTGCGCACTGCGGCAAGCCAAGACCGCCACGGGGCCCCTCCGGCTCCTCCAGCCCTTGCCGACACCCGACAGACCCTGGGGCGATCTCGGATTCCTGACAGACCTGCCGCCCTCTGGGTTCACCACGGTGCTGGTGGTGGTGGACATGCTCACCAAGATGGCACACTTCATCCCATGCCGGACTGCCCACAGCCGCAAAACGCCCGCCTCTTTCTGCAGCACATCTTCCGCCCATGGTCTACCGGACAGGGTGGTTTCGGACCGCTGGAGTTCAGTTCACAGCCCGCTTCTGGAAGAGCCTGATGGCGTTGGAGGTGCAGGTTGTCCTCATCGCACCATCCGGAGACCGACGGGGGTACAGAGAAGGTCATCGGTATCCTGGAACAGTATCTCATCAACCAGCAACAGGACAACTGGGCCGACTACCTGTCCCTGGCGGAGTTTGCTTTTAACAACTCTCAGCACACTTCTACTCAGATGACCCTGTTCTTTGCCAATGTGGGTACCATCCGGCTCTTCCTCTGGCACCACCGGACTCTCCTGTTAAACGCAGACCTTCCTGACGGAATTGCATGCGGTCCAACAGTTGGTACGCCAGCAGCTGAATCGGGCAAAGGAGGACTACAAACGGTCGACCGCTCCCGACGGGCAACGCCCGCTGGCAGTTGGAGACCGGTGTGGCTCTCCACCAAACACCTCCTCCGACCGCCGGTAAAGAAGTTGGACCACCGATTCATCGCCCGTTCCCTGTCGAGGCAGTCATCAACCCGTAGCCTACCGACTGACCCTGCCACGATCCATGGATCCACCCCTGCTTTCACCGGTCCCTTCTGGTTCCTGAGGCCACACGAGTCCCTTCGGTGCCCAACAGCACCACTGTCGCCGAGGACGGGTCGGAGGAATACGAAGTCCACAGCGATCCTCGCTGGCTAAAGGGTCGCTTCCAATATTTGATCGGAAGGGATACGGGACTGATTTCTCCTGGGTAGATGCCTCCGACGCTCATGCCCCTGACCTGGTGCAGGCCTTCCATGAGCAGAACCCAGCCCGACCGCATCCCGATCGTCAGCCCGGGGAAGGGCCCTGCGTGAGGATAGTGTTGTGACCCAGGTTCCTGGACCCAGACTCCTGGACTCGGATGATTCAGAAAATGAGGGAGAAGACCTGGCAAGCCCTGTTTCTCTTGAGCCCTCTCCCTCCCTGTCACCCAAAAGGGAGGGCACGGCCTGATTCTCCCGGCCTTCTTCTGATTTGGCAACGCCCAAGAACAGTTTTGGAGGGACAAGATTACGAAGGCTTGATCGACGCGAGCAGCGGAAGAGTTGGGACAAAGCCAAGTCATAATTGTCATGCAGTGACATCTGCAGAGACTATAAATAGGAGGCGGGACTTCCTGGTTTTTGTTGGACAAAGCAATGAATTTGGCGCAGCTAACTATTTCATGGAGGGAAGAATATATTCGTGAGTAATTCTTATCTATAATTTCCTGCTATTCCAGAAACTTGGCAGGCCCGTGGGTAGACGTGGCCAGGACATGTATCTATGTAAATAAAAGGGAAAAAAAAGGAAGGCCTCTGACGGACTCTTTGCTGGGAGTATTGGGGGAAGGGAAACAGAACACCCGTATTCTTAAAGCAAATTCCATGGCTCTATGTTGTACCAAAACAATTTCATCATCTGCTTTGTCCATTTTACTTTGAGCTTTCTCAATCTTATTTTCCAATTTTAAATTAACTTTCTTTTTTTCTACTTCCTGCTCCAATAAAATCACATTTGAAACCAAACCCTGTACAGTTGACACCAAACCTTCCTTGACTTCTTTATTTCCAATTTGAATTTCTAACATCTGTTTTTTCATCTCTGACATTTCTGCTGTAATTAATTTAAATTTATCTTCTATCTGAGATGTTTGCAAATTCATAGCATCATTAAGGGATTCTCTCATAAAATCTTTCAAATTATCCTGAAGTGCTTCCAAATTTAGTGATTTTGTATCTGCTATATGTGCTGGAGAAACTCCCGGTGTAGATGTTCCTGGGGGTTTTGTTACAGTTGTCTTTAATTGTTTTGCTGCCATCTCTTAAAGTTTCTCTTTAACTTAATGTTACTTATAAATCTTCTAAGTCTTTTAAAGAAACAGTCTCAATGTCTCTTCCCCCTTCTCGTTACAATGTTTTAAAAAGTCTCCAGCAATTCTTCAGCAATACACAGCAAGCAGTGAGAATTCTAACACTTTTGTTTTCAACTCATTAGCTCATTAAAAAACAGCCGCCATTTTCGCTTTGAAGTTGGCTCCAAAACTTAGAAAAAAAATAACAGGGAATTGATTTAATTACTTGCTTTTGTAGTTAGAGTTCTCCCGTTTCTGTTCAGTCCGGTATTTTCTTCTTTAAGCTAAAATTGGTCCCGGCGTTGGTCATGGCAATTAGGTCTGCTGAAGCAGGAAAAAAGCCTCGGATCTGGAGCGCTTTGAAGTTCTTGGGGGGCTTAACCGTTTGAGCCCCCTAGTGTCTTCCAGGAGTTCTAGGGAAGCTCTACCTCTGCCTCTTTCGCTCACCTCCTCTTCTTCGCCCAAAGAGGGGGAATTTCGAACTGCTGGGCAGCTGATTGTCGCTGTCCTAGCAGTTTAACATGATCCAGAAGTTGGTGATCAAAAAGATCACCTACATTGCCAATGGAGCCAACCGGAAACCAACTCGTACCTTATGATTCTTGACAAATGTATCTTTTATGTACACTGAGAGCATATGCACCAAGACAAATTCCTTGTGTGTCCAATCACACTTGGCCAATAAAAATTCTATTCTATTCTATTCTATTCTAAAACTGGACTCGAACTCATAGTCTCCTTGTTTCTATCCTGGTGACTTTTATTGTATTAGATTTATATTGCACCTTTTCTAAGAGTCCAAGGTCCATATGCTGCCATCTTGTTTTTCCTATTAACAACAACCCTGTGAGATAGGTTGAGATGAGAAACAGTTACTGGTCCAAACTCATCCAATGAGCTTCCATGGCTGACAAGTGGACCAGAATTTGGGTCATTCTGCTCCTAGTTCTACACCCACACAATCACTAGATGCTATTTAAGGGGAAACAATTACCAGTGAAGGATAAACTATTAGTCAAACTATTAGATGGATGGCATGCATATTTATTGTATGATAAAAAAGTGGATAGAGCCTTTAAGAACCATGTGTTAAGAATTGCTCTTCTGCGTGTCTGGAAGAAATACTATTACAAGTTGAATTATAAAATTCCTATTTCGGCAAACCCAGGCATGCAATAGAGAATATAAATATAGAACAGAAACAGGAAATGATTACTTGTAAAGAACTTTTATAGTTTGAGAGAGGTAATTTACAATTAAAATCCTTACAACAAAAGAAGAAGGGAGAAATTATACTTGGTTTCAATATGGGCAATTATGAGCTAGGTGGAAAGAAGATCAGAAAATTGGTATCATGCAGAATGAAGAAAACTTGGTAAAACAAATTATAAATCAAACCCAGGTGCATATAAAGAGATTGTATAATGTGTTGATAGAAATAAATTCTGAAAGGGATTTAGTAAAGGATTGTATGATAAAATGGGCACAAAATATTCAGCAACCAATATTTTTGGAAACTTGGGAAAAAATTTGGGTTAGAAATGTTAAATTTACGCAAGCACAGAACTTAAGGGAAAATTTTTATAAAATGTTTTATAGGTGGCATTTAGATCCTAAGAAATTATCAGGTATGTATCCAGATATGCAAGCGAAATGTTGGAGATGTAATTGTGATGATGCTACATATTTTCATATTTGGTGGACTTGTAAGAAGATTAAGGCTTTTTGGATAAGGATTTGGTGGATTATACAAAATGTTTTGAAAAAGAAGATAAAGTTCCTACCGCAATTTATCTTATTGGGAATTATTATGGATTGTACAGTAATTGAGACTAACCTGATTTTAAACTTAATAACAGCGGCAAGACTAATGATAGGACAATACTGGAAGAAAAAAGAGTTACCTACAATATAAGAATGGATATTGAAAGTTGCTAATTTGGCTGAAATGGATAAAATCTCAGCTTTTTGAAAGACACTACACAAGAAAAGTATTTAACTGAATGGAAAAAATGGATTGAATATACGCAAAATAGATATCAGATTAAGAGATATCAGATTGCCTTTGAATGATTAGAATGTATTTATCTCTGATTTGTAGTTAGGATTTGAGAAGAAGGGGAGGATTATAATTTGTGTTAGGGAAAATTCAGCATATGATTGTTTTTTCTTTTAACTATACCTTGTGTTTGTTCTGGGAAGTTGGGGGGGGAGGGAGGAGGGTGGTTTTGGAGGGAGGGGGAAGGGATGGAGTGGGGGGGAAAGGGGGGGTAAAATTTTTATTAAAACTTTTTTAATTAAAAAAAAGGATAAACTATTAGAAGGCTGCTACTACAAAGGATACAATTTCTAGTATTTAGGATTAGAAACAAGTGACAGAAACTGTAGGAGGCAGATTTCAGTTAAACAATGCAATAAAATTCATGAAGGCGAGGGTCATTTGGCAATGTGATAGAGAACTTGCCAATTCCTGGGTTTGAGTTGAATTAAATATTTGGCCAAGTGTGATTAGACAGGCAAGGAATTTGTCTCTGGTGCAGAAGCTCTATGTATATTCAAAGCAATAAAATAATGATAACCATTATAATAAAACCAATAAAAGGGGGAGTAAATAATAAGAAGCATAAAAATACTACAGCCATACTAAATGAGTAAATATACATAGACATTAGACAGCACTGTGAGAGTTAAGTATTCAGCAGAGTGATGGCACGAGGGAAAAAAATCCTGTCTTTGTGTCTAGTTGTTTTGGCATGCAATGCCCTATAGCACTATCCCAAGGGGAAGAGTTGAAAGAGTTTATGTCCAGGATGTGAGGGGACTGCAGATATCCGCTCAGCCCTCTGATATATTCAATATTCAGGTCTTCCATGGAAGGCAGGCTGGTTGTAATTTTTCTTTCTGCAGTTTTAACTATCTGTTAGTGTTTGTACCTGCCTGTTGGGTTGTTGTACCAAACCAGATAGTTCTAGCGCTACAAATTGGACTCAATAATTCCTCTGTAAAACTGTATCAACAGCTCCTGGGATAGTCTGAACTTCCTAAGCTGAGGAAGGAAGAACATTCTTTGTTGTGTCTTTTTCATGATGGCTCTAAGGTTGGGTGTCTATTTCAAGTCCCAAGAGATTATAGCACCCAAGAAGGATTTTACTGCAGATATTGTGCTTTTCAATATAGCAAGAGTTGGTAAAATACAAGATCTAGTCCTAAAATCTATGATTTTTTTAACTGAAATTTTTACACATTTCAATTGGCATTAAAGTCAAAATACCATCTGGCAAGGATACTGTGATAGCATCCCAAGCAGAAACTGGCTTTCTGATGTTAAGTGTCAAATACTTAAAAGGTAACGTCTGGAGACTAACATAAATCACCCATTATCCAGGGAAGCATCAGTAATATGTAATCTTGCACACTATATATGCCCTGCTTCAAAAAGATTTTGTAAGCATGGAGACAAAGTGACTTGATATAAGGGAGATTTAAAAAATCTCCAATGCATTTTTTCTTATCAGGGATCTATTGGTAGATAGTGTTGGAATTTGTAATGTATCTTTAAGAGTTTTGGAGGGAAATTAGAGCGGGAAATAGCACGTTGCTGATTGGCTGTTGCCTCCGACTGAACTGTATATAAAGAGGGGTTTGTCTGTTGTTCGCTGCTGGGTTCATTATAAACTAAAGAGCTGTTGTCACTCATCTGGTCTCCTGCCTCGTTATTGCCCGAATCTAACACTGGCGACGAAGATGGGATCTCGAGGCAAAAGAGCGCCAGGAACGAACCCAGCAAAATAAGGGCGGATAGCAACGATGTCCAGCTATACACCGCCAGCGCCATTCGACCCAGCCAAAGAAAGATGGGGGTCATACATGGCTCGTTTCGAGTGTTTCCTCGAAGCAAACGAACTCCAGGGGGTCTCCGACAACAGGAAGAGAGCATACTACCTAAGCCACTGCGGTTCGGAAGTTTTCGACACCGCAGAGTCGCTTTCGGAGCCAACGCCGGTACAGTCGGTACCGTGGCAAACCCTGCAGACCGCCTCTTCGGGCTCACTACGCACCGACGCCTCAAAATTTGTTCAAAGGTTCGAATTGCAGCAACGGATGCAACGAGAGGCGAATCGATTCATGAGTACATGGCAGCGCTGAGAAAAGCCGCTAACCATTGCGAATATCGAGACTTGGAAGACGACATCGACCAACTCATCTGCGGGGTCAGAGACATCCGACGCGACGGCGGCTGCTGTCCAGAAGCAACCTAACACTGGCTCCGCTTTGACGAGGCCAGGGCTCACGAGATGTCCACCCAAGCGGCAGAAACCCTGCAAACACCGATCGCGCCGGGGACTGGGGCGAAAACAACCCCGGTCCACAATGAGGAAGTCCAGGCCGAGGAGGACGGCGAGGAAGAGGAAGAAGTTTTGCACACCGGGAGGCCAAGGAAAGACGACCGGGACGAATGCGCGAGTTGCGGGGGACAACACAAACGACAAGACTGCAAATTTAAGGATGCGACTTGTCGGCGGTGCGAAAGGAAGGGGCACATAGCACAGGCCTGTCGAGCGCCCCAACCTTCCCGCCAAAAATTCAAACCGACCAATCAGAGCGCGGGAACGACGAAGAGGCCCGTGATTGGTCGATTCAAAAAAGGCGCGAAACTTAATCAGACTGCCGTGAGAGTAGGCCAAGCAGCCACGCGCCTTGAAAAAAAGATTTTTACTAAAACGCACATTGAAGGGGTGCCGTGCCGAATGGAAGTGGACACCGGTTCATCGATCACGATCATGTCCTGGGACACTCTCGTGAAACGTTTGCCAGCCATCGCGGCGCAAGCTGCAACCACAGAAACTAAGGGTACAAGATTACCAAGGAAATCGATCCCGTCCGAGGGGTAACGTCCGTCAAGTCAAGTATGGACAACACAACAAGACCCTGCCCATCACCGTGGTCAACGGAACATTGCCGAGCTTGTTGGGACTGGACTGGTTCCGGCATTGGGCATGGGAGTGACCGAGTCTTCCGAACGACGCCGACCTAAAAGACGCAACTAATGAAGGAGTTCGGGACGCTTCAAAGACTGTTTGGGCAAGTACGAGGGGACCCCGATCTCCTTTAACCTTGACCCACAGGTTGCCCCTATCCGGTTAAAGGCTAGGAGGGTCCCGTTCGCCCTGAAGCCCAAAATTGACCGGGAGCTGGACAAACTAGTAAGCCAGGGAATACTAGTGCCAGTTGACCATGCAAAGTAGGAGACACCCATAGTCACCCCGATCAAACCGGACGGGTCGGTCCGGATTTGTGCTGACTACAAGGCAACACTTAATAAAGCGTTGCAGAAGAGTGCCTACCCCGTCCCAGTAGTACAACACTTACTGCACTCTTTGGGGCAGGGCCAGGTCTTCGCCAAGCTAGATTTGGCCCAAGCCTATCAGCAGTTACCCGTAGATAGCAACACGGCCAAGCACAAACCATCAGACGCACAGGGGTGCTTTTAAATGCACCCGTTACAGTTTGGGGTTAGTGTGGCTCCAGGGTTATTTCAGAACCTAATGGAGCGGCTATTGCAGGACTCCCGGTGGTACCGCATTTTGATGACGATTGGTATCCGCCGAAAATCTAGAAGATTTAGGGGTACGGTTGAGAAAAGTTCTGGGCATTTTCCGGTCCGCCGGTCTCAAAGTCAAACTGAATAAATGCCAGATAGGGGTAGGATCCGTGGAATTCCTGGGCTATCGGATAGACAAGGAAGGAATCCACCCCACTGAGAGCAAGGTTAGGGCAATCAGGAAGGCCCCAGCTCCCCAAAACAAAACGGAGTTACAGGCGTTCTTAGGTCTGGTCAATTTTTACGCGGTATTTTTAAAAAATAAGGCGACCATTGCCGAACCGCTCCACAAATTACTAACGAAGACAGTTGTGTGGTCTTGGGGAAAGGCGGAAGCTAGGGCATTCGAAGCAGTAAAAAACCTTCTGTCTAGCGATAGTTTACTGATTCAATATAATGGCACGCTGCCATTGGTGTTAGTTTGTGATGTGTCCCCCTACGGGGTGGGGGCTGTGCTCAGCCACAGGTTGCCAAATGGCACAGAAACCCCTATAGCATTTTACTCCCGAACAATGTCATCGGCTGAAAGAAACTATAGTCAGCTAGATAGAGAAGCCTTGGCCATAGTTTCCGGGGTAAAGAAGTTCCATGAATATGTATTTGGCCGTGATTTCGAAATAGTCACAGACCATAGACCCCTACCAGGCCTGTTGGCAGGCGACCGCCCAACGCCCGTGGCACTTTTGCCTAGACTGACCCGATGGACTATCTTTCTGGCTGCGTATTCATACAAATTGTTGCATCGGCCAGGAAAGGAGTTAGGGCATGCAGACGCCTTGAGCAGATGCCCACTACCAGAGACTATCGAAGACCCCACTCCGGGCACACCCGTCCTGCTAATTGACTCTTTGGACTCGGGTCCAGTCACTTCCAAGGAGGTGGCTCGGCTTACAAGGACATTACAATAAGAACTGTAATGGGTTGGGTGCAAGAGGATGGTCATTCACCGGGCGAGCGGTTTAAGGAATATGTAAAGAAACGCGGGGAGTTGTCGGCTCAAGGAGGGTGTCTGCTCTGGGGGGATAGAGTGGTGATCCCGGAGAAATTGCGGAAAAAAGTTTTGGAACTCCTGCACGAGGGCCACCCTGGGATAGTGAGAATGAAGGGTTTAGCAAGGAGCTATGTGTGGTGGCCTTTGATGGACAAGGAGATTAGCGACAGGGTAGGAAAATGCCAAGCCTGCCAGGAGTCCAGACCACTACCACCAACGGCCCCAACTCGGGAGTGGGAGAGACCCCAGGGCCCATGGTCTAGGATCCACATCGATTTTGCCGGCCCCTTCCATGGGCAAACATTCCTAGTGGTAGTCGATGCCTATTCCAAATGGCTGGAAATCATTCTTATGAGATCCATGACAGCCGAGGCCGTAATCCCAGTCCTGCGGCGCCTATTTGTAACCCACGGGTTACCAGACACCCTAGTCTCCGACAACGGCCCTCAATTCACAGCGACACTGTTTGAGGGTACTTGGCAGAAGAGGGCATCCGCATGTCCTCTCGGCGCTGCTCCACCCTGCGACAACGGCCTTGCAGAACGCTGCACGGAGTGCAAAGGAAGCATTGTCCAGAATCAGGCCAGGCGATTGGCAATTAAAATTGACACCTTCCTAGCAGTACAACACAGAACCCCTGTGTAGCAACTGGCGCAGCCCAGCAGAGCTACTGATGGGCAGGAAGCTTAGGTGCCCATTAGACCGGTTAAATCCAAACTACACCCCAGACGGGTACAAAGGGACAAACGGTAAAACAAGAGAAATGACAGTGGAAGTCCAGTATGGGCACACAATTACGGAGAAGGCCCAAATTGGGTAAAGGGACAATCCTTGAAACAACCGGACCCAAATCGTATCGGGTAGAGATAGAGGATGGCCGGGTTTGGAAGCGCCACATAGATCAATTAAAAAAGAACAACCAAAAGTCCAGAAACAGGCCCTGACTATCCAATGTTTGAATCCACAGCTGACTCAAACCCGGGCAAACGCGGGACTTATCTGAGTTCGATGAGGTCCAGCGACACCAACCGTCCCTCCAGAAGAGAGCAGGGACGATTCTGCAATAATCCAGGGCCGGATGGCCTAGAGGAGGAGCTGAGAGGAACAAACAGTCCCTCCGCCAGCTCGACTCACTCCCAGAGAATGAATTGCGAGGTCCGAAAGAGTTAGAGACGCCCAGTCTACTTGCGTGACTACGAGAGAAATAAGATGCTAATTTCATGTAAATAGGGGTAAAATGTTTTCTGGGAGGGAAGGAGTGTAATGTATCTTTAAGAGTTTTGGAGGGAAATTAGAGCGGGAAATAGCACGTTGCTGATTGGCTGTTGCCTCCGACTGAACTGTATATAAAGAGGGGTTTGTCTGTTGTTCGCTGCTGGGTTCACTATAAACTAAAGAGCTGTTGTCACTCATCTGGTCTCCTGCCTCGTTATTGCCCGAATCTAACAGAATTTATGAAGTTGTATAAAAGTATTGCATTGGGAGGATACCATTAATTAGTAATGAAGATTAGTGTGACATTTGCACTATTACGTTAAGAAGAAGATTAATAAATGATGGCTCTCATCACCACAGAGGGAAAAAAACCATGGCAGCTTGTTCTTATCACAACTTGCCAGTCACACAGCTCAGGCAGCTGTCATCAACACAGTATTCTCCAAGTGTCAGCTCAAGATTTGGCAGGTGAAGGGAACACAGGTTACACGCAGGTGCATCCGCACACACACCCCAATCCATCATTCAGTTGTCAGAGACACCTGTTAGTATTTAGGATTAGCATGAACAATCTGTGGGCCATGTCCCTTTCTTTACTGCTTTGTAAGCAACTAGTTGAAACTTCCAGTAAATTCAGAATTTCTTTTTCAAGAAAGAGGCTTTTGACCTTGCCTTTGGTTTTATGCTACCCATCATTGCTCTTTTTGGAAATTGAAGTCTTCAGCAGAAAAGGAGGGAAAAAATTCCTAAATCCTAATTTTAATTGATACTGTTGAAAATCTGCTGTTTCAGAATTGTGGGAATCTTGCTTTTCTTAGGAAATCATTGAAAAGCAAACATGGTTTGGCACACCTATAGTCATTTCAGAGTAGACATTGAATATGTTATGGTTAGAGTCAAGGAACGCAATTCTGTAAGGACGAATTTACCTTTAATAATCTCTTTGTGGGATTAGGGAAGGCAATCTGTATATTAAAATTTTAGCCTTTGGCTAAATGTTAATAACTGGATATCTAAATTCAATATTATTTGACCTGTTCCTTCCTCCATACTGTTGCTACATGGGGGAAAATCTCATTCCTTCTTCCCTGCCATTAGAGTAGGCAGGATCTCTACATGAGCGTTGAAGTTTCTTCTCTAAACATTTTTTTCTTAAGTGAGTACGAAGCAGTTCTATGCCTGAGAATATCATTCCCAGATTCTACCCCTTGCCGAGAGGCCACTTTTTGCACAATTGTACTGTGACCTGAGATAACCTACGTTAAAATCCCAAACCATACCAAGCCAGAGGAATGCCAGAACACCAGCTGCTGCGCAGCTTTGGCATATACGGCCAAGACAATGAAGTTGCTGTATTCAAATTTCCATAGAAACAACTGGGCCTTTTGCAGCGGGGAGGCAGACAAGAAACATAGGCAGCCCGTTAATTCTGCATGTGAATGATTCCCGTAGACGAGAGAAACGGTAGCAGCAAGCCTGCAATTTCTGATGAAGAAAGTCATCCATAGTAGTTCATGGCACAAGGAGATTGCAAAATCTCCAATGCATTTTTTCTTATCAGGGATCTATTGGTAGATAGTGTTGGAATTTATGAAGTTGTATAAAAGTATTGCATTGGGAGGATACCATTAATTAGTAATGAAGATTAGTGTGACATTTGCACTATTACGTTAAGAAGAAGATTAATAAATGATGGCTCTCATCACCACAGAGGGGAAAAAACCATGGCAGCTTGTTCTTATCACAACTTGCCAGTCACACAGCTCAGGCAGCTGTCATCAACACAGTGTTCTCCAAGTGTCAGCTCAAGATTTGGCAGGTGAAGGGAACACAGGTTACACGCAGGTGCATCCGCGCACACACCCCAATCCATCATTCAGTTGTCAGAGACACCTGTTAGTATTTAGGATTAACATGAACAATCTGTGGGCCATGTCCCTTTCTTTACTGCTTTGTAAGCAACTAGTTGAAACTTCCAGTAAATTCAGAATTTCTTTTTCAAGAAAGAGGCTTTTGACCTTTGCCTTTGGTTTTATGCTACCCATCATTGCTCTTTTTGGAAATTGAAGTCTTCAGCAGAAAAGGAGGAAAAAAATTCCTAAATCCTAATTTTAATTGATACTGTTGAAAATCTGCTGTTTCAGAATTGTGGGAATCTTGCTTTTCTTAGGAAATCATTGAAAAGCAAACATGGTTTGGCAAACCTATAGTCATTTCAGAGTAGACATTGAATATGTTATGGTTAGAGTCAAGGAACACAATTCTGTAAGGACGAATTTACCTTTAATAATCTCTTTGTGGGATTAGGGAAGGCAATCTGTATATTAAAATTTTAGCCTTTGGCTAAATGTTAATAACTGGATATCTAAATTCAATATTATTTGACCTGTTCCTTCCTCCATACTGTTGCTACATGGGGGAAAATCTCATTCCTTCTTCCCTGCCATTAGAGTAGGCAGGACCTCTACATGAGCGTTGAAGTTTCTTCTCTAAACATTTTTTTCTTAAGTGAGTACGAAGCAGTTCTATGCCTGAGAATATCATTCCCAGATTCTACTCATTGTTGAGGGGCCATCATTCTACCCCTTGCCGAGAGGCCACTTTTTGCACAATTGTACTGTGACCTGAGATAACCTACGTTAAAATCCCAAACCATACCAAGCCTTAAAAAAGAGGAATGCCAGAACACCAGCTGCTGCGCAGCTTTGGCATATACGGCCAAGACAATGAAGTTGCTGTATTCAAATTTCCATAGAAACAACTGGGCCTTTTGCAGCGGGGAGGCAGACAAGAAACATAGGCAGCCCGTTAATTCTGCATGTGAATGATTCCCGTAGACGAGAGAAACGGTAGCAGCAAGCCTGCAATTTCTGATGAAGAAAGTCATCCATAGTAGTTCATGGCACAAGGAGATTGCAAAATTTCTGACTTTGTGAATCTTCACTCCAGAGGTCTGGGATAGTTTTTCATTTCGTGGGAGATCAGGACAAAAGTTCAACGGACCATCTTTTTAAAAATCATTTCTAGTCAATACAAGAGACCAGAAGCAACTGATGATCTATAGCAGAATTTTTCAAAGTTGGCAACTTTAAGATGTGTGGACTTCACTTCCAGAATCCCCTGCCAAGCATGGGAAATTCTGTGGGTTCCCCATTGGCAACACCTGTCAATGATGGCTAGGAAATTCTGGGAGTTGAAATACACATATTTTAAGGTCAAAATTTTCATGTTTGAAAAACACTCACCTTCAGGAACTAACCCCCTGGTTGTGTTAGGATTATACACCGTAACTCTCAGAATTTTCAATCATTATTCCATTCCGTTCAGGGAAATTGTAGGAGCCATAGTCCCAACCTATCTGGAGACTAGTTCATGGGCAGTTTGTCTGTAGCAGCACTAATACAAAATGAATGTCCTATTTGTCCATCTTGTTCCGTCATTAAAGCTTTAGGGTCCTTCACTTGTTCAAAAGAAGTCCTTTTTAATGCAATATTTGATGAGAAGGCCCTGACTTTTTCGTACTACTAGAATTTCGATAATATATTGTGTGCTTCTACAAAATGGCTGCTGTGGTGAGCATGATTTCTTCCAAAATACTGATTAGAAGAAGGTAAACCAGCTTGCTACTGCCTCCTATAGTTATTGTATTGGCTATTACTCCAATTTACACCATCACTCCCAGCCCCAAGTTGCAGCCATATAACCAGTGACATCTGCAAACGAGGCAGAACACCTAGAACAGTTGTAACACAAATTCTGATCTTTGTGTGTATGTGTTGTTGTTGCATCCATGTACAAAAATGAAGCTACCGATATGCTACGATGTGTCTGGATTCATCATTCTGATGAAAGTAGCCTCAGACCCTCAGGAATCCATTTTGTCTCTTTTCATTCATTTTATTTCATTTATTTATTTTATGGTTAGTAGTATTATTTTCTTAGTTATATGGGATCCTGGTGCCATACAATTTTAGCGCCAAAGACTAAAAAATTAAATGTTAATGGTTATTATATATGGATTTTTCCTTTGTGATGTTTTAATTTTATTTCATTTTATTGTAAGAAGCCATGAGTTAGAATAATTTGGTGGCATCTATATTAATAATACACCATCATTATTATTTTATCTTTTAAAAAAGTCATTAATACCCAAAAGTATTCTTGGGAATAAAGATGAAGCTAGCTGCTACTGTTCTGCTCCATGCCATTTATTTTTAATTCAAGAATCTTTTAAAAATTAGATTCTAGGAGCTAATAGTTCAGAGCACCAAGAAAGGTATCTGCAGCCACATTAGCATCACAGTGGAGCCATTAAATGCAGCTTGAATTTCCCCCATTCACATGTAATCAAAAACAGTTTAGAAATCTCTGCTCTGGGTGCACCAGGCCTTCACCAGAGTCTTTAGGACCAGCTGAATAATTACTGCAGTAGGTGTAATACAGAAAGTTACGGATTTCTGACTCAGCAAGCCTATCTCTAGTTTACAGAATGGTCATCTTCCTTTCCTGTTCTGCCTTTGTTGATACATTAGAAGAAGGTCAAACTCTCTGGAGACAATCTTTCTAACTGTGCAAAAAAATTATTTCATGCAATGTGTATTAAATTTCTATCATGACTTTTAGTTAAGAAACTCGAGATAGCATATATGGCTGTCCATTTCCTCCACAAATACAACCCTATGCGGTGGGTTGAGCTTACTCTATTTCTTTTCTTCTGAGCTGACAGTCAGAAGCTCTTATTTTGCTCCGTTGATTTGGCCTAATTGATTGTCAGGGTCTTTAATGAAGTCTAGGGTACTTTGTGTTGTTCTCTTACATAGACACATGCTCTGCCAACTCAATCCCACTTGCCAGAGGAATTCTTATGGGTCTACTCCCAAACCTTTTAAAACTTGTGTTTTGCTTTTTGATGACCCAAAGCAACATAAGGAGACTTCAGTTGCCAACAATTTGAAGTAAGTTATCGCTCTACAGTTACAACATCCGCCTCAAAGAAATGCAACCCAAATCAAAAGATGGAAAAGCAGTGCATTCCCAATATTTGATTTACAACGTTGGAGACATTTTACTACCTTATCCTTTTTTCCCCCTTTCCAGGAGTAAAAAGCATTCCTTCAATCCTATCCCTCTGCATCATCACCACAGGAAAGGAAATCATGAAACAGGAATGGGGACCAAGAAGAACTGGTTTTTGTCTATGATGCAGCCATGGTCATGGCAGACTAGCTAGTCTCCTGAATTTGTAGAAATAAAAAGGATTGTAGATGTCATACAAGACGAGTGAAGACCACAGTAGCTGTTATTGAAAACGAAGGCTCCAGTGGACACAATTTTTGAGCTTTCTAGTTTTTACCCTTGGTAGAGATAATAAAAACCATCTCTTCCAAAAGAGCTACTTTCTTGCCAATTATCTTTGGAGGTGATGTTTCTTCCAGAAATTTGTCAAGTAGTGAGGTGACCTGTCAAATGTCTATGGGGATTTTCAGTCATTCAGGTCATGATGGTATCAAAGATGCTTTTTCAAAAGGCAATTTGACTTTCTGTTTTTTCTTTGAAGATGTTTCACATCTCATCCAAGAAGCTTCTTCAGTTCTGACTGAATAATGGAGAATGACTACAGTCCTTGTGGCACAACATCCTTGTGCCATGATGACTGCAAGGAATATAAATATAAATCCTTCCATTCTCCACCATTCAGTCAGAACTGAAGAAGTTTCTTGGATCAGATGTGAAACACCATCAAGGAAAAACAAAGTCCAGCTGCTTTTTGAAAAAGCTCCTTTGGGACAAAATGAACTGCCAGTTACTCCAGAGTGTCAAGTGCCCTGAGAGCTATTTAGTTGCCCAAAACTTTCAGCCCTCCCCCCCCATCCTAATTGATCCAATTTTTCATCTAAAATGACCACCATTTCCTCTGACTCTTCTGTAATTCTTTTATTCCATGACTGCCCTCAAGCATGAGCATATATATATATATATGTCTTTGGTTGTTCGGGTTTTCTCCCGTGTAAAATTGGAAGTGTCTTGGCGACGTTTCGACGAAGTCTCATTCGTCATCTTCAGGCTTCAGCTTCGTGCTTCTGGGAGCAATGTCTCCCAGAAGCACGAAGCTGAAGCCTGAAGATGACGAATGAGACTTCATCGAAACGTCGCCAAGACACTTCCAATTTTACGCGGGAGAAAACCTGAATAACCAAAGACCTACATACAAACACCCGCGAAAACCTCAGAGAATATATATATATATATGTACGTATGTATGTATGTATGTATGTATGCACACATGCTGTGGGCATGGACTGACTGACACACCCCACAGCAACCAAAAGTGCCAGACACTTGGGGTACCTGGACATCTACACATTTGAAACTAATTGTGAAATAATAACTCTTTAAGAAGATTTGAAGTATTTATCGCCCCCAGTGCTTCTTACAGGGAAGGGGTGTTCCTTTCTTTGGAAGATGTCTACTACCTGAGCATTTTTTTGTGTTTTGTGCAACTGTGGGTCATCTAGATGCTTTTGCACTATGCTGAGCATTTGCAATTTCAGGCAGATCCCTCCCAATTCAGCTTCCAGACAGGCCTTAGTTTGTTCTGACCTACATCCTGGTGAATGTGGCCCTCAATGCAGAGACCTTCCATTCCCAGTTACTACACAAAGTGATATGGACAGGCAGTGCTATATTTCAGCCCCTCTGCAGTTGTGCCCGCCCTCACATCACCGAGCAGCTCTTGGCCCGGTCTTTGCGGATCTCAGGGTCAGTCAATAAATCTGTCCGTCCGGGCATCTGCGTAATCCGCTTCAGTCCTCGCTTTGAGTTGCTGCGTTTGAGGTGCTTATGCATCCGATTGATTGAGGCCAGTGTGGTCACATGGAAAACATCCCGCACACTATTCTCTGACACCTTGGAAGAGCATTCTACATATGCCACAGCACCCAACTGCCGGGCCAGCATGCTGCCCTGCAAGGGGAAAACACATTGTTGCATTATGACAGAATTAACCCATAGCCTTTTGCTTTCTCCCCCCACCCCCACTCCCAACCAAAGGGAACATTAGGACAGGAACTGTAGGCACGCTGGAATGGGGGTGAGGTCAACAGTAGATAGTCTTTGGTTAAAGCTTTGGGGAGTTTGGGAAAAGACCACAGAGTCAGGTAGTGCATTCCAGGCATTAACAACTCTGTTACTGAAGTCATATTTTCTGCAATCAAGATTGGAGCGGTTAACATTAAGCTTAAATCTATTGCATGCTCGTGTATTGTTGCAATTGAAGCTGAAGTAGTCTTCGACAGGAAGGACATTGTAATAGATGATTCTATGAGTTAAACTCAGGTCATGTTGAAGGCGGCGGAGTTCTAAATTTTCTAAACCCAGGATTTCAAGTCTGGTGGCATAAGGTATTTTGTTGTGATCAGACGAGTGGAGAACTCTTCTTGTAAAATATTTCTGGACACGCTCAATTGTATTAATGTCCGAAATGAGGTGTGGGTTCCAGACAGGCGAGCTGTGTTCAAGAACTGGTCTAGCAAACCCTAACCTAATCTGGTAATTGCTTATTACATTGCAACCACCTACCTTTTCCACCCCAACATTCTGGCAAGTACCTATCACTTCCCCAAACACTGTTACTCCATGTGTTTCTTTTAAATCACAGCTTTTAATTAATTTTAGTACTTTTCCTGGAAGGAGGAAGGGATACAGGTGTGTCTTTTAAAAATGGAGCAAAAGGGACTGTGTCTAAAAGAGGGAGGGTGCGAAATATGCTAGGATCTTTGGATTCCAAGGTGGGAAAGTAGGTTAAAAACAAGCTAGCGCAGCTTCCCCTTTTTGAAGGTTGCAACTGGGATATGGAGCAGAAGATTCTGCTGGTGGAATTTTCAGCAAAGGAGCCTCTAGCCGCAGAACTTCATTCTGCTGGGGCTTATATCAGGGTGTCGTCATTGTTTCTCCTCTTTCCTTTTTGCATCAGTTATTCCAGGGAGCTTTTGAATGCTCATCTGCATAGGCAGGTTGCAGTATGGCTTTAAAAGGCATCAAGAGAAACTCAGGGAACATACCATCTCAGGCAAATACGAAATTCATCTAAAGCTAAAACTGCCTCAGCTGGGAGGGGTAGTTTTTCTTATTAGTAGTTTTTAGCCTGTGCATCTGCTTGCGTCAGAGTGGATCAGTTCTTTAGGCTACTCTGCAGTTATTTGCTGCTGAAAAGCAATTTTGTGCATTTGCATAAAAGGGAAAGGGGAGAAATAATCAGAACATACATGCACATGGTCATCTGTGGTGAGGCCCAAGGAGAGCATGACTTCATGCAAGCATCACAGCTAAGGTCAGGTAGATCGTTAGACATCATTTGCAAATACAGATAGTCCTCAAATGACAGCTAGTCCACAGACCCCAAAAAGATACTTGCAACCTGGATTAAAAGTTCTGACAGCTGCCCCCCCACCCCCCACCCCGCCTTGCAGTCATGTGATCACATCTTAGGCACTCAGCAATTGGCCCACATTTATGGCTGTTTGCAGCATCCTGCAATCATGTGATTGTGATTTACAATGTTATTTGCCAGAAACTTGTTTTTATTTCTGGTTTCTGGCAAGAAACACCCATTAAGGACAATAGGTTTATCTAATGGTCATAGCATTCCCTTATGACCACTGCATTCCCTTAAGAACCATTGCAAAAAAGATAGTAAAATTGGGCATAGTCATTTGATGACCTACTTAACACTGGCACAACTTATAAATATAAATGCAATTTGAGACTCCGTTTTGATCATAAGTCAAGGACTGTCTGTACATAATTGTGGCATTTGCATAATTCTATAATCACACATATATCATTTTGGCATTAACATGGTTTGTCCAAATGCTGTTACACTGCACACAGGTATATAAACCATTAAGACAGAAAAGGACTTTTCCTCTACATATACCTATAGCAGATGCACCTTGGCCTCATGCTTACTTTAGCAAAATAAGCATGAGATGGGATCCAGTACAGTTTCTGGTGTCTCTTTAAAAGATGGTTCTCTTTAAAAGATGGCACTCTTTAAAAGATGGTACTGGGGCTCAACCCTGCATGCTCCCACACTGAGGGATTTCATCTCATTCTGAGCTTTACTATAATTCAATATATTTAATAATGTATTTAGAAATTTTAAAAGGCCCTCAAGATAGAGAAGGAAAGGAAAGGAAAAGAAAAGAAAAGAAAAGAGGAAAAGAAAAGAAAGGGGGATGGGACACAATTAAAATGGAAGTACTGAAATACTAAAGCAGTAGAAATCCAAATCCAAATATGGAGTCAAATTAGAACTGTAAAATATAAAATATGGATGAAAACCCAGCATCAATTAAAATCCATGCTTTAAGGCGAGATTAGGCTGCCCAAATTACAGGTAGTCCTCGATTTAAGACTGCAATTGAGCCCAACATTTCTGTTGTTAAGTGAGAATTTGTAAGTGAGTTTTGCTCCATGTTACAGTTCTTACCATAGTTGTTAAGTGAATCACTGAAGTTGATAAGTTAGTAACCCCGTTGTTAAGTGAATCTGGCTTCCTCATTGACTTTGCTTGTCAGGAGGTCACAAAAGGTGATCACATGTCCCCAGGACGCTGCGAATATCATAAATGTGAACCAGGTGCCAAGCATCTGAATTTTGATCACATGACCATGGGGATGCTGCCAAAGTTGCAACTGTTAAAAATGGTCATAAGTCACTTTATTCAGTGCCATTGTAACTTTGAACAGTCATTAAATGAACTGTTGTAAGTCAAGGTCTACGTGTATTATTACTATTTAGCTAAGGAAACAATTAATACTTAGCAATTCTTTCATGAAAAGTTGTTCCATAGGGACACCACAAAAATGATCTAATTGTTGTTAGTTGAGAAGTCATGTCACAACCATCACAACCCGATGGACAACATTCCTCCAGGCCTTCCTATCCTCTATTATCCTCTGAAATTCATTTAAGCTCACGCCTACTGCTTCAGTGATCTCTTGAGACAGCCTAATTAATCTTATCAGCAAACATATGTGGCTACTATCAGAATTGGCCCAGGTTAAGTCCACAACTTCCTGCCATATGTGTGCGCTAGGGGTGGGTTCTACTTACCTTTACTACTGGTTCTCATCATGCCCGCACTCTTCTGAGCATGCGCACAAGAGTTTTGGTGATGTTTGGGTCAGTGGGCGGAGCCTCCCATCGGTTTTACTACCGGTTCTATAGAACTGGTCTGAACCGGGGGCAACCCACCACTGGTGTGCACGGGGATGTGTGTCAATTCTCTACTCCCTTCACCCCATGGCAACAAATTGAGGCTTAACCAAGGCTAACCCATACTTTAATTAAAGGCAAAATAAACACCTGCTCATGTGTAACAGGGATAAGGCGCTGTTTGGAGAGTTCCCGTAAAGTGTTCAAGTCTGTGCGCATGTCCAGTTTGCAGCCCACCAAAACTATTTTGGCACCAGGGCAGAATTCTTGTGTCTCTCCCTGCCACTATAAGAGAGAAAAATATAAAGAATTATATTAAAAATTATTTAATATAATTAGGTAAGGCTATTGGCTCAATTATCCCACCTCATACCCATATCATACATTTTTTAAAATCCCACACCCATGTTTCCAACACAAAAATGGAAACACTAAGGATTAGAAACTTGACCTTTTTACAAGCAGCAGCACAATGCAACTAATAATTATTTCTGTGATGTGAGATTCTCTTCACATATAGTCCTCAACCTATGACCACAACTGAGACCAGAATTTCCATTGCTGAACAAGGCTGTTGTTAAATGACTTGGATTTAATGTTATGGACTTTTTTTGCCATTGTTCTTAAGCAAATCATTGCTATTAAGTGAACAGTGCAGTCAAGAAGATCTGGCTTCCCCCATTGACTTGGCTTATCAGAAAGTGGTTGGGAAGTTCACAAATGGCAATCACATGGCCCTGGGACATGGCAACCATTGTAAATACATGCCAATGCCAAGTGCCAGAATTCTGACAACATGACCAAGGGCATGCTGTGTCAGTTGTGTCAGGACCAGTTAGTTGTAAGTCACTTTTTTCAGTGCTGTTGTA